>NC_136461.1:116018351-117218351 GCF_902686455.1 Sciurus vulgaris
GGAACCTTGGGGGAAGGTACATTTCCTTTCCTTTCCATCGATTTTTATTCTCTCAGTGAGAAGACAAATCTGCTTCCCCTCTGCCAGAAGGCCTCGAGCCACGGCTCCTTACATTATAGTAATTAAATCCCTGCTGCTAGGAGGGTTCAGGAGACAAACGGGCCTCATGCCAAGGGCTGGCCTGCAGGGAGGAGGCAGCAGGGAGGGCGGCTGTCCAGAAGGGCCTGTCTCTCAGCTGTCTCCTGATAGTGAGGAAATCCACTTAGCCACAATGCCTTCACAGGTTTTCACTGTGGGACAGGAAGATAAACCTTCCCAGCCCACCCAGCCCACAGACCCCAGCTGATGGGCCATCCCCACAGCCAGGAATGCTACAGCTTCCTTCCTCTTCACTCTCTAATTTCATGGGATCCTCACTATCCTCCCAAAGATGGCCAGTGGAAGCATCTTCCTGCTCCTCCAGTTCATTGCTCCCATTCTCCAGATGACAAAACAGAGGTCCAGAAACCAAGTTTGCCCTAGCAGTTCCCTGCTGACCTTTACTAAGTGCTCAGGACAAGCCAAAACCCACATCACACATTTTCCAACACCAGCATCTCATTGATTCCTCACTCCAGCACCCAGGATATGATGACTGCCCCCCACCACCGTCCCTGCAAGGACACTGAGGACCAAAGTGTTGAAGCAATTTCCCAAAGGCACACAGCCAGGAAGTGACAGAGCCAGGAATGAGACTCAGATCCATCCAGCACTAAAGCTATTGAGTGCAGTGGTGCATGCCTGTAATTCCAACAACACAGGAGACTGAGGCAGGAGAATCACAAGTTCAAGGCCAGCCTGGGCAACTTAATAAGACCTTGTCTCAAAATAAAAAATAAAAAGAGCTGAGGTATAAAAAAAAAATTTTTTTAACTATCTTCCTAATACCAGGCTATTCCATCCATGAGTAAAAAGCAGAGGTGGCCGGGGAGACAGATGGAGGAAAGATGGAAGAAGTAAAGTCAAAATGGACCTTCAGGAAACAGAGTGCAAAGGAACAGATGAAGGGAGACTCAGTCACAGTTTGTGAGACTAATAAGAGCCACGTAGGTGGGGTTTCGTCTCCTATACATGCCAGGTGCCTGGGCTCACTCCTGTAATCCCAGTTATTGGGAAGTTAAAACAGGAGGATGACAAGTTCAAAGCCAGCCTGGATAACTTAATAAGACACTGTCTCAAAAATAAGAAGAGCTGGGGCTGTAGCACAGTGGCAGAGCACCCCTGGGTTCAATCTTTAGTACTGGAGGAAAAAAATAAAACTCACATCATACCTGGCATTCCTTGGTCAAGGTCTTCCTCCTCCACCTGCTGATGAGCCCTGGGTCTGCTCAGGGTTGAAGCTCAGAGCTGATCAGAGCAGCTGGCACAGAGCAGGTTACTAACTTAAGATGCAGGCTTAGGAAGCAGAGGTGACAGGAGTGGAGGGGGTAGGGTGGTCCTGGTGAGGGACCCATGGAGAAAGGGAATAGAAGGCTTGATCATTTGTATGAACTGGGCTGGGGGGCCAGAGGCACAGAGTTTGAGGGCCAAATGATCCTGCTGGAGGAGGTAGGGGACAAGGAGGGGGGTTCATTCCAGTCCTCTAGGTTTGGGGGAAGAAATCTGCATTTGGAGTTTTCAAAGTTAAATGATAAGAAATTAACAATAATAACAGTGGACATTTATCAAGCCCTGACCAGGTGTCCTCCCTGCATCTTGTCTCCATCATTCTTCGGGACACGTGATCTCTGGAGGGAAAAAACATCATCATCCCCATTTAGTTAGATCAGGAGACTGAGACTCAGAGAGGTCAACTTCCTCCATAAGGCTGTGCAGCCAGAAACCACAGAGCGGGCATGAGAACCTAAAATGCGTGTTTCTGTGGCTTAGCTGACCCCTTCCAGCCCATGGAGATCTTCCTGGGTCCCAATCCCAGTCTGCCCTGTCACTAGCCCCTGGAGATTCAACACACCTCTGTCAAATGGGGGGTAATTATATTCACCTCATAGGGTTGTCATGAGGATTTGATGAGATGAGCTATATAAAAGCATATAATAAATATTTGTTTTCTTTTCCTCCCCATCTCTTCCCTTGTTTCACTCCTTAATAAGACCCCATGTCGCCGGGCATGGTGGCACACACCTGAATCCCAGCAGCTCAGGAGACTGAGGCAGGAGAATCACGAGTTCAGAACCAGCCTCAACAACTTAGCAAGATCCTGTCTCAAAATAAAATATAAAGGTCGAATGTTCTCTCTGATATGTGAATGCTAACCCATAACAAGGGGAGGGGAGGGAGGAGGGGATGTATAGAAGTACATTGGATTAGACAAAAGCAAATGCAGGGAAGGAAGAGGGAATGGGAATAGGAAAGACAGCAGACTTGGACATAACTTTTCTATGTTCATATTTGAATACATGACCAGTATAACAACATCATGTTCAACCATAAGAATGGGATCAAAAGTGTAATGGGTTGCACCCCATATATGTATAATATGTCAAAATATACCCTCTGTCACGTATATCTAAAAACTAAAAACATGCATATATATATGGGGCTACAAAGGGGCTAGGGATGTGGCTCAGTGGTTAAGTGTTCCTGGGTTCAATCCCTGGTATAAAAAAAGAGACCCCCATGTCACTCTGGAGTCATTTTTCTGGAAGAGGAAAAAAATTTCCATTTTATGAGAGTGGAGTGTTCTCCCAAGCTGCCAGGGACAGAAGCATTATATATGATCCCATCTGCCTGCAAGGAAACCCCTTATGACTCAACTTCCATCAGAGACTCGCTCTCAGCTTGCATCAATTCCATTTCACTCTTGAGGGATCTCAAGATCCCTGGCAGACAGCATGGACCCAGCCTGGCGCCTTGTGCCAAAATGCCCTCCCACCCGGCCTAGCACCATTACTTCCCCGGGAGCAGGAAAAAGCATTTGGCAGAAACAAACGCCAGGTCCAGCCTGGAGCAGGAGTGGCCTGGAACCATGAGCCTGGCTGTGAAGGACCTCAAATGATCCCCAAGGCCACTGAACTCTCCAAGAGACAGTCGAGGCAAGAGCCACTATTAACCAGCAGGGATAAGAATAAGGCCCCTTGAGGGCCAGTTTTGTCCTCGTTTTTGTTTGTTTGTTTGTTTGTTTTGTTTCTTTCGCAGTGCTGGGGGCGAAACCCCAGGACCTTGAGCACGCTAGGCAAGCACTGTACCACTGAACCACCTTCCCACTTCTACCCTTCATAAGAGGAATTAAAAGCCCACTTTCTAGACACAGAGGTTACCCAAGCCCACCCAGCTAAATTGCCAGGCTCTGCCTCAGGGTGCGGTGAAGTTTGAATTCTATTAGGAACAGAGAGCAGCCCACTTGATTGAGGAGAGATCCCCAGAGCTGACTCGAGTAGTTAGGGACACAGACCTTTGGCACTCCTGGACCTTAGGATGTGTAGGGAAGGGGTATGGAAGAAATTGTTTTAAAAACCAGAATTCTTGAATTCCTGCTCTACCTTTGCTACTTATAATGCTGAGTGACCTTGGACAAATCATGGAGCTTCTCTGGGCCTCAGAGCCCTATAAGGCCAGTCCAAGCCCTGCCTTACCCACGGGGACCATGCCTACCCAGGCTGCCACACTCAGCTGGCTTATGGAGCTTGTCCATTCGGGGCAGGCATGACACCACACTGAGCAGATATGTCCCCAGAGTTAGTCTCCCCTGGGTCATGCCACCCAATGCCATATAGCTCCAGGCCCCTTCAAAGACAGTGGTCCCACCCAGAGCAACATGCTTACCCTGAGCCCTCCTCTCTGGGGAAGGTGTGACCACCTGGTCAGGGTCTCCAGGCATTCTCACATGCAGGAGCTATTTAGAGAGCCAACATCTTACCCGCTGGAAGTTGGAAAAGGAAGAAAATGGCTAAGCCCCAATTTGTTAAAATCAGAAATCTCAAAAAGAAGAAAAGGCTCAGCTAAAATTCCTGCTGGTGGAACCTGAGGATGCAGGCAGGTGCCAACTCAGGCGAAGGTGATAGGAGGAACCGCCAGTTGTTGGCAGCCTGGAATGTGCCAGCCATTGCGCTGGCCACTTACCCAGTCATTATCAAGTGTGATTCTCATCATTTATAAATGGGGAAACTGAGGCTCAGAGAGTTTGAGTCACAGGCCTTTGGGAAACCCAGCAATAAAGAGTGGGCCAGAATTAGCGCCCAGTACAGTTTCTTCCTGCCTCCCTAAAGGGCCTCCTTCTGTTCAGAGCCACCTACAGGTCAGCAAGATCTGGTGAACAGGTCTACCTCTGTTTGTTGGGCAGCTCTGGGCAAGACACCTACCCTTCTGGGCTTTGCCATCTATAACCCAAAACTAAACACTGAACAATGTCACACATGCTGGCTGGCAGGCTCACTACCTAAGCTCTACAAAGTAGGAGCCAGTCTGTGCAGTCTTTGCAAGAAGGGTCCTTTAAGCCCACTTTCCTCTTCATTTGACACTAAGTACCATTCTTGTCCTTTAAGAAAAATGCCCAAGAAGCTGACTCAAAAATAACAGATGCCAATTTGCATATTATTTCACACATCATTTGCATGTTGTTCATTTAGTATCACCAAGGCTCTGCTCAGAAGACAACTCTGGTTACCTTGCGACCAGGCCTTGTGGGGAAAAAAAAAATGGCTTCCACCTAGGCAAGTCAGGGTCATCCCTCCCTTACACAGTTGCTCTTGGTGCCCCTTGGCACCTGGCTGGGAAAGTTACCAACTGCCACACCCCTGGTGCTCTAAGTAGGGTGTAAGAGGCAGAAAGAACATTTCGAATTCTACAAAACACCTCTATCTTGAGTCTTTAAGGGGAAATTGTGTTCTCTTAATGCATCAAGACAAGTTGTAGCACTCTTTTCTCTCCTGGTTCTGTCCCAAGTCAGTGCTCTCCCTGGAGCCCTGTGCTCTAGGCCTCTTTCTGCCTGGTCATCATGTGTCCCCCTGACCTTCCTCCAGGCCTCTCAGCCTCTGGCCTGGCCCCATGGGTTTATTTTTGTTCTATCTCCACCTGTCCAATTTGAATGTCCACACCCAACTAGCTATGTCCAGACCATAGATTGCCAACTCTGAGTGTAGAGTATCTGGCCCCATGGGATAAGAAGGTTTCAGAGGTCCAGCCCCACCTTCCAGAGAACTCTCCACTTCACTCCCGCTGAGACCCATCCAGAAACATGACTGGGCAACCTGTCACCAGAAGTGAGGACATTATGAGAAACAGGGCATGTTCCTCCACTTCCAGGGCCCCTTCCTCCTAGCAAGGACACATCTCCTTGACAGCAATCTGTAGAATATGCACAGGTGACACATATACTCATGTCTCTCCAGTCTTGATCCTCCAGGTGGCACCTTCTAGAGACTAACAAAAGCAACAGCTGGCAGATATTGAGCTCACTGTGTGCCATGCTCTGTGCTGGCTATTATCTGAGGGTTCCCTCTTACCATCTGAAGAAACAAGTTCCAGGGTCAGTAAACTCCCCAACTCCCCAAGAACCCACCACTTGCACACACCAAGTCACAATCTGAACCCAGATCCCAAGCCCTTAACGGCCACGTTAGGCCACCTGTGCCAGTTAAGATCGCCTCTGAGAAAGGAACATCAGGTCTTCAGGATGTGAGTGCAAAAGACTGAGTTCCTAACAATTTACTAAATATTAAATCCATCATTGCTCATGCCCTACCATGAGCATTTCACTTCCCACTCAGAACCTCTCAGAAATAAGCATAGTCCCAAGACTTGCTTTGTCTTCTCTTCCCTCTCTGCCTGCCCTGTGTACACCACACAGCAGGAACTTCAAGCTGCCCCCCATGCAGCCAGCTGTGTTCCCTACATGCTCTGCCTCCTCTACCCAGGTTCCTAATGTTCCCCACTCAGAAATGAGCCCCTGCCCATGACCCTCCCATTCCAGCTGTCTGATCCTTCAGGAACCACTCCACCTTCTACAGGGAGCCCAATGTCCCCAGTCTCAGTTCCGGTCTTTTTCCTTATAAGCACCAACAACATAAACCAGTCCATCCAGGATAGATAGCCTCTGGTTGCCCTTGGGACATGTTCTTGCCTCAAGAACATGAGTTGGAGGACAATGGTTGGTTCATCTCTGAGATGGAACATGACCTGGAATCAGAACACAAAGTCCTGGAGAAGGGAAAGGAGTTCTGCTCTTATTTTTTAACTGAAGAAATGGAGGCCCAGACAGGTGAAGGGACTTGACAAAGACCATGCGGCAGGCTGGAAGTGGGAAATAGAAGCACCTCCCCAGGGTTCCTTCGAAGTAGAGGCAGGCCTTTCTTCAGCATGAATTTGGCTGACATAAGGCACAGGCAGGAAATAGGGAAAGGGGACCAAGAATTAAGAAGAAAATTCTAGAACCAGGAACGGAGAAGCCCTAGAGGTCTCCTCACTCCAATTCCCAGCAGAGGCTGTGATGGGCAACTAGCAGTACACTAGAGACCTGAACTACATTCTAGAATCATCTATCCTGTACCTGGAGTTAAGTCACTCAGCCTTATGACTACCTGGATTAAGTCACAGAAATCTGCAGCTGTTTTCTCATCTATGAAATTCGGTTGGTTGTGATGACTCCTGAGGCTATTGTGGGGATCATGAGGGACAACAGGCATGAAAATACCTGGTAGGAGGTAAGATGCTAAGCCCATGTGGATTGCCCCTGATAAGTGACCATGCAGCCAGCACTGGAAAAGGAGAAAGAGGACTCAGTAAGGAACCTGACAGAGGTGAGAGAGTTGTGTATGGAAGTGTACAATGAGGCTTGGGGTCCTGCTGGCTCTCCAAGGGTGAGTGGGAATGGGGCCACGGCAGGAGCCTAGACAGTTCTTTGCAGGACAGGCTCTCATTTTCTCTATAATAACCACTCCTATCCCCCATAGCTTATCCAGTATCACCATGAGGGCAGTATCACCAAACCCCCAGTAGTAAAACATCTCAGGGACCCACCTTGGACCTGTCCACAGTCTTCACCCCCAGCCCAGGCTACCCTGCAGGTACTCCTTGCCCTAGCTGCCCCAAAGACCCCTGCCTTCTCTTGGTGGCTACATAGACATCTTCCTCCCGCATCAAGTCCTTTCTGCACATTTCTTAGTAAAGATCCTTCTGCCTCAACATTTTGCATCATTGACCTCAGGTCCATAGATCTTGATTTGAATATAAGCAATTTGGGCTGAGGGTGTCGCCCAAGGGTAGAGCACTTGCCTGGCATAGACAAGGCCCTGGGTTCCCCAGAGCTGCCAAAAAAAAAAAAAAAAAAATAGTAAAAATATAAAAATAAGCACTTTCTTCAATAGCAGCAACAGGCAAGGGAAAGGGCATGAACTTCACAGTCGAAAGATCAGGGGTCTCAGCCAGTTACTTCATCTGCAAAGGAAGCCTTGAGCATCACCTCCTTCTAGGGCTTTCTGATGTAAAAATCATCCACTGCTCAACAAAAGGTCCTTGCCTTCTCTCTCCTGTCACTCAGCAACATTCCAGCACTATTCGAAGCTGGTCACCAAGGTAAAGCAGTATTGTCCCTGCCCCCACCCCCTCCCCGGCTTCTGCCTCTTGGATCCCATTTGAGCTCCTGAGGTTGGAATGACAGCAGGAAAAGAGCCCCTGAAAATCCATTAGCCTCCTCTGGACTTTCCTCACCAGAAGAAAAGGCACTAGAATTTTCCTCCACACAGCTTCTGAGAACAGCACAGTCTTAGAATCCCCCACCCTTATTATTTAAAGAGGAATAGGTGACTTTCTTCTTTCTCTCTCCCTTTGGGATTTTGAAAGCAAGAGAAGGAAAACAGTTCCCAATGAACACCCTGGTCTTTCTGTCACTGAGCTGAGTAAAAGTGGTATTTCATCTGTATCCAGTCACCCCTCACCCCTACACATACTCTCTCATTTTCTTCCCCAAATGTGCTTCACAAATAACGGCAGCAGAACCACAGCTCTCTGTTTTGATTTTACATTTCCAGCCAGGTCTCAGATTTGCTACACAGGTTACTTGCAGTTTTTGTTTGTTTGTTTGTTTTTCTTTGCCTTACATTTTTAAAAGCAAATCTTTTGGCAATGGTCTCACAAATCTCCCTTCCTGGAAGCTAAATAAAGGAACTACAAGGCATCAAATAGCTTTCTAAATAGCCTGTACAGGAGACAAATGCCCCAACCATTATGCTGGTACCCATGCACCCAGATAACGCTGCCTGTGGGGAAGGGAAGTCCGGATGTATCATGAAGTCTTCCCCAGGACAGTTATAAATAGCGTGATGACATGCAAAGGAAAGCATATATAAAAAGTTACTGTCCCCCTGTGGGTTACAAACGTTTGACTCATTTGCTGACTGTCCACAAAGATTATAAATAAATTGGTCACCATCCTGGGGTGGGTGAAGGGCCTATTTTCACACTGTCAGAAGTCACTGGCCCTCTCCTGGGCCAACACACCCAGTATGACCTGTGACAATAAAATGTGGCCCTGAGGTCCCTTGGCAGCTGGCTCTCAGTCTGCTGCCTGTGGCTAAAGTCTTTATAGTCTTCTGCCTTCTGGAGCTCTCCAGGTCATCCCACAGGGAGGGTCTGTGGAAAGTAGTCTATCCTATTCCTATTTTCCCGGCATGCCTGGAACCATAGACACCAGTGCCCCAAGGGATCTACTCAAAAATACTAAGACTTGCTCTGACAGCCACCTGCCTACCCACAAGGGGCACCTGGGCCTGCAGAAGGCACAGAGTCACTCACCCAACCACACCTGGCTGCTGCACTGCCTTTCCAGAGACAGAATCTCCCTGCCCAGGGAGGACAGAGATCAGGACTGGAACACCAATAGGGCTGAGGGTGTGGCTTAATGGTAGAGTGTTTGTCTAGCATGCACAAGGCCTTGGGTTCCATTCTGAGCACCAAAAAATAAAAGCACAGGGATACTATTGATCATTCCAGCTGGAGGCTAGGGTGGATTCCCTGACCTCCATGCATTCAGCAAAAAGACAGGCAGCAAGCTGGCACTGGCCTAAGGGATCCATTCTCTTTGAAGACTGAATGGCTAGGAGTTGGACTCCTCTGGGCATGTAGGGAAGCTTGCCCCTTCCCGGTAGCCTCCCAGGAGGTGGTCTGAAGAAGAAAAATAGAGGTGAGAAAAGAAGCCACTCCTCAGAATAGGCAGGGCACCAGCAAATGCCTTCACATGGACTCCTCTGTGTGCAGCCTGGGTTACCTGGGCAACAAACCCAGCAAAGGTAGCAGGGAGGAGCCAAAGGCAGCAGGGAGGAGCGAGGGGCAGGAAGTTAGTGGCATGGGCAGGAGGGGCATGGAGGTGGGCAGAGGATCGGCTCTGCCTGAGATGTGAAACTCAGATGAATTTTGAAGTCAAGGGTGGGGAAGTGGTTTGAGGCTGTACAGAATTAGTGAACAGAGCCCCCTGCTGCACCAGCATGGCCCAGCCTCCTATGAGACCACCCCATAGCCCAAGGCCCACTGGTGACTGGCCCACTGGACAGAGGCACCAGCTCCACCACCAACAAGATAGGGAAGGGGTTCACCACCCTAGGAGGAGGGGGAAAGGCAGACCAGCCCATCCCTAACTCTGGACCCAGTAGAGAGAAAACAGAAGACAGTTTATGGCAATGGGATTGTGCACCCCAAACCAGCTCTAAAAGAAGATAAAGAACAACCAGAAGGGCCCCAATTCTCATTGCTCTGACCCTGATAGAGGAATAGTGATGGGTAGAGACAGTATCACCAAGATTTCTCCAAAGGATCTGTGCTCTGGCCCTGTGAGGATGTTCAAGAAGCCTCCAGAGAGTAAAGCTACCTATTGGGAAAAAAAAAAAATACTCCCATTCAGATCAGGGGAAGCTCAAGCTCAGTATCTTAGGACCTATTAGGACCATCTCCGCATCTCTCACATAAAGAACAGCTCACCTCTTACCTGAGCCCTGCCTCCCTGCTCCAGGCTGAAACCTCCCAGCTCTCAGCAGAGCTGCCTGCCAGTGTCATCGCCTACGGCCTATGAGGGTGGGAGCCGGAGATCATTCTGTCCTGATTTCTCAACCTCCTCACTCACGCTGGCTCCCCTTTTACATCAACTTTGAACACACTCTGGGTACATGCCATGTTCCTTTTCAAGAGACCAGGGCCTGGGTGGTGAATTCCTTCCCCAGCAACAGATATCAGCCAAAGATAGGTGAACAGAAAAGCCGCAAACCGGGGAAATAAAAACAGAGAACTTCAGAACACAGCTTGGGTACAAGGCACAAGCACATCTTCAATCACTTGGGGGAAATAAAAGTGTCCCCTTCTAAAGGCCTTTGAGTGGGAACTGCCACTATAGATGCAAAATTACCCAGCTGACTGGGGTGCCTATGGTTACCCTGTCCATTCAGACTGATCAGCAAAGCCAAGTATCACACAAGCTCTAAAGCAAAATTGAGTGTCACTCATCTGTCCCCAAGGTTACTTCAGTGTCTCTAAGCTCTCTTATGGCCATTCTTCATTTTAACCCAAACACTCCTGTCACAGAGCTCATTCCTCCAATGAAGTTGAGGGACAGATATTCACCTCCCCCTAAAACAGACCCACATTTAAAAGTGGTCTCTAGCCACACCCAGCCCCTTCCTATAACTTCTCTCCTCCATTAACAAGTCTTAGTTCCCAACTAATTCTAGAGCCAGAATTAGATTAATTTTTAAAATCTGTCTCTCTTCTTATCATCATCAGCAATAATCACAAGAGATCCCATTCATTGAGCAGGCACTATATGGAGTGCATTATGCTCATCTGATTTGATCTCCCCACTTGACAACTGGGCACTGGGTTCAGTGCTGCATGACTTATCCAAGATCACACAATGGGAAGTGGCAGACCTAGGACTCCAACTTTGATCTGACTCTTTAACACCGTGCCACCTGCCCCCAGGAAAGACAGGGATATCCTCCTTCTTTCCCCACTCTGGGTCCACAGGACCTGGCACAAAGGAGATACCCAGAAAATATTTGTCCCATAGATGACTCAAAACATGGGGATCTAGATGGAAGGACAGGTTAAAGAGAGCCCTGCTTGCTCCAATTCCACTCCCAAAGTGCACAGGAAGTAGCCACCTCACCAGCTAAGGCAAGCAGTACCTTCTCTACTGTTGTCCCCTCTCTGCCACCACCAGTCAGAGAGTCAATGATATAGGAACAGAAGAAGCCAAGCACCTCAGGTCACTTCACCCTTCAGTCACCCACAGCCTGCCTCCTCAGCTCTGGGAAAACCCCTTTCCCTGAGTATTCCATCAGGGTGGCACCTGCCCCAGACAGAGAAGATGGTTCAGCTTGCCCTGCAGTGACCCTCCCATAGTATTCAGAAGAATGAGTACAGATCCCACACTGGGAATTATGCATAGCCACTGTAGCCACAGGGGCCACTGAAAGAGGAAGTGCTGGTGTGGCCCCTTCCCCCTCAGTCCCTACCACTTGGGCCTTCATAGGTTTTCCCCCAGCAAGAACTGCTCACCCCCAGAGAATAACTGGAGGGATACAAGGCTTTGCCCAAGGCGACTGCCAGACCCATCTCCACAAGCAGAGCGCCCTGCAGGAGAGGTGGCTCTGAGAAAGCAGTGAGCAGAGGGACCCGCAGACTCAGAGGCTCATTTCAAGGAATGACTAAGTGAGCTGCGTTTCCAGGGGAAACCCCACTTGCTTCTCTGCTCACTGAGGGGCATGTACAGCTTCCAAGGGCTGCCCTCAGCTGGGGCAGTCCCCACCGAGCAGCCAGTTCCCTAGAGGACCCTCTGCCTGAAAGTCTAGATTCTGACTATTCAGGTTGCCTGACAGGTCTGCCCCACCGGATTCCAGAGTGGGCTAGCCTGCCCATCCCTGGTTAAAGTGAGATGCTGGGAATGGGGAAATCCGATCAGCACCTCCTAGGTTTTTGCGGCTGGATTTCAACAAGGAATGTGACAGTCTCGCAGCAGCTGTGCCCGGCCTGAAACGCTCTATTTGAAACCTCCAACAGCTGAGCCCCTCCCAGCTACCCGCCAGCCAGCCCAGCCACCCCCTGCCCAAAATGACAAATAGAGAAATCCAAGCAACAAGCAGGCGCAAGCACGAGTACATACACACACGCGCGCACACACACACACAAACACAGAGCCCAACAAATTGGGGCTGAGGGGTATAGTGGGAAAAAAGACACTTGTCCAACAATTCCCCAGGTCTCCGAGCCTTCCAGCCCACAGCAGGAGGGCTCCCTGGCAAGGACAGCATCAACAGAAACCCACCTTCCTCCATCTCCATTCCCCCTGCAAGGGAAGCCCCCTCCTCCGTCTTGGGGCTGGACTGAGAGGCTGAAGCAGTGGGGCCAGCACCCCCCTAAAGCCAGTGCCTGCCGTTCTCCATCCGGGCGCGCACTCGCATATGCACTCATCTTTATTTATCCCGAGGAGAAGGAGTTGGGGTGGGAGGGGAGAACAGGGGCCGAGCTGGGGGCGCGGGCTCGCGGGGACCGCTGGGGAAGCCCTGTCATCCCATCCCAAGGAGAGGCGGTCTCCCCAGGCTGATGCCAAGGCGGTGCCCATCTGCTCTGCCTGGGTAACACCTGTAGCCATTTTTATCAAGGGATGTTTATGAGGCAGCAGCAGGTTTATTCTGAGTCCTCTTTCCTGAGGGAAGAGACTGCTGATTTCCTCCGCCTATATTTTTACCCCAATGCCCTCAGGAGACAGGTCTCCAGTGCTTTTCTATTTTGCCCCAAGTCTCTTCGAGAACAAGAGGGAAATAGAAACTTGGGGAGAGAGGGAGAATAGAAGGGACTTGGGCAGTGGGAATGGAATCCCCCACCCCCACCCAGACGTTTATTTCTTTTTTATCCTGGGGAAAATGGAGTGGAGCAGGGAGGGGAGGAGAAAAGGGGAAGTCGCAGGAACTGGCAAACACATCAAGGCAGAGTGTAATTAATTGGTGCGTTAAGCTGCTGGGTTATGCTTTAGTACAAGTGAGCCAGAAGGAAAAACGATTTCTCAGAAGGGATTCTTTAATCCTCCCTAACACAGAGTCTGCAAATTAGACACAGTGTGTGGGGATGTCCCCCCCCAAAAGGAAGTGAGGAATGAATTCTCCCGGGATCAAGAAGGAAAACCATGGGAAGTTAGAGTGTTCCATATAACTGAGCTAATGCCTCTCCCACCACCACCTTTCTCTCTCATTCTCTCTCTCTCTCTCTCTCTCTCTCTCTCTCTCTCTCTCTCTCTCTCTCTCTCTCTCTCTCTCTCTCTCTTTCTTCCTACCTACATATTTCTTTTGTTCAAGGTATAAAGAGAAACCACAGCCCCTACCTTTGAGTACAAACCCCAAGACAGCTCGGTCTCTATCACCATAACAACAATTCCAAACATCCCAAAAATCAGAGCATAGTCACTCAGTCGCTTTCTCTTTTCAAACAGGGCCCTCCTGTGTCCCAGCTTATAGCCAATGTTTTGGTTTTTCCTCTTGTTGGCTTTGGGGAAGGTGGTGCCGCTGGCAGTGGTGCCGGCATGCTGGTGGTTGTGGGTAGCGTTGGGGTGATGGAGCAGGGTCTGGTGGGCATGATTGTCCTCCCGGGAGGAGATGACGATCTCCGGGGGGTTGCTGGGACTGAAGAGCTGGAGGGGTTGGCCCTCAGGCTCGGCCTCAATGAGGTTCCTCCGGGAGGCGCTGAGGCGGCTGAGGGGCTTCATGACCCCACCGCTGTACTTGCAGGAGCTCATGGCGATCTCCGTGAAGGGGTTGCTGTCCCGCCGGTGCACCAGGGGGCTGGCCTGCCGGTGCCGGCTACCTCCTCCAGGCCCACTTGTGGCTGTGGAACTTGGAGAGTGGCCAAGCAAGTGGTCATTGAGATTGAGCTGGCTGCCTTGCCTGGAGGAAGGGTGGAGGATGGCGGTGGAGTTGGATGAAGTGGGGGCCCTGAAAGCAGTGGGAGGGGAGTGCAGCAGGCCGGGGTGGACAAGCTGGCTCTGGAGTTGGGCGAGCTGAGACAGGGGATGCGGTGGCTGCTGCTGCTGCTGCTGAATCTGCGGAGGCTGAGGCTGAGGCTGCAACGAGGGTCCTGGGGGCTGCTGGGGGGCTGCTGGTGGCGCTGGCGGCGGTGGCTGTTGCTGTTGCTGCTGCTGCTGCTCATCCCCAGAGGATGGACAGGGGCACTTGGGGTCTTCATCCAGGTCCCCCACCCCCGAATCATGGAAGTGCCCAGAAGTGTCCATCTTGGGGCCTGGCTGGATTCCCTGCAGCACAACCCCCCACCCCAAAGCCACCCTCGCTCCAAAGATGTCCTCAAAGAAAGCCAGGCATCCAAGCTCCCCCACCAGAGTGTCTTGGCTCCAGTCCTCTCTCTTTGGCTTGCTTCGGTTCTCTGGGGCTGCCTGGAGTCCAGATGCTGCCTCTCAAGAATGCATTGTATTGGGCAGTGAGGAAGGGCAGGAGGGGAGCTTGGAGAAGGAAGAAGCGGGGAAAAGAACTCTAGCTCAGGAGATGGTCCTCTAGGAGCGTGTGAGGCCAGGCTCAGCTTCACTCCTCGCTGGCTCAATAGCTTCGCTTTCCTCCTCCTGCCACTGTTATATTGTAAGCCAAGCCCACTTATTAGCAGCTGGTCTCATTGGCTCGGCTTAACTCTCCAACCGCCTCCTAACTCCGCCCCCCTCCCAGACTCCTCCCCGAAGGAGGGGCCTGCAGTTCTCGGCTCCCAGCCGGGTGGCAGCGCAGCGAGGGTTGGGAACTGTAGTTTTTGCTCCACGACCCCCAGAGCAGAGCAGTAGCTGTCCTCTTTCCTGTGACACGTATGGCCGAAACCAGCAAACCCAAGGCGATCAGGGCTGTAAGCTCACGCGGGGCAGTGGGAAGGAGGGAGAGAGGGACTCCTAAGGAGGGGCGCTGTCACCATGATGAGGGGCAGGAAGCTCAGATAGACAAACATTTATTAAGGCACAGGTTGTTTCGCACATATTATCCCAGGTACATCCTTCCCAAGGAGGTGGGCGTTATGTTCCCATTTTACCAAGGAGAAAACTGATGCTCAGAGATGTTGAGTAACAACCTCAAGGTCACAGAAGCAGAGGGAATCCACTCCTCCTTACCGTGGATAAACTCACCTACCACTGGAGCTCCAGCAATGTATGTGCACCCCCTCTCTGCCATTTCCAACCCCTACATCAACCCTATAAAAATGATGTCATCATTCTCCCTTTACAAATGAAAACCGTTGGAAGAAAGAAAGGGTGGAAGACACTCAAACACAGACAAAGTTAAGAAACTTGCCAGATGTCACCTAGCTTGTAATTAAAGTTGTTAGGATTCTGAACTTAGGCCAGTCTGACGCCCAGCTCCTATACTGTCTCACTCAGCACACAGTGGTGGTTCAATAAATATCATTCACATGATGAATGATAATGAGCTAAAGAGAATCTGTCCAGGAAGAACCAGCTTCTCCAATGCAAGACATGTGAAGTGGACCACAACTCCAGCCTCTTCCCTAACAGCTGGGCGTAGAGTCACTGGAGGATTTGGCAGAAAGACTGAAGACCCCCCATGGTCACTCCCTGCCTGGCTTTCCCCATGGTGCTCTGAGAGTTGGAGCTGGGAACAGCTGCTGGCTTCCCAAGTTCAGAATCATCATCATCAAGTATTTACTAAGCTCCCACTGTGTGCACAGGAGGTTCAAAAGGGATGAGACCAGAACTGAATTTATTTCCATTTTAAACTGCAACAGCCTTAGGGATTAGAGAGAAAGACTCTGTAATGGAATTCCCCCAACACACCTAGGGTCTTAAAAGGCATCTGGGCTGGAAGTGTAGCTGAGTGGCAAAGTGTTTGTCTAGTATGTACCAGCCCCTGGGTTTGATCCCCAACACCACAAAGGAAAAAAAAAAAAGGAGGGGAGGCATCTTCCTTTCTGGTTCCTGATTCCCCATCACCCTTTGGCCTTTGTCCAGCTCATCCCCTAGAGGAGAAGAGGGAGGCTAAGAGATGCAGGCACGCACACACAAAAGTACACATGCAGATGCTCAAATGCTTGCACACACTGCCCTGTGCACACACAGATGTAAACTTATGCACACACATAGTGAGCTTTGAAAGCTGCTCTCTTGAATAGTGAACAGGAAGTAATCAGATCAGGGAGGGGCAGAGTTTCCACCAAATGAACCCAGAGTCCCCTCCCCACATATCTGTTCTCATCTCTCCAATCCCTTAACAACCCTGATGACCAAACTGCATATTACTTGTACT
This sequence comes from Sciurus vulgaris, assembly GCF_902686455.1. Classification (NCBI taxonomy): domain Eukaryota; kingdom Metazoa; phylum Chordata; class Mammalia; order Rodentia; family Sciuridae; genus Sciurus; species Sciurus vulgaris. The sequence continues at coordinate 116,034,611 of NC_136461.1, forward strand.
ATAAGCCATGACCCCAGACACTTGAATAATTAAAATTACTCTTGTACAATAATCTTGATTATTATTATTATCAATGTTGTAGTCAAACACATGCACACGGGGAGAGAGAGAGAGAGAGAGAGAGAGAGAGAGAGAGAGAGAGAGTCATAACACCAGGGCACAGATGAAAGCCTGGGGTCTCATGTGTTCTCCCATAACCATGTGGGGCCCCCTAGTATCTTCCATCATCACACCCCCTACAGTATGCCCTGCCTGCCCTCCCCTTCTTGTCTGTCTTCTTGATTTATGTCCCTCTCCTCCAGCCCCAAGCAGGGCCACCTGTTTGGTTCAAGGCTCCAGATTACCTATTTAGGTTTAATGATTTCCTAATAAATTACCATTAATAAGGTATGAGTAACTGAAATGTGCTATTAGTATTGGTTTTTAGTGCCAGATACAACTTCTGGACTGTGAAAAAATCAATTAAGGGGCACAGATTCTTGAGCATTTCTGTGCCCACTCCACCTTCATGGGCTGCCTTCTGCCTCAGTTCACCTTTCTGGGCCAGCCTCCTGACTCTAGTTCTCCTATGCCAGCAGGATCCACATAGTCCCTGCTACAGCATGTCCCACCATCGTGGACAGGGATGAGAAACAGCCTTGGGGAATCCAAACTATCTCAGAGCCAAAGACAGAGTTTCTGGGAAAGGGCTTGAACTTGACAGCTGACACTACCGAGGCAGCTCCTACCCCTGGTTACAGCTACACCATCCTAAACAGGAGATAGACAGGTTCATGGTTAGAACTAGGCTCTAGAATCAGACTTTCCGGACTGGAACCTGTCTCTGCCATGGATGTCTATACAGCTACAGGCAAGATGACCTTCTGGTCCTCAGCTTCCTCTCTATAAAACAGAAATAATAAGGGTCCTTACTCATGGGGTTTAGGAGAAGATTAGATGTGAGTCACTAGTAGGGGAGCTATCCCAAGTCACCATATGTAGCAGCCCTGAACCCCTCAGTGGTGTCCTGCAGGTGGCCAGTACTGGCTCTTAAAAACCAATAGTGCACATATCCGCCCAGCTCCACATTCAGCGGTGTCACATCTCTATCTTGAAATCAGTTGTGATGGGAGTTGTTTACACCACAGAAATCAGCAAACATGTAAATCAGGGCTTGCTTTTTCCTGTAGTTAAGCTTTACTGGCTGTTAAACTGATCTAGCAGCATCCAATTACTTCCCAGCCCCATCCTTTTATCCAGACTGTGCACCCTACCCTCTTCCAGAGACTCTCCAGGCTTTGCTCTCCTCCTGCCCTCTCTCCAGCATCAGCTGTGCAACTGGTTCACTGTGTGACCTTGAGCCAATAACTTAATCTCTCAGGCCTTCCATTTCCTCAGCTCTAGTGAGGTATCACAGGTCAATACCTGAAGGTTAGCGCCTTCATGTTAGTGACTCAACAGGGAGCTGCCCAAGCACAGGGCCTGATCATGTCTGCCTTTCTGTTCTGCCCTACCAATGCATGGCACTCAAGTGTCTTCCCACCATTGCTGCATGTCCGAATCCCCAAGGTCAGGAAGTCCCCAGGTCTTGCGTTGATCCCTAACTACAACTGTGTCTTCACAACAACCCATGAGTTCAGGCCATTTCTCATTTTATAGATGAGAAAATAGAGGTTTTGAGAGGTTTTAAAACTTGTCCGCTCTTTCTAATGACTAGTGGCATTGCTGGGATCAAACCCAGGCCTGTTGAACCCCAAAATCCAAGCACTTAACATGTGTTTTGAAATCCAAATTTATAGGATTCAGTCTTATTGATATTTATTAAATATTACCTTGTGACTCACACAGGCAACCCTCAGGAGCTTAATGGCCTCACTGAAAAAACAAGTTGCATTCCTCTGGGAGTGAGAAAGAACAACAACACAGACCCCAAAGTATGGTTGTGACACTAGAGGTCATTGAGGGCAGAGGATAGTCAAAGGAGGCCTGATGAAGGTGGTGGCCATGCCTTGAGGGATGAGCAGCAGCTCTTCACACTGCCCTAAAATGAAAGGTTGACAAGAGGCCTCTCCAGTCTGCAGGTGTGGAGGTCAGGGGGTGTGGCAGAATTTCTTACCTCAGAGAGCACCTGGAGAGTAAGCAAGGACGTGTCCACCAAACCCAGGAAGATAGGGGTGAACTTTGGTCATATCAGCTCCACCTCAGGTATCTGTCACTCAGTCCCTGCCCTCCTTTCCAACTGCCCTCCTCACCACCTCCCCTTCAGGCCCCAGCATCACCAATCTCTGCAGTTTCCTCCAGGCCATGCTCTTTCACGCCTTCATGCCTCACTCGCTCTGTTCCCTCTGTCTGACATGCTCTTCCCTACATCGTCATCTAACACCTCTCTCTTTGCCCTTGAAGACATGGCTCAAAGGTCTTCTTGAGATGGCTCCCCTGAGCTCCCAAATCCAAATCAGGAAATCTCACTCTCCTTGTATTTTCAGGGTCCCACACTCACACCGTCTCTATGAAGCAGTACATCTCATGTCACTTTGTGTGTCCTTTCCCCAGACTGTGACCTCCTTGAGGGCAACAACGATGCCTTCTTCGTCCCTGTATCTGCAGCGCTTCCTTAGAACCAGGTATACAATGGAAGCTTATAGAGATTAACTATACTGACTGAACTTGAAACTGGGGAGAGGTCATTTGGAGGTAAATAAGAGGAAGTCACAGCACTTTTCACAACAAATGACAAGCACAATTTCCCTGTCAGTACAATAAGTGAGATAGAAGAGATGATTTCTAAGATCATTCAGCCTTAAAATTCCATAATCTGTGGTCTATAGAACTTTTTATCTCTAAAAAGTAGAACTAACTGAAAATAGGTTAAGAAAAGTGATGATTCGTGGTTTATATGGTTGTCTTTCCCACAAGTCTGTACCTCTAGAGAGCAGAAGGAGTCTAATTTTGTTCTGTATCCCCAGCACTGAGCAGGGGATACATGAACATACTCATTAAAGGTTTATTAGATGAATGAATGGATGGATGATAGAGGGTGGATGGATGAATGGATAGTTCATGAATGAATGGATGGGTAAATGGATAGATGAATGATGAATGGATGGATGGATGGATGGATGGATGGATGGATGGATGGATAATGGAAGGATGGATGACAGATGAATGATGGATAAATGAATGGATGTTAGATACAAGGATAGATAATAGTGAGGTTTCCAGAAAAGCCAGTGGTTTAAGAGATATCCTTGGCCTTCAAGAGATAGTGTCATAAAGATCAATCATGCTTTCCCCAGATCCTGTACACTTAAGTCAGAGACATCCCTGGACTGAACAGATTCAATCAGTGTTTTGATCTTATGTAGGAGCTTTGTTACTTTGCTCTAATAATACAAACAACTGTGTTTGCATAGCACTTCATAGTTTTCCAACTACTTTCACATAAATTACTTCCTTTGCACCTTCTGGCAGGCCTGGAAGGCAGGGGGTGGTGCTCTCTCACCCCCATCAACTGAAGTTTAGAAAGGTTTAAGTCATTCCCTCAATTTCACCTGTTAGCCATGAACTTGAACCTGGGTCTCATCCCTTTTGCCTGGAATGCCTTCCCAATGGCCATCACTCTATTAGGATGTAAGGAACAGCCCGAGAGCCACCACTTTCCAGATGCCCTCAGACCTCCTTCTTTTATTCTCTCTCCCAGTTCTACATCATTCCTTTTCTTAATTTCTTAGTACTTTATATCTCTCAGGGGACACTTTTCACTTCTTTCCTTGTACTGGTGTTTGTTTTCTCCCCTGCTTTTGATTTGCACCATAAGCTCCTTTGTTACAGTAAAAACACACACACACACACACACACACACACACACACACACACACACACACACACATACACACTACAGCTCTCCCAGTGCCCAAATTGTGCATTGAATAAATAAATTAGTGAGTTATGCATGAAGAGAGTTTGGGTCATTTTTCTCCTGGAGTATTGCCCTTGGTCTGCTCTACTAGCTACCAGGGATGCCAGGGATATAAGTACAGGTCTCCCATTCAGGTTCCTTTTCTCTGAATCCCTGGATATCCAGACCCTAGGAAGAGGCCTTTTATAGATAAAGCCAACCTGACACTCCCTAAGAGTGAGATGGGACTACACTGATCCCACCTGCCACCAAGCCATGCACCAACAACTCTTAGTCACCTATGCATACCAAAGATTCCTCAGCTTCACATGGTCTCCTCACAGTTCCCCATTTTTCTAGAGAAAAACTGAAACTCTTTTGCTTGGTCTGGGTGTCACCAAACGGGGACATATTGACTAGCACCCACCCTATGCTGAGATAGCTAATCTGTGCATATGTGGTTTCCACAAGCTAAAGGGTGATATTTACATCCCCATTGTACAGATGAAGAAACGGTATCAAATTTCAGAGAAGGTGACAGGTTTACTTTTTGGGGCGAGGGTGGGTAACGAGGGATTGAACTCAGGGGCACTCAATCACTGAGCCACATCCCCAGCCCTTTTTTATATTTTATTAGAGATGGGGTCTCACTGAGTTGCTTAGGGCCTCACTCTTGCTGAGGCTGGCTTTGAACTCCAGATCCTCCTGTTCTTAATAACAGAGGAGGCAAGAGGCCAAACCATGAGCCAAACAGGCTTTACCCTGTCCATGCAGTCACTGCCATGGGGCTTATTCCCCCTTCAGAGAAAGAATCCCTCCTGCCCCAGATCTTTCAGGAAAGCCCCTCTGATGACATTGGAGCTGATGAAGTTTTCAAAAGAGCAACTGCATGGAGAACAGCTCTGGAAGAATGTCGATTCTTCTACTCCTGAGACTATGGAAGGCCAAGCTGGTCCTTACACGGTGATCAGATGGGGTGGGGCACCAGGCAGTGCACTGGGAGCAGCTCAGGGCTGTGACCCCTCTATCTTACAGCTGCCATTTTCCTGCCAGTAACCACAACAAGAAAGTCAAATGACTCTGAGCCTAAATCCTGTGCATCCACCTCCCTCCACAGCTGGTTTGTGAAAACTGAAATATATTTTTAAATGCTTCTCCTGCCCACTTTTCCATGGTTTTTGGTGTGAGAAATTGCTGTTCTGGCCAGATGAGTCAGTCCGGATGGGAACGTTTACTTATTTGAGGAGTTAAGGGTCAAAGGAAAGGTGCTGATACCATGTCTGGAAAGAAGTGTATCTGGGAAGAAGGCATGGGAAGTGGGCACAGGATGCCAACATTCTGTCCCCACAATGCCCTGCTAGGCTCACAGGGAACTGGTGGATTCACACACAAACTTGCAAACTGTAAAATACTGATCCTGTGAACTAAGCAAAGGCAAGAACCAGTGACTGAGGGAGGGAACTTGGAGACCCTGACTGGTGAGGATTTAGCATCTGAGACTCACTCTTGGAGTCTGGGTTCACCCAAAAGTGTCTGCTTGAGACCAATCAGTGGAGAGAGCCTGTCACCTGCCACACAGGGTCAGTGGTTGAAACCTCTCCCAGTTCACGCTGGAGTAGAGATGATGGAATCCCCCATTCCCTAAAGACTTAACTTCACCAGAGCAAGATTTATTATGTCTATTTTGTTCACTGCTGTATCCTCAGTGCCTAAAACAGCGTCTGTCACAGAACATGCTCTCAATTAAGACTCACTGAATAAATCGGCTTCTTGGCCCCAGTCTCCAAAGGCTCATAGAAAAAAAAAAATTTGTAAAAGTTTTCCAAACCCAAAGCAGGCCCCTGAGCTGCCCAAGGGAAGACCCAGAACCAGGGCAGCTATGGCCCTGGCCCAGAGAGGCAGCAACGTTCCTGGAGTCAGGTAGACAGCAACAACAGGACCTTGCTGGAAGTTTGAGCCAGAGCCCTCTGAGCCAGCCACTAGACAGCAACTCAGCAGTGAAGGCCCCAAAGGCCCCAAGTCCTGCTGCTGCCCTGAAATGTCTGGCTACTGACTGATGCTCACCCTGGGTTCACCCACCTGGGGCAGAGTAACCTATGGAGGGTTTGTGAGGAGTTTGGCGGCCTCTGCTGGTGGCACATGCACATAGCTTCTCGCTCCAGGCACCTTGGGAGAGGTAGACCCCCAACAAAACCAAAACCTCCACCTCAATGTTCAACCTCCTTCCTTGGAGACCCAGGAACTGACTTCATGTCTTTGTAAATATTTTTCAAAAGCATTTTCTATTTGTCAGTATTCTTTGGTTCTTGCTACCAAAGAAGGAAAGCTAGTTGTCCACCCTAGGTGAAGGCATCAATACAAAGCCTTTGAATGAGAGGACTGGACAGGACCACAGAGATGCTTCATGGCTCACCTTTATTTGCAAGATAAGAAGTCCTCCAAACTGAGAAGCGACTTGTGTAAACTCACAAGAGTTAAGTACAAAGCTGGGTCCCAAACTAGGTCACCTTGATGTGTGCCCTTCCACTGGCCCATGGTCTCTCAGTTACAGTTGAATATCCAACAGCACATCCCACCTCAGCCTCCCCCTCCCTTCCATCTCACCCACATGCAACCCCAACCCAGCTCCCAGCCTCGGCTGCACTCCAAGTCACTGTGATCAAATGCAGAAAGAAGCCCCCTCTCTTCACCATCCACAGGGCATACTCGGGAGCCAAAGCACCGATGATGGACACTTGGCTGTGGATAGTAGAGAAAGGCAGGCATCACTTGCCTCCCCTCCTTCCTCTGTCTTCCTTCTCTCCTGGTAAAGGTGAAAGCCAGAGGGTTGCTATGGACACTGCCACTGGGCTCTCCCTCCTCAGTAATAATCCAAAGCTGCCCTCCCTGCTGGAGTCCCAGTCTCTAATTGCCAAGCCTCTGAGGCAGCCAGGATGCTTCACAGGAGGTACTGGGCAGCCCAAGAGCCCGAGGATTAGATGGGCTGAGGAAGGAAGGAGAGAGTGACAAGATGAAAATCACCCAAAATTGGAAGCAACAAGCCCGACCTATGTAGGTAGATTGACAAAACCAATGTCGATTTAGCCAGAATTAGAAAAGCAATAGTGTCTTAACAGGCTCCCCATCAACTCGGACACTCAATCACTGTGGCCAGCATCTCTCAGCGGGATTCTGGGAGGAAAAGAGGCGCTAAAGAGGCTCTGCAACTGTGTGCAGAGCAAGGTCTGCAGGAAAGCCCTTCAGAGCCATTTTTTTCTTATATAAGAACCAGGGGTCCAGGAGCCTTTCTGAGCTGGATAGTCAACCACTCCATTGCCCTGGGAACAGAAGCATCCAGTTTCTGACCACCACATAGACCCCCTGGTTTATTCCCACCAAGAAATCAGATCATTTTTACCACTGCTAGTTTCCCTGCCACTAATTCAGAGAATGTTCCCTCCCAGCAGGATCATGCCATGTGACCAGAGAGCTATCACCTCTAATCCTGTTCCTACCATGAGGCCAGAGCATATGGCTTTTATGAACATCTTCTCCAAGACAACAGGACAATGTCACTGCTGTTCTTTTCCCCACCATGAGACGCCACCATTGGGCTCTGCCCCATAAAATCATAGTTCTTTTATTCATGTGAGCCCAACTACCTGTACCTGCTCCTCAGACAAGGTCACCAAGACCACAAAGCTCCTCACAACCACAGACTTAAATCCAACTGAATAGGAAGGTCCAATGTGAAGCATCCCAACCAGAGACCACACACTACTGGACCCAGTACAGTGAGCTTCATCCTCCAGAGCTGCCAATGGTCATATGGAGACTTTAAAGAAAGGAAATCATGTTGGCCCTACAAGTCACTGAGCACAAATATGGTGGCCAGGTGGCCCTCTGGAAGCTGTGCTTGTCTCTCTAAGGCTATGCCCAGTGATGTCATCATGACCATGAGGACAAAGTTATATTTGTAGCACATCAACCCTGGAGGAAGAGTGTGAATGGACTAAGGAAGTCCATCTCCTTCCCAAGACCCTTGAGAGACAGATAGAAATAGGAATAGGGGTAGGGACACAACACACACACTTATTTGGGGATATATGTGGAAGAAGGGACAAAGACTTCTTTTTGTTTGTTTGTTTAAATATTTTTTTTTTAGTTGTTGATGAACCTATATTTATTTGTATGTGGTACTGAGAGTCGAACCTAGTGCCTCAGGCATGCGAGGCAAGCACTCTATCACTGAGCTACAACCCCAACCCCAGGATCAAAGATTTCTAAATCTCCCCACCATTTACCAATTTCTTTCTCTGTGAGGTAGTTTTTGTTGTCCCCATTTTACAGAGAAACTGGAACACTGTAGGCCTAAGAACTTGCCCCAAGATTTAAAAACTGCGTTTCAGATTCTGAGGCCCAGCACCCTTATCTTGGCTTCTTCCCATCTGGCATTTGAAAGTCACACCTCAGAATGGGAATGAATGAAGCTGTACATCTCAAAAAGAGTGTGTGCCAAATATGAGCCATTATTCTAACTGGGGAATTTTTTTCCTACTATTTAGGAAACTTTGCCTCCTCTGATTATTTCCGAAATGTGTTCCCAGGGTCGATTTTATGACAAATTGCTGCTCCAACAATCCCTGTGGCCCATCATGGGAGCTCCTGGGAGGCCTGGTGTGCACTAATCCTCTTTTCTTAGCACAATACTTTTTTTCTCCTGCAAAGCCAGTGATTAAGCCTCCTGGTGGCCCCAGGAACTGGAAAATGTGAGCTCCAGAGGGTTAGAAAGGCCAGTGGCTTCTCACTTCTTGTCATTTCCATTTTAGTAAACCTTCTGAGCCGGCCAGGAGGGCTGGAGAGGGGCAAGAAGAGAAAAAGGGTGAGAGCCTGACCTGGTGGCCCCTGACATCTCTCTATGGCTGTTTCCAGCAGTATGAGCCTTGACGCTGACCATTGGGGCACTTCTGCACCTCCCAGCAAAGGCCAAAAAAGGACATCAAGTCCTCCTTGCCCAGAGAAGAAGTTTCAGTGCTCTCTGATCCAGAAATCTCAGCTGATCAAACTTCTACTGTAGAGAGAAAGGACAATATCCTGAAAAACATAAACCCAGGTTTGGACTTAGGAAATTCTTTGGTGTGATTGGCACCAGAGATAGCAAGAAACCAAGTCAGTTATAAATGGAAAAATCTGAGTTCAGGAGACTGAGGCAGGAGGATCACAAGTTCAAAGCCAGCCCCAGCAATTTAGTGAGGCCCTAAGCAACTCAGTGAGATCCCGTCTCTAAATAAAATAAAAGAAAGGGCTGGGGAGGTGGCTCAGTGGTTAAGTGCCCCTGGATTCAATCCCTAGTACCAAAAAACAAAACAAAACAAAACAAAACAAACAAACAAAAAAAAAAAAAAAAACAATCTGGTCTCCCCAAGAAGTAATAGATGTGAAGTGGTTGGCACAGCACACTCACCATAGTGGGTACACAATGGAAGTTCACTGTCTTCTTACCTCGTTTTTCATCCCTTTTGTATGAAGATGTTTCACTGACTCCAAAGCAGGGCTTGGATCAAGACCCCAAAAGTTCCAGATCCAAAAAGTGTAGTTCATCTTTGTTCATGCCACTCCTCAAGAGAATGGGGGAGGGGGACACTGTTTCCAAGGCATGTGTGGCATGTGGGAAGGTGCTCTGAGCACATGTGAAGTTAATTGTGCCCCATCTGAGGAGAGGAGCCCAGTATCTTGGTGCTCACATGCACCTGGAGGATCCCTAAGCCTTCTTGTCTTAGACCTCCTAAAGAGCTTGAAGAAATCAAGATCAAACTGGTCCCAGAGGTAAATTGTCCAAAACCAAGCAAAGTTATGCAGCTTCCAGACTCGTTTTGGCTACTGTATGTGTGGCATGTTGAGCCCCCTTGCTTCTCCCCTGTCATCCCTACCTTAGCCACTTTGAAGTGATTGCCAAGTGAGGCTTTGCCAAGTGATTGCACCAAAAGAGAGATGCAGAGAAACATGCATCCGTGTGGCAGTTTGTCAGCTGCACCACAAAAGTGACACTGGGGGAGGTGGTGGAAGTCAGTGACTCAAAGTAGGTTCGGGGATTATCTGCTGTTTTCAATTATCCACATCCCTCATCACCATGGAGAATTGAGAATTGGGTGTATCTGCCTCCCCCTCAACGCTGTTGCTGGCATTAGAGACGTGATTTGTACTTGGAGCAACTGTGGGTAAAGGACTCAAAACGGTCTCTGTAAAATTACCCCAGCACTGAAATGTCATTAAATAGCTCTCTGCACCTGGCACCTCTTGGTCCCTTTAAAAATAGCTAGGAGATAAACATGTCTAAGAAGAAGAAAACTGACAATTATTGAACATCTTTGTGGTACTCAATACTCATTCTGAGCCAAGGAAACTTCAACTCAGAGAGATTAAGTGACTGGCCCAGGACTTGTCACAGTGTGGGACAATAAAGCGGGTGCTCCAACATGGAGCCATCTGACTCCAAGACTCATTTCCCCACCCTACCCCTCTCAGAGAACCTGGACCTCCCTTAATGGTGGACCATCTTGGAGCGCCCTGTCTGTATCTGCTAAGAAGGTTTCAATTGCCAGGAAAGAAAACCCAACTCAAAAGAACTGAAAAACAAGGACATTTATTATCCCCCCACTCTAAGAACTCAAGAGGGAGAGCAGTTCCAAGGCTCATTAAGCTGGTGGCAGGTGTCACCATGAACATCGTTTTTTTCTGATTTTCTGCTATGCCTCCTTAGCATATTGATCACAAGGTGGCCACAGCACATCCAGGCATCCCATTGTTGCCCTTCCAAGTCCAGAGACAAGGAGAAGCAGCCCTGTTGAGGATCTCTTTTTAATAAAAGAGAACACTGTCCCAGAAGTCACTTTTCTTCACATCTCACTGGTCAAAAAATGAGTCCCATACTCAGACCTAACCCAAAGGGCGGTAGGGATGCCATGTTGCTTAGGTTGGGGCCTGACATTCGCTGAAGCAGATGCTGGCCAGAGGAGTGTGGACACGGGTTGTGGGGATAGGAACTCAAAGAAAATATGGAGAATGTCGCTGGCTCCTGGGCAAGCACCGCATCCATCACATCTGCCCAGCCAGCCAGAGGCCTGGATGCTCCATCTTGCAAGGGCTCTTGACCCCGAGACAGCTCCCCAGTGTGGACCCTGAGGATGTGTGCCAGCTCAGTGTCCTCACAGCTCAGATAAGAAGGGGTAAGGCAGCAGCTTGCACCCAAATGGGAACCTGCTGGCCCTATTGTGAGCTTATCTAGAGGACACACACGACTGACTTCATTAGAGAGATTTGGAAAAGAAATCTCATTAAAGATTTGTTCTATCACATACCAAGGAAGCAAAGCCTTTGGTGAAACTTAGCGAGCAGCGCAAGTGATGTGAACAACTGTGCAGTGCCAAGGTCTTTAATTTCCTGTAGGAAGCCTGATGATTATCTGTCTGGAAATGTTTCAGCTCAAGTAGGGATGTGTGAGAGCCAGGAGGAAGGAGCCTTTTGTGTTTTCATGTTATAAGTCCAGACTCCTTAAAAAGAGATCCTTGTCAAGGGAGGGCAGTTCAGTTCACAGCATCCCACCAACTCGGCCCTCTCCAAATGCCCTTAAAGACAAGCCGGGGGTCCCTCAAGTGGAAGGACCCTAAAGGGTGATTCTGGGGTAGGCATGACATAAGGGAAGGAGAAAGAGGGAGAGAGAACAGAGAAGCACTCCAAGAGACAGGAGGAGGCACAAGTGAAACCAAGAGGGGAAAAAAGAAAAAAAAAAATGAAGTGGTGGCACATGCCTGTAATCCCAGTGACTCAGGAGGCTGAGGCAGGAGGACTGCAAATTCAAGGCCAGCTTCCGCAACTTAGCAAGGCCCTGTCTCAAAGTGAAAAATAAAATGGGCTGGTATGTGGTTCAGTGGCTCAGCATCCCTGGGTTCAATCCCCAATAGCAAAAAGAGAAGAAAGGGGCTGGGGAGATAGCTCAGTCGGTAGGGTGCTTGCCTGGCAAGCACAAGGCCCTGGGTTCGATCCCCAGCACCATTAAAAAAAAAAAAGGGAGAGATAAGAAAAAGAAAGAATGACAAGAAGGGAAGGAAGGAGACAGAAAGCTACAGGGTAGAAAGAGAGAAAGAAGAAACAGGAAAGGGGAAGATTGAACAAAGGAGAGAGGCAGTGCCCCAAAACCCTTTTCAAGGTTTTTCATTAACACTAATATTTACCAGTTGGAATCCACCCCCACACCCTGGGTCACCTTCTGGAAGCTGTCCTTGCTTTCTGCAAGAGGATAGAAATCCAGAGTTCCCACATGTTTTTGTAGCCCAGCAGGATCCAGATGTTTCCCGTTCCTGCATCTGGTGGCACTGATGGGTCAAGGGGCATTATTCAAAGAGGTCTTGATCATACACGACTCTTAGTTAAATGCAGGGTAAGAAGACAACCAGAACGCAAAGGAGTTATTCTTACTTCATGAGTTCAGACTTCTGAACTCAGCTCCTCATCCTGATTTTCTGGCTGGAATGAGGACAACAGTCTATAAATAATCCACATATTCCATCTTCCCATACGTTACACATAAGCATCTCCAAAAAGAATTTCCAAAGTAGCAAGGGCTCCATTTCCCTCTACTTACTGCCTACAGGTCTCTTATTCATCCCTCAAGGCCCTGTTCAAATGACCCTCCTCTAGGAGGTCCCCCCTGACCCCCACAGCCCCAAACTGGTCAGCTACTCCCTCTGCCGTGTGCCCTAAAGCTATGTAGGGAACTCTACTGAGGCCCTTTTACAGCACATTACAATTAAATATTTACATGCCCCAGCATCTGGAACAATGCCAGGAACACAGGAGAAACACCATAAGTATTTATTGAGTGAATACATGAGTAAATAAGTATGTCTACCTTCCTGACTAGATTAGGAACTGCTTGACTTGTGTGGACAGTTGACTCAGAACTTCAGAGCAAAAAAATATTCCATGCCCAGTAGTCCAACTCTCAAATATCATCAGAGTATGGTTCATTACAAATGTGAACAACAGAATCTAGTGGCTACCAAATTCTTTTTTTTTTTTTTTTTTTTTTGGTTCTGGGCCTTGAACCCGGTTCAACACTTAACCATTGAGCCACATGAGCCACATCCTCAGCTTTTTTCATATTTTATTTAGAGACAGGGTCTCACTGAATTGCTTAGGGCCTGGCTAATTTGCTGAGGCTGGTTTTGAACTTGTGATCCTCCTGCCTCAGCCTCCCAAGAGACTGGGATTACAGGCACACGTGTGCCACCGCGCCTGGCCCAAGTTCTTCTTATTACCCTGGAAATACTTCTCTGACCTATACCAACATAGGATGGTTTTCATTTATTTGCCTTTCTGAATGTTCACAGTAAACACTTGTTCATTATTAAAAGTTTGAAAAAATAGTAAACAATAAGAAAGGACAGAGATCATGTATATAATCCTTCTACCTAAAGTAGGTGTTGTTAATATTTAGTATATTTCAGTCTTGCACTATACATTGAATTTTCCTTGCACACCTGAGGCCACCATATGTATATGTAGGTTTTAGGGCAGTTTATTCAGTGTACCTGATATTTTATGTTCTTATTTCATTAAAGGTAATCACAGATTCAGTAAGTCCCATCTTATTAACACATCAACAGAACTCCACATTTTTATTTTGTTTTCTCTTTTCTTTCTTTTTTTTCGGGGGAGGGGGCAGAGATTTACTGGTGATTGAACTCAGGGGTGCTCTACCACTGAGCCACATTTCTAGTCCTTTTTATTTTTTATTTTGAGACAGAGTCTCACTAAATTGCTCAGGGCCTCACTAAGTTGCTGAGGCTGACTTTGAACTTATAATTCTCCTGCCTCAGCCTCCCTGGGATTAAGGCATGCACCATGGCTCCTGGCCCCTGTTTTTATTAGACAATGCCATCACAATCCCTAGTGTGCTTCACCTTTCATTCTTCTTAGGTAGTTGGGAGGTGGTCCGTTTCCAATCATCATTAACACCACTGTTCTGAATTTCCAGCAAGTAGATAGGTGTGGTTAGAGATTAAACTCTCAATGACAGCATCATCCACAGACTCTAGAAGTGTAGAGCGTGGCTAGCTTAGATGAAAAGGAGGATATATGCTCTGGGTCCTGCCAGTGGACTGTAAATGTGGCTCTGGTGACAGTGGCACCACTGCATCCACATGCATATGAAACATATGAGCCCAAGAAGTCTGAGACCTGGCCTGTCTTGTTGCCCTTCACTACCCAGCACAGGACCTGGCCCATGACAGATGAATGACAGTTGCTTGGATGGATAGTGAACTATGCTCAGATGCCTCAGCAGTGTGATTGGAGCCTCAGCCTTCCATGTGTTAAACTCCCTGGCTGCAAAATGGAAGCTCAAACCTCTGAGGAAATCTAAGAATGCTGTGTGTTAATGGCAGGAAATTGTTCCAAGACCTTGGGTTAAGAATGCCACCTTGCAGCCAGCCACACCACGCCCCCAGCCAAGCAGAAAATGAATTGTGATGAGCTGCTAAGTACAAGCTCCTCCCAACTCCTGGGGTCCCTCGTTCCTTCTCACATCCCCACACATACCACTAAGTATCCATGTGTGTGTCTCTCTGCTTTCATCTGGGACAACCCATCAGAGATTCTACTGGGACTAAGTTAGAAACAACAGGATCTTTCCCTTGTCATCCCAGGAGCAGCCCTGGGTACTGGTTGTTCAACCAACAGAACACATCAGCAAGCCCCAGAGTGGTTTCCCATAATTTGTTCTGCAAACATTTCTTGGGCCTTTGCTGTTCTGACCCAGAGAATTGGAGATGAATAATACATATGTCCACTCTTGAGGAGTTCATCTTCATGTCCCAAAAGACTTGGTTAGTCTACCCACGATCATCCCCTTGTTCAGGATCCTCCACCTCAGGCAAAGCCCCCTCACCCTCCAGATGATGGGAGACATCCTAGGCACCTACTCCTCCCCAATCCTATTGACCCAGCCTTGGAAACAACTCTCAGCCTTGCCCTTCTTTTCCATCTACCTCTCTAATTGGTATCACTATCCTGACACCTCCTAAGTGGTCTCCAACTTCAAATCCATCCTCCACATGGCAGCAGAGAATCTTTTGAAATGCAAGTCTGGTTCCACTGCTCCTCTGCTGAAAACCAGTCTTGGCCTCCCAGAGCTCAGTGTCAAACCCAAAGTCCTTCATGCAGCTCTGTGATCACCCATGCCATCCCTCCCCACTCCCCATCTGCTTCCACTCGCCAGCCACACCAGCTCCCTCTGGACTCAAGACCCTCCCACAAACATGGAAGACCACCCACCTCCCTCTCCACCATCTTCTTTGCTGGGCCACCAGCTCCTCCTCATCCCTAGAGACTCTACATAAACATCACTTCCTAAAGAAAGGCACCCTGAGAGGCCCAGTGAGGTGGTGCGTGCCTGTAATCCCAGCAGCTTCAGAGGCTGAGGCAGAAGGATCGCAAGTTCAAAGCCAGCCTCAGAAAGGCCCTAAGCAACTTAATGAGACCCTATCCCTAAATTTAAAAAGTACTGGGAAAGTGATGCGGTGGTTAAGCACTCCTGGGTTAAACTTCGGTACCATTAAAAAAAAAAAAAAAGTCACCCTGAATCCTCGGCTCAGACAAGCCCCCTGGTATTTCTCACATTAATACTGTTCTCTCCAGCACTGTCACAGTTCTAATGAAACTATATGTGTTTCATGTTGGAGCCTCTCCAACCCCAACCCATACTACACAGAAACACCAAATGGTGTCTTATCCCAGGGCCTGGAGCAAGAAGGCACCCCAAATCATTAAGTGACCACCAGAGTACAGAGCTTGGAGCTGTGAGAGTGGAGAGCACCCAGATCAACCCAGGAAAGCAGGTAGGGATGGGGCAGTGTCCCAGGGGCAGAACTGCTCCAGCTGAGCCCTGAAGGATGCGGATTCCTGAGCCAACCGTGGAAAGAAGTGAAGAGATTCACACTCAAGGCAGAGAAATGCTTTGGGGAATTACTTTGGAGGAATTGGAAATAATCCCATGGGGTTCGAGTTTACTTGGGTATGTGCAAGCCTAAGAGATATGGCTAAAGAATTAAATAGGAACCAGACTGAAAGGATCTTACAAGAAAAGCAGTTGGAGGGCTGCAGATGTAGCTCAATGGTAAAGTGCTGGCCTTGCATCCATGAGGTCTTGGATTCAATCCCCACAGCACCACAAAAAGAAGAAGTTTGATAAGGGAATAAAGAACCAAAGGATGGAAGCAGGAAAGTGGCCTTCTTTCGTTGTTGTTGTTGTTGTTGTTCTTTTTTAGATATTCATGACAGTAGAGTGTATTTGACATTATATATGTGTGGCGTATAACTCCCCACTCTGTGGTTGTACATGATGTGGAGTTACACTGGTCGTGTGTTCACACATGAACATAGGAAAGTTAGTCCCATTCATTCTACTGTCTTTCCTATCCCCATCCCCCCCTCATCTCTTCATTTCCCTTTGTCTAATCCAATGAACTTCTATTCTTCTCTACCTGCCTTATTGTATGTTAGCATCTGCATACCAGAGAGAATATTCAGGCTTTGGTTTTGGGGGATTGGCTCATTTCACTTAGCATAACAATCTCCAGTGACCTTCCTCTAAAGCACACTCTGGCTACAGTGTGGAGAAAAGATGGCATGAGGCTACGGTTGGAGATAAGGAGATCAATTTGGAGTCTGCTGCAGCAATCCAGGGAGATGATTAGGACTCAAACTAAGGCAGTGAGGAGAGAAAGGAGGGAAGAAGGAAATTAGGGAGGCACTTAAAGATAAAATTGACAGGCCTTGGTGAGAAAATGGAGTTAAGAGAGAAAATAGGTCGTTCCCAAATTCTTACCTTGAGCAGCTTGATGGAGGTACCTTCTGCAAGATAAGGAACACAGGAGGAAGAAAGGATCAGAGTGAGATGATGACACCCCACTCACTGGACAGGTTGAGGTTCAGGGGTCTGTGGGCCAGAGTGCACAGGTTGAGGAGGCCCAGAGCTCCAGGAGAAAGGTTGGCAGGGGTGCAGTTTAGTTCAGAAAAGAGTTAGCAAACACTTGGTGCTCAAAAATGTCAATATTACAGAGGACTAAGAGAGAGGGTGTGTGAAGAGGATGAATACTATGAGGATTTAGAGAGGGGTACTTGGATTACCTGAGAGCTCCAGGAAGCTTCCTAAAGGGTTGGCATAATGAGGGTGGGAAATACAGAGTTTGGGGTTGACGGATGAAGGGGCAAAATGGGGTGCAGTGGGAGAAAAGGCTGGAGAGGCAGTTAAAGCCCAGGTCACAGAAGCCTATAGTGTTATACTAGCAACTTGGAATTTAATCAGAAGTTACTGTGTAGCATAGCTAAAATATGGAACCAACCTAGGTGCCCTTCAACAAATGAATGGATAAAGAAAATGTACTCAATGGAATATTACTCAGTCATAAAGAAGAATGAAATTATGGCATTTGCCGGTAAATGGATGGAACTGGAGACTATTATGCTAAGTGAAATAAGCCAATCTCAAAAAACCAAAGGTTGAATGTTTTCTCTGATATACAGATGCTAACTCATAATTGGAGGGATGGTAAGGAAGAATAGAAGTACTTTGAATTAGACAAAGGGGAATGAAGGGAAAGGAGGGGGAATGGGACTAGGAAATGTAGTAGAATAAATTGGACATTATTATCCTGTGTGCATATATGATTACATGACCAATGTAATTCTACACAATGTATAACCAGAAGAATGAGTTATACTCCACATGTGTATGTGTCAAAATACATTCTACTATCATGTATAACTAATAAGAACAAATTTTAAAATGTAAAAAAGAAGTTATTGTGCAGCTATTGGAGGGTTTAATCGAAGCATTGATGTGGTCCAATGACTGACAATATTGTCAGACAGAGGGAAACAGACACATTTCTCTCTCCATCAGCCATTGTCCCTCTTCCTCCTTGTAATAGAACCCAAAGTTAGTTCAGGTACTTCATTCCCCAAGTGGCCATGTGTCTTGGAGAAGGATCATATCACCAGTCCTGGGAACTAAACCGTAATTGGTCTAACGTTACCATGGTAGTCCTATCTCCTTGATTGGATCAGTATACACAAGTGATAGCTAGTGAAATGGAAAGGGAAATCTCTAAGAGGTTTCTGAGAAAATTCTCTTTGATGCTGGATATTTCTGGGTCTATATGTGATACCTGAATCTATGGGAGCTATCTCGGGACCATGAAGGGAGTTTAGCTTGAAGAGAACTCAATGAAGATAGCAGAGCAAAATGATGAAAGAAACTGAAGTGCTGGATAACATCACTGAGTTGTAGAATCAACCAACTCTGAACATGTTTCCTCCCAATCTTCTGATTATATAACCTTCTTACTATACAATCTTTTATGTTGAAGCCAACTTGAGTTGCATTTTCTATTACTTGCAGCCAAAATCACAGGACAAGAATGGAAGTCATGGCAGGCACCATGACATACACCTGAAATCCCAGCTACTTGAGAGGTCGAGGCAAGAGGATTGCAAGTTCCAGGCCATTCTGGGCAACTTAGGTTCTGTCTCAAAATGAAAAATAAAAATGACTGGGTTTGGAATTCAGAGGCAGAGTGCTTGCCTAGCATGCTGAAGGCCTTGGGTTCTAGCATCAGTACTGAAAAAAATAAAAAAGAATGGAAGTCATGATGCTCAGGGCAGGAGAGACGTAAGTATGTGAAGTATGAAGAGTGAGAGGTTGGGGAAGACAGGACAAGATGCTTGAGGAAACAGCAATTAAATAGTAAATTAAGGAAGCCTAGGAAAGAATTCTAAAAACAAGATAGGATAGGAAAATAGTAGAGAATCAAAAACCAGAAGAAGAAGTGATCAAAAGCATCCTAGAGAGCAAAGAGGTCAGGTCAGGTGAGAACTGTAAAATGGCCACAAGGAGTTCATAAAGGACACTTGCCAAAGCTGAATCAGTGCAGTTTGGTGAGAAAGAGAGAGAGAGAAACTTGACTGCAATGAGACAGAGACACATGGAAGTTAAGAAAATGAAGCTAATAGTGTATTCATGACTCTCATTTTAGAACTTAGTCACTAAAAAGAAAAGACATATATGGAGAAGTTAGAGGGAAATGCAAACAGGGTGAATTAGCTATCACTGCATTACAAATTACCCTAAACCTTGATGGTTTAAAGAAAAAGCATTATTATCAAACCTTTTCTGGGTCAGGAATGGAGTATAGCAAGGCTGAGTGGCTCTATTTCATGATCTCTCAAGAGTTTACAGGTTCAAGCAAGGTACAGTGGCCCATCCCTGTAATCCCAGCAGCACGAGAGACTGAGACAAGAAGATTGCAAGTTCAAAGCCAGTCTCAGCAACTTAGTGAGACCCTAAGCAACTTAGCAAGACCCTGTCTCTAAATAAAATATAATAAGGGCTGAGGATGTGGCTCATTGGTTGAGTGCCCCTGGGTTCAATCTCCAGTACCAAAAAAAAAAAAAAAAAAAAAAAAAAGAGTTTACAGGTTCATTTTCTAAGTCTTTTTTTTCCTTCTGTCTTTCATTTGGATGTTTTTATTTGTGTCTCTTCAAGTTAACTAAGTTACTATTAACCCATTTTAATATATTTTTTTTTCAGAACATCAGTGAGCTTCAAGGGTCTAACATATGTGTGATTGAAGTCCCAGAAGAAAGAGGGGAGGAGGGAAGAGAAAAAAAATTTTAACAAAATAATAGCCAAAATTATTCAGAATTTTATATTATAAATTCACAGAACCAAGAATCTCAATAAACCCCAAGCACAAGAAACATGAAGAAAATTACTAAGCCACGTTATAATCAAATAGCTCAAAAGGAGTGATAAGAAGAAAATCTTCAAAGTAAGGAGACATTACATACAGAGGAACAAAGAAAAACATGACAGCAGACTTCCTGTCATAAATAATGCAAGCCAGGAAACAATAGAACAGTATCTTTAAAGTACTGGGTCGGGGGGGACTCTCAACTTTGAATTATAGATTTTAAAAAACCTTTCCAAAATGAAGGTAAAATAAAGACTTTGCAGATGTTCAAAAGCTAAAATAAATCAAACACCGGGAGATTTGAACTGCTTGTGTTCCTCAAGCCTAAGGAAAATGACAATAACCAGATATATAAACCTATACAAAAGAATTATAAACATCAAAGTTTGTAAGTATGTGGGGCTGGGGTTGTGGCTCAGTGGTAGAGCCCTTGCCTAGCACTGGGTGTGAGCCACTGGGTTTGATTCTAGCACCACATATAAATAAATAAAATAAAAGTCCATTGACAACTAAAAAAAAAAAAAAGTTGGTAGGTATGTGGATAAGCAGAGAAAGGAGAGTAAATAGAATTATTAAAAATATCCAAATAATCCCAAAGCATCCAAAAAGTGAGGGAGAGAAGTAACAAAGAATAGAAGCAACAAACAAAAAAAAATCCCCAAGGGTACAGAAACCTTAAGACAATCAACCAAGTTGATCTTATAGAATCCTTCACCCAACAACAGTAGGATACACATTATTTTCAAGGGCACATAGAAACTCCACCAAGACAGATCATATTCAGGGTCATAAAACAAGTCTTGAAGAATTTTAAAGGATTTAAGTCATAAAAGTATTTGACCATAGCAGAATTAAATTAAAAATCAATAACAAAAAGATGTCTACAAAATCCTCAAACATTTAGAAACTAAATAACATACTTCCAAATAATCTGTAAGCCAAAAAAGAAAATAGGCAAAAGGGAAAATAGAAAGTGTTTTTAATTGAATGAAAATTAAAACACAGCAAGTTTATGAGATGCCACAGAAGCAATGCTTGGAGGCACATCTGGCACCAAATGCCTACACTGGAAAAGTCTCAAATAATGACTTCATCTTCTACCATAGGAAATTAGGGGAAAGGAGAGAGAATTAAGCCTTAAGTAAATTAAAGAGAGGTTTGTTAGTAAGCTTTCTGTTGCTGTGACAAAATACCTGAGAATAACAACTTAAAGAAGGAAAGATTTTTGACTGGTTTCAAAGGCTTCAATCCATGGTTGGCTGGCTCCATTGCCTTGCTCCTGAGGTAAGGCAGAACATGGGTGGAAGGGTGTGGCAGAGGAAAGCTTCTAAGCTCATGGCATCCAGGAAGCAGAGAGAGAGCAAGGCAGGGGCCAGGATCAAAATATACACTTCCAGGGCATGCATCCATTGACCCAATTTCTCCAGCTGGGTCCCACCTCTATTATCTTCAACACCTCCTGATTATGCCACCAAATTATGAATTCATTGATGAATTAATCCCCTAATGAGATTATAGCTCATGATCCAGTTGCTTCCCAAAAGCCCCACTTCTGAACATTGCTATACTGGGTGCTGAAGCCTTCAACACATGTGCCTTAGAGGGACTTTACAGATTCAAACAATAATAATAAGAAATAACAAAGATCATGGTGCAAATCAATAAGAGAGAAAAGGGAATAACAAAAAAGATATCTAATCAAAAGCAGCATCTTTAAGAAGATAAATAAAATTGATAAATTGCTAGCCTGGCTGCTCAGAAAAAGAGATAAAATTCATTAATATCAGGAATGAAGTAACATCCGTATAGATTCTTAGATAATAAAAGGATAATAAAGAATATTATAAACAACTCTCTGCCAATAAATTTTATAACTTAGATGAAATGGATAAATTCCTTGAACGACCAGGCTGATGCAGGAGGATCCCTTGAGGCCAGATGCCTGAGGCCAGCCTAAGCAACATAGTGAGACCCCCATCTCAAAATAAAAAATAAACAAATAAAACAAAAAATACCCTATCAAATTTCAAGAAGAAATAGATAATACAATAGATATTGACGAAATTGAATTGCAGTTTTAAAACTTCTCAGAAAAACCCAGCCCCAGGTGACTTCACTAGTCGATTCTCTGAAGCATTTAAGAAAGACATACCAGTTCTATACAATCCTTTCCAGAAAGTAAAAAAGGAAGAAGTATTCCAAAATCATTCAATGAGCTCAACATCATTCTGATACCAAACAAGATAAAGATGCTATAAGAGGGGCTGGGGTTATGGCTCAGTGGTAGAATGCTTGCCTAGCACGTATGAGGCACTGGGTTTGATCCTCAGCACCACATAAAAATAAACAAGTAAAATAAAGGTATTGTGTCCATCTACAACTAAAAAAAAATTTTTTAAGATGTTACAAGAAAAAAATCAGACCAAAATCAGTAATAAACATAGATACAAAAATTCCAAAACAAATTTTAGCAAATATAATTTAACAATATGTAAAAAGGATAAAATGACAAAATTGAGGGGGATTTGGCCACAGAATGCAAGTTGGTTTCATATTTGAACATCAATCAATGTGATTCACCATGTTAACAAACAAAAAGAAAACATAATTTCATTAACAAAAAGAAAAAATATCCTATCATATCTATAGATATAGAAAGGTATTCAACAAAATTTAATACTTATTCACAATTTTAAACCCTCAGAAAAAGGAATAAAACAAACTTCCTGATAGAGGACATCTATTATTTAAAAACCCATAGTTAATGACATACTTAATGGTGAAATTACTAAGTGCCTTCCCCCTAAAACTGGGAACAAATCATATCCTCTCTTACCACCTATTTAACATTATACTGAAGATTCTAGCCAATGCAATGAAACAAAAAAAAAAAAATAGAAACAAACTAAAAATCTCTAAAATTCATAGATTATATGATGACATAGAAAAATGTGATGGAATCGCAGAAAAAATACTAGAACAGATATGTCAGTTCAGCAAGGTTGCAGGATACCAGATCAATATACTAAAATCAATTGTATTTGTTTCTTAGCATTAAACAATCAAAAATTGAAATAAACAATGCCACTTACAAGAGCTTCAGAAATCTAGAATGGGGTGAGCTTGATAAAACATACGCAAGACTATGAAAGCTGCAAAACATTGCTGAAAGAAATTAATGACCTAAGTAAATGAAGAAATATGTACCATTTTCATGGATTGGAGACTCAATATTGTTAAGTTGCCAATTTTCTCCAAACCAAATTTTAAATCCAATGCAGTTCAAATCAAAACCACACCAGGCTTTTCTGTAGACATTTACAAAGTGATTTTAAAAGTTATGTGGAAATTCAAGGGATGTTGAAGAGTTAAATTAACTTTTGAGTGGCTGGGGTTGTAGCTCAGTGGTAAAGTTCTTGCCTAGCACAGGTGAGGCACTGGGTTCAATACTTAGCACAACATAAAAATAAATAAATAAATAAATAAATTGTGTTCATCTACAACTAAAAAAAATTAAATTAACTTCAGGAAGGAAAGGCAGAGGACTACCTAATTTCAAGACTCATCAAACTACAATAATTAAGACAGTGTAGTATTGACATAAAAAAGACAAATAGATCAATGGAGCAGAATAAAGGGTCCAGAAATAGACCCACACATGTGAACAACTGATGTTTAACAAAACTAAAAAGCAATTCAGTGGAGTAGGGATAGTCTTTTCAACAAATAATATGCATATGCAAAAAATTTAACCCATACCTTACACTATATACAGAAACTAATTCAAAATGTCTCAGAGACTTAAAACCTAAGTCTATAAAACTTCTAGAAGAGAACATCTGTGAAAATCTTTGTAACTTTGGGTTAGGCAAAAATGTTTTAGATATAATATTTAAAGCACAATCCATAAAAAAAAATGTGATAAATTGGACCTGACCAAAGTTTAGAATTAGAAAGCCAAACATATGTGCCCATAACTTTAGTATAACCAGTACCATGGAAGTAGAGTGGGCAGCTGGTGGTTTCATGCCCAACAATAATTGCCTGCTTCTTCTCCATAAAACATTTCCCTTTGAGAACCTACTTGTGCGTAATAGCAATCACATATTTGAGTGAGAGTGAACCCATCTCATTTCCAAGGTGGAATTAAGCCTGGCATAATTTGTCTTTTGTACCATACATTGACTGATTCAAGAAGAGGAGATAATGCTGATCTAAATCACTCAGTACATGGATTCTCTTAGCCAGTTGTAGTAGGTACAGTAAGTAGTTGTACCTACTACTAGGGTTTTTGCTCTATGGCTGGGGAAGACATTCTCTCCTTTTGCCTACGAACATCCAAGGATGCATGTAGTTTCTCTTCCTGGTGGCTACCATCTTGTCTCCATGGGAGAAGCCAGCCCAAGGATAAAGCCAACATACCAGTGGCGTTGAAAGAACTACAAGAAACAGAGCCAGAGTCCTGATCAGACCATGCCCAAAGCTAACATTACTTTGGAGATTTTCAGTTATCTAATAATAAATTCTCTTTATCATTTAAACCCATTTGGACTGATTTTTCTCTGTTCCTTAAAACCAACCTGACTCCCCTCCAGAGCCGACTGTCACTGAGAATCTTACTCTGGTCCTCCCTCTCCCACATATCTGTGCATTCTCACCTCCCTTCACCTGGCAGCAGCTTATTGATAGTGAAGGGAGATGTTGAAGAAGATTCCTTCTGCCCAGGAAATGGAAAGAACCCAGGAGAATTAGCTGGAGAAAACCTATTAAGCAACAAAGAACGTACCCAGCTGTCGAGTCATCTTTGGAATGTTAAATCATACAAGTTGCCTTCAGAGTGGCTTTCCCAGCCTGAAAGGGCACTTCACTTCACCCGGGCCTTGGAGATCAGCTGCATTGGAATTTTACTGGCTAGGCTGCCTCCCCAGTACGCTTGCTCCAGCCGGCCACAAGACTTTCAAGACAAAATCCATACAGTCCTGAAAACTCCAAGTGAGTACAATGAATTCTCTTTCTTTGAAAAAGCAATTCCTTCCCTCCTGTGCTGAGATAAAATCCAGCCTTTGATACGGCCTATTAGCTGCTCATCACTCTCTTCTCTTTTCTGCAGCTCTTCCTTACACAGCATCTCTGGGAGCATCAGGGCAGCACCGAGAACCAAGCAGGCATGGCTGGTCTCAGGAGCAGAGGAGGACCCTGAGGCTCCAAAAGTTTGCTCAAGGTCACAAGGCTAACACCTAGAGAGATCAAGATCAAATACAGGCCTTTGGGGCCCATTTCTGTACCCCTGCACTGCCTCTGTTTTTATACAAAAATTCTAAGAAGGTCAGGTGTGGTGGCAGAGACTTGGGAGTCTGAGGCAGGAGGATCCCAAGTGCAAGGCCAGCATGGACAACTTAGTGAGACCCTGTCTTAAAATAAAATAATATAAACAGCTGGGGATATAGATCAGTGATAGGGCACTTGCCTAGCATGTATGGGGCCCTGTGTTCAATCCCTAGTACCAGGAAGAAAACCTCTAGGAAAACCATCTTCGCTGTGCCTACCTATCCTGTCATGCTGACGGCAACAAGCATCAGCAGAACACCAAGTTTCTGTCCTTCTGGAAATCTAAAACTCCCCCCTTGGACCATGAGAAAGCTGGGGTGCAAAATCAAGGACTGGGCAAGTCAATCAATGTTATGGGCCTCTAATCCCTGCAAGTGAAATGGCCTCACTGGCCATTAGTTCAAAGAATCCAACAGGGTCACTGCATTCCTCTGACAGGCTGGCATTTGCCCTTTGATCAGCCAAGAGCCAGAGGGGGAAATACACACACACACACACACACACACACACACACACACACACACACACACCCTGGCCGGGGCAGTGCTGGAGCAATCGTGGGAGCTGATGGGTCTAGCCAACCCCACGCTCAGCTGGGACATGAAAAAGCTACTCATGGAAGAAAGAGGTCAGGGGAAGGGTGATTTCCTACCTGTTCCGTGAGAACCAGAGCAGAACCTCCCAGGGTGAAACCTGCTCGCGAAGCTCACAGTTTCCATCCTTCTCACACTGTGGCGGCAACAGCAGCCACGTTTCCTTTCCCACACTGGTATCACGACCTGAAACTGCCTCTCCTACCACCCAGCCTCACCCAGAACAATAGAACTAGGAGGCCTCCTAAAATTAGCCCGCTCTGCCTTCAGTCCTGCCAGGGGAGGCCCAGGGAGGTCTCCTGCAGATGCCCAGGACTAAGCTGAGACTCCCTGACCTAGCTGGGTTTTATTCCACTGTGCATGATCTCTTCACCTGCCTTCTTCTGCCATCCCTCTAGTGCAGATCCCACCTAGTGCACCCAGTGAAGAAATGAACAAACAAGAGTATGGGGGTGGGAAGGCTGGGCCCTCCAGAAGAGCAGAAGGCTTCCCTCTGAGTAAAGACCTGGGGATAAGTCATTCTGAGATGTGCACCCTGTAATGTCACACTGGTTACAGACGTTTCTCCATTTCCAGCGTCACATGTATTCCTTCTTTCCACCACCATGGTGAGAGCACCATCATGCCAATGGACTTTGCTTCCTAATGCCTGTGGGTGGGTGGGGACATGGGGGTAACCCAATGTGATCAAGCAGGAATCCCCTCATCTCTCTGCCACCAAACCTACAGTGAGTCCACATCAAGACCACTTCCTCACTGGGTGCAGTGGAGCGTGCCTGTAATCCTAGTGACTGAGGCAGAAGGATCGCAAATTCAAAGCCAGTCTCGGCAATTTAGCAAAGCCCTAAGCAACTTAGCCAGATGCTGTCTCAAAATAAAGGACTGAGGATGTGGCTCAGTGGTTGAGCACCCCTGGGTTCAATCCCCAGTAGGAAGGAAGGAAGGAAGGAAGGAAGGAAGGAAGGAAGGAAGGAAGGAAGGAAGGAAGGAAGGAAGGAAGGGAGAGAAAGAAGACCACTTCCTCTGTCCCCTCCTGTGAGGAGGGACAGTGCCTCTGCATCAATTCACGAGCGGGTTCTTACCTCCCCCTTCCCAGAGACATAACTCCTGCCCATGTCCTCTCTCTTTTTCTACCAAATTCGCCATCAGTATGCAAACATGCTTGAATAAGCCTCCACAAATCCTCCCTCCATCTTGTATCCCCTTCCAGTACTCCCCATGACTTTCCTTCAGGTCGTCAGAAAGCGACAGCAGTCCAGGTCTTCACCTTCTCATCGTCTCTCATTCTGTCCACAAAGCACTCCAGTGAGACAGCTCAGTCAACCTTGGGACCCCCACGTTGCAAGTCCAAAAGTCACACTTCCTCTGGACTTCACACATTTGACTGGTCCCTTCTTCAGGCCTGTTATTCTCTGAGTTTCTCTGATTCCACATCCTCCAGGTTTGAGTTTCCTCTGACCTCTGGGCTGTGCCCTCTCAGTCCCCTCCACTATAAGTTCTTTCTCCTTCATTCAGTCTTTAAAGATTGGAAGAACTCCAAGCTCAGTCCCTTGATCCCTACTCATCTCGGTCACTGCATTCCCCTAAGGTGGTCATGCACCACCCCAGGGTTTTCAGCACCACGTATGTGCTGATGGCTCCAACTCTGCACTAGCAACACTGAATTCTAGGTTTCCCTGGTCACTCTCCAGCAGCCCACATAACATCTCTGCTTGTTTAATAGCATTTTGAACTTCACCTTGAATGTCACAGAGCTCTGGATTTCCCCTAAATCCATACTTCCCTCGGTCTTCCTCATCTCAGTAATACCTTCATTGACCTAGTAGCTGCATCCAAAATATGTTCATGTCTCTCTGTCTGCCCTGCCTTCACCCTGGCCCTAGCCACTATGGACTGTCCTGGTGGGTCTCCCTGCTTCCTCTCTTGCCTGGTTCCAATCAATATTGCATGCCCAGTGGGAGTGATCATCTCAAAAGGTAACCCAGAGTGAGGCCTGGTGGCTCTCACCTGTACTCCCAGCCACTTGAGAGGCTGAGCAAGGAGAATTACAAGTTCAAGGCCAGCCTGGGCAACTTAGTGAGACCCTGCCTCCAGATAAAAAAATAAAAAGGGCTCCTGAGTTCAAACCCCCAAAAATAAAAGATGGCAAGTTAACCCAAGTGAGGCCATATCCATGATTCAAATGCTCCACTGACTTCACACTTAAAATTCAAACCCATGCCTAAAATTTCAGCTACTTGGGAGGCTGAGGCAGGAGGATTGTGAATTTGAGGCCAACCTGAGCAACATAGTAAGACTCTGCCTCAAAAGAAAAGAAAAAAAATATTCAAACCCCAGACCCTGGCCAGGCGTCTTCTCTCTTGGAATCTCCTCCTGCCAACGCCCTCTGCTCACCAGCCCTCCAGCCTGCCTCCAGCTCCTCATCACTCCAGTCTCCTTTCTGGCCTTTGCACATGGCCTTTGCTCCTTGCCTCACCTTCTCTTCTGTGGACACCTGCTCTTACCACTCAGAGCTAAGTTTAAGTATTTTCTTCTCAGGATCTTTTTTAAAAAATTGTTTATTGGTGCATTATAATTGTATGTTCATTGTATATTCATTATGCCATGTTCATACATGCATATAACACAATTTGATCAGTCTCAGTGCCCAGTACCTTTCCTATCCCTCCCCTTCACCCTCCCCCGATTTGCTTGCTCTACTGATCGCCTTCTTCTTCTTCTTCTTCTTCTTATTATTATTATTATTATTATTATTATTATTTCAATGAGTGCATTATAATTATACATACAATCAGGATTCATTGTGGTATATTCATACATGGACATAACATAATTTGTACTCACCCACATCCTCTCAATCCTTTTCCTCTGTTTTGACTCTATTGGTCTCCCTTTAATATTCACAAAATCCCTCCTTTTAAAAATCTCTCTCTCTCTCTCTCTCTCTTTCTCTCTCTCTCTCTCTCTCTCTCTCTCTCTCTCTCTCTCTCTCTCTCTCTCTGCATATGAGAGGAAATGTTCACCTCTTGACTTTCTAAGTCTGGCTTATTTTACTTAGCATGATATCCAGCAAATGACATCATTTCATCCTTCTTTACAACTGAGTAAATCTACATTGTGTATATGGACCACATTTTCTTCATTCATTTGTCTATTAACAGGTACCTTAATAGGCTGGTTCTATGACTTGGCTCTCATGAACTGCATTTCTATAAATATTGCAATGCATGCATTATTATAGTATGCTGATTTTAGTTCTTTTGGATAAATATCTAGGAATGGACTAGCTGGGTCATATGATGGTTCCATTCCTAGTCTTTTGAGGAATCTCCATGCTATTTTCCAAAGTGGTTGTACTAATCTGCAGCCCTATTAACAATGTGCAAGTGTAACTTTTTCCCCACATCCTTACCCAGGATTTCTTTTCTTGATCACCCACCCAATGTGGTGAGTGGGAAGTACTTATAACAGTCTGATAATTTTTAACTTCTTCATTTCTTTATGGTTTATGGCTCAATATAAGAATGAAACCCCACAACAGCAGAGGTCTTATCATTCTTGTTCAATGTGATGTTCCCCAGTGCTTAGGAAAGTGCTTGTCACAGGTGATAGTCAATAACTATTTGTTGATTGAATGAATAAGTGTCCTGGACAGGTCTTTACAATTTCTCAAAAGGATTTTGTTGTTTTGTTTCTTGTAGTACTGGAAATTGAACCCAGTGGCTCTCTACCACTGAGCTACAATCTCCAAGCCTTTTTAATTTATTTTTATTTTTTGTTTTTTGGTACTGAGGACTGAACCCAGGTTTGTTTTACCACTGAGCTACATCCCCACCTCTTTTTACTTCTATTTGAGATAGAGTCTCACTAAGTTGCTCAGGCTGGCCTCCAACTTGTGATCCTCCTGCCTTAGCCTCCCAAGTCACTGTGATTACAGGTATGCTTCACCAAACCCAGCAAAAGGGATTTTTTAACTTGGCAAGGTCAAAATTAGAACTCTGTATTGGACAGATTCATGTGTAAAATGAGAGAATGAGAATGAGGAACTTTTAGGAGGCTGAGGCAATGAAGAAGGCAAGAGGACATGGTGCTGAGATTGGTAAAGACGACAAAAACCAACAACATCCAGCATCAGAAAGGCAGAGAAACCCGCATTCTCATGAACTGCTGATGACAGCATAAGCTGCATTAGACCTTTGGAGGAACGTTTGGTATAGGTTAAGTTACCCTTATCTGAAATTTTTGGAAGCAGAATGTTTCAGATTTGGAATTTTAAAGTTTTTTGAATATTTGCAAATACATATCTTGGAGACTGGACTCAAGTCTAAATTTACATTTCACATATATCTTATGTACCTGGCCTGAAGATAATCCTATATAATATTATCAGTGTGGCTGGATTTCAACTGCACTTTGTCATATGAGGTCAGGTATGGAATTTTCCACTCGTGGCATCCTGTTGGCTCTCCTAAAATCTTGGATTTTGGAGCACATTCAGATTTGGGGTTTTCAGATTAAGTATGCTCAACCTGTAGTATCTAATGTATTCAATGTTTGTATCCTCTGACCCAACATTTTCATTTTCCTACAGAAAAACTCCCAAGAATGCATAAAGAGATAAGTATACAAAGACACTCATTGCAGCTTTGTTTATTATGGCGGAAACTTGGAAACAACCCAAATGTCCATAAATAGGGAACTGGTTATATAACCCATTGTGTAGCCGCACAATAGACTACATATAGCTATTTCAAAAAATGATGCAAATCCATGTATATTTTCATGGAAAGATGTCTAATATATTTTGATAGGGGAAAGAAAACAAACTGGAGAATGAGCAGCATAAACAGGACTATCTTATCTTTGTTTAAAAACACAAATAATGTTAATGCGTATATAAAAATTTTAGAAGAGAATGCACCAAACTGTTGATGATGATTGTTTCCAGGGATTTGGTGTGGGGGGACTCGACTTTCATCCTGCTGTATTTCTGCAGTGTTTTGGGGTTTGTGTATCTGTGCATTACTTCTGAATCAGAAAACATAAAGAGGAAACTAAAAAGTCACGAATCACGTGAGGTCAAGTGAGGACAGTGGTAGAGGGAGTGGAGAGAAGGAGACAGATGTGAGCACTATGGAGGACGAGACAGAATTCACAAAATGGGGTGGGGAATGAAATTTCAACCTGGGTAATCAGGAGGGTGGTGGCCTTATCACCAGTTTGTTAGCACCTTGACACAAAACAGTCCCATTTCATTTCAATGCCCAGATTATGATTGGTCATCTTCCACAGTGACGGCCCTCCCCTTTCTGGTCACTCAGCTCCAGCATAACAAAAGCTCTGTTTTTCATTCCCACTGCACAGAGGAGACCAGACCAGTACCATCCTTAAACCAGGGCCAAAGAGCCCTGACATGTACTCACACATGTGCACGTGCACACACACACACACACACACACACACACACACACACAAAGAATAGGGTGACCCAGCAATTCCACTCCTAGATACCCAAGAGAACTGAAAACATACAAAAACTTGTATGTAAATAATTATAGCAGCATTATTCATAATTGCTCAAAACTGGAAACAACCCTGATG
This sequence comes from Sciurus vulgaris, assembly GCF_902686455.1. NCBI lineage: Eukaryota > Metazoa > Chordata > Mammalia > Rodentia > Sciuridae > Sciurus > Sciurus vulgaris. The sequence goes on from NC_136461.1 coordinate 116,065,801, forward strand.
TTCATCAATCAATTAATGGATAAACAAAATGTGTTATATCTATTCACTGGCATATTATTCAGCCACAAAAAGGAATGAAGCCAAGCACAGTGACTCACACCCATAGTTCCAGCTGAGGCAGGAGAACTGCATGTTCAAGGCCAACCTCAGCAACTTAGCAAGACCCTTTCTCAAAATAAAATTTTAAAATCTGGAGATGTAGCTCAGTGGTAAAACACCCCTGGGTTCAATCCCTAGTACCCACAAGAAGGAAAGAAAAAGAATGAAGTACCGAAGCCTGCCACACATGGATAAGCCTTGAAAACACTATAAATTGAAAGAAGGAAATCACAAAAGACCACAAATTATATGATTCCATTTGTATAAAATGTCCAGAATAGGCAAATTCACAGACAGAAGGGAGATTAATGGTTGCCAGGGGATTAGGGGAGGAGAGAATAGGAAGTGACTGTTAATGGGTACAGGGTTTTGGCAGAGGTGATGAAAATGTTCTGGAATTAGTGGTGATGGTTGAACAACTCTGAACTATTTGTGTGCGGGTATGTGTGGGTGTGTGTGTGTGTGTGTGTGTGTGGGTGAGAGAGAGAGAGAGAGAGAGGGAGTGAGAGAGAGAGAGAGAGAGAGAGAGAGAGAGAGACTAGGGATTGAATCCAGAGGTACTCTACCACTCTACCACTGAGCTACATCCCAACCCTTTCTAGTTTTCATTTTGACACAGGGTCTTGCTAAGTTGTCCCAGAAGGCATTGATCCTGGGATCCTCCTGCCTCAGCCTCTCTAGTAGCTGAGATTGCAACCACTGCTTCTGGTTAAACTATTCACTTTAAATGGGTGAATTGTATGGCTTATGACTACTGTTATAATAAAGCTGTTATAAAACACGCACACACATGTGCTTCAGTCTCTCAGGAGCTCAACTTCATGCTGGCACAGTGTGCCACGTAACTCCAGTCCTCTTTTGTGACTTCATTTCTCCACTTCTCACCCTGCATTTCCAAACAAAGGTCACAAAACACAAATGCTCTGCAGGTGTGTGGGTTGAGGCACAGCCAGCCCTGGAGATGAAACATGCTTTCGAGTGCAGGCAAGATCTCAGGGGAGACGGGTTTAGGTAAAAGAAAAGACAAATTAATTAATTTGTCAGATCCTTTTTGATAGCACAACAACATACTCTCAACTGAGTGTTCTGTTTTCTTCTCTTCCTGTTTGAATCATGACTGTGCAGGTATTCATGAATTAGCAGAGCATTCTCAACTGGTACCACGGTGGCTGAAGAATATTTTCAAAATTAAATCACTTGTAATACTCTTAAAATTGTAAATATGTAGGTCCAGATATAACTGCATAAGGCTCCATTCTGAGTCTTTTTTTTTTGTAGGGGGTGGGATATTAAAGGGGAGTTGGTTTTATTTTTCTCTTTTTGGTGCTGGGGATGGGACCCAGGGCTCACACATGTTAGGCAAGAGCTCTACCACTGAGCTATAAACCCAGCCCTCGATTCTGATTCTTCACATTGGCTACCTAATTAATACTAAGTTGAAGTCAGACCTACTGAGGATACACCTGTAATACCAGCTACTTGAAAGACTGAGGCAGGAGGATCACAAGTTCAAGGCCAACCTGTGCAGCTTAGTGAGATCCTGTCTCAAAACAAATTTTGGGGGATGTAGCTCAGAGGTAGAGCACCCCTGGTTTTGATTCCCCAGCACAGAGAGAGGAGAGAGAGACAGAGAGAGGGCGGAGGGCGTGGGGGAGGGAATGTCTTAGGGTATTCAGGCTGCTATAACAAAATACCTGAGACTGGGAAATTTATCAATAACAGAAATTTATTGTTGTTTATTCTAGAGTCCAAGATTAAGGTGCCCACAGATTCCATGTCTGCTGAGGGCCTGTTCCTCATAGAAGGGCAAAAAAGTCCCTCAGACCTCCTTCCTGAGGTCACTAATCCCTTCCAGGAGCCCAGAGCTCTCATGACCTCATCACCTCCCAAAGCTCCATTTCTAATAACCATCATCTTAGGTTTCAGCTTATGAAGTTTGGAGGGACACAAACATTTAGACCATGGCAGTTGACTCTTAAAGAGTAGGAACTTTTTTAAAAATATGGAAGTGGTTTTTCTGTTTTATTTTGTTTTTATTTGGTTTTAGTACTGGGGACTCAAACCAAGGGTGTTCCACCACTGAGCCATATTCCCTGTCTTTCTTTTATTTGTTTGTTTTATTTTGAGACAGGGTCTAAGTTGCTGAGGCTGTCATTGAACTTGTGATCCTCCTGCCTCAACGACCCCCCCCCCCCAATCTGCTGGGAATGTGTGGAAATTAACTTTAACTTTTCAATGTTTACATTTATTTCAAATTACATTTTAACGAGAGAATATTCATATGCTATACTTTTGGAAACTGCCTTTTATACTTTTACCTTTTACCACTACTACCAGCATGCAAATTAAATTAGGTGAAAATTTTGACCAAAACAAATCATTTGTGATTCTGCTAATATAAAGGCAAGAAAAATAAACTTTATGGAAATCTATATAATAATTTAATAATGGTATTTGTCTTTATTACTCATCCAGTCATCTCTGGCCCATTAGCAAATACCCAGATATGTAAAATAATTAAATTCAATCAATATTGATATGTTAGCAACTTTGTGTTACATAGTTTCTAATTATGTTATTATAAAGGTATATTTACCAAAGTAAGAGATCAGAATAGTTTTATCACCTTTATTCATGTCTTTCAAATGTTTAGAAATCTAGCATGTAGGCCTCTTGCCACAGCCACAAAGTGTGCAGGGCAGGTGCGCTGGCAGAGCTTCGCACGCTCACTGAGGGTTATGGAAGGAAAGCACAACCCAGGGGAGAGAAAACACCACCACCCTGAGGTGGGGGGCTCCCGCATCCCTGACCAACTCCCAGCCCACCTGCTGAGGAACTGAAGAGTGTCTCCAGCAGCCAGGAGAGAACCTGCCTTCCTGGCCCAGGAGCTTACTTTTCCCATGACAGACCCTTCCAGAGAAACCCCAGCCCTGCCAACAGGGGGTGCTCTTGCTCCATGGCCACAAGGACAGCAGCCCACGCTATGCTTTCATCTATTTGTTCATCTGGCAGACACTGGCCAGGCACTGTGAACTAGACACTGGACATGCATGGTTCCCGCCATCTTGCTGCCACAGTTCCATGGGAAACAGACAACGTGACTACATGGATAGGCCACCTACAGTCCATCCTGTCTCCCCTCCTCCATGAGCTGCACCATGTCCTGGTGGTTCCAGTGTCCTCCAGGATGAGGTGAGGACATGCGGGTGGGACCTACTAGTGGCCCTCTTTACCTCTGCTCTGAACATTCCCTAAACTACTGGTCCAATGGGAACACTCTGCCCCTTAAGAACCAAGAGCAATCTGCAGCTCACAGTCCTCTAAATTCATACAGATTTGAGAAATGTTTCTCCTCCCCAGCACCCCCAAGTGAGAAAGTCTCAGAGGCATAGCTGTGGCTCAGCTGCACACAAGAGCTGAAGTCACCAGAGTGACTGGATCAAATGAGTGCACTCAGGTAACCCGGGACTGCATTCTCCCCAACACAATGGCAGAGGTTTACTTCAAACCTGTGTCATGGAAAGACCCCTTTGGGCAATTTTCCTGAAACAAAGGAATTGCCTGATCGAAAAGGGAATTGAAGTCACCACTTCTAGATTTTTTTTTAAATACTTCTTGCCACTTTTCAGTGGCCATTTTTCCCTTTTCAATTCATCAGTGTTTCAAAAATCTGAGGATTCATTCTCAGCCAGGGAACATCAGTGTGAGTGGTGGAACCAATCACCAAGGAGAGAGGGAGCTTCCAAGAGGCAATGACATTTATAGCTAATATTCAGTTTGAAAATAGCAAATGGAATGTCCATGTAAAGATATAGGAAAATTCCAGAGTCATCCATATCGAGGTGAGCTCATCAAGGGAGAAGGAAAGCCGGAGAACAGAAGGCAAAGGTCTGAGGAATACCTGTATTTGTAGGACAAGAAGAGGAGGAGTCTGAATTAGAAAAGATAGGAGCAAAAAGGGAAGAGAACCAAAGTAACTTTAAGAAAGAGGGAATGAAGCCAAGGGAATGGTGCACTCCTATAATCCCAGCTACTCAGGAAGGTGAGGGGGGAGGATCTCAAATTGGAAGCCAGCCTCAGCAACTCAGCAAGATGCTCAACAGTTTAGCAGGACCCTGTCACAAGATAAGATAAAATATTAAAAGGGCTGGGGATATAGCTCAGTGGTAGAACATCTGTAGGTTCAATTCCCAGTACCAGGGGGAAAGAAAGAAGAGAGAGAGAGAGAGAGAGAGAGAGAGAGAGAGAGAGAGAGAGAGAGAGAGAGAGAGAGAAAGGGAGGGAGAAAGGAAGAAGGAGGGAGAGAGTGATCAGACCTGACAATGCCAACAGGTCATGAGTGAAAACTGAACAAAGCTGTGACCTTCTAGAAGCAGTTTCAATGGAGACAGGAATAACAGAGGTCAGCTTGTTCAGCAGTAATGAACAAAGGGGAAGAAAGAACTGACATGGTGCTTGAGGGATGGGGAGAACCTGGAAAAAACAAAGACGTTAATTAATGCAGCAAAGTCACAGCCAGTCAGAGCATGGGGGTTCTTCAGCAATGGGAAGGGGCAGGGGCAGGCCCCCAATGAGGCAGGAGGGACAGTAGGAGGAGAATGGAATTGAGGGAAGGTGGGGGACATGAGCTAGGATCCAACCCCTCTGACTCGCACCACCTACCTACTTTTCCAGATGCATGGAAAATGGAAAACATCAGTGAGACCACACCACCACTGTTCATGTGGGATCTGAGCTAAGGGACCCGTATGCTCCAGAGCCCAGTCACTTTCATAGCCATAATCGTGTCCTCCTGACCACTCTCTAGTTCACTTGTTGGATAAAATCGGCTGCCCACCTACAGCATGGTAAGGACTAGAAGTTACAGCAGCAAGAGGGCCCAGGGCCTGACCTCACAGAGCTCAGGGGGTGCAGCTCAGCAGACTTCCACAGCAGGTGGTAAGGCTGGATAGAGGGTGCCATGGAATCCCAGAGCAAGGACACCTCACCCCTGGGGAGTGATGGAGAAGGAAGAAATAAAGGGAAGGAAGTGAGGTGCAAGCAGACAGCCAAAGCAAGAGGACAGAAAGGACAAGAGTGTTCCGGGAAGAGAACACAGAACACTCAAAGGTATGAAAGGTAAACAAGAATGTGAGTTCCAGGAACCGGGATCAAAAAGTTCAGGATGGCTGGAGAACAGGGCACCAAAATGGTCATCTTAGGTGTGACTGCAAGCAGTAGGAACAGGGACTTCCAGGAGATGTCACAAAAATACCTTCCCCAAAAATAATAACAGTACTTAATTGTGAGATCAGGCGTCCATAGGTCTCTATCCTGGGACCAAAACAACTGTGTACATTGCGTACTGAAAGCAAGCCCCAACCCTGGCAGGGGGAGGGGAGAATGACCACAGAGGTTAAATTAGGAACCAGAAGAAACATGGGCTTCTTAAAGCAAAGGTAGGTCCCAGGGAGTCACAGTACCAAGATATAAAGATGACCTTCCATCCTGGTCACCAGTAGGAGAAGTCAAGCCTCTCCCTGAGACGTAAGCAGGAGACAAAACCCAAGCCCAGGTATTTTTCCTAGAAGAAAATGGAAGAATTGGGGCAAGCACAAGTGATGCTCCTGGACACCCCAAGATCCTTTCATCTCCCTCAACTACAAGAAGGAAAATGTCACCATGACCTGCTTGGTTTGCAGGAGTCAGGGCATCCAACTCTGCAAGTTATCATCACATCACCCTCCCTCCCTCCTGAGGACGTTAAAATACGTGTGTGTGTGTGTGTGTGTGTGTGTGTGTGTGTCTGTATTTAAATTAGTGGCAGCATATGGTGATGGTATTTTCTTGTCTATCTCCACAACTTATCTGTGAGCTTACCAGAGGCAAGGCCTAAGTTTTGCTCACCTTATACATCCTGATTCACACACAGTGGGTGATGGATACTGGATAGACAGATGAATAGGGATGAATGGATGCTTGGATAGATGGATGGAAGAATGGAAGGAAGGGAGGGAGGGAGAGAGGAAGGGAGGGAGGGAGAATTGGAGCTTGGTTTATGGGAGCTGAATGTAATCAAATACATCATTTTTGAGCAGGTCAAGTTCAATCCCCCCACAAGTCACAAAAATGAAGAATGATTAACAGAGGAAAACCAGGTATGAAGGCTTGAATTGCCCCTGACTTGTGCCATGCATGCGTTTTTTACTATTGTCAAGTAAAAAATCCTCACATAAAGAAGGTGGCACATACCTGTAATCCCAGAGAATCAGGTAGCTGAGGCAGGAGAATTACAGGTTTTAGGCCAGCCTCAGCAACTTAGCAAGACCCTATCTCAAAAATTCAAAGAGTTGGGGATGTAGCTCAGTGGAAGAGCGCCCCTAGGTTCAATTCCCGGTTCTGCACACACACACAAACACTGCAGGTGGGAGAAGTTTCTGGGCAGGCCCTAGAGGACCTGCCTGGGGCATTTGCAAGTCTGGGCCAGCCAGACATGCTGAAAGGGGACAAAGGAGCAGGGACACAGGAAGGTGAGCCAGGGGCAAGTCACCCTGAGCACATTACACCTGTCACCACCTGCATTCTGCCCTTTATTCACACATTCAGGTTTACATTTCTGTTTCCGTTTCTTCTTCTTCTTTTTTTTTTTTTTTCTTTTTTTTCCTTCAGTACTGGGGATCAAAGCCAGGGCTTTATGCATGATCGACATGTCTTCTACCACTGAGCTACACCCCCAGCCCTTTTTATTTATTTTCATTTTAATTAATTTTATTTCAAAATAAGGTCTCGCTAAGTTGCCTAGGCTGACCTCAAACTTGCAATCCTCTTGCCTCAAGCTCCTGAGTCTATGGGACTACAGGCATATGCCACCACGCCCAGTCACCTTTGTTTCTTAATAGAATTCCTTTTCCAAAAATCACAACTTTATCTCACATATACCAAAAAGTAAAGTGGGAAAAATATAACACCAAAAATGGAATAGAAGTTCAACCTCGGCCTAACTCCACTGTCTCTGGCCGTGTGATTTGGGGCAAGGGGAAAAGGAATAAGTCTAAGTTGTAGGGACCCTAATATTGGCAAGCACTGTTCTCCCACACAATCCTTTACAAAAAGTAGCATTAGCCAAGCACAGTGGCACACACCTGTAATCCCAGCAGCTTGGAGCCTGAGGCAGGAGAATTGCAAGTTCAAAACCAGCCTCATCAACTTAGGAAGGCCCTAAGCAACTCAGTAAGACCCTGACTCTAAATAAAATATTAAAAAGGGCTGGGGATGTAGTTAAGTGGTTAGTGCCTCTAGGTTCTATCCTTGGTACCAAAAAAAAAAAGCAGCATTGGACTGAGGATGTAGCTCAGTGGTAGAGCTCTTGCCTAGCAGGTATGAGGCACTGGGTTCAATTCTCAGCACCATCCATAAATAAATAAAATACAGATCCATCAACAACTAAAAAATATTTTATTAAGTTTTTTTAATTAAAAAAAATTTAAATAGCATTATCCCTATTTCACAGGTGGGAAGCAAGTATCAGAAAGGTGACCTAACTTTCTCAAGGTCCCACAGTAGTGACAGGTGGGAATCAAGCCTGACTGCAGAGTGTGCTGGGCAAAGTCACTTTGCCTGTCTATGTCCTCATTTCTTCACTTTAAAAATGGGAACAAGACTAAAGCTATGGCAAGAATTGAATAAATAATATGCAGGAAAACACGTGGTAAACTATAAAGCACACCACCCATGTTAATGTCCTCTGTGACCCAGTGAAGCCCCATCTACCCCACTAGGTAAGGTTCTGAGCCCCTCCCTCTCTGGTGCTTAGAGAGGACAGGTGCTGGTGATGACTTTGCCAAATGGATCCAAGGCCTTGGCTCCCTGCCTTCCTGGCTCATTTGGCCAATACTCAACAGGATTTATAGCACCATTCCTGGAACATCCCGGATCTGCTAGAACAATGCCCAGTCCAAGCCAGCTGTCCTGAGGCCTCCCAACCATCTTGCAGAACCAGCCAGCCCCTGCAGCAGGATACTTAAAGTGCCAGAGCTACCATTGACTGAGGTCTACATGTGTCTGGAAACTCCCCAGAGGCATCATGGTGGAGGGACATTGCTGGGAATGTCTCCACTCAGCAGACACTGTCCATGCACAAATGGCCAGCAGCCATGGTAGAGGTCAGGAAGCTTGCCGTACCAGTTTTGCCTCCAAGGAACAGCAGGTCCAAGTCTGCACCTGCCTCTCCCACCCCCTCATCCCCCAGCACCCAGAATAATTCCCTTCTGGGAATTGACTGTCACTTCGTCACCCTGCTGCAGCTTGATCCACCTAAGCAGGACAGGTGGCATAGGCAGGTAGCTTGGTCTTCTCAAGGAAGTCTGGAAAAGGCCAGGAAGCAGGGAACAATCCAAGCTCCCAGAGGTTCAGGCTGACCACTCTGCCATTCTCTAACAAAGGACACAGGTTCATGCTCTCTCAGTGACCCTGAGAGTGGGGAAGAGCAACAAGTAGTAATTCAAGAGGTCTGGAGCCAAGTCCTGGCATTGCCACTGATTGCTGTGTGACTGTGAGCAAACCATTTCCTTCTCTGGGACTCAGTATCCTCATCTATAAGCCAGGATTTTAGATCTAGATGACTGAGGTCCAGTATAATATTGAAATTCTATGATGTCCCATATCCAGGTGAGGAACCCTCAGAAAGTATCACATAGTGCTAACAGACCATCCACAAGCCCCAAAAGGAAGCCATCAATGACAAAATAACAGAGCAGGAAGCAAGCCACAGATCTACCTCTCACCTCCTGGGGGTGCTATCACTGCCAGTAGCTGTGAGCCCCCAAGGAACCCACCTTTGCCTGGATGCTCCCTGGGTTTGCCTGAAAAGAAAGGGTTAAACATCTAAACTGCAAAGGAGGACCCATCAATTCCTTGACTATCAGAGAAAAGGCACTGCCTAGGTCCAGAATTAGACCATGAGAGGGACAGCAGTTGATCCCCATATAATAAATATTACTAAACGCCCAGTTACTTATTTATCAGGTCACAAGTGAACAAGACAAATACCAGCATTCATCACAGCTTGGCTGCCAACAGGGCCCCTTGAGCAAGCCTGTGAGATGGTGGCAAGCACAGGGCCCTTGGGTCCTCCCCTCCACACCAGGGAACAGAAGACTGAGTAAAGCAAACGCCTCTCCAGCCGCTTGTGGTGTTGAGTTTCAGGCAGGGAGACTGAACCCAGATCCAGAAAAGAAAGCTTTGCCACCTTGGAGAAGTCCCTTAGTCTCAGCCTTGTTTTACTAGCTATAAAATAAGGAAAGAAGTAATAATTAGATGGCTGCCTAAGATAAAATATATAGTATGTAGACATGTGCTATATAACTAGCAAAGGGGAGCTGGAGTGGTACATATACACAATGGAATATTATTCGATCATGAAGAAGACTCCAATTATGGCATTTGCAGGTAAATGGATGGAACTGGAGACCACCATGCTAAATGAAATAAGCCAATTCCAAAAAATCAAAGGCTGAATGTTCTCTCTGATATGCAGATGCTGACTCACAATAGCAGGGTCGGGGAGTTCCCCGGATTGGACAGGGAGGAATATGGGGAAGGGAGAGGGGATGAGAATGGGAAAGACAGTAGAATGAATGAGATATAACTTTCCTATTCATATATGAATACACGACCAGTGTAACTCCACATCATGTACAACCACAAGAATGGGAAATTATACTCCATATATGTATAATATGTCAAAATACATTCTACTGTCATGGATAACTAAAAAGAACAAATTTTTTAAATTTTTTTTTAAAAGGAGAGCTGGGTGCAGTGGCATACACCTATAATCCCAGTGACTTAGGGGAGCTGAGGCAGGAGGATCACAGTTTCAAGGCCAGCCTCAACAAGATCCTATCTCAAAATAAAAAATAAAAAGATCTTGGTAGGGGCAGCTAGAGTTATGACTCAGTGGTAGAGAACTTGCCTGGCATGTGTGAGGCACTGGGTCCAATTCTCAGTACCACATATAAATAAATAAAATAAAGGTTCATTGACAACTAAAAAATATATGTATTTTTAAAACAAGGACTAGCTGGTCGCAGTGGCCCACGCATATAATCCCAGCAGCTCAGGAGGCTGAGGCAGGAGGATCATGAGTTCAAAGCCAGCCTCAGCAAAAGTGAGATGCTAAGCAACTCAGTGAGACCCTGTTTCTAAATAAAATACAGGGGCTGGGGAGATAGCTCAGTTGGTAAAGTGCTTGCCTTACAAGCACAGGGCCCTGGGTTCAATCCCCAGCACCAAAAAAATAAATATAATACAAAAAAGGGCTGAGGATGTGGCTCAGTGGTTGAGTGCCCCTGAGTTCAATCCCTGGTACCAAAAAAAAGGGACCGAGGAGGGTAGCTTAGTGGTAGAGTGTCCCTGGGCTTAATCCTCAGTACTACTACTACTACTAATAATAATAATAATAAATAAACAGCAAAAGGGCCATCTAAATGCTAAATGAACTAGGAGATGATAGAAAAACAAAAGAGGTGGAGAATTTTTACACTGGTGGATTGGAGTCAACTTGAGCTAGCTTCTACTGGTTTGCAAGAATCAATTTTTAAATGTTCCAGAATTTTGCTAGCCAGACATTACGTTGGTTGCTTGAAATTAGCCACAGCAGAAATTTTTACACTACAAAAATTATCTTATCATTTCTACAGATCAGGGGTCTTTTTCTCCCCAGAGAGCTGACAAACATTTGCCAGCAGTATATTTATAAGAGTAATGCAGCAGAAGTCAGTTTGTTGTTGCTTCAAACATACCAGGACTCGATGTGTACAAAAGAATGTCAACTTCCTCAAGACAGTAAGCCTAGAAGAGCATATTGTTTCCTAACACTTACAGTTTTTGTTTTGTTTTGTTTTGTTTTTCATTTTCAGAAACGTCTATTAAGACCTACTAGATGGCAGGCATGGTGTCACACACCTGTAATCCCAGCAGCTCAGGAGGTTGAAGCAGTAGAATTGCAAATTCAAGGTCAGCAATTTAGTGGGTTCTACACAACTTAGCAAGACCCTGTCTCTAAATAAAAAAATTTTAAAAAGTCGGGGGCTGGGGATGTATTTCTGTGGTTAAGCACCTCTGGGTTTGATCCCTGGTATCAAAAAAAAAAAAAAAAAAAAAAGACCTACTAGATGTCAGGCACCAGAAAAAAAAAAATTCATTAATTGTTCCCAGGGTGGTGGAAGAACAAGAAAGCACACACTAAGGAGCACTCTAAGAATAGAGGAGTGGTGCTCCTTGCTCTGTCTGAGTTCTAAAGTCCAAACCCAAGGAACCAGGACAGGCACTTCAGGCAGGTGAATGGCATATGCAAAGGTACAGAGGCAACTTTTTAAAATGCCTCTCTAAGAATTAACTCAGAGCCAGATGCAGTGGTGCCCGTAATCCCAGCTACAAGGCAAGCTGAGGCAGGAGGATCACAAGTTCAAGGCCAGCCTAAGCAACTTAGTGAGATCCTCAGCAATTTAGCAAGACCTTGTCTCAAAATAAAAAAAAAAAGGCTGGATAGCCCAACAGTAGTGTTAGAACGCTTGCCTGGTATACGTGAGGACCTGGGTTCCAAGTCCAGTACCACAAAAATTAATTAATTTGGGGAAGTTTTAGGATCACTACATTGTAGGTACTATTTTTCCTGCACAAAGGGTACATCCTTCACCCTTGCCCCCTTCACCGGACTTCAGCGCCAAATTTTCTTCTGTTGTTTCCTAAAGTCCAAATCCTAAGGGAAGAGAATTTGTCATCATTGAAGCCAGGACCTCAAAGCAAAAAGGAGCTCCCAAGGATATTTGATAGAGGCAACATCCCTGAAGTGTCAGAGCCCAAACACCCAAGGTGACTACTTTAGATTGCAGCAAGCACTCAAATAGACAAGGCCATTTAAATTTCCATCTCATTATTCGATGATGTTTTACAAGGAACAATAAGCCGCCAAATTTTTCTTAAGATGTGTCCATGTTCTACCTTGGATAATGCCAGAATTTGAATCTCAAAAATAAAGAGCAAAAAAAAAAAAAAAAAAAAAAAAAAAAGGCAGAAAAAGGAGGTTACTTACCTTCAAAGAAACAAAAGTGAAGGTGACCTCAGACTCAACAGAACCAGGTCATGGATCCTATGCCAGTCGTAGGACACATGTGGAGGCAATGAAATGTCATTCTCTCATAAAATGTCATTCTCTCATAAACATGGGTTTGGAAAATATATCACCATATACCCTTTTTGAAAAGACAATATTTGGAGACCCATCAACTGTCTGAAGAGGAACCAAAATTAAAAATTCAAAAATGAGGAAGTAGAGGTACCATGAAAAGATTGAGAGGAGTAAACCAGTGAAGTCTGAAAAATGAAGGATTGTCATAAATTTGGTTTAAAATGGAACATTAACCATTTATGTGAAATTCTAAAACAGGCAAAACTGTGGCAAAACAAAGCAAAATCATAACTGTTTCTGGGACTGGAGGGATTGAGTAGGAAGGATTAAAATGTAACTTTCTAAAATGTTAGAAATAATTTCTGTCTCAATTAGGGTTGTGTTATAGAGCCACATGCGTTTGTCAAAATTCATGGAACTATACACTTAAGATAGATCAGCACATTGTATATAATTATATATTTTTTTCAGTACTGGGAATGCTTTACCACTGAGTTACATTCCCAGTCCTTTTTTTTTTGGGGGGGGGGGGGGGGATAGGGTCTTGCTAAATTACTGGGGCTGGCCTTGAACTTGCCATCTTCCTGCCTCAGCCTCCCAAGCAACTGGGATTACAGGCATGTGCTACCATACCCAGTTAATTATACATAATTTAAAAAAAATAATGACAATACTGAGTCTTCTAATCTATGAATATGGTATAATCTTCCTGATTATTTAGTTCTTTAATTTCAGCAATGTTTTGTAGTTTTCAGTGTACAGGTCTTACATGTGTTTTATCAGATTTATCTCTACTTCACATTTCTTTTTTTTTTTTTTTTTTTTTTGCAGTACTGGGGATCGAACTCAGGGCCTTGTGCTTGCGAGGCAAGCTCTCTACCAGCTGAGCTATCTCCCCAGCCCTCTACTACACGTTTCTATGCTAGTGTAATTAGCATTATTTTTTCCATCTTTGAGTGTTATTGCTAACAACGAAAAACAATTTATTTTTGTTATTGATCTGATAGCTTGCAAACTTATTGAACTCATTTATTAGTACCAGTAGCTTTTTTTGGAGATTCTATCACATTTTACATAGATGATCATATCATTGTGAATAAACAGCTTTAGTGCTTCCTTCCCATTGTGGATGCCTTTGATTTCTTTTTTGTTGTTGTTGTTTTTATCCTTTTGCATTGGCTAGAATTGCTAGTAGAATATTGAGTAGGTGATGAGAGCAGACTCCTTGCCTTGCTCCCAGTCTCAGGGGAAAGTATTTAGTATTTAACCAGCAAATATACTGTTAGATATTCTTTATCAGGTCGAGGACATGCCATTCTATTTGTAGTTTGTTGAGAGATTTAGTCAAATATGAATATGGGTTTGTATCACAATAATCATTAGGAAAATGCAAATAAAATGCCAGTGAGACACCACTATATACCTACTAGAATGGCTAAAATTAAAAACATTGATCACATGAAGTATTGGTAAGGATGCAGAGCAACTAAAACTTTCATTCACTACTGTTGGCAGTGTGGTACAACCACTTTAGAAACAGTTTGGCAGTTTCTTAAAAAGTTAAAAATGCACTTACCCAAGAGAAATAGAAGCACATGTGCATAATGTACATATACAAAGAATTGTACATGAATGCTCATAGTTGCTTTATTTGTCTCTCCAAACACTGGAAACAATCCAAATGTCCATCAACAGGTAAACAGGTAAATAATGGTGGTATAGTCATAACACATACCAGCAACAAATAGGAATAAATTCTTTTTTAAAAATTTATTATTTTTATTTATTTGTTCTTTTTAGTTACACATGACAGTAGAATGTATTTTGATATATCGTACATACATGGACTATAAGTCTCCATTCTTGTGTTTGTACATGATGTGGAATTACATGGGTTGCATATTCACATACGAACATAGGAAAGTTAATGTCCAATTCGTTCTACTGGAAATGAATTCTTGATACCTGCAATAATGTACATGAACCTCAAAATAATTATGCTGAGTAAAAGAAGTCAGACAAAAAAGAATATACACTGAATGATTTTTTACACTAAATTCTTGAAATGCAAACTAATCTGTAGAGATAGAAAGGAGAACAATGGTTGCTTGTGAATGAGGGAGAACAGGCAGGGAGAGACGAGAGGAGGGATCAGAGGGAACACCAGGAGATTTGGAGGGTGATGGACATGTCCATTGTTGTGATAGTTTCACAGATGGGTACCTATGTTGAAAGTTATCAAATTGTACATTTTAAATATGTGCAGTTATTATATGCTAAGTATATCTCAATAAAGCTATTTAAAAATGGAATAATTCAAATCTTAAAAGAATATTATGTTACAAATGATTAAAAGAATATATACATAATATTAAAAAAATAACTTAGCTATTCTCTGAGATTATAACCACAAAGTTAGCAAAGAATAGTAGTAGAGTAGGGAGAATGTCTTCAAATACAAGCAGCTAGCCAGTCGTGATGGGGCGCGCCTACAACCACAGTGGCTCAGGAGGCAGGAGGATCATGAGTTCAAAGTCAACCTCAGCAACTTAGAGAGGCCCTGAGCAACTCAGTGGGACCCTGTCTTTAAATAAAATATAAAAAAGGTCTGGGGATGTGGCTCAGTGGTCGAGTGCCCCTGGGTTTGTTCCCTGGTACCAAAAAATAATAATAATAATGATAATACAAGAAGCTAAAGTTCCTGTGATATGGTAACATAGGGTGCTAAAGTCAAGGCTGTTCTTCATTTTCATATTGAGAGAATTGGCAGCTAACAAAAGGGTATAAAGGAACTGCAAGTCCAGCAGAGGCAACTCTGATTAGCCACTGGGCCTCCCATTTTAAAAGGCATTATTGCCAATCCATTCCATGGTGGGGGATGGACCCTCGGGCTCCCCACATCACAAGCCTGTGACTCCTCCAAATGCCCCAAGTCGGAAAGCAGGTTGGCACCCCCTCCCAGAATCCTCCAGTCCTCCATATGAGACCCAGCAGCCCCACATGCATCGACTTGTCCATTTCATCCTGCCTCCTTGTTCTTTAAACTTAACAATAACTATTTATGAGCTCTTACTCTTGTACCACATTTAATAGATTCATGTCCCTGTGAAGGCAGGGGTTGGCTGCCTTCAGAAGCAAGGAGGTACCGGAACATTACCGCACACCAAAGGACATCCCCCTGGGGAGGGTAATAGGCACAGGCCTTGGGCACAGACCTGTGCTCCGCCATCTCCCCTGACTGCTGTGGCTCCTCGGTGTCAGGTTCAGTTGAACCCACCTGTTTCTTCTTCCTGGTCTTCCCACTGAAGGCAAATTCCCCAATGGCAGGGACCATGTCTCTCTTGCAACTGTGTCCCTTAGCTCCTAGGGCCACATCGGCCCGTGGCAAGTGCCCAGGAAATGGGTACAATGGCATGCATAGTGAGACAGTGCCGGAGTCCAGTAGGTGATTACATCATGCAGCACATGGTTCCTCACCCACAACCAGGAGGTTCCGACTCGCCCCTGGATGGGTACCTCTGCTCCCCTTCTGAGGTGGAGCCAGTATCACTGATGTGAATATGGGAGGTCTTTGGTGGACTGAGTCAGAAACAAGGCTAGACCCAGTTGCCAATCTATCTGCTTTCCATGAACCCTGGCTCTCCCTCAGTCTCTGTCACTTGTTGCTAGGAACATTGTGAAATTTCTCCAAGTTTGTGTTCTCCCTATCCCTCTTTTTTCTTTTTCTTTTTTAAATCTTCTTTTGCAATTCTGGGGATTGAATCTAGGACCTCAAGCATGCTCATGCATGCTCATCTTTGTGTCCTATCACAAAGTGATAGGCTCTATCACTGAGCTGCATTGCTGACCCCTCTCTACCCCTCTTAAAATTATCATTGTGCCAGGTGCGGTGGCGCACACCTGTAATCCCAGCAGCTCGGGAGGATGGTGAGTTCAAAGACAAACTCAGCAACTTAGCAAGGCCCTAAGCAATCAGCAAGACTCTGTCTCTAAATAAAATATAAAAAAGGGCTGGGGGTGTGG
The DNA here is from genome assembly GCF_902686455.1 of Sciurus vulgaris. Classification (NCBI taxonomy): domain Eukaryota; kingdom Metazoa; phylum Chordata; class Mammalia; order Rodentia; family Sciuridae; genus Sciurus; species Sciurus vulgaris. The sequence goes on from NC_136461.1 coordinate 116,082,092, forward strand.
CTCAGTGTTAAGCGACCCTGGGTTCAATCCCTGGAACCAAAAAAAAAAAAAAAATCATAGCTCCCCCTTCATCTCCCTAGGCAGACACTTAAGTCCTTCCCACTGGGTCTGCTCTGCCTCCCAGTTCTTGTCATCGTGCCCCCTTCCACCACTACCTCACCTACACACTTCATTTACTGATAAATATTCTCCTCAGTCCTCAGGCTCCACCCTGCATCTGAACTCATACCATCTCCTCTCTCTCAACTATACCTGCGTCAACTCCTCTAGACCCCCAAGACCAGCTTAAATGCCACCTTCTCTGCAGGGGAGGCCAACGCTATATTCCCCATCCTGCCTTTCAGTAAGCTCCTCCCTCTTTCTAAACTCCAAAGCCCTTTCAGCGGCCCTTATTCCCTGAACAAACTTCTGCAGTGCCTGGGAGTGACAAAGGACTCCTGTCTGCCCAACCTCCAGGGACGCTGAGGGCAAAAATCACAATTCATCATCATGATTGCAGCCCCACCAGAGCTCACCCTGCACTTGGCCCATATACCTTCATTAAGGGAACTGTTTCTTCAATCAATCAACAACAAATAAAAACATCCTATAAGAAGAAGGCACTCTGATAATCAGCTCTGGGTTTTGTTGTTGCTACATGCTGTAATTTACTCAATGTATCTTTGTTGGGGATGTCCTCAAGGGCATCCCACTTCAGGTCGCTGATGTACTAGCTGCTCTGGGAGCCCCTGTTAACCCCAAGTCTTCAGTTCAGGGCTCTTCTCAGAGTTGCAGGCAGATCCCCTGTCCCACCCTTCCTCCGATGGCTTTAAACTTATCCTAGGTGTGTGACCCAAAGACTTAACTTTCAATATTGGAGGACTTGGACTCAATGGCTTTGAGTCACTTCCATGACTGGGATCATTCACCATCATCTGCTCTGGCTCCAGAGGAAGATTCCCTAGCAGCAGGGACAGTGCACCTGGTACAAAGGGTCAGGCAATCCCAGCCACCTTCCCTCAGGCCCCACGGATTCTCTCTGGCATGAACTTCAGCATCCTGGCACCTTGGAGTACACATCTGTCTCTCCTCTAGGCTGCAAATTCTTTGAGGAACAGCCCACGTCCTGCTCATCTTTGTGTCCTCAGTGCCTGGTGTCCAGCAAGAGTGGTAGTGATGGGGGATGAGAAGATCTGGGGAAAAGTGTGCCAAGTTTTGCTTGGGTCACACTGAAACACTGATCGCTTCTGTTGCTCCCCTTTCTATGAGCACTGACAGAATTTGTGGGAGGAGAACAAATTCAGGGCTAGAGAGCTGGGGTACTTCAGCTTGGCCAGGGGATGGCAAGGGGCTGAGGGACTCTGTGTCACACTCACAGCAATGTGGCAGACAGGGCTCAGCCAGGCATCAGGAGGCCTGCATTTCACTCTGAGTACTGACCCTTGACCCTCCAACACTGGTCAATTGTTTCACTGCTCTGAGTTCTTGACATGTGCTAAATGCACATGAAAATACTATCTTTTCCCTTTCCACAGGGTGTCTATGAATAAAGTTGGAAACTGTAAAAAACTTATAAAGGCACTCTCTGGAGACACTTTCTACGGGACACTAAGTCTTTCTTGGAACTATTCCTGAGGGTAAGACCTTCAGATCCCAATCCCTCCTGCAACACAAACAGGCCTGTCACCTGAGGGGTGCAGGCACAGGTCAACCTCTGCAGGATACATCCCAGCAGGTGCAAGATGATGCAGAGACCCACATCCACCATGACACCCAAGGCCCTTCTGAGCCCCACACAGTCCAGGTTAGCACTGGGGAAATGAAAGATATCCAGCTCTGAGCATGTATTCCAAGGAGGTTTATTAGTGAACTCACTAGGGAGCCCTGGGTTCTTGCCCAGTACAGGGGCTGAGAACATCCAGACAGGGAAGTGGGGCCACCAGAGCCAACAGGCCTGGCACCCGTGGAAATGGTGCTGTTCCTGCTTCAAGCACAGTAATTCTCCCTCCTTTGCCCTTTAAGTGTCCTCCTGAAGAGGCAGGGAAGTAGGGCACCCTCTCCACAGAGAAAACAGCTCTCCCAAGGTTTCCTAACTGGCCTGACATCTACCAGCCCCGGCTGGAAGAAATCTGTACTGGCTCTGTCTGCTCCCCAACCCTAGTCAGGGTTGGGACCCCCACATCCTGCAGAGTCAGCCCCATCCCCAGCCCAGCATGCCTGGCTCACTTCTAGAGCCTGACAACTAAAGTCTGGAGTAGACAAATTCCAGCAGGTTCCCCAACTGCTCCTCCAGGTGCTGCTCATCTCCGTGGTTCTTGATGACCCAGTCGAAGTCCCCAAAGTTGTCCAGGCCACATTCTGATTCAGCATCATCCACCCCTGTGGAGGAGGCATGGTGAAATCAGGTCCCAGCCCTCCAGACATGGAGGCCAGCTGGTTCGGATGGAGAGGGTCCTCCCCTCGCCTCTTTTCTGCTGTCCCCGGGTCAAGCTCTGACTACCTGGAGGGCATTTCCCACCCACTAAAACCCTGTGATGCAGATGCAGCAGCCTGCAGCCAGCTGACTGAACTCTTCACTTGTCACTGCGTACAGAGAGTGAATTTCATCATGGAAAACCATAAACAAGCTGGGCATGGTGGCGCACGCCTATAATACCAGCCACTTGGGAGGCTAAGGCAGGAAGATTTCAAGTTGAAAGGCAGCCTTAGCAACTTAGCGAGACCCTGTCTCAAAATAAAAAATACAAAGGGTTGGAGATGTGGCTCAGTGGTAAAGCACTCCTGGGTTCCATCCCCAATCCCAAAATAAAATAAAATAAAACTACAGACAACCCAAAATGGCATCATGCTTTCATGTGAATCAGGCTGGCTGTGTTCATGTCTTCCATCCTTTCTTTCTTTCTTATATTGTTAGTTGTAGATGGACACAATATTTTTTTTTTATTATTTATTTTTATGTGGTGCTGAGGATCGAACCCAGTGCCTCACACATGCAAGGCATGCACTCTACCACTGAGCAGCAGTCCCAGCCCCAGCTGTGTTCATGCCCACCCCTACATCTGTCTGATTCGATCCTCCCAGGAGGCCATTTGTGCAGGTTAGAAGCAGAGGCTGGGAGTCCATCTCCTCCTCTCATTCTTTGTGGCCTTTCCAGGCTGCTGCCCTCATCTGTCATGGGCATGAGCACAACAGCATCCACTTGGGAGTGTGGTATGATGGCACAGTGAGCTGCCCGGGGCAAAGTGCTCAGCACAGCCTGGCCTACAGGAGCACCCAGGAGATGAGCAGGTGTCGGTGGTGGTACCCATCGATCTGAACTTATCTGAGACACGGTGACCTAAGGCACGATGGAGGCCTGAGCTGGTCTTCAGAACTGCCTGCAGAGCTGGTCCTGGGCGAGCACCACTGAGACTCTGAGAGAGGAAGCTCTCTCAGGACACACCCTCACTGGTTATGTTAATCAATAGAGTTGTTTGTCAGGCTTGCTCTTCCCAAGACTATTGGCCCTCACCAAGTTGCAAAGCAAAGGTGAGGGGCTGTGAGGTGGGTCCCAGCCAGCACTCCAGAGAAGTTCACTGACCTTGAGAAGACAGCCTGGGTAAAGGGATCAAGTCAGGGTCACAGGGAGACCTTGACCCTCCAAAACACCCTCTTCCATCACACTCCTGAGCCCTAGGTCTCAGATTCCCCTTTGGAATCTTTCACTCACTGTCCTCAGGCCTACCAAGGAGCTAGCGGGAGGCCTAGAACATTGGGTGAGTGTCTGATCTGTGAATCAAGCCTTGGGGACAAATGCTACAAGCAGCTTACCTGGTGTGAACACCCAGCCCCGCTGCTGTCGGCTCTGCTCCGAGGCTACCACGCGGACCGTCTGAATGGCAGCCCCGTAGACCTCCTGAAACCACTGGATATCAGATACCCTCCGAGTGTCACTCACCAGCTGCAGGGGAGGGACACAGAAAGGTTGCTGCAGCCGACCAAAACAACTGTGCAGGTCCACTCCCAGCATCATGAACAAAAGAGCAGCTAGGACAGAGCAGCTGGCCCCAGTTCCCAATTTCATTCGGTCACACACTGAGTGAATACTGCTGAGTGCTGACCACCAGCCAGACAGCTTGTTCACCCAATTATAGCCTAATCAAGAGTTTTGGGAAGCACCTACTATGTGCTGGCACTGTGCCAGGTGCTGAGGCTAGAGTGGTAACATGCACCTAGTCTTCAGAGTTTATAATGCAGCTGGGTACAGTGGCACATGCCTGTAATCCCAGTGACTCAGGAGACTCAGGTAGGAGAATTGAAAGTTCAAGATCAGCCTCAGCAACTTAGCGAGGCTCTAAGCAACTTAGCAAGACCCTGTGTCAAAATAAAAAATTAAAAGGGTTGGGGATATGATTCAATGGTTAAGCAACCCTGGGTTCAATTCCCCAAGTCCCTTCCCACCAAAAAGAGATCTTATAATGCAGTGAGACACAGATGCTCAATAGTAGCTCCTGAATGACCGTGGACTCACAGGGCTGACCAACAAGTACCTCAGCCTCAACGTGACCTGAATAGCTTTTAATTTTCTCTCCAATCCTGTTCCTTCCACACCTTCCCAGTCTCAGAAAATGATAATTCTATTTCTTCACCTGCTCAGAATGAAATCATTGGTAGAGGATCTCATCATGACATCTGCTAGCCAATCCATCAACCTACTTGGGCTCTACCTTCCAAATATGTGCAAAACTGACCTATTTTCTCCACCCTGCAGGGCTCTGAGCCTCAGCCACAGTCATTTCACCTGTGTCACAGGAGACCCTCCACAGAGCTTTCTGCCTCTGTCTTGCTCCTGCCTACCCTCCAGCAGCCAGGGGAAGCCTTTTGAATCTTTTTTTGTTTTTTAATAATTTTGTTTCTAGTTCTGGAAGTTAAACCCAGGTGCTGAGCACATGCTCTACTGCTGAGCTATACCCCCAGATGCCTTTTAAGTCTTAAATCATCTCTTTCCTCTGCTGAAACCCCCCACCCAATGACTCCCCATCTTACTCAGAGTAAAATCCAGGCTCTTTCGAGGTCCCATAGAATCTGACCTCAACCACTAACAGGTCACCACTCTGGCCATTTGGCTTTTCCTCAAACATACGAGGCCCAGGCCTTTCTGATCCCTGCTCCTTCTCTCTGAAGAACAACTTACCCAAAAATCAATTTGGCTCCCTTATTTCTTTCAGGTCATGGCTCCAGTGTCACTGTATCAATGAGTTCATTTTTTTTATTATTATTATTTCAGTATTGGGATTGAACCCAGGGGCACTCAGCCACTGAGCTACATCCCCAGCCTTTTTATTTTATTTTGAAACAGGATCTCACTAAATTGCTCAGGCTGGCCTCAAACTTGCGATCCTCTTACTTCAGCCTCCTGAGTAGCTGGGATTACAGGTGTATACTACCATGCCTGGATCCCTGACACCCTTAACAAAACCTCAACCTACCTCATACCCTACGTTTGCCTTATTTTGTTCCTTAGTATATTTTTCCACCTGATATTGTCTATATTTATTTTGTGCCTATCTCCCCCAGTTATAATGTAAGCTCCCTAAAGACAGAGGCTCCAAAGCATTTTGTACTGATGTATCCCCAGAATCAGAAACCATGCCTGGTATAGGAGGATACTCAGGAAGGTAGGCATGGAGCACCTGTCAGGAGTACCAGTTAAGACCTGGATATCAGGGAAGGCTTCCTTATGGAAGTGACATGCAAACTGCTGGAAAAAGTGTGGTCCAGGCAGCTGGAAGAACAGGTGCAAAGGCCCTGATTCCAGAAGGAGCTTGAAGCTGGGTGTGGTGGTACATGCAGGGTGCGGCTGAGGAGGCTGAGGCAGGAGGATTGGGAGTTGGAGACCAGCCTCAGTAACTTAGTGAGGACCTAAGCAACTCAGTGAGACCCTGTCTCTAAATAAAATACAAAAAAGGGCTGGAAGTGTGGCTCAGTGGCTGAGCATTCCTGGGTTCAATGCCCAGTACCAAAAAAAAAAAACCACAGAAGGTGCTTAGTTTATTTAAGGAACAGAGAGAAGGACAGGGTAACTGCAGCTCAAGGAGTAAAGAAGTTAAAAGGTAGCAGAAGCAAAATCCAAAAGTTCAAGTTAAAGACTGATTTTGGGCCAGGTGCAGTGGCACATGCCTGTAATTCCAGCAGCTCAGGAGGCCGAGGCAGGAGAATCTCAAGTTCAAAGTCAGCCTTAGCAAAAGCGAGGTGCTAAGCAACTCAATGAGACTCTGTCTCTAAATAAAATACAAAATATAGGGCTGGGAACGTGGTTCAGCGGTCAAATGACCTTGAGTTCAATCCCCAGTAGAATGATGGGTAATCACCGAAGTGCTTTGTTTTAGGTCTCCCCTCACCAACCCCCCGACCCCAGTATTGGGGAAAAGGTACGCCCTAGTAGCTGAGATGGCAGGCATGTGCATCCAGCACCAAAGTCTTCCAAACATAACAGTAACATGACCAGTAGTATGTTTTTAAAAGGTCACTGGTTGCTGTGTAATGAATGGATCACAGGAACAAAAGCCAGAGCCAGGGACCAGGATACGTGAGGGCTCCTGTGATTGCCTGGGAGAGAGATGGTGGGGACTTGCATAGGACAAAGACAGGGGAGACAGAGAGCTGGAAACAGTGGAGAGCTGGGGAGAGAGGTTGTCCTCATGTTGCCAAGGTGACCTCTTACCCAGATGGGCTGGGAGACGCCTTCTACAATCTTCTTGCAGAAAAAGCCTGGGTCGGCCTGGCGCTTTTCCTCCCCCCAGCGGATCATGTCTCTCCGATAGGCCTCCTTGTAGGTACTGGCGTCTAGAAGTCTCTGGAAGTTCAAGCCATGCTCCTATCCAAAGCATATTATGCCTAAGGCACTGCCCTCTCAACCTCGAAGTCCCTCCTAAAACTGGAAGAACAAGCCCTGCCTCACCACCTCCCCAAGCCCATGCAAGTACTAATGAGTTTTCAGCCATTAGGCCAAAGGTCTGCAAAGGAGAGAATTCTGGAAAAGAATAAATCCCAGTCACTCGAAGATGGAAGAAAGGTCTCAGGGTAATCCAGAAACTGTTTCCATCTGTCTTTGAATGTTTGATGTGGTTTTCTCTTTTGCAAGTTTTACCTTCCCAATTATTTCTGGCTTAAACTAATCCTGAAATTAGTTTACAACCCCTGGGCACAGGCTTAGCCTTCAACTAAAGTGGGAAATCTGAAAAAAACTTCACTCTATATCCTCTCACTAACCCTCCTGGCATCATTTGCCCTCACCCCAACTCCCAGGGACATTGTGTGTCTCCTGCCTTTCCTCCTCATCCTCTTCCCATCCCCAAATTCCTGGCACTTTGCTGAAAACAGCATTACTCCATTCAGCTCTGGCACTCCAGGGGCCTCCCATGCACAGAGGTCCCCTTAGGCAGGAGGGGCTACTCTGGTCCCCCTGGGGAACTGCTTCCAGACCTGGCCTCCCCTTCTCCAGGATACTGACAAGCAGAGGGGGCCATCCAGAGGGTCCCAGGACAGGAAGGGGTCTGAAAAATGTCAACCAGTTCAGGTCTGGTTCCCCTTCTGACTTAGAGATCTTCTCCCCTCAGGCCATTTCTTTCTTTTTTTTTTTTGGCCTGGGGGTAGGTGGAGGGATTAAACCTGGAGGCACGTTACCACTGAGCTACATTCCCAGCCCTTTTTACTTTTTAGAGATAAGTTCTGGCTAAGGTGCCCAAACTGACCTCAAAGTTGTGATCCTACTGCTTCAGCCTCAGGAGTCACTGGGATTATAGGCTTGTGCCATTACATCTGGACCAGCTCTCAGTTTCTTGGTCCCTACCTGACGCCCTGTTTCAAGGTGAGGTCAGCAGCTACCTCCTGCTTGTGAACTACCCCCTCCCCACCACTGGGAGCATCTTGGCCTGCTTCTTGAATTATGTCTACACCTGTGATCAATTCAGTAACTTTTTTTTTTTGTATCAGGGATTGAACCCAGGGGCACTTAACCACTGAGCCTCATCCCCAGCCCTTTTTTGTATTTTAGTTAGAGACAGGATCTCACTGAGTTGCTTGGGGCTGGCTTTGAACTCCCGATCCTCCTGACTGAGCCTCCCAAACCCCTCAGATTACAAGTGTGACCCACCTTGCCCCACTCAATTCAGCAACATTTTATTTTGAATTTGTGTTTTAGTGGGAGCCGGGAATGAACTAGTGCTAGGCTTCCAAATCCCAAAGGCAAGAGGGTCTGTCAGGGCTCCTCTAGAAGTTTTAAAAATGCAAACTCAAACTCCTGCCCTTTCCACCCTGATCTGTCTGGGTTCTGGCTCAGCAGATCTGGAATAGGGCCTAATCTGAGAATTTTCCAAGTAGATCAGTGGTTTTGAAACTGCTCCTCAGGTCTGACTGGAGAAGGCTGAGTACCCTCCCTTTGCTCTTTCCTCTTTCTCCTTCCACTACCTGTTACCCCCACTCTGCCTCCTGGATACAAGGAACTTCTGCATCCAACTTCATTGGGAAAGATTCTCCATAGAAAAAATAAATTGAAAACCACTGCACTTCCTTATCCCATGATCCCTCAGACTGCCCCCATGGATGGGCCTGCACAGAAGGTGAGAGAAGACCCAGCAGAACAGGAAGCTGCCCCCCATGGAGGCAGGGCTATTGTACAGAAGAGGGGATAAGTTCCTTTGTGGATCCAGAGGCCACACTCAGGCAACTGACCTAGGGGCTGTGAGCCCTGGAAGCAGCAGAATGCAGGCCACTAGGGGGCTCTTCTCTGTGTGGAAAGCTCATCTCACCCTCTGAGAACCTCTGGGTTCCCTTCCTGAAGTCAAGATCCCGGGACTTTCTATTTATTTTTTAAATCCTATTTTAACAACAACCAAAAAAAAAAATTATTTTTAAACCTATATGGTTCAAAATTCAAAAGACAATGGGCTGGGGAGATAGCTCAGTTGGTAGAGTGGTTGCCTTGCAAGCACAAGGCCCTGGGTTCAATTCCCAGCACTGAAAAAAAAAAAAAAAAAAAAAAATATATATATATATATATATATATATTTTAAAGACATACATTCATTTGCAATGAATAAAAAACATTTGTTGCACCTATGTCCTCCCCCTGCAAGGAGTGCACAATGACATCCCTAGCACCTGAAATAACATAGTGCAAGGTACCTTATGTATACTCTTTGAAGAACTGAATAAGTGAGCAAATATATTTGTAACTCTTCTATAATTCTCAGTCACAAACTCCTTTCCAAATGTTGCATTCTCTACTGTTATAGTATATCTCCACCAAAAATCATGATCCCCAATGTGGTGGTATTAGAACCTCTAAGAGGAATTAAAGCTTCTCTCTTGGGACTGAATTGGTTATCATGAGAATCGGTTATTATAAAGTAAGTGTGGTACCTCCCTTCAATCTCTCTGGCCACGTGACCTTTCTTTTGCTCTGTTATTCCACCATGAGGTTCTCACCAGAAGCCACGTAAATGCTGGCACCATGTTCTGGCACCTCCCTTTTCTGTGCAAAGTACTCAACCTCAGGTATTTTGTTACAGCAATACAAACAAACCAAGATATCTACACACTATTCTACGACTTGTGCTCTTTTCATTTAACAATCTATCTTGACTACTCATGTCACTAAATATCTAAGGAGAAAAGTCTAGGGGTTCCATCAGGCCAGCAGGAAAGAGGGGAGATGTACAGATCAAATGGCATCAGAGCTGTCAACTCAAGTATCTATAGCCTTTTCTGGACACCCTTTTTGAACATGCTCTGAGGAGGTGATCTAAATAAATGAGGCTATTAGGAAAGACGCTTAAGCTGAAAATGGCCCCAAAACATCCCCTCACGGAAAACCCAAAGGTGACCACCATCCTGCCAGCAGCAGCCACATCTCCAAAGCCTGGGAATTGACTCCTCCCAACCCACCGATGCCAGAGAGTCACCACCTACCTGAGCGTACTGCTCCTTGAGTGGACCAGAGAGCCGGAGAATAGCACAGATGTCAGCTCCAAGTCTGTGGGACAGGGAGATATCAGGACCCAGTTAACCTAGAGCTTCCTGGAGCTTCCAGGCTTCAAAAGAAAGTTCAGAGGCCTAAGTTGAAAACCTTATTTCTACCACTGCTATCTGTCACTGTGGCAGGTCTCAACTTCCCTGACCCTCTTTCCTTATCTGTAAAATAGGGATAACAGTTTCTGTCTCCCAAACAGGATTATTATAAAACTCAAATTAATATAAAGGAGCCCTGAAACTAACAGATAAAACATATCAAATGATAAGTATATTAAGAACCTCCAGGGGAGATAGCTCAGTCGGTAGAGTGCTTGCCTTGTAAGCACAAGGCCCTGGGTTCGATCCCCAGCACCAAAAAAAAAAAAAAAAAAAAAAAAAGAACCTCCAAGCCAGGCATGTTGGCACATACCTAATAATTCCAGTGGCTCAGAGGCTGAGGAAGAGGTTTGCAAGTTCAAATCCAGACTCAGCAATTTAGTGAGGCCCTAAGCAACTCAGCAGGACCCTGTCTCTAAATGAAATATATAAAAGGGCTAGGGCTGGGGATATAGCTCAGCTGGTAGAGTGCTTGCCTCACAAGCACAAGGCCCTGAATTCAATCCCCAGCACTGCAAAATAAATAAATAAAAGGGCTGGGGCTCAGTGGTTAAGTGCCCCTGGGTTCAATCCCTGGTGCCAAAACAGAAAGAGAGAAAGAAAAACCTCCAGGCCTCCAGACCTGATGATATTTTGGTTCAATTAAGTTACTGCTAGGACCCTAAACCTATTTATCACCAGGGATATGTTGGCTCAATTGTCTTGGTCACCACAACATAAATAACTCATCCCTTCAGTTGTTCAATGTTCTTAGCCAAGCATCTGTTGGGTACTATGTGAATAAGATACACAATTTCTACCCTGAAATGCTCACAGATACACATGGTGAGATAAGTGGTCTTATTTTCAGATGAGGAAACTGAGACTAAGTGAGGGGAACTGACTCACCTGAAACAACCCTGTAAGTAATGAAACCAGTATTAGTTAAAAAAAAAAAAAATAGCCAACATTTCATTCCTGAGCCTTCACTAGATGCCAAGAATTATTTTCTAAGCCATTTACATGCATTACCTCATTTAATCCTTCCAACCATCCTGTTATTATCTGCATTGAACAAATGTCAAAACTGAGGTAGAGTCAATATGAAATGTGTACAAGATCAGATACTAAGTGCTGAGCCAGGATGTGAATCCCAGAAATCTGATCTCAGAGCCTATGTTTCTTAACGCTGTTTGACCTCTGGAACTGAGATGCAATTTAGGAAATGATGGTAAGATACTTGGTGGTGAACTCATGTATGGATCTCTGCCCTGGGCTCCCCCACAACCTCTCTCAGAACCCCCATGGTACCAAAAGCAGCTTCCTGATACCATAACCCACTAGCCTTCAAGAGGAGAGGAGCACCTGGAGTGTGGTATACCTATAATCTCAGCAATTTGGGAGACAGAGGCAGGAGGATTACAAATTCAAGGCCAGCCTGGGCAGCTTGGTAAGATCCTGTCTCAAAATAAAAAATAAAAAGGACTGAGGATGTACTCAGTGGCACAGTGCCCCTGGGTTCAATCCCCAGTACTGGAGGTGGCGGGGGAGAGGTGCCCCACTCCTCTTTCTCCCCTCTTCTTTGCTCTCCTAGCCCAGGCCCCAGCAAAAATGTTCAGAGAGAATACCCTGCTCCAAGAGAAAACAGTGAGTGAAGGCAAAAGGCCTGATTATTATTTGGGGAAATGGTGAGTAAAGCAGAAATAACCCAGTCCCTGGAGTCGACAAAACTGAATTTGAATCCTGGATTTGCCACTTAATCTGAAACCCCAGCAAACTTTGTTTTAACTTTTCAGAGCCTCCATTGTTTCATCTGTGAAGTGAAGATGCAAATAACACTACACAGTACCTACCAAAAGGTTATGATGATTAAATGAGATAATACAGACAGTGTCTGGCACATAATAAAGATTTATTAAATCCCTACTATTAGGGATCCTTATCCTTGCTGAACAAGGATTGCCTTTAGAACCAGACACATTCGGGTATGTTTTTAAAGAAATCCCTTATCTGTGCCTCAGTTTCTTTATTTGTAAAGTACCTCACAATAGTGTGGTAAGAATAAAAAAAAGTATTTAGAAAGTGCCTTGGTAGTAACTGTTATATTGCTGCTTCTTGGAGAGAGAGACCTACAGTTATAGGCTTTGCAGAAATAGTCGCCTGTTTTTTGAAGTGGGCTTGTGTAGACTGCTGTCTTATGTGATGGTGACAATCCTGCATCTTTCTTGCTCCTCCTGCCCGGCCACCGGAGAAGCTCAGATCCAAAGCCCACTCCATCATACCCAAACACACTCCTCGTGTCACCTGATCGGGTGAGTTTCCATTCCTCCTCCTTCCCCGCCCCACGGACACCTGCTCTGTAGCGCCTCGGTCACGAAGTCCTTCCCGGATTTTCTCTTCCCGCTAAACAGCAGCACCAGTCGCGGGGCGCCTCCCAGCGGGGCCATGGGGCCACTAGGCTTTACGACCCCTAACGCTGACACTTCGTACCCTTTAAATCGGGCCACCCCGCGCGAAATGGACGTGGCCACTAGGAGAGGAAAGAAGGAGGGATTCTCTCCCTCTTCTTCATAACTGTAAAGAGGATTGACGTCCCTCCGTGCTTCCATATGTTTTAATAATGACTAAAAAATTACGGAGGGAAAAAAGGAGAGAAACATACGTATACAAAGAGGCTTATTTCCAGGGCAGACTTCTCCCCTAAAGAAGCTCCCCCGCTAGAACTCACTTAGACCAGTCCAGCCCCGCCCAAAACTGTACGTCACAGCCTCGCCTTCTTAACTGACAGGGACAAGTTGGACGCAACTACTTTCCTCAGCGGGAGATGACGTCTTAAAATTTTCAGGGGTGGACCTCATATTCCCACCCATATAAATTAAAAACAAATTAAAAAATACATAAGTTAATATTGATTTTTTTAAAAAACTGCTTTTTATTTGTGTTTTATGACCCAAGTGTTAAAACAGATTTGTACTTGCTCCACAGTGAAAATGGATCTTTCTGGAGATGTAAAATAAGGTAATGACATGATAGGGTTGTGCCTCATGACGTCATCCCTAGGGTGGGGCTTAGTCTAACACTCGCTAGTTTATTGTTAAACAGGTTTTGTAACTGGGGAGACTGATGGGATTTGACCCTTTTAACCCAACAAGAAATCTTTATCCCTTTTCTAGCCGCATCCGCCTCTCCAAAGGTTTTCGGAAGCTAGAAAGCTTGGAATGACGTAGGTGACGTCAATAGTAATGAGATTAACCGGAAACCATCTCCTGGACAGGAATTGAGAATTAGGGATGGTTACCTGCCCCTTCCTCGAATGTCCAGGTCTGCCTCCGCCCGAACAGGACACTTAACTACCATCTGAGTACGCGGAGTTGTCGTTAGTCCTGCATTTTTCTGAGATTGTCAGAACAGAGCCTGCAAACCGTTACTGCCTCCTTGTTATGGGTTATCAAGTCATGTAAAAAGAAACTAAGTGAAGTGTGGAGACCTACTTTGAGAGAAACCATTAATTCCCTGAATAGTGAAAAGAGGCACAAAAGAACACGATGCAAAAAGAGAATAGATTTCAGAATGATTTTTTAAAGCAACACACATTAAAAAAAAAAAAAACAACTGTGTTCATCAAAGCACTCAGAAGGCAGCACAGAGTACGAGAGTTTTAATCCTAGTTTTGACAGTTCATGGGAATTTGACCTTCAGTCAATCACAAATTTCACCATTGATAACGCCCACCTCACAGGGTTGCAATAAGAGAGAAATACATAAAATACAGAAATGGATGCTAACGTGTAATAAAATACCTTGTAAATGCTAACGTATCATCCAGTCGTAAGGAGTTGTTATTTGTTCTTAGCCCTCTGCGGTTTTATGGTTTATAATTCAACACAGGATCAAATTTTCCAACTCATCTTCAGTAAAAATTTATGTGAGACTCCACAGAAAGCCCAACTCTCTACTGGACCAGCAGAGGCACAAGAAATAACTCCGCTCTCACTTTCCTGCTCACTGAGTAACCAATAGGAAAGAGTCAGAACTTCCCTCAAGTGTATCTTTCTTCACTTGACCCAATCTGCCCCTTACCTCCCTCCCCTGCTCTGAAATCAAAGTCCCTGGAATTCCCAGTCCCTCATCAGAAAAATCCCCCCATCCTAGCCTCTCCTCCAGCTTCTCTGTCCCTTGCTACCCTCTCAAGTGGAACCTTTCCTTCCCCCCCAGCACTCATATCTCAGGAAAGATCTTGAGTCTGTGGCCTCTCTCTCCCTTTGCTTTACCCTGCCTCTTGGAAAACTCCAGCTCCTCTAAGGCTGGCTGGACTTTCCTTTCCCTTATTCACTACCAGCCATCATAGTGGCTCCTTCTTATTCCCTGAGACTTAACCAATGGCGGTGGCAGTGGCTGCTGCTGCCTCCTCCTCCTCCTCCTCCTCCTCCTCCTCCTCCTCCTCCTCCTCCTCCTCTTTCTCCTTCTCCTTCTCCTTCTTCTTCTTCTTGCCACGGATTGAACCCAGGGGCACTCAAACTTTTTATTTTGTTTAGAGACAGGGTCTCGCTGAGCTGTTTAGGGCATCTCTAAGTTGCTGAGGCTGGCTTTGAACCCACAATCCTCCTGCCTCAGCCTCCAAAGCCACTGGGATTACAGGCATGTGCCACCACATCCAGCTCTCCTGGTCTACTTTTCCACCCAGTTCCTGTCATCATTCTCTGTGACTTCACTACCCTTCTGGTCAGTCTATTCAACAGTGGACTGCTGCTCAATTCCTTGGCTTGGGCTTATCAAAGCTCCTTTCCATTTTTCCTCCAACACCAGCCTGTATGGGTACATGCCAGACCTTGTCACCACCAGAAAGCCTTTCAGTTTGCCAATGCACATATTTGTCCACCCAATCTTTAAAGAATACTTACTAAGCCAGGTGCAGTGGCATATGCCTATAATCCCAGCTACTCAGGAGGTTGAGGCAATTTGGAGACCAGCCTGGGCAACTTAGCAAGACTCTGTCAAAGTAAAAACTACAAATGGCTGGGGATATAGCTCAGTGGTGGAATGCCCCCACTTGCCCAAATACTCCCCAAGCCAGCACTTCCCTCCCAATGCGCCCACTAGTCCATGAAACTCTCTGCTATATAACATCTTCTCTTCCTTCCTTCCACAACCAAGGGGAATGTCAAACAAGGTACCATGTGCAAAGCCTTGGTGAACTCTAGAGGGCTGCCCCAACGTGAGGCACTCAAAGGCAGGGTGCTGGTGACGGTGGGGCAGGAAAGAGGGAAAATGCAGTACTGTAAATAGAGACAGCTGAGGAAGGAGTGGCCAGAGTCCTTGGCAACTCAGCTGGGAAACCAGAGATGTCTGCCACCATTGCCTCATGGGGGTTCAGGAGAATATGCTTGAAGGGCAACAGGGAGGTATCTCCCCAACTCAGGAACTTCTTCACCAGAAAGACCATCACCTAAAGAGGGGTTTGAAACCAGGTGGGGCATGGTGATGCATGTCTGGAATCCCAGTCACTCAAGAGTCTGAGACAGGAGGATCACAAGTTCCAGGCCAGCCTGGGCAACTTAGTGAGACCCTATCTCAAGATAAAAAGATAAAAAGGGATGGGAATGGAGCTCAGTGGTAGAGCATCCCTGGGTTCAATCCCCAGTACCAAAGAAAAGAGAGAGAGAGAGATTTGCTTCACAGACCAAAAGGACAGCTTGGACATCAAATCTAGGCCTGCCTTCTGTAGTCAAACACCCCAAAACAGTGTGAGCCTGCAGGGACCAGTCCATCCAGTGCTGCAGAACCTAGAAGAGGGAGCAGCTGGGCTTCCTAGATGTCCTTGAAAGGGGTAGGGGCAGCAGGAGGGAGTGCCAAGGTCAGCACCTGCACAGGCAAGCCTATCCCATAGTAGAACGACATGCCATCTATCCCTGGCTCAGGGACATCCACTGCCTCTGCTTCAACTTCATGCTTCTGATTCCAGTTTCTCACCCCACAGCTGTTCCCAAGTGACCCAGTCAATCCCCCTACCCGAGCCAGTTCTTGTAACTGTAGATATGGGCTATCAATCAGTCCTTACGTGTGAGATGACCATCATTCCAAGGGAAATGGAGGGAGGTGAGGGATGAAACAGGGCAAAGTTGTAAAGCAGCAGTATGACAGGATGACAGGAAGGAAAAGCTGCCTTTGGGATCTGATGAAGGGAAGTCTATTCATTTACTAGACTATTTACTAGAATATATTCACTTACTACTAGACATGCAATAGTGAACAAAACAGAACCTGTCCTCAGGTGCATTTATCTTTATAGGAGAGACAAGCACAAGGTAGCTTAAAAACAGAGTATGACAAATCGGGCACAGTGGCGCACACCTGTAATCCCAACGGCTCCAGAGGCTGAGGCAGGAGGATCACGAGTTCAAAGCCAGGCTCAGCAAAAGTGAGGTACTAAACAACTCAGTGAGACCCTGTCTCTATATAAAATGCAAAATAAGACTGGGGATGTGGCTCAGTGGTCGAGTGTCCCTGAGTTCAATACCTGGTACCCAACCCCAAAGAAAGAACAGAGTATGACAGGCTGGGGTTGTGGCTCAGTGGTAGAGCTTGCCTAGTATGTGTGAGGCTCGTTCAATTCTCAGAACTACAAATAAATAAATCAAAAATAAAGGTTCATCAATAACTAAAAATATATTTAAATTTTTTTAAAAAAGAGTACAAGCTGGACTCAGTGGCACTCACCTGTTATCCAAACAACTTGGGAGGATGAGGCAGGAGGATCGTATTTTTGAGGACAACTTGGGCAACTTAGTGAGACCCTGTCTCAAAATAAAAATATAAAAAGGAGTGGGATGTGGCTCAGTGGTTAAGTGCCGCTGGGTTCCATCCCCAGTACAAAAATAAATAAATAAATAAATGGGGGTTCTGGGAATGGGAGGCAGAGTGCCCCTGGGTTCCATCCCCAGTATAAAATGAAAAATTAATTAATACTTTTAGGATGTTCTGCTGTAAACTGTAAATGGTTCCATAGTATCCTCGTGTCATGCCCTTTGCCTGAAACTTTCTTCCCTCTCTTTTGTGTGTAACAAACTCCTAATCGGTATTTTTGTTGTTGTTGTTGTTGTTGTTGTTTTTGTTGTTGTTGTTTTTGGTACCAGGGATTGAACCCAGGGATTCTTAACCTCTGAGCCACATCCCCAGCCCTTTTCATCTTTTCATTAGTGAGACAGGGCCTCACTAAATTGCTGAGGCTGACTTTGAACTTTCCTTCTGCCTCAGATGCCTGAGTTGCTGGGATTGCACACATGCCCCACTGTGACCAGTTCCTAATTGTTTGTTAATATCTACCTTGTCTGCCTCCTCCACAGAGCCCTCCCTGCCTGAATCCCCCCAGCCCATCTATGGTTCCTTTTTTTTTTTTTTTTTTTTTTTTTTTTTTTGTACTATGAATTGAACCCAGAAGCATTCTACCACTTAGCTACATCCCCAGACCTTTTTATTTTTTATTTCTGAGACAGGTTATCTAATTTGCCCAGGTTGTCCTGGAACTTGAGATCCTCCTGCCTCAGCCTCCCAGGTTGCTGAGTTACAGGTATGTGTGCCACCACAGCCAACTAGATACCCATTTTCTGTTTCTGATACACCCTGTATTTACCCACATATATAGTATTAATTTACTCATATGTCTCTCTTCCAGAGTTAATACTTCACATTTATTGAGCATTTACTATGTGTCAGACCATTTCTTGATCAAAAGAGAGATTGGGAGACTTGTTTGTAAATCATGAGTTCTGAATGAAGTAACCAGATCTGTCCAGCTCCAAAGCCAAATGTTTTCCAGACCAGGACAGCCTTCTGGGCATGCAGGCCCAGCTTCTGCAGACACTCTAGCTCCTTCCCTATTCTCCAACACAGCTGTTGGAAAATATGTCAGACAGTATCAGCTCAGGGCCAGGCACAGGGTAAGTGCCCATAAATGACTAATGAATAAATGAACAAGCGAAGGGTTTATTGGGAACCAAGTCTTCCCTCCATGCCCCATGAGGCTATAGGAACCCTTCGTGGGTCTCCCGAAGGCTAAGACCTCACAACCCCAAGCCCAGTTGTTCAGGTTCAGAGGCAATTCCTGGAAGTTCTTCCCTCCCTCCCAGTCCTCTGCAGGTCCAGCCTCCTGTCCTTCCTACTGCTGCCCCCTTGTGGCAATGCCCAGACATCTCTATGGAGGAAGCCATAAGGGAGGTCGCTGCAAGATCAGGAAGAACCCGACTTGTGGCAAGCAGCTCTTCCAGACCTCACCACAAAGCCTAAATTCCATACTCAAGAAGAAGGGAGGTGGGCAGGGAGAAGGAACAGAGGGACTTTTACCTAGAGGTCAGCAGCCCTGGGCTCCAGTCTTTGCTTTATCCCTAGCAAGCTTTGTTAGCCTGGAAAAGTAGCTTCCCTCTTCAGTCCTCATTTTTCACCTCTGAACAGAAATGGGACAGATGTTCACAAAGGGCTCTTCCACAGCTAGTCTTCTACTCACAAGCTGGGGCCACCAAGGCTGCAGTGGGTGGCCAGAGAGGAAATGCTTCAGGGGCCTGGGCCCAGGTAGCTGGAGCAGGGAGGCAGGGGGAACACAGAATGGGGGAGAGGAATCAGCCAGAGAGAACACAAACTGGGAGCTCAGATCTGGCTGCCAAATTGAGTCAGCAGGTGGAATGGGAAGGGGGAGCCAGGGTACTGCATGTTCCAAAATGCCACCTAGGGCCACTCTTCTCTCACTATCTGTCTAGGTACGATGTGACCTTGGGCAAGTCACCTAATCTCTACGTTTCAGTATCTTCATCTGTTAAATCATCTTTCCTCCTTCAAAGTCTGAGTTCCAGGGAGATAAAAGGCATAAGTGCCTTGAAAGTCAATGGTGCTATGGAGACGACGGTGGTAGCCTGCTTCCTTGCGGGCTCCCGTCCCTATGTCAGCACCAGTTCCTCCCTACAAAGCTGCCTCCGTGAGGGCTGAAGACCATATTCCAGGTGAACAGGTATCCATGGCTGCCTGTGAAGACAAAGGCAGCTGACCTTTCAAAGGGGGCCCTTTAGCACTTTCTTCTCCATAGCATATGGCTTCAGGTTTCTACCTTGTCCTGCCCAGCCAGCTGACCTGTCCCTTTGACTCTGATCAGGATCTCAGTGATGACCTCAGTGAATGACTCACTCCACTTTGCTGGGTGCCTCCCTTCAGGGTCAGTGAAGGTCAGTGTCCCATGCTGATAAGAACTTTTGCTAAGGAGTCCCTGTACCCAAGAGGAATGAGGGATGAGGAGAGCAGGCAAAGAGTAAGATGCAGGGACACATGACGAAGCAGAGAGGTGATCTGCTTGATGGCCAGACCTACCCCAGACCCATATTCAACAAAACTGAGCCAGGCATCTCCCCAACACCCAGCATCCCACAAAGCCAGCTTTGGCCTTTCCCAACCTTGTGTGAGGGTGTAGTCATCCAACATGTCATGAGGTTGGGAGGCAGTGTGTGTCCTTGACTCCTCCCTCTCTCCACCAAGGCAGTTGATTTCTTTTTCTTTTTCTTTTTCTTTTTCTTTCTTTCTTTCTTTTTTTTTCAGGGATTGAACCCAGCGGCACTTCAACACTGAGTCACTGAGCTATAACCCAGGACCCACCCCTACCTTTTTTTTTTTTTTTTTTTTTTTTCTGTTTTTGAGACAGTTCTAAGTTGCCCAGACAGGACTCAAACTTGCCATCTCCCTCCCTCAGCCTCCCAGGTAGCTGGGATTACAGGCATGTGCCACTGCACCCAGACAGGGCCTGTCCAGTGTAATCAACCGTCCCTAAATCAGGCTAACAACATTTCCTTCCTGGGCTGTCATCAGATTCTTAACCACCTCCAGCATCACATCTCTCCATTCCATGCTTCAGGTTTCCAGTTATTCTGCACGCATGTGCATCCTTTAAATGTCTTTAGTAGCACAACTTCCCCTTACCCTATAGCAAAGATCCCCTTCAGGCCCACAGGCAGGACTATGGGAAAATTTGTTACCTGAGAACCATCTAATCACAGGTCATTCCATACTTCCCTCAGTCTCACCCTCCCCTGCCTGAAATCCCTTCTCCCATCACCAAAATCCTATGATTTTCCAAGATCCAACTCATAGGTCACCCCTCCTTCCTCTTCATCCAGTCTGCAGACTCCTGGCAGCATTAAGGGAATACTATTAGCCCAGGATGGTGGCACTTCCCCTTGGGAAGCTGACGAAAGGGTTGCAAGTTCATGTCTAGCTTGGGCAACTTAGTGAGACCCTGTCTCAAAAAATAAAAAAATAGCTGGGGATGTACCTCAGTGGCAGAGCACCCCTGGGTACTGGAAAAAAAATTTTAAATTCTGCTTTGTGTTAAACTAATCCAGTTAACCTCAGGGACAAAGATTGGGTGCCCCAACATCTAGTACAGTGTTGGAACTTGAATGCTAGTTAGCATCTTTCCCCTGTCAGTTCCAATTACCTGATTTGGGAACAAGTATCCTCTTGTCCCACATCAGTAGCCTGTTTTCCCCTTAGAGATTCAGTAAAATAAAAATATACTTCAACAGTACATCCATGAATTCCACCAACTGCAAATTGAAAGTATTTGGGGAAAGAATACATCTGTACTGAACATGTGCAGGCTTTTTTCTTGACATTAGTCCCTAAACAATATAGTATAACAACTATTTACATAGCATTTACATTATATTAGGTACTATAAGTAATCTATAGATTATTTAAATAAAGTACATGGGAAGACAGGTATTGTGGCTTATAATCCCAGTTAGCTGGGAAGTTGAGGCAGGAGGATCACAAGTTTGAGGCCAGCCTTGGCAACCTAGCAAGATTGTCTAAAAATAAAAAAATAAAAAAACTGAAGATGTAGCTCAGACGTAGAAAGCTCTTGTGTTCAATTCCCACAGACAGAAAAGTAAGTAAATATATAATAAAGTACATGGGAGTCTGTGCTGTGCATAGGTAATATGCAAATACTATGTCATTTTATAAAAGTGTCCAGAGCATTCATGGGTTTTTGTAGCCAGAGGAGGTCCTAGAAGCAATCTCCTACAGAAACCAAAGGACAGCTGTACTCCACAGTTTGCAAATGCCTTTTCATTGATCTTATGGGGAATGTTTAATCCTCAAAGCAACCTGTGAGAGGGCCACTGCAGAGTCTACTTCAATGAAGAGGAGGCTGAGCCCTAAGCCAATAGGGGTATCTGGCCCAAGGCTCCCAGGTGGGCATGGTGAAGACCTGATGCTCTGGCTTTTCTGACCCTAAATCTTGCTCAGGCCAAATCTCTAATGAGAAGAGACCCAGCTGGGCCCCAGCTGGCCTAGGATAAAGCGGAACAGTGAGTGGGGAAGGGATCTGCTGGGTTCTATGTCATTCCATGCAGGAGGGGGCAGGCAGCTATTCTGGAAGCCAAAGGCTACCAAGTAAGAGATAGACAGTGCTCTTAAGGAAGGCCAATGAAAGAAGGGACAGGAAACACAAGTAAGAGCCTGAGTGGGTGACAAGGGGCTTCTGTGGATCAGGCAGCTGCGGGGTGAAGCAGCAAGGGGAGAGATCTATGTACCCCACCCCCACCCTGCACGGTCCCTCCCAGACCCCTGCTGGGAACAAGTGAAGGGGACTTGCCTATCTGTGGACCGGAACAAGGACAGATAAGGAGCTGTTCCTGCATCTGGGTGGCCCTGGGAGGTTCCCATGGCAACAGCCAGCCAGTCCACTGTCTGTCCTGGGTCCAGCCGAGGAGTCTAGAAGCAGCGCTTGAAAAGAGCACAAGCCCTGACCCTCCAGGAGATAATGAGGGTGGTCAGGCCTGAAGGGGAACCACTACCACTCCACCTGCCACCCCAGGACAAGTGGGAGTGGAAGGCTATGGGGAAAGGCTGGAGCCTGGAAGACCTGGGAGGCAGGGAGACACAGGAAATCCCAGAGGAGGTGACAGAGCAGAAGGGGCATGGGCTCTCAGAAGGCTGAGCTGAGAGCACTGAGGGAAAAGGACAGGTGGAGGAGCCTAGGAAAGAAGTAGGGGCACTAGGAGAAAGAGGTGAGGGCTGGAGAATGAGAGGCAGGGATGGAAAGATGGATGGCAGATTGGGGAGACCACTGGAAAAGGAGGGGGGTTTTGTTTGATTTGTTTGATACCAGGGGTTGAACCCAGAGGCACTAAACTACTGAGCCTCATCCTTGGCCGTTTTTATTTTTATTAATTTATTTATTAGGTACTAGGGAGTGAATCCAGACGTGTTTAACCACTGAGCCATGTTCCCAGCCCTCTTTTATATTTTATTTAGAGACAGGGTCTCACTAAGTTGCTTAGCACCTTGCTAATTTGCTGAGGCTGGTTTTGAACTCACAATCCTCCTGTCTCAGCCTCCCAAGCCACTGAGATTACAGGTGTACATTTCTGCGCCTGGTTGAAAAAGTAGTTTGGGGGACTAACCAAAAATAAATAAATAAATAAATAAATAAATAGAATTTTTCTACTTGAAAGCAGAAGACCCAGACAGGCTACCTTCGCCTCCAGTGATTCTTCCAAGGCACCCCAGAACTATGTTCTTAGGGCAGAAGGTCTTTTCTTGAATGAGCTAAGGAAACTCTCCCTGGAAAGGGTAGGAAGTGAAATGCTCAAATAACAAGGGCTTAAGCTGGAAGGGCCCAGCCCAAAGGCTGGGGCCAAACAGCACTGTGCCCCTAGTAGCTCTACCCACAGGATCATCCCAACCCTGCCTAGCCAGAAGTTGTTCCCAAGCCATGTGAGAAGGAGGCCGTGCACTTGGGTTTTTTGTTTGTTTGTGGTACTGGGAATTGAACCCACAGCTTGGAACACAAACCCAAGGCTTGGCACACGATAGTTAAGTACTCTTGCCACTGGGTGACATCCCCATCCCTTCCAGCTGCATCTCCACACACTGGCCCCATGATCAGAAGAGCATCATGGCTGGGTCCTTCCTCTTCACCAACATGATGGATGGATGTGATGGAGGGAGGGGCCTCACAGCTGGGGTGGGCACAGGATCACCTCCCAAGAGCACCCCGAAAGACAGTAATTGGAGCTGCCAATATCCCTGGCATTCTGGCCCTCCTCAAAATACCTCTGAGGTTAATAGCTCTCTTTTTCTCCCTGATTCAGCAGTTTCAGAAACCTCCAGCTCAGCATATCTGCACTCTGAGTAGGTGAGGAAGAGAAGGGGGTTGGGGAGGCCCTCCCAGCCCCCCAGAGAGATCTCTATGAAAACAAAGGAAGTGGGCCCTAGAAATGAAAGTAAGAGGTCAGAGTGAGAATCAGTACCCTCTGGGAGCCCAGGGAGACCTATGCGTATCTGCACCCATAGGTCTAGCACCCAGCAAGGATACCAAATTCTGCCCACCTTCAGCCTCAATCTCTCTTGCTGCTAGCATTTTGAGCATCTGCTAGCATTTTGAGCATCTGCAGGTGAAAAATGTGAACAGGGAAAAACTAGGCTTCCTCCAAAGAACAGTGGTCCATGGAGCCTGGTGCTGAATCCGAACCCTGGCCCTAGGGTACTTGCTCTTCCCAACTCCCACTCCAGAACTAGAAGACTCCTTCCTAAAAGTCCCCAGCTCATATCACTGACCACCTGCTGAAGAGGCAATTCTTCCTCAGGTCTAACTGCAGTTCCTCCAACTGCAGAAAGCAGGTTCCACTGGACTATAAGCTTCACTTATTTATTTATTTGGTACCAGGGAACTGAACCCAGGGGTGCTTTACCACTGAGCCCAGTCCCTTATATTTTTTTGAGATGGGGGTCTCACTAAGTTGCAGAATCTTGCTAAATTGCTGAAGCTATTCTCCAACTTGGCGATCCTCTTGCCTCAGCCTCCTGAGTTGCTGGGATTACAGATTTGTGCCACCATACCCAACTGATAAGCTTCTGAGACACCTCTGCATTCCCAGGGATCCACTGTTTCTGGTACACAACAGACTTTACAAATATTTTCAGAATGAGTGGTCTTGTTCCATCCCCAGCCAACCCTGCCTCACACCTGAATTAAATGAGTTAATATACTTAAAGCCCTTAAACAGTGTCACATAAACACTTGCTAAATAATACAGAAATCAATTATGGCCCATTCACCTATGACCCTCCCTTTCTTAACTACAACACTCTTCTGACCTGGCCTGAGCAGTTACGGTGCTCACAGGATTCTACCCCTGCACTGACTGGGAGATTTCCAGAGTAGGCAAGAAGCCCAGTGAGCTGCCAGTCATTGAGGTTAAATGTCAGGAATGATCCTCCCAAGAGCCAAGGGGATTCTGGGTCTTCTTGAGACAGCTAGCCAGTGGAGCAGGACCCCTGGGTCACTGGGGTGGGCCCTGAGACAGAGGTGGTAAGAGGCAGGGGGGAGGCAAGAACTGGAGCAAAGTGGAGCCAGGGTGCCACCTAGTGGCTCCCTCCCCTCTCTGGCTCCAGAGGCCTGGCTGGGGTGAAGGAAGCTGCTGCCTTCTACCCACTGCTCCAAAGAAGGCCACAATTTTTTTATGGGGGGCTGTGGGGGGTAATGCTAGAGATTGAACCCAGAAGAATTTTACCACTGAGCCACATCTCCAACTCTTTTTATGTTCTGAGATGGTGTCCAAGTTACCCAGGCTGTCCTCAAACTTGAGATCCTCCTGCCTCAGCCTCCCCAGTTGCTGGGATTCCAGGCATGTGCCATCACACCTGCAGGTCATAAATTTTGAGTGCCAGAAATAGGACAGGCATTTTGTTGACATTGTTTTATTTAATCTCTTTCTCAGCCCTTCAGTCCCCTTTTTTGAGGATAAGAAACCCAAAGTTCCCAGAGATTAACTTGCCCAAGATCACTGGCCTGGATTTGAATCCAAGGCTCAAAAACCCACCTCTCCCAGGAGTACAGCCCAGGCAAGTTTGAGCAAAATAGTGAAGTTCCAGCCCAGAGGGCCTGGGTTTTGTTGGGAGGGCAAGGCAAGGCAGAAAGGACACACATGAGAAGGCCGAGTACCAGTGCCTAGGATGACTCCCATTCACTCAGGTGGCGGGTGCAAGGTGGCCCCTGAGATTTGAAACCACCCTGAGTGACAAAAGTCCCCACACAATTCTATAGTTTACAAGCCTATAGTTCACACGGGGAGGTGACAGGAGGTAAGGGGAGGTGAGGCCAATGAGAAACGGGGGGGGGGGGGGGGGGGGGGGGTTTACCCCCTAGGGACAGCTGCTTCCATTTCTAACAAAACTCCAGGGCAAGCCCTCATGCTGGGCAGCCAGCCAGGAAAGTCCCAGGGGGCGCTGGGTCAGCATGTGGAGCTGGAGGCACGCACACAGGGAGGGGACCAAAGCTCTTTGGCTTCAGAAACAGAATGCCCTTCCCCCACTGAAAACAGGCTCCTCTCCCTGCTCCACACTGGCACAGCCCAATCCAGCTGCCCACAGTCAGTCCCAGGGTCCTGAGCATTTGCATACATTTGCATAGCCAGTAAGGCAGGTCCAGCTAAAACCTTTTTCTAGCAAAAGTGGCATCAGTGCAGGGCTGGGTGCTTTTGTGCTCCTCTGTGAAGGATGTCCAAGGAGTCCACACCCAGAGAGGCCAGTGGAATGGTTGGAGCCTGGCCTCCAAGGGTCAGATAACACTAGGGATCTTGGCTGGGCCCAGGTTAGGGCCATTCCCCCAGGCAGGACTCAGCCCCGGTGGTGGGGGCGGGGGTGGGGGTGGGGGCGGTGGCTGTGCTCCTCCCTAGGCCCCACATCTCTGGGGTTCCGCAAGTACTTGTCCTTCTTCCCTGACCTGTAGGAAGACATGGTGGGATATGAGAAGGAGAGGCCTTTGGGGGATAATAACCATGTGCTGAGAAGGGACCCCCCCACCTCTTAATGAAACTAACTTTGGGCAGCCACCCACACAGCTGTGCTAGCTTTTCCCCTAGCACAGGGGGAAAGACCTGGCCTCCTGGGATGAAGGCTCTAGCTGAGGAGGCAGGAAGGTCAGGTCCCCCTTACACCCTAGGCCATGCAAGTACAGACAGGGCAGGACAATTCAGGAAAGTCTCAGTCTCCACAAGGAGACCGAGAACCACTGGGATCCCTTGAGGGAAGACAGGAAATGTATCCGATGCCTTCTCAAAGAGAAGCTAGCTGGAGACAGAAAGTGAAGAGAAGTTCTTAAATTGAAGCCCCCCACTCAGGACCCTGGCTCTTTCCATTCTTCCCAGTTGCGTCCCCCCTTTCTGACCAGACCCAAGTACCCCATAGCTACCCACCTCCTCTTCAGTGCTCTTTCTCCAAAGAAGTGACTGAAGATGAAGTCCTCAAAGTCATCTACCTCATCGTCATCACCTGTCTGTCTCACCGCCACCTCCTCCAGGCTGTCCTCCAAGGCATTCACAAAATCCCGGAAGCGGAGGCGATCATGACGGAAGATGCCACCCTCACCAAAGTAAGCAGGTGAGAGGGGCAGCTCCCTGATCAGCTGCCCAGCCCAGGGCAGCCGTGCCAGGTACGTTCTCAGTAGAGAGGCCAGTTCCTGTTGCTGTACCGGGGCCAGCTCCATGCCAAAGAAGGCCAGGCCTTCCTGCCGGGCACATTCGGTCACACCTGAGCAGCCCTGAGGGGCCCGGAACTTGTGCCTCAACAGCTCCTCCCAGGCGGGCAGGGAATCATGACTGTCTTTAGTCCCTTCCCTCCATCGTGGATGCTTCTGCCTTTCTCCAGAGTGGGGGCTCCCACTTTTCTTTGGGGCTTCCTTGGGGTCCTGTCTCTTGCCATCCTTCCTGCCCCCTGACTCCTCCATCCTTGGTTTGCCCTCCTTCCATCTCCCTGCCAGCTCCCTGTCTTCCTCACCCCCCCAGCTCTTCTTCCTTTCCCAGCCAGATTCCTCTTTCCTATGCTTCCAGTGCTCAACCTTCCCGTCCCTCTGCCCATCACGCCACTTTTCCTTTACACTCCACTCCCTGGAATTCTGGAAATGGGGTTTCTGATGCCAGGCCTCTGAGACATTGACAGAGACCCCAGGGCCCTGATCCCAGTTCTCCAGGCCCTGCAGTGTCTGGGCCAATCTGTGACCTAGCTCAATCAAGCCAGCATGAGCTGGGGCCCCACGGCCAGCATCCCGTAGGCTCCTCTGCAGATCCTGCTGCACAGACCCCAACAGCTGCCGCTGCCTCTGTAACTCTTGCCTTAGTGCCTGGGCCTCAGCCTCTAGTCGCTCCTTCTGCTCCAGGAAGCCAGGGTCTGGCTCCTGCCCCCTGTGGCCTTGCTCCTTGATGGCCGTGCCACCCTGTGGTTCTCTACCCCAGTGGAGGCACACCCCATCTGTGCCCCGGATGCAGTTGGCCTCCAGCCCTTGGAGCCGGGCCCTCAGCTGCTGCAACTCTGATTCCAAGGCCCGCTGGGAGGCCTCACCCTGCTGCAGGGCTCCCCGGAGTCGGGCATTCTCCTCCTCCAACCCTTTGGGCTGCTGCATCAGGCTCTGAAGCTCTTCTTTCTGGGCCTGGGATGTAGTTAGGGATGGAAGAAACCAGAGTCCTTATCAGATTGAACCTAATGACTTCTACCTGGATTCTATTCTATTCTAGTGGGCAGGTGGCCGGAGCCCCTTTTATGAACTGGGACACCCATAGAATTTGGTTCTCATCCTCCTCCCCATCCTTACCCTTAACCAGGCCCTAGGATCCTGAAATTCCATCCTGGGCCCCAGCATCTATAAGCTCATAAAGTGTATACTTCTTAGATTCACCTAACAAGAGCCAATGTGTGGCTCTTGTGGCCCCATTTCCAACTCCCACACCTGGAACAGACATTGTTAATTGATCACAACTGACATGAGCCTTGGCACATCCTCCTCCACACAATGTTCCAGGAAGACCACAGCAATCAATCAAAGATGACATGTCATGTGAAATAGGTACACAAGCTGGCACAGGCCTTAGCATAAGGCACATGAAGAGAGAACTAGGAAGATGCCCTGCATATGGTGGCCCAGGGAGATGTTCAAGGTGTGTGGAGAACTGGGAAAAACTCCTTTTTTCAAAAAGGACACTAGCCAGATATCTGGTAGACTAGAGAGCCAGCATTCTCCTGCCCATGCCCACCTGCAGCTGGGCCTGCAGCAGGCGGATGTCCTGGTTCTCCTTGGCTAGCTTGTCCAGGAGAAGTCCCATGTTCTGCAGACTGGGGATATTGTCAGAGGGCACTGAGGCCTGCAGCTGTTCCCTTAGCCTATCCTGAGAGCAGAAGAACCAGTTATCTCATGCTACCCCAGGTTCTCCCCAGGGTTCTCCCACCACGCCCCACACACCTATGGAGATATTCACACATACCTGCCCATCTCCCACAGCATCCACCAACTCAGTCTCTGACCCAGTATCTGGGAAGACCTGAAGTTCTGCTTCCTCCATGGGCCCTACAGGAAAGAGGTCTTGAACCTGCCCCAAGGCCACTTCTCCACACTCTCTCACCCACTCAGTCATCCCTTCTGTCCTGGACACACCCTATAGCACAGAGGTCCAGTGAGGTAAAGGGCAAGGGTCGCCCTGAACAGCTGACAAGGTCAAAACCAAGAAATAATGCACAACACCCTTACTCTCAACACCCCACACACACACACACAACAGACAAGCAAGCACCACTCAGGGCGCCTCCCCACTCACCAGTCTCTGACTCTGAGAGGCCACCTGAGGATGGAGATGGGAGGCTAGTGAGGCCCTCAGGGGAGGGATGGGGTAAAGTAAGGTGATAGTGGGGCAGAAGGGCATGGTCAGAGTGCAGGCACAAGGCCCAGGTAGGGAAAGGACCACTCACCGGAGAAGAGGAGGATCCCCAGGCCCAGCAGAACCAGGGCCCCAAGGAGGCACATGTTGAGGGAGATGCCCAGCTCCCCACCGGCACTCTCGCCTCTGGCCTGGTCCTCCACATCCAACAGTGTCCCAGGCCGAGATGGGCTGGGCTTCCGGCCCCGTCGTCTCCGCAGACCCTCCACATCCACGTCCGTGTCATCCTCACTGCTGGAACAGCGGCCCTCCTCCCTGATCCAAACTGGGGGAAGGGACAGGAACAGGGCAGTGAGGGAACTGGAGAGATAGAACACAGGGACAGAGAGGAAGTGGAAGGTGGCACAGGGAGGCCCCTAGCCCTGACCACAGAGACATCTGAAAACCCTGCCCACTTCTGCCCAGGCATCCATGACACTCCCTTTTCAGTCTGAGGCAGGAGACCTGTTCTTTCAACCTACAAATGAAAGAGCCACTTTCATCTTAAAAGCTTTCTCCTTCCTCCAATGTGTGGCTCAAATCAAGCTTCTGCAGCGGCTACCACCCTCCTGAGTCCCCTTGGTACTCTCTGGCCCCTACTCTCTGCACACTGCTCTTCTCCATCGTGTAGGTGGTGGTCTCCCTGGTACCTTCTCCGGTTCCTTGCTCCCCTCACTATCAGCAGGGCCCCAACTCCCTCACTCATCCCACTGACTTCCCCTTAAGGGAATGAGTCCCTAACCTATAGGCCCTCTGTAGCCTCCCTAGAGCTCCAGGCCTGTATGTCTCACTGTCTTTGGCCGCTCCCCACTGGCTGTCCTTCAGGAACCAAACATTGAACACACTGCCCACCAAACTTGTTCCTTCTGGTATCCCCCAGTTCAGGGGATGGCACTGTTGCTGCCATCTAGCTGAGCTAAGCCATCCCTCCTCACCTCACACCCAGACAGTTGATAGCTCTAATGCCCCGACAGTCCAACCTCTTCACGACCCCACAGTACCTTAGTTCAGATCATTGTCATTGTGCCTGACCACTATAAGCTGCCCCCTTATCATAGCCAGGCCCAGCTTCTCCCTCTTCCATTACTCTTTTTTTTTCCAGCATTGGGGTCTGAACCCAAGCATGCACTACCACTTGGTTACATCCTCAGAACTTTTTTTTTTTTGGAGACAGGATCCTGTTAAGTGGCTGAGACTGACCTTGAACTTACTGCCTCCATCCTGCCTCCATCTCCTGAGTAGGTGGGATTGAAGGCATGTGCCGCTGCACTCTTCTCTTCAACAGGGACTCCTGCATACCTCTGCCACAGTTTTGGACAGAGCCTCCTTAGCACAGACAGGTAGTCTCAACCCTTTGTAAATTCTTCAGCCTTGGCCTGGAATGTTCTTTTCCTCCTGCCCTCAGTTATGTACTGTGTTCAAACCCCACCCAAATGGCATCTGCAACTATCCTTGACTCTCCCTTGCCCTCAACGCATCCCCTGACTCAATTACCTAGCCCTTTTTGGGAGTCCCTCAATTACATCTCTTTCTGTATCCCTCATAGGTCTGACTCGTAGCTTGGCTCAGTCTGGTCTGCTTCTTATATAGTCCATGAGCCACCCACCTTCCCTCCTCCTGGGCTGAGAGCCAGTACAAGGAAGGGACTCTGGAAATGAGGGTTGAGATCTAGAAGGAAGAAAAGAGGAGGTTCCATGGCAGAGGAAAGAGTCAACCAGATGTGGGCCCTGAGGTGTGACCACAGTCAAGTCACTTAACCTCTCAGCCTCAGTATCTTTAGGGGTGGTAGTGAGCTGCTAAGTCCCAGGGCCTGGACCTGAGCACATGCTCAGTAGCAAGGACTGCTCCCTCTCCCATAACCTTCTAGAAGAAGAGTGAAAGGAGAGGGGGCTCTCACCTGCTTTGGGGGTTGCAGACAGGCTCTGCAGAGGGCTTTGGTCCTCCAAGTTCTGTGTGTCTGGTCCTAGGCTTGTTGTCACGGGAGTCTCCTGCAAGTCTTCCTGAACCACCATGTCTCCTGGGCCAGGAGGCTCCACATCACAACCATCATTTCCCAGAGTGCCCTGATGTGGACACAGCGGTGAGCAGAGCCCACCCCTGCCCACTTCCCTCCCTGACCCCAGTGAAGATCCTCACCTTGACCTCTGTCTCCTCTGGCAGAATGTGATCACACTGAGGGCTTTCAGTCTGAAAGAAGGTTCCTGTGGTGGGAGAAAAGATTCAGGAAAAACCACTTCCCCAGCTGAGCTTCCTAATCATGTATCTGGCTCCCACAAACCCACCAGGAGTTGAAGGGGCAGGAAAAAGCCAGGATGGAAAGAGGCAAGGAGTTTATAAACTGAGGTTAGTGGAGAATTAAGACTAAAGAGCTTCCCTTTCTCTGGGAAACAAAAACCCCAGAATAGGGAGGATAGCTACACCCCTACCGTCCTCAGGACAACATTACCTTCTCCATCCTCAGTTCCAGATAATTCTTCACCATCTGCCTTAGAGGGGCTTTGAGAGGCCTGGAGGGTTCTCTCAGACTCTGGGTCCACCCTGGGTTCTGGGCCCAGAGTCTCCACAGGCAGGCTCTAGGGAGGAGAGGGGTGAGCACAGGGCTGCTACAGAGGAAAGACAGCAGGACAAAATTGGGAGCAAGGATGTTCTTCTGAAGTCCGTAGGCTAGCTACATACTCTGGGACCCCAAACCACATCTCAAAAGCTCAGTCAAGAGTTGATCCAAGGTGTCTCTGCTCAATCATTCTCTACCCTCACTCCCATCTCCAGAGACCATGTTTTTGTTTAAATAATAAGCACTGCTGGATGAGGCAGTGGACTGCTGCAAAAATCCAGGAGCCCCTGAGGGAGGCCTGGCAGAGCCTGGGGTGGCCTCCCCCCAAGATCAGCAGTACTATCTTTCCCATAAGTGAATAATGCAACTCAGTTATTAGTTGGGGTAGGGGTGGCAAGAGAATAAAGTGCTGAAAAGTTCAGTTATATTCTCAGGGTATCCTCACACCTGCCCAACCACTTTTACCTTCCGAACTTTTCTGGCCTTTCCCATTAGCCCAACACTCCCACACAGACCCAATCTCCCAGCAGTGGCTGGCAGAAACCCAACTGGTCACAGACAACCTGACTCCCTTGTACTCACAGACCAGCCCTCCAGCCTTGGCTACACAGCCTTGCTTCTCCTCTCTCTACATACCCCCTCTGCTGGCCCACAACTTGCCCACCCCATCCATGGCTCCTGCTACTACTCCAAGAATAATTCTTTTTTTTTTTTTTTTTTCTCTTACATTTTATTTATTTTTGGTACCGGGAACTGAACCCAGCCAGGGTGCTTAACCACTGAGCCACATCTCCAGTCCTTTTTTATATTTTATTTCGAGACAGGGTCTCGCTTAGAGTCTTGCGTAGGGCCTCATTAAGTTGTTGCAGCTGGCTTTGAACTTGAGATCCTCCTGCCTTAGCCTCCTAAGCTGCTGGGATTACAGGCATGCACCACCACACCTGGCCAAGAATAATTCTTGACCTTGATCTGTTTCTTTCCTATTTTCAGATCATGTTTTACTCATGGCCACCTCATAAGGCAAGGCTAAAAGGCAAGAATCACAATCCTCATTTTATAGGGGAGGACAGAGAGGTGACATGGCTTTCCCAGGATTCAGCAGTCAGCAATGATACCCCCATTGAGACCACAGCGCCTGTCCTTTCCCAAACTGCTTCCCCTCTGCCAGTGAGCCCTGATCCAAGTATCCTGCTCAGTGTCATTGCTGAAGTCAACTCCTCACTCCCAACAGGGCTCCTCTCCAGCACCTCAAACTCAACAAGTCTAAGTCAAACTCCTCTCCCCCTGCTCCCCTCTTAGTGGTTCTAACAGACAAGGTCGCCAAGGCTGGGAATTCTCCAGATGGTTTTGTTTGTTTGTTTTGTCTTTGTTTTGTAGTACTTGGGATTGAACACAGGGGTGCTCTACCCCTGAGCTACATCTCCAGCCCTTTTTATTTTGAGACAGGGCCTCACTAAGTTGCCCAGGCTGGCCTCAAACTTTTGATCCTCCTGCCTCAGCCTCCCAAGTTGATAGGATTACAGGCATGAGCCAAACATGCCTAGTTCCAGATCCTTTTGGCAAACTGTTTCCATCCCCTCTCCAGTCATTAACCCCCATCCTGTCAGGCCCATTCTCCCTTCTTAATGGCTTTAGTGGCTCAGGGGTCCCAGGGGATCCTATACCACCTACTGTTATCTGGATGGTTGCAGAAGCCTTCAAAACACTGTCCCTGGCTGGATTCAGTGACACATATCTACAATGCCAGCTACTTAGCAGGCTGAGGCAGAAGGATTGCAAAGTTTGAGGTTATCCTGGGCAATTTAGTGATTCTGTCTAAAAATAAAAATTAAAAAGGGTCAGAGATGTAGCTCAATGGTACAGCGTCCCTGGGTTAAATCCTCAGTACAAAAAAAAAAAAAAAAAAAAAAAAAAAAAAAAAAATCACACTATTGTCCCACTGTCCCTGTTCTCACCCAGCCCACGTAGTGGCTTCACCCTCTGCCCAAAGCAATTACTGCTGTACACCCACCCCCACTCCCCACCAGCACAATCAAAGCCCTCACTGACTACCCATCAGGTTGAGGCTGGACTGCCTCACCAGGCCTCCTGGACCTCTTACAGGGGTTCCCAGCCTCTATTCCAGCTTCATTCCAACACTGGCTCTGACCTGTCTCTACTTCATCCAAGGGCACCCTCCGTTTACCCACACATTGCTCTCAGCCCTTTGCTCTTGCTGTTTTCTCAACCAAAATTCCCTTCCTGCTCCTTTCAGTTTACCCAGCTGGGAACCTCCTTCCAGGTATAGTCCAAGTCAACACCTAACCTCTGGAGCCAGATCTCCCTCTCCCTACTGAGTTCCTCTAACAGCCAGCAGGAAGTGAAGCAGGTGACCATCAGGATCAAGGAAGGGGACACCACAAGAAAGTAGTTCACCCCTTCAGGATCCCCTCCCACTTGGTTCCCAAGTCTGTTCTTCCTACCTCTGAGCCAGCAAGCACCCAGCTATTATCCACATCTGGGCAGGTGGCCATAGTTGGTGAGGTCCCTGGGGCTGCTGTGGCTGCCACCTGCAGAGAAAATCTCTTTTAAGGACCAGAGTTTCCTTCAGGCGAGGCAAGATACAGAAAACAGCCTTGACTGGGTCCCAAGGATCAAGGAATGGTCAGCAGCCTGCACAGCCCAGGCTGGTTCCAGTCCTTCTGACACCTAACCTCTTTTGAGCAGAATTTGCCTTGCAAATCAACACCTACTCAAGCCAGAGAAAAGCTGCCTCCTCTAAGAATCCACAGGGCCTTGGAAACCTGAATTGACCTTGAAAGGTCAAAGAAGCCTGGGGCTGGAAAGGCCTTGGGGAACAGAGTCCAACTCCCTGATGTTAACACTCAGGGAAGAGGAAGTTTGGAAAGGTCGAATGATTTGACTTGTCCAAAATCAACAGCTAACAAGAAGAGCAAGGACAACGATCAACACCAGACACCTCCACAATCACTACCTCCTCCAGCAGGACCTAACAGATTAGATGTCCTCCTTGGGTTTTTAATCTTCCACCACCCACCATCAGCCTCTGCATGGTCTGGTTCAAGGGTTCAACACCACCCACGCACTAGCTCACCCAGGATTCTGATTCAGAGTGGGGGGTGGAGCAGGCACCAGTTTTTGTTTTGTTTTGGTTTTTGGTTTTTTTTTTTTTTTTTTTTTTTTTTAACAGATGATTCTCATGTGCAGCCAGGGTTAAGAAGCACTGGCAGAACCAGATCCCCCTGAATGCACTTTTAGTCAAGCTCCTTGGCATGCTCACTCTCCATCCTGAGTTCTGTTTCCCTTTTTAGTTAACTGCAGAGTCTGGTCTTAGGGAACTCGAAGGTGACTGAGAAAAAGGGGCTGTGTACAAATCACTTTACAGTTTGCAAAACGTAGGCAAAAATCAGGACTCTGGTCCTGTCCTCTGCTAATCTGCTGACTTGGCAGGGTGGGGGCTAGGGCATCACTCCAGCCTCCAAAGCCTAGCATAAAACAAGGTCACAAGAGAGGGACCCTTAGCCTGGTGCAGTAGTGCACATCTGTAATCCCAGAAACTCAGAAGGCTGAGGTAGAAGAATCACAAGTATACGGCCAGCCTCTGTAACTTAGTAAGACTCTTGTCTCAAAATAAAAATAAAAAAGGCTGAGAGGTGGCTCAGTAATGGAGCACTTCTGGGTAAAGTCTATAGTACAGTCGAAGAAGAAAGGAGAAAGAAGAAGAAGAAAAGAAAGAAAGAAGGAAGAAGGAAGAAAAAGAAAAGGAGGAGCAGAAGAGGGACCCTCCTTCATCCTTCATCCAAGTCCAACACTGTACCCCGGGGTTGGGGGCTGCAATTGGGACCAGGCATTAGGGTGAAGTGAAAGAAGGGCTGACCCCTCAGAATCTTGGGCTGTGATCCTTCAGAGGATCACAGAGGCTGTGATCCTTCACTACTTCCCCAGGGATGGGAAGGGCAGTAGGCTCCGTAAGGAAAACTGGGGGGAAAAGTGAAGCCAGGGGTGCCTGGTAGTTCTGTCCTCAAACACAGCTGCACTGCCCCCATCAGTTTGAGCTGGTTTTAAGTCCTGGCCAGTGTCCTAATAACTTTGCCAGTCATGCTCCAACCTCAGGATGGGTGAAGGACACCTAACAGTGTGTCTCCCAATGCTCATGCTTCTCAGACACACACACCATCCCACACAGAGACAGGAGAATGGCTGCAGTGACTTCCCCATACCCAGTCCAACAGGACCCCGGGGGCATGGTTTTATGGGCATCTGAAGAGCCATAGCTGTTCAGCCTTCTGCTCTCAGTGCCTCCCCCACTGTTCTGTCATCTCCCCATCTCCAGTTGCTGCGTGTGACTGTTAACAGGTGGTGGCAGGAAGGAAGTGGCAGCAGCTTGGGCTGAAGTCCCTGTTTATCCCTGGCTGTGTACAGCCTGCTCAGGTCCTCCAGAACCAGGCACCATGGCAACCAGGGTGATGTCAGACCCACTGTCTCCATGGAAACTAGCAATGGTATTTGGGTCAACAAGACAAACACTTCTGAAACCTGAACAGGAGGAAGTCTGGAGCCCTTGCGCTCAGGGTCCCAAACTCTAATATACCTCTCTCTCGGTTGTGTTCACCCAAGATACCCCCGTTCTTCCAAGCCAACATCTCATTCCCTTATTAGGAAGTTCCTTCAGCTCTCTGATCTCCACCCTTTCTTGCTGTTTTCAGAGTTTTTTTCTTCTCTCCGTCCTCTCTGAAGAAAATTCATTCCCTCTCCACTATCCCCTTTCAGGCAGGATTCAACAAAAATATCCTGTAAAGATTGTCAGACTTCTGCTTTTCTAAAAAAAAACAGCTAAATGGGGAGCTCTCCCACTCTGTACAAAGCTAGGAAGTCTTGCCTCGTTCTAATTTTCAACCCAAGAGTTGTCCCCCCAAACCTCTAAATTAGAGGACCTAGGGCCACAAGAACTTACACCAAGTTCCTGTTTTGAAAATATCCTTCCCCTTCCTTCCCCCAGCTCTAGGTCTTTGAAAAGCAGCTCTGTGTGTCCTCGGTGCAACCCAATCCTTCTAGAGGTCTGCCCTCCTTTCCTTTACTCCCATCTCACATGGGTGCCCCTTCCCAGGTAGGGCATTACCTGACCCAGCTCTCCCTTCGGTCTTCAGCTTAACTTGTTTCCCCAGCTTTCCAGACCAAGAAAAGAGAGGCACGTGACCGGGGGGCTGACCAATGAATAGTCGATTTCCACAAGGGGGCGGAAACTTTTGGCCAATAAGAATCGAAATGGGAGGCTGGGGAGGCCCGAGGAGATCTGCGACACTCAAAACTGGGTTTTACCTCCAGATGCGTGAGTGAGGGTTCAGCAAATTAAATTGAGTGGCCCTCTTCTTTCCCAGTGCCTAAAATTTCTGGAGGAAAGAGCCAAAACTGAAAAGTGAACGGTGTTGTCTCCCCAGATGAAAAGGACGAGAGACCAGGTTGGCCCAGGATAGACAGAGACAGCTGTAGGACGGGGGAGGGGAGAGGGTAGGGTGGCAAATAGGGTTAGAAATAGCCCTCCTGCCACTCTTCCCACCCGCTCCAGTAGATTGAGGATACCACTGCAACTTTAAAAAAAGGGGGAGATAGGAGAGGGGCCCTGAAAAGCATCCAAAATGAAATCTGCTAGGATATTGGAGTGGAGCGAGGCAGGGACTCCTCCCCTTA
This sequence comes from Sciurus vulgaris, assembly GCF_902686455.1. Classification (NCBI taxonomy): domain Eukaryota; kingdom Metazoa; phylum Chordata; class Mammalia; order Rodentia; family Sciuridae; genus Sciurus; species Sciurus vulgaris. The sequence continues at coordinate 116,119,130 of NC_136461.1, forward strand.
CTCTTGACCCCCAACACAAACGACTGATAGGTGGAGAGGGTGGGCCCTAAACCTAGAAGAGTTCAAGCACTTGTCTCCCAGAGACCTTGGAGCTAACCCTCCTGCCAGTCTCCAGGCCTGGCTCAGGACTGTGCTCAGAAAGGAAACTCATCTTCTCAAGAGCAGGGACACAGGGAGGGGTGGGTAAACACAGGGCTCCCTTGGCTCAGCACCTTAAAGCAGGCAACTCAGGGGGTTGAATCATACTGCCATTCCCACTTCCAGGGACCCGGAGAAGTAAATATATCCTCCCCAAGAGTGACAATGGTTCCATCCAGCCTTTTTTGTAGATAAACACCAAGAAGTCCTTGCCTGGATTTTGAAGTCATTTTATTAACTCAACCGTACAAAAGACCCCACGACCACATCTCTGCCACTCCACTTTTCTTCCAAAAAGTAGTGGCAAGGAGCTGTGACAGACACTCCCCAGGAGTGGTTTACAACTGTGGAAAGGGAGACAATACAAAAGTAGCAACCGGGAAGAGGAGCAAACAGAACCACAAACACAACACAAAGTTGGAGGTGGGGGTGCCACCTCCACTGTTTTGGTGTGGGGAACACCAGGTTAGAGAAGCCCAGAGGCCCACCCTCCTCTTCCTCATAGCTGCAAAGGCTGTGGGCTCCATCGGGCAGTGTCTTCTCTCCAACTGCTGGGAACAGAGAGAAGTGGGCGTAGGGGACTGCAGAGAGTAGACTTTGCCGCCACACTCTGTAGGCGGTGGGCCAGAGACACCACAGACTTTCTCAGGAGGGCCACACCCCAGGCCTCCCTTCCCCACCCCTTTGAGGAATGCACACAGGAGCTGTAAGGAACAAAGAACAGCTGAGAGGGGCTCCTGATTGGGGGGGGGGGGGGGCCAGGCCAGGCTCATGGCTGGCAGGCAGTGCTTTAAAAAAATAAAAACAGCCCAGTTCAGGACTTTGGCTGAGAGGAATGAGAACTGCTGATCACCCGGCCCAAGATGATACCAAATAGCCAAGAAAGAGAGAAGCGAAAAGCTCCAGGCTCTTCTTCCTTTTCGTACCATGGCATTGAGAATCCTGCTGACTCCTCTACACACAAGGTCATGATAGGGCCTCGCGTGGATCCTTTTATTGGGGAGGAAATGAGGTATAAGGCCTTTGTGCCTTTCCAAGCTTTCCTTCAATCAAGCCAGGGAGGCAGCGGTATAAGGGTGCCAAAAGCTGAAGAACAGCACTGAGTTTAATGTGCGACAGATGCAAGGCCGGGGATACCAACAGAGTCCAGACCTCCAGGAGAGCCCAAACTTCAAATATTCTGGTCCGTCAGACCACGTCCCAATTTTTGGCAAAAATATGATTAACAGAAAAGCATGAGAAGCTGAGACCAGTGACTTTGGTATGAGGAAGCTATGTCCTGACAGCATCTCTTACCTACTGTCTTGAAGCCTCAAGTCACCAAGAAAACTGCCATAGCTGTGAACTCGATTCTTCAAGCTATTTGGTGCTCTGAGGGAGGAGGAGTTGGACAGGTCTGGGGGAGGCAAAGGGCAGGATAGAAAAAAGGAAGGATCCCCATTTATGCCCTAATGCTGTCTCCCAGAGTCCATGAAATGGCTGTTGCAGAGATGGGAAGAGACCCAGCTCCTCTAGCCAGAAACTTTCAACAATTCACTTCAAAACCCAAGGCTAGAGCTGTGGGGCTAGACAGGGGAGTTAGGCACAGGTGTTAGGGATAGCCATCATAGGCAGACAGGACACTCTTTCCCTCCTGAACTTCCTCTGTCCCCTTTTCTCTTGCAGTCTTACACCTAGGCCTCCTGACAGTCACAAAAAAGTTGGCTCTGCTCAGCAGGGCTTTGGTTTCCTGGATCTTTGTAGATCTTGATGCGTTGTTTCCAGAAAAGTGGGCATCCCAGGCTCTTCTGCCTTGCCCACCTCTGTTCCTGTTCTGCCCCCTAGGAACCATCATATTTCTGTTCCGTGGGGATGGGGAACCAGTGGAAATGAGGACCAGGAGCCAGACAATCACCCTGGAGGAGCAGGAAGGGATATGTGCACTTCCCCAGGACCACCTCACCAGTGTCACCCATCGTTAGCAGCCACCAGCTGTCCCATGCCCTCGCGGATGTAGACAGACTGGATCTCCTTGGTCTTGAGGCAGAGATCACAGGCCCAGACAGCAGAGGCCTCAGTGGTCAGCAGCCCATAGGCGCTCTCAGTCATGCCTGTGCACTCACGGTGGAACCACTTCTGGCAGGAGGCCTCACACAAGATAGCATCCTGGTCGTCATTCACCTCACTCCGACAGGCACCACATGGATACACCAGGCCTGGGGGAGGCTGGGGCCCTGAACCCCCACCTGCCTTGCCAGGGGGTGCTAGGTTGTTGGCATCTGGAGTGCCCCCACCCCGTCCACTGCTGTTTGGGGGGAAACTGGGCTGATTCCCATTAACAGCAGCAGCTGGGGAGCCTGAGTGGGGCTCCTGGGGAAAAGCAGTGGGAGCAGGTGGATTCAAAGGCTTCCCCCCATCCTCACCACCAGGGCCAGGAAAGCCAGGGTCTGGACCAGGGAAGGGACTCGTGTTGGGGGGCAGGCTGGGGAGCCCCTGACCAGGTCTCTGTAAAGGAGAAGGGCCAAAAGGCACACCTGGCTGGGCAAAGCGCTGGGGGAGAGAAGGAGGGCCCAGCTCCCCTCTGGGAGGCTGTCCCATGGTGGGTGAGATCATGGGGCCAAATCCCCCCACTGGGCCTGGCATCATCTGCCCACCTGGAGGGCTAAAGTTTTGACCCAGAGGCTGGTTGAAGGGTTGACTAGGAAAGTTCATGTTGCCTGGAGGTGGGTAGCCAGGGCCCTGGGGGGGCATGTTGAAAGCAGGTCCCATAGGATTAGGAGGGAAAGGCGGGGGCTGTCGGCGAAGTGTCTGGGGACCCCCTCCACCCCCAGTGCCGTAGCCTGGGGGTACTTGGCCTGCCATAGCCCCTTGTACACGGAAACCTCCAAAGGGCACAGGACTGCCAAGGAATGGAGGGGCAGCACCCCCCACCTTAGGGGCTCCAAAATCATCCTCAAAAGGGTTGGATGCAACCAGATGATCCACCATGGGAGTTGGAGGTGGTGCAAACTCCGTCAGATGTGAGTAAGCAGGACCCTAGTGGAGAACACAAGAGGAAGAGGGTCGTGAAGGGGCACAGAGATAAACCAGGAGAGTACTACCACAAACAAAACACACTTTGGAAACTAATACTGACAAGTTCAGGTCTAAAATAAAGATGGGTCTTAGGATGCAATTGAGAAACACAGGGTCCTGAGCAGAGCCCTCACAGCATGGTAACAGTTTTGAAAAAGAGCAGAAATCCCAGCTCTGACACTGAAGTAGGTATTTAACTGTTTTAAGCCCCAGATTTCTTATCTCTAAAATAGGGACAATGCCTACCTTCCCAAACAGTTGAAGCACTTCAGCACAATCCTAGCTTTTAGAAAAGACTGATAAGTGATGGGATTTATGTTACTATCATCCAGGACAAGAAAAACGAGGGACAGGAAGGTTGTGACCCTGTCTAAAAAGATCTTTAGTCATATCATTCTTGGGGGAGAATACTTCCCCTGGAGTTTGTTATAAGGCTGAGAGAAAGGACCAAAAACAGAACAAGTGAGACAGTTTCCTCTTCTCCCTGCACCTAACAGAAGACACAAACAGGGCAGCAGAATAGACAGAGCACCCAGGGGTTGCTGGAATTACCCACCAACAATGGTCATTCACCTGAGTATTTGACTTTCTTCGTTTTTTTTCTGGGCTCTTCATTTGCAGACCTGGAAGAGCAGCAAAAGAGGCAAGCAAGTTTTCCTAAAAGATTTTCCAAACTTCTTTCTCCCAAGAACTACTCTAATATCAATTCAATATATACTTGCTTATTTTATTTAAATATTAGCAAGGGGTCATATGAAAAATGAATTATATGACCATACTCTCAGCTAAACATTTAGATATATGTCATCTCTTGACATCATCATACTCCAAAAAGACTCCTGATACCCACGTGGCTCCAAACCCCAAAGTCCATCTGACACCTGCCTCCAATCCCTGGAGGGCTAAACCCGCTGATCCTCTTTACCAGAGCCTCCCAGCAGGTCTCTCGGCCCACGGACCCCGACAGAAGCACTAACTCTCCCCTCGAAGGTTCGAATCCTAGGCCTCTCCGACCCCCCCCGCCCCCTCAGCGCTCTCACCGGCCTTGCCCTGCTTCCTCCCGGTGCTGGGCGGCGCAGGGGGCGGTGCGGGGCCGCCACCTCCCTCCAGCTTGTCCGGTGGGGGCGGCGCCGAGGCGGCCATGGAGTGGGGGACTGGGGTCAGCGGCGGAGGGGGGCGGAGGCGCCCTCAGGCTGCACCATCGCCGGGAAGGGGGCTCAGGGGCAGCACAGGCCCCCGAGCTGCAGCAAGCCAAACACGCGCCCAGAGAAAAGCGCCGTGCCGGATCGCAAACTGCGCGCTCGCTCCAGATTCACCGCTCGCCGCCGGCCGCAGCAACCGGAACCGGAACTTGACTCGGCCGCCACCACCGTGCGCGGCGGAGAGGGGAAGCATTGACGGGCCACCACCTTATGCCTGGGAGCCCCGAGAGGGAGGAGGCCGTACCACACCACGACCGTAGTAGAGGGTGCTTTACTCCGGAGGAGCAGCCCGTGCCAGCTCACCAAGGGCCTGCAACGTGCCTCGCTTGCCCCTGTGCCGGGCCATACCATGCGGGCGGGGACTGTGAAGGAGCGTGCGGGCCTGGGTGCGCGCCCAGGCCGGGTTGGCGTCAGAGGGCACGGAGGTGCCCCGGTTGCCGCTAGCGTATCCCGCCCTGCTGGCAACCAGCATCCTCCGTAGACATCCCCACCGCCCAGGTGGCCATATCCTCCCCGCGTATAAACTACGCAGACCCCCAGCTTCCTGCGAGCGGGCGCCGGGATCGAGCCCGGCCTGGCAAAGCCAGGTAGGGGTGACCCGACTTCCCGCCGTCAAGGGACCGCGGTAAACAATAGGTCTGCGAGAGAGTCTAAGACACCGAGGTAGAAGAAATACGGACTTTAATGAAGACTTTCCCTTTGGTATAACTGAGACCCGTAGAAAATCCAAACAAAAAGGCGGCCAGAATTTAATAGTCGATCCTCCCATATCCCCATGGCCTAAAGAGCCAGCTAAAGGTCCGGTTTCTCTGTCGTGGTCTCACTGGTGTCCGGGACCTAGAAGGTGCTCAATACCTGGAGGTTTTCGTGACACTGTACCACCACTCGGCCAAACTTCCCAGCCTCACGGTAAGAGGCCCAAAACTCCCTAGTTTTAAGGCGAAATCAGTTTCTGCTGCAGGTCTGCCTTGTATTTAAGAAAAAAAGAAGAAGAAAAAAAAAAAAAAATGCTGCCAGTCCTAGTTACCTCTGAGAAAAATGCCAATTGTAAAGGGGCTTGGAAAAGTCAAAGAGGTGATATATAAATGTAATTGATTATCATCATTTTGTGCTCAAAAGCTATGGAAAACAAGATTAGGAAAATAAATCTACAGCCCTAAAGTGTATGCATATAAAATAAAAACAATGCAGTTCCAAATCTACAGATAATATTTGGGGATTGTCCAATGCTTTAGAGTCTTAATACCCCTGTTACCGCCTCCACAAAACCTACCTGGGCGAGTTAAGTGTACAGGAGGCCCAAATTCAGCCACCCCCACTGTCCCAGAAGGGGGAAGAAGGGTGGAGATACAGGAGGAAGGGCTACTTTGGTTGTAGGGTAAAACAGGCATGCAACAGAGAAAGGGCAGAGCTTATGAAATGTATATACAGACCCCTTGTGGGTAGGGGACCCCCGGCCAGGAGGCACTGAGCAAGGGAGGGGTCCAACTCCCCCTGGCCGGGAGGGGGGCTCTGGAGCAATCTCTTAAGGGTTTTGTATCCCCAGGGAGATGGGACACAGCTGCCAGCCCTGCCTCTGTTCTCCCAACCCAAACTAGAGGGGTGCTGAGCAAGAAGAGGGCAGGGTCCCAGAAGCCAAGAAGGTGTCAGCACCCGTCCTTGAATTCAGGGGCCTGAATCTTTGCATAAAATATCTTCAGACCTAGGAGATGGTCCAAGGCACAAAGTTTAAACACTAGGGGAGGGGGGAACTGAGGGGGTCTGGGATACCCTGAAGCCCAGGGGTGGACCACAGGTGTGATTAATTTCCCCTTCCCCAGAAGGGTGACTGCTTCACTGGGCTTATCACCACAGGACGTTTTCCATTACAAGCACCGGCCTTCTTGGGGAAGGGAGCATCAGATTGGCACAGGAAAGGCCCAGGCAAGGAGGCTACTCTGTACATTAATACTTTGGTGAGGTTTGGGGAGAAACAGGATTCTACCCCAGGCTCCTGACAAATCCTCTCCCTCAGCTAGATTCTAAACCCAGAGTCCACACTACACCCAGCTCCTACCCAAGGCCAAGCCACAGAACTCCCGAATGAGATCCTGAGAGTTAGGGAACAGGGTGGAAGGGGTTGGAGAGCATTTTCTGGGAGAGAGGCTGGGAGGGATCACAGTTTCCGCTCCACAGGTTGCTGTAGACACAGTTCGCTGCCCGCAGAGATGATGGGCAAATGATTGTCCATGTGATAGCTGATGAGATGACTGACACTCTCAAAGCGGTGATCTTTCGTCCGAACCTGAGAAGGAAGAGGGTCAATTCAATGAAGAGTCCAATAAGACTTCTACCCACAAAGTCGTAGAAGATGGAACAGTCAACAGGACTGAAGAAGATGAATCAGAGGGAAGCAGAGATGTCACCCCTAATCATTAAGGCTTCTCTACAAATAAATGCTATTCACAGTTGTGGATAGGAATGCTCAGGTGAGTTAACTGGGAAAAGGTGAAGGGAACATCAGCCCAGAAATCATGGAGCTAAGGGAGAGGGATACTTCCCTGACTTTGAAGAAGTTGGCATGTCTCAGAGGAGGACATACCACACAAAAAAGACATGTAAAGAATTTGGCTGAGATTGCTACAGAAAAGAAACCAAAGCTCTGAGGAGTAAGGGGAGAATGGCCTGAGCACTAAGTCCACAGGGAACTGAGAAGGCCCCTTGCTCCTCTTACAAGAGGAAACTTGGCATCTAGCCTCTAATCATCTAACATTGGGAATCACAACCCCTCCAGGGTGGTTTCCACACTTGTCAAAAGAGGGGTACAGATAAGATAAGCATCTTCCAGCTCTGACAGGCTTAATTAAGGTCTGGGGATTTAAGAACTGGCCAAGATGAAGAACCCAGCTCAGACTCGGGGATATAAGAAAGGATGGAACCCTAAGCCATTGGAGGGGGATGCCAGGCACCTAGAAGAGCAGGGGAGGTCCACAGAGAGCTGCCAGCAGGGACAGGACTAGAAATCAATGAGGAAAGAAAGGGAACGGAAAGGTACGGAAGGACACCGTACCTGCCTTTCTGCCACCGCTTCCCACAATTCTGCCATACTCACCACACCCTCAGGATCCACCAGAAGCAGGTGCTTGGGCTGCCCACTCTGCAGGCCAGTGAGCACATACTGGCCAGGTGTGGTCGTGCTCTCCCGGACCAGGAAGTCCCCATTGAGCTGAAGCAGTGCCTCTGCCTCCCGCCGGTTCAGCTTCCCATGGAACCAGGGCTCCCCTCGGAGCTGCTCAGCCATGGACATGGACGTGGACTGGGTTTGGGGAGGCACCCGAAGGGCATCTTCAAAGGGTTCTGGGGATGTAGAGAGAGGGTAGGATAGGCAGCTGGCCCAGCATTCACCTGCCTGGGACCTAGACCATCTAGAAAGGAGGCCAGAAAGGAGAGAGTAGATCGGTAGAAAAGGAGGAGTCAAGCAAGAAGGTAGGAATACAAAAACAGAGGCACACTCACTCATGTCAAAGAGGTCCCGGGGTGTGCTGCCATTGACAGTAGGATTGGGGGGCCCAGCCCCACTCCCTGCTTGCCGGGTCTTGTCTAGGTTCTGGACATTGACATAGGAGGGATCATCGAAGAGCTCTCTACCTGCTGAGAAAAGGGAGGCTCTACGGTGACCCTGCCCTGCCTCTTACACCTTGGCCCTGCCTCTTACACCTTGGCTCTGCCCTTCCCAACCCCTTTTTGTACCTGGGCAAGGTGGTGGAAGTGGCATCTGTTTACGGACTTCTGGGTCTCCCCCAGCAGACTGCCCAACAGGCTGCAGGGATAAAAATGAGGTGAGATCAGAGACCCTCACTCCCAACTTAAGCCCAGGCACCTCCATCCAAGTAACTTACCAGTGTAGCTCCCAGGTGGCTGGGGCTCTGGGCACTGGGTGGAGTAGGACGAGCAACCCCTGAAGTGACTCCTTCCCGAAGCCTCATGTCTACCACCCCTCCAAGAGGGGGTTCCTTCCCCGGAAAGTCATTATAGTACTGATGGTCAGGTGGCTCTTCCTCCTCCTCATCCCAAGCTGAGCCATCAAAACCAGCCATCCTGAGAAAAACAGGACAGAGTGAGGAGCTGGACGTAAATGTATGGGGGGCCACAAGAGAGTATCTGAAGAGCAGTGATGTATTGGGCATTTACTACAGGTTGCCCCTAAGGTTGGGTGTTGTAAACCCTACCATTTCATCCCCCTGGCAACCCTGTAAAGCTGGTATCATCTCCTTCCCTAACTCTGCACAATGAGGAAAATGAGAGTCAGAGGTGAAAAGATTTCCCTGAGGTCTCACAACTAAAAGGGAGTACAGCAGAGATTTAAATTCAGATTTTTTTTTGGGGGGGGGGGGGGGGGCATAAATTTGTTTAAATTCAGTTTTGACTATAAAGCAGGTTTGACTGTAAAGCTCATGCCTTGATTATGAGAGAAGGGAAGCATTATGTAGCAGGGTGGGCTGCTCCAGAATGGTTTAACCTCTCGCAAAACAGTCCCTACTGGCTCCCCTGCTTATCCCATGAAGCCTGATGTAGGAAAGGTAGGGATCTCAAAAAAGAAGAGAGATCCTCCCAATCCAAATTCTTGGTGGCTTTTAGAGGCAGAAAAACTAAGGATGGAGAGGCAGGCAATGAAGAGGGATGGACCAGAAACTAAACTGGAAAGAGAAGTCCATCCAGCCAGAGAAAGAGGTGCCATTTGGGAAGTGCTGAAACATAGCACCACCATGGACAAAGAGGAAGAGGTTCCTGATGGGCCACAGGAAACATAAGAATGGCAGGAAGTGGAAGCAGGGACCACTCTAAACCTCTCAGAGCTCAAGTATGGGAAGAGCAGACCTATTTTTCTAATCGCATTCTGGGGCCCAATAGCTGCCCCCCCCCCCCCCATCAGCTCACCTGTCATGAGGGGTGACCAGTTTGGGTGGGTTCCTGAGGTATTGTTTGAAGCGCAACTCGAAGGCCTGGCCAATAGTGCTGATGACGTCCTGGGCAAGCCCTTCAGGACACTCCAGGATGTGGCAGGCTAGGGGCACAGCAGAGGCTGTGAGTGAGCTTCAAGGTGGGGTTGCTGGATGGAGGCATGGTCAGGGGCCCCCATCCTCCTCAGCAGAACCCCTATCAGTTCTGCTCAGTCAGAGCAAAAAAAGACAACCCCAGTTTCTGCTCACCTTCCTTACTGACAGCCGGCCCCACCCAGTGCTCCCCACCACGCCTCACCTCTCTGATTCACAGGGTCTTTGGCAACATAGGCGACATATTCAGCTGTGTCCTGGGGTGGACAGAGTCAGAAGAAGCCAGTTAGCTAAACTTTACAGCTTCATCTTACTCCTGGCCCCTAAGATCCCGTCCTTTATAAATATTCCCACAATTCTAGCACCCCCACTTCTCTAATCAATGTCTTCCCAATCCCTAGCCCCTTACTTTTCTCCCCCCCCCCCTTTACTCTGTTCCCCAACTCACCGGATCCCCGCCGGACGCAAATGAGATAGATTGCATGTGATGGTTGGCAATGATCTGAGGATTAGGGGAGGGGGTGAAGAAGGAAGGGAATGACATGTGTCAGGCACCTCAGGACTCAAATGGGTGCCCCTACCCATGGCCCCGAACCCTCGAGTCCCAGTCTCATTCTCTTGGCTTCTTACCCCATGTAAGAATTTCTTCCTTCCCTATAAGCCTGCTGCCTCCAAGTCCTCTCTCCTAGTTTTTGGTCTCATACCTAGTTCTCCCCTTAGCCCTTCCATCAGTGTTTCTGGTGCCCCTGCTCAACATCACCAACCTGTTTGCAGTCTGCTGCCATGAGGTTGAGGCTGCTGGTGGAGACGGTGAGAGTGATTGGCATTCCAGCAAATTTCAGGTTACTCCTTCCAAGGATAGAGCTGAGTGGGCGGCTACAGGGCTAGGGAAGGGCCCAGAGTCTCAGAGGGTACCCAACACCAGGAAAAAATACTCCTGCCTCAGCCTTCTCCCCATATGCTCCGCCCCTCCACACCTCCCAGCTCCATAGACCCCACATACCTTTCTCCTCCTTGTTGCCCCCTTAGCACCCGGCACAGCCTCACACACCAGACTGATGGCCTCCCTGAGGAAAGAGGGATACTCAGACCCACAGCCTGCCTCCCATTCAGCTGGGGCTACCACAGAGCTGGGGGAGGGGAAAGCCAGGCCAGACTCCCAGGGCACTCCAGGCTCTTTGTCGTGGTGGATTGAATTAAGGGCCTTTAATATTTGATGACACTGAAGGCCGCTTCCTGGCTGATTGGGTTAGGGCCTCAATGGGTATCACCCCACCTCTTCCCAGCTACCAAATGTCCCATTCCTTACCCAAAGGCAGCAACAACTTTCCATCAATTTCCACTTTCTACTTCAACTCCATCCACCAACTGTTTCTGCCACCTTCCCCACAACCCCCAAGACTGGGTACACAAGGAGGTACCAAGCCAGAGATGCCTCTTTTCATTCAGACTTAGACTTACTCCCCTAACTTTCCCTCCATCCTCTTCTCCGCCCAAAGCCACCACCAGCACCACGACCAAGTGTCCCCCTTCCCATGGCCTCACTCACTAATCCTAGGACTTCCACAATCCACCCCCTCCCCACTAACCTGGTGACCTGAGTCCGGGTATTGAAGTCAAGGGCACGCATCGACTGCAGGACCTCCACACAGCCCATGTACTGAGGGAAGGAGGGGAGGACCACAGGTCAGCAGCCTCCCCACCCCCTTCACACAGGGCCCTAAGACTTTTTCCTACATGGTCCCTAAGGGAAGTAAAGATGAAGTAGTCTTCCCACTGCCTATGGTTACAACCCACAAAGTACAACAGAGAACAAGGAGAAAAAGAAAGGGCCAAGCTGGGAGGGCCTCATGCACTGGGGAGAGAATTTGGAGGGCAGTGACAGGCATTGGGTGGGATGGTGTGACATCTCTGGAAAAGGAGAGGAGTCTGGAGAGGAGAATCAAGAAGTCACTCATTCTGACACTTACTAAGAGCCTCTGATGTGCCAGGCATTGTGCTAAACAGGGTGGGGGGGGGGGCGGGGTTCCAAAGAAGGAAGGGGGTCCTGGCAGAAATTTCCCCAGGTGGGAAGGGAAGTGGGAATAGAATCAGATAAGGCAAAGAAAGGTTTCAGAAATAGAGGGGGCTGGTGGGGAAGAACAGGAAAAGAGAGCCCAGCAAAGCTGCTGTGAGCACAGGAACTGCAGGAGGTCTGGGAGGGAGTGGAAGGGAGGATGTTCACTCACCCGAACCAAGTAGGAAACCCCGGGTCCCATGACTTTGTCGTTGGGATGCAGCCAGCCCCTCGTGGGCTTATTGACAAAGCTCCCGTGGCGGGTCCACTCCTCGCCCCCCAGCTGGCCCCCTTCCACCCGAGTCCTGCGCCCGCCGCCTCCACTCAGCTTGTTCATGTCCTGGAGGAGGGGCAGGGGGCCTGAGTCCGGCATGGCTGCCCCTGTGATCCCCTCCCCATCCTCGGCTGCCCTTCCAGGCTCCCCCTTAGGCCCCAAGCGTCCCCCAGCCGGGTTGGCCAGCTTCAGGTTGCTCATCCGGGGAAAGAAGGAACACAGGGTAGTGGGACTGTCATCCCCAGGCAGAGGAGGCAGGATGGGCCCCAGAGACGAAGCTGATGGGGAAGGTAGCTCCTCCGGGGGGGTGGACCCTGAAGCCCCCTCCTCCAGCGATGACAGAGACTCATTCCGAAGTGGGTTGTACTTGGGCTTGGGGGGTAGGAGATCCATGGCTGGAGTTAGAGGGGAGCTGCTGCCCAGCCCGGCCCCCCTGCCAGTTCAGGCAAGGGGGCCAGGCAGGGGGCATCCCCAGGCCCTTAGCTTGTCTGGACCTCTATGGCCCAGGAGTCACAGGGGTCCTGGGGCAGAAGAAGGAAAGGTGGTTTCCACTCCTCCAGGTCAGACCCAGACAGTTTCAGGCCCCATCCCCACCCAGCGTGGAGCCTCTTCTCTGGCTGAGAAGAGAGCAGGCTGGACCCAGACCTGCCTGGCTCCTCCCCAGAGGCGGGGACTAAGGAGAGAGACCAATCCCAAGGACAGTGCTGACTCACAGGCTCAGAGGGGCTGAGCTCCCCCAACCACCGCCCCAACCTAGAACTCCTGCTAGTAGTGCTAGCAAAACCCCTTTCCCCTGCCCTATACCAACAACTAGTCATCTGAGGAGGAGAAAAGAGGAGGTGGAAGGGAAAGATGAAAAAGTAGGGAGGAAAGGAAGGAGATAAGAGGAAGTCTGGATCAATCCAAACCGGACATGGGCAGGCAAAAGAGATAAGGAAGCCAGGGGAGGCTAGCAGGGGAATGAGAGAGGAAACAGAGACAGCTGGGGGTGGAAACGGGAGGGGATCCCGGGACTCAGCATTTCCTTTTCTGTCCAGGTTGAACGCGCACATTCCCCCATCCTCCAGCCCAGGCCACTTCCCACTACTACCATATACAATGGGGTGGTGGCCCCAGGGAGCCTGGGCCATTAACGTCCTCTGCTACAACAGCTGTGGATTGGAAAGAGGGAAATGGGGACAGGAAAGAAGTGGTCCCAGTGGATACAGCATGGGGCCTAGAGGGAGGGCAAAGCCAGTGAAGTAAGTGAAATAAAGTCCAACCTGGGTGGTGCCTCAGGGAACTACAAGGCAAGAGTTGAAGCAAGAGGACATGTTGGTCCAGCCTCTTTCTCCATGCATGGCACCTACCAACCAAGGAACAATGGCCCATGGTCAAGAACTTTTCTGCCCTCTTCCCATGGCACCAGTTAGCAAACTAAAATAATAAAGGTAAGAAAGAAGGATTAGGGCACTAAGACTAAGGTCAACACCTTGGACCTGCCAGGTATACCCACACCCCTCCTCTTGCAGGACTTTAAACCTCACCAAACATCAGGTGTCCCTCACACTAGGGGAGGAGAGTCTGGCTAGGGGGGTGGGAGAATGAAAGGTCCCCAAGAGAAATGCAGGCTACAGACCACTGGTCACAAGACAAATCTGTGCCAATAAGGACAGGAGAAAGGATTGCCAGAAGATGAGCTGAAGCTGGACCCCAGGAACAGTCCCAAACCTATTCCTGCTACCCACAGCTTCCTGTCGAGTTCTGCTTGAGGCCATAAAGGAAGTTGGAAAGTGACCAAAATACAAGTAGTAAAAGATACATCTTCCCCCAGGCTCACCTTGGCATTACCCTTAGGTTTACTTCAGAGGATTCAAACAATCTATATGAGTATAATGATTAACAATATTAGCACTTAAAATATGTTAAATACCTTGCTTAACTCTCACCTTCCCTCAGTTCTCATCCCAGGAGAGCTTTGTCCCTGCATTCCCCAACTCCTGAGAAGAAATTCTATTATCCATTTGCTCTCAGAGAGAATGAGGAAGGATTTTGCCATGGCTTCATGCTTCCAAAACACATACACACACCAGTATGTCCTCCTCTTTAGAGATGAAGTTCTGTGGGAGACTGCAGGATCCACAGGTAAGGGAATAACCAACAAGTATTGCCACTTGGAAGAAAAAAGTTTGACTCTTGAAATGTGCATAAGGAGAAAGGAGATTAACTCCTGGAGGACCAGGCGATTGGGTATGTGGGGCGAAAACTATGCGTTGCTTCTCAGGCCAGCAGTAAGAAGAAAAGAGGGGCAGGAAGTAGCAGGAAATGGCGAAAGCCTCTGGAATGTTTCCAGCTAGGAAAGCTGGGCAGGACCAGGACCCAATGCTCAGACAACAGCTTTGCCTAGGGGGAGGGGAAAAGCCACTGAAGGGGAAGGGGGGGGGGGGGCGTCCTTTAAAAACAACAAAAAAGACACTAATCGCTACTATGGGCTCCAAACCACCCTTTCCTGGTGGTGGAAACCCTTCTCTCCTGTTAGACCCACAAGGCACACACCAACAAATCCACGGGCCTATCCAGTCATGGACAGCTGTTTTCTGGTCCCAGGAAGGACCAAAAGGAAGATCCTAGGAAGGAAAATTCTGAGCAAGTATCTCTCCCACTCTCCTGCCAAACCCCAAGTCCAGCTCCCTTCAAGTAGATCACACTTGGAGTATACACTTGAAGGTAAGGGCGGAGAAAAATGCTGCCTCTAATCTCTCATCACAGCCAGAGATGGGAACTTTGACTTTCCACCTAGTGGAGCGCGAGAGCTCAGGAAAACTGATCCCGAGGCCCAAAGAGAGAAAGAACAGGGGAATGTAAGCAGGTGGGTTGAAGAGAAGGCTCCTGAGGTGACAACCTGGGTCTTACAGGGATTAATCTCTTAAGGGGGCGTGGGCCCCTGGGCGTGCATTAGACTTCTAAGACGCCAAGCTTCTGGACAATCCGACGTGGAATACGGAAGGGGCGGAGCCCCCCGGAGGGGGCGGAACCCCAAAGAGTCATAGCTTCAATAAGGTAATCCTTTGAGGAGCAAGACTTTGCCCTTTTGGAACCTAGGCTTTTGACAGGAATTAGCAGAGAATCGTGAAGAAGCGGAGATTTTAGAGAACCGGAAAGACTAAAGAAGGATTTCTTGTAGTAGGGCTTGGAAGCATGTCTGGGGGTGGGACTTCCAAGAAAGCGGGGCGACAGGGTGGAGTCACGACAATAAAAGACAAGTCGGGGTTCGGGGGAGACCCCTGAAGTTGGGAGGTGGGACTTCCGGGGAGGGGGTCTCAGGAGGCGGAGCTTCCAAGTGAGGACCGGAAGTGGGGTCCCGGGAGAGGGGTTCCGGGGTGGAGGAGTGGGTCTCCCAACGAGAAAAGAAGTCGAGACTCACCAGGACCTCATGGAGTCTCCGCACCGCACCGCGGGCCAATCTGGTTGCGGATCACGCCACTGCCTGCTGAAATCGACGCTCCAACTTTCCCCCCGGCCCGGCCTCCCCGGAGAAACTTTATTACACTCACTTCCGGCCTCACTAACCCTTGACCCTCTACCTCACGGTCCCTCCTTCGCCCAGCCCACTTTCCCGAACCAGCCAATGGCAGCGCGAGAATGCGCACGGATTAGTGATAGCCAATACGATGCCTATTTTTGACCCAAGGTTGTTCTTCAGAAATGTAAGAATTGCACTCCAATAAGAACTCGAGGAGAAGCAAATCTAAGCCAATAGGAGGCTTCAAGATAGAGTTGTCCCGCCTCAAACCAAAGGGACCAATAGGAAGTGCGGGCGGTGTGTTTGAAAGCGAGGCCAAAGAGGGTGGGAGCGCGTGCTGCTGGGAGTTGTTTAGAGGTTGGCGGTGCGGTGGTGGAGGCCCGCAGACCGAGCGATCATGTCGCACAAACAAATTTACTATTCGGACAAATACGACGATGAGGAGTTCGAGTACCGGTTAGTGCGGGCACGGGGGCTAATAGCGAGAACGTGAGCCTTGACAAATGAGGGCAATAGGAGTTAGAAACTTAAGACTGAGGCGACAGAATCGGCGCATGCGCCTGAGATTAACGGGAATGGGTGTGCGATTGAAAACATAAGGCGCATGCGCGAAGGGTGGGGGAGCGATCCTAAAACAATGAAGTGGAATTAGAAATCAGTCCTCCGTTGATTGCTAGCGGGTTTAGAGCTCTGACCACCTTCACCCTTGGGGGCTTCTGGTCATTCTCAGCGATTTTACTGGGCAAGTTAAACGTGGTTTTTGGAGACCGCTCCTAATTGTACGTATCGCAGTCATTCTTAAGTGCCTAATGGGAAAAGCTGACAAAAGTGGAACTGGAATTTTCCTTGCGTCCTCAATGCTTGGAGAGTTATGAGAGAGTTTGAGTGTTGTTTATTTATGGAAAAGTAAAGGAGCGTGGTTCCTGGTCTTGTGTTAGGAAGGGGGCTTAGAAGAACTGAGGGGAACAAAAGGAGCGAAGAACACAGAAAATACTTAGTGTGGGCCTAGTAGATGCCCTTCACTTGAACAATTATGTAGCGCTTATAGGTTTCAGGTGTTGTGCAAGGGTAAGACATGGCCTCTGCTCACAAACTTAAAAATCTGGAGGCTACTGACAGACCCCCATGCTGTGCGGGAGCTGTGTACAGGGTGTGATTGTAGTATGCAGAATTTTCCAAGAGGGAAGGCAGGAAACTGCCTTGAATGAGACTAAGCGCATAGAATAGGGAAAAGAAAGTACCTCTTGACTGAAATGGTTTAGAACATACTAGATATCCATCTGCCAAGGATGGTGAAGAAAATAGCCTTATATAGGATGCAGCACTTGGATTGGAAAATGAAGAAAGACAAAGGAGTCTACAAATGTTGGCATTACACTAATCTGTATTCATTGTAATATTTAACTTCCTTCGCTGGTGGTGCACACCTGTAATCCCAACTTCTTGGGAGTAGTTTGTAGCTTGTCTTCTCAATTTAAGAACAGAAAATGAAAAATTACTTTTCACTGTCTTTTCACCCACCTAATTTAGGCGTTTGGGCACCTGGACAACTTGGTATTACAAATACATAACCATTTTCATGGGAAAAAAAAAAAACCTCACCCATCTGGAACCCACTTGACTGTGTTATTCTCAGCTGTTTTCTACATCTGAACAACTAAATAAAACTATGTGCCAGGCATGGTGGTACACACCCAAAATCCCAGTGACTCAGGAAACTGAGGCAGGAGGACTGCAAGTTCCAGCCCAGCCTCGGCAACTTAGCAACTCTGTCTCAAAATGAAAATAAAAAGAGCTGGGGATGTAGCTCAGTGGTAAAGTACCCCTGGGTTCAGTCCCCAGTACTATGCAAAAAATTAGTTATAGCAAAATATTTGCACAGCTGGGAAGAAATCACTAGTTTCTTCCCCCAAAAGATGTACCTTAACAGCTTAGCTGTGGCATTTTGGTTTAAGAAGTTTTTTTGTCTATGTGTTAAAGCCAAATTTTGTGCCCAGGACTTGTCAAAATGTAAACTATTTTCAGACATTTAGACTAGAATTATCTTTTTTTGGTAGTTTTGCAGTACGGGAGATTGAACGCAAACACTGTACCACCTGAGCTACACCCCCAGCCCTATCTTTTTGGGGGAAAACTCTTATTAAAGCACAGAGGGAGCACTTAGCACATTTTCATTGAGCATGATGAAGTTTATCTGGGTTAGTCTGATTCAAGCCAGAATAGTAATTTTTGTATAAAGAGAGAAACCTTTGGTCTGGAAAGCATGGTGTTTCCCAAGTCTGATAGCATATCCCTTCAGAGTTAGGAAAATGAGAGTAAGGATAGACATTTACACTTTATCCTTTATGATGACTCTTCCACACAACACTTCATAACAGCCCTTTCTTCTCCACAAAGTAACTTCTGTCCCTTCCTTGCCATTTCTGCTTCAAACCCACCTGTAGCTGATACCACTGTGTACTCTAGAGGGACTACCATTATATTGTGGGTAATCAACAGAAACCAACAAGAGCCATGAAGGCAGAGGAAATACCTCTCAACGGTGCCTGGAACTTAGGTTGCTCACACTAGAATTATTCATTAATTGTGTTGATATACATTTGTGAGAGTTTGCATAACTTGACTTGTATTTCTAGCTACGTCTATACAAGGTAAGATTATACCTACTTGCTAACATCAGAAATCAATTTTTCTTTCCTTCCTTGTCTTTGTATACATGCACTTCTCTGACAAACTCTATCCAGTACTAACAGTAGTTCCCCATCTCCCCACTGTTTGTTACAGGCATGTCATGTTGCCCAAGGACATAGCCAAATTGGTCCCTAAAACTCATTTGATGTCTGAGTCTGAATGGAGGAACCTTGGCGTTCAGCAGAGTCAGGGATGGGTTCATTATATGATCCATGAACCAGGTCAGTGCAATGACTAAAAGCAACTACAAAGAACTTCTACACTTAGAGAATGAAGGAATAAGATTGCATATCCCAAAGCAAATAGAGTAGAAGGGAAGGATTTACTGGGTTCTCCCCCCACCGCCCCAACTAAACAAACTAGAATGACCAAAAATAAGAGGTAGGGCAAAATATCTGGAAAGTTCAGAGATAACAACCTGTTACTGAAAAATCTTTAATTCAGTTAGTGGGTACTTTTTTTTCTAGGCCACATATACTCTAGTTATGATCCTTGCTTGGTTCACCATCAGAAAGCAAATTCTTGGATGCGTTCCAAATAAGCAAAGAAAATTATATTTCTTGATATGACACCAGACACCCAGCTGCCAGGCAAAACTAATAAAGGACACCCCAGGGCTATATAAACATAGCAAAAACTGATATTAACAATTCTGGTTTTGGCAGACAGGCCAGACTTCTGGGTCTGTTTATAAAACCATATGCTTACATCTTAATTTAGTTATAAAGACCTGAGTGGGTGATAGCTGGCCAGTGGTGGTGGAATATACTATAGGTTGTACATAAAATGGTGAGCTTGTCTCTTAGATTTCACTTACTCTTTCAGAACCTCACATCTTGCTGTTCCGGCGGCCACTACCCAAGAAGCCAAAGAAATGAAGCTGGCAAGCCACTTTTCAACCTCAAGCTTTACACAGCTGTCCTTACTTTCTGACATCTTTCTGATAACATGATTATGTTGCCTTCTTGTTTTCCACTTTGATATTTAAAGGATGTTCAATACAATGTTTGAATGTGCTTGTAACTGCTTTACTTGTGGAACAGAGCCACCACCACCCTGCCAAATGAGTGCTCTGTGGACCACAGCCTCAGCTGGGTGTGACTCCAGAAGCCACAGTGTGCTCTGTATCCAGCAGAACACACTTGGCAGATGGAGGGAGCATCTGAGAATCAGACCATAGCTGTTACAGGGATTGTGTGAACTTGCTATTTTGTTTTTTTCCTGCTGAGTGTTGTATGTATGGAGACTTATGGATTTATGTTTCAAAGTATTGGAAATTTTCCATTTTATTTGAGAAATCTGTTCCATGTTAAAGCCTTGATTAAAGAGGAAGTTTTTATAATCCAATTCTGTGATTGTAAGGCTTTTTTCCCCTACTCTTATGGTGACTATTATAGTTAGTATTGTGGTTATAATTTTATGTCCAGTTTGATAATGAAACTCAGCTCTGCAATAATGAGGTTTATTTGAGCATTTAGGTAATCTAAGCAGACTTGCTGTCAAACATATTTCACTCTAACAACAGGCCTGAGACAGGTAGAGGTTATATAGGGACAGCCTCATCTCATCAAAACAAATGAGCTGCTTCTTACAGTCAGGGATGCTACTTTTAACAAAGTCTCAATATTTGAAGGGCACACAAAGGTTAAGAGGCGGTCAACCAGGGACTGCTTTTGTGCTTTCATTGCTGCCAAAGACTGGCACACCTCTGACCTGTCACTATGCTCATTGGTTGGGGGTGCTTTTTTACTATTTCTCAAATTTGGTTTAGCATAGAAATCATCTGGGTAACTGGCACCCACCTAAATTATCCCTAGAGACTGAATCGGTTGGTCTAGAGTGTGTGTTAGCTGATGAATTTCAAACATTAAGCACTAAACTTTGAGAAAATAGGGCCATTTAGAAAACATTCACCAAAATAACTCACAGTATTACGTTCTAAAAGTAATACTGGGGGCTGGGCATATAGCTCAGTTCGTAGAGTGCCTGCCTCGCAAGCACAAGGCCCTGGGTTCAATCCCCAGCACCGCAAAAAAAAAAAAAAAAAAAAAAAAAAAAAAAGTAATACTGGCACTAAGGGAGATTAATCTCCCTCTTTTCCTGTTTTCTATCCATTTAATCCTAGAATCGTTCTTCAAAGTGCAGCTTTGGATAAGAGACATCAACATCGTCTGGAAACTTGTGAGAAATGCAAATAATTGGGCTCCACCCTTTACCTATTGAATCCTAAATTGAGGGTTGGGCCCAGCAATGTGTTAACAAGCTCTCCACGAGATTCTAGTATTGTGCTTAAACTTGGGAACTTACTAGGAAAGAATTAGAACATTTGATTGCTTTGTTTTTGTTTTGTCTGTTAATACCAAGGATTGAGCTTTAGAACAGGGTCTAAGGTCTCACTGAGTTACTGAGGTTGACTTTGAACTCACGATTCTCCAGAGCTGCTGGGATTATAGGTGTGCACCATTGATGTTTTGAGACAGGGTCAAATGTCAAACCTTTATTACAGCAAAAATATTGAACCATGTGACATGTTATTAGGCAAGTGGAGATGTTCCTCCCCCCCCCCCCCCCCCCCATTTGTTTTGTTGGTTTTTTGTAGTGCCAAGAATTGGATCCTGGGTCTTATGTACACTAGGCAAACACCCTATCACTGAGCTACATTCCCAAACTTTAACTGAAAAAAAAAAAAAAAAAAAAGACAAACCACAAGGGCTTATTACTTAAGAATTGACATATGTTGGGTGGCATCCCTTTAACTTTTTAAGCACAGGAACTGGGCATGATATTTATCTTACACAATTTTGTGGAGTAAAATGAGGCCAGGTGTGGCTCAGCATTCCTCCAAACAATAACTGTTAATTTTTCCTAAAAACATCCAGAAACCAGCAACCACCATGGGAGCTAGAGAAATGCAAATTTCAGGTCCACCCAAACCTGAATGATCTGCAAATTAAAACAATCCCCAGATGATTAAAGTTATGAAGCACTCTTCTTTGCAACTGAAATGAACAAGCCAGGCTGACATAATTAAGACTCCAAAATGGACACCCAAAGCACTTCCTTCCTGTTTGCCATCTTTCCCTCCAGAATTAAAATCTGAGGGATTTGAACTAGGGTGGTGCAAGAAGAGACTTTTTACTTTTTCTTGTCAAAGAGGATTTAAGTAATTTTATCATTATGTTAGAGAAAATGAAGGTTCCACACACTAAAAGCTCCCCTACTCCAAGACCCTTGTCCAAGCAATGACAAACATTTTATCTCCCTCAGCTTTCTTCTGCTACAAAATAAAATCCCAGCTGGACTCCATAGCATACCCCTGTAGTTCCAGCCTCTTGGGAGGCCAAGGCAGAAGATTCAGAGCCAGGCCCAACAACTTGGCGAAGACCTTAAGCAACTCGGTGATACCCTGTCTAAATAAAATACAAAAAAGGGCTAGGGATGTGGTTCAGTGTTTAAGCGCCCCTGGGTTCAATCCCCGGTACCAAATAAATAAAAAAGAATTCCTTCTGACTCCTTCGCCTAGAATGAGTCATGGTTAATAAAAACAGCCTATGCATACAAGAATTTGGGAGATTAGAATCAAGCCTCCGTTTACTTAAGCATCAAAAAGCAACACTCCAAAGTCTTCAGAGCACTTCCAACTACAACTTTCGCGCCCCAAAGTCCTAGTCCAGCCCCACGTGAGCCAAAGCCGGGCTCCCACGTTTCCGGCGAACGTGGTTGTTGCCAATAACAACGTAACACCGCTCGTGCCTGCTGGGTAAAGCCTGAAAGCGACAGTCGACTCTACCAATAGGATCACTGGGGAGAGTCTAAGCTACAGCCAAAATAACCAGTCCATACGAGGTAATGAGAGGCGGGACTTTGAGTACGGAAGCTGTCCCGGGACGTGAGGGAAGGAAAGAGGGAAAGACCCGGTGAAGGGACAAAATAGGCAGGTAATAAACTGTAAGAGCTGAGTAGTCAGAAGCTTGGTAAGAAGAGAGGATCCCGGACTAGAAAGGGTGCAGGAGGCTGCAGGGGAAGGCGACAGGGTTCTGGTCGAGGGGGGCGGGGGGAACGCATTTAAAGGGGCCAAGGCCCAGGGTAAGGTAGAAATTTAAAGGGACAGATGTCCCGAAGAGAAGAGACATTTAAACATTCAGATGCCCAAGATGGGAAAAAACTCTTGAGATGACCAATTCGGCACACCGAAGATATTTAAAGTGGTAGGTTCTCAGGAGAGAAGGGCATTTTTAGGAGACTAGAACCAAGCTTCGAAGACATTTATATGAGCATGGGTTGCGGTTTTGGAACACGTTTGTTGAAGAAGCAGTAATAAGAGTCGGTTATGAAGGGTCTGGTTAGAGTAAAAGTCTTACTCGAAGGAGGAAGGTGCACTCCTGCTCTCCTCCATTGTACTTTCTGGCTCCTCCAGGTTCCCTCCATCCCGGACCTTGTTCCCAGGCTATGGCCCCCAGTGCCCTATAGACCTGGCAGTCGCACGGTGTTTGCAGGCCCTATTTGGGGGTCTGGGTGGCTACCGGAGGGCCTTCCAGAGGGGCAGAGAAGGCAGGACCATGGCATCTAGGGCCTCTGAACTTCCCCAGGGGCGCAGCGTGACGGCGGGCATCATCATTGTTGGAGATGAGATCCTCAAGGTGTGTCTGGGAGAGAAGGGGAAGGCGCGGCTTTTTCCTGACCCTAAGAGCTTGCAACCTGCTGAGGGAGGTGAACCAGGGTGGGAATCCCCTTGCCTGCTGCAGTAGGTTTCTGGAGTGAGTCCAACGTGTTGTTGGGAGGAAAAGTGACCCTTATTCTTTCAAATTACTGTGTTGAAAAACTTGTAGCAATGTCCCTACATTTTTCCAAGCAGTATTGTAGGGGACATAGGGATGACACAGCAATGACAGGAAGCCTAGCAAGTAAAGGAGGTAAAGGTGCACATGTTATATATTTAAGAGTTAGATCCCTGCTGGTGGCCTGGGCCTGTAATCCCAGCAGCTTGGGAGGCTGAGGCAGGAAGCTCTCAAGTTCAAAGCCAGCCTCAACAACTTAGCAAGGCCCTAAGCAGCTTAGTGAGACCCTGTCACAAAATAAATAAAAAGGTTTGGGGATGTGGCTCAGTGGTTAAGTACCTCTGGGTTTAATCCCTGGCGCGCGCAGGTGCGCACGCACACACACAAGTTATATCTAGCCTATTTGGAAATAATTCAAGGCCCTCAGCAAAGAGGATAAATGAGCTAGAAGGAAGAGGAATTCCTTCTGAATGATCAAGGGTGTTACTCGAGGACATGGCTGAGCATCAGGTTTATAAGAGTAAACCCTATTTTTTAAGAGTCTAGCAGTATGCTTATTACATCACACATGTGATTTTACTAAGCCTCACAACAATTCCATGAAGTTGGTGCTTTTATTGTGAATCTCAGTTAATAAGTAAATTACACAACTGAGGCTTAGAGAAGTTGAGAAACTTGCCTGAGATTACACACCTAGAAAGTGGTAGAAATGGGATTCTAGCATGATACTCCCTTACTCTCGAACACACACTTTTTAAAAAAATATTTTAGGTGTAGGTGTGCACAACACCTTTATTTTATTTTTTTATTTTTATGTAGTGCTGAGGATCAAATCCAGTGCCTCACCATGCTAGGCAAGCACTCTACCACTGAGCCACAACTCCAGCCCCGAACACAAACTCTTAACCATTAAACCTCTAAAGAGAGGTAGAAGGAGATGGGGCTGGAAAAGAAAATAGTGTACACACCACAGACAGACTCAAATACTTGCAAAAGAATTTGAACTTTATTCTGCATACAGTTGGAAACAACAAATGGCTCTTGAGCCCAAAAGTTGATGCAATCACAGTGACGCATTAGGAAGGTTACTCAGAAGACACAGAGCAAAGCACTGTGGCTGGAGGCTGGGAGCTCAGCCAGGAAGCTGTTACCATTGTCATTGACCAGGTGAAAGGTGCCACGGACCTGCTTCGTGACAGTGGGGACAAAGGAGAGCAGATGGGGAGACATTTCAGTAGAGTTGACTGAATGAAGAGCCTGGCTGGCTGTGGACAATGTCTGGGATGGCACTGACCAAAGTGACAACAGCCAGGGATACAGTGAGGCTGCCTAATAAGCACCTGGAGTCAGGGTTAGTAAGGAGGTGGACAAACTGTCCACACAGAATTGATAATTGAATTCATAAGTATAGGTAAGATCAGGATCAAAGAGCAGAGGAGGCCCAAGGTGAATCACTGACTCCATTCCAGTGGATTTTCCCACCCAGTCCAGGCTCAGCAGCCTGAAGGGGGTATTCCTCAAAGAGCAGAGCACCCCATCATCAGACAGATGTAGCTATACCCCCTCTGCCTTTCATCCCATGGTTTTGACAGTCTTACCCTCCCCAACCCCCAGGGACACACCCAAGACACCAATACCTACTTTCTATGCCGGACCCTGCGTTCTCTGGGAGTCCAGGTCTGCCGAGTCTCTGTTGTACCTGATGAGGTGGCCACCATTGCAGCTGAGGTCACCTCTTTCTCTAGCCGCTTTACCCACGTTCTCACTGCAGGGGGCATCGGCCCCACTCATGATGATGTGACCTTTGAGGCAGTGGCCCAGGCTTTCGGGGAAGAGCTGAAGCCACATCCTGAGCTGGAAGAGGCCATCAAAGCCCTCGGAGGACAGGGCTGGGAGAAGCTGTCACTGGTGCCTTCCTCTGCCCGCCTGCACTACGGCATAGATCCTCGTACTGGTCGTCCCTTCCGATTCCCGCTGGTCTCCGTCCGAAACGTCTACCTCTTCCCAGGCATTCCAGAGCTGCTGCGGCGGGTGCTAGAGGGACTAAAAGGACTGTTCCAAAACACAGCTGTTCATTTCCACTCAAAGGAACTGTATGTGGCTGCTGCAGAAACCTCTATTGCCCCCATCCTTGCTGAGGCCCAGGCCCACTTTGGGCGTAAGCTTGGCCTGGGTTCCTACCCTGACTGGGGCAGCAACTACTACCAGGTGAAATTGACTTTAGACTCTGAGGAAGAAGGACCACTGGAGGAATGCCTGGCCTACCTGACTGCCCGTCTGCCCCAGGGGTCGCTGGTCCCCTACATGCCCAATGCTGTGGAGCAAGCCAGTGAGGCTGTTTACAAACTTGCTGAATCAGGTAGGGTCCTTCCTTGGGGAGGGGCAGCATGTATTAGGTCAGTGGTGCCATCCAAGATTTAGAAATGCAGGGCCTGTTGGAGGGGCTTCCCACAAATCTGAGAGAAGGTAGAAAGTACCTACTGCTGATTCATTCATTCTAATAAATATTGATTGAGTACCTACTCTCACCAGCACTGTGCTAGATGCTGGGGATATAACTCAACAGGACAAATGTATGCCCTGCTTTTATGGACCAGTGGTTTAACCAGAAAGGTAGATGGGAAACAGGACCATACATGAGGTGTGACTGAAGAGGACTCCACAGCTGGGAGATCAGCCTTGGTCTAGGGTCTGAGACAGCTTTTCTGACCAACTGACAAAATAGCTAAGTGATAAGGAGGATTTCATTGGACCAGGGGGTGGGCAAGAGCACAGAGAATGGAAGTAGGCCTGGAAGGAAACAGCTTGGGGTTTAGGGGAACGGCTAGAAACCAGAGCATCCCACACTTCCACCCCCCAGCCCCCACTAGGACCAAAGTAAGGTCAGGTGGCTGAATGGCAGGTAGGGGACAGGGTCCACAGGCCTAGAGGGCAACATGAAGGAGTTTGGACTTAATCCTAAGAACACCAGTAAGAGGTTAAGGATTTTAAGCAAGGGCAACATGTCCCGTGCAACAGCCATATGTCTCTGATGCCCACTTCCCTGCCTGCATGGCAGGGTCTTCTCTGGGGAAAAAGGTAGCAGGTGCCCTACAGACCATTGAGACTGCCTTGGCTCGGTACCACCTCACCCAGCTGTGCGTGGGCTTCAACGGGGGCAAAGACTGCACCGCCCTCCTACACCTCTTCCATGCAGCTGTGCAGAGGTGAGCCTACCTCAAGACATCTAATGTCTAGTTCCCCTACTCCAGAAAGCAGGAAGAAAGCCATAGTGACCTATCTGTTCCATTCTCCCACCCTGTGTATTAAGCATCTGACACATGCCTGGCCCTGGGTATAGATGTGCAGGCCACCATCCCTGACCACAAATAGGTCACAGTCCTATTGGGGAGGTGAGATTTACCAGAAATCTCATTCCAGAGACAGGGATGCTCAGGTTCAAGAAGTGAGTGATCAGAGTGGGGTTCCCAGAGGAAGTTTGTCTGCTGGATTAAAAAAATGAGGACAGGGGAGAAAGGGAGGGTGTCCATCCCATGCAACAAAGGGAAGAGTGTGCTCTCCAAAGAGTCAAATTCCCTATCTATGCTGGCAACCTTATGAATTCTTACCCTTCCCCAGGAAATTTCCTGATGTTCCAAAACCCCTCCAGATCCTGTATATCCGCAGCATCTCCCCTTTTCCTGAACTGGAACAGTTTCTCCAGGACACCATCAAGAGGTACTAGAGGCCTGGAGGTTTGGGGTCCAAGAGGAACTTGGCCGGCCCACTCTGACCTCCACCTCTGTTCATTCCTAAGGTATAATCTGCAGGTGTTGGAGGCTGAGGGTGACATGAAGCAGGCCTTGGGTGAGCTGCAGACACAGCACCCCCAGTTGGAGGCTGTTCTGATGGGCACTCGCCGGACTGACCCCTATTCCCGTAGCCTCTGCCCTTTCAGTCCCACTGACCCCGGCTGGCCTTCTTTCATGCGCATCAACCCACTGCTGGTAATGGGGATAAGTATTTATTGCCTTCCATCTTCTGTGCCCTGTCAGTCATTGCACCCTAGCTCCCCTGGGGAAGGAGGCCAGGGCCTGAGTCATGGATGAAGGGGCCCCATCATCCAAGGGAGGTTGTTCATTCATTAACCAGTATTTATTGAGCACTAATTCAGTAATAGGCATTGTTGCAACAAAGAGAAGAGTGTGCTCTCCAAAGAGCCAAATTCCCTGTCTATGCTGGCAACCTTTCTACTGTGGACCAGTGACTTGGACCTGTGCTGTCTAATATGACAGCCATTAGCTATTTATTCATACTTAGGTTGCAATTAAAATTAAATACAAGTTACTAAAAACACTTATATACTTTCAAAGGATGAAGTTAATGACATGTGAATTACAGCTCAAAAAAATTTTTCTGGCACTGGGGATTGAACCCAGGGGCACCCTATCCACTAAGCTACACCCCCAGACCTTTTCATTTTTGGTTAGATTGATTCCCAAGTTTTGTTTGTTTGGTTTTTTTTTTTTGGTTTTTTTTTTTTTGAGGCTATTGTGAATGGAGTTGTTTTCCTCATTTCCCTTTCAGATATTTCATCGCTTATGAATAAAAATGCTTTAGATTTGTACATTTCATTTTTTATTTTGAAACAAATTCTCAGTAAGTTGCCCAGTGGCCTCGAACCTGAACCTCCCAAGTAGCTGGGATTATAGGCATGCACTACCATGGCTGGCTTATATCTCAAGTTTTAAAACAAGAACAATTTAAAATTCATTTCTTCAATTGTAGTAGCCACATTTCAAATTACCATCATATTAGACACACAGATATAAAACATTTCATGGCACAAAGTTGTAACCTGGCAGCACTGACTTAGACACATAGTCCTTCCATGTTCTGGATGTAACACCCCAATGAAGAGTGGCTGAGGAATAGAGAGGGGTAGAGGATAAAGGCCTTCTCTGCCTCACTGCTTAGTCTACACAGAGCAAGGTATACCAAGAACCTGATAGCAAGCCTCCCTCCAGGCCAAGGGAGCAGAAGAGCCATGGATGGGCCCCTTGCTAGATCGCAGGGGGAGAGGGAATGTTTGTGACTGTTCTATGACTCTGACCTCCCAGGACTGGACCTACAGAAACATCTGGGACTTTCTACGTCAGCTGTTTGTCCCATACTGTATCCTGTATGACCGAGGGTAAGTTTAGGGGAGCAGAACGGGTATGGGAGGATGTGAAGGTGCTGGCATAGAGAGAGCCACCCAGAGAGCCTGCCACACACTTAAACTTTCATTTCCTCACTCCAGGTACACTTCACTGGGGAGTCAGGAGAACACAGTACAGAACCCAGCCCTGAAGTGCCTAGGCCCAGAAGGACAACCCACCTACCGTCCAGCCTACCTACTGGAGAATGAGGATGAGGAACGGAACTCCCGCATGTGACCTCCCATGTGGGAGAAAGGGGAGGGGACTGTCATGTCAATAAACCATGCCTCTTACTGTGCCTGTTGCTCCGATTGCGTCTTTCTGCTCCAAGAGACTGGGGAGGCAAAAGTGGGCCAGACCCTGCCGGCTCTAAGCTGGTCATGTTTACTCTGAGGGACCCAGGGTTGGGATGGAACAGGCTGGAAGGTAGCATCATGGATGATTCTCAATGTCAACCTCATCCAGAGCCCACCAAAGGGTGGGAAGAGTTGTGCCAACCACTGAGAAAGGGGCAACAAGACAGGGCACCACCCGCGCTGGAGGAACGGACGCTGAGCTGGCCTGGCTATGGAGATGGAGTGCCCAGGCCCTCCCTCCTAACCCCACCCCCATCCCTGTCCATAGGGGCTGACTCAGCCTTTTCCCAGGCCGAGAACTTTCCTTTGCTAGACCCTGGGGCCTTTGTGTCTAGTCATGAGGCCTGATGGGGGTGGGGACAGTTGATAAAAGGCGCTAAAGGCAGCTCCCACACACTTCCTCAGAACTGCTGCCCACATGCAGCCCAGGACACAGCCCTTAACCCAGGCCTTACCTTTCTCCCTTGGAGGGGTCCTGCGAGATGCTGGGCTCCGTGTGCCTGTCATTAAGATGGGCACAGGGTGGGAGGGCCTACAGCGAACCCTGAAGGAAGTAGCCTACATACTGCTCTGCTGCTGGTGTATCAAGGAACTGCTGGATTAATGACACCAGGGATCTGCCTCTACCCACTGGCACCATGGCTGGCATCGCTCAGGTGGGCAGGGTAGGTCAGATAGATGTGGCTGCAGCTTCTGGAGCAGAGCCTGCCTCACAGCTCCCCCATTTTCTTCTATAGCCCCATCGAGACTCCTGGGGCCAGCTGTGCTTGACCAAGGACAGATGGGCCACAAACAACAATTGAAGAGTGAAGTGTGAATCCTACTTTGAGTTGTGCCATCTGCCAGACTTGCCTCATCTCTGGGCCTCAGTTCCCAGCCTCTGCCTCTGGTGGACCTCTGGTGGGCAGGAGTTTGGCCTGCTGGCCAGCACTCCAATAAGACTACTGCAGGACCTGGCACACCTCTAAGCTTGGCACAGTGAGCTCGCAAGCCCAGATGGTTGATCTTACCATGCCTCTTAGTACCAGGAATGGGCTGCGCCCTAAGATCTCTGTTTGAGAATCGCTGAACTATACATATAATAAAAAGGCTTTGAGGCCAAAAGTTCTAAATCTCTAAAGGGGAATGAGACAAAAGTCAGCACCCTAAGGGTCTTAATGCCAGAGTGCAGACCAAGGAGGGAGGGAAGTTGTCCTGGATAGAAGTGAGATTGAAATCCAGGTTTCCTGACTCACTGGTGCCTGGGTGGGAAGAGTAGAGGGCAGAAAGGACAAGATCCTCCCGCCTGTGTATAGGAAGGGGTCCAGGTTGGGGTGTTTTACGAGGCCAGGGTATTAGAATGACAACCCAAAGGACTCAGTCCTTCCCCAAATAGGACCTGGTATAGGGAGCTCCCTGCTTCTGAGGAGTTTAGGGAAAATACTGTGCTATTTCCAGTTTGTGGAGGAAGTGGGCCCCATGAGCTACAAGACCTCCCAGCTCACACACAAAACTACAAGAGAAATTTATCTGGGTAGCCACACAGGTCCTCAGGCTTATCAGGGCATGGCCCTATCAGGACACAACAGTTTGAGTAAGTAGAATTGACTCCTTGCTTCCCCTTGGAAGTCAGTAATACATGCTTTCCCCAGTGGTAGGTACACATGCACATCATCTTGATTATGCTTACTCACATACCCACCCACAGCCTTCCACAACTTCAAGGCAAGCAATAGGGCTTGTTCAAGTTTTCCTGGGCTCAGCATTCAGAGTTCCCTGACCTTCTTGGGGCCCAGCTATTGTTCATCCCCCTTTCTCACCTGGGATACTGGCCTAGATATATACATGGGGCCCTCTTCCTCCCTCCCTGGAATCAGCTCTTCCTCAACCTTTTTAGTTAACTACTTTTTCTCTGGGTCGGTTTTATCTTTTTTGTAAAGGTAATCATGCCTAAAGTAAAAAATTCTTTCTCTCTCCTTTTCTTTTCTTTTTTTCCCTTTTTTGCAGTTCTGGGATTGAAACCAGGGGCGTTCTACCACTGAGCTACAACCCCAGCCCAGCACCCAGTCATTTTTATCTTTCATTTTGAGATAGGGTCTTGCAAATTTACTGAGGCCATCCTTGAACTTGACTTAGCTTCCCTAGTCATGGGGATTACAGGTTTGTACCACCACACTCCACTTAAAGAACTCTAATAATAAAAATCAAGTTTCCTACACCTATCCCCCACACCCTCTGCTTTCCTTCCTTGAAGATAACCATGGTAACCAACTTCTTGAAGAACATTCCAGAGATAGTCTATGCAGGTCTGAATCTTCATTCATTCAACAAACATAATTGACTATCTACTATATGTAAGTCTGGATGTTTTGAAAACAGCAATAAACAACATAGATCCCTGTACTTGTGAAGTTTACATGCCAGTGGGTGACAACAGAAGATAAACTACAGACTTTTTTTTTTTTTAAAGTATATTGATATTATTAGGAGATAGATACTATGGGAAAAAAAAGCAAAAGCTGGACTGGAGATGAGTGTGGGTGGGTCAAGAAGAGCCTAAATAAGAACTTAAGTGATTTTATTTACTTTATTTTTATATTTGGTACCTGAGATTGAACCCAGGCACTTAACTGAGCCACATCCCCAGCCCTTTTTATTTTTTGAGATAGGTTCTCACTAAGTTGCTTAGGTCCTTGTTAAGTTGCGGAGACTGAACTTGACCTTGTGATTCTCCTGACTCAGCCTCCCAAACTGCTGGGATTATAGGCAAGTGCCATTGCACTGGGCAAGATATGCTTTTTAAACTGGATAGTGGTAGTGCATGCCTGTAATCCCAGCTAATTGAGAGGCTGAGGCAAAAGAATCACAAGTTTGGGAATAGCCTGGGCAATTTCATGAGACCCTGTCTCAAAATAGAAAAAAAAAACAAAAACACTTTTTTTGGTACTAGGGGTTGAACCCAGAGACTTCACCACTGAACTACATTCCCAGCCCTTTTTTTTTTTTTTTTTTTTGTGATAGGATCTCACTAAATTGCTTAGGGCCTCACTAAATTGCTGAGGCTGGCTTTCAACTTGCAATCCACCTCCCTCAGTCTCCCCAGTGGTTGGGATCACAGGTGTGTGTCATAGCACCCAACTCAAAATTTAAAAAAAAAAAAAAAAAAATTAAAGGGCTGGGGGATGTAGTTCAATGTAGAGCATCCCTGGGTTCAAACCCCAATATTGGAAAAAGAAAAAAACTTGAGCTCTTATGCTGAATGAATGAGAAACTATTGTCTGATATCAAACATGACCTAAGTTTTTATTTAAAAGGCTCATACTGGCTGTTGTGTTGAGAATAGACTTTAGAGAATAAAGGCAGAAAATGAGAGACCTATTAGGAGGCAAGGAGCACAATTTAGGCAGACACCTGGGCAAATCAGGTCAGACTAGAACAAAATAGCAGTGGTGAGAAGTGGCTAGATTCCAGATATGGTTTTTTGTTTTTGTTTTTTGTGTTTTTTTTTTTGTACCAGGGATTAAACACAGGGACCCTTAACCACTGAGCCACATCCCCAGTCCTTTTTTATATTTTATTTAGAGACAGGGTCTCACTGAGTTGCTGAGGCTGGCTTTGAATTCACAATCCTTCTGCCTCAACCTCCCAAGCCACTGGGATTAGAGAGGCATGCACCTGCACCTGGTGGCAAGATATGTTTATTCTGCACATTGCTTTCTGTATCTTGCTCTTTTTATTTATATCTTATGTTTTCCAGTACTGGGGGTTTAACCCAGGGCCTCATGCATACTAGGCAAGCATTCCACCACTGAGCAACATCCCCAGCTCTGCACCTTGCTTTTTCTTCCTTCACGTACTTTGTATAGGATCCATATACCACTGCAGCATGTATTAGAGTTTGCTCATATTTGTTTATGGCAGCCTACTACTCTATAGTACTTGAACTCAAGATTGTTTCTCATCCCTTGCAGCCCAGTACTCCTATTTATTTGGCACTAGGAATTGAACCCAGGGGAGCTTAAGCATGGAGGTATAACCCTAGCTCTTTTTTTTTTTTTTTTAGTTGTTGATGAACCTTTATTTTATTTATTTATTTTTATGGTGATGCTGAGAATCAAACCCAGTGCCTCACACATGCTAGGCAAGTGCTCTGCCACTGAGCCACAACCCAGCCCCCACCCCAGCTCTTTTTATTGGTCATTTTGAGATAGAATCTCACTAAATTGCTTAGGGCCTCACTAAGTTACTGAGGCTGGCTTTGAATTTGTGATCCTCCTGCCTCAGCCTCCACCCAGTTGGGAGGTTGAGGTAGGAGGATCACAAAATTTGAGGTCAGTTTCAGCAACTTAGTGAGACTCTATCTCAAAAAAATAAAAAGCATTGTGGGGATGTGGCTCAGTGGTTAACTGTCCTGAGGTTCAATCCCCGGTACCAGAAAAAAAAAAAAAAGGCGAAGAAAGAAAAGAAAAAGGGAGCTGGCAATGTGGCTTAGTGGTAAAACATCCCAGAGTTGAACCCCCAAACCACAATTTAAAAAAAATATATATATGGCATGACAAGGGTAATTATCCCATTTATCCCATTTTAATGTGAAATGGGCCCAGAAGTGGAGGTCAGGCAGCATTCTGCAGTAGAATGATTATTTACTGAACCCAGGTTTTCAGATCTTGAATGCAGGGCTAGTCAGGTGGTGGTACAAACCTGGAGTCCCAGTTACTTGCCAGGCTAAAGTGGAGAGGATTGCTTGAGCCCAGTAATTAGAGACCAGCCCACGCAACATAGTGAGATTCCTTCTCAAAACAAAAACTCAAATTTAGGGCTTCTTCTGATCAGCCTGTCCACCACTTCTGAGCTGGTGTTTGTGTGGTTGGTGGCCCAAGTTTCCTGGGAGGATAACTCAGGCAAGAAAGTGTGGACAGAACACCCACCCCAACCCACCCCCACCCTGGCCCAGTTCGCATGAACTTCCCATCTCAACCTAAACTCCTCTTGCTCTTGGTTGGCTTCGGGGCTCAGCTGGGGATCCCAACTACCTCCTTTTCACCTAATCCACCCAG
Source organism: Sciurus vulgaris (assembly GCF_902686455.1). Taxonomy (NCBI): domain Eukaryota; kingdom Metazoa; phylum Chordata; class Mammalia; order Rodentia; family Sciuridae; genus Sciurus; species Sciurus vulgaris. The sequence continues at coordinate 116,152,430 of NC_136461.1, forward strand.
GCCAGGAGATCTTTCCATTCCTCTAGAAGGAAAAGAAGCTCCAGCTTCTCCACAGTGTTCTCTTCCCCAAATTAAGCAACTCAGGTTCTGAGCCTGCAAACTACTATGGAGGCTGGAGGAATAGAGTGTGTAGTGGAGGGGGATGCCATGGGGAGGGGTGGATAAGATAGCATCTACCTCTTGGCTCCTTGTGGCCACAAGGGGTAGGGGAACAGGTGGGTAGGGTAGGAAGGGAGCAGGCAAGAGGGATGGACTGGCAAGTGACCCCCAAGTACCACAGCAAGAGGAGAAGTGGGTTATCCAAGATTCCCTGTAGATTACATCGGATATATAGTCCTCAATGGCGGAATAAGAGGCAGGCAGAGGAGAGAGGTCACCACCAAGAGGTCTGAGTAGGGGAGCTCAATACTGGGTATCATAGTAATGATCTCAGGGTAGAGGGAGTGGGTCCCACCTTTTTCGCAACTACACAAGGAGGCATGCTGAAAAGGAGAGGTGTGGGGCCAGGCACAGACGAGGCATGCATGTAATCCCAGTGATTTGGGAGGCTGAGGCAGGAGGACTGCAAGCTCGAGTCCAGCTTCAGCAATTTAGCAAGGCGCTAAGCAACTCAATGAGACCCTGTCTCTAAATAAAATACAAAATAGGACTGGGGATGTGGCTCAGTGATTAAGTGACCCTGAGTTCAATCCCCAGTATCCAAAACAAACAAACAACAACAAAAACAGCCTCAGCAATTTAGCAAGACCCTGTCTCAATAAATAAACAAATAGGATTAAGGACATGGCTTAGTTCAATCATCAGTACTAAAAAGAAAAATAAAGAAGGGTGTAGCAAACATTGCTGGCTCCTTACAGCGCAAACCCCAAGGGCCTTGGCTCTTATTTGCACTTCGTTTACATGTGTTATTTCCCTCAATACACATAAGTCCCCACTCCATTTTTCAGTGGTTCTCAGATTCCAGATTTGGCGGCCTCGGAGCATATCCATATCTCCTACCAATGACTGATCCGTTACCCAGTACCTTTCCATCACGCGTCTCTGCCTTTTTTTTTTTTTTTTTTTTTTTTTTTTTGCCAGCACCAAAGCAGCGACCCTAACTCCTAGCAGGTTGGGTTCTAGGTCCAGGGGACCTGCGCCCCCTAGTGGCTGGCCGGATGGAGGCTGAGCGCCGAGGGGTTCTGTTTCGCCTTCTCTGGGACGTGGAGTTTTGGAAAATGTTCCCCGGAGCTTCCTGAAGCTAAATTTACCTCCCCTGGCCCTGGGGGGCGCAGAGATCCCGGCGGCGATTAGCACAGCGCAGCAGCCGGCTCCAGCCCAGAGGCCCGGAATAGGCGCGGAGTTATAAATAGTGCTGCCCGCAGGTGTGGGGGGAGTCGGCAGGAGGGGGTACCCCTGGCAGCCACGGCCCCTTCAGGTGGGTTGGGCGGTCGCGGTGGGTGATATGGGGGGCGGTGGGTGGGGGGACTGCGGTCTGAGCGCCCCCAGCGGTTTCCTGGGCGGCGGGTTTCTCGAGGGAAGCGGAGGCAGCCAGGGGAAGGGGGGTGGGGTAGTGGGGAAGAGGTGGGCGCCTGGCGCAGACTGACGCTCCATTCCAGCTCAGCCCCTGCCTTTCCGAAACAGGCCCCCAGACCCACTGACTTTAGACCCCGCCTTGGCAAAGCCTTGCCTCTCTAGCGGCCAGAAGTCTTCTTTCCCCCAGGCTTTACAAGTATCTAACTTCTGCTTCTACCCTTCTGCGCACGTGGCCCAGCCAGTTCAGGCATCTGGCCACCACTCTTGAGTCGCTGTCCCCAGCCCCAGGTATATGGTCCTCCCAGCTGGGGCTTCCATCCTTCTCACGGCAAGCACCTTACTCTCTGAGTATTGACCCACCTCCTGCTACTTTTCCTGAAATATTAAGGTCTAACTTGTCGCCTGAAGATTGAAATCTGAACGTGCGGATCTGAGGCGTTCCCGTCTTCAGGAGGCCCCTGCAGGTTCCTCACTTGCCCTCCAGCTCCCAGTTCTAGTCACTGGCTGGAGGTTGTGGGGAGGTACCGCCGGGATTCCGCGGGAGGGGGCGGGGCCCCCAGTCAGCGTTTCTCTACTGCGGCTGTTTCAGGTTCGCTGTCTCGGGTTCGGCGCGGTAAGGGTCCAGAGTTGGGGGAATAGGTGGGAATTGAATTCAAGTTGGGGTTCCCGCCTCTGAGCGAGAGAGCTATTCGTACCATAAGAAAAAGAGTGAGCTGGGGATGCAGCCCAGTGGTAGAGTGTTTGCCTCGCGTGCGCAGAGCCCTGGGTTCAATCACCAGCACTGAAAAGAAAAAAAAAAAAAAAAAAAGAGAGAAAGAGAGAGAGAGAGAGCGCTAGAGAGAAATACGGGATGGGGTCATTGCAGAACTAACAGTAACCAACAGTAGGTTCCAAGACTGCTGAGACCGAAGTGGGGAGTGGTAATCCTGCCGCAGAAAGATTCGGGTGGTGTCCTGCCAGACGCGACCCACAGAAGTGGGGGGGCGGGGGGCGAGGCTTTCGCGTCTTTGCTCCCTAGGGCTGGTGCCAAGGCGCCCGCCTTTCTATTGCCTCTGGAGGCCCGGAGCCACTTTTTTCCTCCCAACCGCACCCCCTACGCGCACCATCCTTTTCCTCGGCCATGCACTCTCCTCCCAGGAGCAGCCCCCTCTCGGTTTCACTTGTGCATCTGGCACTAACGTCTTGCCCCTGGCACGGCCCTTCCCCTGGTCAGCACGACCCCGACGACAGAAGAGAAACACCAAGCCTGGACCACACCCGCTCCAGGCCCTACGGACCAGAATCTGTCCGGCGAGGCCGAGATGAAAACCCGGAGCACTAACCGGCCTTGGGACCCAGGGGGGACAGAGACCATAGGAAAACCTGGAGCGGATTATTTGAGCCGGAGCGCCCCACGCCTGCTGTCACCCCCTCCTTCCTATAGCCCCCCTAATTCTCCAGTGAGATAATGTCTGGGGTGGGGGGCTGTTTGGTTTGGCCTGGGCCCTCAGGGGCGCCTCACACTTTCCGCCCCTGGCTAGGGCGCAGGGCAGCGGCCCCGAGGCTGAGTCACGGCCGGGGAGAGCAGGAGCAGAGGGAGGGAGGGACCTGGACTCCGCCCCTCCCCCTGCGCGGGGATCCCGGGTCAGCCCGGGTGAGGGCCAGGGCCCCCCTGGCGCCGCCCATTGTGGTCCAACAGGTTGAGCTGGTGTCCCGCGGAGCCACCTGCTGGAAAGGGAGGGAGGCCCCCTGCGGAGGGGGTTGGGGAAGCGAAAGCGAGTCCGACCCGGTTCGGCCTGGCCTGCTGCTGCGAAGCCGAACCTAGCCCGAGGGAGCCGGATTTGACTCCGTTTGACACTAGTGGGAGGGGCCCTTTGGGGTACTAACACCGCAGGCCCAGTTGGAAAAGTCCCATACAGGCTACCTTTCTCAGGGGGACACTGAAAAATACATGCTGGTCCCCCTCAAACCCACACACATAAACATCCTAAGACCCACGTCCCCGCCTCGCCACCTTGGTCTTTAAGCAAATCCATGTTAAGACGTCCCTCCGCCGTGAAGACTCAGTTTCTCCACTTAGGGAACCCGCGGGATGGAGGCGGAGAACAGGAGCGTGAGCGCACCTCCCCCGTCCTCCTTGCGGACACGGCCCCTCCCCTCTGACAACGCCAAGGCCGCAGCGGGCACCGGCAGGAGCGCAGAGGCTTCTTACCCCCAGGCGCCGTTCCCTCCCCGCGGGGTGCCATCACGCGTGGGGAGGGACATAGGGTGCCCGCAGCCTCAACTCCCCCACTCCTGAAGGGGCGTGGGGCGTAGGGACCAAAGCTGAAGGCCGAGTGGTCCCCCTCCCCCGCCCTCCTGGGGCCCTGACCTGATTATAGCCCCTCTCGGACCCCCTCCCTCCAAACCCTAGGTCTTCACCCCCACCCAGCCTATCCTTAACCTCTCATACCCTTCCCTCTCGAGGTGCTGACCCTAAGGAAGCCCCTCTTGGAAGAGAGGGAGCCCCTAAGGGGGGTGCTCCATTCCCAGGCCGCTGCGGACACTGCCCCCTCCCCCCTCCCCTTCAGGTTTCAGACCGGCCCCTCGGCCCCGCCCCCTCCCTGGTTTCACGCAAGGCGGGACCCACTTGGGATGGGCGGGTGTTCAAGCCAATGGGCGGGCCAGGCGATGGAGTGCAGGGGGCGGGGCGAAGTAGCGGCAGAGGGCTGGACGGGGGTCCAAGGCGGAGCTCCAGTTAAGGTGGACTGGGAGAGATAGGGGTAGGAAAGGAGAGAGAGAGAGAACTGGGGGGGGGGGGGGGAGAGGTACCGCGGCAGGTGAAGGGAGATAGAAAGAAGGAAAGAAAGAGGGAAAGGAGGAGGGTGGGAAAGGCTCCAAGAGCAAAGTAAGAGCTTGGGGGAAGGTGGTAAAAAGGAGAGAGGGACCCTTCTGCGCCTTGCTGGGACTGGCTGGACGGAGGGGTTGAAGTTTATGTCCTTATTGGGCGGAGGGAGGGGGACCTGGGGGGGCGGGTGAAAAACCAGGAAGTGACAGAGGGTGTTGCTAAGGGTTGGGGGGGGAGTTTGGGGGGTGGCCGGGGGCGGGGGGAGGGAGGGGAGGGATGGGGGGAAAGCAAGCTGGAGGACAGGTGAGACAGCAGGACAGGTGAGGCGGGCCCTGAGGGGGGGGCGGGTGGGAGCCAGGTGAATGTACGGCTCTCCGCGGCCGAGGGGGGGCGGGCGGCAGGAGGAGGCAGAGGGCGGCGGAGGAGGAGCCCCCCAGCAGCGAGCGGCGAGCAACTGACCGCGGCCTTCTGACCAGGACCGGAGCAGGGCCCCAAGCCCCCGGGCCTGGCGGGGGACGCGCTTCTCCCCACACCCTGTGCCTCAGCAGCTCCAGCCAGCGGACCCGACGGCCAAGAGGTGAGTGTTCTCCACTTTTGTCTCCAGACTCGGGGTCCACTAGACTTGAGACTACTGCAGTGTCCTTCGTCCGTCCTGTAAGTGGGACCCCCTCTTACACACACACACACACACACACACACACACACACACAGACCAGATTCCCACCAGTCCGCTTCTCTTTGCTTTCCCGGATCTTTGGAATTGGTTTGAACTGGGTGGAAAGGTAGAGAAGAAACTACGGCCGCTCCCCAACCCTAGGCAGAGGGTCCCCAGAAACTTTCTCTGCACTTCTAAGATCAGACAGACTATCGGCTCCGGGATGGAGAGGGGTAAGGCGGCGCTGAGCGTTCCTCCAGTTTCCTTCGTGACTTTACTGAGAGACCCCAGACCCCACCGAGTTGAGGGAATGGAAACGCTGACGGACTCTAACTAGGACAACGCGTCCCCCCCCCTGCGCCCCCTGGCGCGGTGGGTTGGACCCAGGCCAGTTGCATGGGGGTGGGGGGGACCCGAGGATCCGCGGCTTGGGGGAAAGTTACCGGCTGGACTATTCGATTTCTTGCGCTTTCAGAGCCGAGCTCTTACTCCAGCAGTAGTGCGGCTCAGCAACAACCTCCGAACGACCCCTCTCTCCCGCGCCCCTCGATCCCACTCCTTTCCTTCAGGTTCTAGTCCCGCCGCCACCTTTTCAAAGCCAGCTCATGCCCTCAGAACCCTAGAGGAGGGTGGGTGACTAGGAAGAATTCGCCTACCTACCACTGGTTCCCACCGGCGCCGGCGCACCTGCCCCTACCCAGAATGGGGGTCGCTACTATGTTGTTGTAGAACCTAGGGTGCGCTGCTGGCAGAACGTTGCCATTCAAAGGGGTGGGGGGCTTCGCTTTCAATTTCTAGCTATCTCTCCCCTCCTCCCAGCCCATCCCAAGTAAGAGAGCGACGTGTCCCGGCCAGAGCGGAGGGGGGTGGCGAGAGTGGGGGGGGCAGCGTGGGCAGCGGGTTGTGCCCGGACACGTGCCTGCCCAGGCGCCCCGGCCCTGCTAGTGTTTGGAGAGAGGGCGGGTCCCCTGCCCCCCGCCCCGTACAACCCCCATGTATCAAAGGGCGGCTGAGACGTGGTGAGACCTCGGGGCGCCCTGGGGGGCGGGGGGGGCGGGGAGCCTGGGTCCGGAGCAGGGGAGGGGCAGAGGCGCTGGTGCTAGCTGACCCACAGGAAACGAGCGCTGCTGACCTAGTTTGGGACACCGGAAGTGGGTGCTGGGGAGAGGGGGAGACCGGCAGGCTATCCTGGCTTCCGGGCCAGGTGGAGGGCGTTCTTGAATTGACCCCCGCCCGAATGCCTTGGAGACCCCTAGCTGCAGCTGAGAATGGAAATGAGTCAGCGCAGCTATTCCCCCTTCCCCCAACTTATTCCTGGAGGAGGGAGACCATTTATCAGGGGTGAGGGGAGCCGGATTGGGCAGAGAGGGGTTAAACCTGGATGGGAACTCTCTGTTCCCTGAGGGAGTGAGTGTGTGTGTGTGTGTGCGCGCACATTGGGGGTGAGGAACTGAGGCCTGGAGGATTATGGGGTTGCCTCCTGCCCTACACACACCAACTGGTTTGGTCACCCCTGTACCCTCCTGGCACTGCTGGAGCTGGCATGAAGTGGGCATCAGGTTGGGAGGAGATACAGGGCATAAGGAGTGATGTGCTGGGTTGGAGAAAGCCATATTTGTGACTAGGTTTGGATGGCAGTGTTCTTCCTTAGTGGTAACTGGGGAGAAAGGCAGGGGGCTCCCCCTGGAGCAGCTGATGAAACAAGGAGAAATCTCTGTCAGTGCCTCCTGTCCCTGGCCCCCGGGACCCCAGCTCCCCCAGCGTGCATCTGTTACATGGTTGCTGTGGGCACAACGCTGCTTGCTGGCACCCCCAGACACTGTCCCTTCCCTTGGGTACCACACCCCCAGCCTTGGCACAGGGGTTAGGAAGGGGTTAATGCCACCAGAAAGGGGCTCTAGGGAAGAAAGAAGGCAGTGCCCACTAGGCTCAGGTGTCAAGGAGACAGGCCTGCTCCAGTGGCCCTCTGATCACTGCTCAGTCCTGGACTACATGACCCCAGTGTCTGGGAGACAGGTGCTTTCCTCTTCCCCTTTCCCCATGGTGCCCCCTGGCACCCAGGGCCCCCAGCTCCTCCTTGGCCTAGTGCCCGCCCTGGGAGGGCGCGGCGGGCAGCGGGGGCTGGGCTAACAATGCACCATCGGGCCCTTTGTGTGCTTGCACTTGGCACCCTGGGGAAGGTTGGGGGAGGGGGACCCAGCAGGCATTGGGGGGGCGGAGCTCCTCTGGGGTGGGGACAGTGAAGGCTGGGGGGGAGAAGCTGAGAATGAAAGCAGGTGGGGAGGAAAGGGAAGTAGGTCAGATAGGGTGCTGGCCCCCCATTCCAAGCCAAGGCTGAGAGAACCAGCCTCAGATCCTATGGCTGCCTGGATGGCATCATGCTGGGGCCTGAGGTACAGCCTAGAACTGGGCATTTGGGGTCAGAAGTCACTGCCCAGGGGACTGTTCAGATGGAGGAGGCCTGGCTTGGTACTGCCCCCTTCTTGATGGTTGAGACCGAGTTCTCCTGGCCAAAGGCCAAGGCCCCAAGATGGGGAGTGAATGGGCTCCAGGCAGGGCACTGCCCTCTGATAGAAGCCTCTGGGCCTGCTTCAGGGCTTCCTGCCTCCCACCACTTGGTTCCCTGACCTTCCTGCGAGTTAAGACTGCCCTGCCACCAGGCCTTAGGGCCTATGCCTATTTTGGCCTAGGGCTGAAGAGGAGGGTGGGGGAGGAAGGTGGGGACAGGCAGACGGATAGGACCCTGGCATGGGGTGTGCCCGCTCTGGCCTCTTCCCCCTCCTTCTGCTGAGTAAACTCGTGAGTGAACTTGACGTTTTGCCCGGACAGTTTGAAGTTGCCTCGCCCCCCCCCAGTCCTGCCAACACACAAGCGGCCAGGCGCCAAGGCGGGCCTGGGGGACTGGGGGGAAGGGGATAGAGCTACTGTCATCCACCATTAAGGGCTTGATGAGGGGCAAGAAAGACCCCCCACACCCAGCAGGGCTCAGATCGTGGAAAGAATCTTGTCTGTAGCCTATCAGCATCACCATAGACTTGGGGAGACCAGAAAAGTATTCTCAATGAAGATCCTCTTCTCACTTCTGACCTCTATCCCCACTAGGAAAAGACATCCAGTTGCCATCTGGCCCCCTGATATGCCATCTTTAATGTTCTGGCCTAGGAGGATGTTCTGGCCTAGAAGGAAAGCTCCCTTTAGTAAATACTCAGGGAGCCCAGAGAAGGTTGCCCTCTTCATTCTGCCCCACAGCCTAGGAAGGGCGGGAGGCAGGTGGCCTTGGCATCTGAGCTTTCTCTTCTCTGAGGCTTCCCAGCTGCTATGATTTCTGCCCTGCCCATCTCTTGTCCTCATACCTGGACTGGACCTCACACATACCTCCACTATACTTAACTATCTTGCCTGGCTCTGGCCTCCCCCAAACCCTTGCTCTGCCTTCTAGCTTTCCCAGAACCAGGTCAGCCTTCAGAGCCCAGCCAGCAAATACCTGTATCAGATCCAGGGATGGAAGGTGCCTCTGGTAAAAAAAAAAAAAGGGCTGATGACAAGCAAATGGGGTTATTGACCCCGGCAAATAATCAGTTTGCTACCACTTGACATCGCTAATTGCTCTTACGCCTCCCCAGGGCACCAGAATAGCAGGGGAAATGCCTTCCCGGTCCCTACCAGGCCTCATAGTGGGGCTCCCCCAAACCCTTGCTTTCGACCTCATGTCTCTGGCTTCAGTTTCCTTCCTGTTTCCACCCCCCCCCCCCAAACTCCTCCCCACCCATATGCCCCTTTCAACAGACATCCTCTCCTCCTTCCTTCCTCCTTTCCTCCCACTTTGCCTGGGAGCAGGGGTCCTTTTCCCACTCCATGGACCTCCTAGCTCTTGGGTCTTCTTAAACACAGCCCTTTGTGACCAAGCCCTCTACCCTCAACACCCACCAAGCCCTCTACCCTCAACACCCAATCAGTTGGGCTTCTGGAATGAGGAGAACCCAGGGCTTCTGAAGGGAACTACAACTCCCAATGTACACACAAAGTAATTATGGTGCATACTGGGAGTTGTAGTCCTTGAGCTCTCAATTTGACTGAGTCTGGAAGTGTTTCTGGATGAGGGTAAAAGCCAAGGCTGGATATGTAGCAACATGGGTACCCTCTGTGTACCTCCACTTTGTTTTTGCCATTCCATTCCCACATAACACCACGTATCCATGACTGACATCCATCTTCCTTGCTGAGGCATGCAACCCATCCTCACTTTAGGGCCCCACCCAAGAGATGCCCACACCCTGCCCTGCTGCCCCTGGCAAGGGTGGAATGAGGGGCCCCATGAACTCTCTCCCTGCCCCCTGCCCTCCAGGCTGGTTCCCTCCCTTTATGGGGATCAAAGGGCAGGGAGCAGCCCCACCCCACTCCCTCACAAGCTGCAGGCACTAGACTAGGGCTCTCAGGCACCACAGGGACTTTGGTGCCCAAGCAAATGCTTGGGCAAGGGGAATGCCGGGATGTTGGTGCCTGGTGGCAGGGAAAGCCCTGGGGAATAGAGCCTTCAGTGACTGCTCTTGGGGCTGTCTACAGCCTCCCAGGTGTTCTCATGTAGGTCCCTGACCAGTGTGCCGCCTCTTGAGGAGATGGTTTGAGAACAGGGTCTTGGGCCTTATCTGTAGGGCCTAGGGGCCTGGACCCGCCTGGCTGGCACCAAGGTACAGGGGTGACCCTCCCCCACCTCAGGCCCACAGTTGGCATGGGGCGCTGGGAGCAGGGGGGTAGGAGGGAGAGGAGGGCAGGACTGCCAGCATCCTGGTGGGTAGGTGCCAACCGGGCCGGGAGCTGGTGAGGGGCAGCAGGCCAGCGGCATTGAGCCAGCAGCTGTTGGGGGGAAAGAGGAGGAGGTGCTTTAGGGGACATTTCTGTAGTCCCCCCCAAGACTAGCAGGATTTGGGATGGCCTAATGTCTGAGGATACTTGGGCACCCTTCATTCCATGAATAAGGGACCCCAGGAGTTGTTTAAGAGAAATTTTGTGACCCACCCATCTCTGGGCTCAGAGCCTTCCCCAGTTGCCCCTCAGGCCCAGGCGGGTCCCACCCAACCGGCCAGGGTGGCAGCAGCTTGCGCAAGGGGTGGGGCTAGGCGCTTCCCAGCAGATGCCCCCTCCCAGCTCCTTCCTCTTTCCGTGCCCACAGCTCCCCCATCTGACTCTCCCCCTCAGGGCATCTCTGTCCCCCTGATCCCCCTGGCCACTGGGGGCTGGCATGAGTGCTGCCCCCTGGCCTGGTTGGCAGGGGCTGGCACCCAGGCAAGGAACTGTGGTATGTGAGTGGGTTTGGGGTGAGGCTATGGGGAGGGCGGGGTGCTGCCTTGTCCAGCCCCTGAAGGCCCCAGCCCAGTACAGGGTGGGGAGAAACCAGCCAGTTCCCAGTGGGTCTGAGGGGCCTACTGGAATCTGGAGGACCTCCCTGTGGTCCCTTAATCCCATATGCCCTGAGGGGCTAGGACCTGGTCACCTGTCTCCCCTGGCACTGACTCTTGGGGCTCCCCTCCTCCTTCTTTGGCCACTGCCACCTCCTGTCCCCTCCCCTCCCTTCTTCCTTCTCCTGGTCCCACCTCCAGCAGCCTCTCCCATTGCTCCTCCTCACCTCTGTCCTCCTGGACTGTCCCAGCTCCTACCTTTCCTACTCCTCACCTTTTTCCCCTTTTAGGACTGAGTAAGGACAGGCGGGGGTGGGGACAGCTGTGACTTAGGGCACTGCAGGCAAAGACTCTGGGCCCTCTCCCACGCTGCCAGCCCTCTGTAACCCCTCCCTCCAGGTTGGGGGGGAGGGGGACAGCACCCAGAGGGTTAAGGCTGTAGGGGGGAGGGGCTGGGCCAGGTCGTGGGCGGCCCCTTTGAAGGAGGGAGCTGGAGCAGGGGAACAGCCACCCTACCTCCCCCCCACGGCCTGGCCCTCCTCTCGCCCCTCCCAACCTGCTGCCCCCAGGGGCCAGGAGGAGTTGCCGGCAAGGCCCCTCAGCGTTCAGGTGAGTAGGCCCTGCTCTGGCTTGGGAGGTCAGGCCCCAGGGGAGGCTCGCAGGCCTAGAATTGGCCAAGGGTCAGAGGACTGAAAAACAGGCTTGGAAGAGGGTTCCCAGACTTCACTGGGGACTTAGGGAACTGAGGGTGTGAAGAGTTGGTGTGTGGGGAGACCAGACTCTGAGGGGCCCAAGAGGACCAGGAGAGACAGAAGAAGGGGCCTACTGGAGCTGAGTGATTGCTGGGCCAGGCCAGGAGGTTGGACAGGCTGGCAGGGAGCCGGGCTCTGGGGATTGGGCTGGGGTGTCCTCTGGGGCTGGGGGGCTCAGGTTTCTGCCGGCGGCTTGGCGGGTGTGGGGTTACCAGTCAGCTCGGTTACCCAGCCTGAGACATAGGCTGGGGGGAGGGAGGGACAGGGCAGACCCTGGTACCTTGAGCTTTCTCCTTAGGCCCTAAGGGGAGCTGGCACTGCTTAAGCAGACCCTGCTGGGAACCCTGATGACCAGGGTCTGTCTGAGTGGACAGTTGCCCAGCCCAGGGTGGCCACCCTCTGGGGAAAGTCCAGCAGCTCCAGTCCTGGAAACTCTGACAAGCAGAGAGGCACCCATTGTACCCCTCACCCCACATCCGCTCTCGCTATACACACACCCCCCCGCCATTTATTCTCCCCAACTGGCCCCCAAATTTTGGTCCCCTGCTTTATTCAGAAGGTGAGTGTGGGTACCCTAAAGCAATCATCTCTTGGCAAGACCAGGCCAAGCCCTGGAGGGCAGGCCCTGGTCCTTAATTCCTCTGTTCCCTCTTCACCACACATGCCTGGGGAGAAGAGAAGAGATGCTTGGAGCAGGGGGCCAATGGGAAATGTGGGAGAGGCTTGAGTGAGAGAAGTATAGAGAAAGGGGAAAGAAAGGAGAGGTAAGGATGGTTTTTAGCAGGAGGTCTGAGGACAGACATAGTAGAGACCCGAGGAGCCCGGCAAGAGCTGAAGGAGGGAAATCAAAGGATGAATCTTGTGGAGGGAAGACAAGGGTCAGAAAGGTAGGAAAAGGGCAAAAAGTGGAGTCCAAGAAAAGGTCCAAGAGTGAGGGGTGACTGATGGGTGGAGAGTATCCAGAAGTGAAGAGTTGAAGGTTGGGAAGTTGCCCCCATTCCATCCTCCGCCATCTTTTATCTCCCTCCTATTTCCCTTGATGGGGCTATAGGCTAGAGCTGGTGTCATGGAAAGAAAATATGGAGGAACACTGCTCCCTCATTCAGGAGCCCCTGTACCAGGATTGGGGGAGTTGGAGGGGAGAAAGACTTAACCCCCACAGCACCGGGAAGCAGCCAACTCCCCTTGCCTCCTTCCCCCTTCGTGGCTTGCGGTCTCTCTTCCCCGCCTCGGCCCCCAGGAAGTGTGAGTGCTGGGGGTGGTGAGGTTAGGAGGGGGGAAGCTTCACATGGGGGATGGGGAAGGCATGCACAAGATTCGAGGGGCTGGGTGGGGGGCGTAACTCCATAAATGTGTGGGACATCCCTGGTCAGAGGACCTATCCTTTGAAGCCCTTCCAATCCTCCAGTGACATGTGGCTTCAGCCCCTTCACCCTGTCTTCCCAACTGGACCATCCAGATGGTTGTGGCCCCTGGGCCCCAGAGGTCCTGGAAAGGGGTGGGGAAGCTAGGAAATGAGGATTCCTGGGTCCCTGAGGACTTTGGACTGGCTGTCTAGTTTCCCCACCCCCTGGTCCAAGCCACAGGCCAAAGCCCTGGCTTCGTGCAAGAACTTAGCTCCAAAAAACAGGAAGAGAACCTGAGGCTGGAGTTGGGGTGGGGAGTGGGGGGAGAAAGGAGAGAGAAGTAAGGGGGAGGGGTGACTAGCCAAGGTGCTGGGAACATTGGGAAGAGAATTTCATCTCTCCATCACCCACAGCAAGAAAATGCCCCAGCCTGGGTCTTATCCTTTCTCACCCCAAGCTGCTGCTCCAGAAGAGCCAGGCCCCTTCCAGGCTTTCTGGCAGCGCCTAGGATAGGGACTTGGCGTGGTGGGGGTGTGGGGGGGCTCCATGTGCCTGTGTCTCAGGCCCATATCTATTTTCTCCGCCACTAATCCTGGTTCCGCCTGCTGCCCCCCACACTAAGCCTCACTCCCCTAATCCCCAGGGTGGGGGGAAGGGGGGCCAGCTTTACTCAGCTGCCCTATTCAGGGCCTCCTATCCTGCCCTTCAGCTTGCTCAAGCCAGCAATGTTGGCGCTGGTGCCCCCAGCCCTATGCTAGACACTGCCTGAGGTCAGCACCTGGGAAGGGTTCCGGTCTCTCCTAAGACGGGATCAATGCCATCTACCTTTTTGTTTCTTGGTGGTGGACACACCCTGGCAGGTGTCTTGGGCACTGAGGGATAGGTGATAGGGGCTCTCACCTTTGTCCCCCTCCTACCTTTCTCACCCTCAAGTCTTCCCCCAACCAAAGATGGGGCAGGCTTGACTCAGGGCCCAGTTTCAAGAGAGCTGCCCACCGGCTTGGCCGGTCTAGCAGGCCTGACAGTGAGGGGAGCCTGGGGGGGTGGCGGGAAAGAGGGGAGCAATGGGGCGGGGCCCTTGGTTCTTCCCCTTACCAGGCAAACAGATCTTGCCTGGTTCCCTGGCACAGCCGCCCCCCCCCAACCACCACACACACCCATGCCCACAAGGTCTTAGCAAGAGGGGGCATGCCAGGCTGGGTGGGGATAGGCCGCCTTCATGGGTTGTCAGGGGATTAGGCCCTCTGGGATGCAGAGGTGGGAAGGGTGCCCAAGGTGGGGTGGGCACCAGTACCTCACATTGGCAGAAAGAAGGAGGAGGCCTCTACCCTACCAACCCCTCCCAGATGATGGGCCTAGGAGTGCCCCCTTGGCCTGGTTGGCACCAGCATAGTTCCAGGTGGCACTTCTCTTGGCATGGGTGCCAGAGCCCTGGATAAGGACTGGGGGAGTTTCCCAGAAGCTGGAGAGTGGTATGAACACTCTCTCCTCGCCACATGTGTCCTCTGATTCTCCCTCTCCTTCCTTGCTACCTCTTGGCCATGGGCATTAGATTTGGGCCTAAGGGGTTAAACACCCACCCCTACCCAAGCTCTGTTTGAGTTGGTAAACCAGCCTGAGCCTGTGACCTGACAGCTGGGTCAGCCAGTGAGCACCCCCGCCACACCAAGTTGCCAGGGAGACCAGCCCTGGGGTGGGAGAAAGGAGGCGGGCTTAGCAGTGGGAATAGGTGGGGTGGGTAGGGAAGGAGGGAGAGCGATAGGATAAGCCATGTGCCTGCTGGTGCCCAGCTCTCAGCCAATGGACAGCCAGGACAGCCCCACCCATTCCCTTTTGGAGGGACAGGATCCACTTGGGTCCCGGAGGGTGCCCACTGCTGCATAAGTGGCCTCCACTGTCACTGCTGCTGCCACTATTGCTACCCACTCAGTTTTTGTTCCTAAGTCCTAGGGCCATTTGCCACTTGTACCATTTGTAAAGTATAGGTGGGAGAACCAAAGGAAGCAGGGAGAACTCCCAGACTGAGTGGTCCTGAGAGAGAGGAGATTTGATGATATGTGGCCTATCTAAGGGTACCTAGGTGCAGCTTCCAAGCAAAGACAGATACGTGGGTGCTGCTCACTCAAGGCTTCCATGCTGAAGCCCTGGCATTGCAATGAAGGTGGCAAGCATGGAGGCAAACAGAAACAATGCAGTTCTTGTGTCCTAAAGAGGAAATTTGTGGCCCTTGATACCCTGCCCCCCCCAAAAAAAAAAAAAAAACTTTCCCCATCAATGTCTAGAGTGAACAGTCGCTGGAGTATCAGAGAGGCCATTGACAAAATGACAAAATGTCAGTGTCTTCAGGCTCATCAGAGTTATACAGATGAGGAATAGGACCCCTTAGGAAAGGAAGTGACTTGTCCAAGGTCTGGTGGCTCCTTAGTAACCTGGCTCCCTCCGACTCACTTGAGGGAGGGCAGACCCATCCCCAGGTAGTTTTCTTAGCAGAGCCCATCTGTGTAAATCAGGGCACACCAAGTGAGCCCACCAGGTATCAAGCATTGTGCCACACTTGGTCTCATTTACCTCTCTCCACAACCCCAGGGGTGAGCTGGAATTCTCCCATATTATAGATGAGGAAAGAGGCTCAGAGATTAAATCATTTGCTTAAGGTCACAAAGCTAACTGCCAGCAGAGTAAGGATTCAAACCCAAGCCTGGCTGATTCTAGAGCCCAGCTCTTTCCAGGCCCCAACACTGGAACCACAGGGTTTGCTCTAGACCCACAAAATGTCAGGGCTGCAGGACTGAGCCCTTGGGGCTTCTACTCCCACCCCTTCCTTGTACAGCTCAGGAAAGTGAACACCAAGAGAAATAACTTGCCCAAGGTCATTCAGGAATTCAAGCCAGTCTCCCCACTTCCAGGTCAGACTTATGCCTCAGCTCCTGTCCCCCAGCCCTGCCAGCCTGAGCCTGGAGACTGATTTCTGTGCTTTCTATGATTAGACCCTGAGGGAGGATGAGGGTGAAACCTCAACCCTCTGGAGAAGGGGGCTCTCCTGGAATGAGGAGGGGGAGGTGGTGAGGTAGTTGAGGAGGAGGAGGAGAGAGGTGCGACTGGAACTTTGCCTCATGGCAGTGGGGGAAGGGCAGGGGTGATGCTTATCTGTGCGGGGCAGGAAGCACCCGCGCCAGTGACACCCCAGCAAAGGGTGGCTGTTCCTTGGCCCCATGGGGGAGGGGAGGATGTTGGGGGAGGGATGCTGGGAGCTGTTTCCCCATTTGGCCCCTAGAAGGGGGGAATCTTAAGAAGAGGAGATGAACTTTTGGTTGCTGGGGGAGGGGCACAAGGAAGAAGA
Source organism: Sciurus vulgaris (assembly GCF_902686455.1). NCBI lineage: Eukaryota > Metazoa > Chordata > Mammalia > Rodentia > Sciuridae > Sciurus > Sciurus vulgaris. The sequence goes on from NC_136461.1 coordinate 116,168,240, forward strand.
TGATGGTGCTTGGAAGCCCTCCTCTTGTCTGCATAGTGTTTTCTAAGGTACCACATGCTTTAGAGAGAACCTGGCCATGCCTGGCCATGCCTGTGAATTTGAACTCCCTCACTGGTTCTCCCAGGGCTACAAAGAAGTTCCATCACAAAGGCTATTACCCACTTTTCAAATGACTGAGGCCAGAGCCATCAGAATCTTCCAGACAATTCTTCCTGAAGCCAAAACCAGCATCCTATCTCTCATTCCAGTACCTCTGAAGGGATGCCAATGGGGCAGGGGAAAGAGATGGATATCTAGGAAAGAGCCAGAAAGGCAGGGTCCCTGCTCTCACAGAACAGAACAGGGTACCAGTGATTAGGAATACGGACTCTGGGCCCAACCCTGTACTGCATTTGGAAAATTACTTCACCTGTCTGAATCCTAGTTTCCTTATCTGTGAAATGGATGATAATCATACTTCAGAGTATAAAAGATTAAATGGGCGTGAAATACTTAGAAGAGTGTTTGGCATGTAGCCATCCCTCAATAAGTGACAGCCTATGTTGGTGCCCCTTCCCTGGACCCCTTACAGGCTAAGCACTCTTAACCTCCCCCCTCTGCTTGACCCTACAGGAGAAGATGGGGAGCCCCGAGGATGACCTGATTGGAATTCCATTTCCGGACCACAGCAGTGAGCTCCTGAGCTGCCTTAACGAGCAGCGCCAGCTGGGCCACCTATGTGACCTCACCATCCGGACACAGGGCCTTGAGTACCGCACCCATAGGGCTGTGCTGGCTGCCTGCAGCCACTACTTCAAGAAGCTCTTCACTGAAGGTGGTGGCGGGGCAGTCATGGGGGCAGGGGGCGGTGGGACAGTGGCTGGGGGAGCAGGGGCCGGTGTGTGTGAGCTGGACTTTGTAGGACCAGAGGCACTAGGTGCCCTGCTCGAATTTGCCTATACAGCCACACTGACCACCAGCAGCGCCAACATGCCGGCGGTGCTCCAGGCAGCCCGGCTGCTGGAGATCCCATGTGTCATTGCTGCCTGCATGGAGATTCTACAAGGCAGTGGACTAGAAGCTCCCAGCCCAGATGAGGATGACTGTGAGCGAGCCCGACAGTACCTGGAGGCTTTTGCCACCACCACAACCTCAGGCGTTCCCAATGGTGAAGACAGCCCTCCACAGGTGCCTCTCCTGCCACCTCCACCACTACCACCTCGGCCCGTTGCCCGCCGCAGCCGCAAGCCCCGAAAAGCTTTCTTGCAAACCAAGGGGGCCCGGGCAAACCATCTAGTACCTGAGGCGCCCACAGTGCCCACCCATCCCTTGACCTACGAAGAGGAAGAAACAGTGGGTAGAGTGGGCAGCAGTGGAGGCAGTGGACTGGGGGACAGCTACAGCCCTCCCACAGGAATTGCCTCACCTCCTGAGGGTCCCCTGAGCTATGACACCTATGAAGGTGAAGAAGAAGAAGAGGAGCTGGTGTATCCCCCAGCCTATGGGCCAGCGCAGGGCGGTGGGCCCCCACTATCCCCAGAGGAGCTGGGCTCAGATGAAGATGCCATCGATCCTGACTTGATGGTCTACCTAAGTTCCCTGCACCAGGACGCCCTGGCCCCAGGCCTGGATGGCCAAGATAAGCTGGTGCGGAAACGCCGCTCCCAGATGCCCCAGGAGTGCCCAGTCTGCCACAAGATAATTCATGGGGCAGGCAAACTACCACGCCACATGAGGACCCATACTGGCGAGAAGCCCTTTGCCTGTGAGGTCTGCGGTGTTCGATTCACCAGGTGAGCATCAAGGGGGGGAAGCTGGGGTGGAGGGGACACCATCTGAGTGGAGGGAGGCAGTCCTAGAGAGGTGAGAGCATGTGTAGGTTCCTGGAATTACAGGAAAGACCAGAAGAAAGCCAAGGAGGTGGGCATGCAGAAGGCAGAGTGGATGATGGCAGGGGTAGTCAAGAGTATCCTGGGACAGTAATGGAAAAGAGAGTGGTAAGGGAAGCGAGTGAGAAAGGACTGGGGTGATGACAAGGATGAGCCAAGGGACCCACCCTGAATATTTCCCTTGCCCCCTTCACCTCTGCCTCTACCAGGAATGACAAGCTGAAGATCCACATGCGGAAGCACACAGGAGAGCGCCCCTACTCGTGCCCACACTGCCCAGCCCGCTTCCTGCACAGCTACGACCTCAAGAACCACATGCACCTGCACACGGGGGACAGACCCTATGAGTGCCACCTGTGCCACAAGGCTTTCGCCAAGGAGGACCACCTGCAGCGCCACCTCAAGGGCCAGAACTGCCTGGAGGTGCGAACCCGGAGGCGCCGCAAGGACGATGCACCACCGCACTACCCTCCACCCTCCACAGCCACCCCATCCCCTGCTGGCCTCGACCTCTCCAATGGCCACCTGGACACCTTCCGCCTCTCTCTGGCTCGATTCTGGGAGCAGTCAGCCCCCACAGGGCCCTCAGTCTCCACCCCAGGGCCCCCTGATGACGACGAGGAGGAAGGGGCACCCACCACACCCCAGGCTGAAGGTGCCATGGAGTCCTCTTAAAGAGGAAGGAGTGGCCAGGCTGAGCAGCACAAGGGCAGGGACACCCATGCCAAGCAGTGGGAGCATGCAGGACAGATAGCTGGGGTCGGGGCACTGAGCCTTGCTGGGGTCAGAATCAGCCCCTTCACCCCCAGATCCCTCATTCCAACTCCAAGCTGAGAAGGTTTGGGAGCAGAGGCTCCCCAGATTGGGATGATCCCCCAAGAAGTGATACATATGATATTATGTATATATTTACAGCTCTATTGTAAAGGTGGGGTCCCTGTCGCCAGCTGCTCCTGGGGAGTAGAAGCAATAATGTATTTCTGATCTGTGGGGTCCCACTTCGGCTATGCGGGTTTCTAGGGGGCGGGGGCTTGGGACCAAAGCCTTGCCCCGCTCCCATGCCCCTTTCGGGGGTTTTGGCTGTGTAAGGGGGTGAAGGACTGCCCCTCCCTTCTGAGACCCCTCCTTCCTGGTTTCTGTTCCCTTTTCCTGGTAGTGAATTATGCAAAGGGAGGGGTGGCAAAGGAAGGGTAGGTGGGGGAAAGCAAGGTGGAAGCTTGAAAGAGTGGGGGGACTGGGCCTGTAAGGAAGGAGCCATCCCAGTCCCCCTCCGCCCTGCTCCAGCGCTGAGTCATGGGGTCCTGGAGAAGAAGGGGGCGGGGTGGCCTGATTGGCTCGCCCGCCCCTGGGGGCAGCGGGAGGAGCCCCGCCCAGCTAGGGGAGCCGCTCAGCTCCACTCCTCTCCCCTTCCCTCCCCTCCCGCGTCCCGGGGCAGGGAATGTCTTGTTCCCGCCGCTCCCTCCCTGGGGCCAGAGGGCAGGGCGGGCCGGGCGGCGTCTTACCCTCTTCTCCTCCCCACCTCCTCCCCGCCCAGGTGCGAGCCGGAGCCGCCGACACCGCTGCCGCCCCTGACTCACGCCGCCCCCGGGCTGGCGGGACGCAGGGTGTGGGACAGGGTGAGGGGTTGGGGGGGAAGCCTTGCGGGCGAGCTAGCGCCACCTGGCGGCCATGCCCTGCGCGGGCGAGCGCCCCCGGCGGCAGCTTCCAGCGAGCTGTCTTCACGCACCCTAGCCACCCTAGCTGGTGAGCGTGCGCCCCCTTGCCAAGGCGCTGCGCTTGCAACTTCTTGGCCGTTGGAAAAGTGGGCTGCGATCCTGTGGAAAAGGGATCCCTTTCCCAGATATTTACCAGCCGGGCTTCCCAACGGGCAGAGAATAATCCCCTCCCTCTTCTCTTAGGATCGAATCCACGCCTCCCCGCCCCTGTACATAGCCTCGTCTGTTGGTCTTGTTGAAATCTAGTGTCAGATTTTTAACTACCCAATTTCGCTGGGTTGGAGGTACCTACCCACCCCAACCCCTTCCTCGCTGGGTGCTGGACCCCCTTGCGGCCTGGGCTCTGCCTTGCACTATTTCCCCTCCTTGGCCTGGCGGCCCCTCCCCCTCCTTAAGAGGGGCAGGTTCAGGGGCCCGGTGCTCGCCCTCCCTCCCGTGCACCCCCATGCCCATTTGCACAGCTGCCCAGGTACCCCCAACAGTGGGGAGGGGTTACAGGGAGGGGGTAGCGGGACCAGTCCCTGTATCTATTTAAAAAGTGATGATGTAATATATTGGGGTGGGAGGGGAGGTCGGGTGCCCTGGGCCTCATCTTAGCATTTCAGGTGATGGGGGGAGCCCAGGGCTGGGGAGACCTGGGGCCTAGCCCCAGAGAGTGGGGACAATATGGCCTCCCTTCTCCCTACTTGCGGCTTTCCTTTCCCAGTCAGTGCCTTAGGGGGGGAGGCATTCCCCCCCTCTCCTGTTCCCTTTCCCCTACCCCTGCCCCCCCCCCACCTTGGGTGTAAGCGACAGGAAGAAATAATAATAATTTAAGATTCACACTTGTGTCTACTTTTGGTTCCTTTATTTTGGGGGCAGGTGGGAGAGATCAGGAGGAGAGGGAGGTGAGAGAGGACCTCTGGTTCTGAGACGGGCTGCTTTGGGAACAAAGAATTTCTCAGGTGGTCTGTGGGGCTCAGAGGGCATGGGAGTTCCAACAGAACGATGGGCTTCAGGCAGGAGCTGCTGAGTGTGCTTCATCTGCTGAGCGCCCCTTCTCTTCATCCAGGTCACTAAGGAGGATGAGCAAGCAGGGCAGCCCTATCACCAGTGTTGTTTTCACAGGTGATAGATCGCCTGCTCCCTGCCCCATCTGTTCAGATCCTGTTCCTGTTGTTCACCTGCCATTCTTGCACCCGTGAGGCATACCAGCCCATGGCTTAGAATCTAACTTTAGGCTGATGCTGAGGGACAGGTGGGCAGTGATTTGGCTGAGGCCAACTGACTAGTAAGGGCGAAACCACTAAGGATCACCCCTGCTCAAGGGTCTGTTGCCCCCCTGCTGATCCAGTTTTTAACTTTCCTGGGCCCTCTGGCACCTCTAAAAGAAAGCTCTGCCTCCTCTTCAACTGCTCGGCTCATCACGACCTTCACTGCGCCATTCGCACTGGAATGTGCCCACGAGACAGTTTTCTTTGCATTCCACCCAAGTGGAGGCAGCTTAGCCTTCTCAAACCCAGCGGGCCCACAGTGTTTTTTGTAAAGCCCCTGGCTGTCACAGCAGCTCTATCACTAGCTCTGTGACAGCCAGGCCTCCCAGACACCTCCAGCATGCATCCAGGATGCCAGCATTGGACTTCAGCTGTTTGTGGTCCATCAGACTCATAGGAGGGACCATCTCACTCTCTGGACTTTCAGTCTTTAACCTTGGCCTTAACAACCTTCACCTCTGCTCCCTCTCAGACATCCTCCCCAGCCTGGGCCACTAACTAGGTAGGTCCCAGAATTCTGCCTGGCTCTTGCCAACTCTCTGAGGGCTTCCTATTGGGCCAGCTCTCCTTCCTCGACACTGCCCCTGCTCTAGCATCTCACCAAGACTCAGCTCTTCACCTCTCCCAGGTCAGTCATCTCAGACACTTACTGAATACGTCCCTGTTCTCAACTTGTCCTTCTCTTAACCTGCCCAGAAAAAGCCCGCAACCCTTGAATCCTATTCATGGCTACCACATTTGTCAGAGAAACCACATGACTAAGAACACAGGAGCAGTCATTTCAGGTTATGGTTTTCAAAATCACCTGGACCTTTAACACTGGAAATCCCTTGATCTCCCAGTGGCCTTCTTTGCATACTCCCCATAGCAAATATTTCAGTCTTCACCACCCACTCCTTGAAACCTTTATTCCACTCTCAGCCACCCCTTTGCTCCCAGCAGGTGCCCTTGCCTCCTACTCCCCAGCGAAAAGCAAGGCCACCCAGCTGGAGCAGGCTCAACTCTGCACAGAGGGACCTCCGCTCTCCACTCCAGTGTGGGCCAAACCCACTCCTGTCTGAGGCCACAGTCACCCACCTGTCCTAAATCCCATCCCTTTCTCTTCGATACTCTCTCTTTTCCACTTCCTAAATGTTCAATCTCCTTGTCCTTAGATATAGAAAATTTCTTCCTTTCTTTCCCCAGTACTGGGAATTGAATCTGGGATTGCAGTAGACATCCCCAGCCCTTTTTGGTTTTTTATTTTTTTGTTTTGAGACAATGTCTTGCTAAATCGCCAAGGCTGGCCTTGAACTTGTGATCTTCCTGCTTCAGCCTCCCAAGTAACTGGGATTACAGGGGGGTGCCACCTTGCCCAGCAAGCGTCCTGTTTTTAACTACAACATTTATATTAAAGGAGTCATTAAACTGGCAAATGTGAAGCAGAAGCACATACCCTGTGTGTGTGAGTCCTTTCTCAGTCACCCCTCAAACCATCATGATCTAATTTGGCTTCCCAACACTGTGAAAAATGTTCTCATTAGGTCAGGAGATGTGAGTCAGTGGTGGAGGGCTTGCCTGGCATGTATGAGACCCTGGGTTTAATCCCCAATCCAGGGTGGAGAGGATGGGAAATGTTCCCACTCGCCACATCAGTGATTTCTCAACTGTAATTCAATGGCCAGTCTTTAGTCCTCACCCTCCTGGATCACTTCATGGCCTTCCATGTGCTTGGCTCTCCTACTTTCTTGAGAACCTTCCCTATTAGGTTTGTGATTGAGTACTTTAGGATTCTATCCCTGTCCCCTTCTCTCCAGCCATGCCTGCTGGATAACAACTCACTCTCTCTCTTACAGTCTCTAAATCAACAGCCCCAAAGGAGACACCTCCAGCCGAGAGCCCTGCCCTTTTCAGCTGTCCCCTGGGCACCTCCAGCTGCATGCCCTCACAGATCTCAAACTGGGCCAGTCCTCTTTCTCCAGATCCTATTTCTCCTCCTGCCCGAACACCTGCCCTGTCCCAAGCTTAGATCCTGGTCATTCTCAGCATGTTTGGTCCTTAGGCCATTGCCATCTTCTCCTGGACTGAGACAGTCTCCTCCCCAGACTCTGCTCTGCCTAGCTTGTGGTCTTAAAAGGCAAATAAGAACACTTCATTTTTCCTTTTTTTTTTTTTTTGGTGCAGGGGATTGAACTCAGTGTTGCTTAATCACTGAGCCACGTCCCCAGCCCTTTTTCGTATTTTATTTGGAGAAAGGGTCTCACTGAGTTGCTTAGGGCCTCACTAAGTTGCTGAGGCTGGCTTTGAACTCAAGATCCTCCTGCCTCAGCCTCCCGAGCCACTGGGATTACAGGCTTACACCACCACATCTGGCCCAATTTAAGATCTTCAAATGGCAAGTGAAGCCCTTGTTCATGCCTCCACATGTAGTGGACTTCCATCCTCATTCTCTGATGTCTGCTGCCAGACACACACACATACACAATCCCCCCATGAAGCCTTTATTACTATATCCCCATTCCAATAGAGTGTCACTCCTTTATCAAGGAGCTGTCCATGCTGTTCTCCCACACCACATGGTACTGACCTAGCAGGAGTGCTGACCCAGAGCAGGCACCCAGTGAGCCTGAATTCCTTTCTCTCCCCTCATCTCTGTCTCCAGCCTAACAGGTCCAGGCCCCCAAGAGGCCCTTTGTAAATGTGACAAGACATGCTTAAGCTTCCAGTTGTCAGGTGCCAGTTCCTTCCACTTCTGGCTCACCTAGACTCAGAACTGGACTCCATTAACAGGTTCCTGTTCAGCTCTTCTTGGATCTGTTCCTGCACTATAGGCTTCTGCTCCAGGGCCCTTCTTTGGGCTGCAGCCAGCCACAGCCGGGGGCTCTCGTCGTCACTGGAGTCCCTGGAAAAGCCTCCCATCTCAGTGTCCCATAGATATTCTGGGGAAGGATGGCTACTCCCACTACTCCCACAGACTCCAGCCTCCCCGGTCACAGGAAGGCTCACAGCTCCAAGTCCAGGTCCCCCTGGTAGGAGAACGGGGATGCACACACCCAGCAGGTGTTGTTCAGAAGACGGAAGCACGTGTGGCAGTAGAGACCTGGAGGAGACCAGGAGGGAAGCTGACCATGAACTTGGCCCCAACCTGCCTTGCTCCCTGATTCCAGAACCTGCCTCTCCTGTCCCACTCCTGAGGAACTGTCCTTGTCATGTGTACACACTGCAGAACTGTCGCAGTGCCCGCTGCGTATGAATCCTGTTCATACCCCCAAAATCAGGGCGAGCATGGGGAAAATGAGCTACCTGAGGCTCTATGTAAATGAGATCATGCAGAGTATTGAAGGGAGAGGTACAAAAGGTGAGGTAGGAGAGAAGTCCATAAAAGAAGGACTATAGTTGATGTGTCATATACAAGGGAAGTCCCAGCTGGGAGTGGCACACTATCCAGGGGTCTCACCTCTACAGCCTGGGGTACTGCAGTACACAAAGTTCTCCGTGTTCCCTTCATCTTGGGGTTGCCCACAGCCCAGGCAGCGGGCCTGATGCAGCTGAAATTGACTGACAAAAAAACTCAGGCACGGGCACCTGAGAAAAGGGGTCATGGACACTAGAACAGCCAGCCTAATTGCCCCCCCCACACACACCAGTACCAATCCCCAAGTGATGGGGAGGATTTCCTGCAGTCTAACCTTCATCCCTCCAACTGTAGCCACAACTTCTCTATTGCCCTGTTCTTCCTCCCTTCACTCCCCACTCCTAGAAATCCTCATCCTTAATTCTCCTTCAACCAAACCTCTTGCCACTTGGGGAGGACAGTGATCCATTCTGACCTCTGGGTCTTTTTCTGTTCACTCTCAGCACATCCCTATAGGGAAGCAGAGTGGGCTCACCGGATGGCCAGCACTTGGAGGACACTCATGTGACCCTGATCAGCTGCCCGCCGCCTCACTGCCCGTTGCAGGGCAATCAACAGGTTAGTTCGACGATGTAGAAGTATGTTGTAGAGGTAGGTGATTCTTTCCTGATGAGGGAGATCATGGATGGGATCCCATTTGATCCTGCTCTTCTGCTTGACAAGCCCGCTGAACCCATTCCCACTCCCTATCTTTCCCTTTTGTCCAACTCCTATTAATCCCTCTGGGCTTGGATCAAATGCCTCTTCCTCTGAGAAGACTTCCTCTAGATTTCTATACCTCTCGATTCATTTCTTAATAAAAGTTCTTTTTAAATTATAATGTCTTGTTAGAAGCCTGTATGGCCTGCCTTGACACTGAGCTCCCAACTGGTTCATCTTGACATCTTTGTAGACCAACACAGTGACTGGCATATAGTAGATGCTCAGTAAATAATTAGTAAATGAGTAGTAAATAGTAGTAAATAATTAGTAAATAATTAGTAAATGAGTAGACAAATGGCATGGCTGTGGACTCCTCACCTGTTCAAACCTCAACATGCCAACACTCCCCCTATCTCCTGTCAATTTTGTTTATTTGTTTCTGTTTTGTTTTCAGTACTAGTTATTGAATCCAGGGACTCTCTACCACTAGGGCACATCCTCAGTCCTTTGATTTTTAAATCTTATTTTGAGACAAGGTCTCACTAAATTGCTGAGGCTGGCCTTAAATTTTCAATCCTCCTACCTCAGCCTCCTGAGTAGCTTGGGATTACAGGTGTGTGCTGCTGTCCTGGCTATTGTTTTGTTTCTGCAGTACTGGGTTTTGAACCCAGGGGTACTCTACCACTGAGCTGCACCTATGCCCTTTTTACCTTTTATTGTGTGCAGGGTTTTGCTAAATCATCCAGGCTGACCTCTAACTTGTGATCCTCCTGCCTCAGCCCCCCGAGTCACTGGGATTACAGGCGTGCACCACCACAGCCAGCTTCCCCGTGGTTTTAACATAACTTTGGAGGCAAGCTCTGTCTCAGGAAACCCTCAGCCCCATCTGGGGTCCAGAGACCTCCAGTGCAGGTCATTGGCTTTGGGGTTCAACCAGAGGAAAGAGGACCTGAACTGTTGGAGGACTCTGAGCTCCCCAACACCAAGACATACAGCCACTAGCTTAGCACCTGGAGGAGGAAACAGGCACTGGCCATGGCTGTGGACTCCTCACCTGCTCCCGGGATGGATAGTAGGAGGCACAGATGACCCGCCGCAGCCGGCTGACATAGCTACCAAATAGGGTGACGAAGAAGCACAGGCCGTATGTGGCACCTGGGAATATAGCAGGCATGGATACACTGCTGCAGCACTAGGTGCCAGCCACACTCCACTCTCCTGACCCCCAGCAGTTTGTACTGTCCGCCCCCTAGGGTCCTCGGGTGGGGTACCAATGACTACATAACCAGTGGTGTCCGGTTCTGAGGGACGCAGGAGGCAGCGCCGGGACAGGATACTGATGTTGCCTTGTTGTAGGACATCAAATGCTGACACCAGGTCACGGAAAATACTCCCAGTATAGCCAGTCCCTTCCACGGTTATAGACACTAACACAGGGCCTGGCACAAAGGTATTGTGTAAGGGACACTCACGGTAGTTGGGGCCATTTTTTTTTTTCCTACTACGGGGAACTGATGCTGCCAGGGCTGCTTCACCAATGAACTACATCCCCAGACCTTTCTATCTCTTATTTTGAGTCAGTGTCTCACTGAGTTGCTAAGGTTGGCCTCCAACTTGCTATCCTCCTGACTCAGCCTCCTGAGTAACTGGGATTACAGGTATGTGCCACAACCACAGCTGGCACAGTCTCAATCCATGGTCTAGCAGGCAGTCAACACACACTGTCTCACAAACTACTTCAGTGACCCAGAGAGCCACTGTCATCCCATTAATCAGCTGAAGTTTTGAAAGCTTAAGAAATTTGTGTGAAGTCACTGCCTGAACAAGGACAGGGCTAGGATTTGAACCCAGTTCATTCTGAGCTAGAGCTTGTGTCTTTAGCTACTCTGTAATGTTATGACCTCAACCTGGATACAGGGGCTATGGGGCAGAGTTAGAACTGGAAGAGCGTGAGTGTTGGGACATGGCGACATCCAGGTTATCCCCAGGACAGAAAGCGGGGAAGGGGAGAAGGTGCAGGAGGCTGAGGAGGACACAAGAATAGGAACACTGTGGTAGGTGGCAGCAGGAAGAGGTGCAGGCACTCACTGCGGGCCACGATCTCCCCCTGTAGCTGGTACCGAGCCAGGTCAAGCACCCAGAAGACAGAATAGTCCAGGAAGACCAGGAGCAGCACAAGGAGGAGGTGGCGAATGAGGTTGAAGGTCTCCAGGATGTAAAAAATCCGCTCCCATCGGGACAGAAAGATGGAGCCTGGGGAGGTGGGAAGCAGTCAAAAGATGCTCCCCAGTTCTCCCATTCGCCAGACCCCAGATCCTGGGGAGGGTTCCTGCCTTATTGAGCCTGAGTCTGTTTGCTCAGGCGAAGGAAGGAAAGCAAAGAGGCTGTGAGGACCACAGGCAAGAGAGACTCTTCAGGGGCAGGGGCTCTGTGGCTAGCACTCCACAGGGACCCAGTGGCCCATCCAGTCTTCAGGATCCTCCCCTCCCCTTGCTCCCACCTCACAGGAAGTCTTTCTCTCTGTAGGAACCTTCTCACTTCCTGCTCTCACCACAGGAAGTCTCCCCAGCTTTCCTTCCCTCTCTCCACAACCACTCCCCACTGGACCATCCCGCCATCCTGACCTCCATGTGCTCCCAGAAGCATCCTCTTTCTTCTCTCTCGGTTTGCATTCTCCATAGTGATTACCTTCCCCTTTCAGACTGAGGGCTCCCCAAGGACAAGGTTCTGTCCCTCTCAGCCTGACATTAAACTCTGAGTTGTCTCTTCTTCCTTTGGTCCTGTCCTTCATCCTGCTCAAGCCCTGATTGTGCTTGGGACTTAGGGTCAGGGCCGTGGGGTTGGGGAAAGTCCTGGCCTCCCTCAGAGCCCCTTTTCTCCTGTCCTTCACCTGGCTGGATGTAGCAGCTGGCCTCATGAGCACTGAGCGGTAGCACTGTGGGCAGTCCGGCCATGGAGCGAACAGCCTCCATGCGCAGAAAATGGCTGGTGATGTACACGTTGTCAAAATTGTCCCAGTTCAGGTAACAGTACCGGTAAAACAGGGCTCTAGGGGTGAGGCACACATGAGATCCCCCAGTACCCCTGGCCAGATCCACCAGGGACCCCATCACACCTGCCCCTTCAGCCTCCCAGAATGCCATGGTCCAGCTGGTCCCACAGCCCAACAGCCCCTCACTGGAGGTAGAGAAGCAGCAGCAGCAGAGGCAGGGTGTAGCCCATCAGAGCTAGGACCTCCCGGGCACGATACAACTTCATGCTGACAGCCTCCTGGAGGTCAAGAGCCACCTGGGACAGACTCCGAGAGGCATTGAGATCCACAGAGAAGTGGTGGGTGGCTGTCATATTGAACTCGAACTCCCGTCGCACACGGTTGATCATCTTCCTTACAGCTGGGGCCAGCAGGACCAGGGGAGATGTTAGCAGGGACATTTGGGGGTGGGAGGTAGAGCTTCATGGGGCAGATGGTGTGCTGTCACATCCAGCGCTCAAAGACCAGCCAGAACCAAGCCAGGGCTTGGACCTTGAGGGGGATGGAGCCTCTGCTCCTGTGTACGGCTGCTGTGTGCTCAGCCTCCTATGTTACACTTGGCACATGACAATCAACTCCATGACCAATAATCTCCATGACCTGAGCTTGGGGGCAGGTGGCCCTGATCCTGTGCCCAGCCCCTGCTCTAACATCCTCCCCTTTCCTGGGCCTCAGTTTCCCTATCTGGACAGCATAGACAGTGTGGCCTGGGTAACCTCTTGAGGGCCTTTCCTGCTCTTGGATTTCCGCTTACGGACCGGGAGACGGGACTGGAAGTGGTTTCGCCTGGTTGAGGAGGGCGCCACGCACGCTAGGAGGGAGTCACTCACGGGTGCCGATGGTCTTGCGCAAGAAGGGCTGGATGTAGTTGGGGATGACGCAGAACACCTGGACCACTGAGAGCCAGAGATTGCTGAGCATCAAGAGGAGAGGGGCAGAGACACAGCCTGCTCCTCCCGCCTTTAAGGACCCTCTTCTCACAGGGTCTTGCTTTACTTATTAGCCTCCACATTTGTTCAAAACCTTTTAGCCTCACCCTGTTGTCCCCTCCCCTAATGTTGGTCCCATATCAAGCCCAGCATCCTTATTGGTTCCATATTTTTGCTCCCTATTGGTCACCCTGGGCCACCCTCCTGCAGGACCCTCACGTTCTCACTCTTCCCTCCTTGTTCGCCCCTCCCCTCTGGTGAGCGCCTGGTTTTCTCACAGCTGGCAAGTCCACAGAGCACCAGTTTGAAGGGCATGAGCACGTAACACAGGTGGTAAGCTTGTGGTATGACCTTCATGCAGCTGTCCTTGGCGTCATCAAAAACCCGTGCGCACTTCTGGTAAGGGTTGCCCAGCTCCGAGTTGCACACGTCACCGATGTGTAGAAGCCAATACCACACATTCCGCAGGGCCCTGGCTGGAGACAGTTGTGGGGCTGGTACCAGAGCGGGAGTCCTACAGTTTCTTCTAAGGGATTTGGGGGACAAGTAACCAACCAGCATCCAAAACTAGAGAGGCCTATGTTCAGGGGCCTGGCTGCACCATATTCAGTAAGTACTAACCAGCACCCAGGAAGACCCAAACAGGTCTGGACAGGACTGAGGGGAGGAGTCTGGGTGCACTTTGACCTCCAAAAACAGATATGCTAATGTGCTCACCTACGTGTTTCACACCATCCATGATTGACCGAAAAAACTTGCGGACCCGGTCAGCCACCAGTTTGGCCCTCCGGGCCATAGCTTTAATCTTGCTCAGGGCACCTGAGGGACAAAGGACAAGAGCACTGTGGGGTCACCTCCTCCACTGGGGGCTGGTTCTTGCCACTGCCCTGGGGTAGGGAGTAGAGAGGGGGCTGTGAGCCTGAGGGACCTGCTTGTTGGGTTCTGGGAGAGTTCACCCGGCAGTGCAGGAGGCCGATGGCAAGGAAAGAGGGTCTGGCTGGGCCCAGAAGTCCCTTTCCAGGCCCAGGACTTTTGAGGTTAGACTGTCATATCAACAGAGAGGAATGAGACCAAAGGACTCAAGATGAGGCAGACGTGGGGGCCAGTGGAAGAGGGGGCAGGGCTTACTGACAAGGGGCTGCTTGGCCCGCTCCAGCACTTCAGCAGTCTGGTTCAGGGCCAGCTCTGCACCACAGGCCACAGCCTCACTGGCCCTTGTGAAGTTGCGCAGGGTGTTGGCACAAGGGCCCTGGAGCACCAACCCAAAGGCAGCCAACAGCAGCAACGTCTGTCCCTGTTCTGGGGAGAAAGCGCCATCACAGCCAGTACCCCAACCAGACACGGAAGCAAGTCCCTCAGTAGGTTTCAGACTTCCTCAGCCCCTGGGCCCCGGGGCCTGCCCCTCCCTCTGGGTGACAGGCTCACTGGAGAAGGCCTGGGGAAGCATCAGGAAAACAGTGGTTCGGACCTGCCGGGAGAATCCCATGCCCAGGCTAAGGAAGGCAGCCAAAGTGACAGTCCCCACCAGGCAGCCCCAGGGGCTATGCCCCTCCACTAGGAGCTCCAGAAGCCCATAGGCTGTGGCCAAGGACAAGCCCAGGGTAAAGCCCCCTATGCTGCGGACCACAGCCCGCGCCATGCTAGGTTCCTCTTCCCCCAAGGGCAACACGACATCCTCCATGACTTTGGGCATGGCTGCTTGTCTCCAGGAGATGCATTCTGGGTTCTGTAGTCCTGAGATTCCACACCTATTCTAAGGCTCCGGAAGGCTTGTGTCTCGGAATCCTTTACCCAGTTCCAAGGACTGGGGAGGGGATGAGAGGTCTCTAATCTCCTTGCCCACATCTTGAGTGAGGGAATTAAAAGACACAGATCTCAGACATAGGCTGTGACAGAGGCACAGGAGGCAGGGGGCCTCTCCATTCCCTCGCGAGAAGTCCGAGGAAATCCCTGAAGAGACATTCGAGGCAAGAAGGGGGTTCACCAGAACAGACTTATGAGTGTCAAACACCATCAATATGGAGCAAAAGAGCAAAGGAAACCACCCCACACCAGTGAGACGGTGACCAGACCCCACCCTTTCCCAGCCTCCCTCATTCCATCTCTCCACCCCTCTAGGTTCCCTAGCCTCCACCTCTCTCATCCAGTGCCCCCCTCCAGTCCAGGCCTCTCCTTCTCTCCTTTACTCCTGCCCCACTTCTCCAGGGTTCCTTATCCACCTCCAGTGGCCTCTAAGTTCCCACCGCCATCCTCCAGGTCTGCCAACCTCTCTCTCCCTCCAAGTCTCTCTCCCTAGTGAGCCCCACCCAGGTCAGAAGAGGGAACTGCGAGCTGAACCATCCCACTTCTCAGCTGTGCAGAGGCTCCTGAGCTGGGGGCTGCCAGTCTCCTGTAACCAGTTCTTATGGCGCCAACCAGGCGAGTTTCCGGTCACTGCTTTCCTGTTGGGAGCAGGCACTGGTGGGATCCTGGCCATAGGTGAGTGTAGAAGCAGAAGGTCAGGGGTGGACATGAGCCAGACCAGGATCCACCAGTTGACCTTTCACTTGACCCTGTGGCTAGGTCTCTTTCAGCTCCTGGTGAATCCCATGAACATATACGAAGAGCAGAAGATGGTGGCGGTGTACGGCTTGGTGGGTTAGTGCTGACCAAGGGCAAGAGGACTTGTAGCCACCCAGTCTTGGATGCCAGGAAGGAGTCAGAGCTCGGCTCCTCTATGGCTTTAGCCTTCTCTCCGGCTTTGGGGGGCGGTCCAGAGGGAAGAGACCCAACCTAAGAAGGCACTGTCCTGGGTCTTAGCAAGTCCCCCTAACTGGAGGGACTCCCAACTGCCCACATGCTATCCTCCAAACCCCACTATCCCTCATGCCCTCATCTCTCCTGACCTTCCTAACCATTCCTTCTCCTTCTGAGAAGACGAGTTCATTCATTCATCCAGCACTCAACAAGTATCTGCAGAGGGTGTTTCTGCCGACAAGTTTGACAAGCACTAACTCTTTTGGAGCTTACGTTCAAGTGGAGAGAGTTAGACAATAAGGAGCAATAAATAAAGAGGAGCACTTCTGAGGGTTGGGGGTGGAGTTTAATGGTAGAGTGCTTGCCTAGCATGTGTGAAGCCCTGGGTTCAGTCCCCAGGATTGCAAAAAGAAAAAAGAGAGAGAGAGAGAGAGAGAGAGAGAGAGAGAGAGAGAGAGAGAGAGAGAGAACTTCTGAGAGAGAGAGAACTTCTGATGGCAACAAATGGTATGAAAAATGGAAAATGGGGAATGTGACAGAAAGGGGCTGAGGAGCAGTTAGGGAAGACTTGTCAGAGAAGGTGATCCCTCCCAGCCACACACACCCATGGTGCTAGGGATGTAGAGCATCAGGTGCGCTAGGCAAGCGCTCTACCACTGAGCTAACCCCCAGCCCCTAAATATGACAGTTGAATGTTAGGCTGCAAGAAAAGAACACCCATAAAAATAGTTTAGCCATAAAGAAAGCTTATTATTTCACATAACAAAAAGTTTTAAGGTAGGGTGGTTTTAGAGTTTGGATAATTAAACAGCTCAGTTACCCCATCACAGAGTCAGGTTCTTGGGCTAGGGATGTAGCTCAGCGGTAGAATGCTGGCCTAGCATGCATCAAGGTCCTGGGTTCAATCCCTAGTACCACAAACAACAACAAACACAAAAAACACAAAAAACAGACCCAGGTTCCTTCTCTCTTTTCTCTGCCATCATTAGTTCATCAATCGCTTCTCTTCAGGTCACAAAATGGCTGCAGCAACTCCAGGCATCACATTGTCATACAAAATGTCAAAGACCAGAAAAGAGAGGAAGGAGCTTCCCTTTCTCATATCACTTTTTAGGAAGAAGGAAAATTTCCCTTTAATCTCCCCAGAAGGCTTTCTCTCACATCTTTTTGGTCAGTACAAAGGCACATCCTTTCCTGAACCTATTCTAGGCAAGAGGAATGGAGTCAGCAGTGCCACCAATTTATTAGAAGAATAAGTTAGAGTCTTTGGCCAGAAGGCCAAGACCACAGAACAAACTATCTTTTGTGTTTGTGTGTGTGTGTGTTACCAGGCACTGAACCCAGGGTTGCTTAACCACTGAGCCACATCTCAAGCCCTTTTTATTTTTTATTTTGAGACAGTGTCTCACTAAGCTGTTTATAGCCTCACTAAGTTGCCTCCAATTTGCCATCTTCCCCCTCAGCTTTCTAAGTCACTAGGATTACAGGCATGTGCCACTGTGCTGGGCAAAAACTCTGACCACTGTGTTCATCCGTGTTCTATTAGTAACCTTTCCCACAGACCCTTAGCTCTCTAGTTACTTTCCTGGGGAAGACCCACTCCTGCTTCAATACTTATGCTCTATTTTTAGGGGTTGAGCAGTCCAATCTTCTCTCCATCAGGATTTCAATGTCACATCCATTCTCAAGCATCTTCCCTCCTCCCTGGTCCTCCCATTCCCACTCAGCCTGATCCCCGGTGGGGGGTGGGGCCTGTTCTTTCACTTTTTTCTCCACTTCCTTCCCTTTCTGGTTCTTCTGATGTCAGAAAGGGGATTAGAAGAATTAGAGGAAAAGGGACAAAAGTCTTAAGTCACCAATGCTGATACAATTCCACCACCAGTGCCCTCTGTGTGGCAGACAGCCCCCGGCTTCTCAGGGGGCCCATTTATGGTCTCTCTGGAGGCTCTGAGTGGAGCTCAGCAGGCCCAGCTTCCTGCCAAGGCAGTTCTGTTTGGATAACCTTCAAGGAAGCCCCCTTGGCCACTCCTCCTTTGGGATCCCTTCCCCAGCAGGCCGCCTTCTGCTTGCAGCACCACACAGGTGGCCAGGCCTGCCCTCTTCCAGAGTGTCCCCTTGTCTTGGAGGAAATGCACATCATCTTGCCTACCAAACTGAGACAGCAGGGCACTTTGTGGCTGCCCTCTTGCCTGCCCTCAGGAGAAGAAAGTTCTGGGCTCCACGTTCATGCCCACAGCCTTGGGCAGACCTGCAGAGTTCTGTAGCTCTGCAGGAGGCCAGCCCAGGAGGCTTGAGGCAGGTTCCCCTTCCTACAGCACAGTTTCTGGACCTGGAGGGTCTTGGACTGCTGGCATCCCTCACTCGACATGGGACACCCACTCTCTCCACAGACAATTCCTGCCAGTGCCAACCACTTTCCTCCACTTCCAGAAAATTCACATTTCTGGTCTTTTTGTATAAACTTGTTGGTAGAGGAATGAAAGATTAGTCTTGCTCTTTTTTTTTTTTTTTTTCTTTTGGTACTAGGGATTGAACTCAGGGGTGCTCAACTACTGAGCCACATCCCCAGGTCTTCTTTATACTTAATTTAGAGATAGGGTCTCACTGAGTTTCTTAGGGCCTCGCTAAATTGCTGAGACTGGCTCTGAACTTGCAATCCTCCTGTCTCAGCCTCCCGAGCCTCTGGGATTACTGGCATGCACCACTGCACCCTGCCTTGGTTTTGCTCTTTTGATAAACCTAAAGAAGATACCAAGAAGCTCCATGGGGCTTTTTTAAAAACCTAGGGTAACTATTTGTCAACTATTGTCCTCAGCTGGCGTCTCTGGCCAGAAGGCCAAGAGCACAGAACAAGTCCCTTTCAATGTCCTGTAATACCATGAGTGGTTTAGACAGGTCCAGACTTACCCCCTAGGGGCGAGGGCAGGACCAGGCTGCTGCCCTTGAACAAAACCCAAGTTGTGTTAGCAAGAGAGAAAGCAGAAAAAAGTGCTGGGTGGCACCCAACAGGGTTTGCCATGAACCTGTATGACTAGGTGGGGCCAGCCACGTGAGGAATGGGGAGGAGTGCTGCTGGCAGGGAGCAGCGGGGGCAAAGACCCGAGAGGAGGAATGGCAGCCAGGTGGGCGGACGTGGCAGGGTAAGGCTGAGTACCATGAGATCACTTCCGAAGGTGGGCAGGGGCCAGAGTACCAGGACCTATAGGCCTTTCTTGTCAAAGGAATTTGGATTTTACCCACCAAGCATGGTAGAAAATCATTGAATGGTTCAAGGCTGAGAAGGGATATGATCCCATTTATGCTTTTTTACAGGATCAGTCTAGAAGAGCTTTGTGAAAATTGAAGTGTAAAGTAACAAGAGAGGAAAGAGGAAGACTAGTTAGAAGGTTCCAGATCAGGGACTGGGCATGGGAGCCGGGGGCAGCTCAGTAGTTGAGCACCTAGTCTGGGAAGTACCAGGACCTGGGTTTGATCCCCAGCACTGTAACACCAAGGAAGTTTCTAGTCCCCATGAGACATGATGGGGACCCTAAGAGTATAGCAGTGATGGAACCAAATCTGAGTTTGGGATTTGCTTTGACCATCATTGAGCAAACACTCCCAATGACACAGGAACCTTCTAGTTTTCTTGACCAACATATGCTGTGCCTTTGGCCTGGAATGTCATCTGGGCCTCCTAACAACACTTACTCATCTCCCAGGCCCAGCTGACACATCGTCTCCATTGTCCAGCCTTCCCAGCCCCACCCCTCCCTGCAGAAATGCCCACGCCCTCCTTGGCTCCACAGCTCTCCTGGTGCACTAAGCACATAGTGTGGTAGTCATTTGTTTACTTGCCGGTCTCCCTCCCTGGGTTACGAGCTTCAGGGAGCTCACTGTCTCCTTGAGGAGACCACATCGAGACGCATGTGAAACTGCTGCAAGCTACCCAGGAAGGGTAGGGTACAGGAAGAAGGGCTACAAGAGGGCGGAGACAGAGTGCTATAGATGTCAAGGTGGGCTCGGCTCTCTCTTCTGACCACTGTAAGCACCAGTGCCTGTATCCAGAATTTTCCTCTTGCCCTGTCTGCTCCTTCATCACTTAGAG
The DNA here is from genome assembly GCF_902686455.1 of Sciurus vulgaris. Lineage (NCBI taxonomy): Eukaryota > Metazoa > Chordata > Mammalia > Rodentia > Sciuridae > Sciurus > Sciurus vulgaris. The sequence continues at coordinate 116,187,895 of NC_136461.1, forward strand.
TATACTATGTGAATCCAGACCAGAAATGAGAAGTGTCATTTCACTTCCCTGACACAAACAGGCACACTCATATACACACACAAGTCAGTCAGCCATCGAGAGTTTTCTGTCTCTAGCCATCTTTCTATGCCTTTCCAGAGACAGGCACACAGTTGAACTCTGTAAATGGCTGTTGAATGAATGAGTGGCCCAGAAGTTCCATCAAAGTCCATGTAAAGGGGGGCCAGGATGGGATGGTGGCAGACTCAGAAGGGACAGGTAGGGGCTCTGGTAAACATGACAGGTGAGGTAGTTTCCTCACTTTGCTTCAACATCCCCTGGGCTCTCCTGACAGGCTTGGGAGCCATAGGCTGGGGGACCTCCCCTCACATCCGCTGTGCCAGCCTCCTGCTAGTACCCAAGATGCTGGGCAAAGAAGGCAGGCTGTTTGTCCTAGGATATGCCTTGGCAGCTATCTATGCAGGTGAGCGGGTGTTGCGGAGTGCCGGTTGGTGACACTGGGTGGAACATCCAATTGGTGGTGGGGGGGGGGTGGGGGGACAAGGCCTGGTGAAAAAGGAAAGATGGGGGAGGGTGGTTCTAATCTGAGCTATTCCAACTCACTGTACATCCCTAAAAGATCTCCTCCCTACCTCTGGGCCTCCTTAGTTTACACAGGAGAAAAAGTCAAGGGTTGAACAAGAAGATTTGTCACAGGCTTCTTGACCCCATCACTGCACAGTTCTAGAAGGTGATCGCTACATGCAGAGAAGTAGCTAGGGATGGGTTTGAGAGAGTACTGGCCCTACAGGGAAATGACCAACTGGGCCTCTTCCTCTAGGGCCAGTGGCCAATCTACAGCACAACCTCAATGAAGTGATAGCATCTCTGGGCTGCACTGTGGAGCATCAGATCAACAACACCCGAGCGGCCTGGCGCATATCCACAGCTCCGTTGCGGGCAGTATTCAAGGATTTACTGGTCAGGACTCTGCACAGGCAGGGCCTGGGGGTCCCTTTCCCCTGGCCAAGTTGGCTTGAACTGGGAGCTGTGACCCCTGGTTTGCAGTTTCCTAGTGGTGATACAGCTGGTTTCTGGTTTGGGGGTTTCTTTGTTTTTTCAGAACTGTCCCCAAACATTGCAGAATATGCCCAGTCCTATTGGGTATAGTGGTGCATACCTGTAATCCCAGAGACTCAGGAGGCTGAGGCAGGAGGATCACAAGTTTGAGGTCAACCTGGGCAACTTAGTGAGACCCTGTCTCAAAAAAATAAATAAATAAATAAAAGGAATGGGATGTAGTTCAGTGGTTAAGCACCCCTGGGTTCAGTCCCCAGTATCATATACACATAAAAAGAATGTGCCCAGTCCTGGGGCACCAAATGCCAGGAAAGCCCCTGCCACTTGTTAGGACATGCCTCACATATATTTCCAAATACCCGAGTGGATGGTGCTCTGAGCAGCTGAACTAGAATGTTGGGAAATCGAGGGCCTTGGCCTTTGGACACCAGGCACCGGGAATGGGAGGGCTGGAGATGGGGGTCTTACTGTACTGAAGAGATGGGAAGCTGGGGAGATGGGTTCCGAGGGACTTGGGAGTTGGGGCTATTCACATGGCATAATGATCCGAGAGATCAGTGCTGAGGACCAGTAAGGATCTGGAATGGGAAGCCTGAGGAGGAGCTGGAGGACAGGAGGTCAGTGGGCAGCTGGGGAGAGGGGAGGCCTCCCCAGCACTGTGAGTGGTGGGAGAGTTGAGGGGAGAGACTGTGTGGTAGGCTAGCTCCCTGTAGGCTGAGTTTGATTTGGGTGAGGATAGGCTGGGGAGCAGAAGCTCCAAACTCCATGCCTCCAGCTTTCCTCCCTCCAACCCCAGAGCAGCAAAGCATCGTTGAAAGCGGAAACTAAGAACATCTCCGCCTCCTTTGAGGACCTGGATGCCCAGGTGAATAGTGAGACTGGCTTTGTTCCTGAGAATGCCAAGGACTCCGAAGAAACAGCCCAAGGTTCCTGGACCCGTGGAGCTCCAAACCCCAGACTCCACCTTTCAACCCAGAAGATGTATGAGCTCAAGACCAAGCTGCGCTGCTCCTGTGAGGGAGTCCCTGGGAGCGCAGGGAGGGGCAGGCCACAGTGCTGAGGTCCAGGTCCGGGCACAGGGACCTCAGACACTGCCACCCCTTCCCACAGATGTGGTGAACCAGGCCATACTCAGTTGCCGTCGCTGGTTTGACCAAAAGCATGAACAGTGCATGCAGCGAATCTCAGTCCCACTCTTCAACCACCTGCTCTGCCTGCCAATGAAGTTCAAGTTCTTCTGTGACATTGCCAAGGGTCAGCACAGTGGCAGCAGGGTGGGGAACTGAGTCCTAGGGGACCAGGATAGGTGTGAGGCAGGAAAGCAATCATGTGGAGAGGGTATAGACTTTGTGGACACAGCAGCCTCCAAGCAGAATCATCTACTGACTGCTCTGTGACCCCAGTGAGTTACGGCCAAACTCTACTTTGTCCCTTCATCTGAAATATGAACATAATAGTACTCATTTTTTAGGGGTCTTTGTTTTGTTTTGTTTTGTTTTGGTACCAGGGATTGAACCCAGGGACACTTAACCACTGATGTACATCCTTAGCCCTTTTTTATATTTTATTTAGCGACAGGGTCTCACCATTGCAGAGGCTGGCTTTGAACTCGAGATCCTCTTGCCTCAGCCTCCCAAGCTGCTGGGATCACAGGCGTGTGCTACCACACCCAGCTTTTTTAGGGGTTTTGAGGATGTAAGGATATAATGCACCTGAAGCAGGTAACAGAGCTGGCACAGAGGGGAATGTCCTATAAATGCTGGCTAGCATTATTAGTATTTGGCATGGCTAGGAACAGGTGAAAAAATGGGAGTGGAGATCAAACCTTGTTCCTGGAAGGAAGAATTCAAGGACAGGGAAAAAGGGAAGAGTCAGTGTGGTAGAAAGTCATGGGCAGAGAGATGAGAAAAAAGAAATCAAGCTGAAGAGGTTCACAGGAGGGCAGGTAGGCCAGCCAGGCCCAGGCCTGCAGGCCTCAAGAAAAGACACTGACTTGGTCCCACCATCCATCAGTGATGGAGGTTTGGTGTCGCAATCGCATCCCAGTGGAAGGCAACTTTGGGCAGACCTATGACTCCCTCAACCAGTCTATTCATGGCCTGGATGAGGAATTTTCAGCCAAAATTGACATCAAGGTAGGAGACAGGGATGTAGGTGAGTGTGTGGAGGGCAAATAGGGAGAGGGAGGACAGCATTAGAGAGGAAGGACAAGTGAGAGACCCAAAGAGGTGACTAGGGTGAGAGGGGGACAGGAGGGGAACGGTGATGGTATTCAGGGGGCGATCACATGGAGACTGTGGTGTTCCTGGACCTGGCTTGGAGATGAAATGGTCAGCCAGGTATGAGATGGTGTTAGCTAATACAGGTGCAGAGGAGCAAGACTGTCCTAGAGCATGGTGAGCAGATAAAGTGACAATTCCTGAAGGTTCCAGGAGGCTCTTGGGACATGCGTGGAAGAGGCTAGATATGGGCATGGCCAGGCTACAGTAAGCTCATTCTGCACGTGTACCTCTGCAGGAGGAGAAGCAGGCTGGGGTGCTGGGCATCAACGTGAGCTGGCAGCATGTGAGCACCGAGGTGCGGGACTATGTGCAACGGCAGGAAGCCCGGCTGGAGTGGGCCCTGGGGCTGCTGCATGTGCTGATGTCCTGTGCCTTCCTGCTGGTCCTCTACTCGTGAGCTGCCCCTTCATCAGCTCTGGGTTGGAGCCCCATTCTGAGGGAGGCTGTAAAGATGGAAGGACAGAGCCCATGCCCAACTCTGAATCTCAATGTTATTTGCCTGTGTTTTGCCTTTTTATGAACTTGGGTTTGTTGTTTACAGAAAGTTAAAGGACATGTGGCATTTTGGTAAGCAGAAACATCACCCATGTTCCCACCATCTTAAAAGGGCAACGGGTCTTCATTTATCTACCTCCTTCCAGCCTTTATCCCAACACTAACTTTTTTTCTTTAACATTTAGCTTTGACTTTTGATTTTTTTTCTTGCCCTTCATATTCCCCTTGGCTCTGACTTTGTGCCATTTTTATCGTCCAATTTTGCTTTCATTCTCTCCTGCCTGCTGCGTTGGCAGCCACTTTCCCTCCATTTAGAACAAAGTCCTCAACCCCACCCAGCCTGGCGTCCAGCTGGGCTGCCCTGGGCCTCTCTATGCTCTGGTTTCCCTGCCGACTTCTGGACCCTCTGTTTCCTGTCTCCACCCCCAAAATGCCTGAGATGGGCAGAGGCTAGGCAAGGGTAGCCGTGGGGGCCCTTGCTCTCTGGCCCTATTCATGAGGCTACAGTGAAAGCAAGTGAGTGCTTATGTGTGTACTCAGGGTCTGTGGGAGGACAAAGGTGAATGAGCCACATTCCTGCCTTCAAGACACTCCTGGTCTAGTTCTGGTAGTGAAGAGACACCCACAAGACAGAGATGGTTTTTGAGGACCAAACTGGGAACTGGCTATTGGGACAGGTGTGAGATCTGAGGAGGTGCCTTGGAAGGGCCATATTTGGGTTCCAAAAGGCAGCTTGTGAGAAGCCATGGTCAAGGATAGGAAGGGTCATATCCTGAATAAGGATCCTGGTTACCTGCAGTGTATAACCGGGGTGGAGGATTGGGACAAAGTAGGCATGACCAGAAGAGTCTGGAAAGCCCTGCAGGAAAGCCCTGAACTGGGGTACTTACAAGATGGCAGGCTGGAAGCAAGGAAGCCAGCCTAGGTCAGAGGTGGGGGAACCTGGCTGGGGGTGGAGCTGGCAGGGCAGGAAGTTGGCCTAAGATGAAGGAAGGAAAAATGCTCAGCATGTCTCAGAGCTAGTATGGGGAGGGAAGGAAGAAGGCACAGAGTCAAAAGTCATTTTCAGGCTTTCTACCTGGGTGAAGTCATGCACTAAGGGACAGAGGTGGTAGGAGGGCAGGCCTTGGCTCAGGAAGCCCCAGCACCACAGCAGTAGGTCTCTCCACAAGGGGGCGCTCGTACTCTGCTTTTGCATTTATAGTTATTTCTAACAGGCAAAGATGGGGGATTTTTACAGGGTCCCAGAACCAATAGCATTGGAATTATGTTTCACACTTTACAGAGTTTATTCAATGTACTTTTACAGTTTTCAACACATTTCCAACAATTAACATTTTTCCCTTAGGAAACTGAAGCATTATGTGAGATTTGGGGAAATACAGAGAGAGGATAGCTACATAAGCCCACAAGCAAACTTACCGCTACAGAACTCAGGGGGAGCCAGGGAAGGCCAGGGGCGAGCCATGGAAAAGGGAAATGGTATCTTTGGATGAATTTTGCTTGAGGTAGTCTCAGGGAGACATACTATGGGCAAAGCCAAGAGGCAGGGACTTGGGAGGTGAATGTGGGAGTCACAGGGTGCTGTGATTCCTGCAACACAGAGGGGTTTCTTGTCTCTGTGCCCCTGCATGACACTCATCCTACAAGATGCACACCAGTCCCCACCTCGTGCACACACCAACTTCCGGCCCAGACAGGCTGCCCATGCCCTCTCAGAGCCCCACCTCCTCCCCTCACATCCACTACGGCTCACAGTCATGTGGGTGGACATCTTTGTAATATACAGCTGGAAGGCAAGGCCAGAGCCTTCTTCCCTTGTCATGACCACCACTTAGCACAGAGCCTGGGACCTACAGGTGCTCAATGAACCCTGGTTGGTCAGTTGTCCAGGGTCTGTGCCTCCAGGAAACCCATGGTTGGGAGTGGGAGAGGAACCCTGGACCAGAAGATGGCACATCCCCATCCATCCATCTACAGGTCCTTCTCCTACATGGATAGCTACAATGGGGATATTCGCTTTGACAACATCTACATCAGCACCTACTTCTGTCAGATCGATGAGCGCAGGAGGAAGCTGGTGAGCAGGCAGAGCTGTGCCTTGATGTGTGTCCTGTGTGGGCTTCAAGCTCCAGGAGGGCAGAGAGGGAAAGGACAGAGAGCCCCCAGGGTTCCTACATGCACACTGTTTTCCAGGGTAAACAGACTCTGCTGCCTCTCCGCAAGGCTGAGGAGAAAACTGTCATCTTCCCTTGCAAGCCCACCATCCAAGCCCAAGAAATGAAAAACTTGGTGAGGACAGTGTAGGCGCAGGCTTGGGGATGCAATCACAGGCATGCTGCTGAGGGTGGAAGGTGAAGGACACCGGAGGGTGCTCCTTGCCAGGGCAGGTGGTGGCCCAGCTCTACCCTGGGCTCCTTGCACAGGTGAGGGAGCTCCTAGGGACACTGCCCATTCTGCTGCTGCTGCTGCTGCTGTGTGCACTGGACTGGGCGCTCTACTCCGTCTTCGACACCATCCGCCAGCACTCCTTCCAGCAGTACTCCTTCCGCAGTGAGCCTGCCCCACCCCACCCAGGCTCTGCAGAGTCTCCCTGGAGAACTCCCTCCCCATGCAGCCACCCCATCCAAGTCACCTCCTCCTGCTTCTTCTGCTCTGCTTCCTATAATTCCATGCCTCCTCCTTCCAAGATCAGATCTCAGGCCTGTAACCTGACAACTGTCAACAGGGGCCCCAGTCAACGCGTACATTTATACTAGGAAGGGGTTAAGATTCCTTGAAGCCCTAAACCAGGCAAGGTACGCATGCCTGTGATCCCAGAGACTCAAAAGGCTAATGCAGGAGGATCCCAAGTTCGAGGCCAGCCTGGGCAACTTAGTGAGACTGTCTCAAATTAAAGTAACAAGGGCTAAGGATGTAGTTCATTGGTAGAGCACTCCTGGGATCAACAAAACTAAACAAAAATTCTACATCTTGACTCTTCCCCCAACTCTAGTCCCCAGTCTGTCTACCTCTCTGCCCCCTTAACTCCCCCTCTTTCCTGACTCTCTCACCTCCCACCTGGCCACAGGCAGTCATAAACTGGAGGTGAAGGTAGGGGGAGACTCCATGCTTGCCCGGCTTCTTCGGAAAACCATTGGGGCCCTGAACACCTCCTCCGACACAGCGGTGGAATCAAACAACATGCGTGAGTGATGCTGGAAGTCTTGATCAGAGGAATTGAGGGCTGGAGGTGTTTCTGAAAGCTCTGCAGAGAGAGAGCAGGAAAATCAAGTCCTGCCCTGCACCTTCCATAGGGGTAGGGAGTTCAACCCAGGATGGCCCTGTTCCTCTGCTGGCCCTGACCAGACTGCTGACAGACTTTCCCCTTTTCCAGCCTGCCTGCCCCAGCCTGTGTGCCTGGATGCCAGGGCCTACTGGAGGGCTTCGCTACCCATTGGCCTGCTGGTGTGTCTCTGCCTGGCCCAGGCTATCGGCTACCGGCTCCGGAGGGTCATCGCAGCCTTCTACTTCCCCAAGGTGCGACCCTCCCCAAACCTCTCCACCCCTACACACACACACACAAACACACACACAGAGCTCCCTAACAACTCCATTTTCCTCCTCCACACTGTTATCATCATTGAACTCCTCTCTCTCTGCCCTAGCGAGAGAAGAAGCGAGTCCTGTTCCTCTACAACGATCTATTGAGGAAGAGAGCAGCCTTCACCAAACTGAGGAGGGCTGTCATCATAAAACGAGCACAACAGCAGAGGGGTCCAGTAAGTCTGTCATGCACACCCTGTGGCTGGTGGCTGGCACTGAGAACTGTGGGAAAGGAGGCCTCTCCCTTCAGTCCATTAAGTACCTACCAGTGGCCCTAGGCCTACAGAAACTGAGTGACATGATGCATGTTAAGGGCCCCTGTCATCTAGTTCCAGGAGGTCAGAGCAGTGTCCGTCTACAAACCCCAGGACTTAGCCCAGTTTGAGATAATCACTGGGCCATCTGGTAGCAGGCAGAAAAGAAAATCAGAAGAGCTAGGTGCACTGGCACACACCTATGATCCCAGTTACTAGGAGGCCGAGGCAGGAGGATTGTAAGCTTGAGGCCAGCCTGGGCAACTTAGCAAGACCTTGTCTCAAAATTAAAAAACCAAAAAATGGCTGGGGATGTAGCTCAGTGGTAAAGCACCCTTGGGCTTAATCGCCAGCATTGAAAAGAAAAAGAAAAAGAAAAGAAAAAGATCTGATATAGTCTGACAGAAGGAAAGCAAGAGAGATTCATCAGAAAGCGGGGATCCAAGGCAAAGCCACAGGTTCTACTGAGGGGGCTACAAATAGTTCAATGCAATTCAGAGGAGAGAAAGGAGGTAGGTGAGTTGGGATCAGGAAGGCCTTGTGCAAGCACATGTGATGTATGGACACAGCATGGAGTCTAAGAAACCAGGTTTTAGTCAACATGCCCTTGTTAAGGAGTGTGACCCAAGCTGGGCATGGTGGTGGCATACCCGTAATCCCAGCAACTCAGCAGGCTGAGGAAGGAGGATCACAAATTTGAGGCCCATCTTGGAAAACTTAGCAAGACCTTCAGCAACTTAGTGAGACCCTGTCAAAGAATAAAAATGGCCAGGGACTTGGCTCAGTGGTAAAATATCCCTGGGTTCAATCCCTAGTATCAAGAAAAAAAAAAGGTGTATGACTTTGGCCAAGGTCCTCACTGGGCCTCATTTTTTTGCTCTGAAGAATGGGGAAGCCCTCTAACTAGAGATCAGAGTGGTTGTCAGATACCAAAAGGTCTGGGTTTGAATCCGAGTTCTTTCCAGTACTAGTAATGACAACTGTGTAATCTTGAAGCACCTTGTTTAACTGCTGTGCTTGGTTTTTCCCTTCATTGAAATGTAGGTTAACTACTCCATCTGGTTGGTTTGTTTTTCTGTTTTGTTTTTTGGTACCAGGGATTGAACCCAGGTGCTTAACCACTGAGCCACATCCCCAGCCCTCTTCATATGCCAAGTGCCATGGGCAGGGTTTCACTAAGTTGCTGAGGTTGGCTTTGAACCTGTGATCCTTCTGCCTCAGCCTCCTAAACCACTAGGATTATAGGCATGCCCACCACACCCAGCCTCCATTTGGCTGTTGACATGGTTTTGGTATGAGAGTAAGGTTCTATGTGTTTGTTGTCATTGTCCACCTCTGGGCAAGTGAACAACTCTCCAAGCATCAATTTTCTCACCTGAAACAGAAATGATGATGATAAAAAATGTCTGCCACATATGATTTGTGTGTGAGTATGTACCATGCTGGGAATAGAACCCAGGGCCTCACACAAAACATGTTCTATTTCTGAGCTACACCCTTGGCCTGTATGGTTGCCTTTTAAATTGAGTTAATTTACCTACAGTCTTTCAGTGCAGGGCTCAACATTATAAACAGAACAATGAGGGGCAGCCATTCTTATACAGCCAGCACTAATAAAGTTCATAACAAAGAAAGTTCATAAACTTTTTCCTCCAGTACCTCTCTATCCTTCATGACCCACAATTGAGACCAAACGAATGTTTGATGAAAATACTGGGATTCCATGACCTGGTCCTGAGGTAAACTGGACTTGAGTGGGCAGATGGAAGTGTAAGGGGGCTGGGAAAGTAATTCAATGGTGAAGCACTTGCCTAGCTTGCACAAGCCCTGGGTTCCATTCCCAGCACCACCGAAAAAAAAAAAAAAAAAAAAAAAAAAAAGGTGGGGGGAAGGAATATGTATTCTAAGCTAAGTGCAAAGACCAGGAGTTCGAGGGAATGCCAAGTGCCATGGGCAGGGCTAAGCAGTACAGAAGAGGCAGTATTCAGGGAGGTGGAGCAGAGGTTACAAAGGGACAGATTATGGAAACCTCTGAAGTCCAAGCCCAGGAGTTCTCCTTTAGTCTGGCAGGAAGTGAGGCCTCTGATGCTTCTTGAGCAAGAGTGACCTGCTAAAATGGCCTGTAGAGGCTCCCTTGTAACTGTGAGGAAAAAGGGTGTGTGGGGGTGGGAAACCTAAAGATAACAAGACTTGTCATTTGGAATCAGAGGACCTGGATCAGGCCAGGTTTGATTTACTGTCCTTATGCCTTTAGAAGAGTCACTTCATCTTCCTAGAAATTCACCTTTGTCATCTGTCAAGTGGAGATGACAATAGTCTATCTACCCTACCCACCTCTCAGCCTCACCTTGAGAACAAAGTAAGATGATTCACAAGTGCAAATGATAGTTGTTGCTGACATATCCCAACGGAGAGCCTGGAGACTACAGCCTGCCAGCGCTCTATCATGAAGGGGGGACCTACTTCTATAGCACCCTTGCCTTCTAGGAGCCTTCTTTGCCCAACCCAGTTTCCTCCGACACAGGGGCACTGTTAGTCCTTGGGACTTCAGACAGGGCTGTCCAGAGTCCATGACCATCCCTTTTTTTCTTCCTCTCATTTCCCAACTGGCACTAACCACCACCACCTCCTAACAGCGCCACCACCTGGTGGACACCCTCCACCGCCGCTGCCCGCTCCTACGCCGCTGGCTGCGCCGGCGATGCGTAGTGTGCCAAACACCAGAGACACCAGAGTCCTATGTGTGCCCAACGCCAGAATGCGAAGCCGTGTACTGCCGGTCGTGCTGGAACGACATGAAGAAGCGGTGCCCAGTCTGCACACCGCACGAAGAGCTCTCCTCCTCTGCTTACAGTGACAGCAACGATGACACTATGTACGCGGAGTGAAGGGCGTACAGGAGATTTCCGCCCACCTTCCGGTTTAATAAAACGTCTTGTACGCTCCTGCTGCCCGCGCTTTGCTGGGGTCTGGGATTGGGTGACCTGGAAGCTGCCTAGCGGCAGTCGGGAGAGATAGCCCTCTTGATCCCCACAGGGTCGGGGCACAGACCTGAAGCGGGAAAGCTGCGAAACTCCTAAGGAGGGGTCCCGACACCGGCCGAAGAACGGGAAGTCTCGACGCCCAAGCGCGCCAGACCAGGCTCGCTGAACAGCTGCAGAAAAGCGGCTCAGCTGAGCAGCGCAGGCGGGGCCCGGCTTCTTTAGGACCCCGCGAGAAGGGGCGGGGCCACTCAAAGGGCGGGGCCTAGTAGGGGTGGAGCCTGATTCCGGGCGGGGTGGGAGGGGGCGAGGCGGGGCCTGGTGGCCGTGCGGCTGGTCTGGGTGCTGAGAGCAGACCCGCCGCCGCGGTTCCTCCGCGCGCGCGGTCCCGCACCTGCTGCCCTCGCCGAGCCCGGGGCGCCGCCGCCATGCGGCTGGCGCTGCTCTGGGCCCTGGGGCTCCTGGGCGCAGGCAGCCCTTTGCCTTCCTGGCCGCTCCCAAATATAGGTGAGTCCTCAACCAGTAATAGGTTGAGGGGCGGACTGGGAAGAGGTACGAGGAAATCCGGAGGCTTTGGGGTACTGGGGTCAACCGGAGAGCCCAGCCAGAGAGCGGCCTGCTTGGTTTGCTGTCCCGGGCCTGGGGCCCGGTGACTTAGCGATGGAGGGCAGAAAGGAGGAGTGATGCTGGGGTTCCCGGCCCGGACGTCCTTTGCGATGTCCCGGAAAATACTTTTAGACTCAGATACCAGGCACAGAGGGACCCGCCCAGTGCCCCCTCAGGACCATGGAAAAAGGGTCGCTCCTCCCCAGGACTGACGTCTTCGCTTCTCTGGGGCCTAGCTGACAGTTCCACCCAGTGCCAGGATGCCGAATGGGCACGGTTCGTGGGGTTTAGTAAAGAGAATTCTTACCAGCCCCTCATTCCAGGCCTGGGCTTCAGACACCGGTCACCCTGGTGCTATTGCCACCAGAAGCCTGTCTGAGCGGGAGGGGCCCGGGAGAAGCCAGGAGAAGGGAGCATTGGCCAGGAAAGAGGCTGGGACACCAACTCCTCCTTGGAACTTTCACTTCCCACTGCTGTCTTGGGCCGGGGGCCGAGAGGGCAGGCGGGGGTGGAGTGTCCGGAGGAGAGGGGGCCATTGGGAGGGGAGGATGCTGCGGGAGGAAGCGGAGGCTGTGGGGAGCGGGTGTGTCAGACTGGGCATGAAGGGTGTTCAGGGAGGCGAGGGTGTTTGCACTGCTCACCCAGAAATGGGCGTTCCCGACATCTCCAATGTGAGGGAAGGGGAGGGCGAGTGGGCATCCTGCCACAAGGCTTCGCCTAGTCCAAAGAGGGCGTTCCGGACAGCGGTGCTGTGTGTGGAGGGGGGCTATTGGGAAGGAGTGGGAACAGGGGAGGGTCCCTGGGAGAACCTGGGATTGGCCAGAGGGGGATAAGGAGGGGCCACAGACTGGACAGACTGAATTTCTTTCTCTGGGACTTGTGGATGGGTTGGTGGGTGGAAAACGCTAAGTTGGAGAGAACTTCCCTCTCCACTATTTTCCTTTAAGTTCCAGTGTGCAGTGCAAGAGCCCTTCAGACATAGAAGGGCCTTGATGTGCTGGGCACTGGTGGGTCTCAGGGCACCAGCCTCCCTAGCCCTGGTAAGGATTCCCTCAGCTCTCTCTTGGGAAACCCTGCAGGTTTCACGGAGGAACAGCAGGTCAGACCAGAGTGGACCCTGAGAGGGCCCTTGGAGCCCCAGATCCTTCAGGACAAGGCCCCTATTAGCCTAGCAGAGGTGCTTCAGGTGAGTTTCTCCTTCCGTCTAATAAATAAATACACCCCCTCTCACCCCAACATCATCAGGTGTCTCAAGACCAAAGCTTGGCTGAGGAGCCAGTAAGTGACCTCATTGTAGCTTGTCCATTGCAGGTCCCACTGCCTCCCTCATCACACCATAACACCTGGCTTCACTTAACTCCTTTTCCCCTTTATGTACATCTGTCTGCCTCAGCTCCACCCAATGCGTCCATCTCCAGGGGGAATTTCTGAGGCCAAACTTACTTATTTTGTCTTATGTTGTCAGTTTTCTCAGTGGGGGGATTTGGAAAGGATCAGGGCTTCACCAACCCCCCCTCCCCATTCTAAAGCTGAGTCAGAGGAAGGGCTGAGGCCTATGCTGGGTCCTCTGTGATGCTTCCTCTCTGGGCAGGAAGCCGAGAAGGGGCGGCTCAGATACCTTCCTTGACCTCCCCATACAACCCCCCAGAACAATGCCCCAGGCCAGGCAGGGCTTCCTGGTCCCTCCCTTGGGATCCCCCCACCAGTGACCTAATCATTGGTGCTCTCCCGAGGGCCTAAGGTTTTCTGGTTAGAGATGGTAGAAGTTGTGGGAAGGGTTAGAGAGATGACATGTTTTCTGGTGCCCACAGACCAGTCTGTCTAAAGCCCTAAGGATCAAAGTGGAGCTGGATGGTGAAAGTCACATCCTGGAGCTGCTGCAAAATAGGTAAAATGGCAGGAATGATAATAATCACACGGAACAACTTGTATAGCATTTACCAAGTGCCAGATACTAAGTGCCTGCACTCATGGATCCTCATAACAACCCTGTAAGGTAGATTCTGCTATGTATTAGAGTCCTCATTTTACAAATGAAGAAGTCAAATAACTTGCCTAAGATCACACAGCTAGTGTGTGTCAAAACTAGATTGGGCCAGGCACGGTGGCACATGCCTGTAATCCCAGTGACTCCGGAGGCTGAGGCAGGAGCATCACAAGTTCAAAACTAGCCTCAGCAACTTAGCAATACCCTAAGCAACTCAGCGGGACCCTGTCTCTAAATAAAAATATAAAAAAGGGGTGTGTATATGTCTCAGTGGTTAATTGTCTCTGGGTTTGATCCCTGGTACCAAAACACACAAACTAGATTGGAACCCAGATAACCTGACAGAATCAGGGAGCCAACCAATATACTCTGCTGTCTCAGGGGAGGTGGGAAGGTTGGGAACATCATGTGGCCCTCCAGTCCCTGTTCTACTGCTCTAGGCCTCAGCTTGTCACTCACTGTATCATCCTATGAGGCAGCTTGGACACTGCCATAATTTTTCTTCACACCACAGGGATTTGGTCCCAAGTCGCCCAACCCTAGTGTGGTATCAGCCAGATGGCGCTCGGGTAGTCAGCGAGGGACATACTCTGGTGAGTCAGGTCCTCTTGTGCCCTATTTCTGGCCTGGATGAAGGAGGGAGGGAAGAAGTGAAGGGTGGCAGCCTGGATATTTTCATAGTAAGTTAAGACTTCTGGGTTCAAGTGCTGGTCCTCCTGTGAGTGGCTAATGTGTCTCTGCTGTAGGAAAACTGCTGCTATCAGGGCAGAGTACAAGGCCATGCCTCCTCCTGGGTCTCCATGTGCACCTGCTCTGGGCTCAGGTACAGTGGCTGAAGTGCATGACAGTAAAGAAGGACATCAGGCCTGGAGCTGAAAGGTTCTCTGACTTCCTGTTTCTTTTCTTAGGGGCTTAGTGGTCCTATCCCCCAAGAGAAGTTATGTCCTGGAGCTGGGGCCTGGAGACATTCAAGGTCCTCCCATTATCTCCCGAATCCAAAACCTCCGCTTGTCAGGCCACGTCTGTGCCTTGAACCAGAATGCACCTGTGCCCACTCAGGCTCCACCAGGGCACCCCCTGGGACAGCGCCCTATTCGCCGGGTAAGGAGGATGGCAGAAGAGTTGGACTTTGGTTATCTGCAGGGCCGACACCAGCCCCTTGGAGCTCTGTTCACAGTGACAGCAGCTCCTACTGCTGGATCCCTTTCCACATGCCAGGCACTCTGTGATCATTGCTTCATTTATTCTTCCCAGCAACACTAGGAGGTAGCAAAAGCTCTATTTTAAAAGAGGAAACTGGTTCAGAGGGGTTAGCTGACTGAACTAACCACTAAGGCCTGACCACTAAGAAATTATCTAAGCAGGATCCAGAAGCAGGTATTCAACTCATACTCCTCGCTGGTCTTATGATCCCACTTAGATATAGAAAATACACAAGTTACCAATGAGAAAGCAATAAAAAATAGAACATGTTCTGACATGTTTACTTTATAGGGTTGCTGTGAAGATTAAATGAATCTATATCCATCTATTTTCACATATGTATGTATACACACAAACACACACACACATACACAGCTTAGCACTGTGCTTGGCAAATGGTATTACCATACTGTCACTCTGCCAGTATTTATAGTATATATAGTGCCAGTACGTATATATGTATGTATTTATATGATACTGAAGATTAAACCAAGGGACACTTTACCACTGAGCCACATCCCTAACCCTTCTTTTTTTTTTTTTTTTTTTTTTTGAGACACGGTCTCCCTAAATTGCTTAGGGTCTCACTAAATTGCTGAGGCTGGCCTTGAACTTGCAGTCCTCCTGCCTCAGTCTCCTGAGTAGCTGGGATTACAGGCATGTGCTACTGTATCTGGCTATTATTTATTGTTTTTTGAATTTTGGAAAAAGCACTGAGTTGAGAGCTGGAAAAACAGAGCTATACGCCCATCTTCCTAATCTACTTCTTGCTCTGCCACTGGCAAGTCTCTGCCTCTTTGATCTCCATGGTTCATCCGTAAAATGGGTTCTTTGCCCTCTTCTGTGGAACCACAGGGTGGCAGTGGACACAGCTTTGTCAGCCCTGGAGCTACTAGCAGATTGACCTGAGGCCCCCTACTTTCTGTCCATAGCACAAGCGGGACGTGATAACAGAGACCAAGATTGTCGAGCTGGTGATTGTAGCTGATCATTCAGAGGTGAGTCTGCTGGCCTCTGCAGTTTTCCCCTGCCCTCTGGCCACCCTGCCATCTTTCACAGTAACTTCTCATCTTTTCACAGGTCAGGAGGTACCCCGACTTCCAGCGCCTGCTGAATCGCACACTGGATGTGGCCCTCATGCTAGACATGGTGAGTCCAGGGCTGGGCAGGAGCCCCACAGCCCCCTGACTGTGGCAGTCTCTTTTCTGAACCTCAGTTCTCTTTCAGTTCTTCCAACCCTTGAATGTCCGGGTGGTACTAGTGGGCCTGGAGGCGTGGACCCAGCACGACCTGGTAGAGATGAGCCCAAACCCCGCTGTCACACTAGAAAACTTCCTCCACTGGCGCCGGGCAGACTTGCTGCCCCGACTGCCCCACGACAATGCTCAACTGGTGACGTAAGTCCCTCATGCTCGGTCAGAGGGGCCTGTCTGTACCCTCCTGGCCAAATTCACATCCCTTCAACTTGATACCTCAGGCCCTGAAGCTCTGACCACCAGGGTTTCCGTCTCTGACTTTTGACCTCTTGGTTTCACAGTGATATTTCATTCTCTGGGCCCATGGTGGGCATGGCCATTCAGAACTCCATCTGTTCTCCTGACTTCTCAGGAGGTGTGAACATGGTGAGTTATTTGCAAGTCTCGTTCTCCATTCTCATTTTAGTTTCTCCCAAGTATGGGACCATTTATTCATTGAAACTCCCCTACAAAGTTGGCCAACCTCAAAGTCATAGAGGACACAGGTACTTGATGTGGCCTCTGCTTCTCAGGAAACCACCCCCTCACCTATGGCCATCACTTCACTGTGCAAGTCTTCCTATTTCTAGGGGGAAGGTCAGGGGACAGCTGAGTTTCAAAGAACAGAGGTGATCTCCAGGTGGACAGAGCTGAGCTAGAACCTCAGTTTCCTGTCACCCATACTGGACTTACCTCCTACTTTAGAAGAAGTTAAGGAGGGAGATGGTGTCCACTGAGTGCCCAAGAGGCCCCACAGAGAGAGGACAAGAGCAGTCAGGACAGGCAGGGCACTGGGTTTGGAGCCAAGCTGGGTCTGGACCTGGGGTATTCCCTTCCCAATGACAGGACCACTCCATAAGCATCCTGGGAGTCGCCTCCTCAATAGCCCATGAGTTGGGCCACAGCCTAGGCCTGGACCATGATTCACCTGAGAGCAGCTGCCCCTGCCCAGGTCCAGCCCCAGCAAAGAGCTGCATCATGGAGGCCTCCACTGAGTGAGTGGCCAGCAGGATGAAGAGGGGGTGGGGGGAGGCAGGGAGGGGTCCTCAGCCCCAACCTTCCTCGCTGCCCTCCCCAGCTTCCTGCCAGGCCTGAACTTCAGCAACTGCAGCCGACAGGCCCTGGAGAAAGCCCTCCTGGAGGGGATGGGCAGCTGCCTCTTTGAACGGCTGCCCAGCCTGCCCCCTATGGCCCCTTTCTGCGGAAATATGTTTGTGGACCCTGGCGAGCAGTGTGACTGTGGCTTCCCGGATGTGAGCCCCTCACCCAAAGCCTTGCCCACTCACTTGTGTACCCTCGCCCTGGCTCCTTAGACCTCTCCAAGCCTTCTGAGTTTCTCTGTGGTTCTGAGGGGACCACCCTGTTTGCAGGGACAGTACATGGATTTCTGGGCTGTAGCTTTCATTGCTTGTGGCTTGGGGCAGCCTTGTGGGTGTGCTGTTTGGGAGGAGACGCCAGGGGTAGGCTTTCAGGCCCAGCCTGCTCTTATCCTTGGCCCCCACTCTGTACCTTCACCCAGGACTGTACAGATCCCTGTTGTGATTACCTCACCTGCCAGTTGAGGCCAGGGGCACAGTGTGCATCTGATGGACCATGTTGTCAGAACTGCCAGGTAAACTGGGCCCAGAAGCACATGCTTATAATTCCAGCGACTCAGGAGGCTGAGGCAGGAGGATCACAAGTTCAAAGCCAGCTTCAGCAATTTAGCAAGGCCCTATGCAACTTAGTGAGAACCTGTCTCAAAATAAAACATAAAAAGGACTGGGATGTGGCTTGGTGGTAAAGCACCTCTGGGTTAAATCCCCAGTATTGCGGGGGTGGGGGGAAGAAGCACCAGGTGGGCACAGATTTGACTGGCTATCCAGAGCTCACCTGCAGGGGGCCAGAGTAAAAGGGTCATTCTGATCTCCAGCACTGGCTGAATTTGTCCAATAGTTACACTCATACTCACCCACCCTCCACAGCTGCGCCCAGCTGGCTGGCAGTGCCGTCCTACCAGAGGAGACTGTGACCTGCCCGAGTTTTGCCCAGGAGACAGCTCTCAGTGTCCCCCTGACATCAGCCTGGGGGATGGTGAGCCCTGTGCTGGTGGACAGGCTGTGTGTGTGCATGGGCGCTGTGCCTCCTATACCCAGCAGTGCCAGTCGCTCTGGGGACCTGGGGCCCAGCCCGCTGCACCACTTTGCCTCCAAAGAGCCAATACTCGGGGCGATGCTTTTGGGAACTGCGGGCGAAGTGCCAATGGCAGCTACATGCCCTGTGCCCCTAGGTAAGTGGGGAAACCTGGCCCCTCCTCTTTGTTTGTGGGAGCCGTCACCCCACTCCCACTGACCCTGCTTGCTCTTGTCCCCACCCTCAGAGATGCCATCTGTGGGCAGCTCCAGTGCCAGGGGGGTAGGACCCAGCCTCTTCTTGGCTCAGCCCAAGATCTGCTCTGGGAGACCCTGGAAGCCAATGGGACACAACTGAACTGCAGCTGGGTACACCTGGACCTGGGCAATGATGTGGCCCAGCCCCTCCTGACTCTGCCTGGCACAGCCTGTGGCCCTGGCCTGGTGAGCAGCCTGGGTGGACAAGATCAGGTAGGAAGGGACATCTGGACTAAGACAAGCAGTGTCCAGGCTTCACTGTCCACCAGTGTAAAAGGCACAAACTCTACCGGAAATCACATTCTTACCCTGGAATGAGCAAAGTCTTGTCTTCCCACTGAGCCTCAGTTTCTTCATTTATAAAAGAATGTGCTGGCCCCAGCCTGGCTGGCCTCCTACTCCTGGTAAAGCTTTGTGAGAAATGTGATTGCTCTCCTCTCCCCTTGGAGCAGGTGTGTATTGACCGTCGATGCCAGCCTGTGGATCTCCTGGGAGCTCAAGAGTGTCGAAGCAAATGCCATGGACATGGGGTGAGCTGGTTAAAGGGGAGAAGGGAATCTACATTGTGTACAACCATAGAAATGGAAAGTTGTACCCCCCCCAAAAAAAGAGGAGAAGGGAGCCTCTAGCGGGGAGAAGAACGAGGGGCTCTGAAAATAGACAGACATGCTGGGCACAGTAACACACACCTGTAATCCGGCGACTTAGCAGGCCAAGACAGGAGAATTCCAAGTGTAAGGACAGCCTCAGCAACTTAGTGAGACCCTATCTCAAAATAAAAAATAAAAAAGACTGGGCATGTAGCTCAGTGGTAGAGCAGCCCTGGGTTTTATCCCCAGGAACAAATGAACACACACACACACACACACACACACACCAAAAAAAAATGGTATGGAAATGATTTATTTGGATTCCAATCTTTGCTCTGCCCCTTATTAGCTGTGTGACCTAGGGTAGATTATTAACCTCTCTGAGCTCAGTTTCCTTGTTCATCAAATAGGCATAATAATCGTGCATATTTCCTGGGCACTATTCCCTGATGTGAGGAGTATGAAAGCCTCTAGCACAGTGTCTAGCATATTGAACATGCCCCACAGTGTTCATTTGACCCAATTTCCTCTGACATGGATAAAGATTCCCTCTCTCCTGGGCTCTGGCTCTCTCTTCCCATCATCCCTAGCACACCTTCCAATTGTGAAAGTCTGAGATCTCGAAAAACCAAAGACAGGAAAATGGTCCCAGAGTGCAGAACCCCTCACTGCCCACCCTGTACTTTTAGGTCTGTGACAGCAACAGGCACTGCCACTGTGAGGAGGGCTGGGCACCCCCTGACTGCACCACGCAGCTCCGAGGTAGCCTGGGGCCAGACAATGGGAGGACAAAATGGCTCATCCTTCCCCTTTCCCTCCTCTTGACCTCATGCATTCTCTGACCTCTTCACTCCCTGGTCTCTGCTCCCTCCTGGGTACAGAGCCCTTAGCCCTGCCCATCTTTAAACCTGACCTCCCCCCACAGCAACCAGCTCCCTGACCACAGGGCTGCTCCTCAGCCTCCTGCTGTTGCTGGTCCTAGTGCTGCTTGGTGCCAGTTACTGGCACCGTGCCCGCCTGCACCAGCGACTTTGCCAGCTCAAGGGATCCAGCTGCCAATACAGGTACAAGCCCCGCTTAGCTGCTACCATGTCCTTCAGCTGGGGACACTTCTGAAGCCTGCCCTACCTGTGTACCTGCCACTTGCTTCTGAGCCCCAATCCCTGAACTTGCTGACCACCACCCATATACCTCCCTTCCCTCATGTATCCCATAACTCTTCACCTCACAGGTATACCCCCTGTGGGTGCTGGGGTGCTGGGACCATTTCTCCCAGGACTCCAGTGCAGGGGAAGGGGTCCCTCCCTCAGGCTGATCAACTACTCCACCACACAAAGCTACTCTCCAAAAGGGCTACAAAGGGTTAACCTCCCCCATGGGTGGCTGATGGGTGGCCACGGGATCTGAGATAGGGTTCTCTTCCTCTGTGCCTTTCTGCATGCTTAGGGCAGCCCAGTCCAGTCCCCCTGAACGGCCAGGACCCCCACAGAGGGCCCAGGTGTTGTCAGGCACTAAGGTGAGTCCTGGATGCCAGAGGAAAGGGGTCCACCTTGCCTGGCATCCAGCTTGGGCCCTGGTGGTAGGGAGATAGGGCACTGAAGGTTCTAGAGTAAGGGAAAGGCTAGCATTGCCCAGAGTCAATCAGACAAGTCAAGTCAGCCTTCCCACTCTGCCCTTGCCTGCCCGCCCTCACCCTGGCTGCCAGCAGAGCAGCAGAGTGCAGCCTGGAGTGGGAGGGATGTCCCCTAGAGGAGGCTCTGCTGAGCTCTTTCAGCTGGTGAAGCTGGTGCTTTGAGAGGTGAATCTATTGGAGGCCCTCACAGTGACCGGTGTAGGGGACAAGGGGAATGGTGCTCAGAGGGCCTTCAGTGTGCCCGGAACTGACAAGCCCCAGGTCACCATGTGTAGAAGGGCTGGTGAGTGCCTCTGGTCTGAGCCCTCTGGCTCTGGCAACAGGAACCTGTGTGCAGAGGTGACCTGCATGCCCCTTACCTCACCACTTGTCACCCCTCTGCATGCAGCTAAATAACTGCATGCACAACTCCTATGCCCCCAGGGCCCTGGTTGCCCCTGCCTGGGCACTAACCCCTCTCTGCCCACATCTGTCTTTCTGCTCCCTCCTCCCCCACTCTGTGCCTGTCACTCCTCTTGACCTCTCAGCAGGTTAGTGCTCTGGGCTTCCCGGCCCCCCCCTCCAGGCCGCTGCCGCCTGACCCTGTGCCCAAGAGACTCCAGGTAAATCTGGGCCCTGGCCCAGGACAAGTGGGAGGCTTGGTGCCCAACTGCAGTGCTCATCCCTGCTCCCTGCCAGTGGTGCTCTTCATTAGGTGACCAGGGTGTCACTCAGCCTTCTGAGGCTGAGCCCCAGAAGCCGCAAAGGGTGAGCCTCCTGCCTTGGTTTCTACCACCATCTGGTGGTGAGTGGCGGGACTGCAGTCAGTCAGGGACTCCATGGTTGACTGGCACCTTCCTCCCCTTGAAGCATGTATCTGTTGGCATGCACCCAAGCCCTCTGCATGTCCCCATTCTCTCCTGCCCCTGGCTGCCATTGCATGTTTTCCTGAACTCCTCTGGGGAACCTCTGCATGACCACTGCTCCTGGCTGTACTCAGCCACTGCCCCTCTCTCTGTCCAGGCTGAGCTGGCTGACCGACCCAATCCCCCCACTCGCCCTCTGCCCGCTGACCCGGTGGTGAGGCGCCCGAAGGTAACAGTGGGGGGAGAGAAGGGCACAGCCTCTTCCCCCACCTAGGGCTGTGGTGCTGGTAGCCGTGGCGGTGGTGGCCGTGGCGAGAAGCCCCCTCTGTGCCTGAGGGCACATATCCCAGTGGCTCCTTTAATGGTGACAGGTTTGTTTGGAGACAAGGGTGATTTCTGGTCCTGCCCCCAGGCTGGTGTTCCCCAGCACCAGTGTGATAGGGGTGGGCAACATGAAACCCCCCAAGCTAGCTCATGCCTTCCCTCTCTCAGTCTCAGGGGCCTACCAAGCCCCCACCCCCAAGGAAGCCACTGCCTGCTGACCCCAATGACAGGCGCCCTTCAGCTGACTTGCCTGGCCCAGGGACTGGAATCATGCCCTTAGTCGTCCCCTCCAGGTAGGTGAGGAGGAGATCGCTGACGATGGGTGGCCAAGGCAAGTGATCTGGGGAAAAGGGATGTGTGACCTTTTTCCTCCCAACTCCAGGCCAGCGCCACCGCCCCCAGCAACGGCCTCGCTCTACCTCTGACCTATTCTTGAGGTTCCGCTGCCTCCCACTCGGATTTAGGACTTAAAGAAGTGGAACCTCATCGGAATCCCTTACAACGACTGAAGAAACCAGAGCGTGGACGCTGTGATGTCCAGTCTTAAGAAACCAAGCACCATCAGGCGCCCTAAAGCAGCACCCTGAGGACTCGCCAGTATAGCTGCAGCCGAGGGTTAAGGAGGAACTGGGGCTGAATGGGGCTGAGGGAGGTGCACCCAGCCTGTTTCTGTTCTGCTGCAATAAAGTGAGTGAGATCTTGCGAGCGAGTCTTGAAGTTCGTTCTGGGAAGCCGGTCGCCTCTCCTGCGTTTCCAGGTCTGGCCGCCAGGAGACGCTGCCTCCTCAGACCAGGGCTTGCTGGGGAGGGCGGGAGTCCTAGAATGGGTCAACTAGTTGGTGTCTCGCGGAGGCTCCGAAATTGTTTTTGAGTCTGGGATGACCCTTAGAGCGATCCTGTACCACAGAGAATTGTTTGCCCGTTGTTACCTCTAGTCTCCTAGTTCTCGCAGCAAATGCTGCCTGGTCCCCAGGGACGGCTATCTACAAACCAATCAAGAGGTCGGACCTACGTCCCCACCCTGGGACCTGTGGCTGGGAAAAGTGGATCTAACTGGTATTCTCAGAGCCCCGGAGCCGGGGCGGAGCGGGGCGGCGGCTCCCACGATCCCAAGGCCGCGCACCTGCCTCCTCCTGCTCCCCCGCCCCCACCTGAGGGCTCAGGAACAAAGGTGCTTTGTACAGGCCGCAACCACCTCATCACTTCGTCCTCGGGATGGGTCCGCGTGGGCCCCCTGCCCAGAATGAAGGTGTGGGACGGAAAGGGACAGGTGCCAACCCCAAAGTGGGCATCTAGCACACCACCTAGGGTTCTGTGGGAACAGGTGTGTCCGATAGAAGGCTCGTCTCACTAGCCCTTCTCACTAGCCTTATATGTGCAAAGAAAAAGGGATGGCTGAACATTAAGGTGGCTGGACATGCTTGGTGGATCCTTTCTCGTGCCTCATTTTCCCCTATCTGGGAAAAGGGTGTATGCTCGTTTTAAAATTCCCAAACTTCCTTCCTTCTCTCTTTCATTAGATTGAGTCCTGCTAAATTGCCCAAGCTGCCTCAGATTTCTGGGCTCAAGTGATCCTCCTCTGGAGTATCTGAGACTACAGGTGCGGGCCACCGCGCCAGCCTCCCAAATTTCTAATAAGGCTTTCTACCTTATACTAATAAGACAAGAAAGACCAGACCTTCCCTCAAAAATTCTTAGTGGAATGCGTCCCTCCTTCTCGCCCGGTGGCAGTGCGGTGCAGCCTCAGTAGAATCTTTGGCTAACCTAGCGCGGGATACGGTGCACAAAGGGTTAACAAGAGTTGGCTCGGATGTAGAGGCGGAGACAGGTTTTCATTGGTGGAAAGTTATCAGGGGCGTGGCCCGGAGTCTCCGCACCACCCCCCCTTTCTACCCCCCCCCCCCCCTCCACTTTGTACCTTTCTCGCTCAGACTGCGAAGCGGGCCGGGACCCGCCGGACCAGACCAGACCGGACCCTGGGGGCGATGCGGCTGCTGCCCCTGCTGCGGACTGTCCTCTGGGCCGCGCTCCTCAGTTCCCCTCTGCCGGGGGGCTCCAGCCTCCGCCACCCCATCTACTGGAACTCCAGTAACCCCAGGTAGCCGGGCCGAACCAGGCGAGCGCCTAGTCGGGCCTGCGCGCTCCCGGGCTATGCGCGCGCCCTCCACTCGCTCTTTGCGCGGCGCCGCCTAAGCCCGGCGGCGCGCCGGGGCTCCTTTGTTTGAGCCGGCGGGGGAGGGGGAAAGGGGGAGGGGCGAGGCGCGCCCCGGGTCTCCCCCCTCCCGCACATGTTGGGGGGCGGGCGGAGGACCCCAGCCCTGGCCGAGGTCAGTGGAGTCTGGGAGCGTGGAGCTGGGGGGCCTCGACCTGCATTCCGGGCCCCGCCCCCCTCTCTTCTCTTGCAATCCCCAGCCTCTGGCCAGCCTGAGTTAGGGTGGACCGACTGAGAATGAGGGAGGGGGCTTTACTCTTGTGAAAGAGTGTAGGTTACTCTCCAGCTTGCTGAGCCTCCTCTGGCTCTCTGGCTCCTGATCTCATTCAGTATCTCTCCTTTCATCTGGTCCTTCTATTTCTGTCCGGTCTCGACCCTGCCCTACTAGCTTAATCACCTTTGGGCAGGTTGTTTGACCTCCCTAACCTCAGTTATGTCACCTGCAAAATGGGCTAATAATACCTAGCATCCTGGGAAGTCAGGCAGAGTAACTGAGGTCATGCATGTGAAAAAATGGTGCAAGCTGTTCATATACAAACGATTCTTTCTCTCTCCTAAGCTGTCTTTCTTTGAACCTCAGTATTTTTTGCTGTTTCCACCCTCCTCCCCAATTCTCCCTGCCTCTCTGCCTTCCCCATCTGTTTTCCTTTCTGATTTTCTACTTCAGACAATCTGTGACTGTTTATTCACTAACATTTAATAAGCACATACTGTGTGCCTGGACCTGTGCTAGGTCGCTGGGAATTAGCTCAATGAGAAGACTAAGACCCTGTGCTCTGGGAGTGCTCAGATCCAAGAAAGGGCAGGGGTAAAGTCACTACAATACTAGTAACAGTGATAAAAGCTATTGTCCTCCAACTGAATTCTCTGTTCCAGAACAGAACCTCTGAACCACTTGAGGACCTGTTAAAATTTTATGTTCTAGCCCCAACCCTGAGGTTTCAGGCTCATTTATGCAATCCACGAATTTCACTGAACTGTCCTTGTGCCGGGCACCTTTTTAGGCACTGGGGTTGAGATAGAACAAAACATGCAAAGACCCTGTCCTTGCTCCGCTTATGTGTAGTAAGTCTCTTTTGAGCCCAGGAATATGCCTATATCACTGTACTGGAGAGTGAATCCAGGGGTGCTGTACAACTGAGTTACACCCCCAGCACTTTTGTAAATTTTTATTTCAAGACAGAGTCTTGCTAAATTGCCAAGGCTGGCCTCACTTGTCATCCTCATGCCTCAGCCTCCTGAGTCAATGGGATTACAGGCCTGGGCCACTGCTCTTGGCAGGAATCTTCCTTTCTAATTAGACCTCTTGATGCAGGTGGTCTTTGGACCACCCATTGAGGGACTCTTGGAGGCCTTTCATAAATCAAGTTTCACTGTGTGTGTGTTGTGTGTGTGTAGGGGTCAGGGTAGTGGCTCATTCAGTATTTGGTTCTGTTGGAGAGTAGCCTGTCCAGCCTTCCTACCTGTATTAGCTCCTTCGGGCAGCTCCTAAAGGGTGAGGAAGGGGATCCAGAGAAGGCTGAAGATTGGGTAGTGTGTGGAGGGGGCTTCTTTACATGCCAGGCACCTACTTGCCCTGGCCCCCCAAAAAATGGAGCCACCTAATACCCACACCTCATTCTTTTCTTCTCATATTCCTTTTACTCTCCAGTTGAGGTCTAAAGGGATTAAGGATTCTTGCATTCCCCACCTTCATCGCTTTCTGTACCTGCTCTATGTGTCATACCTGGTTCCCTAGCCCCCCCACCACCCCACCTCAGCATCTTCACAGAATCCATCCACCTAACACTTACCAAGCACAGGTGTGGAGCCAGGCTGCGTGGGCATCAGGGCTAGAGAGGTAGGTAGCAGCTCCAACCTGAAAGGTAGGGCTAGTGGCTGGTTTCCTCCCGTATAAAGAAGCCATATTCCAGGGACCCTGTGGTCCCTTAACCTCTGTGAACCTGTGGATTGATCAGCCCACCTGATCCTTGCACTCTGGTGAGATTTTTCATTCTGGGGCACTCAGGCCTTCCCAAGCTCTCCATCTCTGGTGGGTGGGAGAGGGGCTGGCAGGGAACTTTGAGGAGGTGCATCCCTGACCTTCACACCCTAGTTGTGCTGTGCCATCACTTCTCAGCCCATGCTACCTTGTGCCCACAGGCTGCTTCGAGGAGACGCTGTGGTGGAGCTGGGTCTCAACGATTACCTAGACATCTTCTGCCCACACTATGAAAGCCCAGGGCCCCCTGAGGGCCCTGAGACCTTTGCTTTATACATGGTGGACTGGCCTGGCTATAAGGCCTGCCGGGCAGAAGGAGCAAACGCCTTCCAGCGCTGGAAGTGTTCCCTGCCCTTCGCTCCCTTTGGCCCTGTTCGGTTCTCAGAGAAGATTCAGCGCTTCACACCTTTCTCCCTGGGCTTCGAGTTCCTGCCTGGAGAGACTTACTACTACATCTGTGAGTGATGAAGGACACACTGCACACCTGTTGGGAAAGGTGGGGAGAGGAATAGGGCTACCTTTGCTATGGTCCAGTGGAAGTTCTGCTACCCAAGACTGAGTAGGGGACAGGTAAAGTGAGTGAGGAATAGGGTTCCCTGCCTTTGCTATGGTCCAGGGAAAGTCCCGCTACCCAAGATTGAGTAGTGGACAGGTAAAGTGTGTAGCTGGCTGGAAGGAAGCTGGGGCTAGGGAAATGCAGAGAGGTGTGGATGGGGTACTACCTGAGTTTGGCACCAAAATAAGGAAAAGCTTTCCAGGGACTAGAGAGAGGAGAAGCTGGAAGGGTCTAAAACAGTCTAAGGCATAGGAAGGGGCCATTCCCTGCGCTAACTTCTTCCTCCCGATTTCCTACCAGCGGTGCCGACTCCGGAGAGTCCCGGCCAGTGCTTGAGGCTCCAGGTGTCTGTCTGCTGCAAGGAGAGCAGTAAGTGGGTGGGGCAGTGGGGAGCAACCCTTCAGGCTCCTGAGAAGGTGGGAAGGAGGGGGGAGAATCTAGGAGTATCAGGCTCTAAGGGGTCCAGGTCCAGCTTCAAGTTGTGACCTTTTCTCCCCCATTTAGCCATGTGGGAGCTTCTGCTGCACCCCTCTTTAAGCTGAGCTGAGGGAATGGGGTCTCCTGGGCAAAGTCCTTCAAGACCTTAACTGGACAGGCTGTCTTTAGTGGAGGAGACTTGAAAGGTGGGGAGACTATTGGTTGTCTTTATTTGGGGGAGACTTGGAAGTTGGGGATAGAAAGGATGAGGTAGTAGATCATGGGAGGGCACCAACTGGTTTGGAAGACTCTAGTGAACAGCTAATGGAAAGGTCAGAAAGGAGGGCTGCTTAAGAAGTGGGAGGACCCATCAGTGCCACCCCCTCCTCCTTACAGGGTCTGAGTCAGCCCATCCTGTTGGGAGCCCTGGAGAGAGTGGCACTTCAGGGTGGCGAGGGGGACATGCTCCCAGCCCCCTCTGTCTCTTGCTGCTGCTGCTGCTCCCCATATTGCGTCTCCTTCGAGTTCTGTGAGCCAAGCAGACCTTCCCTGCCACCCCATGGAGCCAGAGCCTTCCCAAGACCCTCTTGGGGAAGGGGTCCCTGCCACCTGCGCTGGGGATGCCAAGCCAGACAGACATTGATTGGGAAAGTTAGAGGGTCTGAGGTGACCCCTATGGGAGCCTTGCCCCCTCATCACAAGCTGAAGAAGAGCTTCTTCAAGGGAGCTGCAGACAGCCCTTGGCACCCCAGAGGAGAACCAGGATAAACAGAGGCTTTGTCAGTGGCTTTGATGATCTTATCCCCTCCCCCAAGAAGATTGGAATTTGGTGGGATGGAATCCTTGAGCTACTAGGGGCCAAGGCAGAAGACTTGGGGACAGGTGGATTGCTGGCCCAGAGCAAAGGAGAAGCCCTGCTTTTTGTGCCCTTTAGGCTTCTTTCCTGGGGCAGCATCTTGCCCTCCCCAGGGGGTCACTCACTTGTCTTCTGTGAAGACGGACTTGTCATGAGGTTGAATTTCATGCCAGTTTGTATTTTTATAAAGTGTCTGGACCAAGCCTTCAATAAAGCACCCATCTTTCTGTTGCCCTTCCTAACCTACTGCCCTCTGGCTCCTTCCCTGACACGAGGACTCCCTGCAGCATGTACTCTCAGCTTGACTTGGCCTGACCTCCATGCCAGCTGTGCCCAGGCCATCTATGCCAGGCCTCAGTGGGCACCCTTCTGGGCAGTGTGGGGTGGGTGCCAGCAGCAGCTGTGGAGCTTGGCACCCTCTTCTACCTCCCTAGCTCGCTTCCTGTGCTGAGGGGGCAGATGCTTCTGACAGCCCACCGGCTTGAGGCACTCCCCAAGCGCTGGCAGCACCTAGCAGGGTGCTAGGGCAAAAGCAAGGGGCAGTAGAAAGACAGCACCACCTGGGTTTCAGAACGCCTGGGTCCCTGAGAGCTGGGCGTCCCTCCCCCTCCCCAAGGGCACTCTGGGCGGTGCCTGGCCTAGAACTGGGAAGGTGGGGTCAGATCAAAGCCTCCTTCCCCAGCGGCCTCTTTGTTCTTCGCTTTTATAAGGAGGAGGGGGTGGGGCTGAGGAGGGAGGGCCCCCTTTGCTCTCTTCCCACCTCTGGAAGGCGAAGCTGTGAACCCCCGAAGCCCAGCCGGGTCCCTCTTTCTGAACGGTGATATGGGTGGAGCCAGGGGAAGGGGTACCCTTTCCCCTGCAGCTGTGCTGTACCCGCCCCAGTGCCCCGCAGCCTCCTCTGGCAAGGTGCCGGCCCGCCTGGCACCAAGCCAGCGATCGATAGGTGGATGTTGTGCTGATTAGCTCGGCTGGGCTGCGGCAGCGAGAGGCAGCGTGTGAACATTGGGGAGGAGGGAGCGGGGAGGGTGCCGGGGGTCCAGGGACCCACCAACACTGAGATGCTGAGATTGCAAACCTTTCCCCCACCGTCTAGCGCACCTAGGTCAGACCTCGGTCCCTCTCTTGAAAGGGGCGGGGCCCTCTGTCTCCCACCGCCAAGCATCCGACTTCGGCAGTCGCCAGTCATGTTAATTCCGTGGCTCTGGCTCAGTCCGGGATGGAGGGCAGCCTCCCCGCATTCCAGGCCACTTTCAGAAAACGCTGTGTCTGTAGGTGCGTGTCCCTGCATAGTTTTGTGTTAGGGCCCTCACCCCAAACCTTGATTTCTAGCGCGGACTGAGGCGCGGAGGAGAGGGTGGAGCTAAGCTGAAGGAGCTATGGCCGAGTCTTCTAGTTCTGGGTTCGAGTTCCGTCTTTACAGTCATCCATGAAGGTGTCAGTATGTTGCCATGGAAACCGACTGCACTGGTGCCTCCTTCCCTCACCAGAGAAATCAGCCCGGGCTGGCCGGGGACGACTGAGTAGCAGCCCATGCCCAGGATTCCGAACTTCCAGGGTCTCACCCTGCTCCCTGCGGCCCCAGACACCCGCTCTTCGCGGACAGAGATGCGCGCGCTCGCTCCGGATCCGGCTGGCGCGCGGATCCGCCACTGATAAGAACGCATGTGCGAAAGAGACTCCAGGCCCAGTCGTCTTTCCCTGCACTCAGACACACGCCCTCACTCAAGTCAGACGCGCACACTTGACACAGACACACGCCCTCGCCGGCCGCCCAGCTCCCTGCAGGTGCGAGGGCGGATACCTCGGTGACCGCAGGAGCTGTGTTAGGGGCTCTCAAACTCAGCCCACCTGGCCGCAGGCGCTCAGGCCAAGCCGGCACTCCTTACAGTCGCCTTCCTCACTGACCGGACCCTGCGTAGATGATTGTTTCAGGACCGGGGCCCTCCCCAGCAGAGAACTAGGGCCGAGTCGGCTCATGAGGCCGAGACTGGCTGAAGGCGCTGGGCACCCAGCCCTGCCCACGAGAAATCCTCGAGGCGTGTTCCAGGGCGCGGTTCCAGGAGTCTAGGCAGGCCTGCAAGTTTTGGGGCGTCACCGATCTCCCCTAAACTCAACGGCATTAGCTGAGGGTGGGGCCCTCAAATTGCTGGGCCTGCCCTAGTCTCCAAACAAGACTCAAAAACTCCACTTATCCTTACCTCGCCCTATTTCCCTTGGCCTGAAAGCCAAGAGCCCAAGTGTCTGCGACCCGGATCCTGCTTCACACTTTCTAAGGTTACAAATCGCCCTTTCCCCCTCAAAAGTAACCCTCTTCTTCTTCTGTAATCCTCTCCTACTTCCCTTTCATTATTTCCTTCTTTGCTCATTAGTGCATTCAGCACATTGTAAGTTCGTGGCCCTCCCTTCTTTCAGTCAGCCTGGCTAGCTGGGGTCGTCGGGGGATCCCCAGCTGTGACGCAGTTGAAAAGGGTGCGCTTGGTATTCCAAATAGCCAATAGATCCCCGGGCCTGGGGCATGAGGTCATCAGCACTAGTGCCCATTGGTTCAGGCCTGGAAGTGAAGAGGGGGTCCCCATAGCAACCGACGGTGCGTCCGAGCGCATAACCTGGAGAGTGGTGGTTGCCCCAGCTGCTTCCTCAGCTTAGGTGGGTGGTTGGGTTAGGGCCAGGAAGCTGGGGTGGAGCTCAGCTTCCCAGGTCCTGCAGCCCTGACCTAACCAATCACTTATCTTTAGAGACCCTTTTTCTCTAAGTAATGGTCAGCCACTTAAACCCAGAAAGGTTAGGAGAGGGTTACTGGTGGCAGCGATGGGGTTCTGGGTGCAGAGCCGCTGCCACCCGGAATGTCAATTCCCAGATCCTTGTGTTCATCTGCATATCGTCTGCATCTAATTTGCATTCTCTTCATTTAAGGTCAAATTGGGCAGACATCTCCACATCCCCAGCCCTGTCGGCTTGTCTGTATCTGGAATCTATCCCTTGGTAGCTCTCTAATCTATTCCTCTGTTGTCTCACTCCATGCCCCACCCCTCCTCCCACTCTCCAATGTCTCCTAGAGGTGGGAGGGGGCGAAGCATAGCTAAAGGAGAAAGGATAAGGAGGCTGCCTCTCCCTCTGGATGTTTGGTGACAGATGGGGAGTGTTGGTCTGTACTGCCTGGAGACTAAATTGGCAAAGCAAGTGGTGGGGGAAGGTGCCCCAGCTGGGTTGAGGGTCTCCAGGGCCAAATCACCAACAGGCCTGGTGGGGTGCTGAAGCTAGGGATGCCTGGTTCCAGCAAGGGGCAGGCCTGCCCACCTGTCTGATGCCACAGCAGCTTCCTTCCTCCAATTAAACACTAATGAGGTGTTATTAACCCTTACCTTGCCTACCAGCCCTCAGGTGGGACTCAAATTCATAGTTTCACACTGAGGGGAAAAGGGGGAAATGAGGACCTTTGTGGAAGCTGAGAAACAGTGAGGTCAGGCACCTGGAAACCAGAAGGCAAGGCCAGAGGCATGGATACCACCCACTGGTTATACTCTATGGGTTTCTGAGGGATTCTAGGAATGAGTGTCCATTCTCCAAATCCACTTATTCTTTTGTTCATTGACTCACAATTAGTTAGTAAGCACCTCACCTACTAATGAAATACCAGGTTGCATGCTAGATGTTGGAGATACACACTTGCTTGAGACAAGATCCCTTCCCTTAAGTAATCTTAAGAGACAAACTGGCCACTGAATACTTACAATGCAAAGTACAATTACTCATATAGAGCCACATACAAATACTAGAGGAACACAGGGGAAATGGGTCATCAGAGATGGCTTTGATTTTGAAGGATTAAGTTATGGCAGGGAGATGTGTGCAGCTAATAATAATATTTGTGAAGTTGACACAGTGTGAGTCCATGTTTACATGTGTTTTCAGGACTGTTGGTGTCTACTTTTGCAGAGCTGTATGTTTTGCATCTGCATGTATGTTTGTGAGTGTGTATGTACCTTTCCTGGATTTCTCTATGTCTGGAATCCCTTCTTCTGAACACATATTGTGGTTTTGTTACAGATCAATGTTTGCTGTGAAGCTCTTGTGCAGATTGGCCTGAACCTGCCCAGCCCAGGGGAGGGGAAGTGGAGAACTGATGTTGGCTTCTTGGGAAGGGGTGGGCAGATAGATCTTCACACCTGGGGACCCAGACTCCTGGCTCCCCAGTGGCTGTAGTCAGGCCAAGAGAGGCAAAAGACTGAACTCCAGGCTGCAGTGTGGTGTGTCTGGGTCATAGACCCCTCTGCCCTCGATTCCCCAGAGGAGAGATGAGGGTTACAGATACCAATCCCCACCAAGATCCCAGGCCCCCTCCCCCAGCCTGTTCTGTCTGCGGAGGAGCAGGCCCGCTCAGACCTGCCTGCTGGCTCTCTCCTGCAGTGAACGGATCCTTTCCAGGGGACACGAGAGGGCTGGGGAATGCTAGGGCCTATTGGGAAGATTCCAGATACTCCACCCCAGCCCTCCAAGGCTCTCTGCAACCTGGATTCTCCCCACCCACTCTGGGATGCCACTTTTCTGGGCTTTGCCCAGACACAGTCATCTTTGCTGGGGAAGCCCTTGATGGTAAGGCAGAAGGAGGGGGCTGGAGCTCTGGCATTGAAGACTAGCTGGGATGGGTTTTGGTTCTGCCCAAAGACCTCTATTCCATTTCCCTCTTTCTCCTTAACAGTCGCTTTCTAGAAAGTGAAACCTTGGTGAAATCTTGGATCTAGGGAGAGTTTTAGAGGTAAGGAAGAGGCTCTGGGTTCTAAAAAGAAGGTAAAGGATTCCTTCTTCCTCACTGTCAAGGAGGGGTCTTCATTTTTTATAGTAACTTCCTTCTCCCCTCAGTTCATATAATCTTCTTCTACTCCCCAAGCATTAAGTCACCTTTCTCCCTGTGGTAGCTGTTAGAGAAATTTGGAAATGAGGAGGAACAAATGGGAAAGAGAGTCTGTCTGTGACTGGTATAAGTGGGCAGAGCTAGGATATAACTCTTTTTGGAAGAGGGTGCTGGGCTTGAACCCAGGAGCACTCTACCACTGAGCTACACCCCCAGTCCTTTTCATTTTTTATTTTGAGACAGGGTCTTACTAAGTTGCTGAGGCTGACTTGAACTTGTGATCCTCCTACTTCAGCTTCCCAATTTGCTGGGATTACAGGTGTGCCACCATACCAGGCAGGACTTAACTTTGTGGGTGTGGTATGGGGGATTGAACTCAAGGCCCTGCACATGTGAGGCAAGTGCTCTACCACTGAGCTACATCCCCAGCCTTAGGATCTAACTTTTTATTATTTTTTTTATTTTTTTATTTTTTGCTGTAGATGGACAGCATGCCTTTGTTTTATTTATTTATTTCTATGTGGTGCTAAGATCAAACCCAGTGCCTTACAGATGCTAGTAAAGTGCTCTGCCACTGAGCTACAGCCCCAGCCCCAGGAGATAACTCTCAATAAGGATGATGGTATAGCTCAGTGGTAGAGCACTTGCCTAGCATGCAGGAAGCCCTGGGTTCCATCACTAGAAAAAGAATGAAGAAAACACTTCCGCTAATCAAACCCTTTTTGGGCTCTAAACACTGTGTTCAGTGCTTGTCAGATATTGTGGATCTTAACCCTCCTAACAACCACTCCTCAAATAGATGAAATGCTATTATCCCCATTGAATGGATGAGAAAGTAGTCCCAGAGAAATTAATGATCAGCAGGGCCAGAGAGGGGTAGAACTAGCATTCACGCCCAAGCCCACGCTTCTGTGAAGCCATGCTGCCTCCCACCAAGCTTTTTTCAAGGTATGTTAGAAGACTCACACAGTCCTCTAATGCAGCACCCAGAAGTGCCACCCTGCTTCAGGCCTTTTGGCTTGCTGAACTCCTTGAAGGAATCAGGGCATGACTAGAATTCAAGGTCATTGCACCCTGACCTGACCAGTCAAACCTTGCATCCTAATTTCCTATGTCTTGGGCCATGTTGCACTGTGTTCCCCTGCTGTCAGTCATGTGTGTGGTACCATGTCAGCTCAAGGAGGGTAGCACATCACAGAGGCATGCTAACACCCACTCGGAAATCAGGAGACACATGTATCATCCTCTCTGTTGGCACCCAGGTTTCCATGTTAGGATGGCACCAACAGCCTGCCATCCTAGTCCCAGTCCTAGTCCCAGTCCCAGGGCACACACATGGACCCTGTGCAAGGTACATAACCTGTGAATATTTCATGCCTGGAACTGGCGGCTGCTTCTGCTCACATGCGTGCCCGATCTTCCATCTCACAGGCTCCTTGTTTATTTGTTTAATGAATTATTTATCCATACCCCTCTTCCCTCCCGACCTCCCCCTCCCCCAGGCCCTAGCATCCATGATTTATTGAACACAGCTCAGCTCTGTGGTTGCCACCCGCTGTCCCAGGAGCCGCCTTGGGCCACACAGATTGAGATCTCCCTCTGCCCGAGACCTGCTCAGCTCCCTGCTTCCTTGTGTCTTGGGGATGGTGGGGAGTGAAGCGCCCTGTCAGAGAGCTCCCAGGGGGTCTGGGCTCTGTGTTCCTGGAGACATCATGGCAGCCAGTAGTGTTCTGGCAAGCTCCAGGGATGAAGGGAAATGAAGGCAGAGCCTGTAGGTGAGAAGAAAAGAGGCCAGAGGCCCTAGAGAGAGAACTAGTCTTATAGAGACAACCCCAGCCTTGAGAGAGGCCCTCATCTCACAGAGAGATCAGCTGGGTCTTATGCACCAGTGTTTTATATGATAGGCTGCAACCCACTGGGGGAGGTGCAATCAAAAAATTAATTTTATGAGTGTCTATCAGCTTTTCACTTTATTATTTTTTTCATTTCAAGAATACAGAAGCCAGATGCAGTAGTGCATGATCCTAGCAACTTGAGTGGCTGAGGCAGGAGAATCACAAGTTCAAAGCCAGCCTCAGCAACTTAAAAAGACCCTGTCTCAAAATGAAAAATAAAAAGGACTGGGTCAAGCACCCCTGGGTTTAATCCCTGCTACGAAAAAAAAAAAAAAAAAAAAAAGAATAGAGCAGAAGAAAATAAGAGAGAATCCTCTATATTAAGGTTAAGTATTGATTCATAAAACTTACTGTTTCAGTTACAAGTTATTTAGGGTGTGTGTGTGTGTGCACAAACAAGTACACACTGGGTTGCAAATCAAATATGCATTCTACTGTGGGTCATAGTCAGGAATGATTTGAATCACAGACATAAACCAAAGCCTAGACCTCACGGATAGGGGTCTGGATCCTTCCATGACTCAAATGCCACAGAGAGAGGCCTGGACCTTCAGATCAGGTCCCAAGCAGTGGCAGTGGCCCAGATCATATACACAGGGAACTGTTCCTTAGAAAAATCCAGACTCCATCAGTAGAGGCCTATAGACAGGCCTAGGCATTATAGTTGGAGGTGCATATTCTGTAGACAGAACTTCCACACACAGTTGTACAGTTTGTACATAGCACAAAGGAGCCACACAAGGGGCAAGAGGAAGCTGACATCAGCCCAAGCTCCCTCACTAAGATAGGGAGAAACATAGGGCCACCTCCCACTGAAGGAAGCAACACCTTTCTTTTTTGCACAAAGGGACTGATTGCCAAGAGATGCACCCTCGGGACTGAGTCTGCATAGAGGGGTGCTTTTTCTAATCCACATAAAGGTCCAAATAAGTCAGCAGCCCTGTGAACAGAGGCCTAGATAGTCAAAGCATCAGATCCCATGGACACAGGAGTAGGTCCACAGAGAATACCTCAACTCAAAACCCAGGTTTGAACCCCATAAAGAAAGTGACTTAAATCCTACACAGAGGGTTCCAGATTCAAGGGGAAGGGTTCAGTTATTATTGGAAGGAAGATGTGGGTGTACTAGATTCTAAAGAAGAGTATCTGGGCCTTACAGAAAAGGGTCCAAATCTTTAAGCAGGACCCAAATTCTATAAGCAGGGATTTAAGATTTCAAAAATGGAATCTAAAGTCCTGGACAAAGCAGCAAGCTCCCACTCACTGTGAATATGGACAGCCTCTCTGCCAACTGTGGGCCCAACACAGAGAAGCCTACCTTTGTGGAGCGGGGCATATGGATAGGGACTGGGATTTGTGGCCCCTGGAGTAGGCAGGTTAGCATCATTTGGGTAAAACAAGTCTCCCAGGGATGAGGAGTCTGGGGGCAGGGAGAGCTGTTTGCAAAGTCCCCCACTCCCATCCCAAGGGGCCTAATTTATTTTCTGGCTCCTAAGAAGAGAGATCTCCTGGGGTAGAGAGAAACCTAGAGAGGATAGAGGTTGTTCTTGCCTGGTAGCGGTCATACAACCTATTCTGGATGGTATTTCCCCTCCCCCAAACCCAGCACCTGAGACTGCCTTGGGGTCAGGACCCTGTCCTGGCAAGGATAAGCAGATGGAAGGTGCCTGTGTATCCTCTCTCCTAAAGCACAAAAGCAAAATAGCATCATGCCTGCCTCCCTGGCCACAGGTGGGAGGAGTGGATCTTGGGAACCCAACTTAACCTGGTTCTGCCCAGTCACTCGTAGGCTGATCCTCTCCAAAAGAAAAGTGATAAAGACAGACAACTTAAAGATCTACATTCTGGATCCTTCCCCCGAATTCCTACTTCCTGGGGAAAAAAGTGTGAGTGTCAGAGGGTGAATGTGGGTTTGTGTGTGTGTCATTTGTGTGCATGTATGAGTCTGGGTGTGTGCTTGTCTCTGTGTATCTACAGACCTGTTTCTTCAGAACTCTAGTTGTCTGGTACTAAATATACCTATGTGTGTCTGTATGTCTGTATATCAGGTGTCTGTGTTTCTATGGTTTTTGCCTCTGGGTGTTTGTGAGATGTGTGTGCTTGGGTGTCCCTGTGAGGACAATGGCTGTGGTGAGAGCTGAAATACAAGGTGATCTACTTTCTGCCCTCAGAATTAGCATCTTTGTGAGTAGAAGTGGGAATGCCTGGGGACACCAATGGCCCACCTGGAGGGAGCCTGCCTTCGAGCAAGTGAGGAGCCCTTTGTACATGTCCAGGAAAGCCTGCTTGGTTTCACCTGGCTCTTGCCCTGATCCACCCCTATGCCTTGGGCTCTCAACTGCAGAGACCCTTCTTGTATCCAGTACTGACATTCTTGGGGGCTCAGTTCCACTCCACCTCCAAGGAAAACAAGCCTCATGCTCTTCTGGGGGCTTCAGGTCACGTGCTGTCAGGCCCTTGGTGTCAGCTGAGGGCTTCTCTATCACTCTTCTGTGCACACCTGACTCATGCACAAGGAAGAGTGGCATGGAGGGAGCAGAGGGCCCAATTCTTCAGACAGGAAGGAAGTCTAGTCCTAATTATTCAGAACCGGACCCCCAGCTTCTTCTCGAGACTCCTTCTCTCTAACCCAGAAATGAATGGGCCCACAATCCCAAATCCTTCTCTTGTGAATTCCAACCTAGAGGGAGCAAAACAACCTAAGTGTGCGCTGGTCGTTCCGAAGAGTTAGGACGACCAGGCCCCCCACCCCGCCCCCAGTCACCGCTTCCCACGCGCCGCACGCTCCCGGCTCAAGCGGGGCGGGGCCTGGCGGGAGCGCGCCAGGGGCGGGGCTACGGGGCGCGCCCAGAGGGCGGAGGGTAGCGCTGTGGGCGTGGCCTAAAGCTGGGGGCCGGCGGCGGCGGCAGCAGGGAGCTGGGAAGCTGAGAAGCCGGGAGCGCGGGGCTCAGTCGGGGGGCGGCGGCGGCGGCGGCTCCGGGGATGGCGGCGGCTCCGCTGCTGCTGCTGCTGCTGCTCGTGCCCGTGCCGCTGCTGCCGCTGCTGGCCCAGGGGCCCGGGGGGGCGCTGGGAAACCGGCATGCGGTGTACTGGAACAGCTCCAACCAGCAGTGAGTTGGGGGCCCAGGGAACCCGCGCGTCCCGTGTCAGTGAGGGGGGGAGTTGGTGGGCCCAGGAAGTCCTGGGGGAACACGGGGTGGGAGTCCTGGGAGATCAGCTGGGGGCTGGGACGCGAAGGAGAGGGGAATGCACTCTGTGGGCGTCTATGAAACTCGGGGGGGGGCTGTCTGAGAGGCTGTTGGTGTATAGTAAGGAGCGCTCAGGCCGTACGGAGGAGTCTGCTGGGAGCCCCCACCCCATGTTGGCCTCTCTCCACACCCACCTCTGGAATAGTGTACCCCTGCCCCATACCTCCCCATCTTCACTCCCTTTGGTTGGACTGGCATCTGGGGGTACTGGTATGCTAGGGATAGGCCGCCGCATTTAGGGGCCCAGGGATGACCTGTTTTTGGCCATGAGGGTTTCAAGGGGTTCTGTCTAGGACTCTTGCTTTTAAAAGTGGGGTGCAGAGCTGAGGCAGGGAGCACGACCAGCGCCTTCCCAGACCAAAGGGGAATGGGTTGCCCGGCTTGTGTGGATAAACCCCGCTGGGGTGTACTGGGACTGGGTCGCCGAGTTGGGGAGTGCTGCTTGGTTAGGACAGGAACGTGGGGTACCGGTGAGAGGGAAGAAGGTAGGGAGATGTCGGCGAGTCACACACGCAACACACACACACCCGGGCTGTGGACGGCGTATGGCACCAAGTGTGAGCGGGCGTGCGCGGCTGTCAGTGTGCGTGTGTGTCTGTGTGTGATTTGTGTGTCTGCGTCGGCGATCGTCTGGGGGTGGGAACGGGCGGCGGACTGGGGAGGGGGCTGCGGTCGGAGTCCGCGTGGCCGGCATCGTCTGGGTTGGGGTGGCTGTTGGCGCCGCCGCGGTCTGGACGAGTGTCGGGGCCGCCGTGTGGTTTCCCGGGGTGTGTGGCGCGGCGGCCGGGTGCCGGCTGCGGGGCCGGGTCCTCATTCTGCTCAGTCCTTGCTGCCCTTGTCTTCTCCTCCCCGCGGAGCCGCCGTGTGTATCACCCTTGGCCGCCTCAGTGTGTGTCTGTGTTGGTAGGGGGGATCCCCGGGGACGTGGGGGGTCACTGTCACACCTGTCCGGGCGGTGCCGGCAGCACGGTCTCTGGGTCCCCACCGTGAGGGCGACTAGGGAGCAAATGGTGAGACCCCTGGGGAGACGACCGGGAGGGCCTGGCGGCCGCGACCCCCAACCTTCCAGGGGAGGGGCTGTCGCTTGCCGCTCCGCTCTTTGTTGTTTGGGGCTCTGCGCCTCCCCCTCTCTCCCTCCTCGCGCCCAGAGTGTCAGACTGGGGGTGGGGATGAGCCAAGACGCCCCCCTCTCGCTTCCCATGGAAACCTCGGGGGTGGGGATGCGGCCCCTCCCCCCCGGAGCGGGACTCCAAGATCTCCGGGGGGCGCTGAGGGTTGACTTCTCTGCTGTATCAAGCTCGTCCCCCTCCCCCAGACTCACGTCCGACCCCCGCTCTGGTAGAGTCTGGCCGAGAGTGGAGTGTTCGCAGGTTCCCCGCCACCCTCGAGCACCCCCACGTTCTTAGGGGAAGCCGGAGCCGAAGAGATGCGGGAATGGCCTTGTGGGGGGGTGTTGATCCGACTCTCCTCCCCCGCATACACCTGGGCGCAGGTGAAAGCTCCGGAAGGAGGTGGGGGTGCCGGGTTCAGGGAGCCTCTTTTCCCGTGCGGGCCTGGACCGGCAGAGGTAGGAGGGGGCATGCACCCGGCCAGGAGGCTGCTGCCGCCCCCGCCTCGCTTCCCGGGCCTTTGTTGCCGCTGCGCCCGGGCTCCCCGGCTCCCTCACTGCGGCAGCCGCGGCCCCATAAATCGTGAGAGCGACGTGCTCCGGAGCCGAGAGTGGAGAGGGCCGGGGAGCTGGGGGCGGGGCCCGGCCGAGCCACAGGCTCCCTCGCCCCCTCCCCCCAAGTCACGTGAGCTGGCTCCTGGCTCCCACCTCCCGTCACGTGCGGAGGGTCTCTGCCCCTTGGGGTCACGTGGGAGGGTCTCACGACCCCGCCTCCTGGGGTCACGTGAGAGGGTGCTGGTGGGACACGTGCAGCGGCCTCCTTTGACAGATCTGGGGGCAGTACCCTGCACAACAGCCACGACCTAGCTCTCTGGCCCCCATTTAGCCCCTCTGTCTAGGCCCCTGGAATAGGAAAGACCTGTTCCCTGCCTGCCCCAGAAACTAGGGATGGAAGGACTCTGTTGGAGGAAAGCATGAGAATGTGAGGTTGAGGGGCCCCCTGACCCCAGAAGTGAATTTGGAAGGGGGGAGAGCTGATGGCCAAATATATGCCCCCCGCCTTGTGCTTCATTTCTTTGCAGAACTAAGCAGAGGGGTTGGTCCTGGTCCCTGTCTGAAGAAGCCTCAGGAACATCATTCTGTAGCTGTCCCCTTACCTTTCTCTATCTCTGAAATGTTTGTTGCTGATCCCTTTCATTCACACATTCATTTAACAAATATTTATTGAGGCTCTACTACGTCCCTGATGGTCTTATCTGTTTTCTCTCCGTTGCCTGTGTCCCCGAGTCTCTCCTTTGCGTTTCCCTGTCTCCATCTCTACTATCTGTGGCCTCTCTGAATCAGCCTCAGGATCTCTCCCGTTTTCCAAGTCTCTCTCCGTTCTCATTCTGTTCTTCCTTCTCTCGGTTTCTGGTTTCCTCTCCTGCTGTTTCTCCCTCCCTTTCCCTTCTCAGTGAATCCGGTCTCTGTTCATCTCCCCTTCCGTGTGTGTGTGTGTGTGTGTGTGTGTGTGTGTGTGTGTGTGTCTCTCACTCCATCTCGGTATGTCTCGCTTTCGGCGGGTCTCTCGCTCTTCTCCGCCGCTGCAGATCAATAAACCTTCGCCGCCGCCGCCGCCGCCGCCGCCGCTGTCGCAGGGACGAGGGGCGGGGGTGTCAGGCATGCTGATTCTCCTCCACCCGACGCGGCCTGGGGAAGCCCCAGGCCCAGAACCAGGCTGACAAGACCCGGACCCGCGGAGTGTGGAGGCCAAGGGTGCCTGAGGGGCGCGGTGGTGTCATCGTGCACGCGCCTCCCCGCGATCATTCCCCCCGCGGCCGCCGCCACCACACCACCACCACACCACCACCACCACCCCCCAAACCCCGGCGTGCAGACCCCACGCCGCGCACACGTGGTCTGGCCTCGCCTGCTGGAGCGGGCGGCGCGCGGCCTCGGGGGCGCGCGCTAAAGGGAAGAACCGGGTCTCTTACATCTCTTCTCCACTCCCTTAACTCTGCATCCGGGCGTCTAAGGCCAGGGACAGGGATTTAGCAAGTTCGGAGCCCCATGGGATCCTTTCCATACTCCCTAGTCTTGTTAGACACCCTGTTTACCTGTCCCTAATTGCCCCGGGGGGAGAAGCTTGCTCCTTCCGGGCTCTCCCCGCTGCCCACCCAGCCCCCTCTGCAGACACTCAGGGCGGAGTGGGGTCAGGCACCTCGAGGAGGAGTAAGGGGGTCGAGAGATGCGCCTCGAGGGTGGTGCGAGCAGGGAGAAACTGAAATAACTGGGCGAGGGGGCACCCGATCTAGATAGGTGTGGACACTCTCTGTTGAGAGAGGTAGGATTGCAACGTGAGGGTGGAAGGCGGCGGAT
Source organism: Sciurus vulgaris (assembly GCF_902686455.1). Classification (NCBI taxonomy): domain Eukaryota; kingdom Metazoa; phylum Chordata; class Mammalia; order Rodentia; family Sciuridae; genus Sciurus; species Sciurus vulgaris. The sequence continues at coordinate 116,228,825 of NC_136461.1, forward strand.
AGAAAACTGCTTGAAGGCGCAGGACACTACAGTCCCCAAATGCCAACCCACCCTAACATGGGGGTGTGGGGCCCTGGAGGAGGAGTTACTGCGGAGCTATGCTGGGACTTGGCGGCACCTCCCTCTTCACTGTCTGGGCGAAGGAGGATGACATTCAATTAAAGCGCCCAAGTCAAACAGACAGGTCTTGTCGGAGTTGCGCTAGGGACTCCTGGCCAGCCCTTCTGCTGCAGATCCCCCTCCCCCGCCCCTCGTCCGCCTGATACCAAATGGGCACAGACATCCCACCGGCAATTTTTCTCCTACATACCCAGCTTTGGGGGTACATTTCAGGGTTTATCCTGCCACCTAGCACAGGGATAGGTAAGAAGTGGCTTCTCTTTCCTTGTGGTCACCCAGTAACCTGGTCCCACCCTCTTGAGGAAACCAAGGTACCTGTAGGAATATCTCTGGAGCTGGCCTTGCTCCCTACTGGAATGGGTTGTGTGGTAGGAGGAACTCGGTAGTGAAACAGGGAGGGGCTACTTCAGAATGGGACTGGAAACATGGGCGCGGCACAAGGACAGAGGCCCTAGTGTGGCTGTGCAACTGCTCCTCGCCTGGCACCCTACCACTGGTGAGCCCCCTCCCCAGAGCCTGAGGGGAGGAACAGGAGACTGTGGGGTTGGGATGGACAGGCAAGCCTGGGGAGGCAGCTGGGAGCCAGGCCTGGTCTAACCCGTTTTCCTGCTCCCAATGCCCCAGGCTGAGACTCCTGCCCACCTGAGTGCCAGGGCCAGGGAGGGGCCTGAGTGACCCATCACTCCCATGGGAACCAAGTGGGACTGGTGGCATTCCTGATGACTCAAGGAGGCTGTACCCATGCTCACTGTGGTGCCCAAACACAGGCTCTCTCTCACCTATCTACCTCACTGCCAGGTTTGGAAGGGGTTGCTTGGGGAGGGGGCAGCACGGGGAAAGCCAAGGGAGTAGGATAAGGTGGGGGAAGGACCCTCAAGGCCCCATCTCATGCCCTAACCTCCAAGTTCATTTCCCTAATGAATCTAATTACCGTTTATGGAACTGGGTGGTACCTAGTGACATGGAGAGCCAGTCCCTCCCCTCAGGGAGTTCCCAGGGACTAGGGACCCCAGCAGTTTGACATTTTGCTTGGTACCTCATGTCTTCCAGTGTCCACCATACTCCCTTCTCACTGCAATAAGTGTGCATTCTTATCCTGAGGAAGTCAGAGAAAATCCCTGCCCATTCCTCCATGTCCCTCTCTCCACTTAGAGGTTTCTCCCATCAGTACCACAATCAAGGGTGTTCAGACCAGCACTTTGATGGAGACTAGAAAGGCAAGTAGGGATCACTAGGGACCCAGCATCTGCTTCTGTGTCCCAGAGAAGGATCCAAAAAGTGAGAGGCACAGCCATGGTATCTGGGCACTGTGCCCACTACTCTGCTGAGCATGGTTATGGGGGCAGTAGCACCCAGGATAGAGAAAGAAGGGTGTGGGCTGTAGTGAGAAGTTTTGACTGGTTGACATGATGCCACGTGGGGCCTTGGTGCTGAATCCCTCAGATCGCTGATCTGTTGTGTCAGGTTATTGGGGACCTAATTGTCCATGGCCTCCGGGGTGGAGGTAAATTGGGAATCAAGGTACAGAGGTCAGTGATACTGTCCTAGGGATGTCAGAGAGAGACCCTGAGATTGCTGGGGTCAACTAGTACTGGTGTGGGGTTCAGCACACATGCAACTTAGCTTTTCTATGTGTATGCCGCCTTTGAGTAGGCGATGGACATATTTGTACCTGTGCCATAGAACTTGTGCGTGTATATGCATGAAGCCGCCATGCATGCCTATGTGAGGGCAGGTCCTGTCGGACTGGCCTCGGGGCTGGACTGGCAGCAGCAGGGAAGCATGCTGGGAGATGCGATGGCGGGTGTTTCTCACGGAAGGGATGCCTCCCACTTTCACCCTTCGCTTCCATCCTTCTGTCCCTCCTCCCAGCTGGTAAATAAGGGGGGATGGACGGAGGAAACCCGGCCTGGGTCTGGGAGTCGCTGGGGCCTGCGCGGTTTCTGTGGCAACCGAAGCGTACGTTCCCTTCTTCCCTCCGCCCCGCTCCCTCGCCTCTTTTTTCTTTGGGAGTCAGGCTGGGCTTCCCTGCGCCTTTGCTACCCTCTAGTGGCCGTCAGGAGAAAGACCGGCCAAGAAGGCGAGGGCACGGGATAGTGAAGGGACTGGCGGCCTTAGGGCCCTGGGGACAGAGACAAGGCTAAGGCTTGGGAAAAAAAAAAAAAAAAGTTGAGGGACTCAGGGGGAGGTCTGTGGAGCGGTGTCGTGGAAAGTGGGTTGGCTTTTGGGTTTCTTTTCTCTGATCCTCTAACTTTCCCGTAGCCTGCGGCGAGAGGGCTACACCGTGCAGGTGAACGTGAACGACTATCTGGACATTTACTGCCCTCACTACAACAGCTCAGGGGTGGGCCCCGGAGCGGGGCCCGGGCCCGGCGGCGGGGCGGAACAGTATGTGCTGTACATGGTGAGCCGGAGCGGCTACCGCACCTGCAACGCCAGCCAAGGCTTCAAGCGCTGGGAATGCAACCGACCTCACGCCCCCCATAGCCCCATCAAGTTCTCGGAAAAGTTCCAGCGCTACAGCGCCTTCTCGCTGGGCTACGAGTTCCACGCTGGTCACGAATACTACTACATCTGTAAGTGACAGCCCCGGCGGATGGGGTCCAAAAGTTAGTCCGAGTGACAGCCAGGGATATCTGTCATCCCTGCATTGGCCCATACGGCAGTCGCGAGGCTGAGTAGCTGATAGTGAGACCCGGGATGAGCTGTGAGACTGGGGGCTTCAGCTCAGTCATTGTTGTGAGATTAGGAGAGGGGTTTGCTGACAGTCCCAATTTTGGGCTTCAGAGTCACTGTTCCTGTGAGGGACATTTTGGGTCGGGACTTCAGGAGTCTGGTGGGACCAAAGAGGCATCAAGAGCTGATGGCAGAGCCACAGTTACCAATGTCCAAAGGGTAGGGGAGCTAGTGAAGGACGCTGCCCAAAAGACAGTTTGGAGGGAATGAGGAAAGTCTCCCCGTGAGGGCTTGGGGCACAAATTGGATAAAAGCCACTCAGGCTCGGTCTCCTCCCCAGCCACGCCCACCCACAACCTGCACTGGAAGTGTCTGAGGATGAAGGTGTTCGTCTGCTGCGCCTCCAGTGAGTGTCACCGCTCCCAGTCTCACCCCTACCCTTGGCTCCCCTGCTTTGGGGCTCCCCTGGCTTCCTGGGGGTGGGGGCGGAGGGCACAGGCGAAGGGGGCTTGCTCCCCAGCTGTAGCAGGGGGAGGGGGTCCTGGCCCTGACTCTCCCCTCCTCTCTCCCCGACCGCACCCACCCCGCAGCATCGCACTCCGGGGAGAAGCCGGTCCCCACTCTCCCCCAGTTCACCATGGGCCCCAATGTGAAGATCAACGTGCTGGGTGAGTCTGCGCAGCGCCCTCTGGTGGCCACTGCTGGAATCGCAGCCCCCTCCCCTGTGCCTGCTCTTCTTGCATGCTTTTCCCTGGGACACTTATCCTTCCTGCCCCCGTGGGTGGTCATGTCCCTGGCTCCACTTTTGCTGCCGCTGCCGCGTGGCCCAACCGTGACACGCAGCCCAGCCCTCACCAGTCTGTCTATTCATCTATCCACAGAAGACTTTGAGGGCGAGAACCGCCAGGTGCCCAAGCTTGAGAAGAGCATCAGTGGGACCAGCCCCAAGAGGGAACACCTGCCCCTGGCTGTGGGCATCGCCTTCTTCCTCATGACACTCTTGGCCTCTTAGCTCTGTCCCCTGCCTTGGTGAGGAGAGATGGGGCAGGGCTATGAAGGAGCAAGGAGGAAGCCTGGCTGTGGGGCTTGCACCCCTCCTCCCATGGCTGGAAGTGGGGTCTGCACCATACATTGTGCCCACTCCCTCTGCCCCCTCCCTCCAGGTAGGGCACTGTAGTGGACCAGGCACAGGGACAGTCAAAGGTCCCAAGTGGCCTTGTGGCTCTGGTAATGTTTGGTACCAAACTTGGGGGCCCTAAAGGGCAGTTCAGGACGTCCTGCCCCCTGGTACCTTTCCCTGACCCCTGGTGCCCTCCCCTTTTGTCCCCCCAGAGAGACAAAAATGCCCCAGAGAGAACAAGCAAAACATAAAAGGCGCCCCATCACTCTCCCCCGGGGGCAGAACATGGGGAGGGGACTAGATGGGCAAGGGGTAGCACCGCCCGCTGCCCCCTTCCCCTGTTTACAGCAATAAGCATGTCCTCTTCCCCCGCTCCCACCTGCAGGATTGTGGTTTGGATTCAATCCAAGTTTACAAGTAGACACCCCTGGGGAGGCAGGCAGTGGACAGGGGTGGCAAGGGGTGGGCATTGGGGTGCCAGGCAGGCATGTACAGACTCTATATCTCTATATATAATGTACAGACAGAGACCCTCTCCCTCCTTAACCCCAACCTTTCTTGACTTCCCCTTCCAGCTTCAGACCCCTTTCCCACCAGGCTAGGCCCCCCCAACCCCGGGGGACCCCCTGGCCCCTCTTTTGTCTTCTGTGAAGACAGGACCTATGCAACGCACAGACACTTTTGGAGACCGTGAGACAACAATGCCCCTCCCTTCCAGCCCTGAGCCAGGAACCAAATCCCAGGACCTTGCCCTGCCCATCCTACGTGGTCCCCACCCATCCTGGGCCTTTTTCAAGTGCTTTGGCTGTGACTTTCATACTCTGCTCTTAGTCTAAAAAAATAAACTGGAGATAAAAATAACTGAGTGTGTGTGATTTTAAGGGGCCATCACCCTTCTGTTTTCCTGGTTATACCCCACAGGGCACAAGGCCTGGGTTGGGGAGGGGATTCTGAGCCAAAGAGTCCACTGAACTGTGCTGTGGCTTATCTCCTTTGAGAGAGGGAGCTCTGTGGGGAGAGAGCAACAGGAGCTTTAAGTTGGGCCTGATTGACTTTGAGCAAATACCTTAACCTCTCTGGGCCTCAGGTATCCATCCCATCAGACAAACTGGGCCATAACGTATCTCTCAGGGTTGGTGCAAGGATTAAATAACGTGGGGAATTAAAAGCTCTATCAGTAATGGTCTTCTCCTTTTCTTCCCAGTCCGTGATGTTCTTGCCTAGGTTCTTGCCTAGGGTCTTTGGATTTCAGGGGACAAGATAGAAAAAAACCCACATCTTTATTTTCACTTACCTGTACCTAAAATTTAACATTCTCTTTATGTATATGGGCAAAAAAACCCACAGTAGTAATTAATGACCTGTGACTTTGTAACTGACAGAAATCACAGATGTTTTCAGACTGCACTGTAGTTGTTAAAGATATCTCAAAATATCATATACACTCATCACTACTTTGAAATGATCACAGTTGTTAGACCTTTCTTGTCTCTAATGTGTTAATAAAGAAGCATATATATTATTATACCAAAAACGTATATGTTTTGATAACTGTGTTTCAATATAATTGGTTTCCTTTATAACTCTGTAATTTTATTCATGTAAAAACACACCCAATGCTGGGGCTGGGGCTGCACATAACCACAGCACCCTGAAGCCATCAGGAGAGTAAGGGGACAGAGGCTAAAGATGGGAGAGTGTATAAAGCTGTTCGAGGAGTCCAGGCTAGCTGGACACAGTGGCATACTCCTATAATCCTAGCAGTTTGGGAGGCTGAGGCAGGAGGATCACAAGTTCAAAACCAGCCTCAGCAACTTAGTGAGACTCTTATCTCAAAAAAATTAATAAATAAAAAAGGCTGGGGATGTGGTTCATTAGTTGTGTCCCTGGGTTCAATCCCCAATATCAAAAAACAAAAACAAAAACAAAAACAAACAAACAAAAAAACCCAAGGAGCCCAAGCTGGGTGAGGTCAGGATTGTACAGGAAACACTGCACAAGGAGATGAGGGGAGGGGGGCTGAAATGTACTTAGGACTTCACTTTTGGAGTCAGGTGCCCTGACCCAGAGAAGGGGGATCTTCTTATGGCCACACAGTTGAGCATCCCTGAGTACAATTCTAAGCACACCAAAAACAAACAAAAACAACCCAAAACTCCAGGAATGGTAAGACTATGAGAGGGACAGGCATTTGGGGACAGTAGTTAGAACAAACCAACTTCCATTTACTGAGAACTTACTATGTGCTGAGCACTGTGCCCTCTTAAGCCTTACTACTGCAATAACATACGAGTGACTAAGAGGCTTTGTCCCTTGACTAGGGTTACACAGCTTGGCAAACAATAGAAATTCAAAGTGGGTCTCAAAGATTGGGTATGGCTCAGTGCTACAGCACTTACCAAGCATGCATGAGGCCCTGGGTTTCACCCCAGTACCACAAAAACAGCAAAAAGTGGGTTGAGCCAGGGGAGGTGGTAATCCTAATGCCTGTAATCCTAGCAGTTTAGGAGGCTGAGGCAGGAGGATCCCAAGTGTGAGGCCAGCCTCATCTACTTAGGGAGGCATTGTCTCAAAAAATAAAAAAGGCTAGGGATGTGGCTAAGTGGTTGAGAGCCCCTGGGTTTAATCCCTAGTACCAAAAAAAAAAAAAGTGGGTTTCAGCTGGGCAGGGGGGTGAGCACCCACAATCCCAGTGACTTGGCAATTTAGCAAGACCCTGTCTCAAAAAGTGAAATAAAAAGGGTTGGGGAGGATAGCTCAGTGGTAGTGCACCCCTGGATTCAAGTCCCAGTGCAGCCCGTGCACGCGTGCGCGCGCACACACACACACACACATACACACTCAAAAGTGAGTCTGCCACCTTGCCCTGAACACTGGAACCTGGGCCACCACCTGGAATTCTTTCCCACAAATCCAGACTGCTTCCCTTCATGCCCATGAACTGTCACTCCCTCTCATACTACTTGGAGTTTTTGGAAAAAGACATCAAAAGATCTCAGACCGGGCATGGTGGTACATACCTGTAATCCCAGCAGCTCTGGAGGCTAAGGCAGGAGGATCACAAGTTCAATCCCAGCCTCAGCAACTTAGGGAAGCCCCAAGCAACTCAGTGAGACCCTGACTCAAAATAAAATAAAAAAAAAAAAAAAAAAAAAAAGATCTCAGATCTGGATTGGATGAGCCAATCCACACCCATGTGACAACAGAGGCTCAGAGAAAGCAAGTCGCATGCGGGACTGGAATTCAGGAGTCCTGGGTCTCCACTTTTCTTCTATCGTTCTGTGATCTCCCAGAAGGGAATATTCACATATCTTCCTGGGAATTGAAATCTGGTATTATTTGAAACTTCTTAAACCCCTTCGGTTGTGACAAGGGAGGGAAGTGCCACTCCCCTCAACAATCCCTTTCCCTAAAAAGAAACCCCCTCCCCCAAAAAAAGGTTCCCTTTCCCCTGAAGCTCAGAGTCCTGCTGGGACCTTCCCCTCAGACAGTGTTTCAGTTTCCAGAGCAGGCAAGGGGGACCAGGAAGAGAGCTCAGCACCTAGGTGAATAGACACCATGACCCTGAGTCTGCCTGGCACCAAGGTCTGCAGAGCCCAGAGTGTCCTGGCTGGTGAGAGGGAAGGAAGGAGACCCACAGACCAGACAACACCTTCGGTTAGGTAGAATAGAACAGAATAGAAAAGTTGCAGGTGTGGGACTGAGTAAGACCCTAGGGGTGTGGGGCAGATGGCAGCACAGCTCCAGCTGGTGAAGGGGAAGCCTGGCTGAGCTACCTCCTTCCAGTTGCCCTACCCCAGCACCTGGGGTTCTCTTATTATCTGCTGCTGGCTGCCAGATGGTGCCCCAGGGCCTGGACATTCTGCTCTTCTAGCTGTCCCCACCCCAAAGCACAGGGCCCTGAGGCGAGGGAAGTGCAAGTCAATGAGTTTTGCTGCCTGAGGTCTGGGAGAGCCAGATCCAGATGGGCAGCACCCCACCTGAGCAGGGTCTTCTTCCTCCTTCTATTGTCTCATCTTTCTGCCTGGGCAAAGACATCAAGAGAGGTCACATCAATTCAGGTGAATCCTTCAGACACCAGAGAGAATTTATATCATCTTTCCCCTTCCTGTTCTCCCCAGAGTAAAATAAATAAATACATGAAAATAAAAAGGAAACAAGAAAAAAAAAATGGCCACAAAAAACAACTGAACCCAGATTTGGACTTGAGGAATGAGATTCAGAGTAGTCAGGTGTCAGATTGTTTGAGATCTTGATTGTGGCCTATGCACTCAGCGCTCACACACTCACCTGGGGACTGTAGGTCAGGTTCCACATGCACCTGGCTGGGATGTGGGTAAGTGGTGCTTGAGAAGATTTAGTGGTGTAAACAGGAGGATAGGTGTTGACCACTGGAGGGAGCAGGGGGCTGCTCTACAAGATCCCTCATGCTCAGGCCTGAGGCAGTGCAGGCCTCAGAAAAGACCCATCCCCCGCTCCATTCCAGAACTTCTCTTACCCCCATTCCTTCTTTCCCTCCCCCAGTTCTAAATGCTATGGGGTTGGCAATAGACTTGGACCTGTCTACACCTGCCCATCCCGGAGCTACTCAGTCCTCAAATCTTACCCGTTCTCCCTCACTGTCCTTGTTCTGTCCAGCTGGCAAACCAGGGGGCCTGGGCTGGGCTGGGGATCCATAGATTGGGACAGGGGTATCCACCGATGTGATGGTGATATGGCTAGGAAGGGAACATGAATTGGAATGGAGACACAAACTGGGACCCGGAGACAAGGACTGGGAGAGAGGACATGAATGGGGATGAGGGACATAAGCTGGGTCTGGGATATGCGCTGGCTTAGAGGACATAGGTGGGAGGTGGTGGGGACACAGGTTGGGTAACTGCAGCCCCTGGATGCCGGACTGGGGAAGTGTGACATGGACATAAGGGAAAGTCCAGATGTTCTGGGGCTGGATCAGGATGAGAGACTTTGGGCCTGGAGCAGGGGGCGAAAGCTCTTGCAAAATCTGGTGGTGCTGACCTTTGATCTGACCCTGGGCAGTCTGGCCTCTGCCAGTCTCCTCTGGCTTGGCCTGGTGGGGGTAGAGATGGCCCCTTCCCTGGAGGGTCAGCACCAAACTCTTGGCCTCCACCATAGCGTCTGGCCCCAGGTAATTATAGGGCTGTTGCCAAGCTTGGCTATAAAAGGGTGGATGGACTGGCCCAGGAACCTGGGAGAGCTAGGCTCAACTGGTCAGGAGTCCCCCAGCCTGCCCTTGAGAGGCTGGTAACTAAGGAACGCTCAGATTTCATACACACACACAACTGCACACATTTCAATTCATGCCCACTCATATAATCTCCCAACCTTGCGACCCCACACAGTCAATCAAACTCCCTTCTTCAGGAGGGAGGGGCAGGGGGTGATAACCCTGAAGGGGCCTCAGAGAGGGAAGCAGGGGTTTGTTTACACAGCTGAGGTGGAAGAGGCCTCACACTGGGCCAGAAGGACCAGTGCAGAAGGGCTCAGGCACACAGGCCACCTCCACCCCTACTCATGGTACACACTAATCCCCACCTCCACACCCATCAGGTGTGTGTGTTCAAACTGATTCCAAATCCTCATATGTGCACCAGGCACACATGCTAATGTCACACTGCCAAACACACTCAGGCAAACACCAGCTCACATACAAGGGAAGGGCTCACAGGCACCCAGAGTCACACTTGGATCTAGGGTCACCAGGGTCACACACTTGAGGGCTGGCATCCAACAGATGACACAGTTCTCTAACACAGATTGGCTGACAGTCCCAACTAAACAAACAGCATTTCATGCCAGGAAGGGCAGTGGCCAAACCAAAGTTGGGAGTCTGGGAAAGTACAAGGGGGAGGAGCCGTGTGGGGACAGCAGTGCCACGTTCACACCCCAGGGAACCTATAGGTCACATCAACAGCAAGGAGAGACACAAAAACAACCCAAAGACCCCAGAATGTCTGAGGACACAGGCACTAACCCAGGGAGAGCTTTCGCTCTCATCCATGTGTACACAGAGACCTGGGTGCACACCCTGTGTCCACCATAGTTCCTTTCAGGGACTTGAGAGGTCCTCCCCAGCCTGCCTCACCAATGAAGGAAAGACAATGCAGGTGGGGGGTGCTTGCTGGGAAGAGTCAGAGCTGTCTGATCAGAGGGACCCCTCTTCTCACACCACATGCGCTTATGTATACACACACACACACACAGCAGACCTAGAGGTCAGGGGAGGGACCCAAGGAGACCAACAGAGGCTGCCCCACCCCCCTAGGGGTAGGATCACACCCATGTCTGCCTACCTGGGCACCAGAACTGCCCACACTGGTCACAGCCTCCCTTGAGGCCCGGCCTCTCTGTACCATTAACCTCTCTGTGTGCCTGTCACTTGGCTGCCTCTCAGGGCCTGACAGGACCTGATCTGAAGTGGGAAAAGGGGGAGTCTCTCCTAGAAAGGTCCCCACATCAGGCCTTGTGAGCATTCTCACTCCTTGAGGGCAAACCGCCCACAAGCAGGTGCTAAACCCCAGGCATGCAACCCAGAATAAGGTGACCATTTGACTGGGCCTGTAGGCAGGGTTGTCTGGGAAGGTTCTGAGAGATCAGAAGCTTGAGTGATGATTGGCAGCTTGCCAGTTAGGGGGCAGGTGTTTGTGGGGAGGACTAGGCAGGGGAGATAGACCAAACAGAGGGGACAGCAGGATCCAAAGGGCAGAGGCCACTGTGCTGATATTTCTTGGAATCAACTCACAAAAACATTCACACTCACAGAAGAGAGCACCCTTTTCACACAGAGTGCCTCTGTGCAGGCACACACCCACTCCTGGAGCAAGTCTGTGGTTTATTCCTTGCCAAGCAGGATTTTTTTTTTTTTTTTTTTTTTTTTTTTTTTTTTGTACCCATACCCAGCCCTTTTTATTTTTTATTTAGAGACAGGGTCTTCCTCAGTTGCTGAGACTGACTTTGAACTCACCATCCTACTGCCTCGGCCTCTGGAATTACAAGCATGCACACTATGCCTGGCTTAGGCTGGTTGCTCTTGCACCACTGTGCAGTGCAGATCCCACGGTGCCCAAACTATGTGAATTGCACCCCCTAGAGATAGTCTAACCCACCTGCACCCCTGCTGAGAGGCTGCCCTTCTGTGGGTACCCACAGTGAAGGAGCCTCCTTTGTTGATACCAGTGACTGAGGAGCCCCAATATCCAGCAGCCCCCGAGCTTCTCAGGGCTGGAGAGAGCAGAGAGGCCACGGAGACTGGTAACAGGAGGGAGTCTCAGAGCAACAGATTCTCCTTGAACTAGAAGCCCAAGTTAAAAATAGGCCAGAAGGTGGCAGAAAAGGAAGTTGTTTTCCAAGAGGACTTGCTTCATCCCAAACACAGAGGCTCCGTGGGACCCTGCTGGGCTGAGGAGTCCAAAAGAACTGTGTCTGGGGAGCCACATTCCACCCAGTGGGCCTCCTGTGACCTTCGTTCTGTTTTATCTCCTTTATTTGTTTATTAAACTAAACTTTTTTGTGTGATTCTTTTAGGATTACTGAATGAAACATTAACTTTTGGTTAAAGTAATATCATATACCTCACTTAGCCCTTATGTTCATTCCCATCAAGCACCTCTGTGCCATTGTTACCATGCATTCTATAAGGCCCACAATATATTTTTAGTTTTGTTTTCAACTATCTTTTTTAAAAATATTTTTTAGTTGTGGACAGACACAATATCTTTATTTATTTTTACATGGCACCTCACATGTGCAAGGCTAGCGCTCTGCCACTGAGCTACAGCCCCAGCCCTGTTTTCAACTATATTTTAAAGGGAATTTTATAAGTCAATTTCAAAAAACCGAAGGCCGAATGTTTTCTCTGACAAGTGGATGCTAACACACAAAAGTCGGGGAGGGGAGAATGGACTACTCTGGATTAGACAAAGGGGAATGAAGGGAAGGGAGGGGGGATGGGAATAGGAAAGGCAGCAGAATGAATGGGACATAACTGTCCTATGTTCACACATGAACACACGACCAGGGAAACTCCACATCATGTACAAAAACAAGAATGGGAAGGTATACTCCATTTATGAGATGTCAAAATATACTCTACTGTCATGTATAACTAAAAAGAACAAACAAAACGGTTTTAAAAATCAAATAAAGGGAATTTTAGTAATCAGACACCAGAACACATGCCTGTTATCCCAGTGACTGGGGAGCCTGAGGTGGAAGGATCACAAGTTCCATCCTGGGCAAACTTAGTGAAACCCTGTCTCAATAAAATAAAGAGGATTTTTAAATAAGAAAAAAAAAAAAAAAGCTCACAGAATTACCATTTCTGGGGCTCTTCACTCCTCTATGTAGACAAATTTCCATTTGTATCATTTTCCTTTTGTTTGAAGGACTTTAAAAAAAATTTCTTACAGTGCAGGTTTGTTGGTGATGAATGCTTTCACTTTTGAATATCTGAAAGTGCCTTTATTCCATCTTCATATTTGAAAGATATCTCCAACTGAATTCTAGGTTGCCTTTTTTTATCTTTTTGTACCTTAAAGATATGGCTCTACTATCTTTGGGGTTGCATCTTTTCTGATGATAACTCCGCTTCTGTTTTCCTTCTTTATGTTACCTTCTTTGGCTGCTCTGAAGATTTTCTTTTTGACATCCCCTGCCCATTTTTATATTTTATTTAGAGACAGGGTCTCTCTGAGTTGCTTAGGGACTCATTGCTAAGGCTGGCTTTGAACTCAGGATCCTCCTGCCTCAACCTCCTGAGCCTCTGGGATTATAGGTGTGCACCACCATGTCCAGCCCTAAATGTAGATTTTTTCATATTTCTTGTGCTTAGGGTTTGTTGATCCTCTTAGATATGTGGTTTTATAGTTTTCATCAAAATTAGAACATTTCCAGTCAGGTACGGTGGTACATGCCTATGATCCCAGCAACTCAGGAGGCTAAGGCAGGAGGATCACAAGTTCAAGGTCAGCCTCAGCAACTTAAGAAGAACCTGTCTCAAAATTTAAAAATGAAATAAAAAAGGACTGGGGATGTAGCTCAGTGGTAAAGAACCTCTGGGTTCAATCTCCAGTACCAAAAAATAAAACAAAATAAAATAAATAAAATACTTAGGACATTTGGAGGCCATTTTTTCTTCAAATATTTTTCTGTCACCCTTCCTTCCTCCTTTCTGAGTCTCCAAACAGGTATAATGACTACTTAATGTTTTCCCACAGTTCACTGATTTTTCTAACTTTTGTATTTTAAGAGATCTTTTTGTTTTGTTTTTGTTTTCTTGAAATAAGAACTTGATATGTTGCCAGGTCTGGTCTCAAACTCCTGGGCTCAAGAGATTCTCCTGCCTCAGCCTTCCAAATAGCCAGGACTACAAGCTCACATCACTGTGTCCAGATGTATTTTTGTTTTTGTTTTTCAAATCTGTTTTCTACTCTGTGGTTCATTTTGGATAGTTTCTATTGCTATGTCCTCAAGTTCACAAAGCTTACTTTTCTGCAGCATTCTAATCTGCTTTTAATTCTACCCAGGACATTTTTCATCTCAAACATTGTACTATATAGCTCTGAATGGTCAATGGGGATTTTTATATTTTTCACATCTCTTTATATTATGTTTATGTTATATCTTCTTGAACATAATGGAATATATTTAATAATAGCTCTTATAGTCAGATGCAGTGGCACACACCTGTAATTCTAGCTACTCAAGAGATTGAGGCAGGAAGATTTCAAATTCGAGGCCAACCTGGGCAAAGTAGCTAGAGACCCTGTTTCAAAATAAAAATAAAAATAAAAGATCAGGGATGTGGCTCAGTGACAGAGTGCTTGCCTAGCGTGTTCAATTCCCAGCACCACACACACAAAAATAGCTATTTATAAAGCCTCTGCTTGCTGGGTATAGTGGCACAGATCTGTAATCCCAGCAACTCCGGAGGCGGAGTCAGGAGGATTGCAAGTTCAAGGTCCTAAGCAACTCATAGAAACCCTGTCTCAAAGTAAAAAGGTTTGGGAATGTAGCTTAGAGGTAAAGTGCCCCTGGTTAAACTTCCAGTACCAAAAAATGAAATAAAATAAAGCCTCTGCTTACTAATTCTGTGATATTGATTTATTATTTTCCTTATTTTCAGTCATATTTTCCTGCTTCTTTGATTGGATGCCAGACATTGAGTATTTTATGTTGTTTGGTGATGGGTTTCTTGTATTCTTTTGAATATTTTTGAGCTTTGTTCAGGAACATGACTAAATTACTTGGAAACAGATTGATTCTTCTAAGGTTTGCTTTTTAAGGTGCCATTTGGCAAGATAAAAACAGCTTTTGGCCTAGAGCTGATTTGGTCTCACCACTGAGGCAATACCATTGTGAGGATTCTATTTGCTGCCACATGTATCAGCCCCTATTCAGTCAGGAGACAGAAACCACATGGTACTTTGAACAGGAAAAGTCTAGTGTAAAGAATTATTAACTGTAACAAGAGAATCTCAGTCAGGAGGAACTAGCTAGTAAGAAAACAACAAAACTCTAAGAATATATATGGAAGTGCTGGGCATGCCTGTAGTTCCATGTACTCAGGAGGCTGAGTCGGGAGTATCACTTGAGCCTAGGAGTTTGGGTCCTGTGTGGGCAACATACAGTTTCCTTAAAATAAATAAATAAATAAATAAATAAATAAATAAATAAATAAATAAATAAATAAATAAATAAATAAAAATGTAAAAATTGGGGTGTGTGGCATGTACTGGGAATTGAATTCGGGATGCTTTACCCCTGAGCTACATCCCTACATCCTCATCACCCCACATTTTTTTGAGACAGGTTTTCACTAAACTGCTGAAGGTCTCAATAAATTGCTGAAGCTGGCCTCAAACTTGTGATCCCCCTGCTTCAGCAAGTCTCTAGGATTACAGGTGTGTGCCACCATGCCTAGGGGAGAATTTTGGTTTTGTTTTGTTTTTCTCCTTTTTGGGTACTAGGGATTGAATCCAAATGCACTTAACCACTGAACCACATCCCCAGCCCTGTTGTCTATTTTATTTAAAGACAGGGTCTCACTGAGTTACTAAGGACCTTGCAGAGGCTGTCTTTATATTCACAATCCCCCTAAATCAGCCTCCACAGCCGCTGGGATTACAGGCATGAGCCACCCGCGCCCAGGGAAGGGGAAAAATTTAAAGGAGAATATAGGAATAGTAGATACAAGGAGCAGTTAATGTTCCTTCCTAGGGTTGAGACACAGCATTCGGGAAGCAGCCTTCCCTCCACTGCATCTGAGGAGCTGCAGCTGCTGCTGAAACCTTTGGGGAAGGCACCCCAGAATCAGGAAGGACACTGTCTTCCTTCTGCAAAACGTCTCTCTAGTGCCCTCTACTGATAAAGGTCCGCTTATTCTAGCTGGCAAAGGAAAACTTTAACCGGCTCAGCTACATTTTCAGAGCAGGCAATGAAGAATCCATTTAGCACTGAGAGGCCATTGCATTAATAATTGGCTCAAAGTGATCATTGTTAGGATGTCTTCCACTGTGGCTTCTGGAAACACAAAGTATTCTGGGCCCAAAATGAACTCTGAGGATTGCCTGCTTCTTTCCCGTGATTTTTTTTCCCTATACTTGTTATTTTCCCACTTGCAGGCACCACTCAGCATGAAGCACAAAGACTTGAAGGGGACTCTGCCGATCTCCATAATTCTCTCTCTATGCACCTCTCTTCTTCAGTACTCTGCCATGTAACTGTAAGCACCTGGGCCTCCCCAAACTCTCAGCTCCCCTTCCTTCACTCAGAGACCATCAAGCTCTGCTTCCTATGCAGAAGCATCTGGGTAATCTTAGTTTATGTCTTCTCTCTCAGGGATGACTGGTTTTGTTTTGCTTTGGTTTTTACTGGGGATGGAATCTAGAGGAGCTGTATCATCTAACTACATCCCCAGTCCTTTTAAATTTTTTTATTTTTTTAGAGACAGGGTCTCACTAAGTTACCCAAGCCATCCTCAAACCTGTAATCCTCCTACCTCAGCCTCCCTGAGTCACTGGGATTATAAGCAAGGGCCACTGTGTCCATCCTCAACTGTTCTGTTCTACCTGTTGTCTGATGTCTGAATATTCAGTGTTTGTTAGGTTTTTGAGTTGTTTAGGACAATTCTGTTTAGGCCACAATCAAAAGACAGCCTGTGGGATGTAGCTCAGTGGTAGGTTCCATCCCCAGTACCAAAAATAAATTAATTAATTAAATTAAAATAAAAAGAAGAGGACTTGCTGGGGTCAGTGGCACAAATTTACAGTCCCAGCTGCTGAGGAAGTTAAGTCAAGAAGATCAGTTGAGCCTGAGTTGGAGATCAAACTGGACAATTTAGCTAGATTCCATTTCAGGAAAAAAAGGTGGGGGGAGAACTTTTATTTATTCATTTATGTATGTATTTATTTATGGTAGTGGGGATTGAACACAGAGGTGTTCTACCACTGAGATACATCTCCAGTCCTTTCTATTTTTTATTTTGAGACAGGGTCTCATTAAGATGCTGAGGTCTCCCTAAGTTGCTCAGGTTGGTCTTGAACATGATCCTCCTGCCTCAGCTTCTGGGGTCTCTGGGATTATAGGTATGCACCACCATACCTGGTGAGGAGAGGCTTTAAATTGTAATGTATACACTGTCCCTTTTAATTGGATACAGTTAATGTTTATTTTCTCATACTGGCATATAGGTTTTAGAAGTCAAATGGGACTAAACAAATTGATGAAAACTCATAGTCCCTGCCACACCTGTCTTCAGCTCCCAGCCCCACTACACAAAGGTAACTACCCTCAAACCTTCTAGTTGCTTCCTCTGATTTTCACATTCATGTTTCTAAATAAGATGCTTGCACTGCTGGTTTTTGTTTTGGTTTGTTTTGTTTTTGGTACCAGCGACTGAACCCAGGGGCACTTAACCACTGAGCCACATCCCCAGTCCTTTTTATGTTTTATTGTGAAACAGTGTCTCGATAAGTTGCTTAAGGCAAATTGCTGAGGCTGGCTTTGAACTTATCATACTCACAATCCTCCTGCCTCAGCCTTCTGAGCCGCTGGGATTACAAGTGTGTGATACCACGCCTGGCTGTATGCTGGGTTTTGTTTATGTTTTTTTTTTTTTTTTTTTCCTTTATTGTCTTTCCAAAGTTAGACTTCACTAACTCGCCCCCACAAAAGGTGAGGATTTAGTTCTCTGTGTCCTCCCCTTCAATTCACAGACACCAGACATCACACGCTTCACCCCCATCTCTCAATAGAACTAAGTGCAAACATCACAATTTAGCATTTAGATGGCTATCAAATTGTAACATATATTCATAATTGAGCCATATACTATGCTATGATTTGTTCTATTTCTTTTAAAACGTTTCATTTTCCTTGGAGTTAATAATGAACTGGAAAGACCAACAACCCAATAGAGAAATGGCCAAAGAACATGAACAGTTCACAGATAGGAAGTGCAAATGGCTTTTAAATTTTTAAAAAGATGCTCTATCTCACACAGAAGATAAATGAAAATTAAAACTACATTGAGACAGCCTTTCTCATTTATCAGCTTGGCAAAAATCCAAAAGTTTACAACACAGTCTGTTGATGTGGCTTTAGGGAACGGGCTTTCTCACACACTGCCAGTGGTTAGGGGAGCAGAATAACTCACATACAGGGAGATTTGAAGATAGAAACAAAATTACGGATGCATTTACACTTTAACCTACCAATCCCACTTCTGGGAATTTGTCCTGCAGCTATGTCTGTGCGTTTGTAATGACGTATGTATCTAGTTATTCATTGTGGTATTCATTAATAATAAGAGAGTGTTGGAAACAACCCACATGTCTTTCTATGGAGCACTGGTTAAATAAACTACTGTACATCCACACAATGGAACACTAAGCCAGTGGACTAAAGAATGAGGAAGCTCTCCATGGAAAAAGCACCAGAATATATTCTGAAGTGAAAACAAAGTCTAGAACAATGTGTATAGTACGCAAGAAAAACAAGGTAGTTCCTTCCTATTTGTTTACATCTTATTTTAAAAAAACATAGACTACAACAATGTGAATATAGTTAGCACTACTAAATTGCACACTTCAGTAATGACGATGGTAATTTTATGATATATGTTCTTTTTACTTTTAGTATAAGAATTAAACCCAGGGGCACTTAACCTCCCACATCCCCAGCCCTTCTTTATATTTTCTTTTGAGACAGGGTCTCACTGAGTTGCTTGGGGCCTTGCTAAATTGCTGAGGCTGACCTTGAACTCACAATCCTCCTGCTGGAGCCTTCAGAGCCGCTGGGATTACAGGTGTCATCCCCATGCCTGGCTTGATATATGTTCTTTCAACCACAAGACCAACAACCCACTAAAAGTATATATAAGAAACTAATTTTTTAAAAAATTGTCCGCTTCAGGAAAAGACAGAGTACACACAGTTATTCACTGTTAAAATCATTTTGGTTTTTGAATTATGTGAATGTATTAAAAAACGAATTTAAGTTTTTTTAATGCCTGGTTGATTTAATTTAAGTGTGTGTGTGTGTGTGTGTGTGTGTGTGTGTGTGTGTGTGTGTGTGACAGAGAGGTAGAGGGTGGTACTGGGAATTGAGCTCAGTGAACTCTATCACTGAGCTTTATCCCCAGTTCTTTTTATTTTTTTATTTTGAGTCAGGGTCTTGCTAAATTGCTGAGTTTAGCCTTGAACTTGCAATCAATCCTTTTGCTTCAGCCTCCTGAGTTGCTGGGATTACAGGTCTGTGCTACCATGCTCAGTTCCCTATTTTAGGGTTTTTAAAATTTGTTATTAATTTAACTCTACTAATAGAGCCAGTAGAGTCAAGCGCATCAAACAGCTCAGCACTCCCCTTTAACTTGGAGACTCCCTCCCACAGCCCTTGGTTCCTTTGGTCTGATCTGGGTTAACTGCTCTTTGGTTCTGATACACAGCTACCTCCTCAGAGCTTCCCTCCATCAGCATTCTGGGAATTCCCTTTCTCTCCTTCCTGTGTTAGAGCAGCTTCCTGGAGCCCATGCCTCATTCTTTCTATGTTTACCTTGAATTTTGTGGAGCACATCTCCAGGAGCTTCCTGAGAAACAATGTTTTGTGTTATTGAATGACTGAAAGCACTCTTTATTCTAGCCCCATGGCCCTGTTTCTTTCTTTTTGGCTTTCTTCTGGTTTTTTGTAGTGTTTGGGATCAAACCCAGGGCCTTATGCCTGCTAGGTAAGTGCTCTACCACTGAGCTACATCCCCAGCCTTTTTATTCTGAGACACAGTCTTGCTAAATTGCTGAGGCTGGCCTCAAATTTGGGATCCTTCTGCCTCAGCCTCTGGAGTTGCTGGGATTACAGGGGTGTACTACTGCTCCCTGTTTACAAACCAGCTTTGTGATAGCACTCTCACTAAATATAAGCTCCTCAAGGAAGAATCTATGCCAGTTTTGCTTGCGGATAGAGTCCTAGCACTAGAATATTATCAGGCACATATGAAGTGTTCAGTAAATATTTGTGGAAAGGAAAAAGGCAGAAAGAATGGAAGAAAAGAATAAAGGAACTCCTAGTTGCTTTCTCATCTGTTCTAAATGTTGATCTTTTGTCTAGGACCATTCTATGGACTTTTTTTCCCCAGAAAAGAATCACCTAATCTTCTTTGTGGGAACATAACCCTGGCTTCCAGAAAATAGGTAGGAGAAAGGAGCAGTAGTCTCATTATTCAATGATTTTTTGGGGGGCTGGGGAGGGGTGGTTGCTGAGGTTTGAACCCAGAGCCTGTCACATGGTAAACACTCAGTGGTAAACACTCTACCACTGAACTATACAGCCAGACATTTTTATTATTTATTTTGAGACAGGATGGCCTTGAATTTGCAATCCTCCTGCCTCACTCTCCTGGGTAGCTGGATTTCAGGCATGCACCACAGCTCCCTGCTCCAGATAGTTATTTTTATCCATATGCTCCTCAAAGCCATTTTGCCTGGTGTTCCTAAGTCTGCAGTCAAGCCCTTCCTGTGGTTTAAAACCCTACTATATGCTGGGCACCATTCCATAGCAGCACTGTTCTCTACTGTAGGAAGCAAAGTTCCTGCCCTATGAAGTTTATAACCAACTGGGGATCAATATAAAATAGGCAGCAAAGAATTGATAAGCATACAGTGGGCCCTCTATCCATAGGTACTGCATCCTCAGATTCAACCAATTGCAAACCAAAAATATCTGAAAAGTTGGAACATGAACAGAGTTTTCTCTTATTGTTATTCCCTAACCAATACAGTGTAACATCTATTTATCTAGCACTCACATTGTATTAGGTATTATAAGTAATCTAAAGATGATTTAAAGTAAAGGAAGGCTGGGGTTGTGGCTCAGTGGTAAAGTGCTTGCCTCACACATATGAGGCACTGGGTTCGATCCTCAGCACCACATAAAAATAAATAAATAAATAAAATAAAGGTATTAAAAAAAGCATACAGGAAAATATGTATGGTTTATATGTAAATACTACACCATTTTATATAAAAGACTTGAACATCTGTGGATTTGGATATCCAAGGAGGGTCCTGGAATCAATCTCTGTGGATACCCAGGTTCAACCATGTGTGTATGTATCAGGTAGTGAAGTGACAAGTGCTTTGAAGAAAAGACAGGAAAATACAAGTAAGAAAAGTAGCTGTGCATCTGCAGATCTGTGATCTCTGCATGCATAAGTGCATGCTAGAGTACTTAGGAAAGATCTCTCAGCTGGGTGCAGTGGTGCCCACCTATAATCCTAGTGACCTTGGGAGCTGAGACAGGAGGAATGCAAATTGGAGGCCAGCCTCAGCAACTTAGCAAAACCCTGTCTCAAAATAAAAATAAAAATGGCTGGGGGTGCTGGGAGTGCTGGTACACATCCGTAATCCCAGCAGCTCTGGAGGCTGAGGCAGAAGGACCATGAGTTCAAAGTCAGCCTCAGCAATTTAGTGAGGCCCTAAGCAATTCAGCAAGAAACTTTCTCTAAATAAAATATGAAAAAGGGCTTGGAGTGTGGCTCAGTGGTTAAGCACCCCTGATTTCAATCCCCAATCCCAAAAATAGAAAGAAGGGAAGGGAAGGAAGGAAGGAAGGAAGGAAGGAAGGAAGGGAGGGAGGGAGGGAGGGAGGGAGGGAGGGAGAGACAGATGGACAGACAGACTGGGAGCACTAGTGGATTTGCCAGGGGAGCACAAGAGATTTATACTTAAAAGGATCTCTAAACTGTGTGTGAAGAACAGGAGTCTAGACTGAGAGTGGGAGCAAGAAAGAAAAGGGGAGCCACTGCCAGGTCCAGCCAGAGATAATGGCAGCTCTTCCCAGAGTGGTGGATGTAGAGGTGGTTGAGTTGGGGTGGATTCTTGACCTTCACAAAGGGAAATCTGATAGGTTTTTCAGAGGATGGAATGGCAGGTAAGAGAAAGAACACAGCCAAGAATGACACTTTGATTGTTTTGTTCTGTAGTATTCTGTTTTGGCTGCTATGGAGTGCCATTTTCGTTCTATTTTGTTCTGTGGTGCTGGGGATGGAACCCAGGGCCTCTGATAGACTAGGCAAGTGCTCTACCAGTGGTCTGCACACCCGTCTTGGTGGTGCAATTTTCTGAGGTATGAGACTCAGGGAGAGGAGTGGGCATGGGGTGGAAATCTAGAATATACTTAGGTGGCATAGAATGTGGGGTACCAATTAGACATCCAAGGGAAATGCTGAGTAGGTGGTGAGCCCACAAATGGGAAGAGTGGGTGAAGCCCGGCTCAGATGTACATTTGTGAGTCCGCAGTTTATAGATAGTGTTTACAAAGGAACCCTAAGGAAATCTTTCAGGGAATGAGAGGGCAGTGGGCAGGTTTCCCATGGAGCAAGGTTTGCAGGGGTATAGTTACCTTCATTTCTGTGAGTGCTAGAAAGACCTGGAGACCAAAACTCCCTAGATCCCCTTCCCCAACCCTATCCCCATATCCAGTCCTGGATGACATCCTGCCCTGAGGTGTCTCACTCCTCTCCCGGGTTCTGAAAGAACCAATGAAGTCACTTGGGCTGGATTTCACTCTGCAGGCACCCAGTTTAGAGCCACTTCCCCTCTCAAAAGATCCATTTCCTCACCATACCTGCTGTCCATCTTCCAAAATATGTTCAACCGGCATGTAATGTGGTCTCATCTATCCTTGGGGAGCTATACTACTATTACATGATGATTTGCAGTTATTTTAGGGTGGTTTGGAGAATACACTGTGTGATTAACCCCTCGTGTTGCCCTAAGTCTTTGAAAAATGGAATCTGAATGTCACCACAGAAAAAGCTAAAGACTCAAAGTCAGACCCAAGTTCAAATTGCAGCTCCACCATTTATAAGAATTTCAGCTGAGAAAGGCTTTTAGCCCCCTCAGTCTTCACCCCAGGATGGAAATGGAACCCACTTCTTGGTTATCCCAAGGACTGGTCCCCTAAGTCTCCCCACCCCTAATAGAATCAATTCCCCAGAAATGTGTAAGTTCGAACAGGAATAAAAATGGACAAAAGAGAAATGAGAAAAAGAGAGGTAACTAGCCTACCCCAAATGAAAGCCCACCCCCAACTCAAGTATATCTGTAGCTATATCTATTCCTGCTCATTATGATCACTTTCTGTCCTGGGAGTTAAAAGTGCTTGACATACCACAATTGTCTAACTTTAAAATATAAGAAAGAGCCAGGCATGGTGATGTACACCTGTAATCCCAGTGATTTAGGAGGCTTAGGCAGGAGAATCACAAATTCAAAGCCAGCCTCAGAAATTTAGTGAGGGGCTGGGGTTATGGCTCAGTGGTAGACGCACTTGCCTGGCATGCATGAGGCACTGGGTCCCATCATCAGCACCACATAAAAATGAACAAATAAAATAAAGTTATTATGTTCACCTACAACTAAAAAAATGTTTTTAAAAAGAAAGAAATTTTAGTGAGGTCATGTCTCAAAATAAAAAATAATAAAGGGCTGGATATGTGGCTCAGTGGTTAAGTCCCCCTGGCTTCAATCCCTGGTACCAATAAATAAATTAATAAATATAAGGAAGAAGAACAGGAGGAGGAGGAAGAGGAAGAAGAGATGGACAAGGAAGAAGAAGAAATACAAACCAAGAAGTAACATTTCTATGACAACTGAAGTCCAAACAACAGAAGGAACAGAAGGGACCATATTTCCAATTGGTGACCATAAACATATCCTGGCCCCCTCCCTAGGAGGGGGTGAAAGCTCACACCCAGATTCTCTGTGTCTGGGTAAAGAATACCCACAGGACCAGATGGGTAGGGCACACTTGTGATCCCAGAGACTCAGGAGACTGAGGTAGAAGGATCACAAGTTTGAGACCAACCTCAACAATTTCTTGAGAGCCTGTCTCAAATATTAAATAAATAAATAAAAGGCCTAGGGATGTAGCTCAGTGGTAGAGCATCCCGGGTTCAATCCCCAGTATCAAAACATAAAAAAAAAAAAAAAAAAAAAAAAAAAAGAAAAGAAAAAGAACCTCCACAGAACAAAGATCAGATATCAGAAGGGGCTACTTAAGAAGCTGGGCACAGTAGCACATGCCTGTAATTCCAGCAACTTGGGTGCTGAGGCAGAAGGGTTGCAAGTTTGAGACCGGCCTCAGCAATTTAGTAAGACTCAGTCAGTCACAAAATAAAAAATACAAACAGCTGGGAATGTAGTTCAGTAATAAAGTGTCCCTAGGCTTAATCCCCAATACCAAAAGAAAAAAGGGTTACTTAATTATACTTTATGTCCTCTCTGAAAAGGACCTCATTCATGTGACTCCCAAACGTAAACCAAAACAAACGAATAAACAATATTCCACAGGAATGGAGATACCCTCAGTCCTAGCCAGCCCCTACCTTTGCCATGTGCCACACACGCTATGTATCACAGATCACACCACACATATCACAAGCTATGTCCAATAGAACTTTGCTCAGGAGCGAGTTGCACAATAACTCAAGCAATGCTAGAGGTCACACACTAAAGCAAACAACAGTCTAGAAATTTCTAGAAGTTTATAAACTTCCTTGTTCTTGTCTGAAAACCCATATCTTTGCCACACATGGTTTAGGATTCAGGAAACAGATCACAATCCCATGGTCTCCAAATCTATTCTGATACGAGTGTTGCTTCTTTGGAATGTCACTCCCCATGAGTCACTCCCTATGACTGAAAATCTGGGCAGATTCAGCCATGTAGGGGCACTGGCAGAGCTCTCAGGGGCAGACCTAGTCACTGCCTATTGGGAGCAGCAGTGTGGGCTTGGCAATCCATTCTGCAGACTTGACCCTGAAGTACAATGAGACCATGTACCAGCTACAGGGCACTAATGCTCCAGGGACTTCATGAGGACACCTATTCCAGCAATGTGGGTCACTGTGAGGGTTAATATGATAGATTGTATGAAGCTCCTACGTGCCTGGGATATCACAGATGGTCAACAAGTAGTCACAGGTATTATTATTAATAAGTAAAAGTGGTGCTGCTTCCTGGAGATCAGGCCAGTGTCGAGTCATGAAGGGCCAAAGGAGTTCAGAGGGTAGAGCTGTCACCAGGTCCTCCTTCATGGAGGATGTGGAACTTAACCTCGTATTGCCAGATAAATTACAGAACTCCCAGCTGAATTTGAATTCTGGGTAAACAATGAATTTTTTAAAAACATAATATGTCCCAAATATTACACCACACATACTAGAAAATCATTCATTGTTTATTCAAAACTCAGATTTCACTGGGTGTTTTAGTGAACTTTGTGTCACTCTGACCAAAATACCTGACATGAACAACTTAGAGGAAGAAAAATTTATTTGGGGCTCACAGTTCAAGTTTCAGTCAATTGTCTGGTGACTCCATTGTTCTAGACCCAAGTGGGGCAGAATATCATGCAGGAAGAGCCTGGTGGAGGAGCACTGCTCCATTCATGGCAGCCAGGAAGCAGAGAGAGAGGGGAAGGGGACCACAGGGAAGATGAATCATTCCAGGGCACATCCCCAGTGACCCACCTCCTCCAGCCATGCCCCACCTGCCTACGGTTACCACCCAGTCAGTCCATTCAAACTAAATAGACTGATTGGGTTACAACTCTTGCAATCTAATCATTTCACCTCTGAATATTCTTGCATTAACACAGGAGCTTTTGGGGGATACCTCACATCCAAACCATAACTCAGGCCCATTCTATGCTTTCATTTGCTAGAGCAGCTTAAACTTAAAAAGCAGCATAGGGCCAAGCACGGTGATACACATCTGTAATCCCAGCAACTCAGATAGCCCAGGCAGGAGGATCTCAAGTTCAAAGCCAGCCTCAGCATCACAGTGAGGCCCTAAGCAAGTTAGTGAGACCCTGTCTCAAAATAAAATATTAAAAAGACTGGGGATGTGGCTCGGTGGTTAAGTGCCCATGGGTTCAATGCCCAGTACCGCACACAGGAAAAAAAAAAAAAAAAAAAGCAGCATAGGAGGACTGAGAGGAGGGGTTGGAACAAAGTGGGGGAACTCTCCGCCTCCTTACATACAGCTGCCAGGTGCTCTGCTGGGCAGTTTACAAGAGTGTCACCAATCCCTGTGAGGGATTTATGATTCCTTACACTTTACAGTTGAGGGAGCTGAGACTCAAGATCACTACTAGTTAGTATTTAAACCCTGGGTCTGCCTAGCCCCCAAGCACCTGTTTCTTCCTTGCCCCACGTCCTGGGGGTGGCAGGGAAGTTAAGGAAAGGGCATGAATACCCACCTTCACTTGAGGACCGCTCCAGGCCCCTGGCCCCTGGCCCAGTGCCTTCAATACAGGCTAGCTATGTAATACCAAGGCTCTGCCGTTTTTCTCCTTTCTTTCTGCGATTTGTTTTTGAAAGCCAAACACAATGGCTAGACTTATAGATTGCCACTCCCTTTAGCATTTCCATTTAACGAGGCTGCAGTTTGGTTGCCTTTGAATTATTCATCCAAATCAAGTATTCCATCTGCATTCAGCTTTGTGTTCCACAATGCCTGTCCCTAGGAGTCACCGCAGGGAATAGTGCCCAGTTACTGAAGCGCCACCATCCTTCATCAATTAAGGGCCAGGAAATTTCATGATAAAGACAAGTATGCCACAGATCTTGTTCCCCACAAATGTTATCCCCCTAACAGGATTTTCTAATATGATAAATGTTATGCAGCATAATGAAAATAAAACCATGCTTTTTTCCTATTAGATTTTTGAATTCTATCAATTGTAAATTCAGTACAATTATATCTATACTCTAAACAATGCAAAGTTCAGAGTATGAAAATTTTTAAATATCCTAAAATCTGATGGTTTTTCCAAAGTTGAAGTTCATGTCAATAATCTTTTTTTTTTTTTTTTTTTTTCCTTTGTTGTTGTTGTTACCAGGAATTGAACCCAGGGACCCTTAACTACTGAGATGTATCCTCAGCCCATTATTATATTTTATTTAGAGACAGGGTCTCACTGAGTTGCTTAGGGTCTCCTCTGACTTAATTGCTGAGGCTGGCTTTGAACTCACGACCCTCCTGCCTCGCCTTCCAAGTGGCTGGGATTACAGACATGTACCTGCACGCCCAGCATAGTCTTCCTTTTAGCAAAGTAATTCTAGCCGGGCACAGTGGCACACACCTATAATCCCAGCTTCTCAGGAGGCTGAGGTAGGAATCACAAGTTTGAGGCCAACTTCAGCAACTTAGTGAGGTCCTGAGCAACTGAGAAACCCTGTCTCAAAATAAAATACAAATAAAAAAGGCTAGAGATATGGTTGAGTGGTAAAGCCCCTCTGGATTCAATTCCCAGTACCAAAATAAATAAATAAAGGAATTCTCTTTTAAAAGAACCAAACAACAACCACATTTAATTCATAAACATTGACCGAGCTCCCACCCTGGGCACGCGAAGCTGCAGGGAAGGACACTGTTCCGGTCCTCAAAGAACTTGCCATGGGGACAGACACATATTCAGCTAAATTTCCAGAAGAGAAGGAACAAAGTAAACATTGTAAAAGACAAAATGTCACAGGGGCCCAGAAGAGGGAGTGATTAATTCGCACTGTGGGGAGGTGGTACGGAGCCAGGCGGGAAGGATGAGGAGGATGCTGACAGCTGGCGAAAGCATCGCAGCAAGAGCGAACAGCTTACGCCAAGGTGGAAGGCCACGCTGCGCCGGGGGCCGGGCTCCTCCTCCACAGCTCATTTATCAAACTGTGCGCTGCTATGTTCTAGTTATGAAGTGTTGTCAAATATCATCGCACCTACTTGCTTCAGAAGTAAAAATCACATACCTGCATTATTAGCCCTCAAGGCCTTTAACTAATGATTTATAATATGGTGGTTTTTAAAAAGATGCTAATTTCCCAGACTAACTGAAGCACCCTCCTGAGGACGGAGGCCCCTTTACATGCATTCCAACACCAGGAACACACACCCTGACCAACAACGGGCCTCTTTTCTCGCCCCTGATACTCTCCGGCTTTTAGGCATCTCTACCTCTACCTCCCTCGTTAACACTACTGCAGGCCACACAGGCTCACAAATCACAACGCCTGCACACTGCGCCAGACAGGAAACACATTGGGAGGATTTTAAACAATTTTAAAATGTGCCTTCAAATTTTACAGCTTGCTTTACTTGCCTGAGGGAGGAACCCAGCCCCTTATATAAATATCACCCCAAACAGGCCTGCTCTACATCCCACCCAGTTCGGGGAGCTGGGTTTTCTATGTCAAGTTGGGGGGAGATTCGTGGAGATTGTTTATTTTCGCCCCTTTTTTTTCTGTGCCTTCTGAGGTTCCATTTTAATCTGTGTGTCCTGAGGTCACTGACGTGTGTGTGTGTGTGTGTGTGTGTGTGATACTAGAGATTGAACCCAGGGGTGCTCTACCACTGAGCTACATCCCAGCCCTTTTTATTTTCTATTTTGAGACAATTCTTGCTAAATTACTGAGGCTGGCCTCAAATTTGTGAGGTCCTCCTGCCTTACCCTCCTGAGTTGCTGGGGGTTCACTGACTTTTTTGTTTGTTTATTTTATAGACACTCCTGGTAACCAGGAGAGGGGAGGCTCAGACCTTGTTTCTCAGTTCACCAGTCACCCAGTCAGAGACAAAACCATTTAGCGGGTTCTGGGTGGACCTATGAGGAAACATCTCAACTAAAGGGTTTCCTGGCCATGAATCAGACAATTCTCATAATACAGGCTGCTGGGAACAGAGGAAAGGCCCTGTCCCTACAGAAGGGTTAGAACAGAGCCCCCTAGAGAGAGGAGCTAAGCCTCAATCCCCAGCCCCTAGCCCAGTGTCTGTATCCACAGGAGACCCTGGGGGCCCCACCTGGATTCTTCACCCACTGTCCCC
Organism: Sciurus vulgaris; assembly: GCF_902686455.1. Classification (NCBI taxonomy): domain Eukaryota; kingdom Metazoa; phylum Chordata; class Mammalia; order Rodentia; family Sciuridae; genus Sciurus; species Sciurus vulgaris. The sequence continues at coordinate 116,257,127 of NC_136461.1, forward strand.
TCCCACCAGATCAGACATTGTAGGGTCTCCAGTTAACTGTATTTACTGTTGTTTTTTGTTCATTGTTACTGAAGTATAATTTTCACACAGTAATATTCACACATTTTAAGTGCCATTGGCTCTTGATATCCTCGGTTTCCTCGTCTATAGATTTAACCAACTGCAGATGGAAAATATTCAGAAAAATTGTTTATATCAAACAAGTGCAGACTATTTTCTCGTCATTATTCCCTAAACAATACAGTATAACAACTATTTACATAGCATTTACATTTCATTAGGTATTATAAGTCATCTAGAGATGATTTAAACCATCCAGGAGGATGTGCATAGGTTATATGCAAATACTATGCTGCTTTATATAAGGGAATTGAACATCCTTGGGGAATCCGGGAACCAATTCCTCACAGCTACCCAGGAATGCCTGTATATAGGTCAATTATGGCTTGACAAATGTCTACACTCCTGTAACCACCACCCAAACAAGATAAAAAACATTTCCATCCCCAAGGAGTCCTCATGCCCCCTTCCCATCAGTCCCCCAATTCCCACCCTCACAATCCTGTCTCAGTCAATCATCAAACTGCCTTCTGTCACTAGAGATTAAAGTCACCTGTTCTAGAGACAATTTGCCTTTGCTAGTGGGCACTGAGGCTGTGCCTCTCTAGCCCCAGTCCTGCCCTTCTATCCTACGAGCATCCGGGTGCATCTAGTGATACAAACGCATGTTGGTTGGTTAGTTGGTCGGTTAGTTAGTCTGCAGGAGGAAGAGAGTATTCTGTTGAAACAGAATTCTGTAGGAAAAGAGTGAGAGGCACCAGAAAGAAGAGTCTTGGATATGTCCCTGACTTGCTAGAGCCACATGACTGGCTTTTTTTTTTTTTTTTTTTTGTACTGAGAATTGAACCCGGGAACACTTAACCACTGAGCCACATCCCTGGCCTTTTTTATTTATTTATTTTTTAGTGTGGATGGACACAATATCTTTATTTATTTATTTTGATGTGGTGCTGAGAATTGAATCCAATGCCTCAGGCATGATAGGCAAGTGCTCTACCACTGAGCCCCAACACCAGCCCCCCAGCCTTTTTTGATATTTATTTTGAGTCAGGGTCTCACTGAGTTGCTTAGGGCCTCACTAAACTGCTGAGGCTGATTTTGAACTCACAATCCTTCCAAGCTGCTGGGATTATAGGCATGCGCCACCACCTTGGCCAGACAACTGGCTTTGATGAGGGCCTTGGAGCCTCACCACCTGATCCAAGTTTTTTGTGACTAAATGAAGCCGACAGTTGGAGACAGGACCCACCCTACATGGACAGACCCACCTGCTGATGACAGAATGGCAGCTGGGTCCTCAGCCCCTGTCCTGTTTTCCTTGGCTGTCCCTGCCTAGGGCAGGATGGTCCCTCATTTGGCTCGAGTTTTCTGCAGAAGGACTCAACTGGATTGCTGTCCCAGAGGAGCTGTAATAAGACATTCATAGAGAGCCTGGTGGCTTGTAAGAATACCAGGTTCAGAAATCATCAATCTATCAGGAGAGCACACCTCACAGGAGTGGGCTAGCGAGAGACGCTGAGAATGCTCCCAGATGACTCTGTGGCAAAGTCCTGCTTCTCAGAAAGGATTAGGAATCTCACTACAGCACAGCAAGGTAGCAAGCACACAAAGCCATCCTCAGTCCAGCCTTGGGGAAGCTGATGGAGCTGCATGGATGGAAGCAGCAGAGGTGACACAGAAGGAGAGAGACTCCTGCTTGCTGCCCCTCCTCCCATCAGCAAGACACATTACACATTGCAGCAGAGGCAAGTTTATGAGCCCACACTTGGGAGACCATCAACAATATCTGAGTAGAACTTTGCAGAGCACTGGAGGTCCTATGTCAGTAGTCAGGGGCAGAAGCTAGTTGAAATTCGCTATTATTTCTCTGAGAGTCCTACAAAATGAAAATCATAATTACTATAATAACTAATCCCAGAGTCTTTCCATATGCCAAACACACTAGCTCTTCCAACTACTTTATATACATAATCTCATTTAATCCTCCCCATGATCTATGGGTGGGCATTGTTATTTATTTATTTATTTTTGGTACCAGGGATTGAACCAAAGGGCTCTTAACCACATCCCCAGCTCCCTCTTGTTTTTTTTTTTTTTTTTTGTTTTTGTTTTTTTTTTTTTGAGACAGATTCTTGCGAAGTTGCTTAGAGCCTTGCTAAATTGTTGAGGTTGGCTCTGAACTTGCAATCCTCCTGCCTCAGCCTCCTGAGCCATTGGGATTATAGGTGTGGGCCACCCTCCTAGCTGGACCTTGTTATTATACTCATTTCTTAAATGAAGAAACATAGGCACAGCTGTAATTTTCCCAGGATCAGAACCCAGTAAATAATAGTGCTGGGATTTGAATTCCTGAAATCTGTGTCCAAGGCCAAGCTCTTTGACTGAAGGAGTAGGTGCCCTGGGAGAACAGGCGCTCAGGATTCCCTTCCAGTACTTCTCATCTCTCCGCCCACCACACACTCCTCCCCACCTGCACTTGGAGACATAGCTGCTCCCCACTTTACTGAGACAAATTCTTAGACCTTAACCCTGTGGTTCCTATTCCTCCTGGTCCTCAGTTTCCCTCATGCATCTCCAGGACCTCTTCATGGGTTTTCTCCTCTCTATCTACAACTAGGTCCAGGTTTCCCCATCTAATATTTTAAAAATCCTTCCCTCCATTCTGAAGCCTTCCCAAACTACTCAACATCTGGTTGTTAGCCAAGCATAGTGACACGTGTCTATAATCCCAGAGGCTGAGACAAGACCATCCTGAGCAATTCATCAAGGCCTTGTCATCATAAAACATATAAAAGGACTGGGGAGCCAGGCACACTCCTGTAATCCCAGCAACTCCGGAGCTGAGACAGGAGGTTCCCAAGTTCAAAACCAGCCTCAGCAGATTAGGAAGGCACTTAGCAACTCAGCAAGATCCCATCTTCAAATAAAATATTAAAAGAGGGGCTGGAGTTGTGGCTCAGTGGTAGAGTGTTGCCTGGCATGTGTGAGGACCTGGGTTTGATCCTCAGCACCACATATAAACAAATAAAAGATTCATTGACAACTAAAGAAAAAAAATTTTAAATATATATATATATATATATATATATATATATATATATGACTGGAGATGTGGCTCAGTGGTTAAGCACCCCTGGATTCAATCCCAGGAACCAAAAAAATAAAAAATAAAAAATAAAAAATAAAAGGACTGGGGATGTACCTCAGTGGCAAGACCCCCCTCCTCCAAACCCTACCCCAGGTTCAATCCCTAGTGGGAAAAGAAAAAAAAAAAAGGAAATTGAGTAGTTCATACAATAAGAGACTGAAAACCCGCCTTGGGGGATAAGCAGGAATGAACAGTATGGGTTACAGCCAGAACTAAACCAGAGTCCAGGAAGAATTTAGTAACAAATGAAATGTAAGTTTCACATATGTCTGAGTGGGCATTAGAAGCCCAGGATGGAAGTGTCTGGTGGGGCTCTAGCAAAAAAATATCTGGGTGATGAAGTATTTACTTTTTCAGCCTTCACAACCCTGCTTCTCACCTGGGCTCCTGATGCTGAAAAGATAACCCCATCTCCCCCCTCCCACCCATACCCCCACCTCCGGCAGCCTATCCAAACTTCTGCAGCATCCTGGAGAGATCATTGCTCTCCGTGTCCCAGTGGCCTCTGCTTGCACTCATTGTCCCTCTCTAGGGCAGCTGGATAGTACGGGACAGTGGTTAAAACAGAGCTCTCAGTATATTACCTTGTCACAAATCTGACTTTGCCACTTACTAGCTGTGTGATCTCAAGGATGTTATCATATCCTCTGTGCTTTAGTTTACTCATCTGCAAGATTAGGATAATAATACTATCTAGCTTTTATAATGAGTGTGAAGATAAAGTGGTCTAATGTACGCAAAGTGCTTCCAGTGAGCCTGGAATGTGAGGAAATGCTGTTATTATTCCCAGGGCACCTTACCCATTATCCACTATCCAACCCCTTCCTAACTCTCTGCCTTAAAGTCCTGGACCACAGGGTCCCCAATCTAATCCAACCCCTCAGCTCATTTCTGAGGCCAACCTGAGGCAGACTCCATGCCCTTTTTTCTAGAAAGCCCTCAGCCTTGTCTCCAAGGGATCTTCCCCATGATATCTGCCTGAGCATCTTCCTGACTGCGAACCTGAGATTCCTGGGATACGTGCTCTTTTTCTGAGTCCACAGCAATGTGCCATCTTCCCGCAAGGCTGTTTACTACATTCCACCTAGCATTCCTCTTGCCCCACTTTTCTAGGTGGTTTTAGTCCCCTTCCTGCTCCCCCACCCAAGCTATGTCTCCCTTCTAGGTCTTTTTACCTTCTCTGCACCATTACTTAGTCCATTCTTACTCTTGTTCAAGACCCAGGTCAGGATCCCCAGGACCTGACAATGCTTCACATGTGGTCGGTAAACTTGATGATGCCCAGGCCATGAACAGGAAAAGCAGGAACGGGTCAGGGCAACTAGCTGGAGACAGGAAGAAGAAATAGGGAGGAGAGAAGAATGGGCTCCAAAGATAGGTCCTCTCCCCATCTCCTTCCTTCAGTCCTTGCAGGTGCCTGGAGTTCTTTGGACATGGGATGACCTTAACCACCATTCTGACCAAGGGAACCCTCAAAAGCCTTTCCACCACCCATCTCTCTGTCCCCTCTGCACCTCAGAACTCTTGTCCCTGGAGCATTTGTCACATACTACCTGTACAGTAAGTGTTTATCTTCCTGGGACCCCTCTTCCCTGCTTTCCTGATATTCTGAAGACTCCCAGTAACAGCACATTTATCTCCAATCAATCCATGAAGGCTGGACCACACAGTGCCAAGGAACAGTGTACACCCACAAGTTAGCACCAGATCCCTGCATATGTGTTAGTTCATTTGATTGCTATAATAATTCCATGGAGAAAGTAGTCTTGCCTCCATTTCACAGACAAAAACAAAACAAAACTGAGGCTCAGAAAGTTTAAATAAGTTTCCCCACCTGGGACCCAAACCCAGAACTTTGCACAGTTTACCTTATCTGGCATCCTGTGCATGACCTAGCAAAAAGCCTCTATCTGGATATCTACTACCTGCAGGGACAGGCCAGGTCAGGCCTAAGCCCTAAGGTACTGCATCTCAGAGCCTGTCCCATGAACCCCATGAACCCCTTCATATTCCCTCTAGGACCTCCCACCTTATCCCCTCTCCCTCTACAGACCACTCTTGGGGCTTTGGTTTGGAGGGAGCTGGCCTCCTCCAGCCCCTTCTCTATGCACACTCTCCAATTGCTCACAGCTAAATCAGCACGTTCTGCCGAAGCCTTCCCTTAATCTCCAGAATAGCCAGGCAGCAAGGTATAGTATAGAAGAAATAGTGTGGGGTGAATCCAAGTCCCATGTTATGGTTTGAATATGGGGGGTTCCTCCAAGGCATCTGTTAATGCAGGAATATTTACAGGTAAAATGATGGGATTATGAGAGCTGTAACCTAATCAGTCTACTCCAGTTTGAAAGGACTGACTGGGTGGTAACTGAAGGCAGGTGGAGTGTGGCTAGAGGAGGTGGGTCACTGCGTGCGTGGGGGGTACCCTAGCAAGGTGTATCTTCCCTGTGACCCCTTCCCCCCACCTCTGCCTTCTGACCCTGCCATAAGCAGAGCAGCTGTCCTTTACTAGGCCCTTGCCCCATGATGTGCTGCCTCACCTTAGGCCCAGAGCAATGGAGTCAACTGTCTATGGACTGAGACTCTGAAACCATGAGCCCCAAATAATCTTTCTATCCTCTAAGTTGTTGTTGTTGTTGTTTCTAATATGCTTTTGGTTGTTAATGGACCTTTCTTTTTATTTATTTATTTATATGTGGTGCTGAGGATTGAACCCAGCACTTCACACATGCTAGGTAAGTGCTCTACCACTGAGCCACATCCCCAGCCCTCTCTAAGTTGTTTTTATCAGGTATTTTGGTCACAGCGATGCAAAAAAATGACTAAAACACCCCACCAAGGGCAACCATGTGAGTGCTAAATACCATCACCTGTCCTGTCTGAGCCTCTATTCCTTTTCCTGCTCAGAGGGGATGTAACTCCACCTCACAGAGTGTAGGAGTCTATAAAGATGAAATAGTATGTGATAAAATGTACAACTGAAAATACTGGACCATCGTAAAATGTTACACAAATGTAAGGGATTCCAAACTGGCTGTAACATGGGTGTTAAACTATAACCTCTCAAAGATATTCACCATAAAAAAATCACAGAACGCTGAGAAAAGAATCGAGAAGTGTGTTTGCTCCTGAGACTGAACTTCTATGAACGATTGTATTTCTTTGTGTTTCTCCTAGTTTTCTGCACTGATCATGTAATTCTGTAATTACAAAAAAAAAAAAAAAATTATATAATAGTAATCCCTGGCTGAGGATGTAGCCTAGTGGTAGCACATTTGCCTAATATCTGTGAGGTCCTGGGTTCAATTCCCAGCCCTGCCAAAAAAAGGGGAAAAAAGGTAAATAAATAAAGTAATGCTTCTGATATAAAAGTCTCTTAACTCTTGCTCTTATACGGTGTTATCATGAAAAATTATAGACAGAGCTAGGCACACTGGTGCATGCCTGTAATACTGATGATTCAGGAGGTTAAGGCAGGCAGATCCCAAGTTGGAGGCCAGACTGGGCAACTTATCATGACTCTGCCTCAAAGTAAAATTTAAGAAGCCAGGCGAGGTGGTTCAAGCCTATAATCCCAGCAGCTCGGGAGGCTGAGGCAGGAGGATCACAAGTCCAAAGCCAGCCTCAGCAAAAGTGAGGCGCTAAACAATTCAGTGAGACTCTGTCTCTAAATAAAATACAAAGTAGGACTGGAGATGTGGCTCAGTGGTTGAGTGCCCCTGAGTCAATCCTGGTACCAAAATAGTAATAATTTTTAAAATTAATTAATTAAACATTTTTAAAAAGGATTGGGGATTTTGCTCAGTGGTAGAATGTCCCTGGTACAGAAAAAAAGGAGGAGGAAGAGAAGGAGGAGGAGAACAAGGAGGAGAAGAAAAAGAAGCAAAGGAAGGAAGGTGGGAAAGAGGGTTAGTAGTGCACTGAGTGTGAAGGTTCTCCTGTGCACGCTTTACCCAGCTTTTCCATGATGGAGCTCCAAAGCTGGGGAGATGGCTGAAGAGATTTCTCCCCAGTTGAAATAACAGGAAAGAGATTCCAGCCCTATGCTCCTCTTTTGCTCTTCTGTGCTTGAGACATTGTAGGAGAAGCCTTTCCTATGAGCTTCAAGGTTCACCCTGATATCCCGAAGCAACAACTACTCTGAGCTTCTTACTCTCTTAAACTCTAGACCCTCACCTCCAGATGCTCCCTGGATACCTTCCTCAAGAAGTTCCACTGGCCCCTCAGATGCATGATGTCTGTGGCACACACTCTTCACTTCTACCCAAAGCCATGCACTCCTGCTAACAGAAATCCAGTTTCTATGGGGAAGCAAGCAGGTTTGTGATTGCAGAAGGAAGTCTCTGCCCCAACCCCAGTCAGAGTACACCCTTGATCTTTGCAGATACAGGTGTAGCAATAAACACGTGGATACTTGAGCCAAATCTGTTCCTTGAAGGTAAATCGGCTAGGAAGTTTTACTTTCTTTTTATTTTTGGTGCTGGGGATAAAACCCAGGGCCTCCCACATGCTAAGCATGCATTCTACCACTAAGCTGCACCCCAGCCAAAATTTTTCTACCAAATAAGAGAGAGCTGGAGGAGGAGGAGGAAGAGAAGATAGAAGAGGAGCAGCAGCAGCAGCACCCCTTCTTCCTGTGACCCCTGTAGCTTGAAGATGGTTCTGAGGCTAGCTGAAGCAGCCACATTGTAGCCAGGGGCACATTACTAATAAAGTGAGAAACTTGCATTTATTTATTTAGGTACTGGGGATTGAACCCAGAGTGCTCTACCACTGAGCTACATCCTCAGCCCCTAATTTTTTTTTTTTTACAGTGCTTTTTTTTTTTTTTTTAATTAAAAAAAAAAAAATCCCCCTTAGGTTTTTTTGTTTGTTTTGTTTTGCTTGTTTGAATTTTGAGACAGGGTCTCACTTAGTTGCCCAGGTTGGCCTCTAGTGATCCTCCTGCCTGAGCCTCCGGAATAGACAGATTATAGGCCTGCGCCACCATGACTGCCTGGGAAACATGCATTTTATTTTTCAAAATGACCTGAGGGATTGGACAGAGGTGGCTCCAGCCTAGAACCCGCCCCTCCTGCTGATGCCTCACCCCATTACCCATGGATGCCCTCTGGGACTGAGCCAGGGAAGACGCTTCCCAAGGCCCTGAGGCTCTGGCCTTCCCCAACGCCAAACCACAGGGCTCGGAGCAAAGGACTAGTAATCAAGTAGTTGTGCCTGTTCCAGACTGGAAATGCTGCCTGCAGGCGGGCATCGCACCCACAGGTGGGCGGCCCATCCCTCCGGTGGGGGGACAAGGCCTTCCCCAGGACATTCAGAGGGTTAACCCTGCCCCTCAGGAATTCCCAGAAAGGCTTCACGGAGGGAATTTCCCAGACAGACAACACAGACAGACATCTCAAAAGCTCTAGCCACTGGGCACAGATGTTTGCCCGGAGTTGGCGGTACTAAGAGCTAACGCAGGCACACAACTTTGCAGTGAGAAGTAGCCCAGAGCAAAAATCAGGACTAGACCCTCCCAGTCAGGCCAAGGGCTGGAATGTGAAGGAGCCCAGAGTTGGACCCAGCGTTGGAAGACTTTTCGGTTGTCTCGGTGCCTGCAACTCTCCTCTCTGTCCACCAGGCGTCGCAGCAATTCCAAGAGGGATCAGGGCAGGGCGAAAGTGTTTGGTGGGGTCTGAGCTTAGTATTTAGCAAGTTTGTCTTGCGGGTAGGAGGGCTTGTTTATTTCCCTGTTACCCCAATTCGGACAAGCATATGCCAAAACTGATCGCGGACTCAGCTAGGGTGGCAATTTTATCTTAGATTCACCCATGAACTTTCGATGTCCATCACAATGCCTGGTGTCTCTGAGTGTTCCATTTATTCTGATGAACAACCTCCGACACACAAATACATGGACAGAAGAGTGATAGATCAAAGTCTAAAGTGAGAAGGCTGGGAACTCTACAAACCAGGGAAGGAGGACCCTGCGACATGCTTGTGCCCTGGATTTCCCCACCACCTTTTCTCCACCTAGAGGAAGGCAGGGCGGGAGCGGACGTGGCCCCGCCAGACGGGACCCAGCGAGTCCGAACCTGCCGTACCCAAGCAGAGGAGCGCGGGACCCCACACGTACTCGTTTGGTCTGTCAGAGAAAGGAGGGAATCCGATCCAAAGTCATATCCTCTAGGGAATAATCTGGGCCACCCTCTCTAAAGAGGTATCACTGTCCACTGCCCTCTCTAACCCCTCTACTGGTTTCTTTTCAGAGCAAAATTCAACACTTTTACTGAATAGTGAGTGATCTCACTCACTCAACAAACCTTTATTTCCCATCTACCATACATGCTGGGTGCTGTGCTAGGAGTTACCAATTACAGAGTGAAGAAAACAAAATCCCTGTTCTCATAGAGCTTCGATTTCATGGAACATTTGAGTTGGGTGGGATGGGGAACTCTCACCCGGGACACGCGGGAGACCGACACCCAAGTGAGCAAAAAGCGCGTGAGGTGCCGCCCTGGGGCCTGTTGGCGGATAGACTTCGGCCCAGGCGGGTGGGGCCGGCCGCGCCTCGGATCAACGTGGGGCTTGGGCACGTCGCCTGCGGCAGGTGTATGTGGGGGTGGCGGTGCGCAGAGACTGACCCTGACCCAGTCCCGGGGTTACCCGGCCTCCGCACCTAGTTGGCGCTCAGTAAATATTTATCGTAAGTGCAGCAAGTCGGGCCTCCTGCGGCTTCAGCCCGTGGCCGCGGGGAGGAGCCCAGCAGGAGCCCTTCTGGCCTCCAGACTCCTCCCCCGCGGGGTCAGCGCCGGACTTGCCGCGGCGTCCGGGCCCCGCGTAATTACAGGGGCTGTCGCCAGGCCTGGCTGTAAAAGACTAGGATGAAACGGCCTGGGAACCGAGGAAGCTGGGCCCGAACCGGCCAGGGGCCGGGGGTCAGCGGCTTCCCCTGCTGCGCAGCCGCAAGAAAGAACAGGTTAGGGACGAAGACACACAGCACCAACCCCGTAGCGCACACAGACACACAACTCCATACATAAACCACCAAGCATGCAGCCACACAGCATTCGGCTCTCCAGCTACAGGAACACACTCGAACCTAATCAAACACTTGCCCGCCCTCTCCACCCCAGGAGGCGACACCCGCCTGCCAACCCCTCTCCAGACGGCTGGAGATCCCGCCTGGGAGTAGAGCCTCGAGAGGCGAATTCCAGTGGGTTTGTTTACATGGCACGGGGGAGGGAGCCAGTGCCGGGTACTCGAGCTGGATTTTGGGGCCCGACCGACTGGGAGACCAGCTCAGATTGAGCCAAACCCAGCCATACAACCCCGGGACGCTGCACAAACACATCCCTGCCCCCACCTCGCCCCACCCCCACTACACGCCCAAACACGTTTCCCGTGGTGTTCACACACTGTTCACAAACATTAGCATACGTTTGTCAAAGAGTTTCACATGCTTCCACACACGCGGCTGTGATATTAGTTACAAATGCTTTCACACTTGCGCACCATCACACGTATTTACACACGCCAGATGTATATGTGTTGGTTAGTCACCCTTCAAGCCCAGATTTTCAGTCCATATTCGAGCCCATTCACACGATACACACGTGTAATGTCACACACACGGTACCCTTTGGCTCATCTAAAAACAACGGACACCCTCCCGTGTCCAGGGTCCCGCGTGTCATTCAGGCGCACTGGCACTAATGGACAGAGGATCCCTTAGCCCTAGCCGCACACAGCGTTGCACTTTATTCCCGGCATCCAGGCGATGACACAATCTCTTGAACAAAGACAACATTGACAAACCCAACAAAAACAAACAGCCCCGTGTATGTGGGGAGGGGCAGCCAAGCGCATAGTCCGGGAATGGTGGGGGGAAGGGTGCAGGAGGAGAACGTGGGAACTCCGGCGCCAGAGGCTAGGTTTGTGAGACACGGGAAAGGTGTTGGGCATATGCACAACCTCGCACCCTGTAAGATCTGCGCCGAGCTCTGTAAAGCCTGGTCCAGCACCCTAGCCTTCGCAAAGCCGCACGTGAGAGTTTGTTTCTTTCTGCAGCACGAGACGGCGCCCAGTCCCACAAAGCCCACAAAGCTTCAAGCAGACCTCCAAGTGAGCAAACACGCGGCTCTGAGGTGTTCTCTGAGAGCAGAAGAGCGCGCTCCACTCCCTCCGCCACCAGGGGCCTCTTCCCCAACCTGCTCTCCCCTTCCTCCTCCACCTCCCCAGCCCCCAAGCCTCCGGGCAGCAGCGCGCCGGGCGGGGCGGGGGCGGGGCGGGGTGTCGGGCGGCGCCGGCCCAAAAGGCGGAGTCGCCAGGCGAAGGGGCCAGAACTGTGAGTGCTGTGCTCAGTTCGCCGCGGAGAAAGCCAGCGTGAACCCAGAACCCGAGGAGCCCCTCGTCCCCGCCCGGCCTGGCCAGGCCCTGCGCTATGGAGTTCCTCTGGGCCCCTGTCTTGGGTCTGTGCTGCAGTCTGGCCGCTGCTGACCGCTACACCGTCTTCTGGAACAGTTCAAATCCCAAGTAAGCCCTGAGTCTCCCGCTGGCACCCTGGACGCTGGCTGGCACTGCCCCTCCCCAGGGTAACTGTCCTGGCCAGCCCCTGACCTGAGCCTAGGGGAGGCAATCACGGGCGGGAGGGATTCTGTAGCTTTTCTTCTCCTTCACTTCCCCCTCATAACTGTGAGCACCCCACTCCGGGGAAGGAATCTGCCGTGTCTGCTTGTGTGGTGCTAAATCTGTCCTTCCCTTCCTGCCCACTGGCACCCCTGTCACTGTGAAGTGAGGGACCCATGCTGACTGTTCCTGTCTTGAGTATAGACTACCCACCCCCCCGCCCTCCTGGGATCTTATTCTAAGCGCCCCAACCATGGAATCTCTGTGCCCTCCTTGTGTGTCACTTAGGTATCTGCCCATACTGACAGGTACCTGATGTGATATCAAAGGGGAGCAGAGGGCTCAATGTAACTAACCCTGAAAGGACCCCTCAGGAGAGGCCCCAGCCTCAGGTATTAGGCATTCATTCTGCATTTAAGATGACTCTGAAAAGCCCCCGTCAGGGGTCTTTTAGGGTGGCATAAGTGAGGCACATGCTGTGCATTGGTAGATTGAGGGAGTCATCCATTTTTGAGGGTTCAGATAATCATACTGAAGAAAAGGGAAGGGAAAGATGATGGGAAAGTGTCAGAAGGACTGGAAGAGTTTAAAAGGGTTACGAAGGGCTTTGGCCAGTAAGGAGTTAATTTCTCCTGGGCAGGTTAAGGGCTGTGAGGCAAATGGTACTGGGAGGAAGACACTCAGTCTGACCCTTTGTTCTTGCCCTTGAGTTGTGTGAAGTTATGGGAACAACATTTGAGGGAAAACAGGAGAGGAGGGTAGGGTAGAGCAGGGAGAAAAGGGTCTGGCAGCTGGGGGTCATGAAAAACACTACTCAGCTTAGCCACCCCAAGCCCTGCTGGCCTGCCTCCCACTCCCCTTAAGAAAAGATATTGTGCCAGCTTCCTCTGGTCCTGTGGCATTGAGTTGGGGGCAACTGCCACCACAACCCATCTAGTCCCTCCTGTTCGCACTCCTGGTTGCTAGTTCTTTGCCTCCTTGGCCCAATCTTTTCCCAGTAGTGAGAGAGAGCAAAGTCCCTGTTTATGCCCATGCCAGGTGTTGGCTAGAGGAGGAGGGGACAGGAAGCCATGAGTAGGGAGGGGGGGACTCTGGCCTTTTCCGTTCCCAAGCTCCCAGGCTTCCTCTCTTTCAGGAAGGAGCCTCTTCCTTGCCCCGCTCCCCGCCTGCCTTCCTTGACGCCAACATGGCCCCCTTTCCCAGATGGAGAGCAGGAGTCAAATGAGGGCTAAGTAGAGATGGTACCCTTAGGAAATGGTGCCCCATCAAGCACAGTTTCTACCCTACCCCTCTGACTTCACACACACACACAGCCATACCCAGGACTAAAGAGGAGCCAGTCCAGAGTGGAGTCTATTGGCAACCAAGTTGGGCCCAGCTTGGGGGCAGAGATGAGGTGGCAATGTGCTGGGCGGGTGTGAGGCTGGCATGGTGACTCAGGGCAGTGGGCACTGGCCCCAGGATCTCCAGGCCCCAGGCAGGAGCAGCATGGGGAGAAGGGTGGTGCTACTGTGAGCTGGGCCCTGGTCCCAGTAGTGCCAAAGGGGCAGGTATCCTGCCTGTTCATACCAGCCAGACCCCTTTACCTGGAGACTAGTGCCCAAGGCAAGCCGGCATCGGGCTACCCTGGGGTACAGGGGTGCTATCCACACTCACCAAGGTAAATTTTCACAGGTTCTCATAAGTGCTGAGGCGGGTAGCAGAGGTGGATGAGGAATGAGTCAGTGCCCGTCACGGGAATGGGGGAAAGACGCCAGACCCAGAGCTGAAATACCTGTTCCGAAATGGCTTCTATGTTTATCTCTCCAGAGAGGAATTTTAAAAGCCTCCCTCAGCTCCTCTCTCTTTTCCTGGGGTGGGGGAGGGGCCCTAGTAAGCCTAGTTCCAGCAAAGGCAAGCTGCAGAACCAGACCTCTTAGGAGTCATGCAGACTGGGCAATGGGTGTCCGTCTCTGAAGCCTCTTGTCCTAACTATTCCCCTGCCCTCCTGCCACTCTTACCCAGGGCTTGGGTTTGAGGCCAGTTGGCAGCCAGCTCTGCTGTCTCTGCCTGGCAGTGCTTGGGGGAATTCAGAAAAGCTGACCAGTTTGTTGGGGGAGCTTTCCCCCTACCAGGACCCTACCCAGGATGGAGCCAGGTGTCTGGAGCAGGGGGGGAGGGGCTAGAAGGCAGTCGGCTGGAGCCTACGGGTCTTTGGGGGAAGGGAACTGGCTCCACCTGGGGAGGAGGGGAGAGGAGAAGGCAACCTCAGGTCTGAGAACAGCATTTCTTCACAGGGAGGTAGGAGTGCAGCTTTTGGAGACAGGGAGTTGGGGGTTGCTTTCAGAGAAGAGGACCAGGGCATAAATTTAAGTAGCAAGAAAGGGAGATTGGATTGACTTGGTGAAAATGATTTAACTTAGAGGAGTAGGGGCATTATCTGTGGGCCTGGGTCTGGAGTAGGGGTGGAGTAGGGGTTCGGGGAAGGAGCAAAATTGGCAGATGTAAGACTCAGTGAATCGGGGGGAAATGAGAGAAGCGTTAGGGGCTCAGCATGAGAATGATAAAGAGAACAGGTTATTTGAATCCCGATTACAGAATGGTCCAGTAGGGTCTCAGACTGAGGTCTACTAGCATTTAAAGGAGCAACTGGAGCAGGATGTGGTGATGCACACATGTAATCCCAGCAACTGGGGAGGCTGAGGCAGAGGGATTGCTAGTTCCAGGCCAGCCTCAGCAATTCAGCAAGACCATGTCTCAAATTTTAAAATAAAAAGAACTGGTGACCTAGTTCAGTGGTAAACCATCCCTGGATTCAGCCCCCAGTACTGAGTGGAGAAGCAACAGTAGAATAAATTTGGGGATATGTTTATGGGTAGAGAGAAGAATAATGAGTGAGCTACAGAAATATTTAGAAGCCCATCCTTGGGCAAATACTTTGGGGTTATAGAATGCTTTAGTATCTGAAATATACTAAGTGGAAGACTAATAGGAGATGATGGTGTTGGGGGAGATAGTAGAGAGAAATATAAGAGATCAAGATCTGTAAATATCGGGAGTTGATATTTTGGAAATATCAACTGGAGTGAAATGTTAGGGGTCATGTAACAGTCTGAGGCTCAAGTCTTGGGCCTGGCTTCTGAATGACCATTTGCTTCCTCCCACTCTGCACACGCTCAGGTTCCAGGATGAGGACTACACAATACATGTGCGGCTGAATGACTACGTGGACATTATCTGTCCTCATTATGAGGATGACTCTGTAGCAGAAGCTGCAATGGAGCGGTACACACTGTACCTAGTGGAGCATCAGGAATATGGGATATGTCAGCCCCAACCGAAGGACCGGATCCGTTGGCGGTGCAACCAGCCCAATGCCAAACATGGCCCAGAGAAGCTGTCTGAAAAGATTCAGCCCTTCACATCTTTACCCTTAATCCAGGAATTCAAGGAGGGACACAGCTACTACTACTTCTGTGAGTACATGGGGTCACACACGTGGGTACACATATTGGGGACACGGTGACATAAAGCATATGCTTGGGGACATGCTTAGTGGACAGTCAGGTAACACGGGACCCCTTCTAAGCCTGAATTCTATTTACCTTCATTCATATCATGAATGTGGAGTGAGCTTCTGTGTACTGGGCAGTCTTTTCTGGCACTCTGTGCACAGATACAAATAAAACGCTTCAGAACCTCAGAACCTCTGTCCTCAGGGAAGCTGGGAAGAAACACACATAAGTCAACAGATCGTAAGAACAAGGTGATATGGGAAACATGAGCACAGGAACCTTGGGAAAATGACCTGTGCACTGCCAGGGTAGGGGGAACAGAAAAGGATGAACAGGGAAATGACTCCAAAGCTTAAGAGAAGCAGAAGAGTTTGCTAGGCACAAAGACATATGTGCAAAGGAAGCATGATCTCTTCAGGGAACTCCTGAAGAAGGAGGCACAAGGGAAGTGGAGAAAGATGAGCTCAGAGAGTGGACAGGACAGATTATGGGAATCTAAACAGTGAGAAAGAGTTTATCCTGAAGGCAATGGAGAGCCACTGGTTAATCCTGGGAATAGTTACAAGGACAACTTTGATCTATTCTTTGCAGAATAGATCTGTGTTGGTGGGCCCTTGGCAGGTGTGGTGGAAAATGGCCCAGGTAAAGGGAAGCGTATTGTGAAGTCCTCACCCAACTTCAGGCTGGTGAGGAGTGATGGATGGAACCTATGGAGGGGACCATGTCCTTATCTGGGTCCTTCTCACCACCACTACTCAAGCTGGGAAATTGGACTGACCACTGGGCAGGAAGTGGGCAAAAAGTAAGGGGGGTAAAATCAAGATTAGAGGACAAAGAGGAATTAAAGTGAGCAGGGAGCTGAGAAACCAGAACCAGACACTCTGGGCTACATCTTCTTCAAACAAAGATTCTTTCCTTAATTCCCTATGGGTTTATCTTACAGCTGTACCCATCAACCCCCTAGAAAACCACTGCCTGAAGTTGAAGGTGACAGTCAACGGCAAAATCAGTGAGTGCCTGGCCCCATGGGCCTTTCCCCTCCATCTCTATGCTGTGCTGGGTCTAGTGATCTAGGATGGTAGAGAGGTCCCACTGCCCAGGCCACCCTCTGCTTGCCTAGTATCCTGATCTATTTCCACTCTTGTCTTCTAGCTCACAGTCCTCAGGCTCATGCCAATCCACAGGAAAAGAGACTTCCAGCAGGTAGGTAACTGGAGCCAGTTGTGTCTGGGGCATAGGATGCGGCTTCTTTGCCAGTCAAGGGCTGGAGAGACCCTGTTGGGCTGAGGACCAGTGCATATAGGAGCCACTTATCTTGAAGTCATTTTCCATATCACCTTGCAGATGACCCAGCGGTACAGGTTCTACATAGCATCGGTTATAGTGCTGCCCCACGCCTCTTCCCTCTTGCTTGGACTGTGCTGCTCTTGCCACTTCTTCTTCTGCAAACCCAGTGAAGATGTATGCCACACCTGGCTTAAGGATTGAAACTGGGCCAAGGAGCCAGGAACAGGCACACCTCATGCGTCCTGGGGCCTGTCTCAAAGCTTCAGCCCTGGGAACCACTCCCACACAAGCACAGACTGCTACCCAGCAGCCTCAAAACGGGTCAGTATTAAGGGTTTCAACCCAAAGGAAGTCAACCAGCCTGACAGTCCCATTCCCCTACTTCAGAGAGATGGAGAAAGAAGTGGGGACAGTACTTCCCCGGCTGTTCCTGCCTTTATGCCAAAGAAACAAACTTTCCCAATATGGCCCCTTATGAGGGTCCAACAGGAACAGAGCTAGAAGGGGCCTGAGGCCATGTAGATGGACAGTGAGCCTGGCAAAGATGCCCCTCCCAGAGAGAGCCAGGATGCCCAGATGAAATGACTGAAGGAAAAACAAGAGACAGTTTCCTGCATGGGAGCCAGGTACAGGAGAGGCAGCATGCTTGGGCTGACCCAGCATCTCCCAGCAAGACTTCTGTCTGTGGGGCTGCCACAGTGAGGTTTGTAGCCAGGCACTGCACCCTCCCCCCAGGATTGGGTCACCACTACCTGGAGCTGTGCCAGCAGGGAGGCTGTGCCAACCTGTTCTTAGTGTAGCTTAAAGGGCAGGGCCCACATGTATAGTATCTGTATATAAACTTGTGTGTATCTGCTGATTTCTACAACTGGAGTTTTTTTATACAGTGTTCTTTGTCTCAAAATAAAGCATCGCGTTGGTTTTTTTGGACGTGCTTTTCTGTCCCTCCACGTTGACTTATAACCATAGAGTCCCTGCAGTACTAGCCTCTGTTCTACATACATCAGAAGCAATAGGATTTGAAATTCTCTCAAAGGTACACCTACCCCGCACCAGGCCAAAAGGGTGCAGTGACCAGAATGCTCCCCACGGCAGTCTCTCGGATTCTACTCCACACCCCCCTCTGGAAGTTCTTCCTGTCCAACCTCTACCCCACTCCCACCCCCTCAGCGCTGGGCTTTGGCATACCAGTTCAGGTACTGGTACTCATGGTGTCTGGATGAGTCAGGGAAGCCGATGCCAGCTGAGGCATGCGCCCCACCCCAAAGCTCCACCAACAGACAAGTGTGGAAGGCTGGGAAGGAAAGTTCTCAGCAGCAAGCAGGCTGGACCAGGTGGTCAGTGACAGGGGCATCCGTGGGGCAAAATAGACCTTGTGGCTGAAGAGGGAGGAGGACAACTGACGAAAAAAGATGGTAATCCCTGGCAATCCCTGTTAGCTACGGGGAGGCTGAAAAGGGGCTTCAGTACACTCCAGGGAAAACCTCCTAAATTCTGGACAACCTGAGGTTTCGATTGGAGCTTTGGATGAGAGGCATGTTGAAGCCCTGCTGGGTCTAGCTTTTGAGTTCTACCACACCTGTGGGAACTCAAGAGTTGAGCCTGTGGGGTCTAGATGATCCGACGGGTAAGCACAGTGAGGAGCAGAAGCATAGGGGAAAATTCGCGAAGCCTTGGAAAGGGGATCCACTGAAATCTGGAAGGAAAGTACCGGACTCCGGGAGACTCAAGCCGACGGCACAGCCTACACTAGCGCTGCGTGGGGCGGGGCTCGAGTTCCGGTGCGGCGTACCAGGGGCGGAACGGTCGCGGCGAGTTTCCGGAGGGCCGGCCCGAGCGCGGGGGCGGGACCCGAGCGCGCGGGGCGGGGCTCCGGCGTAGCCAGCTACCCGCTGAGCTTGCTGGTGCTCAGCGTCGGGCGCGGGATCCGACTCCAGCGGCATGGGGCCGGGCGGCGTGGCCGACTCGCTCCTCTCTGGAGCTTGCGTGCTCTTCACCCTCGGCATGTTCTCCACCGGCCTGTGAGAGCGCGGCCGGGCCGGACTGGGGCAGGACCAGGAAGTCAGGAAAGGAGAGAGTGGGAAGAGACGTGGCCGTAGCTCGGGGCTGCGTCCGGAACTCGGGGTCAAAGTGAAATCCGGTTGAGGGGACTGGGGTGCAAGGGCGAGGCTGTTCGCAAGCCTGAGGGAGAAGGCTGCGGAGTTGGGGGACGGGCTTGCGGTCCTCGGGGAGGGTAATGAGTATTGGGGATCTCCCACCCATCCTTCACCCCTCCCTTCGGGACCCCCTTACAGCTCGGACCTCAGGCATATGCAGATGACCCGGAGCGTGGACAGCGTCCAGTTCCTGCCCTTTCTCACCACGGATATCAAGTGAGAGGGGCGACGGCTGCGTTGGGAAAGGCTGTCTTGAGCCTGGCGGGGGAAGGGCCATAGGACGCGGAAGAGGCCCTAGGGGACGACACCCTGCCACACTCAACCCCGCGGGCCATATCCCTCCCCTCCGCCTGCAGCAACCTGAGCTGGCTGAGTTACGGGGTCTTGAAGGGAGACGGGACCCTCATCGTGGTCAACGCCGTAGGTGCTGTGCTTCAGACTCTGTATATCTTGGTGTATCTTCACTACAGCCCTCAGAAGGTAGAAGCCCTCCCTTGGGCCCACCTCCCTGCTGCACGCCCTGCCTTGCTGGCAGTGCAAACACTACTTCCTAGAAAACTAACAGGTTGGCACTGCCACCTTTTCCTAGAAGGCCCTCCTTCCAACCTTGCAGTTCTTCCCATGAAGCCAACCCTTCTGGACTCTATATTGCCCCCGATTCTGGCAGGGCTGGTAGTGCTGCCCTGAGCTTCCACCCAACAGGCTGAGAAAGGGCTTTTGTCTCTTGAGAGCTCCTTCAGGGCCAGGACCAGTGGCTAAGAATGAGATGATGAGCTGGTCTTCCCCACTCAATCACACAAGCATTCATTAAGCTCCTACTGTGTATGCCAAGCTCACAGAAGATAACTTTCCTACCCTAGGAGAGTTGTGTGGATAAGACTTCTCCCTCAAGTCACTGATGGGGGACAGGCTGTGACAAGTGTAATATTAGAGGCTGCAGCAGATTACTTTCCCCATTGGAGTACGGTAGAGGGCAGGATGAACTCATTCCAGCAGGAAAGTCAGAGTGCTCCCACACATTTGGAAGTAAGACTCCTCTCTTTCCCCTGCAGCGTGCTGTGCTCCTACAGACTGCAACCCTGCTGGGGGTACTTCTCATAGGTTATGGCTACTTTTGGTTCCTGGTGCCTGACCTTGAGGCTCAGCTGCAGCAGCTGGGCCTCTTCTGCAGTGTCTTCACCATCAGCATGTACCTCTCACCACTGGCTGATTTGGTGAGTGGGGGTGTCCAGGAGGTAGGGTAGGTAAGAAGGACCAGGATCCCATAGCCAGAGACTGTGGTTTCTACTCCAGAGGAAAGGAAGACCCAACCCTGGAAAGAGTCAAGGCAGTAGAGGGCGTGTGGGGAAGGCAGGAGAGGACTGGTGACATCAGGAACAGTGTTTGACCTTCCTGAGGAAGTTCTTGGGCAAAATGTGAGCTTTACTGTGTACCTAGACCAGGAGTGTCTTTCATCCTTTTCCCACAGGCCAAGGTTATTCAGACCAAATCAACCCAGTGTCTCTCCTTCTCACTCACCATTGCCACCCTCCTTACCTCTTCCTCCTGGTCCCTCTATGGGTTTCGCCTCAAAGATCCCTACATCATGGTAAGCAAAATACTGAAGGGGTGACAAGTTAGAAAAGTGGAAAACTGGCTCCTGGCCTCATAACAGCCCTTTGATTTCAGGTGCCCAACCTTCCAGGAATCCTTACCAGCTTTATCCGCCTCTGGCTTTTCTGGAAGTACCCCCAGAAGCAAGACAGAAACTATCGGCTCCTGCAAACCTGAGGCAGTTCACCTGACCACTGGGCACTTTAATGCCAACTTGATACCAAAGCAAGCTCCTTGTTTTGACTGGTCCTGGTGATCAGTTCATGGGTGCAGTATGTTGTGGGAAAGAGAGGACTTTGGGATTAGAGGGATCAAAGAAAGAGCTTTACTTAGCTCAGGTGGGACCTAGGAGATGAAATCACTTTTTTTTTGAGAGAGAGAGATATTATCTTTTGTAATTATGAAGGTTGGGGTGATATCTTTAGAATGTGCCTTAAAATAAACTGTTCCCCACCCATGCCCATCATGGCTCATTCTTTATTCATGATTCTAAACCTGCCTAGTTTGGCAAAGGATAGACCCAGTTATTCTCAGGCTGGTGAGGTTGGCTCAGAAAAAGTCTGAAAGAACCAAGAGGCTGGAAAGACCCAGGAAGGCCTTAAAAAGAACAAAGCTTGGAAGTTAAGCTTAAGACATGTTTCTTGACTGTTAAAGGGACTAGAAAAATACCATTTCCATCCCGGGAAATCTTGAAAAGGGATTTGCCTCTTTTTCTTCTCTTTTTTTTTTTTTTTTTTTTTTTTTTTTTTTTTTAGTTGTAGGTGGACACAATACCTTTTATTTATTTTTATGTGATCCTAAGGATGGAACCCAGTGCCTCACAAGTGCTAGGCAAGCGCTCTACCACTGAGCTACAACCCCAGACCCTGGTTTTGCCACTTTTTAAGCAAAAATGGGGAACACCAGCAAGATGCAAAGATAAAGGCTGAGATGGCCTCAGGAAGGGCATCTTCTCACGACCATTGGTATACAGCATCCGCAATTCCCATTCTACATACTCAAACTTTTAACAAGAGTAAAAAATAGACTTGCTCTTTAATGGGGAATGAGAGGTAGTGCTGTCCGGGCGGGAATGGGATTAGAGTGTCAGAAGCGTAGCCCCCTGCGGGTTAAATCAGCTCGGGCCTCCTGAATCTGGCTCTGCAGCTCACGGGCGGCGTCCTCGCAGTCGTGAAATGTGGCCACGCGATAGCCCACAGTGCCCAGGGCATAGCAGCCTGCGGACACCAGCAAGTAGGCGGGCAATGGCCACAGGATTTCCCGGCAGGGCGAGGGCAGCTCCAGGCCCAGCGCTCCCATGGTCAGGGCGGCCCAAGCAGAGCCCAGAAGCGCCAGTGCCCAAAGCCACTGAGCTAATTTCGTCATGGTCACTGCGGAAAGAGAAAGCAAAATTGGGAGGTCTCTTCCAATTCGCTAGACGCCCTACAATCGAGACACATTCCCCCGTTGCTCCCAGCATCTTCCCCTTCTCCACTAAGCCTTCTAAGTATAATCTTACCTCTCGACTGTGTCCAGCTGTCCGTGCAGCCCTGGACGCCATCAGCTTCCGGTAGTCCTCTACAGCTCACGCCCGGTCACCGCGTAGCCTTCTGGGAGCTGTAGTTCTCAGGGCATTGCTTGGCGGGTTCCAGGCAGCACTCTGAGCCAAACAGTATTTTCCAGCTGGTTCCGCTTCGCAAACCATAGTCTGGGTCTTGGCGCTGCTTCCCTACTTCGGAGTTTGACGTCAAGCTGGTATGGGGCTTGTAGAAAGCCTGAGCACACCCCTAAACGTTCCAACAAGGTGGGAATATAATATGATCCCTAGCTCATTCATTCATTCATGAAAGCATTTTTTTGAGCGCCATGATGGACTGGAGATAAAAAGATGTAAAGAAGGTGGAGATAGTACTCTATCATGGTAGGGGTTTTGTAGTTATTTTGTTTTGTTACCGGGGATTGAATCCAGGAGCACTTAACCACTGAGCCACATCCCCAGCTCTTTTTATTTTTTATTTTGAGACAAGGTCTAAGTTGCTTAGGGCCCCTAAGTTGCTGGCTTAGGGCTGGCTTTGAGCTTGTGATCCTCCTGCCTCAGGCTCCCCAGTCACTGGGATTGTACAGGCGTGTGCCACAGCATCAGGAGGTGGTAGAGTTCTTGCCTAGCACACACAAGGCTCCGGGTTCAGTTCCCAGTATCGCAACACACACACATACACAGTGCCAAGAGACTTGACCTCTCTCCTGGAGTGGAGAGAGAAAGGAGATCAGGAAAGCAGATGAATTAACAACTAGCCATGATGTCTTGAGGTACGTGTTAAGAGGGAGGTGGATGGACGAATGATCTCGCTGATAAGTGGATGATGACACATAATGGGGGGTGGGAGGGGTTAGTGTTAGGGTTAGAGTTAGGGTTAGGGAGGGGGGCAAGATTGGAGGAAGGAAGGACTGTAGACGGAAAAGAGGGGTGGGAGGGGTGGGGGAAGAGAAAAAACAGAATGAATCAAACAACATTACCCTATGTAAGTTTATGATTACACAAATGGTACGCCTTTACTCCATGTACAGAGAAACATGTATCCCATTTGTTTACAATAAAAAAAAAAAAAGAGGGAGGTGGTTATAGTTTAAAAAAAAAAAAAAAAACGCACAGGAGCTGCCAATATAGCTTGAAGCCAGAGGGAGATGAGAATCAGGAGTTGTCCTAAAGAAAAAAAAATAAGGACTTTGAGGACAGAGGAATTACCTGATATATTTGATTGTTTAAGGTATTGAAAAAAGGTGTGTACTCTCAGTTTGGAGGATGAATTTATAACTGATATGTAGAATATACAAGTAAAAGAAGATTAGACAATTATCGACTTCAGGGAAAATGAACAGTTATAAAAGAAAATAAAAATTGATAAAAACCTGTCCAATAAAGATGACAAGGAGGCAGGGTACAAAGACACATACTTGTAATCCCAGCTACAAGGGAGACTGAAGCAGAAGGATTAGATACTCCAGGCCAGCATGGGCAATTTAGTGAGAACCTATCTCAAAATAAAATTAAAAAGGCAGGGTATGGTAGTGCATACCTGTAATCCTTGCAGCTCAGGAGGCTGAGGCGGAGGATCACAAAATTCAAAGCTAGATTCAGCAACTTAGCAAGACTCTGTCTCAAAATAAAAAAATAAAAAGGCTGGGGATGTGACTCAGTGGTTAAGTGTCCCTGGGTTCAATCCTTGGTACCAAAATAAAATAAAATTAAAAAGAACAGGTGATATAACTCAATGGTAAAACACTTGCCTCGCATGTGTGAGGCACTGGGTTCGATCCTCAGCACCACATAAAAATAAATAAAGTAAGAGGCATGGGGTTCATATACAACTTAAAAAAATTAAAAGATAATAAGTTAAACAGTTATAATAATAATCAGAAGTCAGAAAAATAAACATTCTGAGCATTATTATTGTCATGCCTGTGCAACATTGTCATGTTTAATTTTCACAACATGCTGGCAGTAGGTGATTTTATATAACCCCATGTATAGAGTGAGGAAACTGAGACATGGAAAGGATAAAAGGTAAATAACTTGCCCAAGGTCATACAGATAGTAAGAAGCAGAGCTGAGTCATCCAACGTCGGGAGCGATATTCTGGGGCAAGGAAGCACTCTGCTGTGTTACTGGTACATGGGATGGGCCAGATTGGGATCGTGATAACAGCAGACATTCATTACTAGGTGCCAAACACTGTGGTGGAGTACTGTAGTGCAGTATCTCATTCAGTCTTCACAGCAACCATATGAACATAGGTACTATTATTATTTGTAATTACAAATTGGGAAACTGAGGTACAGCCCATACAATCTGGCTCCAAAAACCTGTTTACCTTTCCACTACGAGATACTACCTCCTTCTCTGGGTCAATGAAACAGAATAAAAAGGGAAGAAATTGATAAGCATATATATGAACTTAGCAGGATAGAGGTGGCATCTTGAGTGAGGAAAAATAGATTGTACCTTATACTAAATACCTGGTGCATTAAAAAATATATTAAGCCAGGGGCAGTGGCACACACCTGTAATCCCAGTGGCTCAGGAGGCTGAGACAGGAGGATCCTGAATTCAAAGCCAGCTTCAGCTAAAGCTAGGCGCTAAGCAACTCAGTGAGACCCTATCTCTAAATAAAGTACAAGAAAGGGCTGGGGATGTGGCTCAGTAGTTGAGTGCCCCCGAGTTCAATCCCTGGTACTGCCCCCCCCAAAAAATATATATATATAAATGTCATGTTCCTGTCTATTGTAGTTTGGATCTGAAACATCCCCCAAGGGATCATATGTTGAAAGAAGCCTGGTCCCCAATGCAGCAATGTTCAGAGGTGGGGCCTTTGGGAAATGATTGGATCATGAAGACACTGACCTCATCAATGGTTTAATGCATTGATAGATTCACAGCTGAATGGACTAGTGGGAGGTGGGACCTAATTGAAGGGGTCCTTGCTCGTGTGTCCTTGGGGACTATATCTTGTCCCTGTCTCCTTTTCTTTCCCTCCCTCTGCTTCCTGGCTGCGATGAGGTGAGGAGCTTTCCTCTACTATGCATTTCTGCCATGATGTTCTGTGTCATCTCAAGCCCAAAGCAATGGAGCCAACCAACCAAGGACTGAAACCTCTGAAACTGTGACCCAAGATAGATATTTCCTCCTTTTTCTTTTCTTTTTTTTTTTTAATTTTGAGTCAGGGTTTCACTGATTTGCTTAGGTTGACCTTGACTTTCAATCCTCCTACCTTCGCCTCCTGAGGTAATAGAATTACAGGCATGTATCTTGGTACCTGGCTAAATTTTTCCTTCTCTAAATTATCTTTCTCAGGTATCTTGTCACAGTAACAAAAAGCTGACTCACATATTGCCAAGATGACAACACACATACACACAGGACTGAGGATATAAGTCAGTGGTAGACAACTTGCCCACAAAATGTGAGGCCCTGGGTTCAATCTCCAGCACCACACACACGGAGACACACAAAGTGGAACTCTGCATACGCTATAAAGAAAATGTGGTGCATATTTCCCTGATGATCAGCTCAAGCTTCCTGTCTATTAAGCAGCCTTGTTGGGCCTTGATTCTGTCTTGGGGGATTGGTTACCACTCCCTCCTCTGTGCTCACACCGAGTCTCTTCTGTAGATGGCAATAACCACGTTGAGCTGCAAGAGTTTTGTTTCCCTGCCCAGGACTGTCCTGTCTCCAGGACCAAGCACAGTGTGGGAAATTCAGCAGGGTTTCTATAATTGCAAGGAAGAAGGACAGGTTAGCATTTGATGTTCCCAAAAGAAACTGACCCAGCTTCCCTTGTCCCTGGAAATATAACAACTCCAGAGGCTCCACTCTGCCATACACAGGGTCTTTGGCCATAGAAAGCACTGGGCAAAAGCCAGAAAATTCTCTTCAAACCTGTTGCAGGTCATCACCCTTCTTCTGACATAGCAGGATAAAGAGCATGTGATGACCCAGAGCATGAAAAACAGGGCAGCTTGGGGTGAAAAATTGGACTTTTATAGCCCTATGGTCCTGGCGTTGGGTCTTGGTTCCTTCCTTTGTTTGACTGTGTAACCTTGGGCAACTTTCTGGACTTCACTTTTCACAACCATATTGTAGAACCAATAATCGATCCTCTCTTGTTAGTCTCAAGATTAAACAACCCAACAGTGAGGCAGGATGCCAAGCGACTTCTACATATCGTCACTGGAAAATGATTCTCAACATCCTCTCTACATACGTATATATATGTGTCTGTTTGTATATACATACGCATAGACATGTATGTATGTGTAGGTGGCTGTGTGTGTGTGTGTGTATGCATCTATATACATATAGATCTGGACTTACACACATGTTGAATGTAAACAGTATTTCCTTTTTCTTTTTATGAAACTTAGATTTACCTTAGACCCATGCCACCCAGCATCTCCCACTGAGTTATTCGGTGGGATTTCCAGGGACTTCTCTGGGAGAACTTGGAGGCCCTGCAGTGACTGCGAATGAAGCAATATGCCACTCGCCTGCAGAAAAACAGTCTCCCACTGTCTCCAGAAGTTGTGGCCTTCCAGACAGTCTGCCCCTAAAGGTAGGGTGGGGCAGGCAGTACCCCAAGCAGGCAGGGAACACTTCAGAGAAAACCCTCTGTCCACCCCAGAGACCCTGCCCCTCCACCTGGAAGCCCAAGGCCAACTGTACCCCGAAGGCATGGGAGGAAGTTAGCAAGAAGATCCCTGACCACGGCATCCTAGTGTTTGTATTATAAAAATAAGGGACAGTGAGACCCTAAACCCCATCATAGCACAGTGTTACATGTGGTTGGGGAAAAAGGAAAAAAAAAAATAATACAGTGGTATGAAATACTTCAAATCCTAGAAATGCCGTAGGAATAAACCTGTGGTAACTATAAAGAAAAAAAAAGATTAAACAAGATGGCTGGGTGTGGCAATTCTTGCCTATAATCCCAGCAACTCAGGAGGCTGAGGCAGGAGAAACACAAGTTTGAGGTCAGCCTCAGTAACTTAGCAAGACCCTGTCTCAAAATAAATAAAAAGGACTTGGGGTGTAGCTTAGTGATAAAGCACCCCTAGGTTCAATCCAGTACGAAAAAAAAAAAAAAAAAAAGATGATATAGGTAAGGTGCCTAAAACAATGTGTGACATTTGGGAGACTGGGTGTTAGCTACTCTTGTTGCTATGTATAGTTGTCATTGTTTACATCTCAGGGCTAAGGAGGCACCTCAGCTCCTGCCCTGGTTCCCCTCCTACCATCATTCACAAACCATCTGAATTCAGTTACTTCTGCAGCTGGCTAAGCTAGTGATTGTTGGCATTTTCTGCTCTTTTTTAGGGCGGGGGGGACTGGAGATTGAACCCAAAGGTGCTTTACTGCTGAACTGCACCCCCAGCCCTTATTATTTTTTATTTTGAGACAGGGTCTCACTAAGTTTCTTAAGGGCTTGCTAAATTTCTGAGGCTGGCCTCAAACTTCCAATCCTCCTGCCTCAGCCTCCTGAATCACTGGACATTTTCTACTATAGCTTTGGTTAGAGAGGGAGGAAAATTCCAAATTCAAGAGCCCCCAAGGAGGATGAAGGAATATACAAAATTAAATAGATCACAGAAGAGGGAGGTTTGATTATGGGGGTAGGCTTTAAAGGGGTTCAGAAACCTGAGTTGATTATAGAAAGATGAGTAACCATTATTTAAGTGAAGAGGGAGCATGGGAGGCCGAGGAAACAGTCTGAATAAAAGCACAGAGGCATGAAAGTCTGTGGTAAGTAATCTTTTGTGACTGTCTCTGGGACAAGGAATGAGGTTGGAGGTGGGTGAGTGGCAGGAGATGAGGCTGGGAAAAGTATTTGTATTTGGGTGACAGGTTGGTCCTTCAGGTCAGTGGTCTCACCTCATGTGTGCCTGTGTACCATGTCAGACAATAGGACTTAGTGACCACAGGTGCCAAGGTGATTACTGGGTCCTTGGGGAGGTTCCAGGTGGTCAGGTTATGTTGAGTCCATCTCTGCCCTCAGGACACCCATAGTTTCATAGCAGCAACAGGACAAAGACACATATAATCAACAAAAACACATACTTACAAAATTATAGACAGGCTTTAAGAGAAAATGGTAGATGAGAGATTGGAGAAGGAGCTGGTGAATCAGGGTTTCTAGATAAGGTAACCTAGAGCAGACAGAGGTGGGAAAAGATGACAGCCTAGGGGAAGAAGAACCCAGGAACAACTTGAGCAATCTAGAGAAACATCTGTCTTCTGAGAATTCAGCAATTTGGGGCTGATGAAAGGTAAAAGCTGAGTTTCAGCAAAGAGCTCAAAGCATAACCCAGTGTGCTGTCTCAGTGCTGTCTGATTTCAAGAAATAACTCTTTACCACTGTTCCACGT
Source organism: Sciurus vulgaris (assembly GCF_902686455.1). Lineage (NCBI taxonomy): Eukaryota > Metazoa > Chordata > Mammalia > Rodentia > Sciuridae > Sciurus > Sciurus vulgaris. The sequence goes on from NC_136461.1 coordinate 116,285,371, forward strand.
GCTGTCTGGGAACCTGAAACTGGCTGAATCATAAATGGGCAGGAGATGTAGCTCAGTGGCAGAGTGCTTATCTAGCATGCATGAAGCCCCAGATTCAATCCCTAGTAAGACAGAAAACAAAAGTCTTGGACTGGGGATGTAGCTCAGTGGTAGGGAGCTTGCCTATAATGCAGGAGGTTGAGGGCCTCTGGCTGTTTCAAGGAATTTTTAGGGCTATGTAATGACCCCCTCCCCCAGGGGGCTCCACCCCTTTAAAACCCTTGAAACAACCTGTGGTCAGCCCTCAGGGCAAGTCCTGACCCAAAAAAGGGGAACCTAGAGAGTTTTCCCCCTATAGGATCGGGTATGGACAGGAATTCTGCCCTCTAGTCCCCCTAGACAGTGTATGTAGCCTCTGCCTTAAATGGGTAAGTGACCTTCCCCTGCTCTTCTCTTCCAGTTATTTGATGTGAGAGTTCTCAGAGGACTCCTCACATGACAGGAGTATCATTTGGCTTAGGATTTGTTACACAGGGCCTCAAATTTATACTTCTAGTGTTATCCCCAAGTATGGTTACAATCACACTGTTACTCTAGTAGAACAGAAAGAGACTTGCCATAAAATCAATCTTGTGTATGTGTGTGTGTGTGAACTAGGGATTGAACCCAGGGGCACTCTACCATTGGTCTACATTCCTAGCCCTTTTCATTTAATTTCTTTTTTATTTTTATTTTATTTTTTATTTTGGGATTGAACCCAAGGCTTCATGCATGCTAGGCAAGTGCTCTGCTCACTAAATTGCCCTGGTTGGACTCAAATTTTTGATCCTCCTGCCTCAGCCTCCTGATTCACTGATTTACAGACATGTGTCACCATGCTGGGTTTGTTTTAATCTTGTTTGTTTTAATCTTGTTTTAAATTTATACAAAATAGAAAGAATAGTAGTGAATCTGATATGCCTCTTTTCATGGGCCTTTAAACATTAAAATGGAATGTGCAGTTTCCTGTGATAGAAAACTTTCTATAAATCCTGTAATAATCCTGTGGATAGCACAAATATATTATAATGTAACATGGTGTTAAAAAGTGTTTATTTGAGGGCTGAGGTTGTGGCTCTGTTGTAGAGCACTTTTGCCTAGCATGTGTAAGGCACTGGGTTCGATTCTCAGCACCACATAAATAAATAAAGGCACTATGTTTGTATTTTTAAATATTTTTAGTTGTAGATAGACACATGCCTTTATTTACTTACGTGGTGCTGAGAATCGAACCCAGTGCTTTACACGTGCTAGGTAAGCGGTAAGCACTTTACCATGGAGCAAAAACCCTAGCCCTCAAATTAACCCTTCAGATATCCAAGGTCCATAAAGCCAGGCATGAAGCCTAGACTGGAGAGTGAATCTGAGCAGAGAGTCATTTAAGGTGCCAAGAGATGTGCAGAAATCTTAAAGAAGGATAAGGACACAGTATGTACCAAGAAAATAAGAAGCAGAAGTCATCAGGACAGTGAAGATATTTAGCAAAGAAATTTAAAAGGGAAAAAACATAATAAAGTTAGTTTAGTGATAATTTTTAGTATAATTTTTGATACCAGTATAAAAGTGAATTCTGTGTATAACAATATAGCTGTGTTTATGGGAAGAAAGCTCAAAATTTTCGGGCTCTGCTTTGTCTTTAGAACCCTGCATGCGGTCCACAAGGGGCATTCCTGGCCAGTACCTGAGTTGTAACAATTTCTGTCTGGGGCAGGTGGGCAAAGCATGTTTCCTCCATGTTGTAGAATAAAGCCCTGCTTCCTGATGCCAAAGGGGAAAAAAAAGTGTTAATTTGAGCCGGGGATAGCTCAGTAATAGAGTATTTGCCTAGCGTGAACCAGGGCCTGGGTCCAATACCCAGCATCACACACACACACACACACACACACACACACACACACACGTGTGTTATTTCTCAGACGTAGACATGCCTGTTTTTCTCTCTTTTTACCTGTATCTGCAACCTCAATAGATGGCAGGACCTGGACTTCTCCAGCTTGTAAAGGACCTGTTTCCCAGGAGACCTTGAGACTTGTGGGCCCAGGAGTTCCTCACCCTGCTGCAGAGATTGGGGTGGACATGGCTACCTCTTGGAGCCCAGGGAAAGCTCTTAACCCTTCTCCAGGCAGTAGCCATTCTTACATTGGTTTGCTCTTGACCCTTCACCCCATGTGATGAGAGCACCTGCCTCTAGGGCCACCTAGGAGGAGACTTTTCTCTCTGCCTCTGCAAGAATTCAACTATATAGCATTTACAGTGCAACTTTTGTGTAGCTAGTTGGCTCTAAGCCCTTAGAGGGATAGATTTGGGAGCATAATCTTGGCCCTGCCTCCCCATGCCCCCACCCAGGAACTTTGGTTGGCTGAGAGGCAAAGAAAAGTATCTGAAGGGAGCAATTAAGTGCCCTTAACATTAGGGTTCCGACCATTGTTTATTTAGGAGGCAGCCCTGCTAGTGACCCTAAGTTAAGGAGGACTGTGCATGGGGCAGCCCAGCCCGGAGGTTCCCTTCAGGGCAGGGCGTCCGGCCTTCCATTATTTCAGGGTTCCCACAGTGCCCAGGCTTCCCCCACCTCCGTCTCACAATGAGCTTCAATGCACAACTTTCCCCTTTGTATCTCTCTGTGTCTCAGCCTCTCTCTCTACGGGTCTCTGGTTCTCTCTTGTTTCCCAACATCCTTCCCAAGCCCCTGGAGAGCAGAGCTGGGGGGCCAGGCAATGGGAACGGGACAGCGTCCTGTTCTCACCAAGGACAATAAGGGCCGGAAAGGGCTGGAGCCAAGGCCTGGTGCAGACTCCCCCTCCTTGCCTGCCCTGGGCGCCCCCAGTCCCCGCCCAGACCCACTGGCATGACCTAAATGTCAGGCACCCTGCATGCTAGTGCCAGTCCTGGGAAGTCCAGCCCTATCAGGGTCAGAGAGCCTGTTTGCCCTTGGTCTCACCTTCCCATTGCCCTCCTGGAGGGTGGCATCACCTTCTGCTCTAAAGAGTGTCTCCTGGGACACTGGGACAGGCTCCCACTCTCCAGTACAGACCCCTCCACCCCATATTATTTACTCCTGTTTCCGGAGCTGGTAGCGGGTGCCGGGCCGGTGTTGTGGCCACGTGTAAGGGAGCAGGAGGAAACATCTGTTTTCCCTCTGTCCTCCAGGGACAGGAACACCCCTCTCTCCCTCAGGTCTACTGCCTCCGAGGTGGAGCAGAGCCCCGAGGGCCCAAGGGCCAAGAGTTTAAACCTTTGTCCTTCTGGCCGTGGCTCTCCGGAAGTTATGGTGTCCTCAGGCCCCCTTACTTAATGATTATGATTAGGTGGCTATGATGACCCTGCCGGGTTAATTGGTAGGTCAGGTGTAGGCAGCCTGCAACTAGGCTCCACAGAGATAGGCTGGGTGGAGAGCTGCGGTTGGCGCCGACCTGCCTTGTAAATGCACCCATTCCCCAGGGAAGGGGTCATTATTCCTGGGCCACATGCTACCCCTGGTCCTACAGAGATCCCTTGCCACTGCCTGGCCCTGCTCTCTGGGTCCTTCCTACGCTCCCCTATCCATAGAAGTGATATTGGCTGTCAGGCACCACCCAACCCAACATCACTGTGCCAAGAACAGGGGACCCAAGTGGCCCCATCCCAGAGCTGTTTGTGTTTATCTGGCCTAGGATCTGACCCTCTGTCCACTGCTCCCACTGCAGGTAAGGAGAAATTCAGTTTGACAGTAACACCTAGAACCAACCCAGGCTCCCCATAGGCCCAGGCCCATTTTGGACATCCCTCCTCCCTCAGAGGATCCTATATTATCACTACCCTGCTCAATTCTTCACATCAGTAGGTGAGATGGAGCCCAGAACTGCCATCCTCCCAGGGAGTCTCTGGTCTCCACTGAACTCTACCTCTGCTCCCAGCCTAGGCACAGAACAGGAGGCTTCACAACTTCCATCATGCTTGCCTTCCATCCAGGCACAGTGGCACACACCTGTAATCCCAGCTGCTTGGGAAACTGAGGCTGGAGGATCATAAGCTCAAAGGCAGCCCTAAGCCAGCCTCAGCAACTTAGCGAGGACCTAGCCAACTCAGTGAGACCCTGTCTCTAATATAAAAAAGAGCTGGGGAGGGCTGGGGAGATAGCTCAGCTGGTAGAGTGCTTGCCACGAAAGCACAAGGCCCTGAGTTCGATCCCCAGTACTGCAAAAAAAAAAAAAAAAAAAAAAAAAAAAAGGGCTGGGGATGTGATTCAGTGGTTCAATCCCCAGAACCAGAAACAACTTCTTTTTCCTTCCATTGGGAGACCCAGCAGCAACCCTCCTCCCTAGTCCCTCAGGAACAATTTGCTGGAGAGGGTGTTGCTGGTCTCCAGAGGAGATGAGCCCACAGTGCCCTCTGCTGGCACTTTTGGGAGACTGCCTAGCATATTCACAGGCAGGGCATAAAAAGCAAGGTTCTGGGGTTCTGGACACAAATGGGAGTGGGGCTGGGCAGGGTGGCCTCTAATCCTTGACTAGGTCCTTTACTTCCTGCTTCATCTTCACTGGGTCTTCTTTCCTAACTTAGGTACCTCCCATGTGCAGGATTTTGTTCTCCAAGGGTGAAAGGGCAGCTTCTTTTTATTTAAGCAACCCACCAATCTGCCCATTATTGGGCATGTGGCAAATATAAAGCTGACCAAGACTGTTGTGCACCTAAAGCCCACACCATCCAGTAGAAGACACCTAAGTACCCTAAGGTTAGGCACTCTAGACAGAGATTCACTTTCATCATAGAGCAGACAGAGCAGGACCTGAGCATTTCCACTGGAGAGTGCTTGGGGTGGGGAGCTGCAGTAACAAAGCCCCACATGAAACCCCACGGTATAGCATAGGTGTGAGGGGCCTTTCTTTCTCTTACTCTTCTGTTCCAAGATCTATTCTAGTTCTGACAGACAGGGCTTCCTCACTGCAGCATAACTCCTTTCGCCAAAGGTCATTCATACTTTTCCATAATGAGACTCTCACACAAATGAAAGCCACCCCAGCATCTAGCAAAGCACCCATGTGACAGCACTCAATAAATATTTGGTAATCCTTGTGATCCTACTGCCTCCTGCTAAAGCTGGGTGCAGTGGCACATGTCTGTAATCCCAGCTACTGGGGAAGCTGAGGCAGAAAAACTGCAAATTCGAAGCTAGCCAGGTGACTCAGTGATATCCTGTCTCAAAATAAAAATTTAAAAGGGCTTGGGATGTAGCTCAGTGGTAGAGTTCTTGTTTTGCATGCATGAGACTCTGTGTTTGATTTCAGTACTACAAAAAAGATAAGGGGTGTGGGGGGAGTAAAGTCTCCCCATCCCTAAGGTCTCAAAAGAGTAGGTGCACATCTGTCTTAACATTGCACATACCCAAACAGGCATTGTTAGAGGAGGCCCACAACATATCACAGCTCACAGAGTTACAAAGAATCAATTTTATTAGACATTCAGGGTTAGTTTCTCTTCTTGCCCTTGCCAGTGACTTTGGCTGGTGTGAGGACTGGAGCTGTTGCCTGGTACAGAGTAGAGGAGATCTTGTTGATGTAGTACAGACCAACCATGGAGAAGATGAAGCTATAGGGTGGAAACAGAAAGTCATGGCATCATTGGGCATGCTGCCAGTCTACTGCCAGGGCAGATACTAGCTTCAGGGAAAGAATCCAAGTTCAGGACTGGGAAATTGGGAACAGTAAAGGAGGGAAAACAGAGGGAGAGATACGTGGTGGCAGGAGAAGGGAGGTATCTGGCACCATCACAGTAGGATCCTGTGCCAAAAGCCAGGGTGATCTACCCCTTCCCCAGCTATCAGGCACATACCAGGTGGTGACACAGACTCGGTGGATGAGGCCAGATGCAAAGAGAGCCAACAGGAGGCAGAGGAGAACTAAGGAGGCAAGAAGAGACAAAGAGAGTCAGGTGGTGGTCACAATGGAAATACCATGCATTTGTCCAGGAAGCCTAGAAATCAGAGGCCTTCTGAATCTTGGGAAACCTGCTTGGAAGAGTATGGCATGATGATAGGAGGACTTCTAACAGTCTTAACAATGCTCAGAATACTAGTTCTGCCCCCAAACCACTTAACTTCCTAGTTTGCCTCAAATAAAAAAGAAAAGGAAAGGTGATAATGAGCCTGAAGAGCAAGACTTGGTCCTATTTAGGAAGAAGGTTAAGGCCTTCCCAACAGAAGCCAGCTAATGAGGACCATTTCATTAAGCTGGCTGACTAGTGGTGGAAGTTGAGGACCTTGCTCCCTGGACACAAGTTAGGAGACAGACATACTCACCTATCGGAGCAGGAAAGGACCTTAAGACATCCAGAACAGGACAAGAGAAAAGGTAGGAGGGCAGAAAGCAAGGGCAAACAGGCCCATCTGCCCAAGTGGGGAGGGCAGGGAAGTCAAAGAAGAGCAAGAATCTTGCCCCACAACAATGGTTTCTTTCAGAAACAAGTGAAAATGGTACACATGGGAACAAAATGTAAGAGAGAAGTCCTGGACTGTGGGGCAGAAGGAGCTTTGGAAGCCTGCAACAGGGCTGGGTGGAGGGAGCAAGACCTAGAGGGGTGTAAAGAATGAGGGCAACAATGACAGATCTCTGTCTTATCAGATGAAGATTTCACATGAGATTGCATCTGCTGTGAATTTCTGAGCATGTGGCGTTCCTTAGGTGATCTAGTCTTATTGTCTAATTTGCTTTATGAACTTAATTCTCTATAAGTTATTAAATCATCAATTCTAAATTAAAGGAGCAATTAAGGATTATTCCAAACAGAAAATAATCCGTTATCCCTGCTACCATAAAAATCTGGTGCATCTAATATTTACACTTTTCCCAAATTCCCCCAAATAGAATTCACTAATTTGGGGTCAATTTCACATCAGAATGCCTCTCAATTTGGTCCTGCTTCTTCTTCTGGATGAATGCCAAACATCAGCCCAAATATGCCTGTTCCCCTGAAACCTTCCCTGGAGCTGACCAGAAGGTAAGCGTTCCTTGCTTTCAGAGGCCTTCTCTTCCAGTTGAATTCAATGTCATGAACTAAATAAGATGCTGAACCCAAAAGTATCAACTGTTTTCAGAGAGTTTAGTGAACTTGTTTCATCTTAACAACCTTTACTTTCTAAGCACTTAGAAAGTATCATGTCTGGGGAGGATCAGAGAGGAGAGGATTCAAACACCCAATCCCAAATTTTCACTTACTCTCAGGGAAGATCTTTGCTTGGAATCCTTTGCCAAAGACCAGATTCTCCAGATTATTGAAGGCCTGCGTTGAGTTAAGGAGAAGGGAATACAACAGGGGCAGGGCTGTGTGACGAAGGGGAAGGGCACAAGTCTACGTGGCCCTCCACCCTTCCAACCCTCAAACGCTCCTCCCCCTTCCAGAGCAAGCAGGATACTGTGAGAGAGAAGACGAAGAGGCCAGAGCCCAGCAGGCCCCCCTGGATGGTGAGCCACTCGGTGGAGGCCAGCTGGCGGCTGTACATCTGCATCCCTGCGAAGAGCAGCAGGGACAGGAGCGAGGACAGCGCCAGCGAGGTGCCAGTACCCACCACTGGAAAGGATGAGGGAAGGGACGGAATCAGGCTCGGCCCTTCATTCAGGAGTTACAGGCATATTTGGTCGGTCTGGAGCTCCATAGGCCGACCACTTCCAAGCACTCCCAGGATTGCAGTCACATTCCCCAACTCCCCTCATCCCGCAACGAGCCCCAGGAATTCCTTAACCAAGGACGGTCGATCCCTCCGGTCCCCCAGTCCCTCCTTGTCCGTGGAAATGCCCGCTCCCTAGAACCCAGGGCACGTCAGCTTTGACCGCAGAAGACGAGGAAAGCTGGTCCGCCCCAACTCTGACAACCGCTAGCCAGGCGTGGGGGATCCAGTCGGTCCCGTTACCCATCATGCCCCGGCAGTGGATCGGATCCGCGCCTCCAGCCAAGAAAGAGGGGAGCCGAACAGGGCGCAGTTAGTTGTGCGCATGCGTCGGCGCCCAACGTGGATTTGCTTCTTCCTACTTCTTCCTCTTTCTCTCTCTTGGCGACTGGACGCAGCTCCCTCTTCTGGCAAGGAGGAAACAATGCATCCAAGAGCATCCTCGGCCACCGCCCTGATTCAGTCTTTCCCTGTACCCAGTACATCCGCCACTTCTCAGTACAAGCTACGTCTTCAAGTCTTTGAGCTCATGGCCTCTACCCTCTAGACCATCTATGTCTTTTCTGCCATTCAATTTATTTCACCTCTAGTGCATGTTCCTCAAACCTACCTGCCCCAAGCTCATTGCCTCAACATCTCCCGTGGACTCTTGCCCAGCCCAAACTGAAGTGCTCCCAATCTGGAGCGCATCTTCCTCTGAAACTAACCTCTTGCTTTATTATGAGGAAAATCAAGAGCTAATGAAAAATTCTAATATAAGAAATGGCAAATACCATTCCATGCTACCCAACCCCCCTGAATGCTTTTCCAAAACCACGTGGGGAGAACTATTTCCCACCCACCCCCCACCCCGACTGGCGCCGTTCAAGGCTGGTCCCTGGAGCATGCGCAGTGATACCTCACCCCCACCCCTCCCCACACCCCCACCCGGCTCCTGCATTAAGCCCGGGGTTCGCAGCCGCAGCCCGGATCAGGCACCCGGGGGCGGGCGGGCACGGTAGGGCCATGGCTGAGGGTGAGGATATGCAGACCTTCACTTCCATCATGGATGCACTGGTTCGCATCAGTGTGAGTTAAGGTGGGGTCGAGGTGAAGGGAGGGGGGCATAGAGGGGTCCGGCATAAGCCGGAACCTGGAACAGGTGGGGATCCAGGGAGATGCTGGGATGTAGACAGAGGGATAGTGGTGGCAGAAATGACTGGGAGGGTCAAGATGTAGATATGGGGGTTATCTCGGGAGCAGCCAGGAGGTGAGTACCGTGAAGGCGCCTATTTGCTGGGGTATAAGCGAGGAGGAGCTGCCTGGACGCAGCGGGCGGGCTGGGGTAATCGCCAGCAGTGCACCAGGACTAGGGCTTCAGGGGAAAGGAGCTATCCTATGAGAAGGGGGCATGTGTTAGCTTGGACATTTTCCAAGAAAACTGAGGACAGGTGGGGGATGATGAAGGAGCTACTCCAGGGTACAGTTCCAAATTTGGACCCCTCCCTGAGACCCCACCCCACCGCACCCCACTCAGGGCTGCCTCCGAGCCTGCGGTTGTCATGGCAACCAGTGCCCGGCTCTCCCAGGGGCGGTGCCAACCCTGCTCCCCCCCACCACTTCCTTCCCCCTCCCTCCCTGTCCCTCCCTCCTTTGTGTCAGCTGCGCCCCTGACCGGGATGGCTGCGAAGAGAGGGACCAAGGTGAGGTGTGGGGGTGGGGCATAGCCTGAGGACCCCCGCCACCAAGAGAGGGAGGGATACTTCCGGTGGGGAGGGGGCGAGAAGGCGGGGCGCTTGTCCTCCCCCATCCCCAGCTTGGGGAAGGGGTTGAGCGGCCGACCTGGTTGCGCTGCAGGAAAGGACTGGAAGCCCAGAGGGTAGGGGGTGAAGGGAATGGGTTGGTATAGGGAGACTAGAGGAGATGGATGGGGAAGTGAAGGATGAAGGATGGAAGCTGGGGCGGCCGCAGGCCTGAGCCGCGGCAGGAGGATGGAGAGCAAGCAGTGCCTGGCTGGTGGGGAGGAGTCATGCGTGTGTGGGGGGTGCTAGAGAAGGGGGCGGGGGTCTGCATCAAGCTGCAGAATGGGCGGTGCCCTTGATATATATGCGGGGGTGGGGGGCAGGTGGCCCAGAGATGGAGGGATGGAGACAGGTGAGCAGGGCTACCTTCCCGGGGCCTCTGCAGCAGGAGTGATGGGGGTGGGGGTTGAAGCTGGGGAGTCAGGAGCTCCAACTATCCCTTCTCTTTGGAGTCTTATCTCTGCAGGAGGGAAACAGAGGCAAGGGACAGAGGGCTGGGAAGATGTGTGAAACAGGTCAAGGCAGGTACTGGGCAAAACCCATAGGTAGCTTGTCTTGCCCCTTCCTGAGACTGCTGGGATCTCTAAAGGTTGCTAAGCAGCCTGCTCAGATATGCCCAAGTGTCCAAGCTCTGATTCAGCCTCCTGGTCCCTCCACAGACAAGCATGAAGAACATGGAGAAGGAACTGCTGTGCCCAGTGTGTCAAGAGATGTATAAGCAGCCATTGGTGCTGCCCTGTACCCACAACGTGTGCCAGGCCTGTGCCCGGGAGGTGTTGGGCCAGCAGGGCTACATAGGTCATGGTGGGGACCCCATCTCCGAGCCCACCTCTCCTGCCTCCACCCCTTCTACCCGCAGCCCCCGCCTCTCCCGCCGAACTCTCCCCAAGCCAGATCGCTTGGACCGGCTGCTTAAATCAGGTGGGGCTGGGGCCTGTGGGATGGGGGTGGGAATGTAGAGCCATCCATCAAGAAGATGGAAGGGGTCCATCACTGGTCAGGGCCATCTGCCTGTCTTTTCAGGGGTGTAGATATTGCTTATTTGAGCTCTGATGAGAACTGAGCTCTGGCACAATAAAAATCTAATTTTTAAAAATTGAACAGACTTCACCCACCCCCAGTCAGCTGTATCTCTTACCTCCTCTACCTCCGGGTCCCTCTACAGGCTTTGGGACATACCCCGGGCGGAAGAGAGGTGCTTTGCACCCCCAGGTGATCATGTTCCCATGCCCGACCTGCCAGGGTGACGTGGAGCTGGGGGAGCGGGGCCTGGCGGGGCTTTTCCGGAACCTGACCCTAGAACGTGTGGTGGAGCGGTACCGCCAGAGTGTGAGCGTAGGAGGCGCCATCCTGTGCCAGTTGTGCAAGCCCCCACCACTAGAGGCCACCAAGGGCTGCACAGAGTGTCGTGCCACCTTCTGCAATGAGTGCTTCAAGCTCTTCCACCCCTGGGGCACCCAGAAGGCCCAGCATGAGCCCACCCTGCCCACCCTCTCCTTCCGCCCCAAGGTGAGCCAACCCTTGTAGGGCCTGGGGAGGGAGGGACATGGATGGGGTGCCTGGCATTGTGGGTTTCCAAAATGAGGTGGACAGGGGCTTACCACTGCCAAGTTCCTTTCTCTGGAATAAAACCGTGCGAGAAAGCACTCAACATCTCTGGGCCTCCATCTCATCTGCTGCATGAAGATGAATATTTGCCTTATAATATTCATACCAACAGGGTTGTGAGTAGGATCACAGGAAATAATGTTTGTTCAGTACAGTGTTGTCTATACACGATTCACTCACTGAATAAATATTTATTAAGCACCTATGAGCATGATACTATTCTAGGCATTGGGGGTACAGCAGTGAACAAGATGGACAAAATTAATTATGAACCACAAGCCTTAGATTAATTATTACCATTATTATCATCATTACCACACATCCCGCACCATAGGTGAAAGGAGAAATGCGGGTGAGATGGCATTGCCTGGACTGCGGGAAAGCTTCTGTGATGTCAATGTGCACCACCAGATGGCACTGTGGAGCACCACCCCTGATGCTTTCCCTCACATCTGACCAGTGGAGGAGGGCACCCAACTGTTCAAGTGATGGGTCAGAACCTTTACACACACCGGTGGCTGACTATCTCATTGCCCTTTGTATCTCTAGGGCCTGATGTGCCCAGACCACAAGGAAGAGGTGACCCACTACTGCAAGACATGTCAACGGCTGGTATGCCAACTCTGCCGGGTGCGGCGCACCCACAGTGGGCACAAGATCACACCAGTGCTCAGCGCCTACCAGGCCCTCAAGGTGAGGACCCTCTCCTCACCCAACCCTGTGCTAACTCAGTCCTGCACCCTCACATACCTCCTCCTAACTGCTGGCTTCTGCTGAGCCAGGCATGATGCCCACCTCCTTCTTCCCCCTCAGGACAAGCTGACAAAGAGCCTGACATACATCCTAGGAAACCAGGACACAGTACAGACCCAGATCTGTGAGCTGGAGGAGACCGTCAGGCACACCGAGGTGAGGGAAGGCATGGAGGTGGGTCTTGGGCTCTAACGGGGAGTGGGAAAAAGAAGGGGATATGGGTGGGCATGCCCCCATCACCTCTCTGCCAGCTCAGGAAGCCTGTGAGGAGTGACTGTGTGTCATGAAAGTTCTGGTTAAACTTGATTGGCAGGAACACTAGTGTCCCAGGGAAGGCTGTACCTGGACTGACTCTAGTGAGGTTGGGAAGTTATTGCTCAGGATAAGAGCTCAGATGCCCTCAGCCTCACTTTCCTATTGAGTATAGCACATAAGCCTGGAGCTCAGTGAGGCCATGTCTCTGATCTTGTGCTAGACTGAATCACCTGACATGGGGACAGGCAATGAGGATGGCATGGCTTCCAGTGCACATGAATTAGCATGGTCCAAGTGGACATTAGTGTGGTCACTGTTTCTCTTATTTGGATGAATCCTTAAGGGACTGGGATTATGAGGGAGTTAAAGCAAACTATGCCAAACTGGTATATTGATTATTTCAAGTTGAAATCATTTGAGGAACTGAACTTCAGAAAGGGCCATTTGGACCTTTGGATCAGGTGCAGTGGCCAATGCCTCTAATCCCAGCAACTCAGGAGGCTGAAGCAGGAGGATTGCAAGTTTGATCCCAGTCTCAGCAACTTAGTGAGGCCCTTTCTCAAAATTAAAAAAAAAAAAAAAAAAAAGAGCTGGGGCTGTAGCTCAAACCTAGCTCCTCTAGGTTCAATCCCTAGTAAAAAAAAAAAAAAAAAAAAAAAAACACAAGGAAAGAAAGGGCCAGTTAACCTGTATTTCCCTACATGTAACAAACCATAAAGGTTCGGAAGTGATATACTTCACATGCCAAGACCTGAAAATAGCCTTGATCATCACAGACTAGTATTTGGGGCTGTAATGAACCTAAATAAACAAACTGTTTGAAGTAACTCTTATCTTCCATTAGCTTATACCCCATTTCTCCACTTATCTCTTAGCAACATCCAGTAGAATTTAGTACCCTAATCCAGATATTCATTTATCCTGTCCTTCTTCACAAATATATTGTTCTGGGACTTGGAGTGTAGCTCAGTGGTACAGCATGTGCATAGCATGTGCAAGGACCCAGGTTCAATCCCCATTACACAACAGAAAAAAAAAAGAAAAAAAGAAAATATTCTTTTTCTTTAAAAAAAGTTTAAGCCAGGTGTGGTAATGCATGCCTGTAATCTTAATGGCTTGGGAGGCTGAGACAGGAGGAGTGAGAGTTCAAAGCCAGCTTCAGCAACTTAGAAAGACCCTAAGCAACTCAGTGAGACCCTGTCTTTAATAAAATACAAATATGGGCTAGGGATGTGGCTCAGTGGTTAAGCACCTCTGGTTCAATCCCCAGTACAAAAAAAAAAAAAGGTTTAAAAGCATCAGGCTTAGGTTATTTCTTTGGGTTTCACCGTTTTGTAAAGATCCCCATGTGCATGTAAAATTAATAAAACTTTCCAGGCACAGGGTAGTGGCACTTGCCTATAATCCCAGCTACAAAGGAGACTGGGGCAGGAGGATCACAAGTTTGAGTTCAGTTTTGGCAACTTATCAAGACCCTATGCCAAAATAAAAAGGACTGTAGCTTAGTGGTAGAGTACTCCTGGGTTCAACCCCCAGCACCACAAATATAAATTTAAATTAAATTAATAAACTTTTGTGCTGACTGGGGGCAGTGGTGCACGCCTGTAATCCCAGCGACTCAGGAGTTGAGGTAGAAGGATCACAGGTTCGAAGCCAGCCTCAGTAACTTGGCAAGCCCCTAAGGAACTCAGTGAGACCCTGTCTCTAAATAAAATACAAAAAAGGACTGGGATGTGGCTCAGTGGTTAAGTGCCCAGGGTTCAATCTCAGGTACAAAATAAAAAAAAAAAAAATTAAAAAAAAAAAAAAAGCAACTTTTGTGCTTTAGCCAGCCCTAAACAACTTAGCCAGGCTCCGTCTCAAAATAAAAAATAAAAAGGACTGGGTATGTGGCTCAGTGGTAAAGCACCACTGGGACCGATTCCCAGTACAGCTCAAATCAAATCAGATCAAATCAATGACTTTTATGCTTTTTTCCTCTATCAGTTGAGTTTTTAGATTCAATGAAAAAGGGGGAAAGAGTCCCTCTCTACCCTACAGTTATCATGTGGGCATCCAGGAAGGTTAGCACAAATGGTCAAGAGTTGAGCCCATTTCGGGGTACAGGTGTCTTAGTAACCATGAGTCTGGCCCTATTGAGTTGTGTGGGTAGGAGTTCCCCAGATCCCCTGTGGTCCTAGTGGTGCTGTGGTGTCCCAGGAGGCTGGCATAGGAAGATAGTAAGTCATGCATCCTTTGGGTATTGCTCCCTGGGCAGGTGAGTGGTCAGCAGGCCAAGGAGGAGGTGTCACAGCTGGTCCGGGGGCTGGGGGCTGTGCTGGAGGAGAAGCGGGCATCACTGCTTCAGGCCATTGAAGAATGCCAGCAGGAGCGGTTGACCCGTCTCAGCACCCAGCTCCAGGAGCACCGGAGCCTGCTGGATGGCTCAGGTCTGGTGGGCTATGCCCAGGAAGTGCTCAAGGAGACAGACCAGCCTTGCTTTGTACAAGCAGCCAAACAGCTGCACAACAGGTACTGAGGGGCGTGGCACAGGCTTCTGGGAGGCAGGGGCATTTTGGGCGTACCCAACATCTAAGACAATGTCTAGAGTCCTTGCCAGGTAGAGACCTGGGGCTTTGAGGATTTTCATTAAGCCAAACTGATGCCAGATTATTCCAATGGGTGAAGAAGAGACCCAAACAGAGACCAAGACTCTAAGGGGCAGGCGAGGCAAAATCAAGGGGAAGGGTGGCTGCCCAGATGGCAGTGCCTGACCCCTTCCTGCCCCATCCCAGAATTGCCCGAGCCACTGAGGCCCTCCAGACCTTCCGACCAGCTGCCAGCTCCTCCTTCCGCCATTGCCAGCTGGATGTGGGGCGGGAGATGAAGCTGCTGACAGAGCTCAACTTTCTGCGAGGTAAGGAGATGGCCAGGCCCATGCCCAATCACAGCCTTCTTCCCTTCCTCCCCAGCAGCGGGCCCGGGGGGCAGTGCCCACCGGGGACTTCCCCGGCCTCCTGCCTGGCCTGGCCAGCCACTCCTCCCACCCAGCCCACCCTGCCACATTGTCCTACCGCGCTCAGCGCTGCTTCTCCCTCTCTTTGTTTGTAGGCTGTGGCTACCGCGGACTCTGCTCCGGAGCACCCCAGGCAAGTCAGCGGCCCTGCCCCGGGGGCCCTGCCCCCCGCCGGGCCCCCAGACCGGCCCCTCTCCCTGTACTCCCACGCAGCTCGGCCACCCACTCAGTGCTTTCTTCTTTCCTGCTCTAACCTGACCTCTTGGTCCTCCCACGTGACCAGTGCTGTCTCTCTTCTGCCTTCTTTAGGCCCTTGCCTAATCCTGTCCCTTCTCATCTTTTGTCCTCATGACCCTTGCCTTCTGGACCTTTATTTTCTTCCCCTTGACCTCCACACCCTGCCCTGCTAGCAAGCTTGCTTTCCATCTGTTATCTCCCCATTTTCTGTCTTGCTGACTCTGGCATCTCCCTTCCAATCCTGCTTCCCCTCCTTCTGCTCAGGGCCCTCTTGCCTGGGTTCCAGTGGCCTTTGTCTCCCTCACCCTGGGGCTCCTCTTAATTCATAGAATGTCTAAGCTGGAAGGGTCCCCCAGAGCTTATCGGGTCTGATACCCTTAAGTAACCCAGAAGGAAACTGAGGCTCAGAAAGGGGATTGACTCACCTCAAGCCCAGGCCTCCTCCCCAGTGCTCTCCCACCTCTTCTCCCTTGGGCCCTGCCCTGCCCACCCAGAAAGGCCCAGATAGGGTCTTTCCTTGATTCCCTCACCCACACTCACCCCCCCGGCTCCCGCTGCTTTCCCTTTTCCTGCCCGCCCTGCCCTCCATGCCAGGCCAGTGATCAGGCCCTGACTGACCCCCACTGTCTCTTCCCACAGTGCCCGAGGCACCCGTCATTGACACCCAGCGCACCTTTGCCTATGATCAGATCTTCCTATGCTGGCGGCTACCCCCCCACTCGCCACCTGCCTGGCACTACACTGTTGAGTTCCGTCGCACTGATGTGCCTGCCCAGCCAGGCCCTACCCGCTGGCAGCGGCGGGAGGAGGTGAGGGGCACTAGTGCTCTGCTTGAGAACCCTGACACGGGCTCCGTGTACGTGCTTCGTGTCCGTGGCTGCAACAAAGCCGGCTATGGCGAGTATAGTGAAGATGTACACCTGCACACACCCCCAGCACCTGGTGAGTGAGCAGGTGGGCGGGCATGGTGTGGCAGACATGGGTGTTCCTGCAGAAGGCATGGGGATGCCAGGCTTAGGTACTCTACTGGTTCCAGGTGGGCAATGTAGAGGCAGTGTAATTTTTTTACGGGGAGTAGGAGTGCTGGGAATTGAACGCAGGGGCATTTTCCCACTGAGCAACATCCCCAGTCCTTTTAATTTTTTAAAAAACTTTTTAAAAATTTGAGACAAGATCTTGCTAAGTCATCCAGGCTGACCTCAGACTTGTGATCCTCCCACCTCAGCCTCCCAAGTAGCTGAGATTAAAGGCGGCTTGGAGGGATGGTTTAATACCTTGGTCACATGCACTCACTCTGGAGCTAGACTTGTGTTCAAATCCTAGATCTGACTCTTGCTAACTGTACCTTTGGCCAAGTTTTTCACCCTCTCTAAATTTCAGAGTTCTGTTCTACAGGGGCAGTAATAACACTGCCAGACACGACATTGTGTGACTGTAATTGCAGCAATTTGGGAGACTAAGGGAGGAGGATCATAAGTTTGAGAACAGCCTGGGGGCAACTAAGCAAGACCTGTCTCAAAATGAAAAAGAAGAAGAAGAAGAAGAAAAATAAAAGAATTACAGGGGCTGAGGTATCCTGGGTACAATTCCAGTATCCCACATAATGATAATAACAAGAATAATAATGCTTCATAGAATTGTGTGAGAATTAAACTGTTGAGATACAGGTATGGACAGCACAGTTTCTGGCTCATAATGAGGAATCAATAAATGTTAGCAAAGTGACTCTAGGAAACAGTTTGCATGCTGGGACCTGTGCATGATAGGGGACACTCACCACCAAAGCAAGGGGCAGAAGAGGTAGGAGTTGGGTATAGGGGCCAGGTGTGAGCCCCAGAGTGTGGACTGGAAAACACAGCAGATAGATGGTGGTGGGGATGTCACTAGGTGGAACAGAACAGTGGGGACTGTCCATGGGGCCGACCATGGGAAAGGGGTCGGAGGAAGCACTGTGAGTCAGCGAGGTCTGGGACACTAGTTTTTTGCTCACTGGTCATCAGTCAGACTCTTTCTGGAGCCTCATGTCCATTTGGAATTTTCCTTTCTTTTTCATTTATGCCCCCATTTCAGTTCCCCAGGACCCATTCTCATGAGTTCCCTACCTTTTCCTGGTGACTGAATGCCTTGAGAAGTTGTTCCCTGTTCTGAAATCTCACCGTGTCTTGTGCTCACACTTCACAGTCCCCAGTGCCAGTGTTTGTCCCTGAATTCTTCCTTCTGTCTCAACCCTCCTCCCTGTTCCAGTCCTGCACTTCTTCCTCGATGGCCGCTGGGGTGCAAGCCGCGAGCGGCTGGCCATCAGCAAGGACCAACGAGCAGTGCGGAGCATTCCAGGGCTGCCCCTGCTGCTGGCTGCTGAGCGGCTGCTGACTGGCTGCCACCTGAGCGTGGATGTGGTCCTGGGCGATGTGGCTGTGACCCAGGGCCGCAGCTACTGGGCCTGCGCCGTAGACCCTGCCTCCTACTTGGTCAAGGTGGGCGTCGGTCTGGAGAGCAAGCTTCAGGAAAGTTTCCAGGGTGCCCCCGATGTGATCAGCCCCAGGTCAGGCCCCTCTGGAGGGGATGGGGACCCTGGGTGGTACCTAGGGACAGGGCAGGGGTGGCAAGAGAAACACACAGACTTGCTGGGGAGGGGTTGGGAAGGAGATGAGGAGGAAACAGCAAGAACAGGGAAGCCAGGCTGGGAGGCTGTGACCAAGAAAGATTTGGCCAAGAAAGATTTGGGTTGAGAATTGGTTTTCAATGTGTGGTTGGGGAAAGGGATGAGGATGATGGAAAGGGAAACCATTTACACTTCCTTTCATCTGTCACTCAAATCCAGTACACCACATCTCCATGTCCCTATGTCCTTTCTCCCTAGTGCCCTATTTTCTCCATGAAACTTTTTCTCTCCAGGACCTCCTTCCCTTAAACATCTCATTTCCACAAGCCCTCTCCTTCCCACCTTTTTTTTTTTTTTTGTACCAGGGATTGAACCCAGGAGCACTGATCCACTGAGCCACATCCCCAGTCCTTTTATATGCAAAACATAAAAAGACAGAGTCTTAAAAAGAGAGGGTCTCCCTGAGTTGCTTACGGCACATTGTCACATGCCTGAAATCCTAGTGACTTGCCTTTAATCTCAGTGAGGCTAAAACAGGAGGATTACAAGTTCACGGCCAGCCTCAGCAATTTAGCAAGACCCTAAGCAATTAAGCAAGACCGTGTCTCAAAATAAAAAAGGACTAGAGATATAGCTCAGTGGTAAAAGTGCAAGTACCAAGCGTGATTTCCCCAACACCATTTTTCTCAACACCCTTCTATCTTGATAAGCACCACATTTGGGGTAGGGAGTACTGAGGATTTAACTCAGGGGAGCTCTACCATTGAGCTATACACCCCAGCCCTCTATTTATTTACTTATTTATTTATTTGGTACTAGGGGATTGAACCCAGGGGTGCTTTACCACATCCCCAGCCCTTTTTATTTTTTATTTTGAGACAGGGTATCTCTAAGTTGCTGAGGGCCTCCATAAGTTACTGAGGCTGGCTTTGAACTTGTGATTCTCCTGCTTCAGCCTCCTGAGCCTCTAGGATGACAGGCGTACACCATCATGCCCGGTTTTTTTGTTTTGTTTTTTGTTTTTTGTTTTTTGGTTTTTTTTTTCCACTGTTTTAAAATTTTTAAGTAGGGAGTCTTGCTAAGTTGCTGAAACCTGGCCTCAAACTTGTAATCCTTGTGCCTCAGCCTCCAGAGTCACTAGGATTACAGGCATGTGCCACTGTATCCAGCTACCACATTTCTTTAGTGTCCTGTATCAATACTTATCTTCCCTCTTCTCCAACATCTCTCACCATTGTGCTTTCCTTTCAAAAATCCTTTCCCACGAAACCAAGCCCCAACCCTATACTCTGAACCCTGCTTCTTCAACCCAAGTTGATTCCTTCCAACCTCATACTCCCAGCATTTCATTCTTCCAACATCTCATTCCCATAGTCCTCCCATGAGGATTCCCTTATGCCACCCCCCAACATCTTCCTACCCAACTCCTACTTCTGCAGGTACGACCCAGACAGCGGGCATGACAGCGGTGCTGAGGATGCCACAGTGGAGGCGTTACCACCCTTTGCTTTTCTAACCATCGGCATGGGCAAGATCCTGCTGGGGTCTGGAGCAAGCTCAAATGCAGGGTGACAGGGAGGGATGGCCACAGCTGCCAGCTGCACAGTGCCCCTGCCACCCCGCCTGGGTATCTGCTTGGACTATGAGCGGGGTCGGGTTTCTTTTCCTGGATGCTGTGTCTTTCCGTGGGCTCCTTGAGTGCCCCCCTAGACTGCTCAGGGCCTGTATGCCCTGCCTTCTGCTTCATAGGGGGTGGTGCAGTACAACTACAGGAACCCGTGGGCACCAAGCCTGAGAGGAAAGTCACCATTGGAGGCTTTGCCAAGCTAGACTGATCCTTTCATACCCCTCTGTCAATCTGGAGTCTCACTGGGCCCTGGCTTCCCCATGCCTCCTGACACTGGGTTGTTCCTCCAGCAACATCTCTCCCAAACTCTTCCCAACATGTGGTCCTGCCCCTTACCTTCTGTCTATGTCTTCCCAGGGCTTTCTCTTGAGCAAGGGACTCTCTTCAGCTCACTTCTCTGGATGTCCCCATTCTCTCCATTGCCTGTTAGTTAGCCCAGGCCCCCATGCCCACTAAGCCTCTGCCCATGCCTTGCCCTTGGCATCGTACCCAAATCATGGAGAGAGCCCTTCCTCACCCCTGTCCTGTTCCAAGGCTGACTGGGAGGGAGGGCACCTGAAAAACTGGGCATGATCCCCAGCTCTGCCCTTTGCCTTGACAAACTCCCTGCCCCATTAATGCTGAACTACAGCCTAGGGGCAGACAGACTTTTGGTCTCCCAAGCAGGGGATGGGACCCTATCATCCTGCTTTATTTGGGTCTCCCCTACCCCCCAGCCGCATGCCCCTTACCTCCCTCTTTTCCTGCTTGCATGCTTTACCTGTCCTGTTCCCATGCCAACGTGCCAAGTCTCCCTTGGGGACCCAGCTGAGGTTGGGTGTTCCTGCTGGATTGGGCCAGGCCAGGCCTCTGGTGCCTGCTGCTGCCTCCCTGCAGTGGGCACTGCTAGACCTGTACCAAGCAACAGCTGTAATTTTCATGGTTTATAAACAATAAACTGTGACGCCAGGCACATTTCTGCCTTCCCTGAGCGTGACCATTCCTCTTGATTTCTGTGCAGTGTATGGGGGTGGAAGTGTTCCAAGTTGCTTTGCTGTTGGTCAGGGTAGGTTGCCTGAGGGAAGTAAGTACCTAAGCCAGGTATGCCTAGCCTCCTGTCACACCTGTACTATGCCCAGGCCCCAACTAACCATAGCCACCAGGAGGCGCAGCACCTTGGGTGCTGCGTCCTAGATGGGTCACCTGGACAGCAACACTGGGGAATGTGGTTGAGGGCCTGGGCATTGTGCCTGGGCCCAAAGGGTCAGGGCAACCAGAATCACTTCCCCCATTCCCAGGGTGCCTAGGATCCCACCCTAGTAGGTAGCAATGGGTGTGGCATTGAGGGGCCAGGGGTGGGGCAGGGCCTGCCGCCAGTGCCCGGATCGACCCAGCCCCCGCTTATCACAGCGGTGTTGACTCTGCCGCTATTATCATTGCCCAAGGATTTGCTTCACACCCGGGCAGCTAAGAATAGAGCTGCCTGGGGGCACGGTGCCAGGAGAGAAGGGTGGCCAGCACAAGCGAAACGCAGGCTGGAAGAGAGGGGCGAGCCATCCACTGGCCGAGCCACGTGCTGTCGGTGCCGAGTCATACCGGCCCACCGGAGCCCGCCTAGGTTTCATTCCTTCTTCCTCCTGTGCACAGGAATGGGGAGAGGTGACTCTTGAGTTCTCCTGCAGGTTACCCTGTGCCCCAGTTTTACTTCTTCTCCCACATCTGCTTCTCAAACCCTGCTCCTTGCCTCCTTTCCTCCCTCAACTTCCCCAAAGTCCCTTCCAGGGTTCTTCACTGACACATTCTAATGAACCCTCCTATCCACCAATTGCAGATTGAAAGATCACAAGGTGGCGTGACAAGAGGCCACATTTTATTCAGTCATGTTTGGGTTCCCACCTCCATTGCCAGAATTTCTAGGCCAGTCCTGGGAGCCACCACTGTCCCAGGCATATCCCCCAGGGCAAAGCTGGGCTTCACCAGGCTAAGATGGGTTAGGGGGCTTGGTGGAGTCTCTGAGGGAGGCTATGAGCAGCCCACCCAAATTCCCAGCTCATCAGCCCAGACTGGGGGAGAGGGACTTTGGCAATGAAGAACCTGAGGCACTGCTGGCAGCCGAGCTGAACAGGTGACCTGCCCCTACAAGTTGGCAGAAGTGGCTGTCACTGCTGGGTTCGTGTAAGAGAGGCTGCCTCCACCATTGCCTGCAGACACCTGGGTGGAGGAAAAAGATACGGGTGAGGGCAAAAGCTATTTATTAGGACCCCCGGGTGGCACCCCAGGCTGGCACAATCAGTCCAGGGACCAGATCAGTTCACTAGGGGTTAATTTGGAGAGAGCACCTGCAGCCCCACCAGCAGCCAGGTGACTGTAAACAGGCCGCTCCTCTCACTGCTCCTGGCCACCCCTCCACTCCCTCCCCTTGGCCCTACTCAGCCCCCTTTCCTGCCCAGCCCACACCTTGCCCCCTTCTCTCTCCATTCTCTGCTCCTCCAGCCTAAGGTGTGTGTGTGTGTGTGTGTGTGTGTGTGTAAAACTGGAGAGAGAGAGATCCCCAGGAGGAGAAAAATGGAGCAAGAAAAGGAAACTTTTGTCCCCTCCCCCACTTGAGTAGCTTTCCAGTCCCAGGTGACTGCTGTAATTATTTACTAGGTCCTGTACAGAAAGGCGGTGTGTGTGTGTTGGGGGGATGTCCTTAGTTCCCTGAGGCTCCCAGGAACCCTTCAGCTCTGCTTACTAGGCTTGGTGAGATTTCTTTCTCTCCACTGGAGACCTGCCCCCCCCTTTCTCAATCTACTCCCCACTCCAAGGAAAAGGTGAATGGGGTACAAGTGCGCTCCTGTGACTCTGCAGGAAGGGCTCCCCTGGACACAGTGCCCCACCCATTTTGCCTCTGGGCATCTAGTGAGCCTTGCCCTGGTACCAGTTCAGCCAGTGGTGAGTGTGGACAGGTAATGCTCTTTTGGGAATGCTGGTAGTGAGGTTATTCCCTCTTGAGGTCCCCTTGCTTCCTTGATCTCTTTCCCAGACCTGTCCCCCAGAGCTCCTCCAACCCCACACCCACTATTCTTGCCAGGCTCTTCAAGGCTCACCTCTTACAAGCTCTTTGGGTTTTCCAAATACCCCTCAGGGACACCTGCCCAGCCAGAGCCTCTATCCCCACCCTGCCTTGTGGGCCCTGCCTCACCTCCTCATAGGGGCTACGGTTGGTACTTCCGGGGGGCACATAACGCCCATGGGTGTGGTAAGTGGGGTATTCACTCATAGGATGGTAGGTTTCCCTGGATGGAAAGATGTCCAGATGCCCATAGTTCTTTTGGCGACACTGACACACAGCCTAGGGAGACAAGAAGTTATGCTGGACCATAGGGTTTCTTCCACCAGGGGATTCTGGTGAAGGCCAGAGACTGAGTACTTACCAAGGCAATGAGATATAAGATGGCCAATGCAAGTAGAACACAGACTAACACCAGCAGGGCAATGCCCCAGCCTGGTACCCCAGACCCAGACTGGGCAGGGGAAGGAAACAGCACCTCGTTCACTAAAAGGAAAAGCAATGGTCAAGGAAGTCTCCAAATGGAGGTAGCCTCCTCCTGCTAGCACCAAGGGAAAGAGCAGAAACCCAGCATTGGAGGGAGAGGGGACCCTTAATGGGGCTGGGCTAGAGTTGGGGATGTAGCCTCACCCTTGATTCCCGAGATGTTCAGGTTATAATTGGATCCTTCCTCTTTATGCTGAACAAACTGTGACATCACTTCCTTGGCATTGGTGGTACCCTCCCGGAAGACCAGAGTCAGTTCTACCACCACAGATCCTGGTCTGGTCATAGGAAATGCTCAACTCAGCCACAGGTCCGAGCTTTTGTCTCATTATTTCCCCCCACCTTAAACACAATAGTCCCTCACCACATTTATGACAACAAACCCCAACCCACATATACAGTCTGACCCAGAACTGTACCTGAATATGATACTAGAGAAGCCCAGAAAACCATCTTGTTTATAAATCTGCAAAAACTGGGGTGAGAGGAAATGGACTCAGGCTTGATGCAAAGGATTTAAACAATTCTGAAAGCTGTCCTAAGAGAGTATGGCAAAGGAAAGGCAGACACCCACCAATCTAGAAATGTTCCTCTGCAGTTCTTGATAGTAGTTGGTTCTGGGATCTTCCAGGGAAGAATTAAACTTGAGGTTTGAAATGTAAAAAGACAGGGAGAAGAAAGAGACCCCAACATACAACTGGGGAGAATTATGACTGGAGGAGGTGGAGGGGGGTGCTGTGCCATGGCTATTGCTACTGGCAATAGTACTGTTGCTCAGGTTGGCAAGGGTGGTGGAAGGGTCAGATGGCTGGCTGGAAACTGGGGATTGAGTACCCCTGTTAGGCAGGGTTGTAGAAGCCATAGTAGAAGTGCCCCTGTGTACTGAAGCATCAGTTGAGTCTGATGAAGCCCCTGTAGTTGGGGCCGAGGTGCCATTGTGGGCTGGAGTGGAGGCTGAGCTGGTTGGAATTCCAGTGGTCCCAGATGAGGTGCCATTGTGGGCTGGAGTGGAGGCTGAGCCTAATATGCCTGGTGAAGCCCCAGTGGTCAGGGCTGAGGTGCCATTATAGGTTGGGGTGGAGACTGAGCTGGTTGGAGCCCCAGTAGTCCCAGATGAGGTGTCATTACGGGCTGGGGTGGAGGCTGAGCTGTTTGGAGCCCCAGTGGTCCCAGATGAGGTGTCATTATGGGCTGGGGTGGAGGCTGAGCTGGTTGGAGCCCCAGTGGTCCCAGATGAGGTGTCATTATGGGCTGGGGTGAAGGCTGAGCCTGATGCAGCTGATGGAGCCCTGGTGGTCAGGGCTGAGGTGCCATTGTGGGCTGGAGTGGAGGCTGAGCTGGTTGGAGCCCCAGTATTCCCAGATGAGGTGCCATTGTAGGCTGGGGTGAAAGCTGAGCCTGATGCAGCTGATGGAGCCCTGGTGGTCAGGGCGGAGGTACCATTGTAGGCTGGGGTGGAGGCTGACCTGGTTGGAGACCCAGTGGTCCCAAATGAGGTGCCATGGTAGGCTGGGGTGGAGGCTGAGCTGGTTGGAGCCCCAGCGGTCCCAGATAAGCTGCCATTGTGGGCTGGGGTGAAGGCTGAGCCTGATGCAGCTGATGGAGCCCTGGTGGTCAGGGCTGAGGTGCCATTGTGGGCTGGAGTGGAGGCTGAGCTGGTTGGAGCCCCAGTGGTCCCAGGTGAGGTGCCATTGTGGGCTGGGGTGAAGGCTGAGCTGGTTGTAGTCCCAGTGGTCCCAGATGAGGTGCCATTGTGGGCTGGAGTGATGGCAGAGCTTGATGAATCCCTGCTGTTTGGGGCTGCAGTGCTATGATGAACTGTAGAGCTGGTCAAGTTCAGGAGAGTGCTGGTGATTTGAGATGAGGTAAAGCTATTCTTCTGGCCTGGAATGGCAGCAGAGTATGAACCAGAGCTGAGGGTGGGGAGTAAACTGCTGGTCATCTCACAGTACTTTTCTCAACAGGGTTGGACACTGGGTTACTTTGGGCATTCAAAGTCTATTTTTCTGCCCTAACTGGAGCCAAAAGTTTTAAGAACTACTGGGTTGGAGGGCAAATCAGAGCAAGGAGAAAATATAACCTTTGGCAACCAAAGAAGTAATGTCAGGAAGACTGGGGATTGGTCAGCATCAGGCAGCCCCTGGGTCTGCTCTCTTCCTCCTACCCTGCTGGCAGCTTCCCCCACTCTTCCCATACACCTCTGTTCCTGGTGCATCCATTTCTTCACTCCTAAGACTTGCCCTTTCTCTCTCCCTTCCCTCCTAGACTTTTCTTCAGGACATTCTCCTCCCCTGGCACCCACTCTCCTGGGGGCTGCCTCTTCTCAGCCTGTCCTTAGCCTCTCTCCTTCATTCTGGCACTGACCTGGCCACACCTGTCTGCAATTGCTGACTCTCATGGTGCCATCTGCCAGGAAACAAAACCCACAGAAAGTTCAGAAATACCACATGAGAAGGGTAGCCCTCTCCGAACCTCAGGCCCCTCACCTGTAAGCACTGGGAGAAGCAGCAGCAGGAAGAAAGGGGACTGCATGCCAGGTGTCATGGTGGTGGTGGACTGGTGAGTAGGGGGCAGAGCAGACTCAAGCAGGCACAGCGAGTAAGGGAGTGAGGTGGAGCGGCACTGGCGCCTGCTGCTTTATACCGGTCCCCCCTCCCGCCCTAGGCACAGCCGGAGCAGGTGACAGGTGACAAAACTCCGCCTCCTCCCCCTTCCCTACCTCCTGCCTTTTCCTCCTCCTCCCCAACCATTCCTGGGTAGGGTACATGGGCTCCAATCACTCAACCTTCTGACAACCTGTTTGTTCTCCAACTAGCCTTCACATAGCCACCACTCCCTGACTCCAGGAGGTGTGTGGAGGGGGGAGTTGGGGAACGTGAGGCCCTCTGGTTCTAGTTTTAGCCCCAGGACAACAGCTAAGGTGAGGAAAGGGAGCAGAGAAAGTGGTCTAGTGAAGGCCCTGGACCGTAAGGCCAGGAAGCCCACCCCTCCCTCCCCTCACTCTACTTCCCTACCCTCCCTGGATCCTTTGAAACCCCACTCTACGCGCTTAGAAGAAATAAGAGGGCTTAATAAGGAGCGAACTAGGTGCTAGTTTGGGACTCCCCCCCCCCTTACCCCCGCCAGTTCCCGGAATAGCCCCACCCTTATAACCGCTCCCTGTCCCATTCCACACACGGTTCTACCCTGAAACCCACAGTCCCTGCCCTGGCCGGACTTTCCAGCCACCTGGGTTCCCTCCTTGGCTTTCTACCGAGAAGGGGGGGGAGGGAAATTTCCACTTAAAGAAGGTCGAAACCTGGGCTCTGCCGAACCCTAAAGTTCTTCCTTTCCAGTATCCACTTTGAGCGGCAGCCGAGAGCTCCTGCCCTCTAGTGGCCGACCATGGCGTCCTGAGAGGCCCCGACCCAGGGGAGAGGAGGTTGGGCCATGTAGACCGAGCCGGGGCAGAGAGACCATGGGGAGGTTGGACTCTGGCGAGAAGTAGCAATGCCTTGGAAGGAGAGGGAGGAACGCAACCTACGATGGAGGGATTGGTAGCAGCAGATGAGGGACTCAGGCGCGTGGGGAGTGGTGTCGAAGGAAATGGTACTAAGCGGGTGGGGTTCTGAGGTACGTGAAAGGGGCGTCGAGGTATGTGGGAGAGGACATCGGAATGTGGGAGGGGGCATAGGACAAGTTATGTTGAGGGTACTTGCGGGTTTAGGAGGTAGAGTAGGTGGAGTGTCAGAATGGAATTTGGGGACACAACTGCCCTTTGGGGAGCAGAGTGGTGCAGGTACGCATGTGTTTCGAGAACAAAACCATACCTGAGAGTGCGTCATTTGGGAAAATCAAAAGGTATTTTGAGAGCCAGAAATATTTGCGGGAAAGGGAGGTATTTGAGGGCTAAAGCGGCACGTGGTCTTAGGGTATCGGGATGGATCCGGCGGTTCCCGCTTGTGGTATAGGCCAACAGAAGCAGTTTCGACTGTATTGGGAAAATAATTCTTGGCCTCAACAAATACAGATTGGAAACTAATACTTTAAAAGCATTCCGGTACAGCGCGAGACTGGAGGGAAGCCCAGTCAGGAAGCGAGGGACCACGGCTCCCGCGCCCCGCTACTTGGCCTCCAAGGCACGGCTTTGTGCATCGCGGTAGCCCGTGGGCGGGCGCTGGGCACCATACGTCCGCGCGCTCGCGCGCGGGCTGGAGGCGGGGAAGGCCCCCCACCAGCGGGAGAAAGTACGAATATCTAGGTGGGCGGCCCCAAACCTCAACTCCGGAGTTGCCTGGTAACAGCCATTCAGTTCGGTTGCTGGGACACGCGTCACCATGGTGACTGCTCCGCGCCGCTCAGTCTGAGTATTTAAAGAGCGAGCGCGCGCAACGCCCGGGCGTCGGAAAGCGGCGTTCCTGGGCACCGCAGTCTTCTCTTCTCCTTTCACCCCTCCCTTTTACCATCCCCTTCACTCTTAGAGGCGCCAAGTCTTTGGCCTGCTTCTAAGGTGAACCCAGCTCCCCAAAGTGCCCCCAGTCCTTGAGCCCGGCTGGCTTCAGGCTGTAGGGAGTGGGATCCCGGGCCCCGGGCGGGCGGGAGGGACGGGACGCGGTGCAGTGTTGTTATTTCCCCCGCCAATATTGCACTCGTCCCGGCCTCCGGCCCCCTCGGCCCCCCGGCCTCCCCCTCACCTCAAGCGGGGCAGCCCCCGCCCTCCTGACTCTCGATACCGGCTGATCTAAGATAGAATGGAGTGTCGCCGCTGCCACCGTGAGTAAGTGGGGCTGGGAGGACTTTAGCCATCCTCCAAACAGCACCTCATCCTTCACTTAACCCCATCTGGCACCTTCTCCACCCGCGCCCCAAACTCAGCCAAACTTTCCCTAGATCTCTTAACTTCTAGCCTGCCAGCTTTCTTCTTATCCCCTCAGGTTCCTTCTTGATTCCCACCCTATCCCGGAAAATCCCTAAAACAAGCAATTGCACTGGCTTAGAAAACAACTGGAACTTTATGGCAATCTGCTGTTATCTTTCCTGGGGTTAGTACCTGAGTAATACCCCTTGAAAATTTCCCACTCCTAAACAGTGGGGTTGCTACCCCAACGGGGCTGAACTGATGGGTGCCAGAGGAGGGTCTATGTTTGGCTGAGGGGCTGTAGTTTAGACCTCAAAGTCTCCAGGATGGACCCCAGGCCAAAGAGTCTAAAATCAGGAATCCGGTGGCCAACTCCTCACACCCTTCCCTGGAGCAGCTGCCTCCGGAATGGCTCAAAGTCCTCAGGCACTGTGTCTGAAGAAGGGGAAATAAGTAAGGTCAGAGAATGTGGCTCTCCCAGGACATGTGAGGGGTCAGATTGATCTCCGTCTAGAGTCTCACCATTGCATCGATACTGGAGATTGGACCAAATGATGTTTTCTTGGGAGAAGCAGAATACACCGAGACGCCCCCCTCGCATGGATGTGTCAATGATCACCCCAGAATCCGCCACTAGCTGGGGACCCTCATAGAGCTTCACCCTGTCCAGGATAGGGGTTTCCATTGGTGCTAAGGTGCCAGTGGGTACAGTGCCTCCAAGTCCCAGGCCCTGCTTATCTCAGCACCCCCCTCCTTGAGCTCACCAGGCTGGAGAGGGAAGGGAGGGGAGGAAAGGAAAAGGGAGGGAAGGGGGTGCTTTTCTCAGGCCAGGGGCCCCTAGCTCTTTGTCCAGCCCCTTTTGCATCTCAAAGCACCAGCCGCATTCCAAGCGAGGATTGGGTTGCCATGACGATGAGCACAATGGGCTGGGGGGTGAAGTCACCCGCTTCCCAGGCTCTAGTCAACCCCCCTTTATCCCGAGCTCTGGTGCCCCACAGCACTAGGCACCTTAAAGGGGAACCAACCCCATGTCCCTGGACTCTGAGCTCTTGACTATGAAAAGTTCAGCCTCTAAGTACACCCATTTCCCCTCCCTTCCCAAGTTGTCCTCATCAAATAGGGACAGTTGTGGGAGGGAACTGCAAAGTTGTGGACAAAGTGCTGAAATGAGAGGCCTGTGAGGTCTGGGCCTCTGCAAAATCCCTTCCAGGTCAGCTGCTGATGAAGCAGGTTCTGGGCTGTACCACTTAGGGGGTTGGAAGTGATAGGCCCCTGTACAGACTGGCCTGGCCTCTCAGGGCATCTAGCTCAATGCTCTTGTTTTACAGAAGAGAAATGGGGCACAGAGGAGGAATGATGTGCCCAACACCGCCTACAGGTCCTGTCTGTGGCGAGAAGGGAACTGGAAAGAAGTGGCCATGGTCCCTACCCATGGCACCGAGGAATTGAGCAAAGGAGGGGTCACTGGTGAGTCCCAGCTAAAGGGGAAGGAAAGGCCTCAGCCTGGGGTCCTCTGGATGGTCTCAGTCCCTCTCCTCACCGAATATAACCAACTTGAGGCCGGTGCAGCAGCTGCCAGCGATAGGAGGTCTTGTCACGCCAGCCCACATTTCGTGGGTCAGTCCATAACAGCCGTACCTGATCAGGGGTATGACCAGTATGCCAGAGGGCATTCCGGAGGTGCTCACCTGGGCCAGACACTGATGTCACTGCCTGGGGGTCATTGGCAAAGACAATGGATCAACCACAGGACCAGGGAGAAGGGAACACAAGGCTGGTAAGTACAGGTGGGAAGAGGGCCCACAGAACTGACCTGCAGGTCAGACCTCTGGGTAAGAGAATTCCCAGTCAGGCAGCAGGGAGGCCCTGGGGTTGGCAGGGGAGAGCTTTGGGAACGGGCCCTAGGTTGGGGAAACTGGGCAGCTAGATACCTTGAGCTGCAGCCCGGGCTGGGCAACGGCACGGAAAGGTGTGGCCTGCCAATAGGTCTGCTCTGTCTGCTTCCACATGACCACATAGAACCGGCCACTGTCCTGGTAACTGAAGAGAAAACCTGCGTAGTCATCGTCAGTCACTGTGTTCACATGGAAGGTGCCTTCAAAATCCACACCATTGAAGGCTGTGTATCCTGGGGTGGGGGTGGGGGTGGGGTAAAGGTCAGGGGCAGCAAAGTCGCCCCACTGTAGGAGGGGGTGGGAAGGGGTGCCTGCAATATGGGTAGCCAGCTTGCCACACTGCCTTCTCTGTTGCCTTTGCCCATCCTCCCCATCCTTTTCCTTCCCCATCCTCTGCCCCTGAAGGATTCTTCCATTTGGAAATTATTGAACTGGATGACCCCTTACATACCAACTGCCAGGCCAGGGTCACTGTTCATGGTCTGAACGATTTCCATACCCTGGAGTTGTTCAGTAAAGAAAAAAGTCCTGATGCAGGTATACTGCCCAACCTAGGCCCCACCTGGTGGTCTGGCCTGTCAGTACCTGCCCAGCCCATTGCCCTGAGTGTGAGTACCTGATTGAGGACGACCCAGTTTGGGTCGATCTGAGCATCACCCTCAGGATCCAGGACGACGGTCTGATAGGCTCGAAAGTCTGTGAGGGTTACCTCTGCACTTTCAGGACACACATCCAGGGGGTCGACTACTGCATCATTGTCAAAGTCATCTTCACATACATCACCAACACCATTGCCTGGGTGGATAAGGCTAGGAGCTCAGGAAGGCCTGGACATTGTCAATAACCAACACTGTCACCCCTTGGATCATGCATTCCTGACTTCTTCCTACCCACCCTTCCTTACTCCTCCCTTGCAACCTCCCCCTGAGCAAAGTCCAAACCAGTCCAACCCTCTTTGGAGCCAGCCTTACCATCTGAGTCTTTCTGATTGGGATTGGGTACCAGACGACAGTTATCAGGACCAGGAGGCACATAATCTGGGACACCATCATTGTCATCATCCCCATCACACTCATCTCCAAGTCCATCATTGTCTGAGTCCAGCTGGGAGCTATTCGGCAGCTGTGGGCAGTTGTCCTTGGTATCCTGATGCCCATCCCCATCGCTGCTCAGAAGAACAGTCACCAAATAAAGGCTGTCAAAGGTCCCACACACACACACACATCCTTTCCCTGTCTTCTGCTTAGGGGATACTCAAGCCTGCCCTCCATCCAGACCCCTTGCAGTCAGCCAAATGTGAAGGTCCAGCAGTAGGAATGGAAGGTAGACTATGAGAACAGAGAATGAAGGCTAAATCATAGAAAGTATTGAGAATGGGCTAGAAGAAAGTAAAATATCCCCTGAAAGACTGTGTCTCTTGGCCAAGATCCCACCTGTCTTCATTGGTGTCACAGACATCTCCCACCAGGTCACTGTCTGCATCTGTCTGAGAGAGAGACCTGATCTCACCATCTCCTCTTGATAACTCTGAAGATGGTGACCCACTTCCCATCCAAAAGGCAGAGGCTTCATCCACTGTTTTTCCCGCCTCTCCCCTGTACCTGGGTAGGATTGCTCATTTCAGGGCAGCTGTCACAAGCATCTCCCACCCCATCCTCATCCCTGTCTGTCTGTAGTGGGTTGGGTACTTTGGGGCAATTGTCCAATCCATTGGGGATGCCTGGAAGACATGGGGGAAAGCACAGAGTTGTCAAGAACATGTCTCTCTCCTAGGTTGGTGAAAGATCTGAGCTTTGTCCCCATACATTGGTTATCTCCCCTCACCCAGGCGAACTCCCACAGCATGCCTCCTCAATTCTCACAGACTTCCTGGCTTCCCTGCCTCAGTCCCTCTATCCAAACTCCCAGCCTTCCCCCGAGCCCCAGGCCTGCACCATCCCCATCCACATCGTTGTCACAAGCATCTCCTTCTCCATTGCCATCTGTGTCCTTCTGGTCATTGTTGGGAACGTTGGGGCAGTTGTCACAGGCATCACCAAATGAATCTGTGTCTGAGTTCTGCTGGTCCTTGTTGGGGAACAGTCGGCAGTTGTCCTAGTCAAAGAGACGAGAGGGGAAGGGTCAGGGGTTCCCCGAGCCCACCTTGTCCCTAGGTCCTTGTCTAAGATCATCACCCTACAACAGGGCTTGGTGCAGTTCCACCCACCCAACCTCCACATAGTTCACCTGTCCTGGGAAGCAGGTTTAGGCCTCCTTAATTTGGAGTTCTGGGTCCCTTCTTAGAGTACTGTCAAGGGGCAGGATTATAGGAGAAGCCAAAGAGAATAGAACAGGAGAAAGAGCAGAGGGGCTGGAAAGGGTAGGACAGTCTGGGGAGGCACCTCAACATTCTTGATCCCATCCCCATCAGCATCTTCATCACACTGGTCCCCCACACCATCATTATCAGCATCTTCTTGCCCAGAGTTGGGTGTCAAAAGGCAGTTGTCCTAAAGTTCAGGGGGAAGAAGAGGACAAGTGAGTTCTGGCTTGACCCAGCCTGCGGCTCCCCACCACACTGGTCCACCGGCCCCCTGCACCTGCTTGCAGTGTTTGTTGTTGTCCATGCAGGGCAGCGCCTGGTCCGGGTAGCCATCAATGTCTGTGTCAGGCCCACACACGTTCCCGTTCCCTGCCCAGCCCACATTACACTAGGGTGACACAAACAGCAGGAAATAGCAATTTGAGATGGATTCCCACACCCCACCTCATCACACTCTCTCTAGGCCCTATTTTCTCCACTAGCCAGTTCCTGGGCCCAGACCCACCACCCTTTCCCATGGAGTCCCCCAACCTTAAACATGTTCATTAGTTTAGCCTGCTCCCCCAGGTTCCTTTTTTTTGTTCCAAGCCCACCTGACAGGACACTGCACCATTTCGTTCAAAGAGACAGTGAGCATGAATGTGGCAGGGGCTGTGGGCTGGGCTGTGACACGTCCTTGCTGGGAGGCAGCCCTGGGTCTGGTTGCCCAGGAAACCCAGGCGGCAGGGACCACATCTGAAAGATCCCTAAGAGTGGGGAAGTAGAGTCAGGAAAGAGGGTGAGACCACCAGATGCCCTGAATGGGTACTGCCCTACCTGCAGGGTGTAGCACCCACACTCACAGCCAACCAGGAAAATCAGTTTCTCCTTCAGGCTCTCAGGACAACCTTTCAAAATAGGCAATAGCCCCATTTTTCAAATGAGGATGCTTGAGAAGGTTAAATAATTTGCTAGCGATCCCTGCTAGTTAGAGGTTGTAGGGTCCATGTGAACACCTACTCTGTAGTATGCTAGGGAAGGAGGAAGTGCAGCAGAAAATTTGAAGATGGGGGTCATGCATTTCTACCAACACCCCCAAACACAGGGTGTTCGTTCAGCTCACCACAGTGTTGGTGCAGATGGAGTTTGGGTCACAGCCACCATTGTTACCATCGTTGCATTCATCAATGTCATTGCAGACCTGAAGGGGCAGATTTTGGGTGGAACCAGACCAAGGGTAGGTCTCCACAGACACAGGAGAAGGCATTGGTGTGGCCTTATCTGTGAGTATTAATAAGCCCAGACCCAAAGCCAATACAAAGCCAACCTCATCCCATTTATCACCAGGGTCCCATGTCCAACCCAGAAACCCCTTATCTGTGCAATGTCCATCCTGACCTGTTTACTGGCCCGGGCATAGTCAACGCCCACACCAGACACCCGGGTGCCCTTGTACCCTCGAGGACAGGCCTCACAGTGGAAGCCAGGCACAGTGTTGACGCAGCCGGAACCCGGGAAACAGGGGTCAGCATAAGCACACTGGGGGTAAAAGGCAGACATCAGGCTTCCCTCTGGGGAAGGCCCCTGCCTGTGATCCTAGAACCGTTGTTCCTGGTGTCGCCCTTTCACAGCTCTCCCCATGCCTTCTCATGGTGCTCCTGATTTGCACCGAAGCCTCCTGATCTGCCTGTGCCTGCTCCTCATACTCCTTGTTCAAACCTCCCTTCCACTACCCCACTAACTGCCAGTCTTCTGCCTGCCTCCCATCTCACTTCTTTGATGGTTGCCAGATTTGTCTGCATCCTACCAAAATTCCCCAGCTTCTTGAGCTCCCCCTTTTACCCTCATCCCCATTATCTGTACCCATGTGGGCTCTGCCTTCCCCCACCTCATTTATGTCATCACAGTGGGTGCCGTTGCCTTGCAGGCCTGGGGGACAGGGCCCACAGCGGTAGCCTGGATACTCATACACTTCCATGCAGTCCACGCCTCGGAAGCAGGGGTTGGGGCTGCAGTGGGAACGCTGTTCATGGAAGCCTGGGAGGCAGGGACAGTCAGAGCTACCCAGAGGGCACCAGTCAAACCGTTAGAAGGGGAAGCCAAAGCCACAGGTGGGCAGCATAGTGGTGCCTTCTGGAGCCCTCCCCTGCTCTCCCACTCACCGCACACCTGACACTCCATGATGGTGTTTCGGATCAAAGACATTTCCTTCACCTAAAAAATGGGAAGGAGTCAGCTCTTGGCATCTGTGACCCCGCCCCTGGACTGGTAGCACCCCTGGCTGGCCCACCCAAACCTGGTCTCGGATATCATCCCGCAGCTCCACCAGGATCTGGTTGAAGAGAGTGAGTTGGGTGACCAGCGCCTTAGTCTGCTCCCCTGTCAGGGCCCAGGGTGTGGAAAGGCTCAGAACTGGGGCACCAGCCCTGAACCCTCCTAGAGCAACAAGCCAGCTCCTGCTACTGCTGCCCATCCCCTACCTTTTCCCACCCACACCTGACTGAAGAGGACTTGGTTCCAGGCAGCTGCTAAGGCCTGGGGCCTCCTCCCCACCCTCACCTCTTCCATCACATCATGACCTACTCACCTAGAATGGATTGCAATGCATTGGCCACTAGAAAGAAGAAGACGACATGGTCAGTGGGGCAGGCTGGTGGGAAGGAGAAAGGAAGAGAGGAACAGGGCTGAAGCCTCAGAATGAAGATGAGATACTGCATAGCAGAAGGGCAGAGGTGATTAGAAAGCAGCACCAATTTTTGTTTTTGTCTGGCTTTTGGGCTGCTAGGGATGGAACCCAGGGCCTCACATGTTAGCCAAGAACTCTACCTCAACCACATCCCCAGCAAATACCAGCTCTTTCCACTGGGCCAGGGCCCCTCTTAAGGGGAGTTGCCTTATAGGAAGTCAAAATCAAAATTCTCCCTGGGGTGTTGGCACATGCCTATAATCCTAGCAACTTGGGAGGCTGAGGCAGGAGGATGGAGTGCAACTTGGGAGGCTGAGGCAGAAGGACTGAGTTCAAAGCCAACCTTGGCAGATTAGTGAGGCACTTAGCAACTCAGACATTGTCTCTAAATAAAATATTTAAAAAGGGCTGGAGATGTGGCTCAGTAAAGAATCCCTGGGTTCATTCCCCAGTACCAAAAAAAAAAAAATTTTTTTTTTTTCTCTCCTGGTTCCCAGGCATAGTAGTGGCAGAACAGGTCCCAGTGAGAAGCCACCCAAAGCAGGACTAGGGCCCCAGTACATCCCATTTCTGCCTTCCCAAGCTGCCACTTGAAGAGCTCTTCCTTTGAAATATCTGGGTGAAGTGGGTTTTCCTTAGATAAGAGCCTCTGAGTATGTCATAGAGACCAGGCAGATGGGCAATGCCAGAGACACAGCTAGTAGGTACCAGCAGCCAAGAGGAGCTACAAAAACCTGAAACAAGGATCTTGGCCAAGACCAAGAAAATGCCTTTCTCCATACTGTCCCCCAGGAATCCTCAGAATCAAACCTTTCTTGGATCATGGCACTTTTCTGGCTTAGGCTGGGTGACCCATATCTCCCATACAGGAGATCATGGAGTCGAGGGTAAAAGATTTGACCAAAAGTCCCAAGAATAGGTGAGTCAACGGAATGGGTGTTAGGGGGAAGGAAATCAAAAGGACAGAGTCACCAAAAACCACAGGACCCATGGTCCAATAACAGGAGTCTCTGTTACCTGCACTGTGGATGGATTCATCCCCTTGGAATGGACATTCACTCAGGGCTCCTACCCGGGCCATGGATCCTCCCAGAATAATTTTCATTGATTCCACAAAGCCCTGGTGGGAGGGGGGATAGCAGGTAAAGTGGATCTACCAACCCCTCCACCCACTGGTGCAAACTGTGTCTACACAACTCAGAGGGTCCTCCCTGCTCACCTGCATCCTCAAATAAGCCTTCTGTCCAGTTCTAATCTCCAGCCCATTGACCTCTGCTGGAGGAATGGGAGCCAGTGCTGGAAGGCCGGCATGTTGGTCACCTAGTTTGCAGTCCACGTAGAGCTGCAAGCCAGGGCTGGGTCGGGAAGGACCTCGGAGTCGCAGGAGAGCTGTGTGTGTGCGCCCATCAGCCAGGCCTGCTTGCTGTAGGTTCACTGCGTGGACTTTGCCATCTTCCCGCTGGTACCGCACCAGTACTGCCCAGGAGGGGAGGTCAGTACCGGCACTGCCCCCCATCCCCTGTGTCCCAGTTGAGCCTTGGATCAACTCTTCTGGATACCACATCTCTGGGGCTACCATCCCTACCTAGTTCAGCTATGTATCTCAACACTCTGCACATAATAGGTATACAAATAAATGTTTTTCAAATTGGTTTAGAGACAAGGATTTTCTTAGTCTTCAGTGCATCATATCTGTCTATCCTCTGCCAGGGTGGCAGCTGGTTCTGTACCCATGAACTGTCCAGGGATCTGAGGGATCTCTGTCATTGCTGGGCAATGACAGAGGTGTCTCACCCTCCCTCTGGGCATCCCCAAATACAACCTCCCATGCATATAAATACCAGACCTCACCCTGCTCTTTAGGCACCTGATCGCCTAATTTACTATGCACCCCATACCCCCTACTGTGTCTCTTGGTGCCTGGCCACAGCCTGATGGAACCATGTTCCCCAGAGGAGGTCAAGGAGAATTAGGAGCCACCTGATGTGGGGATGAGGGAGAATGCTCAGGGGATCACTGCTGCAGGAAAGAAGATGCCCACCAGTCACCTTTGTTGATCTTGCCCACAACAGAGGCCTCCAGCCATCGCGTGTTGTCTTGGCGAGAGTAGAGGCCAAAGAGGACGCCACCCTGCTTAGGGGGAAGGCGGAAGGTGGACAAGAGGTAGATGTCCCCAACAGTGAGTAGAGCTGTCCGGATCTTCTCAGCCACAGCAACCATTTGCCGGGACTCACCCACAGTCAGCAGGTCAATTACTGGCCAGGCAGAGATTATCAAGGTCAAAAAAGGAGTCAAGTGCTAAGGCCTGCCCTCTCCCCTGAGCCCTCAGGGGTGGGGCATCCCTAGTTACCCACCACTACACCACCAAGCAGTGTCAGTCACTTCAAAACTCCACCGTTCTGCTATCAGAGGACAGACAGAGGCAGTGAGCCTTCCCTTCTTTCATTATTGCCTGTTACCTCCCTCTGGGAACCTGCAGACCTGAGACTCACTTGGAAATACAGAAAACATCCCACAAACTTGAGATGCCCCCACCAGGTGGCGCAAGGGAGACACTGCTGGTACAAGGCAGAAGTGGCACCTGGTGCCCACAGCGCAGAACTGGGAGGCAGCTTCTCTTTCCACTGCTGGGTCTGGCTCATTCCACACCCTGGTCCACCTCCTCCCATCCTGGGGACTCAGCATGATTATCTGGACAAGAACAGCTGCCCACTGAGGACTCCCATCCTCCCACTATCTGGGCTCCCCCACCCCCAGGGAATGTAAGACCCAGCTCCTCTGCCTCCTGTGTCCTGGCCAATCTGTGGTTTCCCCTCCAGCCAGTAAAGAATCTTCGCCTGTGTCATCTGCTCCAGCTACCTCTCCCACACCCATCGGGCCCATCCCACCACCAGACCTCCGGGAGAGCCCAGACCTCTCAGTCCCCACCCCCACCCTGTCTTTCAGCAGCCAGGAGCCCAGGGAGAAGGGAAAGGAAGCCCAGGGATCCATCCAGTGCATCAACTTTCAGGCTGCTCTCCCTGACTCTTGGGGTGCCTGTGGATGCTCTAACAACCCAGCCAAGCAGCCCTAACATCCAGCTCCTGAGTTCTTGGCCTCATGCCTAATCCTGGTCAGTTCTCCGCTCGCACAATCTCTGGTACCCACTTCTCCCCACCAGGCCATAATTTCACCAACTCTGGGCAGTGTAATTCTTCCCGGGGTTCAATTTCAGGACTCTCCCCCTCTCCCGTTGCCCACACGCTCCCCGCTACCTGTGCTGGGGGTAAATAGGGAGGAGACAGAGAGCAGTCTAAAAGGATGGAGACAGGCTTACCCTGAAGATCCTGACTAGCGGATGCGAAAGAGCAAAGGAGGAGAAGAGCCAGGGCCCCCCGAAGTTCCTGCGTCTCCATGCCGCTCAGCCGGCTCACTACCCCTGGCAGGCAGGCGGCTGGGAGGGGAAAGGCTAGGCGGAGAGAGCAGGAGCGCGGGGCGGAGGGACGGAGGGGGGAGTCGTAGGGGGGGCTAGCAGGCGGGTGAGGGGGGGCTGAAACAAAGAGCTGCCAATCACCCTGGAGGCATCACCAGCTCCGGGAACCAGGGGCACTAGAAGAGTCCTGGAGGCCTCCCCGCCTCTTGGTACTCCCTAATGGTCCTCGCCCCCAGGTGCCTCCCTCTCCTCTGTCATCCCGTTGTTGGGGGCCTTAAGACACAGCCCTACCGAATGCTACTGTTTTCTGGAAGCCATGGTTGGGGAAGGCAGAAACCCCTGGCATGGGCAATGCCAGTGGGCAGAAGAGGATGCCAAGGGAGTGGCCGCAACTAGCTTGTTATAGTGCCCAGAGGATGCCCATATGGCTTGAAGCTTGCTGCTCTGGCGGAGCAAGTGCTCTTTATTAGAGTGTGTGAGTAGGGGGGTTTCCTATGTGCCCATTTCTCCACTTTCTCTCATTCCTAGGAAAACTTGGGAGTCTGGAAGCTTCTAATGATAACTGGACGAAGTCTAAAAGAGTGGTCAGTTTGGTCGAAGCAAAGAAATCAGGAAGAGAAAAAGAAGGACACCACAGAAAGGAGGTAGAAAACCAGGGGACCAGGACAGGGGTGTTGCTCAGTTGTACAGCTCATGCCTAGCATGCGTATGGCCCTGGGTTCAATTCCCAGCACCGCGAAGAAAGTAAGTCAGGGAAAAGGCCAGCAGCCGAGAACCAGATTGGAGAACACTGTGGGTACTGGCAGACGGGCCGTGACCCGGATGAAGCGGAGGGGCGCCCGAGTTCCCGTTACTAAGGCAACAGTCCGCGAGCCCCACATCCCCTCCCCCCACCCAGGCCCCAGCCTGGCCTCTGCTCCGGCCGCCGCCACCGCCCGTGTTTTGTTTCCAAGGCGACAGGCGGCGCAGGGCCCGCTCCAAACATAACGCGCTGTGGAAAACATGCGGCTCGGGGGACCCCCCCGCAGCCCCCGCTCGGGGCCGAGCCCCGAGGGGCCCGGGAGCAGTCCAGGCCACGTGCAGTTTGGCAAGAACCCCCAGAACCCGGCCAGGCGCACAAGATCCCCCTCTCCTAGGCCCGCCGCGCCTTCGGGAACTCGGGGCTCCGCTCGGCTGAGGCGCCCTGACTCTCCGAGGCGCGCCTGGCCGGCAGCCCTGCCCCACTGCGTGGGCCGCCTCTGGATGGGCGGGCGGCCGCCCTCCGCAGAAGCTCACGGCCCCGCCTCCCGCCGGCGGGCCGCCTCTCCGACCCAGAGAAGCCGCGCCTCCCCAGGGACCTCCCTAGGTCCCCCGCCCCAACCTTCCAGAGGGGCGGTGGCGGGGGGCGGGTCCGCGCGGGGAAGGGCAGAAGCTCACGAGGAGGTGCTTCCGGGACAGAGGGCGTGCAAGATGGCGGCGCCCATGGAGCTGTTCTGCTGGTCAGGGGGCTGGGGGTTGCCGTCAGTGGATCTGGATAGCCTGGCTGTGCTGGTGAGGAATGGCGCCGGTGCCCTCTGCTGAGCCCCTGAGGAGTGGGGAGGGGGCCTGAACTAGCCCAGCATCCAAACCTTGCCAGGGCTCTCCAGTACGGGCGCAGGGGGGAAACTGAGTCAAAGAGCATACCTCGCCTATATGGGTTCAGTGCCCTGCGCCATAGTCTCCTAGGATTCGTGTAGCAATGGAAAGAGGCCTGAATGAGTGTTCAGGAGATGGAGTGTAATCCTTGCATATCCATCTACTGGCTGTGTGACCTTGGGACAATCCCTTTCATAGGATCTCAGGGATCTTCAGCTTTGCATTCCTGTCTTTTCAACCCCCCTTTCTCCCTCATTCTCATTAACAACATTTACTAATCCTGATTCTCGTGGGACCAAACAGCCCACAGTCAGACTTGGTTCACTTCACTCATTTACTCACTTTGCGATTTTAAAAGCATGTATTAGACTTCTTCTAAATGCAGAACATTGCCATGTAGAGATGAGTATGACATGGCCCCTCCCCTCAGGTAGTTTACAGAAAGGCAAATGTGTAAGGAAATAAGTTTAATAAAATGTTCTGTGTAAGATATAAGATATGTGGATAGAAACAGACCACAGAGACTGACAAAGAAGGACATGGTCAGTGTTTCCAATAAGAGGGAAACTTTTTAGGAAAATCTTCAAGGATAGGTGTCCATTAGGTTGATGCAAGAGGGGAGATAGAGGAAAGGATTTTCCTAACTGACTTGTAATCATGGACATATCCATAATCTCTCTGAGCTCTGTTTTGCCTATTAGTTAAATGGAAATGGTAATGACTACCTTTTTTGTACATATGTGCTAAACATAGGTCATGGTTCATATGGTATCCTGTGAATAGTTTTGTTCTTGGTTCCCCTGTGGAGTCATGGGCCTGAACCGTGTGCTTTTGATTCCTTCCCTGCAGACTTATGCCAGATTTACTGGTGCTCCACTCAAGGTACACAAGATCGCTAACCCCTGGCGAAGCCCTTCAGGTATTCAGTCCCTAGGGGATAAGGAAGGGAGTATGCAAGGGGAGGAGCAGGAAACAAGCAGGAATGTAGTACAAATATGTATGAATAGGCAGCTAAAGATCTGGTGGGCATACTTCTTTCTCAATGTCAGGAACTCTGCCTGCCCTTCGGACCAGTCATGGAGAAGTCATCTCGGTACCACACAAGATCATCACCCACCTTCGAAAAGAGGTAGGTGGCTTGGATGAGAGACTGCGAGTGAGAGAAGTTCAGTCAGTTTAGTGCAATATACATTTATTGAACACCAGACATATGCCAACCTCAACACAGGTGACCCAGAGCCTCAAGGAGCACACATTCTGATGAGGAAGATACACACATTGTCACTGTGATGCAGTAAAAACAGAGATCAAGCCCAGAGCACTATGGGGGCATCCAGAGACACAGTTCCTTCTGCATATTAGGCAGGGAGGGGAAGAGGCATAGGCTCATGGAAGAGAAAGGAGAGAAGCATTTGGCTCTGATGAGGCCCTCAAAGTGGAACTGGAAAAGTACTTCTAAGGATCACTTCTCTGTTTCCAAGGACCAGTTTGGGCTAGATGTGGGGCTTAGGATGGACAAGGCTTGGAGTCAGGTCAAGGAATTAGAAAGAATATTGCAAGAAGAGTAAGAAACCAGGTGCAGTGGCAGGCCTATAATCTTAGCAACTCAGGAGGTTAGGCAGGAGTATCAAATTCAAGGTCAGCCTGGACAATTTAGCAAGACCCTGTCTCAAAATAAAATATAATCTGTTGATGTAGCTCAGTGGAAGAGTGCTTACCTAACATGCATGAGACCCTGGGTTCAATTCCCAGTACTTCAATCAATTAATCATAAAAAATAATAAATAAACACATATACAAACAAACAAATAGGGCTGGGGGTATAGCTAGGTAGTAGAGTGCCCCTGGGTTGAAATTCCCAGTATTGGCAGGGGAAAAAGAGTGGGAGGTCTAGGCTGTGTTCTTCACTCTCTCTTTGACTGTAGATTTGTAAGCTTCTTATTTATAAGACTGGACAACTTAATAAGCGTGCTTTCTAAGAGTTCTAGCATTCATGGCCTGGTTCCAAGTAGGAACACATTGTCAGAAATGGGACCCTCTTTCTCATTTGTACTTTCTCAGGTAAATTGTTGGGGAATGAATGGAAGCTTGAGAAGCCTGGAGAAATAAGCAAGAAATAAGATGTAGATAGAAGC
The DNA here is from genome assembly GCF_902686455.1 of Sciurus vulgaris. Classification (NCBI taxonomy): domain Eukaryota; kingdom Metazoa; phylum Chordata; class Mammalia; order Rodentia; family Sciuridae; genus Sciurus; species Sciurus vulgaris. The sequence goes on from NC_136461.1 coordinate 116,327,263, forward strand.
CAAAGTTCCTGGCAGGGCCTGGGTCACTGCCCTGAATTCCTTACGTATGAACAGAGCTTTTCCAGATTCCAAGAGTTTTCTCCTGAATTATTTCCTAATAGCCACAATGAGAGAAAGAAATTATTATTATAATTCCACAGGGGAGAAACTGAGGTTCAGAGAGATTTAAGGATCATGCACAAGAGGTTATGCAGGGACGAAACTTACTTAGGATGTGGAAGGGGATGATTAGAGACTGAAGCTTGGGAAGGTAGAGCAGGTTAGACCTTGGGGTATGGATGGAATGTGTATGCAGTGCTGGTGCCAAGGCCATGGAATGAAGTGGAAGAAATAGTCAAGAACAGGAGTGTGAGGGAATAAGCAAGGGGTTGCTGAGCATGAGTTCGCTGGGTTTAGGGAGTGTGGGATGGCATCCCCTATTCCTGAGGCATGGGCTTAGGCCCAACCTGCATCTGAGCTCCACTGAACTAGCTTTGTGGTGTCTGGATCGGGGAGGTTACTGTTAGAAAGTCGTCGTCAGCAGGCATGCTGCCAGCTTTCCGTGGAAATTCTGGGAGCTGCTCCTAGTTTGTGGCTGGGCCTTCCTTCCTCCCCCCCAGTGGATGCAGGACCTTGACGGCCAGCAGGCTCCAAGGCCCAGGCTTTCTGCCAACAGCAACAGGCTACTGGCTAAGCCCAGGCAAGGGGGCCTCAGTGGGAAAAGCTCCTTATTATACCTCCACTACACTCAGAAGATAGCGAGGGGGGTACCCATGCAATCCCCCAGTGTCTATCTCATGGATATTTCTTTAACAGAAGTACAATGCTGATTATGATCTGTCAGCCCGGCAAGGGGCAGACACCCTGGCCTTCATGTCTCTACTGGAGGAAAAACTGCTCCCAGTGCTGGTGAGTGTGCCCAGACCTCCCAGCATTTGCAGCCTATGGGAGGTGGTCATGCCATACCCACATACTGACAGAGCAGCCTGGGGGTCAGAAGCCCACCCTGAGTCAGGCAGGTGCATTGGCTCAGCCTTCCTTTTCCTTCCTGCCTACCCAATCCAGATACATACTTTTTGGATAGACCCCAAGAACTATGTGGAAGTGACTCGGAAATGGTATGCAGAGGCAATGCCCTTTCCCCTCAACTTCTTCCTGCCCGGCCGCATGCAGCGGCAGTACATGGAGCGGTTACAGCTACTATGTGGGGAGCACAGACCTGAGAACGAGGAAGAACTGGAGAAGGAGGTAGCTCTGGGACAAGGGGTTGTTGTATGATGTGAACCCCAAGGACGATGGCCAGGAATGGGAGTGCCCAGGAGGGGAGGTGGTACTGTTTCCACAGCTGCAAGCCTACCTGTGTCCTCCCTATAGCTGTACCAAGAAGCTCGGGAGTGCCTGACCCTTCTCTCTCAGCGCCTGGGCTCTCAGAAGTTCTTCTTTGGAGATGCGTAAGTCTGATTCCAATGGGGTAATGGGTGGCTTGGAAGAAGATGTAGATGCTGGGGCTGGGGCTGGAGCTGGAGTGGGCTCAGGCTCTGAACAAGAGGTCCTCAGGACAGACACTGGCTCTGGTGAGAGTAGGGCTGTGTGTAGGGCTGAAGCCTCCTCAGTGGTATAGGAGGGTGGGGTGGGAGGGCAGCCAGGTTCAGGAGGGGCCTGCAGGGCTGTGGGGCACTCAATGTGCCCTTTATGCAGCCCAGGGATAGAGCCCCATTCAGGGCCAGGCTGGCGCCACGTGGGGAACCCTCCCCATCCCAGGTCCAGAACGTTGTGTCCTGGCCTGTGGTGGCCCCCACAGTGTCCAAAGTCTACTTTCCAAGGCTAACTCTTACTCTAGCTCTATTTTGACCCTTCAGCCCAGTTGTCCTCCATCTCACCTTCTCCCTCTGCTCCAGCCCCGCCTCCCTAGACGCCTTTGTCTTTAGCCACTTGGCCCTGCTGCTGCAAGCAAAGCTGCCTAGCGGGAAGCTGCAGGCCCACCTGCGGGGGCTGCATAACCTCTGTGCCTATTGTAGCCACATCCTCAGCCTCTACTTTCCCTGGGATGGAGGTAAGAGGCAGATGGGGGAACAACCCTGGAAGAGTGGGCTGGGATCCAGGATCCCCTGCCCACCTTCCTTCTTTGCCCCTCAGCGGAGGTGCCACCCCCACGCCAGACACCAGCAGGCCCAGAGACTGAGGAGGAGCCATATCGGCGTCGGAACCAGATACTGTCTGTGCTGGCAGGACTGGCAGCCATGGTGGGCTACGCTTTGCTCAGTGGCATTGTTTCCATCCAGAGGGCAACGCCTGCCCGCACCCCAGGCAACCGGGCCCTGGGCATGGCTGAGGAGGATGAAGAGGACTGATTTGTCCTCGTGCTCCTAGGACTGATTTTTCTACTATCATGCATTCCAGAGGCCCCTTAGCCTCCCCCACTATTGATAAAGCCAGAAATGGGGTATTACCCCGCAAGAATAAAGCTGCTCACACTGACTGGGATCATTCTCGCCTTTAAGAGACAGCCATTTTCCTAACATGTGCCATGGGAGCATCTGGGTGCTTGAGCCTATCCATTGGCTCCTGGCTTCTGTCATTGCTTCTGCCCTAAAGCTGACATTGCTTCTGCACCAGCCCACTCCCGCATCTCCAGGAAAGACAAATAGTACCTAGCTTTGGGTCCAGCTTTCCTAGACTTTTCCTTTCCTTAACTCCCACCCCATCTGTTTTTATACAGACAGTGAGCTCACCCTGGGTCTAGGCCCAGTTTCCACAGGCAGCCAGCACACAGCACAACCTAACACAAGCGTGAGGGGTGGGGGACACCAGGGTTTCCTGATTTTTCCTAGGGGCCTCTAGACCCTGGCACCTCCTGGAAAGGAGAGTGAGTCACCCAAACCACTGCCCCAGGCCTTACGTCACCGTAAGCTCACCCCAGCCCTGCTGTGCCCTCTTTAGCCACAGACAGCATGTGAGCTGACTCTGTCCCTTTAATGCCCATGCTGAACCCAGATCCTTCCTTGGGTATCTGCTTCATCACTGGCGACGCCACAGGTAGGTATGAATGGAGTAGCCAGGTGAGATTGTCTCCAGGAAGCCCATGGCAGGATCCTTGATGGTAAGAGGCACATCCTTAGAGGACCTGGGGAGGAGAGGAAAAGCTGAGAGTGAGTCTGCTGCGGCCCACTGCCCTGTCCCAGCCCAGTTCTAGACCTGCTCCGGCCCTTACCGGTTTAGCACAACCACAACTGCAGAGCCATCAGGATGCATCAGGGCCACTGTTTCCAAGTCATTCTTCTTACTGGCCACTAGTCCCACTCTCTGGGAGCCTTCAGGAATGAACTTGCTGAATGCGGGAACAGGCATCATCAGGGACCCCAGCCTAGTCCCTCTGGCCCTCAGCCAAACCCATCAAACCCTCATCTAAGAAGTCATCCACCTCAGTCCCCACCCAACACATAAGTCCTGCCAAAACTCTGCCCTAACTCTCTAGGCCTCAAGCTGTACTACTGGGCCCTGCCCCTGCCCTCCTGCATCAGGCATCCAGGGATTGTCTGTGTCTCTGATGCCACCTAGTTGCTTCCTGCCTACATGGTGCAAGAGAGGATGGGTGTGTCTCTCCTGGTGTACCCACCCTAAACACCTTCCTGCTCCCTCCTGGTGTGGGGTGATGTAAGCCCAACACAGGTGATAGGCCTGGTGTGGAATGGGAGCGCCCACCCTCCACACTCACCTGAAGTGGCCAAGGTGGTAGAACATGGGCTGTTTGTAAAACACATCCTTGGCAATATCTACAATGATGGGACTGTCCACAAAGTTGCGGACCCAGTTGGGTCCCCCTTCAGGATTCAGGGCAAGATTCCAGTCGGTCCAGCCAGCCACATGGTAGAGGAGGTTCTGGAGCATGGACAAGGGCAAAGAAAAAAGGCTGAACACATGAGGGAGCTGGGGGCCGTAAGTGGCTCAGCCCAGTGAGGGAGGAATCCTATCTCCTTAATTTTTTTGAGGAGGGAATACTGGGGATTGAACCGAGGGGTGGCCTACTGCCAAGCTACACCCCCAACCCTTTTAATTTTGAGAGAATCTCACTAAGTTGCCCAGCGTGGTCTTGAATTTGCCATCCTCCTGCCTCAGTTTCCCCAGTATCTGGAATTACAGGTGTGCACCACCATGCCCAGCTCTCCTTAGTGTCTCATTATAGGGATTTGTGAGGATGGAGGCATCTCGAGGGAAGCTGAGAAATTGGAGGCAGGGACCTGAGTATATGGAAGAAGGGTGATGAGGTGTGTAGGTCTGTGAAGGAAAGACAAGATTCTCATCACATCCCAAAATTGCCCCAGAGGGCAAGGTGGCAAGGAGGACTGTCAGCCTTTGGTGAGACTGCAAAGGGGTTTGAGGTAGTCTGCTTTGTGGGAAGGGAGGCAGGTGGCTCACCGTGATAATGCTGTGGCTGTACTGCACTCCTCGATCCCAGGAGCCTAGCCTCACGCTCTGCTCCCAGAACTTGGAGCCCACACAGGCCTCTGAGGCAAACAGCATGGTATTGGGGAACAGGCGGTGTGTTTCCCCCAGGGTGGCTTTTGCTGGAGCCAGGAAGTCCAGGTACCAGTGTACAGCAATACCATGGACATACTTGGCTGCCTCTGGGTCTGCCAGCACCTGCATAAGGAAAGGGAAAGACAACTGGGGAAGGGGAACCACTGACCCTGAGCCCTGCAGAGAGGGTTCTGGAAGATGAACTAGGAGTCCTAAGAAATGAGTGGTGTGATGAATGCAAATAGAGGGAAGTAAGGGAACAACCATGGGGATCCATGGGGTCCTGGACATCTGAAGGGGCTGGTGGCCCAGACACCTGGACCTAGTCTAGAGTGTGTAGAAGTCAAGAGCTAGGGCAGGGAAGGCACTATTAAGTTTGGAGCCAATCATTTGGAGGCCAGGTTTGGGGGTTACTGGGGCACCTGGGGGTCTTGGGCCTTACCACCTGTGCCCAGTGGGGCAGCAGCAAGCGTTGGTCATCTAGCATGAGCAGCTGGACATCACGGTGAGTACTGTTGGCAAGGGTTGGACCCAAGTCACGGGCAATGAAATCTCGCTGGTGTTCAGGGGTGAAGCCCAGGCATTGGAAGGGGTACCCACTGATGAGTCCTGCAGAAGGCTCATTCTCAACCGTCACTGCCCAGAACTTTAACCTGTGTTCAGCATAGGCATCTAGGAATCTGGGAGGAGAAAGGGCATGAGCAATCATGGCCAAGAAAGCAGACCAAGACTCTAGGGAATAGGAACCCTAATGGAGTAGGGGAAATTGACACGCCTGAAATCTGAAAGGCCCCAGAAGGTAGGAAGATAAGCTGAGGAGAGTCAGATCTAGAAGTGGAAGGCAGATAGAATTGTAACATAGATCAGGGTGTCCAAAGGGGATGTTGGTTCAGGTTCCATGGCCTGATGATCCCCTTACTTGACAAAGTACTCGCCCAGGTCTGGTGGTAGATATCCCTGGTGACCCTTGAGTGACCCTTCCCATTCACTGCCCCATTGGTCTTGAGCCAAGTGGGTGATGTCCAGGGACTGGCGAAGAGTGAGACAGGGCGATGGGCCAACTGCAGGGCTTGGTGAATCAAGGGTATCTAAAGACAAAGGTAGTGAGAAGAGAGACACCCAGAGTTGGAACACAGACAGACTAGCCCAACCAGTGCATCAGGTCCAGCTATCAGCCCCCACCCTCCCACCCCCAGGACAGAACAGACAGCAGGGGAAGGTTTCTATGTCTGTCTGAAGATAGCCCTAGCTGGACCTTCTCGACCCCCAGCCATTATGCATCATTAGGGCCTGAGGCAGTGAGGATGCCCAACCTTGAGTTTGATATCTTCTTCTGCAAGGCCTGAAGTTGTGCAACTGGAAGTCATCCGGGGTGTTGGTCGGCATAGGTGTAGGTGCGAATGGAAAAGTACAAACTGGCCATAGGTACCCGGATGTATTATATTCAATTCCTGCAGAAAAGGATGACAAGATAAGGGAGTTGGAATCTTGGAATCAACAGACCAAAGGGAACTTGCACCCCTAGTTGGGAACCTTTGGAGGCCACACCTGGGTGAAGCACATGTCCTAAGCCCAAGAGTCCCCAGGCACTTTGCAGAAGATTAACATGGCAATCTTATTTTCCACAAAGAGAGGAACCAAATATCAGGGAAGGGTGAAAAAGTACAAGGAAAACTCAAATGTCAATTGCATGATGTCACTTGCCCCCCATCACCTTCTGTTGAGAAGTAAGATTTGAGCAGCAAACTCTGCGCAGAGGGTGACAGGGCAAGTATGTTCAGAGCAGCAGCATCTGTCATGGCCCCTCCAAACCCTTTCACTTTCTGGAACTTCTCTTCTGGCTTCAGGGTCAGTAGCAGCCCTAAGGACACCCATAGGGAAGAAGAGTTGTCAGTCACAGGAGAGAAACTCTGTAGTGATCACCATTATGACTTAACTCCAGATAGACCCAGCTTGGCTTGGGGGTGAGGGGCGTAGTGATTACCTGTGCCTGTGTGATTGGCCTGGATGGTCCCTATACTCAGCTCCATCCGACGTCCACTACGTGTACTCTCATAGCGGCTGAAGGTACCAAGGGCAGGGAAGGTCAGGGGGTCAAGAGAATCACAGTATGTGGCATTGCAGACACAGACCACCGAGCTATAGCCGAAGCTTTTAGGGACACAGGGGTGGGCACCTAGATGGGAGGGGCACAAGCAGAGGCAAGGGCCAAAGGAGGTGGATGAGGAGAATGCACATGCTGGCTAAGAAACTAGTGTCAGTTTCAAAAATAAATCCCCTCGCTGTACACCAACCTCAAGGTTGGTCTCAGTCATTCAAAAGAGTTTATCAAGCACCTACTGAAAGTCTATCACCTACATACTAGAAGGCTACAAAGGACCACAAAGCTGAGAGAGCCTCAGTGCCATCCTCCCCTCTTTGATTCACTTACCTGATGCCCAGGATGCTGCCTGAAGTAGAAGCAATCCTGTGAGGCTGGCAGCCATAATGCTTACCCTGCCTGGGTGTTTTGGACATGCCTGAGAAGAGAATGAGAAGTGGCTAAAAGGCAAGCCCCTTTCTTCCCCTCGATCAATCTCCAGAATTTGGCTGCCTGTGGGTGCCCACAGCCTACTCTCCCACCTTTATTAAGGAGGGTACAAGGCCCATAGACACTGGGTGCAGCCCTTCTACTGCAATCCCTCTGCTGGTGACAGTTTTTTTGCCCACAAAATAAGGACTGTCTTCCACCCTCTTCCCACCCATTTCTACCTCAACCCCTCCCTCCGTTTGTGGTTTTCTCAAAGACCCATGATGGTCTGCGGTTTTCAAAGAGAGTCTGCCATTCATTGAATTCCACAGCTTTGATGGCCAGGATTTCAGAAGCAGCATGACAAGGCCAATTGCAACCCATGCCCACTTACCTCTGTAAAGGACTTGAAAACTCCATCACCTCACAAGTTACTGATAAGGAGAAGACCACAGGAGTTTCCAGAGTCTCAGAGGGATAGAGGATCCACTACATAAAAACAGGATGCAGATTATCTACTGCAGCTAAGGACACCGGGCTAGCCCTGCGGGTTAATTCCGGCCAACGTGAAGTGGATAGGTAATGTGATGACTAAGGTGAGAGTCACATGACACAGGAAATGAGGCAATCACAGCCATATTTGTAATGGGCAGTGGACTTCTGAACTGTTGAGATTATACACCTTATAAAATTCTGGAATGTATGAGTGGATGACAACTTTGAGAACAACCTAGAACAAAGATTTCAGTGGAAGGCTGGGTAATGGATCCCAATATACCAGAGAGGAAGGGAGACTGCAATAGGCACATCTAGAGAAAGATTTAGAAATGATGCTGATAAGGGTTGAGGAGTAGCTCAGTAATAGAGTGATTGCCTAGCATGTTGAAGACCCTGGTTCAATTCCCAGCATATCCATCCCCTAATACACCACACAACCACACAGTGCAATAAAATGATTCTAATAAAAGAGGCTTGGGCTGGGTTGTGGCTCAGTGGTAGATCACTTACCTAACGTGTGAGGCACTGGGTTTGGATTCTCAGCACCGCATATAAATAAATGAATAAAATAAAGGTCCATCAACAACTAAAAATATATGCAAATAATTTTTTATTCAAAAAGAGGCTCATACCTTGTGATCCCAGCAATGCTAGAAGGTAGAAGCAGGAGGATTGCAAGTTCCAGGCCAGCTCTAACAGTGTAGTGAGAACCATGTTCTCAAATTAAAAAGGAGTGGGAATATAGCTCAGTGGTAGGCACCCCTGGGTTCAATTCCGATGCCCCCCTCAGAAAAATTAATTAAAATTAAAATAAATAAATGAAAAGGGCTGGGGATGTAGCTCAGTGGTGGTAGAGCACTCCTGGATTCCATTCCCAGTACTGCAAAAAAAAAAAATTAAATAGAACAAAAAGAGGCTCATTGTGCAAAATACTGAGGCTATGTAGAGGTTCAATACAGGCTTTGCCCCAAAGTGATCCATGAGACACCAAGTCAGACACCCAGATATTTACAAAGACAGAATATGGTAACAAATTTGCTTGGAGAGTTTCCCCGGATGAAGAGGAACTCTTCAGTAGGGATTTATCCAGAAAGTCTTCATGGAGAAGCTAAGGGGAGTCCTTTAACCAGCGAGTGCAGGGAGTGGACATAGCACTTGGGCGGCAAGACAGGTAGGGAGTGGGTTGACACTGCACCTTTCATGATCTTCCCTTCTTCCATCATCAGATGCAGATTATAATAACTGCCTCTTTCCTTTCTATAGGACTGGGAGGTTGGTAAAGTAGTTCAGGAAACTGGAAAGTGCTGTACAAAGTTATACCCTCAGCCAGGCACAGTGGCACACACCTGTAATCTTGGTGACTTGGGAGGTTGAGGCAGGAGGATCTCAATTCAAGGCCAAGCCTCAGCAACCTTAGCAAAATTTAAAAACAATTTAAAATAAAATATAAAAATGAGCTGGGGAGTGGCTCAAGTGTTTAAGTACCCCCGGGGTTCAATCCCGGGTGCCAAAGAAGGAAAAACAAGTATGCCCCCTGTGGAAGCAAGAAGCGGGCTATCCATGATGTTGCCTCAAGAACCACATCAAATGAGTTTAGTGGGAGTGACACACATAATACTACCTGACTAACCCCAGCTCTCTGAGTTTCCTCACCTGTAAAATGGAGGCAATTCCATAGTCTCAGGGTCATTCCTAGAGTCAGTGAGATAAGCACAGTGCCTGGGGCTTAGTAGATACTGGGAACTACTTATTTATTGTATGAGTGGTTTTTGTTTTTTGAATTATCTCACTGAAGCTTTTCCAAGGCTGATCATTTCTTCTCCTAGGTTCCTGTATATGTAACTATAGTTCTGTGAGATGAGCAGGATTTGCATCCTGGCTCTGCCATTAATACTGGCTGTTTTGATCTTCTACTTAGTCACCTTAAACCTGTTTTCTCATCTATAAAAGGGGAGTAATAACTACTGCCTGATGGGATTATGTGAGGTTTAAATGTGATAATATATACCTAGTACACTGCTTGGCACGAAATGTTGTAACAAGGTAGGCCTGTGTTTATGGAGGGAATTCGAGTTCCTTGAAGGAAATGTCTTACTCATTCTGGGTGGCCTCATATCCTTGCAGACAGCCTGTCACAGGGATAGTTGCCAGGTTCCTGAATTGAATTGTACTACCTGAGTGACTATGGCAGTATCTATCTCTTTTAGACTTCCTGTTTTTCCAGGAAGTATTGCTCAGAACTGGTTCTCAGGAGGGCAGGTACCTTCCTTCCTTCCCTTCTAGTTTATTCATTCCACAAATTTTTTTTTTTTGCTAACTTGCACATGATCAGCAAGCATGCTACTCATGAGCTATAATCCAAGTCCCACTGCTCGCCTCTTTTTAAAGTTCATTCTCCATCTGCTTTTGTCTGTCCTCTTGGGTTTAGAGTCCCCTCCCCTCCTTACAGGCCAAGTTTGTCTTTTTTTTTCCTTTCTCCTTCTCTTCCCCCTCCTCCTCCTTCTTGAACCCAGGGAATTAAACCTAGAGGCACTCTGTCACTGAACTACATTCCCATGGAGTCAGGGTCTAGCTAAATTGCCCAGGCTGACCTCAATTTGCAATCTTCCTGTCTCAGCTTCCCGAGCAGCTGGGATTACAGACAGGAGCTCCTGTGCCCAGCATTGATTCTTCTTATCATCCTTACAAATTGTAAACTTTTCCCAGGGTGACAACACCACATCTTTCAATTCAAATTGTCCTGAGGTTTTCTTTCTTGTTTTGGTGGGGGAGGGAAAGTTACTGAGGATCGAATTTAGGGGCACTAAGCCACATCCCCAGTCCTATTTTTTTTTTTTTTTTTTTTTTTTATCTTTTTAAAATTGTAGATGGACACAATACCTTTATTTTTCTAATTATTTTTATGTGGTGCTGAGGACTGAACCCAAGGCCTCACAGGTGCTAGGCAAGCACGCTACCACTGAGTTTACAATCCCAGTCCCCCAATTTTGTATTTTATTTAGAGACAGGATCTCACTGAGTTGCTTAGCACCCTTGCTGAGGATGACTTTGAACCTGAGATCCTGTCTCAGTGTCTCAGCCTCCCAAGCCACTGGGATTGCAGGCCTGCGCTACCACGCCAGCTGAGGCTTTTATTTTCCTGGAACTGAGGACTTAAACCAGTGGTGAATGACCAAGGAACAATATCCAATTTTTTTTTTTTTTTTTTTTTCGGTGCTGCGGATTGAACCCAGGGCCTTGTGTTTGTGAGGCAAGCACTCTACCAACTGAGCTATCTCCTCAGTTCTACCCAGTCCTTTTTATTTTTATTTTTTAACTTTTTTTTTTTTTTTTTTTTTTTTTTTTTTGGTACCATAAATGAACCCAGGGGCACTACTGAGCCACATCCTCAGCCCTTTTTAAAATTTTTTATTTTGAGACAGGATCTCACTAAGTTACTTACAGCCTTAGTGAGGTTATAATTGCTGAGGCTAGCTTTGAACTCTCAATCCTCCTGCCTCAGTCTCCCAGGCTGCTGGGATTACAGGCATGTATCACCGTGCCTGGTCCTTTTTATTTTTTATTTTGAGACAAGGTCAAGTTTCTCAGGCTGGTCTTGAACTTACAATCCTCCTGTCTCAGCCTCCCAAATAGCTTGGATTACAGTTCTATTTTATTTTTTAAGTAAAGATAGTTATAATATGGACTGTTAAAATTATGGGAGGACATGGTTGTTTTAGTCTGAGCCCCTGGAGTAGGCCCCAACAGACTAGGCCAAGCCAAGATAGATTCATTCATGATAAATGCCACATAATCAAAATGAAACTTCAAGGGAGATAGATCCCAAAACACACCAGCTTTTCCTGAAAACAGGAGATTTCAGTGTAGAGTCACAAAATAAGGATTTTAACCCACAAAAAAGTAACATGATATTAACCACTCTGTCTCTGTTCAGATGGTTGTTTTCTTGTCCCCACCTTACATATCCCACTGTTTTGCAGTTGCTTAGTTAGGGCTCTCATTCTGTTTTGTAGATTGGAGGCTGCTCTCATTATAAATCACACACAAAAGCCAACTGATCTACAAGTAAATTTGTCGTAATTTTTAATTTCGTCTCCCCCCCCCCCCCCAGTCCTGGGAATGCAACTCAGGGGAATTTTACCACTGAGCCACATCCCCAGCCCCTTTTTGTATTTTATTTAGAGACAGGATCTTGCTAAATTGCTCACGATCTCACTGAATTGCTGAGACTGGTTTTGGACTTGCAATCCTCTTGCCTCAGCCTCCCAAGCCACTAGGATTACAGGTACGTACCACCATGCCTGGCTCTCAGTCCTTTTTTATTTTTATTTATTAATTTTTGGAGGTACCAGGCATTGAACTGGGGCACTTGATCACTGAGGCACATTCCCAGCCCAATTTTGTATTTTATTTAGAGACAGGGTCTCATTGAGTTGCTTAGTGCCATGCCACTGCTGAGGCTGGCTTTGAACTCCTGAAACTTGTGATCCTCCTGCCTCGCCCTCCTTTTTTTTTTTTTTTTTTTTTTTTTTTTTTTTGGTGGTGGTGCTGGGATTGAACTCAAGACCTCACACATGCTAGACAAGTGCTTTACCACTGAGCAACATCTCCAGCCCCAAGAGTTTTTTCCTCTGAGGTGCCGGAGATTTGAACCGTGTCCCTTGTGCATGCTAGGCGAGCACTCTCCAAAATGAGCTATTTCTTCAGTTGCCCTCCTTTTTAATTTTTTTTTTTTTTTTTTTTTTTTTGAGATTTGTCTCACTAAATTTCTGAGGCTGTCCTCAAACTTGAATCCTCCTACCTCAACCACCCAAGTAGCTGGGATTATAGGCAGGCACCACCGTGCCTGTGCCTCAAGGACAAATTTGTAATTTTGCCTTTTGATGAACACTGTGTGTTTTATTTAATACTCCTTCTCCCTAATGATCCCCTAAATGATTGGAGTTTTTCTAAAGAATAAATATAAATTTTTTCTACATGAGAAGCCCTAGTTTTGATCCCCAGAACTACAAAAAGAAAACACACAAAAAACCCTTTTCTACAATGTTATATAATAAAAATCCTCTTGATTTATATTTGATTTTATGATTGTATATGTTGTTGAGATGAGCACTTCAAGGTCAAGTGAAGTGAGGGACAATCCTTCCTGTGCAGGAAGGATTCTAGAATACCTTTCCTGACCTCCATTTGCTAAATTCTCCCCAGTTCCTAATCATAGCCTCAGCTAAGGAAACCCACACAAATTTCCAAAATGCCCCCTAGGGGGCATGTGAGAACCACTGCTGGAGTCATTTCTCCTCAAACAGGTCTCGCTGCGGGGGCAACTAGGGGCATACTTGGTGGCCATGATACTTTTTCCTTTGTACAATGCTTTAAAATGACAGGTAGGAGGTTGGGAGTGTAATTTTGTGTGATAAACATATGCCTAGCATGCCTGAGGCCCTGGGTTCAATCCCCAGCCCCCCAAAAAGAAGAAAAAAGACAGTTAGGGCTGATAGAGTTCTGACTTGGGTTTAAACCAGAGCACCAAAAAACATTTTAATTAAACACTAAGGGAGGACAAATGAGAAATAAAAACAAGTGAAAAGCATAAGTACAAAAGTAATTTGGTCAGGTCATGGCACATGCTTGTAATCCCAGCCATTCAGGAAGCTGAGGCAGGAAGAGTAATGGTTTGAGTCCAGCCTTGGCATCTTAGTGAGTCCCTGTCTCAAAACAAAATAAAACAAAACAAAAACATAAAAAGGACTGGAGATATAGCTCAGTGGTAGAGCACTGAGCTCTACCTGGGTTCAATCTCCAGTACTGAAAAATAAAACAACAAAATGGTGGCACACACCTGTAATCCTAGTAATTCAGGAGGCTGAAGTAGGAGGATCACCATTTTCAATGTCATCCTCAGCAACTTAGTAAGACCTCGTCTCAAAATTTAAAAAGTTGTGGGTGTAGCTCAATGGTAAAGTGCCCTTGGTTCAATTCCCTTTACCAAAACATAACAACAAGAATTAAATAGTTTGGCTGACCTAACAAAGGAGTTCTGGCCAGTCCAGTCCTGGTACAAAGGAGTCTTCTGTCCAAGATCTCTACCTCCAATCTTGCTCCCTCTGGCCACCACCATTTCTCACTTGTCCCCTTAAGAAGAAGCACAATGTGGAAGGGTGTTTTAATTTGGACGATGGAATGACTAGATGTAGAATTTAAAGCTTTGCTCCGTTACTTATTAGATGTGAGTTTCCTAGTTCTCAATCCTCTTACCTCAAGTGTTGTCGTGAGGACTGAATGAAACAATGCATGTAACATTGCGTATAGCCAAATGTCTTGGACAAGCTGCCACACCAGCTGAGTTCTCTCTCATGCTTCCTACACTCCACAAGCAGACCATCTGGACCCCTTCCACTCCAGAATGGATTTTGCCAAGGTCACCAAGGATGGCTTCCTTGCTAATGTTCAGCCCTTGTTTGACCTAACCTTTTAACTCAGTTGACACTTGACTTCGCCCTTCTTGAAGCACTTTCTGGTTTTCATGACTTCTCATTCTGTGGGCTTGGATTTCTTCCCACTTCTGCAGCTGTTCTTTCTCCTTTGCAGGCTTCACCTCCTCCTTCTGACTGTGCATGTTACTTGGGGTTTTGTCCTAGGTCTTCTCTTCTCACAAGTTATGCTATCTCCAGAGAGATAACCACATAGCTTATCGTTGATTTTGGTTCCAAAATCTCCACCTCCAATCCCAATCTTCTGGGATTGACTCTGTCCATGAGTTGGCCTTCTAGACCTATCCCTTGGGCATCTCTCAGACACTTCAGCATGAGATCATCACCACCAGCCAAACCCACTCTTCCTTCTGTATTCTCTTTCTCCACAGAACCCCTTCCTTCCAGAAAATGGAACTCATCCTTTTTTAAAATATTTTTCTTAGCTGTTGATGGATCTTTATTTTATTTATTTATATGTGGTGCTGAGAATTGAACCCAGTGCCTCACATGTGCTAGGCAAGTGCTCCACCACTGAGCCACAACCCCAGCTCGGGAACTCATTCTTGACTTTGCCCCCTCCTTGTATCCTCCTCCCATTATTTTCTTCTTAGAATTCTGAATCATCGTTCTTACCCTTGACCTCTACTTTTCTCCTCCAATTCATTCTCCAGACAAACTGGATGGGCTGAGGATGAGCTGAAGGGTAAAGGGTAGGGGAAAAAAGAGTGAGAAAACAAGAGAACAGAGAGAAAGAGGGAAGGAGGGAAGAAAGAGGAATAAAGGAAGTAAGGAAAGGAGGGGAGGGAAAGAAGGTGGAGAAGGAGGAGAAAGAAGGAGGTGAGGAAGAAGAAAAACTGAAGGAACTAACTAGAACACAAATTCTGAGGCTATGTTTTTCTCTTCTAAAACCCTTTGCTCCACACTGCCTTTAAGATGGGAAGTTGGGTGTGGTGGCACAGTCTGTAATCCCAGTGGCTCGGGAGGCTGAGGCAGGCGGATCATGAGTTCAGAGCCAGCCTCAGCAACTTAGTGAGGCCTTAAGCAACTTTGAGACACCCTGTCTCAAACAAATAAAATAAATGAAAAGGGCTGGAGATGTGGGTCAGTGGTAAAACATCCCTGGGTTTAATCTTCAATTTCACTTTGCTTTTGGGTTCAATCCCCAGTACAAAAAAAAAAAAAAAAAAAAGGCTTCTGGGAGCTGGCATCCTTGTCCCACTCTTGTTTCTCTCCCCTTTGCTTACACCATATGCTCCAATTCCATTATCTTCCATCAAGAGGCCACAAAACATCTTGTCTGCTGTTTCCTCTGACCTGAACATTTTATTCTTCATCCCTATTTGGGGAGTGGTTACCAGAATGAACCCAGGGATGCTTAACCATTGAGCCATATCCCCAGACCTTTTTAAATTTTTTTTTTTTTTTTTAATTATGAAACAGGGTCTTGCTAAGTCCTTAGGGCCTCACTAAATTGCTAAGGTTGGTCTCAAACTTGCAGTCCTACCTCAGGCTTCTGAGGCTCTGTACCACAGCCCTTCCTCCCTTTTGAAAAAATGAATGACTATTCATCATTAAGTTCTCTGCCTTACAGCACTGTTATTAGTCCCATTTTCCTCACACTTCTGACTGAGTTAGGCACCCTTGCTATTCACTCTCCAATTCAAATGCTGAAGAAATATTAATTGGATATCTACTTATGTGCCAAACACAATTCTAGATTCTGAGAATATGGCAATGAATAAAATGACAACCTTCCTGGCATTATGGAGTTTATATTCTAGTGGGGGCAGTAACACACACACACACACACACACACACACACACACACACACACACACATTTAGGTAGTAATAGGAAGAAAAATAAATTGAAGAAGAGGTTGGAGTTATGAAAGTGAGAGAGATAGTGATAAAATGTGAGTTTGTAGAAGCAGGGAAGTCAGATTCTGTAGGGATTTGGTGCCCCAGCAGAGTTTCAATTGTTTTTGGTTTGGTTTGGTTTGGTATTGAGGATTGAACCCAGGGGTGCTTTACCACTGAGCTGCATCCCCAGTCTATTTTATTTATTTTTTTTATTTAGAGGCACTGAAGGTCTTGCTAAATTGCCCAGGCTGGCTTCAGCCTCTGCCTCTGGAGTCCTTGGGATTACATGTGCACACCACTCAGCTGGTTCAATTCTGTTCTATGTTGGAAATTCACTGAAGAGTTTGGTGCAGGGAAGTGACAAGATCAGATTTATATTTTTTAAGATTACTTTGGCTGCTGTGTAGAAACCAGACGGTAGGGGGCCAGCATCCAATAGCAACCTGCCATCCATTTGCCCCTGGTTCTCCATCCTTTCTCTCTGAATTCTAGCAAAGGCTCTTCCTTCAGCATGCATCCCGCTTCCACTACACTTAGTCTCCTTTATGCCTGTTCTTTTAGAGCTCAGCTAGCTCCGATGTTACCTTCTCCAAGAAATTCTGCCGCACCTTCCCTTCTCTCCTGTAACACCTGTCTTATCTCCTTTGTCGTTCTTACCACAGTTGTAATCAACTGCACAAAAGATTTAACATCAGGTATAGCGCCCAGCTCATAAAAGAATGACATATTAATTCGTCTGTCCACTGATCTGTCGGGGTATAAGCCCAGTGGAGTAGGGATCAATCTGTCCTTGCTCTCTGCTCCCCAGTCCATAGCACAGTTCCTGGTCCCACACTCATCGAACATTTGTCGAATGAAGAATTCATAATATATAACCTTCTTCCCACTACCCCTTAAAAAGCACGAGGATGGAAGGATCTGAATGTTTTATCATCTTTATTAAAAAGAAGAAATGTTATCATCTCTTCCTTATTTATTAAAAAAAAAACTATCTCTGCAATTAATAATAACAATGATGAAAAAGTTAAGCCCAAACGCAGGAAAGGTAGTTAAGATTCTAACGATGCAACACCTATTCGCCTACCATTGGTGAAGCGAAACAGCAGCCCCAGCCGGAGGCAAAGGGAAATCTCATTGCAGCCCGCAGAGGCGAACGAGAGGCGCAGTAGCCAGACGACCAGAAGGGCGGGGCGGGGCAGGGCTTGCTCAGTAAGGAGATTGGTGTTCTCCTGGAGGCGGAACCCAGAACACTTCCCCATTTTTCATTATTTTTTTTTTCTTGGGACGGACAGTTTTCATTGGCCAACCGTAGCTCAGATTCGGGGCAAGGGTATTCTTGATTTACACCGACTGAAAGATTGCGCGGAAAGGGAGAACCACGCATGCGCAGCGACGTCCGTCCGCCGACGGGCGGGTTAAGGGTGGGGCAGATTGAATTCCCACCGAATCCCCCTCACCCAAGCTCAGCAATGTTTCTGAATTTACTCCTTAGGGAACTTGAGGATAGGGAACATCCAGTATCCTGAAGCTTTCCCGGCGAGAACCCCAATGTCCACCTCCTCCTGCCTCATTTTGTGCTGGCGGTGCCTCAACCCTTACTGAGGCTTTATTGTTATTATGGTGAATTATTCAAGAAGCCTTGCAGTTTGACGCCATCTCTGGGTAGTGCTGCCCCATCCTCCTTCCCTTTCCTAGAAGGCACCATATTGCCCCCACAATCAGGGTGTGAAGCTGTCAAGGCCCCCAACTCTGCCACTTTAGTAATTTAACGAGTGTTTGCTGAAGACCTACTATGTGTTGGATCCAGTGCAATGAGCAAGTCTCTGTTCTTGAGCATTTATATTCTTTTTCTTTTCTTCTTTCTATTTTTTTTTTTTTTTTTTTTTTTTTTTTTTTTTTTTTTTTTGGTACTGATGATTGAATCCAGGGTTGCTCTGCAACTGAGCTACATCCCCAGTCCTTTTTACTTTATAATTTTGAGACACGGCCTTGCCAACTTGCTGAGGCTAGTCTCGAATCTGATACTCCTGCCTCTGCCTCCCTAATTGTTAGGGTTCCTGGTGTGTGTCACTGCACCTGGCTGGGAGTTTATATTCTATGGAACGACACACACATATAAACAAAAAAGATGATTTTATTTCATTTTAAAGACCTAACTGGCTTTATTTTCAGTTTTAGAATCAACACGTCATTCCATAAAATAGAGATTAGTATTCCCAGATAATTTTAATGATAAATCTTATGCTCAAAACAAGCTGGCAGGGCTGAGGGAATAAAGTAGGGTTTTGACTCCCATGCCTGAGGTCCTGGGTTCCTTCCTCATCAGGACAAAGCAATAAAAAAATGACTACTGATTAGATTGGGGTGGTATGCTTACTGAGGTGAGTGGAACTAAGACCTGAATTAGGTGAAGTCTCCAGATACCGGGGAGTTGGGAAGTTGAGCATTTCATGCTGGGAAAGAACAGGTTCCTAGTCCTTGGAGGTATTTTGGCTAAAGCAGAAAGTGGGCCAGGTTTGGCTTGATCACAGTCTCAGTAATATTGTAAATAAGCCAATAGATACAGTAAGAGCCTTGATATGACAGGATTTATCATAACTTTGATAAACAGTAGAAATAGATTGATTCAGAGTGGTTGTGACCCAAACTAGGTAGCTGGGGAGAGAGACTTGGATGAATTTGGGGTAGAATTGGTGTGTTGGATGAGGAAAGTCAAGATGATTCCTAAGCTTTAGGAATGTACAGTTAGGCAATGGTAGGACCACATATTGAGATGGAAATAGAACAGGTGTTGGGGATGGTACCCAAAATTCTGTTGTATTCCAGCAAGAGATGTCAAGTTGGAGATAGGAGCTCACAGAGAGGTCAAAGGTGGAGTTACATGTTAACACATACATGGTATGGCTATGGACCTTAATAGGGGTATTAACAGAAAGAGGGAAGTAGAAGAGAGGGTTCTGTAGAGAGTCCTGGGGCCATCTGTGTTCAGCAGTCCAGCAGAGGTATAAAAGCTAGTAAAGGCTACCCAGAGGGTAAAGTAGGAGGAAAAATAAGAGAGTGTGATGTTTACAAAGAATTTTAAGAAGAAAAATGCTGATTATCTGGGCTAATTGCTGCTTAAAGAGGCAGAGAAGCAAAAACTTTGTCAAGAGCAGTGGCTAGCCTGGGTTCTGTGGCTCCTACCTATAATCCCAGCTACTCAGGAGGCTGAAACAGGAGGATTGTCAAGTTCAAGAACAGCCTCAGCAACTTAGCAACACCTTTAGCAACTTAGTGAGACCATCCCTAAATAAATACATACATACATACATGCATACATAAATAGAACTGGGGATGTAGCTCAATGGTAAAGTGTCCTTGGGTTCAATCCACATATCAAAAAACGAAAAATATATAAAAATTTAAAAAGGCTGGGGCTAGGGATGTAGCTCAGTGATAAAGCTTTCCTGGTCCAATGCCCTATAAAGTGGGGGGAGCAGGAAACAGTAGCTGGGGAGAGGTAGGGAAAATAGCCTGATGAAAGTAGATGAGGAGCGAATGAATGGTGACACAGCCTGTAATCCCAACAACTTGGGAGACGGAGGCAGGAGGATTTCAAGTCTGAGGTCAGCCTCAGCAACTTAGCAAGGTTTCAAAATTTAGAAAAATAAAAAGGGTTGGGGGTATAGCTCAGTGGTTAAACTCCCCTGGTTTCAATCCCTAGTATCAAAAAGAAAGAAAGAACCCCTCCCCTGCTTTTTTTCTTTTTACAGTGCTGGAGATCGAACCCAGGGCCTTGTGCTTGTGAGGCAAGCACTCTACAAACTGAGCTACATCCCCAGCCTGTGAAAGAAACCCTTTTGCTATCAAAATGAGCAAAGATACAATGTGGTTTTTCAAAATAGCTTTGAATTTTCTTAAATATGAGTTATGAGGGCAAGTTTCACAGGTGATCAAAGAAGTCTAGGAAAAGATGGGCACAGTGATGGTGGTATGGCATATGCCTATAATGCCTGCTATTCCAGAGGCAGGCAGGGGAATTACAAGTTTGTTGCCAGTCTCAGCAACTTAGCAAGACCTTATGGGGGGAGGGGGGGGGGAAGTCCAGAAGAGAAGTGAGTAATTGAAATTTATTGAAGGCTTACTTTGTGTGTTAAGAGCTTTACAAACATTCATCTTCACAATGTTTTATGGATCAGGCAATTGAGGTTAAGTAACTTGCCCAAGATCATGCAGCTAGAGGTGGCAGAGCTGAGAGGTCACCCAGATTTCTGGCTCTTTATGCCTACCTCACCACCCCAGTGCACAGGCACAGATTCCCCTCTACCTAAACACACAGGACACATTTTATTTCCCTGACCAGAGTGCCCCTGAGAATCAGAGTTACTCTTGAGCTGGAGGGAGTTTATTCATTTTTCTCTTCCAATGCTGTAAGCAGGGACATTCCCCTGATGGCCTGAACACCCATGCAGCACAGAACAGAAGCTCTCCCAGTCCAAAGGGGCAGAAGCAAGCAGCAGGAGCCCCAAAGGCAGAGGGAAAGAGACACTTTGGGGGATACATAGCAGGGTTGTTCTTTTTTGTTTTGTTTTTTTGTGCCAGCCAATGCAAGGGGGTGCTAGGGGCTGCTGATCTCAACCAGCTGGTGCCTGTGGCCCCAGTATTCATCTGGATCTGTTCTGTATGACAGGAAACCCAGGTCAGAGCCCTGTCTCCCTGCTGCCCCCATTGAGGCTGAGGCTGTGGGGACGAGTTCCACGCTCCAGCCGCCGGCCAGACAGGAGGCGCCGCAGAGAGGAACCAGAGCTCAGATCACCACAGCTGCGAAGGTGGAGGCTCTCTCTGCCTGGCCGGCCCCATGGGCTTCGGGGCACCTGGAGAGGGACACAGAACAGGGCATCAGTATGGTTCAACCTGAGCTTCAGAGTTTTCCAGGGATCTTTCCTGGTTCCCCTGATGCTTACCTGCTTATGTCCATGGGCTCCAATGCCAGTGGGGTCTGGGGATTTCCTGGACATCTGGAGGAAACGAGTGACCAGGCCCCGGCCTGGCCAGCTTCCTTTCAGGTCCCCCAGAGAGTGGGCAGGTGCAGGGCCTAAGGGTAGGGGAACCTTCTGGAAGGTGGGCACAGGGCGCCGTTTCTCAGCTGAGCGGGCACGCAGCAACTTAGGGGAAGGGCAGCGGGCTAGGCGGAAGAGGCAGGCTTCAGAGCAGAGCCCTGAAGAGAAGAGAGAGAGAGAGAAGAGACTGGGATATGGGGGGAACAGAGAGGGCCAGATAGTTATCCCCTAATCCTCACCTCCCAGTTGCCTGACCTGTATCTGCAGAGGAAACAGAGGCAGCTTCTTCCTCAAGCACTTTGGTATAAAGGTCCCTGAAGTCAGCTGGGGGAGACAAGGAGTAAACAAGAGTGCTTTGTGGATACACCCACCATTTCTCCACTCTCTTATGAGAACTCGAGCTCAGAGAGAGTTCATGGCTCCCACCTCCATCTCCAACTAAGAAGTCACCATCTCTGCCCACTTGTGCAAGAAACTAGATGGGATGGTGCACAAAGACAGGGACTACAGTGCTATCATTCAAGGCTGCAGCCTTTCCAGATCCTGGTACTTCATAGTACTATTGAGTCGTTCCTGAGCTAATGCTGTTCACTTGCATTAACTGCCTTCTGAGTACTAAGGAGGTCTAGCCTGCTTAGCTTCCAAGATTAGACAAGAGTGAGTGCCTTCAGTGTGGCATGGCCATAGACTACTTCCTTTATCTCCTTTCTCAGCAACTCCATAGCACTTTTGGTTGAAGTACTGTTTTTATACCTGTTTTTCAGGTGAGAGACCAAGGTTTGTAGAGATTAGGTAAGTAACCCAAGCTGTTTTGAAAAAACAAGTCCATTAATTCTCTGCTTTTTGGCTAAGATCAAGTGTTGTATCCATTCTCATCAGTTTACTATCTGATATGTCCTCTATTTGAGGACAATATATTAAGTGGATTTTTGGAGCAAGGAGATGGAATAGGAGCTTGCTCCATCCACTCCACACATCGACCTGGTATTGCATTCCTGGAGAGGAATGGTGCACCCCCTCCAGGGAGATATAAAAAACAACAAAAACAAGTTCTCACTGGGTGAGGTGGTATTATATTAGCTGTAATACCAGCTACTGGGGAAGCTGATGCAGAAGGAGCAAAAGTTTGAGACCAGCTTTGGCAATTCAATAAGACCCTATTTCAAAATAAAAATTTTTAAAGGCTGGGAACGTAGCTCAGAGGCAGAATCCCCAGAACAACAACAATAAAAGTAGGGATGCTGGAGATGTAGCTGTGTGGTAGTGTGCTCACCTAGTAAACATGAGGCCCTGGGTTGGATCTCCAGTACTGGGAGGGGGGAAAAAAAAAAAAAAAGTACTCTACTTTAGCCAAAGAGCTGTCCATGCTCTGTTCCTGGGAAGTGAGCACTGAAGAAGTGTACTGCAGCTGGCCTGTATACTGTAATCCCACCACTTGGGAGGTTGAGGCAGGAGGATCACAAATTCAAGGCCAGCCTAGGTAATTTAGTGAGACTCTGTTTCAAAATAAAAACTAAAAGGGCTGAGGTTATAACTCAGTGTTAAAGCACCCCTGGGTTCAATACCTGACACTGAAAAAAAAAAGTATTGGCAAGAATGGACTCTTCTTTTTCCTCAGGGACCTCAAAAGCATCCCAAGTCCTGGTAGGCATCATTAACCCTCTAACGCCCAGTGCCTATCCTCCCCTGAATGCAAGGGTTAGAGGGGAGGGCTTACCGGTGTCGCTGGAGGTGGTGATGCCCGGGTCACTATGGGACCGTGGCAGCAGCAGCAGTGGCGGGGGAGCCGGATGAGGAGGCCGGTGCCCCGGTGGGGTGAGGGAACCTGAGCTATCGCTGAAGCGGCGAGTGGGGGCTCGCGTGGGAGGAGCTGCTGCTGGGCGGCTGCCTCCCCTGGGGACCCGACGCCTCAACTCGGGGAAGCAAGGTCCCACCCAGGGTGGCCAGCCCTCCAGCCTATGGCAGCTGCGGGCTGTCGTTGGGGCACCCAGTGCGGGTGGGGCCTCAGGGGCAGAGCAGGAATAGGAACGGGCAGCCCGCGGAGGCCGCCGAGGCAGGGGGCTGTCCTCGAAGGGGCCCCGCAGGCCACAGTCCAGACTGAGGCAGTAGCCCGCGCGGCTGCGCTGGATAGAGCGGAAGAGCACGTAGTCAACGGAGCGCACGGAGCCCTGCAGCTCCAGCAGGCACGAGTCCTCTGAAGGGCTAGAGCCGCCCGGGAGGTCACCAATGGCTGACAGCACCAGAGACCCGCTGTCCATGGACACTGTGGGCAGCAGGAGGCACTGGATAGCACCAGGCGTCCAGGCCCAGGCAACCAGGTCCTCTTCTCCCAAGCCCAGCTTTTTAAGGGCCATTGTACCTCCAGCTCTATCTCAGAGGAGACGGTCCAGGGTTCCAAGAAGCCACAAACCTCATTTATCCCTAAATCATTGGCTTAGCCAGTGTTCCCCACCTTTTGCTCCCACCCAGCCATGCTGTCCTTGGCCTCCCTACCCTTACCCACCCCTCGACTCTGCTTACCATCTACAATGGAGGCCACTCGCTCACAGATACAGGAGCCATCATGAAGCTGAGGATCAAACAGAGTAGCCTGCAGAAGAGACAAGGGCCAAGGGTCAGCCATTCATGCTGGCATGGCCACCACCATGTCTGGACAGAGCTCTTGGAGAAATAGATTCCAGACCAGCTTTGTCACTTTGTACAAGTCACTTTGTTTATGTGGACCTGAGTTTCTACATCTGAACTATAGAAATAAAAGTCCCTAAACCACCCACCTCACTAGGCTCTGGGGAAGATCAAAGATGACAGTGGATATGCTAGTACTATAATAATCATGAGAACTATTATTATCCTTAACCATCATTTACAACTTTCTCAGTTTTCCAGGCTCTGTTCTCTGCTTCCCAGCCCACACCAAATCCTGCTCTCACCTGGCTGTCTCCTCGTAGCCCCATGACGGCCTCATAAGAAGGGGGGCAATCAGTAGGGTACAAGGGTACTGGGCTGTCCATGGAGCCATTGTACGTGATGCTGGTAGGATGAGGAAGAGGATCAATGCCTGGAAAATAACTCCTACTCCATGAAGATTCCTCCCCACCAAATCAGGTCAAACCCCAGTCCCCTTCCTCAGTTCCCCCAGCAGGACCCAACCTGGCCTCACCTCTGTGCATCTGTTTCTGAGCTGCAGGTATACTCTGGAGGATAGTAGGGTGGTGGGGGCACAGGTGGCACAAATTCCTCCAAGTCTAGCATGGTGTGTAGGAGAGGGGCCGGAGGCGAGGATGTACAGGCCAGAGGCCCCAGGGGGCCTGAGACAGAGCGCTCAGGGGCCAGCTGCTATGGAGCAAGTAGATCAGTGAGCCTGGTTTCTGGGAATAACCTCTTTGCCCCCCAAACTCCTTCCTCTCTACCTTGCTTTTATGGCCCTACCCCTTCCAAGAAGCTCTACTTCAGGCTGCTCCCTCACCCACAACAAGCTCCTCCTTAACCTTGCCACCACCCTGAGCCTCCACAGCTGGTCCTACCCACCCAGAAATTCCTCCTCTTTTTTCCCTTTTTGTGGTACTGCTTGTGGAACCCAGAACCTGGTATGTGCTAGCAAGTGCTCTACCACTAAGCTAGATCCCAATCCTTCTTATTTTATTTCGAGACAAGATCTTGCTGGGTTGCCCAGACTAACCTTGAACTTGCAATCTTCCTGCCTCAGCTTCCCAGTTAGCTGGGACCACAGGCATGCCTGACAAAATTCCTCCTCTTCATGGCCTCATTTCCAGAATCACCATATGTTCTCCATCACTACAGAATTGTCTACCATTTATCTCCATTTACATCTAGGACCTTCTTGACTCTACCCGACCCAGTCTTACACTCTTAAGCCCCCTCTTCTGGTCACAGACAGGCATCAGGTACTTAACTCACTCCCTGTTATCTGTTCTCTTCACCCTCACTTTGGTATCCTAAATATACCTCCAATAGTCATCATGCCCTGTAGGTGACCCACAGCCCCTAATACTCAGAAGCTAGACCTGTAGCCACTGCCCCATCAAGCCCAGTCCCACACATCTCTGATCCCACCATGCCTGCCTGGCCCTAGCTCCCCATTCACCGTATGCACGAGGTCCAGAGAGAAAATCTGGATGCAGCAGACAATAGCAGAAAGAGTACAGATTATGGCGGCACAAATGGTGAGCCCACAAACGCTGAAGAGCAGGTTCTGGGGAAGGGAAGAGAAAGGGGTAAGGGGAGTGAGGGCTTGGGGAGGGGTAAATTCCATAAATTCTCAGGGCTGGGGATGTAGGTCAGTGGTAAAGCATTTGCCTAGCATGCTCAAGGCCCTGGGTTTGATCCTCAGCACTGACAAACAAAAACATCCCAACTATTCTGGCCCTGTGACGACCTCAGGAGGGGATGCAAGGATGAGAACCAGAAATATGGTAGAAGAAGAAACTGCGAGGGCTGGAGAAGTGGGGTGCGGTGCATACTCACCTTGAGGGCTCCTCGGGCTTCTTCACAGGTGGAGTTAGGGGCAACTTTCAGTTCCTGCCCGGACTCTGGACAGGGCCGAGGTAGGGGATCAGAGGGGCAGCACACACAGACCTTTCCTTCCTGAGTAGGAGTGGGGAGGGTGAGGCAGCCTGGGTCAGGACAAACTCAGGTATCCTGCACACCTCCCCCAATCAGTTCTCTCCAGCTCTGCCTCCTCAAATCTCACCATGGAGCAGTCTCGGAAGTCCCGGGCCAGCTGAGCATTTTTACAGGAGAGAACAGAGCCAGCCATGCTCAGCATGACACAGAGCACCGA
The DNA here is from genome assembly GCF_902686455.1 of Sciurus vulgaris. Classification (NCBI taxonomy): domain Eukaryota; kingdom Metazoa; phylum Chordata; class Mammalia; order Rodentia; family Sciuridae; genus Sciurus; species Sciurus vulgaris. Next base: position 116,352,942 of record NC_136461.1, read on the forward strand.
AAGCAAAGAGAAGAAGGAGATCTGGGGAAAAAAGGGGTGCCAACTTAGGGCTGGGACCTTCATGGTACTCCTCTACCACGGATGGAGCCACTCTCCTCCACAACCACTTCATGTCTGCCTGGCACCAACTAGAGAGCCAATTCCCTTTCTGAGGACATAAGTGGGCATTCCCTCTGGTGCTGGGCACCTGCCTCCCAGTAGGTAATGGACCCTGGCACCTACCACTAGAGTGAATGGCCGCTTCCAGGACACAATGCCAACCACCCCGGAGAACGCCAGCTGGGGACAGAGTGGGCACAGGCTCAGCCTGGCAGGGGAGGCACCTGGGTGAGCCCCTCGCCACAGGATGCACCCAGCCCTGCAAGGAGGGAAAGGACCAGGAGAGGGAGGAGAGGCGAGGATGTGGGCTTGCAGCTAGCGAAGAGGGGTGGGGCCCGAGGAGCCTCCCCCACCCAACCACTGTGCACCCAACTCACCGAGAACCCAGCCCAAGAGGGGCAGGACCTCTTGATGCTCTCAGTGGTGGTGACGGAGGAGGCCACCATGCTGAAGGTTACCACCAGGATACCCAGGAGAACCTGGGCCAGCCCCAGCGTGAGAAGGGCCTGCAGCCAGGGTCGGTGGAGGCGGAGGTGGGTAAGGCCCCGAGTGCTGGGCCGGCTGGTTAGCGAGCGGCTGGAGTCACTAGGCGAGGGCATCATGCCTGCCACCCGGTTGCTTGCGCCTCGCTCGGCCCCCGCTGGCGCTTGGGAGCATCTCAGAGGCACCCAAGGCCGGGTTCTTTCTCCTCTCCACCCCCCTCTCTCTAGAGCCCGCCCCCTGGCTGGGTCCCCTGGGACATCGCCCAGGGACGCCAGCTGCGGGGGAGCCCAAGGGAGGGGCGTCACGGAGGGACTTCGGGGTGCTCCCTCCCCACCACGGGCACAGGATGGGCACCGTGCCTGGGGCGACGATGAGGACACGGGGACACCGGTTCATCTCATCTCCCTAGGGAAGAGGGGCGCCGAGAAGGGCCGGTCCTACAGAGAGGAGGGCGGCGGTCCGGAGTCCAGGAATGGGTGGGAAGGGTAAAGGCAAGAGGGATATAAGTCTAAAGAGGGGAGGGGTCGGCGCGGGGTGACTCTAGAGGCGCAGTCGGTATGCCCTCAGGATGTCCAGTAGGATCCGGGCCGCCTGGTGGGGAGAGGCCGCGGTGCTGCTGCCTCCCGGGTCGCTGGTTCCGCTCCCCTCCCCACCATGCTCCGCTCCCCCAGCTCAGGCTGCAGCAGGTCGAACACTGGAGGCGGGGGATGGGGATGGGGTTGGTGCTGGAGGAGAGGCGTGGCGGCGGCACGGGCCAGCGCGGTGAACCCCGGGAACTGTAGTCCAGAACCAAACCCTGAGGAGGGTGGGGAGGCAGGGCGAGGCGGGGCCCAGACCCTGGCAGAATTGCTTACGTTGTGTGCCCCACCCAGCCTCTCTGGCGGCTGGCCGCAGCGTTCCAGGCAGACAACGGATTCTTCCTCCATCATTAATGGAGAGGGCTGGGGAGCAGGGCTCCCTGGTGTTTCCGCGTTTCCACGCCCAGTGTGGACGTCCTACCCGCTTCCAGCACCAGCCACCCAGGTCCACCGCCCTGCCCCCACTACAGCTCTCAGTTTACACTCAAGCCTTTTCCTACCTTCCTTGCCACGTTGTTTCCACTCCAGTACCCTCCACTTTCATAAGACTTAATTCCCATTAAAATTTCAGGAAACAGGTGAGTTCCAGTTCCACTTTCTTTTTATTTAAATAACCGAAGCAACAGCCTTGGCACAGCAGAGGGAAGCTGGGTTGGGGTGTGTGAGAGGTGGCAGCAGTGTGGCCTGAATGGGGGGAAGGGTGAACAGTGACTAGATCACAGTGGACTCCCAGCACCCCAAGTCAGGTTCAGCAGTCATGGCCGTGGAATTGGGGGCACTAAGGAGAAACCATCAAGTAGTGATGTTTCCCCAAGTCCCAGAGACCTCAGGGATGGGGCTATGTCAGCTCCCTCAAGTGGCAGGGCCAGGGCATCCCAGTCAGGAGTCACGGGGCCCGGAAGGCATTTTCGGCAGCCCCAGCGGCTGCATTGGCAGCTGCGGTTCGCACCGCAGGGTTGGAGAAGACACCAGCAGCAAATTCTTGCTGGGCCTTCTGAAAACTGGCACCTGTGCGACGGTACAAGGAGTGGATCTGCAAGAAGAGGGCAGACATTTCAGGATAGTGCAGTCACTGCTGCCTTGCCCCACCTGACACTACCAACTCTCACCAGCTGGCTGTTCTTGCTTTTCCTTCTGGACTCTGACCCTCTCACCCAACACACACACTTGTACACACAGACACACACACTCCAGAGGTCCATTAGCTGAGAACCCACCCCTCAACCTGGCCTGCTCCTATTATTCCTGTTCCAATAAGGCCTGTAGGGACCCATGATCTCACCCTCTTGGTCCCACCTTCTACACAGTCCCTCACCCGTTTTAGCATCACAATTCCCAGCACAGCAATGCCAGTGAAGAGCAGAGCAACCAGCAGCATGAGCACAGCTACAGCTGTGTTGATCTTCAGCACCACCAGAGCCGAGATCCAGCCACTGTGGGGGAGGCATGTGCCTGTGAGGAGGGCTGCTCACATCCAAGTATGAGTCCTCTCAACTTCTCCACTAAGTCCTGAACTTGTTCTATCCCCACCCCTCCCATCAGCAGTCACTCCCCTGCCAGTCTGGCAGCATGCCACCAACCACAATCCCCACTACATCCACTCTTCACAGTTTAATTCCAATTTGTGAACCATTAGCTCTAGTTCTGCAAATTTTTCTGAGCATCCTCCCTCCAAACAGACCTTTCTCTGTTGAGGATGCTCTCCCCTCTTCATTGTTACATATGCCTCCTCCAGGGAGCCTTCTCAGATTTGACCACACACAGACCTCTTCCCCTCAGTCTCTGCTGGTCTAGAGCTGTCTGAGTTCTACGCTAATTATGCCGTCTTTCTCATTAAACTAGTACTTCCAAGGAGAAATAATTTCCTTTTTCTGAACCACTCTTACCGCTGTTCCCAGTACTGGCTTGGTCTAGAGGAGTGGGAAGGGAGGATAAGAATGGTTGGCAGCTTCACAGACCTGAACCCCCAACCTGGAATGCCAATGGCCTGGAGGACAAAGAGCACATCCTGGGCGAAGAAAATGAAGAAGAAAACGAAGAAATTGAATGAACTGTCACTCCTGCAAAGAGAGAAAAAAAAAAGGGGGGGGGGGAATTAGGGCCAGAGAAGCTGATGTGGGGCCTATCCCAGGTCCCCAATCACCCCTTCCCCACTTACCGGAAAGCCTTATACATGGGGCGGTACCAGCAGACGAAGGAGCAGGGAGTGAAAAGGAGGACCCACAGCAGAGAAAGCCCAAAGCCTGAGCCATTGCTGGTCTCTACACAGAAGCTGGCCAGGCAGGCGAGGAAGTTCAGGAGAAGAGCCAGAGTGCTGCCTGAGGAGCAGGGGGACAGGATGATGGACAGGTCCTTCTGAACTGCAAAGAACTCTACTTCATACACGCCTTCCCCACAACGCTCACCAGATGTGACAGTATAAGGAGAGAAAGGCAGCTCCAGCTTTCATGGAATCAGCTCAACAGGGAATGGAACAAGCAAATCTCAATCACAAGTGATCCCCTTGCAAATAATCCTGCCCCCTGCCCCCCTGCCACCCGGTGGTACTGAGGATTGAACCCAGGGGTATTGTTACCACTGAGCTACATCAACAGCCCTTTTTCAAATTTTATTTTGAGGAGATAAGGGTATAGCTCAGTGGTAGGGTACTTGTCTAGAATACATGAGGCCTTGGGTTCAATCCCTAGCAAAATAAAAAATTAAAAAAAAAAAAGACTAAAATAAATTTTATTTTGAGACAAAGTCTCACTGAGTTACCCAGGTTGGCCTTGAACTTACTATCCTCCTGCCTCAGTCTCCCAAGTAGCTGGTATTACAGGTGTGCACCACAATGACTAGATCCTTTGCAAAGAATATAAAGAATTCAGAACATATTGGGGAATGAGACCAATGAGATTATGTTGTGTGAGTGTACAAAAATGGCATGATAAATCCCACTATTATGTATAATTACAATGGAAAAAAAGTGGAGGAAAAGAGAATTCAGAATACAGTCAAGCATGGTGGTACACAGACATCCCACTTACTAGAGAGGTTGAGGCAAGAGGACTGAAGAGTTCAAACCTGTACAGGGTACTACAGTGAGGTCCTACTTATTATGCATGGGGACAAAAGAAAGAGTGGGGATGAGAAAATACACTTGCTAGCAAGCTGGTGAATATGTCTGAATTCTAAATGCAATTTTTAAAACAGTAACCCAGGAAGATCCCAGGAAAATTTCTTTATGCTCAAATATTGAGGCAAAGTGAAATTTCTGGTTTTTGAGTGGACTCCAGGGTTTTTAAAAGATCTACCTGTAACTTCCTCCAAAAAGGACCTTACTACTCACACATCCAGAGGTAGTACATGGTAGATACTGTCTTCTGAAATTCTTGGGGAATTTCCATGGAGATGTCCTGGAAAAAGCAGGGCTGAACTGGGCAAAAAGAGGGTAGAGGGGGCCAATTGTTCTGTCGAGCTGTAAGGCACAAAGAGAGCAGGAAGACCCCAGAAGTGAGGCAGATGCCAATGAGGAATTGATCCTCCTTTCCTCCCTTCCCAAGTCCTCTCAATTCTGGGTCCAAGGAGATAAGGGGAAAGTGTGAAAAAATAACTGGAATAGCAAATGTTTATATTAATTTGCTACACCTGAGCACTTTGCATACAACTTTGTGTAACACCCACCACAATCCTGTCAAAGAGACACAAATGTTACTCACGTTTTACAAAGAAGGAAACTGAAGCTCTCAAGATTAGGTACCCAAGGGGTTGGGGGTGCAGCTCTGTAATGGGAGTGCTCACCTAGCAGGTGCATAGGACTGGGTTCAAGCCCCAGTATCATTAAGTAATTTCAGTAATTTTGCTAACAGGTCATGGCTAATGACGTGTCCCCACACCTTAAACTCAGCAGTTTGACTATAGGGCCCATGCTCTTAAGACGTTTGGTTTTTTGCTCCTTGCAAATTGTCAGACATTGTTCCTCACTTTACCAGGGATTCACTTACTGGCTGTGCCACCCAGGGCAACATGCTGCAGCTCTCGCTCCCTGCGGTCCAATTCCTCTGCCTTCCGATTCAGCTCCTCCTGTTTCTTTAGCAGCTCAGCTGTGGCTGCTGCAGCCGAGGCCTGCCCAGCATGAGCAAGGGAGGTGAGTCTTGGAACCCAGGATAGGCCCTTCTCTCTGGCTCCCACTTGCATACACTGCTTTACCTGAGTGCTGTAGGAACCATAGTTCTTGGGTTCAGTGGGGCTGAGCTTTCTTGAGGGCTGTACAGAGGGAGCTGAGGGTGGAGGCAATGGTGCAGGGGCAGGAGGCTCATAGGCTGGTGACGGCTGTTGGGGAAAAGACTTTATAGATCATCTAGTGTTTAATATCACAGGAACCTAGAATCAACTTGAAAACCTCTAGAAGTAGAATTTATTACCTAAGGCAGCAGCCCTTCTCCCAGTTGTTTGGAAGCTAGTTCCTATGTTGGATTTATGTTGACGAATTCTTTTATTACCTGAAGCAGCCATGGCCAGCCCTCACATCCAATTCCTTAACAAGAACTGAAATCATTTATTTTCATACCCAACCCCTTAACAACTGCTTTGTCCTTTATTTATTGCAGTACTGGGAATTGAACCCAGGGGCGCTCTACCACTGAGCTACACCCTAATCCTTTTTATTTTGAACCAGGGTCTAAATTGCCAGTCTGGCCTCCAATTTGTAATCCTCCTGCCTTACCCTCCAGAGTTGCTGGGATTACAGGCACGTCCCACTGGGCCCAGCTCCCCCTTAACTTTTTAAACACCATTTTCTATTCTAGTGGGACAAATAGGCTAATCTTCCTCGTTCCTTGTCTTCCAACTGCAGTTTTTCTCAATTCGACATTCCCAATCTTGATTTTCTTCAAGAAAGTCTTCCCAGAGTTTTCCCCAGGACTGACTTTTAGAATTCAAATCAGACTGCCCCTTGGCCCTGGAGTCCCCAGGATTAGGCATCCCATGGCTGACTGATGTCTTCCCAGGAGCTAAGACGACTGTGCTTATTCCTACCTCTGCATACACTTAAGTCCCTTGCACCTACACAGACTGTGCTTATCATTACTCTTCCCTTTCTTGCCCTCCTGTGCTCTCCAACTGCTCACCTCTCGGGTCTCAAAAGGGTTGTAGACGTCAAGTGTGGCATACTGAGGGCTGGGTCGGTGCTGGATCACAGCTGGGTCCTGAGGGCAGAGACCTGGGCTTAGCTGGCACTCAATACCACCAAGGGAACTCTTCAGGACCTCTCCTAAAGTAAACTACCCGTGTCTCCCAGTACGGCTCCGTCGGAGGCATGCGGTTGGCCCAAGACTTAACTATCTTTTAAGCTCATCACCCAACACTGCCAATACCAAAAGGGGCAGGGCCTGCCTCCCACCACAAGGGTTCAGCGGTCCGGAATCACCATCACTCCCACGTGGCGGCACTTCCCCGGATCAAATGTCACGAGTGGGAATACAAGTTAGCCAGACCCGACACAGCCAGAAAGAATCAACCCGACTGGCCAAAGTGGGATCAGCGCAAGTCACCTGAAAGGGGTTGTCAAGCTCGCCAGACTCGGCGAACGGGTTTCCGCCGTCTCTGCTCTGAGCCATTTTTGCAACCGCGGGCTCGACCGCCCCCTGCCCTCCACGCCCCTGCCGCGGAGGTAGAGGCGGCGGAGGCTCTCCGGGCTCCCTCCACTCCTCTCGGTCCGCCTAGCTTCTCTATGCACCGATTGGTTGAACCGACCGGAAGGATCACAGGAATCCCCGCAGCAGCAGCGAGCTGCGCCTGCGCCTTAGCCAAAAGTAAAGAAGGAAACGCCTCACATGACACCGCCAACTTGGTCTGGGGCGCCAAGTACGGCCCCTTCCCCCACGTGACTTCCTCCTTTCAACGAACTACATTTCCCAGGTGGTCTCGCGTCAGGACCTGACAGATGACGACGGAGCCCAAGTTTTCAACCAGTTTCTGGCTCTATCCTGGAAGGTAGTCTAACGACTACAGTAAGATCTCTTTCCCAACCTCATTACTGGATCAGAGAAGTGCCACCCTATAACCTTTCTCCTTTTAGACCTGCAATAAATCTTCGCTACCTTCCTGACACTAGGTGGTCAAACCGGTGACCAGGCTGACTAATTTTGGAGGGTAAGATGGCCTCCCTTCATACACAAATTCAGAAAAGCTGCCAATTGTCTCATCCCTCCACCCCAGCACCCCCAAACCTCAAACTCCAAGGATGGGGGTCAGATGAAGCACGTCATTTTATTTCACAAAGACTGTACAAAATTCTTTATAAAACATGGGATAGATGCCACCTGTTTTCCTCACTCTGCCCCCATCCAACTCCATGTGAGGGGGCAGGTAAGGGTGGGAAGTGTGTGAATGAACAGCATTATGTACAAGGCAAGAGCTGAAGGGATAAGTACATATTTACACTATTTCACATATTCACAGGTGTACAGAAAGCCAGGAGGGAATGAGTTCAGGCTCTGTTATCTTGTATAAAAAAGCACCAGTGTCCTAGACTGGACACCCACTGCTATAATAGATGCAGGGGGGTCCAGGTTCTGATCGTCACCGACTGATATCACGACTGGAGTCCCATAATTTGGCGTTGGGTGGCTCAGCCCGAAGGCGGGCGAAGAAAGGATGCTGAAGGGCTTCACCCAAGGTCAACCGCTTGGCAGGTTCATACTCTAGCATGCTTTCAATCAGATCGAAGAGCTGGTGGTGGTCCTCTGCCTCTGAGGTAAGATACCGCTGGTGGAGGAGGGCAGGAAAAAAGTGAGGCAGGAGAAATCCTGCCTCTTCTTCAAGGCCCTACCTTTCCATCTTAGAGAAAGATCCAAGGCTCTCCTTGGAATTGACTGGAATGCTATCTTAACATGATCAAACTATGACCAACATTTCTGATACTATAGCTCCACCCACCATCCCACTAGCACAATCACTCCTTCATACTCTTTCCAAGTTCTATTTGTAGATCCTTAACATCATGAATCTTCTTTAGCTCATTAAAATGTAAGCCCTTCAAACAGTAATTTGTTCTTTTCTGTCTGTCCTAAAGAATCCAAGACACTGCTTTGCTGTCTGGTTGTCAAGGTTACGCTGTCTAACCTCCTTCCCTCCACGTAGTCACTACTTCTTATCTGACCTTAAATGGTGTCTTCTTTCAGCTTTCTTCCCTTCCTTTCCTAACCCTGCTTGTGAAATGCATTTCAGGGGCAAACTACCTTAAGAACTGACCTCTGGGTGGTGGGCACTATTTATTCCCTGCCTGGCTCACCCGCAGTGGTTTGCAGTTCTCACGAACATAGCGTCCAGCTGATGTGTTCTCATCCCAATCCAGGCGTCCCCGGTAAAAATATTTCTGCTTTCTAGAGGGAAAGGAGAGGTTGAGGAACTCAGGTTTCCCTTATTATAAGATACTTCACTTATTTCCACATTAAAGAGTAACTGGGGAACAGAAGCTGTCAAAGAAAAGGAAAAAATGACATAAAACAGACCTATTCTGTAATGAGAAAATGAAAAGGGTTAGGCCCTTCTCACTCAAAGTTCACCTTGTCTTTCGGATCATCCGAGAAGGAATGGGACCCAGTATCCTTTCCATCATGGCTAGATGCTCTCTGTTGTCATGAGTCTAGGAAGCAAAGACAGAAATAAGCATGGAACTGACACTGGGAAGCTGGGTGGCTAGATGGGCAATATGGAAGAGCAAATAGGCAAGTCTTCAGCAAATAAAATCAGGCAGAAGAATGTCAGGTGGTCAAGTAAGACCCTTTACCACTTACCTGAAAGAGGGTGAAGCCAACATAGTACTCGAAAATGATGCAGCCTATGCTCCACACATCACAAGGTTGTGACCAGCCCAACTCTGAAAGGAGTGGGAGGGAAAAGGTGTTATAAGACTTAGCACCACCACCACCATCACATTGCTTCACATACGTGGATGGTCTTGCCCTTACCAAGGATGACTTCTGGTGCTCGATAATGGCGAGTGGAGACAATGGTACTATGGTGCTCATGGTCAAAGGTGGCACTACCAAAGTCTACCACCCGCACAGCTGTGCTTTTCACACTGCGTTCATCTCGCTTCTAGGAGCAAGGCAGAGAGTGAATGAACATCTGTACTGCAAACCGATTTTACCACTATTCTCTAAGGTGCCTCTGAGCCTTAAAAAGTCAGCTCTAGCTGAGTGCCTATAATTCTAGCAAATCAAGAAGCTGAGGTAGGGGCTGCAGTTGCAGTTTGGTGGTGGAACACTTGCCTAGTAGGTGTGAGGCACTGAGGCATCGTGTCCATGTATAACTAAAAAAAAAAAAAGAAGCCGAGACAGGAGGACCACAATTTCAATGCCAGCCTGGGAAACTTAGCGAGGCGCTGTGTCAACATAAAATATAAAGGTAGGTGCAGGGGCACATGCCCACAATCTCTGTGACTGAAGGCTAAAACTGAAAGATACTGTGTTAAAGGTCAGCCTCAGCAACTTATTAAGATCCTTTCTCAAAAAAAAAGAACTAAGGTTGTAGCTAAGAAATAAAGCACCCTGAGTTCAATCCACAGTACCAAAAATAAATAAAATAAAATAAACAAATAAAAGGGTTGGGGATGTGGCTGAATGGTAGTGCCCCTGGGTTCTGATTTAAAGCCCAGTAATCACAAAACAAAAACAAAAAAACAAAACACAAACCCAGCCAACTATGGCCTGCTACCACATACCACAGAAAATCTCCTTGTTTACAGTGGAACTTTTAGGAGTAAGGGAGCAAGCTGTGGTGGTGCACACCTGTAATCCAGGCAGCTCGGGAGGCTGGGGCAGGAGGATCAAAAGTTCTGGGTCAGTCTCAGCACCCATGGGTTCGAACCCCAGAGGCTTAGGCAGGAATATTACAAGTTTAATGCCAGCTTGGGCAACTTAGCAAGACCCTGTCTCAAAATAAAAGAGACTGGGCTACAGCTCAGCAGTAGTGCCACTAGGGTGAAACCCTAACAACAACAAAAAGGGCAGTGGAGGGAGAGAATTACAGTGATTATGGAATGGATGCAAGTCTATAAGCATGTATCAGAAGACTACACCAAATAGCTGATACATTGTTTTCCTGAAAATATGTAACACTTAGCAAAGAAGTCAAGAGATGAAGAGCTGCTTTGCTTTTGTTTGTTTGCTTTTTGGTAGGGGACACTTAACCAAGGGGCTCTTTACCACTAAGCTACATCCCTAGCTCTTTTTATTTTGAGATAGGATCTTGCTATATTGCTTAGGTCCTTGCTAAATTACCAAGGCTGGCCTTGAACTTTGGATCATCCTGACTCAGCATCCCACATCACTGAGATTACAGGCACGCACCACCATGACCAGCTATGGAGAGCTTCTTCAGCTCTGAAATCTCCATCATCTCTAGTCAGTCAAGGGAGTTGAGCCTTCCAATCTCACAGAAATGTATTTTAAGAAACAAACAAACAAAAAAAAAAAAAAAAAAAAAAAAAAAAAAGAAGGCATTTTCACTCTATTGGAAAGCACTTTTTCCAAGTTCTCTCCTAATTCACGTCTTCTTAAATCTTTCCCTTTCAACCTATTCTGGTTTTACCCAGTTGAAGCCAGACAGGGAGAAAAAAAGTAAGGGAAGACAAAGAGCTAAACAAAAGCCAAATAGGCCAGCTGTCTGCCTCCAAGGGCCTAGAGGCGGACCCTGTTCATCTTACCTTCTCTAGGTTGTAGGTGAGCTCATAGTCGGAATTCACAAACAGAATATTTTCAGGTTTGAGGTCCGTATGTGTCAGCTTGTTATCATGAAGGACTGCAGAGGAGAAGGCCAGGTCAGGCTTAGTTCAGGTGGCCAGAGCTAACTGGCACCACCTAACCCCAAGCTGAGCACCCAGAGCAAAGCTGGTAAGGAGGCAGATCCAGAATCACTAGGGCTGCTTTCTGCTCTACAACTAAATGAAATGCCTGGTCTAAAAAGCCCTACTGTTTCTAACATAAAGTATACATGTATTTCAACTGATGGAAAAAAAAAAAAGTGTGCTTACAGGTGGTAGTTTTGTACTGACTCTGACGTGTGTATATCTGACATTTTGTGAACTCAATTCTATAAAATTATATTGCTATGAACTCAGTAGAACTATGTACTTGTCTGGAGTCCCTCCCTACCTGGCCCCATAGCTGAATTATTCCATATTCCCATCTGCTTTGCTGCAACAGAGAACATCTCAATTTAGATGAATGTAAACTTCTGACAGGAGTATTTTTGTCTCTTTGTGTTTGCTAACAATTTCCTAATGGGGGAGGGGGAAGGACAGACTTAAGCACTTTGACTTCAAAGGCTGTCTCTTAGTTCCTACTAGGCTGGGTGTGGAGTAAGTGATGGTGAAGACATAAGTCTAGAAGTGATGTTAGAAGAAGAGAGGCCAAGATGACAGTGAACAACAGAACTGCAGGTAATTGTGCTTTGACTATTTAGGGGTTTGCCCAGTCCACAAATGTGACAGAAGAGGTCCAATGGAGGGAGGGGCTGCCCCAGAGTCCACCTCAGCCCACCCCACTCACACTTGACGGCCTGGCAGAGCTGGAAGGCCATGTGGCGCACTTGGTGGATGGGATAGGGCAGGTAGTTGTTGTCTTTGAGGAAATCGAAGGTGCTAAGGCCCAGAAGCTCAAAGGAGATACACATGTGGCCATGGTAGTCAAACCAGTCAAACATCTGGACACAGAGGCTGGGAAGAGAGATGGGGGGAAGGGGGATGTCTGATGAGCTCCAATCTGCCCACCACCCCTCCAGAAGGAGGGCCTATATAGTTGCTGATTCCATATAATTGTGTAAAAACATGCCAGCTAATATTAGCAATAAAATTCAGTTCAGCTAGCAAATGGCTTTTCTGGTAGACCCAAGAAGGGGCACTACCTGCCAATCTTCCAAACATTTTCCTACATTTTATTTATTTATTTATTTATTGATACAAGGGATTGAACCCATGGGTGCTATTGTCACTGAGCTACATCCCCAGCCCTTTTTATTTTTTTTTAATTTTTATTTTTTTAATATTTTGTTAGTTGTTGATGAATCTTTATTCATTTATTTATTTGTATGTGGTGCTGAGAATTGAACCCAGTGCCTCACACATGCTAGGCAAGTGCTCTACCACTGAGCCACAACCCCAGCCCTCCCTTTTTATTTTTTGAGACAAGGTCTTGCTAAGTTACCCAGGAGGGCCTCAAACTTGCAATCCTCCTGCCTTAGCCTCCCAGGTTGCTGGGATTACAGGTATGTGCCATCACACCAGCTCCCCAGAATCCCTGCCTTTTAAAATTTTTATTTTGAGAAAAGGTCATGCTAAATTGCCCAGATCAACTTCAAACTTGAAATCCTCCTGCCTTAGCCTCTCCAATAGCTGGGATTGTAGGCATGCACTACCATGCCCAACTTCCTACATTTAAATAGTCCAAAAACTATTCTATCTTTTGAAGAATTGTTAAATGCCAAGCTCTAGTGTGAATTCTGAATTATTAAATGTTCCCTTCTAAACCCCAACCCCATCATATGAAAATTCATTCAATATCAGCCACTATTTTGCCCATGTTTATACCTTTGTCTTATTATGGCTTTGTTTAATGTTCTTATTCTTAATGCCTATTAATGTATGTGAAAATATTACTGTATGTGGCCTCATCAACATAGTTTAGGTATAAAAGCATAGGTTAAGGTTTTTTTTTTTTTTGAGAGCTGGGAACCAAACTTGGGCCTTGCACCCACTAGGTAGACAAGTGCCCTACCACAGAATTACACCCCCAGCTCATAGCACTAATTCATTTTTTGATAGATATTGTCGCTCAGTTCCAGGGTCATTTTCAGCGTGTATCTCTAAAAAAGTCATCCTAGGGTTAGGCCAAACTGCAAAGCACTCTTAACTGTCCTGAAAACAAGAGGAATGGATTAGAGAATGTCCCAGGCCTTGCCTGCCTACCCTGATGTTGTACTACTCTAAGATGATAAACAAAAGATGAATGGATGGAAGAATCTAAACACCCCTGCCTGCCTAACCTGGGTCTGGGAGTCTTCCCTATGTAGGGGTGGAGCCTCCCAGCCTCCCCGTATACTCTTTTTGCTTGCTTACTTCTTGTTGTCAGGGTCCTTCTCATTGATTTTCTCCAGCACATTGATTTCAAGTCGAGCTGCTTCCTTGTACTTTTCCACATTCTTAATGATCTTCAGGGCTACTCGAGCCCCACCCCTGTAGGTTGGCAGGGCAAACTTTTGCTAGGTTCTTGAGAACCTCTCAGATGGAATGGGGCTGTGCAGGGACTAAGAATTCCTGCCTTTGGCTAACTAGCAAAAAAGCCCCAGGTAACCCCCACCATCTCTTTATACCTAGCAGGTATGGTATAGGAAGGGGGCTGCCAGTTACCTGCGATGGTCGACACACTGAACAACTCGGCCAAAGGTCCCCTCTCCTAAGGTGCTTACAATTTCATCTGAAATAAAAGACAGCAGGGTCGGGGAGAGGGAGGGAGAGAAGGGGGGGCGAATGAGTTGAATTGGAAGGAAAAAGGGTATAGCAACCTGGGGTGAGATGAAGGAAGGGGAACAGATACAGATGATCACAGGGGATGAAACCCCTGCATGATTCCCACCACCTTTAACCCAGGGGCCATGAGAGCTGGGAGTGGACAACAGAGGTCAATTCTCAACAGCAACTCAAACCACCCAGATGAACAACACCACGGAGAAAAGGCAAAGAGGCTGTGACTTGGGTTGGCTTGGGACGTTAGGATGGCTATGGGACCAATACAGGCTATAGGATTGTTACGATTTGGCTTGTACATCGCTCTTGTAGCCAGTCCCCGACGTGGTAGATGAGGTGGCCCTCAGCGTCGTCCTCTACACTCTTGGCTCTCCGGCTGCTGTGCTGCTGTCGGGGGGCGGGGGGGGTCGGAGCAAGCCAGGTGTCGGAGCGGGGGCCGGAGGGAGACGGGGTGGGTGGTGGAGGGGTCACCGGTCACAGGCGCCCAGCCATGGGGGACAGACGATGATGGGGGACAGTGGAAGGGAACACGTCAGATGCAGTAAGGCGGATTGGTGTGAGAAGAGAGAGCGGCGTACAATCCCAAGTCCCCAAACCCAAAACGGGAACAGGGAGAGGCATGGGCAGAGCAGAGAAGTGATGTCGTTGCCAGTGTCACCCACAACCCCATGCTCTACACAATGCCCTTCTGGGTGGGCACAGGTCTCCCCTTGCCCCCACCCAAGCTTGCCTACTAAGGGGGCCACGGAGCCCAGGGCTTGGGGGAAAAAGGCAGTTCACAAGCAAGGTCCCCATGAAAGAATGGAAGCCTCTGGGGCAGAAGAGTTGCTCCAACACAATAAGCCTCGCATGCCAGGGAGGGCACTGGAGTTCACAAAGGCTCAATGCCCATCCATTTCCAAAGCAGATTCTGGGGCCCTTCAAGAATCGTAGAGCTTCCAAGAGGTAGGCAGAGACTCAGTGCCCACCTCAGTGTTCATGCCCCAAAGTTCCGTTGAGATCAAGGATACTTTTCACTTACCAGGGTCCCAGAGGGCCTGAAGAGGAGAGGGGAGAGGAAGGGCCTGGGCTGGCACTCACCGAAGATGAACGGCTGAAAGTTCGGCTGCGTCTCCTCCGCCGCCTGTGCTTCCTCCGGCTGCTGCGCTGGCTGCGGTAACTACTATTCTCCCGATGATACTCATAGGAATGCCGATAGTCTGTGTCATAGTAGGCCTCGCCTCGATCCCGGCTGTAGTCATTGCGCCTGTAGCTGCCACAGTATCGCCGGTCGTATACCCTTCGGTCGGATGAATGGTCGTCATAGCTGCTGTTGGACAACATATCCCCATTAGGTGCATCCGTTCAAGCCACATTCCCTGCCACACCACGTGACAAGGACATGCCTCAACAAGGACAAAGAGTAATGCCAGAAAAAGTGCTCTCAGACACTTTAAGAGTCACTCTGAGAGGACTGCATAAAGGACCAGAGAAGTAAGGTGAGGAAGCAAAGGATTACCACAACTGCATGTCACCATGACCTCTGAAAAGGATCTGCAGTACCACTCCCTCTCCTCTCCTCCAGAGATACAACGGAACAAAGAACCAGTTCTTTCTTGAGAATTTCTGACTGAAATCAGCCTTGCTCTAAATCATTTCTCTGATTAAACACTAAATTATTAACAACATGCAAATCTAACTTTCTCTTAACTTTCTCATTAGCTACCTCCAGCTCTTGTCCTTTGCACATACTTCCCTCTACCTGAACATACTTCTCCCATTTGACACCTACTTTTCCTACAGACAAGCTTATATGTCACTTTCTTGGGAGTTTTCCCTGAACTCACAAGCCTGCCCAACTTTAACCAAATCACCCCGGTATATCCTGAGCCCCTCAAGTTAGTCCTTTTTTTTTGGTACCAGGTACTCAACTCAGGAGCACTTAACCACTGAGCCATACTCCCATACCTTTTGCTAAATTGCTTAGTGCCTCACTAAGTTGTTGAGGCTGGCTTTGAATTCACGATCCTCCTGCCTCAGCCTCCTGAGCTGTTGGGATTATAAGCGTGCACCACCGCTTGCAGCCAAGTTAGTACTTTCTCTATGATGACACTTTTTAAAAAAAAAATTTTTTTTGGACCTTTATTTTATTTATTTATATGTACTGCTGAGAATCGAATCTAGTGCCTCACACATGCCAGGCCAAGGCTTTACCACTGAGCCATAACCCCAGTCCCTGATAACACTTTTTGATGTGTGTGGTACTGAGGATTGAACTCGAGGACTTTAGCACATTAGGCAAGCAATCTACCCCTGAGCTCTACCCCCAGTCCTTTCTATTTTTTTATTTTGAGATAGGGTCTTGCTACGTTGCCAATCCCAGTCTCAAACTTGCAATCCCCATGCTCAGACTCCTGAGTCCCTGGGATTACAGGCATGTGCCTGGCCAGGATAATACTCTTAACACTGCAGTACAAATGGTTCATTTTGTTATCCATCTTTTTTTGCTGATGTTCAGTGCTGGGGATTGAACCTATGGCTTCACATATGCTAAGTAAGAGCTCTATCACTGGGCTACCCCTCCCTCTATCCCTTGTTCTCCATCTTCAACATCACCTTCAGTCAGCTACTTAGCACAATGCCTTAGCATGTAATCAATAAATATTTGTTGAACAAATGAATAGGCAAGTGAACTGGAGTCCGTTTCTCTTCCTGAGGCCTCACCTCCGTGAACGAACATGGTAACTGTCCTCCCGCCGGCGTCGCCGTGTCCTGTCACTACTACTTGACCAGGAGCGACTTCTTCGTCGCTTATGCTTTCGGCTCCGATAGTGTTCATGGTAACTCCCCCGGCTACCTCGCTCTGAGGAGTGGTACCTTCGGGGATGAGGCATCTGGAAGGGATAGAAAAATGGAAATAGTAGGGAAAGGTCTGTTTTCAGAAGTCTCCTCCAAGGACTGGTTGCTCCAAAGATATTATGCTGTTTTCTGTTATTTCTATCTCCTTTTACCACTCACAACTTCCTTAGTCTTCCTCTGCCTTACAATTTCTCCTCCTTGGAAGATAAATTCACCTATTAATTTTGGTATAACACTCTAGAAAGCCCCCTAAGTTCAATTGCTCTACCCTGATTTTCTTGAAACATGGCTCCACAAAGACCTTCAAGTTTGAGCTACAGTTTATTACAGGATGCCACTGATGGAGACTGCCATGGTCCATCCCTGCTGTGATCTAAAATACATGTGCGCCATCCTGTGTTCCTCACAAGTCAACAGAATAAAGCTTTAATTTACAGTTATGTCTGATAGTTGCTAAAAGCATATTTTATCTCCCCAACTAGAATATCAGAGTTCCAAGGGCAGGAATGCAGTTTCTAGAACTCTACATACAGCAGGCAAACTCCAAACACTAGCCAAGTTCTAAGGATCTAAACTTGAACTATCTTAATCACCTCTCACATCTCTAGTCAAATTCCTTGGGAGAGGTTTTAATAAATTAGTAGGCCCAAATTATACTCAGTTTTCTATCTGGCCCCTCCCATCCTATGCTTAGGTAGTAGAAAATACCTGGTTTTTAATTAATATCCACACTATTTGGCTGAGAGCTGGCCCACCTTCTAGTTAATGAAATTGAAATGGTATGGTTCTAAAATCCTTTCTTAAGAAGGAAAAAAAAAAAAAAAATCAGAGAGAAATCACTGTCAAAATCCAGAAAGGCAATAGCAGAACAGAACTAAAACTGCTCAAGGACAGAAGTCTTGTTTGGGGTTGGGATCAGGTATGCAAAAGGTTTAAGGACTCCAACATCTGGCTCCCAATCTGGGCCACTTCTTGCCAACCTCCTCAAAATGAGGAGGGTGATATTTGATGCATTCTTGGCCTAAAGAGGCTGGGCAGGAAACCAAGAAGATGGAAGCACAAGCTTCTCCCAGGTAATCCAACCTTGATAAGCATAGCTACATAAATGCCATCTCACCCCGTAATACTGCCATTAAAATCCCTCATAGGCCTTTCCCCGCACAGCATCTCTAGCTTACGGGATCTCAACTTCTAAACCTTTTTCACTCATAAAACCCAGAACTCTTAAAGTGAAACTCTTCCTGCATGCTTCAAGTGATACTTCTCTGGCTTCGATTGGACCCGTTGGTCCAACTTTGGTATTATGCTCTTTTGCATCTCTGGAACCACTCCAATCCTTACCCCATCACTCCTTATACTTTGCCTCCTTCCAACTTTCCTGTAGGTTTTTCCGGGTACAGTTCGACCTCCTTTCCATTTCCCTACTGCACCGCTTTGCAGATCACAACCCTCCTCCTAATCTCGCCCCCGTTCCTTGCCCCCAGTACAATCCTACCCCAGCCCACCCCGCAGTCGCCATCTTCCCGCGCGGCCCCAAGGTCCGCCAACCCGCGCGCTCACCGTTCTGGCGGCGAGGCCCGTGCGCTTGTCCCACAGGAAGTCCGTGATGGCGGCGGCACTGCGGCCGGAGTCCCGGCACCCCCGCGGCGACGAAGTGCGGCTCCACCCCCCACAACCCGGGACCCTAGGACCTCCCGCCCCGTTCCCGGGCTCCGCTCCAGTCCCGCCCGCCCCGGTTCGTCCCCGCCCCCAAGATCCGCTCGGCGCCGCTCGCACCGCCCCCGCCCAGGGCCCGATCCCAGCTCGGTCTCCGGCCCTGGCCTCTCCGCTCCACCGCCGCCACCGTGAGCGAGCACGTACGCACGCACGCACGTCTTGCGTCCCTTCCCAGCGACCCCCTCAGCTCCGCCCCCAGGGCCGCGCGCGCCACCACGTGCTCGGCTAGCTCGCGGGCGTCGGTCTGTCAGAGCTAGGGAGGCGCTGGAGGCGGAAGTTCTTGGGAGCCGGTAGGGACTCGGGGCGCACTGGGCGTGTTCCAGGTTCACTATGTCCCGCCTCCTGTCCTTTTCTATTGCTCCTCACTTTGACCTTTTCATTGTCACATCTGTGGCTTACTTATTTAGCTTTGGAGGTTAAAGAAAGGATTGTATTTATAGGGTGCCTCTGTTGGGCACACCTGACTGTGGTTAGACTTGGTGATGAGCTCTGATTCTTCAGCATAGCCTGAAAATATCCATTTCTTGTAACAGTTCAACTACCCAACCCCATCAACAAGAGGATCCCATTTTTGTCCTGAACGAAAGTTAAGCACTTCTGGGGAGTGTGCATGGTCAGGGAGGAAAGGGGAGAATCTGGTGCCAAAAAAAGGAGAAATCACTTGAAAACTCTATCGTATGTGCCTTACAGAATGTCTAAGAAGTATAAATTTACTGAATCTTTAAAAATAAAAGGCAGGAGAAAGACCTTAAGGCGAAGTGAACAGTTAGAGACACTATACAAGGAATTGAGAAATGCTCAGAAAGGAAAATTGGTAAGGAAATAAAATAACTTGAGGATAACCGTATTAAAGTCAGGGAATATCAGAGTGAAGCTAGGTGGAAGATAGTCAGATGGAGATTAAATCGGTTAAAAAAAATAGTTTAGGAGAAATTCCATGATGTAGAAAAGGGGAAATGAAAGAATTGGAAAGGAGTGAAGATTTCACTCCTGCGCTTGCCTAGATCATTCATTCATTCAACAAACACTTAATGGATGTCCACTCTATGTTCAACTTTTTACAGGCACAAGTCTCCTGTACTTCAGAATCACCATCTAATGTGAGACTGTCCTGTAAACAAATAATGGCAGCCCTGTAACAAGAACTTATAAACAGTGATGCCCTGGCTCCTATAAGAAACCTCTAGACTATACTCTACTTAGGGAAAGGAGTTGTAAATCTGTTTCTAGGTTTCCTAAAGGAGGTGACATCTCAACTCTTGGAAAGCGAATTGGAGGAGAACATCAGGCAGAGAAATGTTTGCAAGGACCTGGAGACAAGGCAGAATAAGGCATTTCAGTTTGCAGCCCTGGCTTTCAAGATAGGGACTATCAGAAGAGAGATAGTTGAAACTAGGTCCAAATTTTGCAGTGACTGGTAAATTATGCTAAAGAGCTTCAACGCGGTCCTAAAATGTGAAAGTGTGAAGGACTTTACAGCTACATTTGGATTTTAGAAGAGTAATTGGCAGTGTTGGGGATGTAGCTCAATGGTAGAGCCTAGTATGTCTGGGTTCAATACCGAGCGAGAGAGAGAGAGAGAAGAGACAGAGAGAGAGAGAGAGAGAGAGAGAGAGAGAGAGAGAGAGAGAGATATGAAGGGAAGAATTTGAGAGATTTAGGAATTTATAGCACTTAACATCACATAGCATTGTGATTTACCTGTTCCTCGATCTGTCCTTGAGCACAGATGAGCAGTGATGTTATAGTATAGCTAAGACCTTTAAACGCATCTTTGTATCAGCGACCACTTAGTGAAGAGCGGAGTTGCATTTGGTGAAGGTTGGCAGAATCAGGAAATGTACTAGGGGTTATCAGCTTGGAGGAGCTCAGAAGGAAGGAATAAGCGTAAGGAGAATGATGAGAGAAAACAAATCAGGATTGGAGGCCATGGGCGAGGATAGGAAAAAAGTATCTCAAAAACCATTTCCCACTTCTTCCATTGGCCCCCAATCCTTCGCCTTCCCGAGTCCTACGAACGACAAAACCCTCGACCGGTTTTCCCGCCACTTGCAGGCGGCTCCACCTCCCTGGCTCTCAGTGGCTAAAAGCCCGTCAACTCTAGGCCACTCCCTCTCCTTGGCTCAGGCTACGCTTCGCTGCCCTGGGCTCCGACACTTTGAGGGCCGCCTTCAGATTGCTAGGCCACACCCACCTCTGAGTCCCCCCAGGACGCGGGCATCATTGGTCGCACCCCCGCCTGCTCGACCGCGTCTTCGCGCGGCCCTCGCCAGGGGGCGCAGCGCAAACCCGCCCGCCAGTCTGTCGCACACACCCCCTCCGCCCGGCGAGCCCGAGCCTAAAACGCCTCCGCTGCAAGCCAGCGGGGCTACGCCGGCTCCTACTCCTGAGGAGTCGGGGGTCCCTCCCAATGGCCGCAGCGGGGTGTATGAGGCCAAGTGTGTAAGCGGGCGGTCGTCATGGAGGCGGAGCAGCGGCCAGCGGCGGGGGCCGGTGAAGGGACGACCCCTGGTCTAGAGGCGGCGTCTCCCGCTGCTCCCGCTCCAGCGACCGGGGCCTCAGGTCCGATCCCCGGGTCAGCGCCCGAGCCTAAGAGGAGGCAGCTCGGGACGCTACTGCAGCCCACGGTCAACAAGTTCTCTCTTCGGGTGTTCGGCAGCCACAAAGCAGTGGAAATCGAGCAGGAGAGGGTGAAGTCAGCGGGGGCCTGGATCATCCACCCCTACAGCGACTTCCGGTATTGGGGGCCCCGCAGGGAGGGCGGGAGTTACGGATCCCACCCCCGCGGGCAGCGACGCGGAGTCTAGGCCCGCCCCACCTTCTGGAGTCACTTCATTTCCGGCCCAGGGGTCTCCGGGTGGGGCAGGAGAGTCACCTCCCCCAACCTAACCTGGGAATACCTGGGTAGGGTATCCCCGGCTGGAGATCCTCGGTGATTTGTCAGGCTGGGATGCCAGAGGGGCAAGCACACGTCAGAGGACCTCCAGAGACCTGGATTTCCCATTTCAGGAAGCCGGGTCCCCATTGGGACTACAGGAACTACCCGAGTTTGGAACCCTTGCTTCCTCCTGCCTGTTTGGAGGGGATCTGGGAAATTATGTCATATCCCAAGGCTTGGGGTTAGCCTGAAGCAGAACTGATTTCCGCTCTCTCCCCTTCTGTATCTCTACCCCCAGCACCTGCTTAGTTCAGCAGGACAGGCTACAGGAAAAATAGGAATGCTGGATAGGGCAGGGGTCCAGCCAGTCAGTTTGGTCGCTGTCCGTGGTGCTGAACGCAGGGTGTGGCGAGGCGAATACTCAGAGCAATTGAGGCAGCAAAGCAGAGCCACCATCATTGCCCAGGTGACTCTCAGAAAGAAGGAAAGGAGGTGGGGGTGGGGCCGTTTCACAGTTCCCATCAGACTGTACCTCTATATCAAGGTCGCTAGGGGAGGAGAGCAGCCCTGTCCTTGGGGGAAATGAAGGACAGCTTTTGAATGAGATGGAGACGTGTGCAAAGCTTCTAAACTGGGGAACCCAAGAAGCAGAATGGCTGAAGTATGAATCTAGAGGCTCGAAACACAATTGGAGACCCAGACATTATCTTGAATCCACAGACATGCACACTTCTTAAATGTTCCTCTTCCTCCCATTGTCCTTTCCACTTCTCTCTTTACTGCCTCACTGTGACCCCTCAAGTGCACCTTTTCTAGTTCCCCATGGATCTCCCTTCCTTTCTCCAGTCCACCCTCAGATGTATCCCCAGGAGCTAAATCCCCCTTTTGATTGTGCTTCTTTCCATCCTTTTTACTGCATCACCCGCTGGGCTTGTGACCGCCTGTGAGTCAGGCTGTGAAGATGCTCTTATGGCTAGGCAAACCCTTTTTCCCTCCCCTCTCCCAGAATCTCACAGTACAGAATTTCTCCTCAGCAGCCCAGGAGAGAGGAAGAGGGGCCAAGAGTTTGTTGTTGAACGAAAGCACAGAGTCTGAGGGGTTTCCTGGAGGCCTGTACTGGGACACCCCAACACAAGCACCTTTCAGGGGCTGGGAGAATTGATTTTTCAGAGTCAGAAGGCGCTGTACCATGGGTTTATACTGGGATTAGATGTGTCCTAGAATTAAAGCCAACATAGGTAATTGAGTGCCTCAGATTATCCAGTGATTTTCTGTGAGTGAAGGTTTCTCCCAACTCCCTCCCAACCTCTTTTTTCCACAGCATCTGTTACAGCAGTATAGCTCTCCCTAGCCCATACCTTGCCTGGGCTCAGTCAGTGTCCCTGTGAGCACAGGAAGATTAGAGAGTAAGGAGTGCAGAGCTAAAAGCCTTGCTGTCAGGATCTCCCATGAAGTTCCTCTATGTGCAGACCTATAAGATTCTATGGAGGCACTAAGGAGAGCCATTCCTGGAACACTCAAGTCAAATGGGAGGCAGGACAGACCAACCTACCCTGGAACATGAATGAGCAGATCCCCACAGAGAAACAGGATTCATAGGTCCAGCTATGCTAGGGAGGAGGACTGGAG
Organism: Sciurus vulgaris; assembly: GCF_902686455.1. Classification (NCBI taxonomy): domain Eukaryota; kingdom Metazoa; phylum Chordata; class Mammalia; order Rodentia; family Sciuridae; genus Sciurus; species Sciurus vulgaris. The sequence continues at coordinate 116,375,671 of NC_136461.1, forward strand.
TGGGGAAGGCTGAGGAGAGTGTGGGGTACTAGACTAGGAATGGGCAGAAAACTGGAGATGGGAGAAGCAACAACCTTTTCAGAAAGCTGGGGATAAAGGGTGGGTGAGTCATAACACCAGCTAGTGCTTGTATAGCACTGTGACATCCATTGTTTAAGTGGAAATTTTTTCAACAGCCCTGTGAGATTGTAGTACTTTATGTTTCTTTTTTAACCTTTAGAATAATTAATAGTAGTGACAGATCTCATACAGTTGGGATGATATGTATACATATATACACACACATATATATTTATCATCACTTTATATATATATCATTTTATATGTATATATATATTCTTTTTCAAACTGTCATGTAATAGCTATCTATGTTAAGAGGTTGCATATTGCCAGCACCACAGAAATACTCTTGTATCTCTTTCCCAAACCCATAAATATGAAAGTACCCACGAAGTGTTCTCATATTTCTTTCCCAAACCCACTATTCTTTTTATTTATTTATTTATTCATTCATTCATTCATTCATTCACTCATTCATTCATTCATTTGTATTTATTGGTGGTGGGGATTGAATCCAGGGCCTCAAGCATGCTGAGCACACACTCTACTGCAGAACTATCCCCAATGCCATATTCTGAGTTTTGTCGTACTCATTTTCTTACTTTTAAAATAGCTTTACCACTTTCTGAATCCCGAAATAATGAATGTAATTTAGTTTTGACTGTTTTTAAACTCTGTGTAAGTGAATTTATCCCATATTATCCTTATGTATCTTGCACTTTTTTCCCCCCAATATTAAATTTGTGAGCTTCCTCCATACTGCTGATGTAGTTGTAGTTGGGTGATTTCACAGCCATGTAGTATTTCAGACTATGGATATATCACATATCACACAGAGTATTTATCTACTTGTCTTATTATCTACATTTTCTAGTGATGAACATTTGGGTAGTTCCCAAATTTAATTGTTATAAATATTCCTGTATATATTGCTGGAGTGCTTGTTTTCTCTAGTGTGTACATATACCTAGGAATAGAATTGCTGGGTTACTGGGAATGCAAATGTTTAACTTTACTAGATGATACTGCACAATTTTCCCAAATAGCCGTTCCAAGTTTCATTCCCAGTTGCCATTAATGGTTATTCTGTTATCCCGTATTCTTGCCCATTTTGGGTGGAGGGAGTCACACTATTTTCTGTGGTTGGTGAAATATCGTGGTCTTACTCCCCATCCTGCTCCCACTTTAGGTTTTATTGGGACTTGATCATGCTGCTGTTGATGGTGGGGAACCTCATCGTACTTCCCGTGGGCATCACCTTCTTCAAGGAGGAGAACTCTCCTCCCTGGATCGTCTTCAATGTCCTCTCAGATACTTTCTTCCTGCTGGATCTGGTACTCAACTTCCGCACCGGCATCGTGGTAGAGGAAGGTGCAGAGATCCTTCTGGCCCCGCGGGCCATACGTACGCGCTACCTCCGCACCTGGTTCCTGGTTGACCTCATATCTTCCATCCCGGTGGATTACATTTTCTTGGTGGTGGAGCTGGAGCCACGGCTGGATGCGGAGGTCTACAAAACAGCACGTGCCCTGCGCATCGTTAGGTTCACCAAGATCCTCAGCTTGCTGCGGCTGCTCCGCCTCTCCCGCCTCATCCGCTACATTCACCAGTGGGAGGAGGTGGGGCAGGGAGGTGGGCAGGGGGGCTTTCAGAGCCCTTAAGCATGGCTCTATGGGTGGGGCTCCTGGTGACTTTATAAGTGAAGCAGATGGGTGAGGCTTCCATTGTTATGTTTCCAAACATTCCAAAGTTGATGGGGGAGAAACAGGGACAGAAAAGGATTCAGGAGATGAGCCTAGGGTGGGGGGCGGTGCAGAATGGAGCACAGCAACTAGACAAACACTTTAGGGTTAGTTGATCCCAGGGTGAAGATGGGTGGGAGGAATCTGGAGCTGCAACTTCAGGACAGCAGATTACTAGTTCAGAGTATGGTCTCTGCAACCTCATGTCCTGTGGTCAGATCCCAGTTTTATTATTTAATATAGAAACCTATGGTGTGGTTGTAAAGATTAAAGAACTTAATACATGTAAAGCACTTAGGCATCTGGTACCTAGTAAGTCCTTAGTAAATCAATCGTTATTACTACTGTTGTTGGAGGGGAAGACGGCAGATGGCATTAATCCTTACACACATGGCCTGGGGACATTACATTGTGAAATGCCGCCTGCCCTCTTTTTCAGGCCACACCTGGACATCTTGTGCAGTAGACCTGTTTGAGTCTCTACTGGGACACTTACTGTGTGATTCTGGGCACATAATTGGCTTCAATCTTCCTACCTATGAGAGTAGAAAACACAACCTACTTTTATATGAGCTATGTATGTGTGCTATAAAACTCTACACAAATAATAGCCACATTTTTTTAAATTCAGGGAGACTGGGACAAGGGAGAAGTTCAAAGAGAATTCACAAGGCTAGGACTGGAGAAGGATCAGCAGGGAGGGGTTCCTGTCCACAGTAGCCCCTCCTCGGACTCCTCAGATCTTTCACATGACCTATGACCTGGCCAGTGCTGTGGTTCGAATCTTCAACCTCATTGGGATGATGCTGCTGCTCTGTCACTGGGATGGCTGTCTGCAGTTCCTGGTCCCCATGCTGCAGGACTTCCCTCCTGACTGCTGGGTTTCCATCAACCGCATGGTGGTGAGAAGTCCCCCAGCTCTGCTGCTCATGGGCCTTCTGAGGGCTCTTCTCCCTGAGCAGCAGGGATGGCCACAGGGAGCAGGAGGTGGGAGACAATCAAGAGAGAAGACCAGAGGAGGTGGGGAGGAGGGAGGAGAAGGAGAAGAGACCCAGAGGAAGTTTTTGTGTGTTGGAGGGAGCAGGCAAGGAAGAGAACCTAGGCAGAAACAGGCCCCCAAGCTGCAAAGAGACCCTTTTTGCTTTGGGACCCCAGAGTCAAACAAGGGTCTCCTGGGAGGAAGGTCTGAAGTAGAAAGGGCAGACAGGCAGAAGGACTGAAAGAGAGAAAAAGAGGAAGGTGGAGAATGAGGCTGTGAGGGGTCCATGCCTAGTTCTGCAATGTACTCTGCCCGCCAGAACCACTCATGGGGCCGCCAGTATTCCCATGCCCTGTTCAAGGCCATGAGCCACATGCTGTGCATTGGCTATGGGCAGCAGGCACCCGTAGGCATGCCCGACGTCTGGCTCACCATGCTCAGCATGATCGTGGGCGCCACGTGCTACGCCATGTTCATCGGTCACGCCACTGCCCTCATCCAGTCCCTGGACTCTTCCCGGCGTCAGTATCAGGAGAAGGTCAGCAGGGATAGGAGAGGGAAGGGGTGGGTGTGGAGAGGTCCTGGAGACTGGGTAGCTCGACTTAAAGCCTATTCTGATGTACACCCTGTTGGGTCTCTTGTGTCCTTTCCTGCCCCATGTCCATTTGTCCCATACTTCTGTCCTTGGACCCCCACCCCTCTACCCATTTCTGTTTTTTTTCTTTGACTATGCTATGTGTCTTCCCTGTATCCACTGTTATCCATATATCTGGTGGTCCTGTGTATCCACATCTGGCTCCATGTTTCACCTGACTCTAACCTATGTCTGTGACCTTCCACCCCCACCTATGTCTCTCTGTATCCTCTTCTTGCTGGCCATGGGTCGGCCCTCCAGTATAAGCAGGTGGAACAGTATATGTCCTTCCACAAGCTGCCAGCTGACACTCGGCAACGCATCCATGAGTACTATGAGCACCGCTACCAGGGCAAGATGTTCGATGAGGAGAGCATCCTGGGAGAGCTGAGCGAGCCTCTGCGGGAGGTGGGGCTGGGCTGGGCCCTTGAAGGTAGCTCTTCAAGGATCTGAGTTTCTGGGGGTGCTGTTTCTCGGGGTAGGAGGTACTGATCAGTAGGTACTTTTATAGGGAGTAAGGCCTGCAGAGAGCCCCATAGGAGGTCAGGTATGTGGGGGGCCTTATAGAGTTAGTCTTTTTTGAAGGCCTTATGGGGGTGATGTATACATGGGTGGGATATAGGGACTTCTGTTTGGGGGAGATGGTTCCACCAAGGCCCGTGGGAAGGCTCTGAAGACAGGAGCTTAAGGATGGTCCCAAGCCCCCACTGTAGCATCCCCATCCTATGGCAGATCTTGACCCCAGGGTGGAGTCTCTGGAGACAGCTCAGTGGAGGCATCTCAGGGCAGGGAGTACAAGCCTACCTGACAGATCCCTCCCCTGCCCAGGAGATCATTAACTTCACCTGCCGAGGCCTGGTGGCCCACATGCCACTGTTCGCCCATGCCGACCCCAGCTTCGTCACTGCGGTGCTCACCAAGCTACGCTTTGAGGTCTTCCAGCCAGGGGACCTTGTGGTGCGTGAGGGCTCCGTGGGCAGGAAGATGTACTTCATCCAGCATGGGCTGCTCAGTGTGCTGGCACGTGGCGCCCGGGACACCCGCCTCACTGATGGATCCTACTTTGGGGGTTAGCAGACCTCAAGGAGGGTGAAGGGTGGACTGCAAACACTCGGGAGAGGGCAAATGCTCCCTGGGATCAGGGTCCCCTCCTGGCTATGCTGCACAATCAGAGCTCCAGTCCCTTCCCAGCATACTCAGTGAGAATCTCTAGGCTTGGGACCTGGCGGGTGGGGCTATACTTTTTAAAAGCTTCTCAGGAGTTTCCAGTGCATGTAGGTAGCTCACAAATTTTGAGACAGAGGAACTTTTAAGACTCTCAGCCAGTGAAATCCAATGATCCTATGAGTTAATGGAAAAATAGGAATGAAGCAGAGCTGTCCCAGGCATTTGAACTTTGTGGAGCTGCACTGGTGTTATGATTCAGGGATCTAGCCTGTGGCAGTCAGGGAAGTTCTGCCAGCTTCCCAAAGTGACTTGAGACTCACATAACTTCTCAGCCCTCAAAACACCCACCATCCTCCAGCATCCCCATCATGTTACACTTTGACTCCTTTGGCATTATTTTTATCCTCCAAGATAACCCTCAGTGTTTATGCAAGGGGTAGGAGGAGTGAGTTGCCCTAGGTCTGCTCCTGGGACAGAGCAACCAGGCTGGGTCTGAGAGTTAAAATAGGAGGCCAGCAAGATCTGCCTGTTCGTCAGCTTTGATGTGGAGAGAGTAGCCAGGCATGGTAGTGTATGCCTGTAATCTCAACTACTCAGCCTAGGGTGGGAGGATTGCAAGTTCAAAGACAGCCTGGGCAATTTAGCAAGACCCTGTCTCAGGATTTTAAAAAAAAAAAAAAAAAAAAAAAAAAAAAAGTGGTGTGGGCAAGGGGCTGTAACTCTGGTAGAGAGCACCTCTGGTTTCATCCCTAGTACTGCCAAAAAAAAAAAAAAAAAGGAAAAAAGAAGAAGTGAGAAAGACAGGAAGTAGTCATTCAGAAATTTGTTTGGGGCTCTGGAGAGAGACAATGCTTGGAACATTTAGGGACCCTAGGGTAGAGGAAAAGCTTTAATTTCTTCCAAATCTAGGGAGGAACCTGAGACTTCTGGGTCAGCTGGTGCAGGCCCAGTGAGAGAGAGCTCTGGAAATGGGTTCTAAGCCTCCTTCCAACTTCTGCAGAGATCTGCCTGCTGACCCGGGGCCGGCGCACAGCCAGTGTACGGGCTGACACCTACTGCCGCCTCTACTCACTCAGTGTGGACCATTTCAACGCAGTGCTCGAGGAGTTCCCTATGATGCGCCGGGCTTTTGAGACAGTGGCCATGGATCGGCTACGCCGCATAGGTGAGATCTGTCTACCCTGGATCCCAGCTATGTCTAACCCCATCTCTATAGCAAGAAACAATCTCTAGTACTTCAGTGCCACACCCAACTCACCCAATTCCCAGGAAATGCCCCCAACATGCCTTTCAATACTGGGGATCATTGTCCTTATCCCTCAATGTTTCCTACCCCTGGAAACATCCCCAAGGCTCCATGCCCTGAGGAGGCCCCTAAGAGCAGTTGCTGAACCTCACCAACTCTGATTCACAACCTCTTCTTCCAACCCCATCAACTCCTGGTTTTCATCCCCTAAACTCAACCCCACCCCCATCCCTTGACTGACATCTGGTACCTTCACATTCTTTGGCATCCAACCTCCATCTTGGATTCCTTCCCTCCACACTTCCTGGACAACTTCTAGGCAAGAAGAATTCCATACTGCAACGGAAGCGCTCTGAGCCAAGTCCAGGCAGCAGTGGTGGTATCATGGAGCAGCATTTGGTGCAACACGACAGGGACATGGCTCGGGGTGTTCGGGGCCTGGCTCCAGGCACTGGAGCTCGGCTTAGTGGAAAGCCAGTGCTGTGGGAGCCACTTGTGCATGCCCCTCTACAGGCAGCTGCTGTGACCTCCAATGTGGCCATTGCCCTGACTCACCAGCGGGGCCCTCTGCCCCTCTCTCCTGATTCTCCAGCCACCCTCCTTGCTCGTTCTGCTCGACTCTCAGCAGGCTCCCCAGCCTCTCCACTGGTACCTGTCCGAGGTGGTCCTCTGCTGGCTCGGGGACCATGGGCATCCACTTCCCGCTTGCCTGCCCCACCACTTCGAACCCTCCATGCCAGTCTATCCAGGGCAGGGCGCTCCCAGGTCTCCCTGCTAGGCCCTCCACCAGGAGGAGGTAGCCGGCGGTTAGGACCTCGGGGCCGCCCACTTTCAGCCTCCCAACCATCTTTGCCTCAGCGGGCAACAGGTGATGGCTCTCCTGGGCGGAAGAGCTCTGGAAGTGAGCGGCTGCCCCCCTCAGGGCTCTTGGCCAAGCCACCAGGGACAGCCCAGCCTCCCAGGCCACCAGTGCCTGAGCCAGCCACCCCCCGGGGCCCCCAGCTCTCTGCCAACATGTGAAACCTTTGGTTACACAGGCCTTAGCTATTGGGGTGCAAGAGTGTGTGCCCAATGACAGATGCCTCTCGGGGAAAGGCCGAGGGAACCTGAAACACTGCCCTATGGAAACGTCTGCCCTTACCACCATGAACATGTTCTCTGTATCCTCAGCTCAAGCAGCCACAGCCTGTCTAACATCCTAATCCATTCACTATTTGTCCCTATGTACTGAGTGCCTACCATGCTCAAGGCACCGTGCCAGGCTCTGTATGTCTTCACTGCCAAGTAGAAGTGACTCAAAGCCCTTTGACAAGGGCATTCCCTGGCCAGGGTCCTGCCAGGTGCAGGCCTGGACCCATGACCCCACCTTTATTAAGCACAAGTACTTGCCATGATCATCACTGCCAAGTAATTAGATGTCTCTGTTTCCCTGCCAATGACCCTGCAGGTTCTGCCCCATGTGGTTATCTTCTTGTCCCCTTAGCATAGCCGGGCACTGTCAATTACTTGTGCCCTCATTGCTGCCAACAAATGTCTTGAATCCTAACTGTGGGCATCTACCTTTGACCTCTTACTGCCACCTATGGACCCACCCAGACAATGCCAAGTGGGAACACACATCTACCCAGTTCCCTGCAGTCTCTGTCTATGTGGTAGAACTGTTTTTGTAAATTGGGAACTGCCTCTTCCCTGTGCCTCCTGCCCCAGTGGTATATCCCTCTTAAGGCTAAGGGATAATTCACACCTCCTTACTGTGCTAGCCTAGATCCCACCTGGGTAGGGGGCAAGTATCTGAATCCTTATATTGATCTCTTCTTTCCTTTTATATTTGTCTTACTCATTTATTAATTTTATTTATTCATTTACTAATTTGACTTATCAATTCATTTAATCCTTTATCTGTCCTTCCCCATCTCCTGGGAGGGAGATGGGAGGAGCAGGAGGAGGCAGGATTCTTCCACACCAACTCTTGTGGTCCTTATGCGGTGCCATCAGCAATATCAAACCCCCTCCCTACTTAGGTAAGGGCAGGAGGGGCCCACCCAAGATGGGGAGGAGGACTATTTTTATCTTTGGTTTTTTTTCTCTTCTGAGTCTGCTGTTGGTGCAGGAGGAAGGAGGGATCCAAGGTATCCAAGCCTGGGGAAGGGCAGCCAGCCTGCCCCTCTACCTTCTCAGGGACAAGAGTAATCCCTTACCCACCCACTCTGTTCCCTCTCCTACTCTGCAGTATCAAAGAATGTGGGGCCAGGACCCAAAATCTTCTGGGTGGGGAGTTCTGGGGTTCTTGGTGTGTGGGAGAAGTTTTATAATTGCTCCCAAATAGCTGGGTTTAAAAGAAAATAGAGACACTCATTTTGGCTCTTGGTTTGTGTGTGGGAACAAAGTGGGTGTGAAGGAATTTCTGGGTGCAGGAGGGGGCTTGTGGCCCAGCAAAACAATGAGGTAGCCACGAGAGCAGCCAGGGGGAGCCAGTCTGCAAGCTCAGTCCCAAGGCTGTAAAGTCAGTGATAAGATCAACCTGCCTGGCTCTTGATTCTCCCCAGCTTCCCCCAAAGTGTGGCCCCCTGATGTGACTGTCAGTCACCATGAAGGGATAGCCTGCCCTGGCTTGAGACTATCAGGCGGAGGTGTCACTCTTCTCAGGAGATGCTCTGGTGATCATGAGGGCCACACAGAACATCAGACTGCATGGATATGCAATGTTTTAAAATAATGGTTCCGTGGAGACTAGACAGGATCACCTGTCTCTGCTCCCCAACCCCAGGGATGAGAAACCTGAAAGAAAAGAATTAAACAGCCAAGCTGAGATTAAAGGCTTAGGGCATCTTAGAGTCTGGCTGAGCGGATTGGATGTGGGGAATATACAATTGGTGCTGCTGGGTGGCTAGTGGATAATTGGACACAGATTTTCAAGGCCTATGTGAAATGCAGAGGGGGAGGGGCACCCTGCACAGGGCTAGATGGCAGATATGGTCTAGGATAGGGACATGGGAGTAGAGAGACTTAGAAATGGGGCCGTGGGGGACTATGTGTTGGAGGGAACAGTGTGGGGAGGAAGGGTTGGACTAGATCAGAGTGGGAAGGGGCATCTTAAGATATGCTCAGCACTCGCATGATGTTGGTATAGCCAGAGCCAGGTCGCCAGCCTGTCACCACAATCACCAGATCCCCAATGCGGAGAAAGCCACGGAGTTTTCCTGGGGGAGGGAAAGAAGATGATAGTCATTGAGTGACCCAGACCAGCCCAGTAATAAGAATCAGCTACCACCCCCAAACACCTTCTAGGCTACCCTGTGGGAAATGACCAACCTGAAGTGAACTGGTGGCACTGCAGGGAATGTAACCACTGCAGTATATTAAAGCTGTAGTGTGTCAGTGGCATGGAAGTGGGTGCGTGGTTGCTAAGTAGCAAGGCTGTGCACTTGTAAAAAGAGGTCAGGTAGGATCATATGACAATTGTCAATTTGATTTTCATTCCAGCTGTTCAGTTTTCTCCTCTCTCCTCGTGCTTCTATGTCATACTGGGCTCTAGCCACCTGGCACAGACAGCAGCTGGGATGACTTAGGGATGGCTCCGCCCTCTTTCTCAGCTTAACTCCCACCCCCAGAATCCAAGCTACTTCTGTCTTAGTGACTCTTATAGGGAAAATCTGGAATCAAAGGAGAGGGGTAAGGCTTTTTTGAGTGGTGTGGTAAGCCACGTTGGGGGACTCCTAATACAAATGCCAAGGGAGGGAAGGGAGGGATGTCTAGGAGTCTCACCACTTTGAATGCCAAATTGGACCCGGCGATCCACATCATCTGCCCAGATAGCCTCTGGAGGTTCACGATAGAGCAAGGGGAAAACTCCTCGGCATAGGTTGACCTGGCGGGCAGCCTGGGCAGAGCGGGTGACAGCAATGACTGGGGCTCGAGGTCGATACCGAGACAGAAGCTGGGCCGATCTGAAGAAGAGCAAGAGGGTGTTGAAGCAGGAAACCAGAGCTTGAATTGTGGTTCTAGGTGTCACCAGGAAGCTGTGCAACCCTGGGGAAGTCATCATACTTCTCTGGGCCTTAATTTTCTTGTCTGTAAAATAAGAGTACCTGCCTTTTCTACCACACAATAGAAATATACCAAATGATATAATAAGGAGAAACCTCTTTAAAAGCTTAAATCTGCCGGGCACAGTGGCACACACCTCAGCAGCTTGAGAAAGATGGTGAGTTCAAAGCCAGCCTCAGCAAGAATGAGGCGCTAAGCAACTCAGTGAAACCCTGTCTCTAAATCAAATACAAAATAGGGCTACAGATGTGGCTCAGTGGTCGAGTGCCCCTGAGTTCAATCCCTGGTACCTTGGGAAAAAAACAAACAAACAAAGCCATTTGGAGAGTGTACATTTATATAGTACTTAATTTATATATACTACTTAATGTGCCTTGTTAATCCTCAAAAATCCATGAGAAACAGTGGCTAACTTACAAAGACCTGAGGGTACAGAGGGTCCAGGTGAGTTATCCAGGGTCTGTCTCATTGCTAAGTTTCAGAGCAAAGACTTGAACTCAGACTCACTGGCCCATCTGCAACACTTTAGAATTTTAAGGCTCTCCTGGCTAAATGAACTTGCCCCCGAGACATAGGAACCCAAATGCCCAGAAGCCAACATGCCAAATGATGCCACTGTCTCCTTTCAGTCCCCTGGAATTAGATGACGTGAGTACTTGTGCACTCCAAGCCCTCCCTCACCTGGCCTCTAGTCCTCATAGCTACCTCTCTTCCTGTCCTGGAGCACTGGTCTTCATCCCTGGTGACCAGATAACACCCAGGTCCATGGCCCATTCCAGCCTACCCTTAACCCAAAGCCCAATCTGAACTTCCCAGTGTCCCTTCTCACCGGCCAGTAGTGGTCAGAACAATAATGGCAGCAGCACAGCACTTGAAAGCAGCCTCCACAGCACCAATGGCAGTGACCTCAGTGGGGTCACGGCTCAGTGGCGCTGCCCTGCGTAGCTCCTCAAACAACTGCCGGTGGTACACTGCAGCCTCTGCCTCCCGAGCAATCTGTAGGTACCAGAAGGTCAGGCTGGCAAGGGGCTCTGGGGTACAAAAAGGGTTTGGGTCCCTGGCCCATTTGCTTTTCATTCTGAGCTCCTACCGCATGTTGCATCTTTACAGCCTCCACGGGGAAGCGGCCCTTGGCGGTCTCCCCTGACAGCATTATGCAGTCTGCCCCATCCAGTACAGCATTGGCCACATCGCTGGTCTCTGCCCTTGTTGGCCGGGGCTTAGTGATCATGCTCTCCAGCATCTGGGGGACACCATGGACGTCAATGGTATGGAGCACACTCTCATTGGGGTCCTTGCCCAAGATACTACTCTGACACTTAAACTCCCAGAATTCTCTGAAAGTCAGGATCACAGTCACAAGCTGTATGACCTTGGCAGTTCAGTTTTCTCAACTGAAGGGTCACAATGTCTCGACCAAACTTCAATAATTGAGGATCAAACACTGGACAGCAAAGTCCAGTAGACCTAAGGTGTGGATATTCACCCTCAGTGACCCCAAGACCACAAAGCGTCCCAGCCCCAAGGATCACTCCAGACCTGAGTGGCGCAGACAACAGGCTTGCCTGCCAAGTTGCAACGCCCAATCATCATCTTCTGAGCCAGGAAAACCTTTTCAGCTGGGATTTCGATGCCCAGGTCTCCCCGTGCCACCATGATACCATCGCTCGCTTCTAGGATTTCATCAAACCTGGGTGGTTGGAGGAATCGGGGCTGGAGCAGAGCCTAGAGATGCCATGGAGAAGTAGGCAGAAGAGTAGTAGTGGGGAGTGCTAATAGTGCCTAATGGGAACAAAGACCAAGCCTCACTTCTTCACGCCTTCGTGGTTCTCGATTTTGCTGATGATTTTGATGCTCTGTCCTTCTGGCCCCAGAGCAGCCCGGACTGCAGTCACATCGCTAGCTTTCCGTACAAAGGAGGCAAAGATGATGTCCACTCCATGCTCCACCCCGAAGCGGAGGTCCCAGACATCTTGCTCAGACAGCCCAGGCAGGTCAACCTCTGCACCCGGCAAGTTTACGCCCTTTCTGCTGCCTAGGACGCCACCGTTCTCCACTTCGGTTACTAGTCCCTCTGGGCCTGCGGGCATGCAGGGAACCAGCCTCTGTGAGGACGTTGACTGGGACACAGAGGGGACAGTAGGCTTAGAGCCTTAAGAGATCAGGAACCTTGTCCTACTTATTCCCCGCCCTTGTTCTGGGCTTCTGCGCCAAATAGGCAGTTGGCGGACGCCTGTGCAAGAAATAGCCAACCCTCAAGTCCAGCTCAAACCCAGGGTGAAAACAGAAATCTAGAGGTTGAGGGCTCCTGGGAAGGTTGGGGAAGGACACATGGCCAGGGGAAGGTGTCGGTCTAAGGATGAACGGGGGAACCAAAGGGAAAAGAACGTGCCCAGCGTTTGGGCGTGGTCAGGGCGGGGAGGTGAGTCCGCACCGATTTTCCGGACCACTAGGGAGATGAGTCCATCGTCAATGAAGATGCGGCCCCCCACCGGCACGACCCGGATGATATTGGGGTAGTCCACCCACACGGTGTTCGCGTCCCCCCGCGTCCGGAACGCCGGGTCCACAGTCACCAGCACTTCGGAGCCCTTCACGATCTCCACTTCGCATTCCGGACCCTAGGGGCAGAGCCAGAACAGACCTAAGTCCTGTACGCACATTGTCCCAGACAAGTCTCCCAGGCTCCACCCTGGCCCCGCCCAATTCCCTCCGCGCTCTGGGGTCGGTTCTCCACCTTACACCGGGTGGGTCCCAGCCCTGCGGCTCACCCCCTGCAGGATTCCAGTACGTATCTCCGGTCCCTTGGTGTCCAGAGCGATGGCCACCGGCCGGTAGCTGAGCGGGGAAGTTGCAAAGCTCTCCACTGCCTCTCGAATGTTAATGATGGACTCGGCGTGGTACTGGGGAGGAAGAGGAAGCAAGATTTTCAGGGAAGGTGGCTAGGACTTGGGGCATCCTCCAGCCCCGCCCTCTACCCCCTCCACTCCCCGCAACCTCATGGGTGCCGTGGGAGAAGTTGAGTCTTGCAATGTTCATCCCGGCCTTGATCATCTCCTTGAGGCGCTCCACGGAGCGAGAGGCAGGCCCTGGAATCAGAGATCCCGCTTAGACTACTTTTCCCCCAACCTGGCAAGCCCGTCACCACCCTCCTCCACACCACTGGAGTCCAGTTACCTGACCTTTATTCCTTAATGTAACCCCTGCACACAGGTTACAAACTTTTTCTTTCTGCAGCCCCTTTGCGGAAGCAGTGCTGTGTGATTCTTGGAGAAAGGTAACCTCAGCCAGGCCCTAAGTAAAGATGTTGGAAAGTGACCTAAGTTCTGCAGTGTGGGGGTTACCACAGGGTTGGAGGCGGGTAGGGATGAGACTTTAAAGCTGAGAGGTCTCATTGACAGGTCTGAGTACTAGCTCATTCCTACTCTGCAGGCAGCTGTATAGTTGAGACCAGATTGGCTAACCTCTCGGGTCCCTATCCAAAGCCAATTTTTTGACTTGTGTACTAGGTCTTCATTTTCTCACCTGCCTAAGGACACAGTTCAGCCATTCTCTCATTCTCTATGTCATCAATCCTTTAATTTTTACTGGATCATTCCCATCAGCATGTAAACCTGCTGTTAATTTTCATCATTTAAAAAGTTATCCTGGGGCTGGAGATATAGCTCAGTTGGTAGAGTGCTTGCCTTGAAAGCACAAGGCCCTGGGTTCAATCCCCAGCACTGCAAAAAAGAAAAAAAAAAAAAAAAAAAAAAAAAGTTATCCTGCCGGTGCGGGTAGCACAGGCATTTTATCCTGAAAGCTTGGGAGGCTGAGGCAGGAGGATCACAATTTCAAAGCCAGGTTCAGCAACTTAGTGAGACCCTGTCTCTAAATAAAATACAAAAAAAGGGCTGGGGATGTGGTTCAGTGGTTAAGCCCCTGTGGGTTCAATCCCTGGTACAAAAAAAAAAAAAAAAAGTTTTTTAGATCACAGGTTCCCCACTACAATCCTATTTTTTTTGTTCTCCTTTATAGCAAAACTCAAAACTCATTGCAAGAGTTATCTCTATACCTGTTTCTTCCAATTCCCTTCCCCTGTTCTTCCTGGAACCTACTCCCTTCAGGTGTTGGTCCCCATCTCTCCACTGCATCTGGTCAGTCACCAAGGTCACCAAGAACCTCTGTGTTGTTAAATGTGATGATCAATTCTCAGTCCTCACCCACCTGACCCAGCAGAAACATTTGACTTACATTTCCCTTTATAAAGATTTATTTAGTGACTGGGTACAGTGGTACACATCTGCAATCCCAGTAACTTGGGAGGCTGAGACAATTTTGCTAGTTCAAAGCCAGCCTCAGAAATTTAGCAAGGCCCTCAGCAATTCAGTGAGACCCTGTCTATAAATAAAATACAAAAAGGGCAGTGCTGGGGATCAAACACAGGGCCTTGTACATATTAGGCAAGTACTCTACCACACTGAGCCATGTTCCCAGCACTACATCTGCTTTTTTCTTTCTTTCTTTCTTTCCTTTCTTTCTTTCTTTCTCTCTTTCTTTCTTTCTTTCTTTCTTTCTTTCTTTCTTTCTTTCTTTCTTTCTTTCTTTCTTTCCCTCCCTCCCTTCCTTCCTTCCTTCTTTCTTTCTTTATCTTTATTTCCTTCTTTCTGTCTTTTTTTTTCAATGCTGGGGATAGAACCCAGGGCTGCTTTATCACTGAGCTACATGTCCAGTTCTTTCTTTTTTAATTTTGAGACAGAGACTTGCTAAATTGCTGAGATGTGCCTAGAACTTTCGAACCTCCTGCCTCAGCCTCCTGAGTTGTTGGCATTACAGGTGTGCACCACACACCTTCTTGAGACACCTTCTTCACTTGACCTCCAGGACACCATGCTTCTTGGTTTATCCCTACCTCACTGGCTCCTTCTCAATCTTTGTTCCTCATTTCTTACCTTAATAGTAGATGACCTGTTCTCCTGTGTTTTTTGTTTTTTGTTGTTTTTTTTTCCCCCCCCCAGGTACTGAGCTACATCCTCACACTGTTTTGTTTTATTTTGGTTTGTTTAGCAGTGCTAGGCATTGAACCCTAGGCCCTAAGCAAGTGATTTGCCATTGAGCTGCATCACCAGCCCCCTTACTATTTAGTATTTTGAAACCAGATTTTGTTAAGTTGTCTTTGAGCTGAATTTATGATCCTCATGCCTCAGCCTCCAAATAGCTGGGGTTACAGGTGTGTGCCACCTTGCCTGGCTTCATCTCTGTCATTTTATTTATTTTATTTTTTTATTTTTTGCTGGTCCTTGAACATGTTAAGCATGCACTGTACCATTAAGCTACATTCCCAGTCATTGTCTCTATCATTTTTCCCTTCATTCTTTGGTAATCTCAGTCCCATCTGTAGGTAGACAACTTCCAAATTTATATCGCCATTGTAGACCTTGCTCCTAAACCTCGAGTTGTATATTGGACTGACTGCCTACTCTGTATCACCCTTGGATTTATTTATTTATTTTTTTGAAGGCCATGGAAAACAACAACCCCCAGGGTAAAAAGGGAAATAATAACCCCCAGGGAGAAAGAAGGACAATGGGTCCCAGGGAGAGAAGGAAAACAATGGGCTCTGGACTTTCACAATTTCCTACTCTACAACTATGTCCCTGACTGCCCAACTGACACATTCTGCTATAATTAAGTCTCTAATGATTAAGTCACACTAAACATTTTGCTATGATTAACTCTCACTTAAACCCTATAAAAATCAGACCCCTCTTGTACCAGTTACATTTTCTCCCCTGAAAATGTGCCTTTCCATTGCTTAATAAAGAAAGCCTTGCAGATCCGTCGAGATCTCTCACCATTTCAGTTACTTTTGCTTTCATTTTTTGTACTAGGAATTGAACCCAGGTGTACTTTGCTGCTGAACTACATCCCCAGACTTCTTTTCTTTTCTCTTTCTTTTTTTTCTTTTTAAATGTATTTATCTTTTATTTTGAGACAGGGTCTCGCTAAATTGCCTAACGCCTCACTACGTTTTTGAAGCTGGTCTTGAACTTGCACTCCTCCTGCCTCAGCCTCCCCACCTGGGATAATAGGCATATGCCACTGCACCAGGCCCCTTGAATGTTTAATATGCACCTCAAACTCAACACAACCCTAACCTTCCCACTAGTCTTTCCTGCCCAGTTGATAATGCTGACTGCTAGTTCCTCAGGCCCAAAACCTTGCAGTCAACTGGGTGTGGAAGTATGTGCCTGTAACATCAGCTACTGGCAGGGGGGTCCTGCAACAGGAGGATCGCAAATTTGAGGCCGGCTTCAGCAACTTAGCGAGACCCTATCTCAAAATAAAAAAATAAAAATAAAAAAGGCTTGGGATGTAGCTCAGTGGTTGGGTGCCCCTGGTTTCAATCCCTAGGACTGGAAAACCAAAGCAAAAGAAATAAATTAATAAATCTTGTAGTCAGCCTTGACTTCTTTCTCCACAACCCCCACTGTATCCATTTAATTGATCCATAAGGAAATCTTGTCTTCTGTACCTTTAAAATACATTCAGAATCTGACCGCTTCTGGCCACCTCCACTGCCACCACCTGGGCTGAGCCGGAAGTACTGCGGGAACAGCTCTATCCTTGCTCTATCCTTGCCCGGTCCCACTCCACCCCCAATCTATTTTCAATCTAGCAGCTTGGGTGGTTCTGCTAAAATATAAGTAAAAACTTGTCACCCCCCCTGCGCAAGACCCTGTAAGTCTTCCGTTTCATTTGGAGGAAAGCTCAACTCAAATTCTGAAAATGGCCTACAAAGCTCCACTTGATCCATCCCTGCCCTCAGTCTCTTCATATCTGCTGCCTTTGCCCCTTAATGGTTTTTAGCTATTCCAGCTTTCTTAGGACTTTGGCACTGACTATTCCCTTTGCCTGGAACTCTCTTCCGGCAGCTCTCAGCAGGGCTAATTCGCCCACCTCCAGGTCTTTGTTTCAGTCTCCTTTTCTTCATGATGGCTGCCCTGACTTCCTGAATCAGGACTAGACCCTGCCTCCCACTCTTACACCCCTGTTGCCCCTTACTACACTCCATTTTTCTACAGTACTTATCAGTTTCTAACACACTAATTATTTACTTATTTTTTAAATTTTTAAATTGTTTATATATATATATATGTATGTATGTATATATATTTTAGTTGTCAATGGACATTTATTTTATTTATTTATATATGGTGCTGAGAATTGAACCCAGTGCCTCACACATGTTAGGCAAGTACTCTATCACTGAGCCACAACCCCAGCCCTATTTGCTTATTTTTAGTTTTTATTTTATTTCTTGGTGGAACAGAGGATGGAAACCAGGGCCTCATGCATGCTGTCTACTGAGCTACATCCTGAAAAGGGAGTTAAAACGCGGCCATGACAGGCTGCATTGAGGGCATGAAAGATTCCAGGAAGGCTACTAGATTAGGACTGGCCTTTGGCAAACAACCAATCGGAAGCTAACAAGTTGATGCCTAGAATTCCAAACCATATACGTCAAAATGTTAAGACCTGGGTACCCTAAGCCAATGGAAACATGCCAAATCACACATGCTGAAAGATCAGCCAATTGTGTACTCTGCTTTGTTCAAATTTCCCGCTCTACTGTGGAGCTCCTAAAAATCCCACTGAATCGAGACTCGGGACTCTCAGCCAGTACCTGCTGTGTCAGTGAACGCTGTGAGTCTGAGCTCGAGCTTGCAATAAAGACCCTGTTGCTTTTGCATCGGAGATGGCTCCCTGGTAGTCTTTGGGGATTCATGATCTGGGCACAACACATCCCTTGCCCATTTAATTTTTTTTTTTTTTTTTTTTTTTTTGGTACTGGAGATTGAACCCAAGGATACTTTTCCACTGAGCCATACCCCCAGCCCTTTTTATATTTTATTGTATTTTATTTATTAATTTTTTTTTTTGCGGTGCTGGGGATCGAACCCAGGGCCTTGTGCTTGCAAGGCAAGCACTCTACCGACTGAGCTATCTCCCCAGCCCCTATATTTTATTTTGAGATAAGGTCTTGCTAAATTGCTGAGGTTGGACTCAAACTTATGATCCTCCTGCTTCAGCCTTGGGAGTTGCTGGGATTACAGACATGCACTATCACACCCAGCATCAAACACCTGAACGAATGACTATGTCAAACATGGAGAAGTCTCAAAGGAGGAGAAAGTTGAAGAAGCACCTTGAGACACACTATTTTCTGAACATGGGTCTTACCAATGGTGGCGATGATGCTGGTGCTGCGAGCGGCCACAGGCTCGGAGTCAATATCGAGCAGGCAGAGATGTTCCAGGAAGGTGTCTGCCATAGCGGCAGATAGCTGTTGCTTCTGGAAGAAGGCAGTGCCCAGCTCCTGGGTCAGCTGGGCCACACTGGCACGCCGCAGATACCCCGCAGGCCCTGTAGTAGCAGGGGGCTGAGTAGGTTCATGCCTTTCCTCCCCACACTTCATCTCAACATGCCCTGTCCTCCTCTCCTCAGGTCTCCAGTTTTGTGTGGAGCCCTTCACACATACATTATCTTATTTACTCCTAGCAGTTCCATAAACAGGTATTATTAAACATTCTATAATTATCCCAATTTTACAGATAAGGAAACAAGGTCTCAGAAAGATGAAATAAAGTGCCCAAGATCAGATAACTTCTAAGTAACAGAAAGAGCGTTCAAATTTAGGTCTAACTCCAAGACTAATTCTAAACTCAAGTTCTTTTTTTGAGGCCCAGTCTGGCCCCAAACTTGCCATCCTCTTGCCTCAGTCTCCTGAGTTGCTGGTATTACAGTAATCAACACTATGCCCAGCTAGGCTCAAGTTCTTGATCACTCAGCTGTACTGATCCCTTATAACCTCAAACTGCTTGCTCCTCAGCTGCTGACTTTCCTCAGCCTCAGCCTCCCCTGATGTCTGGTTCCCAGGGGCACCTCATTATCCAGTCTTAGAATCACCCAGTTCTGTCTCCTAAGGTCCCTGTTTACTTCCTTAAAACCCCTGGCAATTGACTGGCTTCCCTACCCCTCCTGAGTTCCTTCAGTCCACTCAGTACTGCTCTAGGCCCAGGTTTGGGGCCCTGTAGCTTGATTCTGCCCAGCCCAGAGGACCCCCATGTCCAGACGCACCTTCCATGCTAGTGTACCCTTCCCTGTCTCTGTAGTTCTGCTTCACGTTGTAGCGTTATCAGAGGCACGAGGCCCAGCTGGGCTGAGTATTGGTTAAAGTGTCACCAGAGTCTTTCCTGCCAATGGAAGCCAGGGACCAGAGTCCGGGAACCATGGGACTGCCCCATAATTCCCATGTTGCAGGCTCCCTTCGGGCCAGTCTTCAGGGCCTTGACAAGAGGACCAAACCAATGTCAGTAATTTAATACGGAGGACCTCTGATAAACATGGATAGTCCCCAAATTCCTCCAACTCCCATTCCAGATTTCCACCCTTGTTTGCCCTTCTGTTCAATGATTTCCATTCCCCTTCTTACCTCCTGGAGCCCCGATTAGGACAGACTTTGCTAAGTCTTTTTGGGACTGAGAGATCCATGACCAAAGTTGCTGGGGTGGAATGTTCTCCTGGATTGACATGCTTCCAAAGCGTGGACCTAGGGCTGCCAGAACCGTGGACTGGGAGGAGAGAATGACAAAATTGCTGTTCTTATCTAAGTGAGCCAGAAAATAGAAAAGGGGCACACCCAGTAGCAGCCCCATCCCCACACAGAATCCCTCCCCCAGACCTGCCAGCTCTCTGCCCCTGCCTCTGCCATTCCCCTATCTCGTTCAACTTCTTTCCTTCCTGCTCCCTTTCTTTTCCTTTTCTTTCCTTTCCCTCCCTCCCTCCCTTCCCCTTCCTTCCTTCCTTCCTTCCTTCCTTCCTTTCTTTCTTTCCTTCTTGCTTTCTTTCTTTCTTTCTTTCTCTCTCTCTCTCTCTCTCTCTTTCTCTCTCTCTCTCTCTCTCTCTCTCTCTCTCTCTCTCTCTCTCTCTCTTTCTTTCTACTGGGGATTGAATCCAGGGATACTTTACCACTGAGCTAAAGCCCCAGTCCTTTATTTTTTTATTTTGAGACAGGGTCTCATTAAGTTGCTGAGGGTCTTGCTAAATTGCTGAGACTGGCCTCAAACTTGTGATCCTCCTGCCTGAGGTTCAAGAGTTACTGGGATTCCAGAAATGCACTATTGCACCTGGCTCCTGACCAATTTTCAATTCTTTAATACTGTCTGGTTAACCTGAATAGATTTTTTTTTCCCCCAGTGATAGGATTCTTTCTTCTTTGTTCTTACTGTAGTGAGCCCTAGATGGATCTAGGAAGCAGGGTCTTTACAGTAGGGACCAGAGCCTAAAGAAAGGAAGGGAAGCCCTTTGACAGTGTGGCGGGTCCCTCAGTTTTCCCCATTTGTTTCTCTGCCCTGACCAAGAAATACAGAGAACTTGCTGTGATCTGGCCAGTGGCATGTTATCCCCTGCAGGCTTGAACCCAAGCTGGACCTTGAACATAAACTCCTTAACCTGAGCCCATCCTAGCCATTGTACTTATTTAGAATATTCCTCTTCTTTCTGTTCTCCATAAGAATACACTGCAGTGGGCTGGGGAGATAGCTCAGTTGGTAGAGTGCTTGCCTCCCAAGGCCCACGGTTCAATCCCCAGCACTGCAGCTTCTACACTGCCTTGTTTGCAAATACCCTTAATAAGTGCTTTGGACTGGTCACTGCTGCGTGTAATACTTCTTTCTTTGGAATCCAAACCAACCCCATCGTGGGACAGTGTAGGATAGTCCCTGTGGAATTTTCCTGATACCACTTTTGGGGCAACTCTAATTGTGAGGTCAGCCTCTTGACAAAATAGTGGGATTCTCTGGAAGGACTTTGATGGCATCATCCTTATCATACCATTGACTAACATTTGCATGTTTGCTACTGCCCAGTGTTTACTGAGCACCTATTTTGTGTCAGGCCCTGAGGATACAGTGGAGAGCAAAACAGGGTCTTTCTTGTCATGGAATTTGCAATATAGTGTGGAGACAGATACAACCAAGTATCAAAGAAATAAATGCATAGCTACAAACTTTGTAAGCACTATTAAGAAATCCATCATGGTGCTGGAATAGACTGAGGAGAGACTAGGGGAATATATTTTCCATGAGGTAATCAGGAGGACCTCTTTGATGTGATCATGCTTTTCTTTTTTTCTTTTTTTCCTGGTACTGGGAATTGAACCCAGGGGTATTCTACCACTGAACTACACCCCTAGCCCTTTTTATTTCTTATTTTGAGAGAAGGACTCATTAAGTTGCCCAAGGAAACTTCAAACTTGTGATCTTCCTACCTCAGCCTTCCAAGTCACTGGGATTTCAGGTGCACACCACAGTGATTGGCTGGATGGGCTAATTTTGAGATGTGCATTAATCAGTAAAATCCACACAGATGGGTGCAGTGGTGCACACCTGTGATCCCAGAGACTCAGGAGGCTGAGGTAGGAGGATTGTGAGTTCAAAGCCAGCCTCAGCAATTTTAGCAAGGCCTTAAGCAACTTAGCAAGACCCTGTCTCTAAATAAAATATCTTAGGGCTGGGGATATAGCTCAGTTGGGAGAGTGCTTGCCTTGCATGCACAAGGCACTGGGTTCAATCCCCAGCATCACAAAACAAATAAACAAACAAAAAATATATATCTTTAAAAAGGACTGGGGGGCTGGGGATATATCTCAGTTGGTAGAGTGCTTGCCTCCAAGTACAAGGCCCTGGGTTTAGTCCCTAGCACCACACACACACACACACACACAAAAAAAAAAAAAAAAAAAAAAAAAAAAGGACTGGGGATGGGGATGTGGCTCAGTGGTTAAGGGCCTGTGGGTTCAATCTGATGCCTGCTTCCCCCCCCCCACACACAAAAAATCTACATCTAGACAGTTGGATCTGTTCTTTGAGCACCTCCTGGGTGGGTATAGCTTTCAGGGCTTCATATATGCCATGTGTTTTTATTGTCTTGGGCTAGAAAGAAGGGAGGCTCCATAGGCTGTTGTAGAGATGAGGCAACTGAGCAGGGTGTGCCACACATCTTCTGTGGTCACTCCAGACTCCTTCACTACCCTTCACTCCTCCCTGCCCAGAGGCTAAAGGTCTTGTCTCATGGTTTCTGCAGGTTTGGCCAGTAGAGAGCAGCACCCACTGGGGAAGAGATAAGAAAAAATAGGTTGGGCATATATCTCTCCATGTCCTTCCTGTGAAGTGGCTATAGTCACAACTCCTGCCAGGTGGTCCTCTCTGTTCAGATTTTAGGAACAATTCTCTCCCCATCTCTTGGACCTATAAGGCAGAGTGAGTCCTCTGTGACTAGACCTGGGGTAATACATCATCCCTTGTGACTCACCAAGACCCTGCCTGCCACCCACACTTTTGTGTATAATTCTGTTAAGAAGTACTCTTTGTGGGACTGAGGTTGTGGCTCAGTGGTAGAGTGTTTGCCTAGCACATGTGAGGCACTGAGTTCAATCCTCAGCACCACATAAGAATAAATAAATAAATAAATAAATAAAATAAAGGTATGTGTCCATCTACAATGAAAAAAATTTAATAAAAAATTATCAAATTATCCAGTTTGAGAGAGTCTTCCATTTCCTGTTGGAATCTTACCTAATAAACTTGTCAGAGGCTAAAAATATAGTCAGTGGTAGAGTTGGGATTCAGGTTCAAAGTGTGTGTCACTCCAGAGCCTGATCTTCAGTACTAAACTCCATTCCTTCCCTCTCTTGGGATTGTTTCAGTGCAGGAGAAAGGAAGACGTCTCAGACTCTGGAATTGGGGCGGTGGGGAAGCATAATAGGAAGACTTTGCAAGGGGAAATGAGCATGGGTCCTATGCAGTTAACAAAGATAGACAGACAGTAGTTGTCAGAAAGAATATGGTAGACTTCAAGGACTGCAGACGTGGGTCTTATGCTTAGAGAGCTGGGGAAGAACATGGAACTTTAAGATTGACTTGGGAATTGTGAATTGAGTTCAGGACCATTTGGGAGCACAGGAATTCCAGAGAGCCCAGAAGAAGGTATGGGGATGTGTCCAAAGCTTGTCTTGCCAAGAGACAGAAGTTTTGACCAGATATCAGGCTAAAAAGGAAAAGCAGTCCAGCTGACTCTGGATCTGTGAGTGACCATGTGAGTTTATACTTTGTTACAGGATCAGGGAATCTTTGAGTAGGAGACCTGTGGTTGAGAAAATTGCGAAAGGACAACAGGCTCTCAGGATCCAAACAGAACAGGTATATCAGCTTTTTCAGGCAAAAACACTCCCCATCTGGCAAACACACACTCAAACACATTCAAACACATATTGAGTCACGTAATGTCACACACACAGATGCCCTTAGTCGTTCATTGCACAAACAGGGTTTCAACTCCCACCATGTGGGACTCTGAAGACATGAGGCCACTGAGGTGAGGTCTCTGCTCAGAGTGGGGACAGTGATAGGAGTGCTCCGGGTTTAATAAAGTGCATCAGGCAGGTGACAGGACTGTCCAGGACACAGAACAGAAGGTCACCACCAGGAGAGACTGAGTTTTGTTGGTGAGGGAGAAGGTGAGAGTGATTTCGCAAAGCTGACACCACCCAAAGGTCAAACACACACAAGCTCCACCCACATTACACACACACACACACACCATAACTCCCCACCATCCACCCCTGCGCCACAGACCCCCACCCTTAGTCCCAGGAACACATTCAAACGCGCTCTTGCGCCACCATAGGCCAGGTTAGGTTCCTTACCTAAGGCGGCCTTATTCTGCAAAGCACAGAATACCCACCCCGCCTCCCTGGGGGAAAGGACCACTGCCGACTTCTGCGGGGCGCTCGAGAGCACCTGGCCAGGCAGCGGGGTCCAAAGGCTGCCCAGCCCCGCAGCCAACTGCCGCCTCACCGCAATTCAAATGAGCCAGGCTGGGGCTGAGACAGAAGCCGAGCGTCAGTTTCGTCATCTGCAAACCGAGATAAAAAGCCTTTGAGAGGGTGAAGTGCGATAACGTTGGTGGCAGCCTGTGCGCGCTGTTTCAACAGAGTACAAAGTTCCTGTTGTTCTGCACGTGCACACGTAGTGCCCTTCTGACTTGTGGTAGAGGGTGGGTGGGGCCCTGCATGCAAAGAATTTGTTCAAAATGTGTTTATTTGAACAGATACTTGCTCAGTATAACAATGTAAACGGATCCGAGTATAGAAGAGCTTCTGCATGTCCATTCCAATGCCCCTCTGCAGCAACTGTTTCACCCCCTCTGCCCACGTGTGAACAGGTCTCTGAATTTTCCCTTATCTTCTCCAAAATAGGTCACGCAGTTGAAAATGCACAGTCTTTCCCTTTTTATGCAAGCAGTGGCGTGGAATATATCACTGTATTTCCCCCATCCCTGTTTAACACTTAATCTTAGACTCCATCCATCTAAAGAGGCCACAATTGTGCATCTCTTTATCTGGCTGTTCCTTCATATTCTTTACGTTTTTTTATTTATTTTTTATTGTTTTAGTTTTAGATGGACACAATATCTTTATTTATTTATTTACTTTTATGTGGTACTGAGGGTGGAATCCAGTATCTCACATGTGCTAGGCAAGCGCTCTAACACTGAGCCACAACTCCAGTCCATCATACATATTCATTTAAAAAAATTTTTTTTCATAGTTGTAGATGGACAGCATGCCTTTATTTTATGTTTACTTTTATGTGCTGCTGAATATTGAACCCAGTGGCTCATACATGCTAGGCAAGCGCTCTGCCACTGAGCTACAGCCCCAGTCCTCATTCATTTTTAAAAAAGTTTTTAGTTGTAGATGGACACAACACTTTTATTTATTTTTATATGATGCTGAGGATCAAACCTAGTGCCTCACACATGCTAGGTAAACACTCTACCACTGAGCTACAACCCCAGACCCTGATATTCTTTATCATATCCTTTATTATATAATAAGTTGGTAAACATAAATATTTTCTTGAATTCTGTGAGTTTTTGTGAAGATAACTGAATCAAAGGAGGTGGTCATGGGAGCCTCCAATATATAACTGGTCCATTAGATGCACAAGTGACAATCTTAACTTGCCATTGGCATCTAAAGTGGGAAGGGAGAGATCTCATGGGACTGAGCCTCCCATGTGGTCTCCACTAACTTCAGGTTAGATAAATGTCAGAACTTAATCGAGCTTGCTCAGTAGAGTGTGCCTATAGTTCTAGCTATTCGGGATGCTGAGGTAGAAGGATCACAAGTCAAGGCCAGCCTCAGCAACTGAGTGAGGCCCTGTCTCAATGTAAAAAATAAAAAGGCCAAGGGATGCAACTCAATGGAATGAGCCACATCCCTAGCCCTTTTTATTTTGAGACAGGGTCTTGCTAAGTTGCTCAGGGCTCCACTGTATTGTTGAGGGTGGCCTTGAAGTTGCGATCCTCCTGACTTAGCCTCCTTAGCTGCTGGGATTACAGGTGTTACCACCATGCCACCCTTTTAGTTTTTAAATGGGTTTCTAACTATGTTGTTGAGTCTGGTCTCAAACTCCTGGGCTCAAGTCATCCTACCTCAGCTTCTCAAGTGGCTGGACTACAGGGGTACTATCACCATACCCAGCTAAGGTTTTTATTTTTCATTTATACACTCTCCTGAGGTGAAGCAAACTGGCATAGTAAACCCAACCCTGCCAACTCAGATAACTAGGCTGCTTATTTGAAAGTGCCCTGCCCTGAACTCTGGACTCTCTTCTAAGATCTCCATCTGCTGAAAAATGCAGCTCTGGGGATTTCCTAGATGGCTTCAGCTTGATCAGAATGACACTATCAGAGAAACAACAGGTAGTCCATCTGTTTACAATAAAAATAAATTAAAAAAAAAAAAAAAAAAAAAAAGAATGACACTAATGATGCACATGTAACTGGCCAACTGGCCAACTGCATGGGCCTGAGCGGGAAGTGGGAATGATCGGAGGGTGGGAAACCTCGTGATATAGAATGAAGAAATTGGAGTCAGAATTGCTTTGTTTTTCACCTTGAATCTGTGTGTTTTTAAATATATACGTGTGTGTATACACATACACATATTTTAGTTGTCAATAGACCTTTATTTTATTTTATTTACATGTGGTGCTGAAAATTGAACCCCGTGGCTCACACATGGTAGGCAAACCCTCTACCACTGAGCTATGACCTCAGTCCTCAATGTGCTGTTTTCTAAGGTATCTTCTAGCACCCAACTCTTATGGCATAATCTCTAATTTTCTTTGAGCTTCCTTTCTTTGTTTGTTTTTAGTACTAGGGATTGAATCCAGGGTTACTTAACCACTGAGCCACATCCCTAGCCCTTTTTATTTTGAGATAGGGTCTTGCTAAGTTGCTCAGGGCTCCACTGTATTGTTGAGGGTGGCCTTGAAGTTGCGATCCTCCTGACTTAGCCTCCTTAGCTGCTGGGATTACAGGTGTTACCACCATGCCACCCTTTTAGTTTTTAAATGGGTTTCTAACTATGTTGTTGAGTCTGGTCTCAAACTCCTGGGCTCAAGTCATCCTACCTCAGCTTCTCAAGTGGCTGGACTACAGGGGTACTATCACCATACCCAGCTAAGGTTTTTATTTTTCATTTATACACTCTCCTGAGGTGAAGCAAACTGGCATAGTAAACCCAACCCTGTCAACTCATGGCAACGTTACATCCCCTGCCTTTGTTGGAATTTCCCATGTAATGACACTTTCCTGGCTCTCCCTCAAGTTCCTTTCCAGGTATGTGCAACAATTTATTTTTTCTTTTCTTGCGGGTTTGAACCCAGAGGTGACCTACCCTTCGGTCCTTTTTATTTTTTGCACCAGAGATATTGAACCCAGGGATGCTTAACCACTGTGCCACATTCCCAGCCCTTTTTATTTTATTTTTTTATTTTTGAGACGGGCCTCTCTGAGTTGCTTAGGCTGGTGAATTTGCAATTCTCCTGACTCATCCTTGCAAGCAGCTGGGATTACAGAGCTACTATGCCCAGTTTGTACTTCTTTTGAGAAATATTTGTTTAGTTCATTTGCCCATTTATTGATTGGGTTATTTGGTTTTGGGTTTTATTTATTTATTTTTTTGTGGTACTGGGGATCGAACTCAGGGCCTTGTGCTTGGGAGGTAAGCACTCTACCAGCTGAGCTATCTCCCCAGCCCTGGTTTTGGGTTTTAAATGTTCGGAGTTCGTTATGTGTTGTGGGTATTATTGCTCTGTCAGAAGAGTACCTGATAGATTTTCACCCATTCTGTAGTGTCTCTCTTCACACTATTTATTCCTTTTTTTTTTTTTTTTTTTCTTTCCTTTTTGGCATTGGGGATTGAACCCAGGAACACTTTACCACTGAGCCACATCCCTAGCACTTTTTACTTTTTATTTTAAGACAGGGTCTCACTGAGTTGCTTAGACCTTACTAAGTTACTGAGGCTGGCCTCAAACTTGTGAAATTCCTGCCTCAGACACCCAAATCACCCAAAAACTTTTGGATGCAAAAGTTTTCAAATTTGATGCCATCCCACTTTTCCCTGACTTCTCTCGATTTTTGATATTATGTCCTGAGCTATAAGGAGTCTTATTGAGGAAGTCATTGCCTGCCACTCTGTGTTGGAATGTTTTCCCTATGTTTTCTTGTATCAGTTGCAAAATTTCTGATTCTATAGCCTCCATGTTTTATCAATGTAAAGTTGACTTTTGTGCAGGGTGAGAGATGGGGATCCAGTTTCATTCTTCTACATGTGGATATCCAGTTTTCTTAGTGTCATTTATTAAAATGTCTATCTTTCAATGCTGGTTGTGGTGGTGCATGCCTGTAATCCCAGCAGCTCAAGAGGTGTAGGCAGGAGGTTCACAAATTCAAAGTCAGCCTCAGCAATTTAGCAAAGCCCTAAGTAACTCAGGAAGACCCTTTCTCAAAATACAAAATAACCTGGGAGTGTGCTCAGTGGTTAAGTGACCCTGGGTTCAATACCCAGTACTGAAGTAAGAGGATCACAAATTCAAGGCTATCTTTGGAGACTTAGGGAGACCCCTCTATCTCAAAGTAAAAAATAAAAAGGGCTGGAAGTGTAGCTCATTGGTTAAGTACCCTTGAGTTCAATCTCTGGTCTCCCCTTCACCACCTCAAAAAAAAAAAAAAAAAAAAGCTCTGTCTTTTCTCCACTTTGTGTTTTCGGAACTATTGTCCAAGATTAGATGACTGTATCTTATTGGGCTTGCCTATGTGTCTTCTGTTCTATTTCATTGGTTTAACTGTCTATGCCAGTACCATGCTGTTTTTGTTACTACAGCTCTGTAGTAAAATTTGAAATTGGGTATTGTGATGCCTCTAGCCTTGCTCTTGCAGTACTGGGGATTGAACCCAGGGCCTTGTGCCTGAGAGGCAAGCACTCTACCAACTGAGCTATATCCCCAGCCCTAGCCTTGTTCTTTTTGCTCAGAATTGCTTTGGCTATTTTGGGTCTTTTGTTCTTTTACAAAAATTTTAGGACAGTTTTTCCCTCAGTCTGTGAAGAATATTATAGGTATTTAGTGAGGATGACATTGAATTTGTAGAATGTTTTTGGTAGTATAGCCATTTTAACAATATTGATTCTGCCTATCCATAAATGGAGGACTTTCCATCTTCTAGTATCTTCTATTTTTTTCAGTGTTCTATAATTTTCCCTGTAGAGGTCTTTCACTTCTTGGGTTAGATTTATTCCTAGGTTTCTTTTTTTTAAGCTATTGTGAATGGACTTGTTTACTAGATTTGTTTCTCAGTGGGTTCATTGTTTGTGTATAGAAAATCTGTTGATTTTTGTATGTTGATTTTGATTCCTGCTACTTTGCTGAATTTGTCAGATCTAGAAGTCTTCTGGTAGAGTTTTTAGGGTCTTCTAAATATAGGAACATATTATCCACAAATAGGGATAATTTGACTTCTTTCTTTCCTAGTTGTATCCATTTTATTTATTTATTTATTTTTTATTGACTAATTTCTCTGCTAAAATTTAAAGTACTATATCGAGTAAGAGTGGTGAGCTATCTTTGTCTTGTTCCTGATTTAAGAGGAAATGCTTTCAATTTTCCCCCATATATATAACATTGAGGAACTGCCAAATTGTTTTCCACAGTGGCTCCACTGTTTTATTTTCCCAACAGTAATCTATAAGAATTCCAATTTCTCCATATTCTCACAGTCAATGCTCCCCCCCCCCCCCCCCCAGTATGTTCAGTGTATTGACTGGCACATTGATTGATTCCAGGGACTGAACCCAAGGATGCTTAAACACTGAGTCACACCCCTAGCCTGTTTTTATTTGAGCCAGTTGCGTAGGGCCTTGCTAAATTGCAGAGACTGACTTTGAACTTTTGATCCTCCTTCATCAGCCTCTAGAGCGGCTGGGATTAAAAGCATGGGCCACCACGCTTGGTTTGTTTTTGTTTTAATATAGCCATCTTGCTAAGTATAAAATATTATCCCATTGTGGTGGCTTCTTTTTTTTTTTTTTTTTTTCTTTTCTCTGCACTGGGGATGAAACCCAGGGACTTGGACCTGCTAGTCAAGGGCTGTACACTGAGGTATAACCCAAGCCCTGATTTGTACACTCTTAATAGTGTCCTTTGGTACACAAAGAATTTTAATATTTATTTATTTATTTTGGTACTGGGGATTGAACTCAGGGTCACTCCACCATTGAGCTATATCCCCAACACTTTCTATTTTTTATTTTGAGACAGGGTCTCACTAGGTGACCGAGGCTGGTCTTGAACTTATGATCCTTCTGCCTCAGCCTCCTGAGTACCTGGGATTATAGTGCCTGCCTGACAAAAGTTTTAAATTTTGATGCAGTCCAATTTATCAACATTTTTTCTTTTGTTGCTTATGCTTTTGATGTCACATCTAAGAATCCATTGCCAAATCTAAAGTAATAGAGATTTATTCCTGTATTTTCTTCTAAGAGTTTTATGGTCTTAGCTTTAATCCATAAAAAAATTAACTTTTTTTAGGTTTTAATTAATTTTGAGTGAAATTTTTGTATGTGGTGTGGGGTGGTAATCCAACTTCGTTCTTCTGCATTCAGAAATCCAGATATCCCAGTAGCATTTGTTGAAGAAACTATCTTTTCCCTTTGAATGGACAGGTACCCTTATACACTCAAGAATCAACTGGCTGTGGTGCTGCTTATAAACACAGGGACTGGGGAGGCTGAGGCAGGAGGATCGAAAGTTGCAAGTCAACCTTAGCATTTTAGTGAGCTGTATCAAAATAAAAAATAAAAAGTAAAAAGTGCTGGGATGCCACTCAGTGGTGGGTTGCCCTAGGTTCAATCCCCAGTACCACCACCACCACCACCAACACACACACACACAATTGGTCATTGACATATGGGCTTATTTCGACTCTTTATTCCATTCCATTGGTCTATATGGTCCATTCTTTATGCCACTACCACATAGTTTTGGTTACCATACCTCTGTAGTAAATTTTGAAATTGGGAATTACACTTCCAGTTCTTCCAATTCTGTTTGTTTGTTTGTTTTGGTTATTTAAGGTCCTTTGCAATTCCACTTGAATTCGATCATCAGCTTTTCTATTTCTGCTAATAATTCTGTTGAATTTTTATTTTTTGTAGTACTAGGAATTGAACCCTGTGTTACAGGGCTGAGGCCTTCTGGGAAACTGAGGCAGTGCAAAGTCATGTGTGCCCCCCAACCCCACTTCAAACTCCAATTCTTGTGATAAAGTCAGAAAGATTTCAGACATGTCACTCATGTGTGCAGTGTGCCTCTCTTGCACTCCAGTTTTAGTAAGGATCCCAGAGACGTTTTCATAGAGTCCAACAGAGGTCCACCTCTTGACTATCGACTGACAACTGAATGACACCAGACTTGAAAAAGTAGCCACTGCCATGACAAATCTAGGCCATTTTGGCCCATGCTCACCTGATCTAATTAGATTCTTAACTATGATTTAATTCTTACAGATTTTATGATTATGAAAATTTATCCTTATCTCCCTGAGTTTTGGGATCTGGTCTGTGTAAAGGGTATCTTGGGTTCCTCTTGACATTATTTTGGACCTGCATTTCTCCTACAGATAACAGGTACTTTCTGAGGAATGTGACATTCCTGACCACTTTAAGCCAGGGAGGGCTTCAGGCATATTGCTTCTTGGAAAAGAAAGCATGTGGTGGTCAACACAGTGGGCCCATTTTATAGAATTGTTCCCTCAAACTGCGCTCCCACTTCTCACATCTGTCTGTCTCCTATCACCATGGGCACTCTATCACTGAGCTATGTCCCGTCCTTTTTAATTATTTATTTTTGGAAACAGGATCTCCCTAAGTTGCTTGAGGGTCTAAATTGCTGAAGTTGGCCTGGAACTTTGTATCCTCCTGCCTCAGTTATTGATTCTACAGGCTATGGGCTTGTCCCTGGGGAAGCCCTCACTCAACTTCTACTTTTAAATTCAACTGTTTTTCTCTTTTATTTTGTAGAATTGCTTTCACTAGAACTTCTAGTCCCATGTTGAATGTTACTGAAAGCTCAATCCTTGTCCCGGATGCCAATTTAATGGTTTTGAGAAAAAGGAAAAAGAAGATTTATTGCTTTGCTAGCAAAGGAGAAACACAGGGGACTCCAGTCCCCAAGACTGTGATTCTGCCTATCAGGAGCTTTTAAACAGAGGACTTTAAAGGAACTCTTCAAGGGTTGCATTCCAAGTGTGCTCTGGTAGGGGGTTCCAGGGCTCCTCCCCTCCATGGCGGGTTAAGATTCACTCGTTAATTTGGGAGATTAGTCATCTCCCAGATCCTCAGCAGGCATCTCCTTCCTGTGGAGCACAGACGGATCTGGGTAATCTTGTTCTCTGCCTCCAGGTTAGGGATGGGGAGAGGGAGAAGAGAAAAGGGAAAACTTGTCCCTTTTAAAAATAAGCCTCCGAGCTATAAAGGGCAAGTGGACCACTGTTACAAAATAAGGGCGGTGATAATGGCAGTGGAGGCAGATATCCTCAAACATGACTTTTGTCCCATAATGACAAAATTAATTTAGGTCTCAACTGGTTTGGCGTTTCAGGAACTATTCTAGATGTTTTAAGCTACTTGGGCTATGAAGATTTGGGAGGGTTCATGGAGAAAGAGTCCATGGTGTCAACCTATGGTGGACTGGTAAGCCGTGCGTGTAGGAATGATGGTTCCAGTTTCTGCTCTGAGTCTCTTCCATCTTGAACCCTTAAAATACTTTATATACATTATCTCATGGTATTATCATCGTCATTCAATAGACGAGGAAAACCAGTTTTAAGAAAGTCAAGTCTATCAGGGGTTAAAATAATTTGTCCAAGTTAGAACTAATGAATGTCAAAGCTGGTCCTCCTGGGGTTTTGCCAACATGACATTTAGCCCTACAAGAAAATTACGAAAACTGAAACATGAAGTAAGGCAACAGTCAGGAGTCAGAGCGGGGGAGTTCCCAGCCTAATTCTCTTCCAGCACACAGGCCTCCAGCACCATTCCCCCCCACTTCTCAGTCGCGTGATTGCCCAGTTCGCAGCCCTTCCATTGGTCGTCCGTCACAGGGCCCCATGCTCATACGAGGGCCAGCAGCCAATCAATGCTTCTCATCTCCTCCCAGCCAGCCGCGCTAGATCGCGTAGTCGCTTTCTCTCCGCGGCACGCCGGGAGTTGTAGTCCACCTTTCGTTTCTGCCAATAGCGACGGGAGACCGAGAACTACTTGGCCCAGAGAGCCAAGCGCCGAGCGCGTTCAGGTTTTAGGCATACCCCGCCAACAATCTAGATTAAACAAGAGCCGGCATACAGGAGCAGGTGAGAGAGGTCGCGTTTAGGTTCTGGAGGCCGAGGTCTGGGATCCGGCCTTACCTCTAGTGGTACTGTGAGGTACTGCAAGCCCAGCCGGTTGTGTCGGAGCTTAACATTTTGGGGGGTGGTTGGCCAGACTGGCTGGCCTTCTGTGCCTGCGGAAACTTCCGAACTTTGTCTATGTACTTTCCTGAAGCACCCAGTATGCCGGGGTCCGGGTTAATTTCTGCTGCGAGGCTTCCCCGCCTGGCTGGGGTTGCTCCCAGGCCATCTGTGCAATCCCAGCCCTTCTGTGAGGCTAGGGATGTCCAGTTGCCGTGCTCCAGACCGCATGTCCCTAGCATCCATGGGTTCCAGTCCCAGGTCTTCCTTCCTTGAAGTTTAGCTTGGAGTTGGGCCCTACCACTGCCGACAAAGGGAGACCTTTTTATATTTGGCTGTACCTCTACTTAGCTATTTTCCTACCTCCAGAGCCTCAATTTGGCTTCTAGAATTATAGAGTGGCTTAAGGGTTCTCCCAGCCCCTAGTCTTGGGGTACTGTGTTCTGTACCGCCTCCTCCTCCAGTCTTGTCCTCACAGCTTTGAAGGCACTCAGTTTTCGTCGTCTTATTTTAAGTGACGACCTGTTGGGTCTCAGTCACCCAAACGTACTTTTTCTTTTCTTCATATCCTTGTTTGTATAATTGCCCCCAAGTTTAGTCCACAAGAGTACAGGGCTTTCTGGGCCAATAGCTAAAAAATTGGTTTGTGGGTGATAGGGGGAGCTGCCACCATGCATCTGCCTTTGGTGCTTGCCCCTGCAGGGAGTGCACAGTACCCCCTCCCTATGCCACCCCCACGATGCCCCTGTCCCGCTGGCTGAGATCTGCGGGGGTCTTCCTGCTGCCAGCCCCCTGCTGGGCGCCCAGGGAGAGGTGGCGGCTGCCCTCCCTGGTGCACGGGTGCCCAGTCCCGGGGGCCTGGCACAGTGCCCGCTGCTGGTGCCAAGTGTGGACAGAGGAGCCTCGGTGAGTGTGGTTGGGGTGAAGGGTCTCGGGGAGGGGAACACCTGATCAGGTTCCTCATTTTTCCTTCCTTTTCTCAGAGCACTTTACTCCTCTCTCAGAATGAACGGAGACCAGAAATCAGATGTTTATGCCCAAGAAAAGCAGGATTTCATCCAGCATTTCTCTCAGATAGTCAAGGTGCTGACTGAAGATGAGATGGGGCACCCAGAGACAGGAGATGCTATTGCTCGACTTAAGGAGGTGAGGGATTCATGACCTGAGGAAACAGGACCCTTTTCATATGTGTGGAATTCAGCTGGGCTTTCAGGGACATTTCTTTTTTTTTAAATTAGAGCATTATAATTATACATAGCATTTGAGTTCATTGTGACAAAATTATACATATAAGAAATTTGATTTCAATCCCCATTTCCCCCTTGGGGACACTTTTGACAGATGCAGGAGAAGACTTTCACCTGGTTGACTCTGGAGTGGGTGAGGCCTAGGCAGATATACTTATTCAGGCAGATTTTTGGCTCTGTATAAAGTGGGCCTTCCAAACTGCTTTGCCTAGGTGTGGGGGCCTCACCTGGTAAACCTTTGATTTTTGTGTCCTGAAATCATAAGATGCTGTTTTTTTCAGACAAATGGGAGGAGGCAGTTTGAGGTGTCTGTATTCTCAGGGACCTGTGGGATGTTACTGTGCCATCAGAAACCTTTGTTCCAGCACATGAACTATTGCTATAATATTTACGTTGCTTTCCCCCCCCCATTCCTTTTATTCTCTAGAAGTATCTAGTAAATTGTTTTCATCAGTTGCCATCTGTCTCATCTGTTTGAGGAGAACCATGGAAAAGGGGAAACTTTGTGGACATTGGGATGGGGACTCAAAGGGAAGGCTCTCCTTAATAGTACTGGTTGAAAACAGGGCTACAGAAGGCATAGTGAGGGGCCCTGACAGGAGGCGACACCATTGGAGAATTAGGAGATGGTTGTCCCAACTTGGGTCTCTGAGTTCTCTGGCTAACTTTGGAGGGCCTGGTCTTTAAATACAGGATTTTCATTTGGAGATGGATTGAATTCTGGGTAGAAGGGTGTGACTGGGAAAGCAACAGTGGGTTGTGAAAGGGAAGTCTAGGGAGGTGCGATGGGGCCAGGATCTGAGCAGTCCAGCCATTCCCACAGCAGGCAGTGTTTTCCCTGCATCCTGGGCTTGGAGACAGAACTGAGCTTGCACCATGGAGCCGTTAAACTTACTGGGGAATACAATGCAGAGTATATGCCTGGGCATTGGGGAACTCTTCTAGCTGTGGTCTGGAACTTTGGGACAGGAGTAAGAAGTAGGAATCCAGGTGCTTCCTGGAGTGGGAGTTGGGATTGGGGAGAGTGAAGTTAAGTGGTTGGCGGTGGAAGTTGCTGTGTGAACCCTGATGCCCTGTCCCTCTCCCCTCCATTCCAGGTCCTGGAATATAATGCCATTGGAGGCAAGTACAACCGGGGTTTGACGGTGGTGGCGACATTTCAGGAGCTGGTGGATCCAGGAAAACAGGATGCTGATAGTCTCCAGAGGGCCCTGACAGTGGGCTGGTGTGTGGAACTGGTGAGAGGGGTAGGGGAAGGGCAGGAGAAGAAGAGGTTCCCTAGAGTTGGGGATAGAGGAGGGACGAACCCAAAACTTGTTTCTGGATTGTGTTTATATTTCTATGTCTCTAGTGTGTTGTAGCCAAATTTAGGCAGAGTGAATTACTCCAAGAGATAACTGGTTAACCTTTGAGGGCAACCTCTTGCCATTAGGTACACAGGATTTGGCAGAGAGGTGTTGGCTTTTTCCTGTGAGCAAACAATAGCCATAAAAGTAACATAGTTCTTCCAAAAGATTATTGTGAAGTAGAAATTGAAAATTAGCAGCCCACTAAAAGATTTTGAAAATGTTTACAACTTAAATCCCCTAAATTTAACATAGCAGATGCTTTGCTTTAAATCCAGATTTCTGGCATCACTTGGAAAATCATAAGATCCAGGTCCATGTTCATGTATAGCAGCACCTGGCTGAAGGCATGTCATGGCTGCTTCTCCAAAACATGGTACATGCTCTCCTGTGTGTGACTGTTCTCCTCTAGTCCCTGCATCTCCTTGTCTTCTATCCTGTTCCTTGAAGGTGTATGTTTCGCTAGCCTGGCCTAGAGGGTTAATTAGTGGCAGGGGGACTGGATGCCAATAATACTATCCAGGGCATATGCCATATTCAGGTATCCCTAACTGTCTTTTAGATGTCCTTTATGAATTTTTTTTTTTCTAAACACCCAGGATCCAATCAAAACTAATGCATTACAGAAAACCAATAAACATTGAGTTCAATCCCCAGCACCACAAAAAAAAACAAAACAGAACAAAACAAAACAAACCAGAAAACCAACAAACAAAAGAAACAAACAAAACCCAAACTAACGTATTGCATTTAGCAATTTTTTTTTCAGTCTTTAATCTAGAATAGTTCCTTTACCACAGTTGACTTTTTCCCTAAAGTCTAGGCTAGTTGGTAGAGTGGTGCATAATCTAACATCTAATTCTTACCTTTATGTGTGAATAACTCCCCAGTGCTGAGGTTCTACCCCTGTAGATACTCAATTTAAGTGACAGGACTCCAGCACTGGGATTTTTGTCAAGTTTCCTTGCAGATGGGGTTAGAATCATTGATAGAGGCAGAGATTAAGAAGGGGCCACAGAAGGAATTCCCTAGGAGACTGTCTTTGGCTGAATGGTGATGGCTGAAACAAAAATTGTGCTTGTTGTCCTTGGAAGCAGACAGTGGTGGGTGGCTCCAGAGAACCATGACACTCCAAATAAAATAAATACAGTGTAAAGAAAGCCTCTGCCCCAGTGTGTACATCCATTCTGCTCCCCTGGGATAAGATCAGCATTAAAGGTACAGATTGATGCTTCCTCCCTGAGGGTCTTTCCTGGAACACTGGCAGTGACGTCAGTGGCCCACACCTTAGTTGATGGGCATTGTTTCCTGCTTCACCAACAGGGTGGAACCATCAGAGCACATAGGATCAGGATGGGGTAAAGTTTTAAAAACTACATCTTATTATTGTTATCATTTTTGCAGTACTGGGAATTGAACCTGGGGATGCTCTACTATAGAGCTACATCCTGAGCACCGTATTTTTTATTTTGAGACAGAGTTATACTAAGTTGGCAAGGCTGGTCTCAAAGTTGTGATCGTCCTGCCTCAGCCTCTTGTTGCTGGCATTACAGGTATGCACCACTGTGTCTGGCAAAAACCATGTCTTGAAAAACTGCTTAAGAAAATAGTGGCCTGATAGCAGGAAGAATCAAGGGGTAGTTAGATAGTTCCTTTAATTTGCTTAGTAGACAAGCATTTAGGAAGCACCCATTCTGAGACTAGTGCTGTGCTGCTAGGCCATGGGAATGCCAAGAAGAAAAACATGTTCCCAAAACTAAGGAGTTAATGGTCTAATTAGAAAAGCAAGTCAGGATCGATGTGGTGACTTTGCGCTCTCCTGGGCCGGGCCAAAGCCGCGCCAGGCTAGGGACGGACGTTCATGGCGAACGGGACCGCTCTTCTCGTCCTGCCCGCGGGCCTCTCGCCTCTCCTCCCCGTCTCTTGGCGGTGTGTGGAAGGCAGGGGTGCGGAACCCGGCCCCGACCCCGCCCTGGGGTCTGCTGACGCAGCGGATGCTTCTCGCTTGCCACCCTCTGTCGGTGGCCAGGCCAGGCCGTGTGCGTGTGGCCCTCCCTCCGCCTTGGGGGGAGGGCTGCCGCCGCGCCGCCGTGGCGTGTGAGTGCGCCTCTGCCTTGGTCCTCCGTGGTGCTCCTGGAGCGGTCCGGGTTGTCCCTTGAGGTGCCTGAGGCTGAGCCGGCGTGTCGCTGCTCCTCTTCCCGGCACTGTTCCCGGCTGAGGTCGCTGCCTCACGTTTGGTCTCCCCCAGCCCGTGGGGGTTTCCGAGACAATTGCTCATGCTGACATCGAACTTGACATCCTCCTCTCTCAGCCGGCTTGGAATGCCAGGACATTCGGCTCTCTGTCCTTCCTTCTGCAAAGGCGTGGCATGAATAGGTGATGGTGTTGAAGAAGTGGAACGTTTTTCTCCTGCACCGCTGCCAAATGTCAAGCCTGTAGTAGGACACATCTGTTCGTCTCAAAGTGGAGGGGGAGCATTCGTGAAGGATCTTCGAGGAAAACCATGGAATAGGAGGGAGTCCCAGAGACCCTTCCAATGAGACACCTCTCTCTCTCTCTCTCTCTCTCTCTCTCTCCCTCCCTCCCTCCCTCCCTCCCCCCCCCCTTTTCCTTTTCCTTTTCTTCTGGGAAACGAGACCCCCCCCCCCGAATTTAAATAAAGAATAACAAACAGAAAAAAAAAAAAAAAAAGAAAAGCAAGTCAGCTGGGCACATTGGTACATGATTGTAATCACAGTGACTAAAGCAGGAAGACCACAAGTTTGAGGTCAGCCTCAGCAACTTAAAATAAAAATTATCTGTCTCAAAATAAAAATAAAAAAGGACTGAAGATATAGTTCTGTGGTAGCTCCCCTGGGTTAAATCCCCATACTAAAAAGAAGAAAGAGAGAGAGAAAGGAACCAACAAGAGAGAAAACCAACAAGTACAGGTACCTTTAGGGAGGCTGGCACTCAGAAGGGTAAGACTTTGCTGATATTTGAGTATTTAAAGGTGTTTATAGTTCCAGGGATTCAGATTATTAGGAGGCAGATTTCAGTTCCATTCAGTTAAACCTGCACCCTTAAATATGCTACAAGAGTAAGACTGTGTTGTGTCCCTGGTCACTAGAATTTTTTTTTTTTTTTTTTTTTTTTTTTTTTTGCAGTGCAGGGGATCGAACCCAGGGCCCTGGGCTTGCAAGGCAAGCACTCTACCAACTGAGCTATATCCCTGGCCCTAGGATGTTTGAACAGAGTGTTGGATGATGTAATAGTGTTCAGCCTTCTTTTAAGAGTCACAGAGGTAGCTGTGTGCGGTGGCACATGCCTGTAATCCCAGTAACTTGGGAGGCTGAGGCCAGCCTCAGAAACTTAGGCCCTAAGCAATTTAGTGAGACCCTGTCTCAAAATAAAAAATAAAAAACAGGATGGGGGTGTGGCTCAGTGGTTAAGTGCCCCTGGGTTCCATCCCTAGTACTAAGGCAAGAGGATCAAAAGTTCAGAGCCAGCTTTGGTGTCTTGGTGAGACCCTGTCTCAAAATAAAACATAATAAGGGTTGGGGATATAGCCCAGTGGCAGAGTACCCCTGGGTTTAGTCACCAGTGCTGGGGAGGTGGGAAGTCTGGTGAAGTCAAGTTGCATGCAGAAATCTTTTTTTTTTTAACTTTTTTTCTTTTAAAATTTGTTAGTTTTTTCATTGATGAAGAGATCTTCCTTTAAGTGTTCATTGGGATTTTTGGCAAGTTAAGAAAGAGTAAGCTACATGAAGGTGTTTCATAATCTCCAACACCAGTGACAGTCTAAAAGGCTGATTAGAGTTGTCAGAGATGTTTTCTGGACTCTTACCCTGTAAACAAGAGTGTTAGTTCTATGTTTATAGGTGGGGTGTCTGAGCCAAATAGGTTGTGTAACTGAAGTCCTCAACCTTCCCACCTAGATCTTCCTTTCCAGCTGACAGTAACTATCAGAAGCAGTAGCTGTGTCCCTGGTAGGAGGCACATAAAGGACCTAGGGGGTCTTAACTCTTCTTTCTTCTCCTAGCTGCAGGCTTTCTTCCTGGTGTCAGATGACATTATGGATTCATCCATTACCCGCCGGGGACAGCCCTGCTGGTATCAGAAGGTACTGTGGGTGGGAAGGTTGCGGTGGACATGGAGAGAGGCCACAGGGAGGTGGTTTCATCCATCCTGATTGAGGTAACCATTCTTGGTATGAATCGAGAGATTGATTGCTCACTTTTCTCTGGGCTCCTAACAGCCAGGCATAGGTTTGGATGCCATCAATGATGCTCTGCTTCTGGAATCCTGTATCTACCGCCTGCTGAAGTTCTACTGCCGGGATCAGCCCTACTATTTGAACTTGATTGAGCTCTTCCTGCAGGTGTGCTGCAGAATGGGACCCAGAGCCCAGAGGCTTCCCATAGTAGCCTTGGCCTCTGGAGGGATGTTCTCCTCTGCTGGTTTCAGGCATAGGAGATGCTAGGGTTGCCTGGAAAGGGACAAGAAGGAAGAGGATTAGGAAGGGTGGTGGTCATGACAAGGGCTTCTTTGTTCCTGTATGTTTTGAAGAAGTAAAGGACTGTGTGTGTGCATGAATGTGGGTCTTGGGTTTCTCTCTCTCCTGCTGCCTTTGTGATTCTTCCCAGAAAGCAGGTTCTGGGCTTGGGATATAGGTCCCAGCATATCAGGGATCCTCATATGTGGAGAAAATCTGGCTCATAGACCATCTTCCTCTTAGTGTTCCTATCAGACTGAGATCGGGCAGACCCTGGACCTCATCACAGCCCCTCAGGGCAATGTGGATCT
Source organism: Sciurus vulgaris (assembly GCF_902686455.1). Taxonomy (NCBI): domain Eukaryota; kingdom Metazoa; phylum Chordata; class Mammalia; order Rodentia; family Sciuridae; genus Sciurus; species Sciurus vulgaris. The sequence continues at coordinate 116,415,823 of NC_136461.1, forward strand.
TGGCAGATACACTGAAAAGAGGTGAGGAACCATGGGTGGAACCATGTCTGGAGAGTGAGGGTGGGCTTGGAGTGGGGATTGTCCTGAGGCCTTTATCTTCTCTTTCAGGTACAAATCCATTGTCAAGTACAAGACAGCTTTCTACTCCTTCTACTTGCCTATTGCTGCTGCCATGTACATGGTGAGTCAGCTGTACCCTCCTTTCCTTGCTCACATAGGTATTGAGATAGGAAGGCAGAGACAATACAATTTGGACAGTTGGTTCTCCCATTGAATGACTGCATGGCCCTGAGTAATCCATTTAATCTCAGCTGCGAGATGGAGATAAAATTCTGGCCTTACAGGACTGTAAAGATGAACTGAGGCATTTGAAAGTGCTTATCTCCTAATAGGGAAACTGTGAATCCCAAATTGGGAGTTTGGGCAGGACTAGGGAGGAGATAATTCAGGTAGAGAGGGAGAAGCCTGGATTCAAAGGCAGTCAGGATTAATTTATCCTAAACTTGGTTCTCCAAGTTTTCTTTTCATCCTGAAAGAAGCTGGAGGTGGAAAAAAGTTAGGAAGGGGGATCAGAATGACTGAGACCTGTGAAGGAAGAGAATCTGTGGGCCTCCAGAATGAATTCTTCCTTGTTATGACTCCCAAGAAGACCTAGTCAAAAAAAAAAAAAAAAAAAAAAAAAAAAAAAAAAAAAAAAAAATGGGGCTGGGGAGATAGCTCAGTTGGTAGAGTGCTTGCCTAGCAAGCACAAGGCCCTGGGTTCAATCCCTAGCACCACCAAAAAAAAAAAAAAAAAAAAAATGGGACAGAGCTTGGGCCATTGGTCAGGAATTCCTAGATCAGGAGGCGAAGAATGTCTGAAAGGAGAGATAATTTGGTGACCCCAGTAGGCAGGACCCCACTGGAGGAAGTATCCAGGAAGGTGAAGGCACCTGTAGGGTTTGGGTCATTCATCCTCTTCCCTTATAGGCAGGCATTGATGGGGAGAAGGAACATGCCAATGCCAACAAGATCCTGATTGAGATGGGAGAGTTCTTTCAGATTCAGGTAGGCCTGAGGCAATGGCAGAATGGGAGGCCTCTTTTTTTTTTTTTTTTTTTTGGTATGTGCTGGGGGTGCATGCTTGGCAAGAGCCTTACACTGTACCCAGGCTCTTCATTTCTCCTCTTCTGCCTCCTGCCCAGGATGATTACCTTGACCTCTTTGGTGACCCCAGTGTGACTGGAAAGGTTGGCACTGACATCCAGGACAACAAGTGCAGCTGGCTGGTGGTTCAGTGTCTACAACGGGCAACTCCAGAACAGCGTCAGATCTTGCAGGTGTGGGAGAGGACCACAGGTTCCCTGAACTGATAAGAAAGGGAACAGGGCATTGGTTCTTGAGTGAGGCAGTTTTGACACCCCCCCCCCCCCTTTGACAATGCCAGCAGATTCTTTTTCATCATTATAACTTGGTGAGTGTGCATGTGCTAAAGGGTTCTATAGGGTGAGGCCAGTGGTGCTGCCAAACCTCATACACACTGCACAGAATAGTTCCCCCAAATGAAATCACCTGGCCACAAATTTCAATTGTACCAAAGTTGAAAGACCGCAGAATAGAGGAAACTGAGGCCTGAGCCAAAAGCCCAACGTTTGGGATGGGGATGAGAAGCTTGGGATCTGAAATACCTGGAGATACTTGAAAATGGAAGGCAGGAGTAGAATGTGTGAATATGTGGAGTGGAGAAACCTTGGAGGGTCAAGGGAAGATAAAGCCCATTTTCCTGCCTACAACCCTTTCCAGGACAACTATGGGCAGAAGGATGCCAAGAAGGTAGCCCAGGTGAGGGCACTGTACGAGGAGATGAATCTGCCAGCTGTGTTCTCGAAGTATGAAGAAGACAGTTACAGCCACCTTATGAGTCTCATCGAGCAGTATGCTGCGCCCCTGCCCCCCACCATCTTCCTGGGGCTAGCCAACAAGATCTACAAGAGGAAAAAGTGACCTAGCAACTGCAAGGACAGGGAGGGTGGGCTCTCAATAAATTATTGTCTAACCTTCTGGTGGTTCTGTTCTTGCTCCAGCTGGGTGCCTTGCTCTGTCCAGAATCGGCATGGGATGGTGGGGGTGGGAGCGGCAAGGTGGCAGAAGGGAAGCCAGATATTGTGGGCCTTGGTACCAGAACCCTTTGGCACTAAAAGCTGTGAGCAAGGTCTAAGTGGATGACATAGGCACGACGTCAAGTACTGAGGGGCGGGTCAAAGCTATGCCACGCCCACGCGTGCAGGGGTGCGGCTGCGCAGCAGATTGGGTTGTCCGAGTGCCCCTCCCCTCCGTTCGGTACCCTTCCTGGCTGGGACCGCGGGAGTCCCCGACCAGCCCAAGGCCCGAGCAGTTCCAAGAGGACCCTGGTGAGGAGGGCTTGGCCGCTGGGTGTGGATGGATCGACCGGGACTCTGGGTTGGGCAGGCGAGGGGAGCAGGAAAAATGAATAGAGAAGGGGTGGGGTAGGGTGGTGGCTGGATGATGGAAAGACTGGTCTGATATTGCTGTTTTGAGCTGGGGTAAGGGCGTACCACGGTTGCAGACTGGATACCTTTAGGGGCAACCTGCAGATGTAGAGTTGACATGCTGACAGCTGCTCCCTCCCCCTACTCCAACTCTGCTTTACTGTATTAAGTAGCCAAACCCCGCGCCAGCTTCTCCTCATCCTCTTCATTTCAGAACACCTGGGCGGGGTCTCCCTTGTCGCTTTCCTCTGGGAATGAAGGATAGGCTGGAAGGCAGGGCCAGATTGCTGCAGAAAGGATCCCGGTCCTCTTCCAAGCTCCGCACCCCCAAGGAGAGCCAGAGCGCAGCCGCATTATCTGACCCTCCCTCCTCTATTCCCGGGGGGTTACATTCGACTCCACCTGCAAATACTGCAGTGGAAACTAATGGCCAGTCGATGCCGATTTGCATCTCATTTAAATATTTTCCAAAGCAGCCCAGAGCCTTCGCAGGCCTGCTCCGGCCGTCAGTCACCTCCGTGTCCTTCTCACCGCCCTCACTGGCTGTCTTTCATCATCTCTGTCTTCTAGGTCTGCATCTGCGTTGCCAGGTAGGTGGATGTGAGAGGCCCTATCCTGGTTCTCTGGAGGCCATCTCGTCGCCGCTGGCACCATGCTGTCCCCTCAGAGAGCTTTACTCTGCAATCTCAACCATATCCACCTCCAGCACGTATCCCTAGGCCTGCATTTGTCTCGCCGTCCGGAGCTACGGGAGGGGCCTTTAAGCACGCCCCCTCCCCCAGGAGACACCGGGGGCAAGGAGAGTAGGGGCCCCTGCAGTGGGACCCTCGTGGATGCCAACTCCAACAGCCCAGCGGTGCCCTGTCGCTGCTGCCAGGAGCATGGACCAAGCCTAGAAAACCGGTTGGACCCATCACAGGAGGAGGAAGGGGCTGCCTCTCCCTCAGACCCGGGCTGCTCCTCCTCTCTCAGCTCCTGCTCAGATCTTAGCCCGGATGAGTCCCCGGTTTCGGTCTACTCGCGGCACCTGCCTGGTGATGAGGATGCCCACCCTCAGCCCAGTATCATTCCCTTGGAGCAAGGCTCCCCACTGGCTTCAGCAGACCCTGGAAACTGCTCCCCGGACAGCTTCTGCTGCTCTCCTGATTCCTGCTCCGGAGCTTCCTCCACGCCCGGTCCTGGCTTGGACTCGAACTGCAATGCACTGACCACCTGCCAGGACCTCCCTTCCTCCGGCCTCGAGGAAGAGGAAGAGAGTGGGGAGCAGGACCTCCCTACCTCCGAGCTCTCAGAGGCGGAGGATGGGAAAATCGATGCTGGGAAAACAGAGCCCAGTTGGAAAATTAACCCCATTTGGAAAATTGACACAGAGAAAACTGAAGCTGGATGGAAAATCACTGAGAACAATAACTCTGACTGGAAAATCAACGGAAATACTAAATCTAACTGGAAAACCGAACCTGGAAAATTCGACCCTTGTTGGAACACCACCACAGGAATAACTGATTCTGGCTCGAAAATAGATGCAGGGAAAATTGATGGGGGATGGAGAAGTGACGTCAGCGAGGAGCCAGTGCCCCACCGGACAATCACGTCCTTCCACGAGCTGGCCCAGAAGCGCAAGCGGGGCCCGGGATTGCCCCTCATACCGCAGGCTAAGAAAGATCGCAGCGACTGGCTCATAGTCTTCTCGCCTGACACCGAACTCCCACCGACCGGGTCGCTAGGTAGCTCCTCTGCACCTCACCGGGAAGTCACCACCTTCAAGGAACTCAGGTCCCGAAGCCGGGCCCCGCCCCCCCCTGTCCCGCCTCGAGACCCTCCTGCTGGCTGGGCCTTGGTCCCGCCCCGCCCGCCGCCCCCACCCGTGCCTCCTCGGCGGAAGAAGAATCGATCTGGGCTGCAACCCATAGTGGAGGGGCAGCTTGAGGAAGGCCGGGCGGTCAGCCTTGCGGCTGGTGAGAAGGCCCCAACCGTGAAGGAGCTCGAGGAGCCCGAAGCACAAACGGGCCTTGAGGGTAAGAGGCTGCAGGAAGAAGCGGGAGGAGGGCTGGGCCTTGGCCTCGCCCACGCCTCCGAGGCTTTCAACCCCGCCCCCTGTCTCCCCTACATTCTGTGTCACCCATCCTCCCCGCCCCTTTTATCAGCGAGCGCTCCGGGAAAGGGAAACTGGATTGGGCATTGGGTTATGGGACTAACTCTTTGCTCCCTCTTTCTCCCGCTCCTTCTTGCCTGGCTGCCCATCCCGCTGCCCTTCTTCCCCTCTGCGCCTGCCCTGCCAATCCCGCCTGCAGCCGGTCCCCTTCTGCTCCCTCGGCCCCTGATTTTTCGGTTCTCGGCCGACGGGCGCCCCCTGTTGGAGGGTGGGGGCGCAGGCGCAGCTGGGTCCCTGCTCCTGGCGCCTCTGGCCGAGTGGCCCGGCACCAGGCTGCGGTTGCTGGGGGCGCCAACTCCCCCAGAAGAGCAGCTGCTGCCCGTCCGCCTGTCCCCCGTGGGAGCCTATTCACCACCGACTCGGGGGGCCCTGCCCTGCCTGGCCAGCCCCGAGCTGGCACTGCTGCTGTCCCCGCTCTTTCCCAGAAGTAGCACCTTCCCCGCCGCGGCTCCCCCGCCCCGCCAGGTACCCGCCCCCTCGCTGCCACAGCCACCTCGTCCGCCGAAGGCCTATCGCTGGACCAGAAGCCCACCGCCTCCGCCCAGGCTACGTAAGACGGACGCGGGCACGCCCCGCGGGCCACGCCTCAGGCGGGTTGCCCTGCCCACTTCAGGGCCCTCCCACTCCCGCCCAGCCCTTAATGTTGGCTTTTTTCCCGGGTATTCAGCTAGGTGCCATCCTTCAACTTGGGCAGATTCTTAGCAAGTTCATCAGTCCTGGTCTCGTTCCTTGTGCTGTGGGGTGGTGAGGAGGGTTGCTGCTCTTCCGACTTCGCGGGGGTAAGCCCGCCCTGGACATAGTGCTGGCGGGCTTACCCGGCCTACATACCCAGTGTGTGTGTGGGGGGGTCTCAGCAAGTCCATTGTTAGGGATCTTGGGTCAGTGCACTTCAGGTCTAACCCTCCCTACCTAGATCCGAGAGGGTGGAGGGTGAAACACCCTGGAGCCCATTGGCCCTGGAGGTTCTGGTCACTCCTTCCCCAGTTCTGCCCCACGTGGGATGAAGGGAATGCCGTCCGCCAATAGCAGGCTTGGGACCCGGGTTTCCCCTTCCCGGCGCCTTCCTGCATCTTAACCTTTGGGTCTCACCTCCCTGCGTTTATCCTTCCTTTCCTGTCTGTCTTTTCATTGGTTAAGGCTCCCCACGTGCTCTCCGGGTCCGGCTCGTAGCCAGACACAGGGCAGTCCCTCAATCCCTCGCCTAGTCACCTCTTACCCTACAGGCCCCAGGCGTCTGGGTGGGGGTTTAGCGCGGCTGTCCCTCTCCGGGACTTCCCAGACGGAGGAGTTGGGAGCTGGGGCCTGAGGAAAGGAAATAGGAACCAAGGTGTGGCTCTGCGAGAGCTGCGTTATGGTGTAGAATTTCACTCTGGGGGATCAGGTAGAACTGCTTCATGCGGCCCTGTTCCTGCTTTCCCCAGGGGTTTCTGCAGACCCGCAGGTGACAATTGTAGAAGCCTCGTGTCCTTGCGGGTAACCCTTGGTAAGCTTCACTACGTCCTTCTTCCTTTACCCAGTTCGTAGTTCCTGGTCGTTCGCGGGTGTTCCTGGGGCCCAGCGGCTGTGGATGGCAGAAGCCCAGAGTGGGACTGGGCAGCTACAGGAGCAGAAAAAAGGTAGGTTGCCCCGATTCCTGACCCCTGGCTTCTCAATGAACTGCCCTTCACTTTGCATTCTTCAGGCTTTAAGGGTCAGATTGCATAAACTAACTTCTCCGTGCCCACTGGCTATACCCAGGATGTAGGTGAGGGCTTTGATACATCTTCCTGGTTCCCTCCCAGGTCTCCTGATAGCTGTCAGCGCCTCAGTGGATAAAATCATCTCGCACTTCGGGGCTTCCCGGAACCTGGTTCAGAAGGTGAAGGTGGCTGAAGGGAGGATGTTGGGAATGTGGAGATTAATATTGCTCTGGGGTCACAAAAAGACTGCGGGTGTTGGTGACTGGTTCCGTATCTGGACCGACTCGTGTTGCGCCACCTTCAGGCCCAATTGGGGGATAGCAGACTGAGTCCAGATGTGGGGCACCTGGTGCTGACCACCCTCTGCCCGGCTCTTCACGCCCTGGTGGCAGACGGGCTGAAGCCTTTCCGGAAAGACCTCATCACCGGGCAGCGCAGAAGCAGTCCCTGGAGCGTGGTGGAGGCATCCGTGAAGCCAGGTGAGGGGAGGGCAAGGGATTCAGCAGAGCAGGGCCAAGGCCTGGCTGACCACGCCCCCTGCCCCCAGGCTCCTGCAGTTCCCTGGGATCTCTGTACAGCCAAGTCAGCCGCTTGGCCCCACTGAGCAGCAGCCGCAGCCGGTTTCATGCCTTCATCTTGGGCCTCCTCAAGTGAGTAGCCTTCCCACTGCCTCTCCTGGCCCTGAGACCATTGGGGCATCATGTGTGGGGCACAGTAGTTGTGTCCCATGGCCCTGGAGAAGGCCTCCCCTCCCCCAATCTCATCCCCCATCCTCTGCCCCAAGAGGACCAGAGTCCTCCACCTCCCTGAATTTGCGTTCCCTTTTTTCTTCTCCCCCAGCACCAAGCAGTTGGAGCTGTGGTTTTCCAGTCTCCAGGAAGATGCAGGTCAGGGGCTCAGATGGGAGAGGATAGGGTTGCTGGCCTAGAAGGGAGGGAGGGAACGCCATCTCCAGTTGGTTTCCACTGTTGCCAGAATATTAATCCAGATCTCTTATCAGTATTTTGCTTAAAACTCTTCCAGGGGATCCTATTGCCCATGGGAGGAAAGATTGAAAGCTGTTGAAGCAGGGCTTTCTTACCATCAGTCTTCCTGGGTGGTCCTCCTTGCCCAGGGCCCTGCTTTTATGTCATCCCTCCATCTAGAATCCTGTCTCTGTCCCTCCTGTTTCCTCATTAACTTACTTTCATCCTATGGGTCCTTGCTCAGTGAGGCTCCACTCTGCACACCTTGTTTTGCTCGTGCTCCAGAGGCTCTCCTGTCCTTCACCTTTCTAGTCTTTATACTGTAATTTAGTTACCACAACTTGTTCTACATGCCTCTCCCTCTGGAGGCCATGGTTACACATGGGTGGGAACACATCCACCTGTCCCCCTCTCTGTCTCACAGTGAGGACCGGGAAGATGTTTGAATGGGTCCAGGGTAGGGGCTGATGTTGGCTTTCTCTTTCTCAGGCCTGTTGTCCCTTCTGTATCTGCCCACTGGATTCTTCTCCTTGGCTCGGGGTGGCTGCCCGTCCCTGTCCACAGAGTTGCTGCTCCTGCTACAGCCATTGTCGGTGCTCACCTTCCACCTGGACCTGCTCTTTGAGCACCATCACCACCTGCTCCTGGGCCAGCCTCAGGCCCCCGCCCCTCCAGGCCCGCCTCCAGCCCTGCAGCAGACTGTACAAGCTGTGCTGCACTGGGGGGGCCGTCTGGCCCAGAGTCTCCGGGGCACTTCTGGGGAGGGAGCTCCCAACCCTTCACCCCCTCCAAGTCCTCCTACACCAGTCAGCTGGTGGGAGCAGCTGACCCAGGCCTCCCGGGTCTATGCTTCTGGGGGCACTGAGGGCTTCCCTCTTCCCCGGTGGGGACTCAGGAGACAAGGAACCACAGCTGAGGGTACACAGGAAGGACCCCTGCCTGCAGAGGAAATGGCACCAGGCAGAAGCTTGTGGCTTGGGAGACTGTTTGGTGTGCCTGGGGTCCCCACAGAAACTGAGAATGGAGCCTTAAAGTCCAGGTATTGGTGTACCTTGTCTGCTCCGCAACTTTCTGCTTTCAAAATAAGAATGGGTAGGGATGCAGCTCTATGGTAGAGAGCCCTGGGTTCAAACCCCAGGACCACAAAAGACCCCCCAAACGCTAGTGACTCCAGATGCTTTAGATGAGACTTTTTTTTTTTTTTTTTTTTTCTTTTTAAATAGTCTTGGGAGCTAAAAAGTTAAATTTTTAAGTGATTACATTTTAATGGTTGAGTACCTAAATAATGCTCTTGATTTTACCTCTTGACCCTCAGCCTAAAATATTTACTATTTGGCCCTTTAGTAAAGAAAAAAAAAAAAATAGTTGCTGACCCCTGCTTTGGGGCTTGACCATTGGTGGATCTTTAGTGGTTTCAGGTACTGTCCAGTGAACATCTGGATCTCTCTTGAACTGGTATAGACCTTGCTGGTTCCATAGTCCCTTGTGAATTTTGGAGTTGCATACCTTTGCTGTCATCTCCTTAATCACCCTAAAGGTACTTGTGTCCCACAGCTGCCACTGCCCTGAGCAATGACCAGCTCCTGGGGCCTCAGTCTCTTTCTTCTTCCAAACTCTGGGTTCTTGGATTCTTTCTCTGGAAGTGGACTGATTTCTGTGACCCTATGTCCTTTCCTCCAGGAGACCATCCAGTTGGCTGCCCCCAACTGTGAGTGTGTTGGCTTTTGTGAAGCGGGGGGCACCTGTGGAGACTCCTTCTTCAGAGGAGCTTGTGGCCTCAGCACCCAGCATGGCACAGGCCCACAGGTAAGAACTTGAGAAATAGACCTGTGTGTACTGTTATATAGGTGCATTTCTGTGATCACAGAGTGGACAGTAGGCATGAAAGACTCTGGACTTTGAAATTACCATGCTTAGTTTGCATTGCATCTTTGCTATTTATTACCAGTGTGGCACTGGTTCCTCTGAACCTTAGTTTCTTTCTTTGTAAAAGGAGGATAATTTATAATCTTTGCTATGGTTGTTATAAAAATTAATTTTATAAAAGCATCTGGTACGCACTAGGTATGTGTACACTAAGGGATTGTTTGTCCCTTTAGTGGGGTCTTTTAATTTGGCATCAGAGGCTACTACTACTTTGAGTTCTTTTGGGTTCTCTCAGCCCATTGAATTAACCTTGATATTCATTCAGCAATATTTTGGGGGTATAACTTTTTGGGGGTCCTGGAGACCAAATCCAGGGGTGTTCTACCACTGAGCTATATCCCCAGTCCTTTTAATTTTGAGACTGGGTCTCCCTAAATTGTTGAAGCTGGCCTCAAATTTGCAGTCCTCCTGCCTTAGCTTCCCAAGTAGCTGGGATTACAAGTATGTACCACTGTACCCAACTTGGGCACATCTTATATGCCAATCATGCCAAGCAAGGGAATAGAAAGATCAGAATATTGGAGTTCCTGGTCTCAAAGGGCATATAGTACAGTGGAGATACCAATGAGAAGATGAGCAATTGCAGTTGAGTATGGTAAGGACTAGGAAAGAAAGAACAAGCTGTTTGGGGTCTCAAAGGGAAGCTTGGAGACTCAAAGGAAGCTCAGTAATGGCATGATATGCATCTCGCAGGAGGAATAGGAGACAAAGGTGGGGAGGCCCAAGTGTGTTGAGAAACTGTGGGCACATAGTGGAGGGGGTCAGTGGGCCAGCTAAGGAGGCTGCATTTTATTAAGGCATCCTGGGAGCCCTTGAAGGAGCTTAAGCCTGAAAATGATGTGCTTGCTCAGGTTTTAGAAAGCTCTCTCGCTGCTGTGTGGAGAATGGGGCTGGGGAGGGAGGCCAAGAGAGACTCATGAAGACTAGCTGATTATATGCAGTAGTCCAGAGAGAGAACATAAAAGCCTAAACTAGGATGATGGCAGGAGAAATGAAGAGAAAGAATAGATGGCATAGAAGGAGATAAACACCAAACAAGTTTTGGTGATGGACCAAATTGAGGAGTGAGATGACCTTATTTTTGCCAGAAGCAAATGAGTAGGAAGTTGTGCCACTATGAGAGACATGAAGTAGGATTGGTTTGAAGTGTTAAGGGAATTTAGTTGGCCTATTGTTGAATACGAAGCACCAGAAAGAAGTACAAATCATGTCAAGTAAGAGTAGGTTTGGTGCTCAGGAGAGGCTAGGGTCGCAGGGAGAATCAACATGTTGATGGCTAGTTCCTAAAGTGTCTTTAGGAGGCCAGTCAGTGTTTTCAGAGTTGAGCCAACAGGGGCACTCCATATAGTAGGGAGTGAGAGCCAGGCACAGTGGTATATGCCTGTGATCCCAGCGGCTTGGGAGGCTGAAGCAGGAAGATTTTGAGTTCAATGCCAGCCTCAGCAACTTAGAGAGCCTCAGCAACTTAGAGAGGCCCTAAGCAACTCAGCAAGATCCTTTCTCTAAAGAAAATTTAAAAAAGGGCTGGGGATGTGGCTCAGTTGTTAAGTGATCCCGAGTTCAATTCCTGGTACCTACCAACCAGGCAAACCAACAAAACCCAAGCCAAAAACAACAAACAAAACCAAAAAAAACAAAACAGGGAGTGAGGCTGGAGAACAACCCGGGGCACCCACACCTCTCCTCATCCCATTGTTTTCCTCTGGCTCCCCTTAGGGCTGTTCGGGCTCTCTGTGACCACACTGCTGCAGGACCTGACCAGTTAAGCTTCCGGCGTGGAGAAGTGCTGCGTGTCATAGCCACAGTGGATGAGGACTGGCTTCGCTGTGGGCGGGATGGCACGGAAGGGTTGGTGCCAGTGGGTTATACCTCCCTTGTTCTTTAGCCTTGGGAGGCTTTCCTTTCCTGTGTATGTCACCCTTTTGTCACCTGGGAATGGAACAGCTCATGAACACTATGTAAACTGACCATCCCAGAAGCCTTCTTCCTGTCTGCAAAATGGTATTTCTTCCTACATCATTTCTGCTAATATTTAAAATAAACTTTCCTTCTTCCCTCCTTATCCATCTGTAAGGTGAAATCTGCTCTTCCAAAAATTAAAGAGAAATCCCCTTCCATGCAGCCTTCTCTTTCCCATCTGTATAGGGGAACATCTCCCTTCCTATCTGTAAATTGGAATCTAGTCCTCTTCTCCATCCCTAAGTGGACTGTGCCAGTACAGTATATGCCTCAGCCCCCAAGCCTAGAAGGGCCTCTAGTCTCCTTCCTGTGTACTGAATCTCTCCCATTCTTTCCATTCCATGTTGCCTGTATTTATGATGTACTCATGCTGTGCTAGGTGCTGAATTGAAGCCTGGACACCCCTGGTGGGTGGGCCTGTGGTAGTGGTCTGCCTCTTTCCTCCTTTGTCCCAATAAAGTGTGGGAGTTGAATGTGTGTGTGTCACTGTGAGTTTTAGGACATAGGCTATGTGGGAGGGAGAGAGATTCTCTTACCAGAGGCCTAAGGCAGATACTTCTTTCCTAGTTCCAACTGCAGGTCTTAACGTTCTCTGAGGAATGGGTAAGTGTCCCGTTTGGTGCCTGGAATCACATAAATGCTTTGAGACCTGCTTTGTTTTGTTAGACTGATATGAGAGGAACTGAAATAAGGGCAAAGAGGGAAGACTTAGCCCTTGAAACATTACTTATTAGATTCATATTTGAGGTGAAGGAAAGGATCAAAGGCTTTTAAGAAGTGACCTTATATGGTGGTGCTGGGGATTGAACCCAGGGTTGCTCTACCACTAAGCTACATCTCTAGTTCTTTTTAGTTTATATTTTGAGGCAACTCACTAAGTTGCCAAGGCTGGCCTCAAACCTGTGATTTTCCTGCTTCAGCCTTTTGAATTGCTATTTATGGGCATGTACCACTGTGCCCTGTGACTTTTTTTTTTTTTTTGCAGTGCTAGGGATCAAACCCAGGGCTTTAGGCAAGTGCTCTACCACTGAACCACACCCTTATTCCAACATTTTTTTTTTTTTTTTTTTGTACTGGGGATTGAACTCAGGGTCACTCAACCACTGAGCCACATCCCCAGCCCTATTTTGTATTTTATTTGGAGACAGGGTCTCACTGAGTTACTTAGTGTTTTGCCATTGCTGAGGCTGACTTTGAACTTGTGATCCTCCTGCCTCCCTCCTGAGCCACTGGGATTTCAGCTTGCCACAGTGCCCAGCACATTTTTCCCATTTATACATATATGTACATAAATATACACACCCACATGCACACCCAAACATATATATGCATGTACTGGGAATTGAACCCAAGGGTACTTAACCACTGAGAAATATCCCTATCCCTCTTTTATTCTTTATTTTGAGACAGGATCTAAGTTGCTTAGTCTCACTAAACTGCTGAGGCTGGCTTTGAACTTGTGATCATTCTGTCTCAGCCTCCTGAGCCACTGGAATTACAGGTGTGAGCCACCATGCCCGGCTTCCTCTTTAATATTGCTACTATGTGGAGACATAATTTTAAGTAAAAGCAAAATAACTTTACATCTCTTCCTTTATTAGGAGGTTTTTTTTTTCTCCCCAATCTTTTGAAAAAATGAGAAGAGCTAAGATATTTCACGGGTTTGAGGATGGAGTTGGGACTCACTAGAAGAGGTTGTCTAGATAAGGGAGAAATCTAAAGCTAGAAGAATAAAAAGCTATAATTATGACCATGCAACAGGATGATCTGGGAGAAGCTGACAGCTATGATGTGAGACAGGGCAAAGAAGTTTTCCTTTACTTTGGAAACTTGGTTAAAGACACTGGCTAAGTAATACGGGGGAACTTTAGGGAGATAAAAATCTTAGATTTAAAATTCTGCAAGTAGTTAGAAGTAGGCTAGGTTAGATTCAAATGCCTCCATACTCTGTCATTTCCTAAGACTGACACATTCCCCACTTTTGGTCAAATCATGTTATCCATCTCCTGGCTTTGTTTTTTATGTTTAGCTGGCTTTTTCAATTTTAGGTTGGTTTGCATTTCAAGTGTTTTCTAGGGTAATATTTCTCAAACTGGATCTTAAGGGTTACACTTTTAGGAGTCTGAATTTTTGAGTTTATTAAGTTCCTTCAATTGCAAACTACCACTACAAAAGAAGTTATATTTTTGCCAGGTGAAGGGGTGCATGTCTGAAACCCAGCTACGGAGGCTTAAGCAGGACGACTTTGAGGTTAGTCTCACAAATGAAGTGAGGTCCTAAGTTATGTGATAGTGAATATAGAAGAGTGCTATTATTATTGGGACCAATATAATTGTGGGGAACTCATAATTTCTAAGGTTTAAGAACTAGATACTAGATACTAGTTCTAGATACTAGAGCTTTCATTTCCCATGATGCAAGCTGCCCTCTCCTGCTTCCAACTCTTATTCCCATGTGCTTTAGAGTGGTGATTTTGGTAATTATGAAGAGTCCTAAAGCACTGTTGGGACATTAACGAGATCTGGCTTGATGTGACTTTTGCAACCACAGTCTAATGGTTCTCAGGCTTGTGTAGGTGGTAACTGAGTAGTGGGATCTCCTTACAGAACACAAAAGAGGTCAGTCAATGATATAAAATATAGCTTTATATAACCTAGAACAGTATGGCTATCAAACTTAAAAAAAAAAAAAAGGTAAAATTAAGAAAATTTAACACTAATATATATATATATATATATATATTTTTTTTTTTTTTTCCTTCCAGTTATGAAGAGACTGTCATTTTACAGCAGGCACTTATTCTGGTCTTTTTTTTTTGATGCTAAAATAGAACCCAGGGTTGCTCTACTACTGAACTACATCACCAACCCTTTTTTTTTTTTTTTGAGACAGGGTCTTCCTGCACAGTTGCTTTGGTTTCCCTTGAACCTTTAATCTCCCTGCCTCAGTCTCCTGAGTAACCAGGATTATAGACATATGCTACCGTGTCTGCCTTTGTATCTTGTGCTGAACTGCAGGCGATTTGAACTTTTATTTTTTGGGGCACTTCACCACTGAACTGCATCCCCAATCATTTTTATTTATTTTTTAATTTGACACGGGTCTGGCTAAGTTGATGAGGCTGGCTTTGAATTTGTGATCCTCCTGACTCAGCCTCTGAATGTCTGGGATTACAGGTTTGCACCACCATGCTTAGTGGACATTTGAACTCTTGTAGTCAATTGCCTTACTGCTTCTGAGCAACTGTATTTTACTTGAGCTTCTAGCCTCAATGTCTGACCTATGCCTGGGACAGAATTTTATCCTTTCAGTTATTTGCTGCAGTGGGTTTATCTTCCTTGATTAGTAGGGCCACTCTGACTCTTTCTGAGACTTCTATTTGAGCACATAGACCATAGCAATCTTTGGCAAGTTACTTAACCTTCCCAGTTTTCACTTCTATGAAAATGAGAATAACAACTTCAGAGGGCTATTATGATATTAATGAAATATCCATGTGATCTTGGGCAGCCTGTCTGTTGTGGCAATTTCCTCATCAATACCAAAAGGATTGTTGAGAGGATTAATCAATTAATACACAGAAAAGGTGCTTAGGATACTAATGGTCTAGCACAGCCTAAAAAAAGTGGCCTCAAGTTGTTGCTAGCCTCAGAGGTTTTAAATGAGATAATGAATGTGTGTGCAAATGATGAATGTATAGGATAGCATGGCATGTATGAGAAACAACTGATGTTTAGTATGGGGATTATTGTGCTGCTGATTGGTTAGGTTGGATCTAAGAGAAAGATCCTAGAATTGAAGAAGTAGCTTTACCCAGCAGTTTACAAGTGGTGAATGTGCTCAAGGGGCCCAGGATGTTGGTAACATGGTTTTACAGAGACTCCCTTAGAAAAAGGATGGAAAGGAGGCTGGAAGATCAAAGGAGGTAGGAAAGAGGGGGGGGTGGAAATAGCAAGCTCAGCACTCCAAAGTTAGGAAAAGTTTTTTTTTTCCATTTAATACTAGACTTTCAAGGATTGAGATGCAAGCTTTTTATGCAATTACATCCAATGTTAAAATTGGTAATACATAATTTACAAAGATTAACATCAAAACAATCATCTATTTAGATATGCTTTTGTAAAAAGGAAATATATTAGCAGCATTTATATTTTCCGCAATCACACAGCCTACAGACATGCAGACTAACTCTGTATCTATTTGCAGTGATGTAGTGCTTTGCCCCGCATTTCAAACACCAAAACCCGCCTGGCAGCTGGGGGGTTCTTTTTATTTCATTATTATAAAATAACTGAAAAATAAAAAAAGGCATTAATTTCTACACCAGTAAGAAAAAACAAGTTTTTGCACTTACCTAACATTTGATTGTCTAAAAAACATTTCGGTTTTTAGTCTTTCAACAAAAGAAAGATAAAATGACAGAGCGTAGTGTCTTTTGCTTCTGTTCTTGCATTTTACAAAGTTTTTTCTTTTTTGTCTTTTTTAAAATTTTAGTGTTTAACACTATTAAAAGAAACATTGAATTTTAATCTCTTTCTTGTCATTTTCTTGCTTTTGACTAAAAGGAGACCCCCAAAGTGCCCCTAGACCCACCTCCCTCCCACCCATTCCCTGCAATGAAAAAACAAAAGAAACCACTCAAACGGGCTTGGACATGCGATTTTTCCAGCTCCACACGTGAGTATCTTATACCCAGGTCTCTTAGTAATGTACAGTGCTTCTCTACAGTAAGAAAATACTCCAAACTATTTTCTTAATTCTCTTTTTTTCTTTAATAAAATATTTATTTTGCTTTTTCTCTGCTCAAGGGGATCTATGGCATCCCCTGTTTCTTTTTTTTTTTTTTTTTTTTTTTTCCTTTTTTTTCTTCAAGAATGACAGAGAAAGGAGAAAAAGAAAAAAAGTCAATGGAATGGAAGGTGGTCAATGTTTCTACCTAAACGAGTCAGAGCGTCGTCATCATAAGGGGAAATGTACAATTAGGACAGCATTGGTCCAGTATTAGAAAAAAGTAATGGGGACATGTTTACTATTGTATTGCTTACCAATCACGCAGCAGATATATACATATATATATGTATATATATATGTGTGTGTATATATATATACACACATGTGCATATATATATATACACACATGTGCGTATACACACACACACACACACACACACACACACATACATATATATATATACACACACAACTTGGCACATTTAAAAACCATCTTTTCTCTTATAAGAACATCTAAAACATATATGCATATGTATGTCTGAGAAGACAACAAAGCAAAGCTTTTTAAATTTTATTTTTAAAGAGACAGTATAGTCTGGTAACTTCTGGTCAAGAGTATGGGAAGGAAGGAGACACCCTGGATATACCTCCTGATGATGAAATCATTCAGAAGGGTGGGGGAAGCTGGGACAAGGGATGAAGAGAACACACTGTCTCTTGAAGAGATGGACATGGAAAACTATACAATTCAGAAAACAAAAGTAGTGTTTTAAATTGCTAATTTATATTTAACAAATAGTCTGATAGGTGAATACTGCTGAACAGTTCATGTAGTGACTTTTATTGGGGTGTGGAGTTTAGAGTTCTTTTTATGTAGTTTTAAAAATGATTTTATTTTGAAATGGATTTTCATTTGCACAGCACAGCAGACACACAAGAACCACAGCACATCAAAAACAGCATGTGTGCTGGCGGGGGCCTGGCTTTCTCATTAGAAAAAAATATGTTTCGGCAGGTTATTAAGGTTAAAACAAAAATAATTACATGAAGTACTACCCTACTGACCCCATAGGGGCCTTCCCTATCCCATGATTCCATTCTGGGGAGTAGAGGCAGGGAGAGGGGCAGCAGTTACAAGTGCTTTGAGCTGTCAAACTCATGTTTAACTTTGACCTGGTTGGACAAGAAAGGAGAGAGAAACTTTCCTAGTCAAGGGTCTGGGAAGAGGCCCCAGCTACTGTATCTGTTTTAGGTCTCTGGGGTAGCTCTTGGAGCCAATAGAGAACAGACAGGGTAGTACTGGGGAGCCTGGTCCTTTCCCTTTGGATTCTGAGTTACACCTGGGCCTAGGAAGCAGCTTAGCAGTGCCTGTGGGACCAGAGGATGACCCAAAAAAACCCAAGCTGTCAGGAGAGGCAAGTGCTGTAAAGTACCAAAAGGTTCTAGTCATCAACATTGTGAACCTCCCTCCTCTACATTATTAACCCTTAGGGTGAAGCAATGGAGAGGAAAATTAATTAAACTGAACTGTCTCAGACAGATTCCCTTCTCTTCCTCTCCACTAAGCTCCAGGGCTTATTAAGTACCTAATATCAACAACATGAACCCATTCCCCTTGCCTGGACGGACCCTTCCTGTCCCTGTCTACGCCCAGAGAGCAGGAAGCAGAACTGATTAGCTCCACTGGATCCCAGATGCTTGAAGTTCTCATTCTTTGAGGGTCATTTCCGAAAACTGTTTTCCGGGATAAACAAAGTACGCCTTCGTAGTCTCCTGCCTGATCCTTCCTCCAGCAAGTAGGTCACATCAATGGCTGAAAACAGAACCAAGGATGCTTATCAAATACCACTCTCCCACGCCTTCTTCCTGATTTGAGCTCTAAGGAGAACACATGAGGAATTCAAGGATTCCTTTTCTGATCTGTAAGCAAATTAGGTCCTCCTCCAGTCCTAGATGAAAAAGGTGGTTCTCTAGGAAAGGAGATCATCTCACCTCCCACAGTTTCACTCCTAAGATAGAACTAAAGGCAGGCCTATGAAAGAACTATACCATTTTCTTGTAACATTTTCCATGCTGGGCCAGAAATCAGCAGTTGTTCTGGAACCTGGGGATGAAGCTCACTTACTTATTAGCATGTGAGGCCCTGGGTTTGATCCCCAGCAACACACACACACACACACAAACACACACAGACACACAGACACACACACACACAAGTTGTTCTTTTTCACTCCTCCACTTCTCACTTATCTTCAACCCTAGATATAAACCTGATGCTGCTTACCGTTTTTTCCAGGGATTTTTTCAAGAAGATTGAGCAAGATTTGGTTGAGTCGTTCCCGCTGGTTATGCCTTCGTTCCTCAGGGGTACAGACTGATTGGGGTTCTTGACTACTTTCCTCTGTTTTTTTTTCAGCCTCACTGACTTCAGCAGTGGTTCCCTCCCGTTCTGGTTCCTCCAGGTTGGGCATCTCATTGGCTGCTTGCTCCTGACTGGCTAGTACCTCTTCAATCAAGGGCAGGGCATCATCCTCCTGACCCAGGTCTTTCAGGGGGGCCTTTGAGCGCTCAGACTTCCAGGATGATCTGCCAAAATTATATGCAAATTTAGGACAAAGCTGAGTAAAGACTGGGGAAGAGAAAGAGAATAAAGGGTAGAGGCCTCAGGATGGTTGAGATCCTGGAGTCTAGTTGTTGGAGCCTTGGCTTGAGGTAAGACACTTGACTCTGGTCTTTACTTTATTATCATTAAACAAACGACTACTTTTCTCTGAGATTTAATTTCTTTCTTTTTTCTTTTTTGGTACTAGAAATTGAACCCAGGGGCACTTTAATACTGAGCTACATAACCCAGCCCTTTTTATTTATTGTTTTGAGATAGGGTCTCACTACATTGCTCAGGGCCTAAGTTGTTGGGACTGGCTTTGAACTTGTGATTCTCCTACCTCAGCCTCCTGAGTCACTGGGATTAAAGGCATGTACCACAGTGCCTGGCTTTGAAATTTAATGTCTTTTTGTACAACTAAACCTTTTTTCTTTTTCTCAAGGATCTGAGGCAAAAATGAGATAGAAATACATAAAATACACCAGGGATTGCTAGGTCCAGTGATTTGGGAGGCTGAGCCAGGAGGATTACAAGTTTGAGGCCAGCCTCAACAATTTTGTGAGGTCCTCTTTCAAAATAAAAATGGATGGGGATGTAACTTAGTGGTACAGTGGTCCTGGGTATGTATGTATCTATCTATCTATCTAAATAAATAAACAAATAAACAAATAAATACCACACACACATATACCCAGAGCTGGTAAAATTGTTTAGTGAGTTCTGACTGCTTCCTGAGTATAGAGAAACTATGACACAACCTCATGAAACCAGAAGTCCAACTACAATAAAAATAATTTAAATGAAGATTTTACTTTTCCTGAATCACATTTCCAAACATATTATTTAATATTTTCTGCCTCATGGCTGGCTATTGTGGGGAAAGCAATTGTTATTCTCCTACTCAACAGATAACTGAAGAAAAGCCTTCTTCTAGTCCAGCATGGTGGTGGACATCTACACAATTCTAGCAGCTCAAGAGGCCAAGGCAGGAGGATCACAAGTTCAAAGCCAACCTAAGCAATTTAGTGAGACCCTGAGCAATTTAATGAGCCCTTTCTTAAGATAAAAATAAAAAGGAATGGGGATGTGGCTCAGTGCTAAAGCACCCTGGGTTCAATTCCTGGTACCCAAAACTACTACCACCACCACCAACAACAAAGAAAGAAAAGAAAAGAAAGAAAGAAAGAAAGAAAAGAAAGGCCATCTGTGCTCTTTCTCAAGGAATTTCCCTCTTTTGCAGAAAATAAAAATAAAACTTATGAGCCTAAACTGGCATGCCTGATATTTGTTCCTTAATAGAGGTACCAATATTTGATATACCTTGAGATAATGGGGAAAGCTTGTAGATATCTTAAAGAGACTTTTCTGAATCTATCTGGAGTTCCAAATCTTTCTTTTCTTCTCTTATTTAACTTCCCACAAATATTACCTCTGTCCCAATTAAGGCTGCATAATGGGATCTTGCCTACTGAAGTCCAGTTCTTCCATATTGGTACTACACTGGGCTACACTACAGAGAACACCTAATCCCAGCAGTGGAGTTGAGTGGGTTAGCTGCTTGTTCTCTTGCTCCATTTGAACTCCTGGTTAACCCCTTAGGATCCCATGCATACTCCAGGGACTTACCGCCCGCCGTTCCTCTTGTAGTTGTCTGGAACATAATGAGGCTGCAGAGAAGAAAAGGGAGTGGTAAGTATACTGCAAAATCTAGCAATGCTAGATCTGCTCTGGGTCCACTCAGGGTAAGGGAGGTAACTGGGTGACTGTTGTCAAAACTGACGTTTAAAACTTCTATCAATCTGTAGGCCACAATGTGTTTTTTATGTACACCTAGAATGACAGTGGAAGAGATAAGAATACAATTTTCTCTGACTTGTTCTACCTTTGAAATGGTTAATATTGGGGTTTTAAAGCTAATCAGTTGAACGAGCAAGCAACTCAAGTAAAGCTGTTGAATGAGCAAACACAAAAGATCAAATGAATAAGAGGAATGAAACATGGTGGTGGGTTAGGAGAAGACAAAAGACTGGAGAGATCCAAAAAATAATATGGATATACAGGTTTACTTTCTGGTTAGATTATTTCTAGGCAGGGTGACAGCTACAAATTTGGACAGGCCCACTGCTATAGTTTATAGTGTCTCCCATGTGTTAAAGATGTGTTAAAGGTTTGGTGTTCAGTCTATGGTACTACTGGGAGGTGGTGGAACATTTGGGAGGTGGGGTCTAGTAGAAAGAAGTTAGGTCATAGGGGGTGTGTCCTTTAAGGAGTTATTAGGATGTTGGTCTCTTCCTATTTTTCTGCTTCCTGGATGTGGCGAAGAAAGCGGCCTCCTGCATCACACATTTTCTTCCATGAGGTACTGTGCTGCCAGACTTAAAACTGATGAAGCCAAGTGACCGTGGTCTGAAACTTCTGAAACCATGAGACAAAATAAATTTTCTCCTTCAGAGTTGATTTTCTCAGGTTATTGTTTTTCCACAATGATGTAAAGTTAACTAATTGACTTACTAAAGAAAGATTCAATGATGAGGAGCCTGTTAGCTAGAATTTCATTATAGCAGAGATGAATGGATGACTAAAATCTTAATGAATAAAAATTATTGGCATGTGTTCTCAACAATTTAGAAGAAAAAATACACAGAAAAGAGGCTGAAAATGTTGATAGTGGGTGTTTTCTAGGTAGTGGAGTCAATATGTTTAATTTTTTCTTAACGCTTTTTTGCTTTTCAAATTTTATTTAATAATCATATCTTACATCTTTTAATCCAGGCATAAAAAAGAAAAGGAATTGAATTATTTTCATCAAAGGTTTTTCTGAGGTCCTTGACATTCTACTTGCTTCTTAAAATTATAAGAGTGCAAAAAAACAAAACAAAACAAAACAAACACACACACACACACAAATTAGAGATGTGGGGCTCAATAGCAAAGATTGAAGAGAGTTGAGAGAAAAAAGGAAAACCCAACTAAGGTATAATACTATAATCAACAATTTCCTGCAATATATGAGGAGATGTATTTCCCTATCAGGAAATATATTTCCTTATGAGGAAATGTATTTATGATGTTCAAAAATGTCTCCCACAGAGATGGAGATTTCCCCAGTTTGAGATGGAAACAGGACAGAGAAGCAGAGAGACGTGAAGATTGCTACTTTCATGCATAAACTAGACTGTCCTTACATGTAGCATCAAGAAAAGAAAGTAACTTACTGAGAAATCTCTTTTGGGAGTGAGCTTCTTGGGGAAGTGATCAAAGGCATAAGGTTTGGTGCAGACAGGATATCGATTCCGGTGAATCTTGTAAAACAGGTGTGCTGACTTGTCAAGACGATAGTCACAGATGTACACATCTTGCTCCTTTACTCCTTTGGGTCTCCCTGTGAGTCCAAACACTGTTTTAAAGAATCCAATTTCCCCTTCCCTTTCATGTGCTGCCTAGAAGCCATCACACATCTTTGGGAGAGCAGCTAAACTCATAAAAGGAAAACATATTTATCTGGAGAGGCTGAATTAATAAGCACTGGTGGTCAGTTCCTAGATAACAGTGTCCAAAAAGGAGACAAGGAATACATTGAGAAGAATAAAACTACATGATAGGAAGAAACAAGAAATGTAGATTACGTAAATATTTTGAGGGAAAAACAGAATATATTATATGGAGTTAAGACAAAAGAAAGGGGGTATAAATAAGAGGGAAGAACATTTGGAAGCTAACACTTCAAATGGAAAGCGTCATTAGTGTTACAGAGCTGCAAGATGTTTGCCAGTATTGGAATGGAATATATATTACTTTGCTATGATGCTGAGAGAAAAGCTAATAAGTAAATGGACTATACTAAAAATGACAACTAATATACATTAGACTTCTACTGTAAGCCATAAACTCTCTAAGTCCTTTTGTGTATTATTTAATCTTTCTTTACAAAACTCTTTTAAATACAAATCCTATGTTCAGCAAGAAAACATATATATTAAGTATCCTGCCCAGGGTCACAAAAGTGAAATTATTACACGATATTTAAAAATGTTAACTAAATAAAAAAACTGGAAATGAACATTTATTGAGGACCAGATAGAAAGAAAAAAATTTAATACTTCTTTTTGAAGTTTCACAGCTAGCACTAGAATCTTTACATTGAGATGACTAGAATGGAGTAGGCAATTATAGATCAATAAATGGGATATAAAGTCATTTCTAACTAGACCAGATCATTTACCTTTACAGTATGTATAGAGGTCCAACACACAGCAGGTCCCCACGACAGCTTCCAAGGGAATGATCTCATAGAGTGGTACCCGAAATAGTTCATTGTGGTAGAAACGCCGGGATGGAGAATGGTGGGTTTCATGGGGACGGAAATAATGGTGACCAAAGGCAAACCGTTCCTCTCTTAAAAAGAAAGAGATGGGGAGGGAGGAGGGAAAGTTTAGTTGACTAGCAAAATTCTAGTGCATATTCATCTCTGCTGGTAGGATATATAGCTGGAAGAAAGACAGGAACTCAGGACATACTTTTCATTCTTCCAAAGCTTCTCAATTCGGAAGATGTCAAGTTTATCTCGGTTGATGTGAGATAAAAGTCTATAGGACTGACGGACTGGGTGGCCATCAGGAGTGCGCCGACTATCCCTCATCAAATATACACAGTCACCTAGGAAGGCACAGAACAAAGGAGAAAGTTAAAATGATTCCTGAATGAATTCTGTAAGGCATCCATTATCTGACCCAGGATCCACCCAAAGAGAATTCACAAGCTACACCAATATAAATACAGAAATCTAAAAGTTTAATTGTGATGATAATCAATTCTATGAGAATAACCTGAGGGAGTTCTTCCATCTCTTGGACTTCCTTATGTGGCTTTCCTAGTTTTCAAATTAGCTTTATAAACCTGTCTCTATATATTAGTATTATATGGTGGAAGGGTGACATATGTAAATATAAGGTGTAAAGATCAATATTTAATTGCTATTAAAAGCCATCTGGAACGACAACTATTATGTAGATAGCAGATAGTTCCTACTATTCTAACAGGTCTGTTCTGACAAGTAGGATTAATGCTTTTGTACACACCTTGACGAAGCAGCAAGTCATCACGAAGCAAACAGATGAAATAGACGCAGCCAGGTTGGGCATAGTGGGGCCGAGGGATCATGGGTACCTCCTGATAAGAACAGAAAGCCAATGGATAAAGGCTAGAATTACTATATTCATCCTTTGAGAGGAAAATAATTAAAACCTAAAATTCCCAACCAAGACTCACTCATTTCAATACACTACAGATGTGACAAAAAATGAAAACAACTAGTTATTAGACCTGGAAAAGTGAAGGTAGAGGAAAAAACTAATAGGCTAAGTATTTCAAACAATATTCTATGAAGCACTAATTGTATGGTTGCTGTTATCTAGGAGATATCTGAAAATGTGTGAAGGGGGATTATTTTTGGTACTGGGAATTGAACACAGGGGTGCTTTACCACTGAGTTACATCCCCAGACCTTTCATTTTATATTTTATTTTCAGTAGCTTAGGGTCTCACTAAGTTGCTGAGGCTGGCCTCAAATTTGCAATTTTCCTGCCTCAGTCTTCTGAGTCTCTGGGATTAAAGGCATGTGCCACCATGCCTGGCAAAACCTGTTACATATAGTGCCATTCCTTCCATAGATTTCTAAGATTTCTTCCATAGATTTTACTTTTGTTGTTATTTTTTGTTTTTGTGGTGCTAGGGATTGAACCCAGGGCCTTGTGCTTACAAGGCAAGCACGCGTACCAACTGAGCTATATCCCCAGCCCTATTTCACTTTTTATTTAAGCAGACTCCTGAGAAAATCAAGGGAAGAATTACCCTCAATATAAAGTTTAAGAAACTGAGGACTAGACAAGTTGAACAATTTATCAGAGGAAAGTCTGTGTAATCAGAGCAGGGTGCATAAACCACATGCTACATCTTTTACTTATAGATCAGAAGTCAGTTTACCCTGTCCACAGGCCTTGGGTCACACTGCTCACAAAGGTAGTGTTCCACATCTGAGTTTACTCCCATACAGTCACAGTGTTGCCACACCTATAGAAAAATGTACAGATGATTGGTGATAAAGGGATTTGGATGTATCAAGGAGTGTTAGGGGCTAAGAATAAAAAAAAGCAGTATGACAGGGTAAAGTGAAACAGGATAAATGGGTGGATAAAAATTAAAGATAAACAGTAAAACAGGTCTGAACAGGTATACAAATTCATTCATAATACATAGATCTGGGCAAATAAGATGGAGAAAGAATAAGAAGATGGATATGAAACTACTACTAAGTAATATACATTTATGATGTGACTATTGTGAAAGTCTTTACAGTCACAAAATGTTTTCATGTACCCTTATTTAACTTTATCCTCTTGACAATCCTATGTGTTACTTACAGACCCACTTTGCATATAAGGTAACGAGTTCACATGTATTAAGTGAAGACATTAGGGCTCACATTTGGGCCTTGACTCTCGCATCAGGAGACCTATGTGTATTTGTATATTGCAGTCTCAGTAAGCATGCATTACTTAAAGTGTGCTATCTATAATGTTTTTCTAGGTAAAGCACTAGTCTAAATACTATCTCTAGATCATGTGATAAATGTGCAGTGAAAATAGGCAGAGAACAAGAGGTAGAAAAAGAAGGCAACGGAAAATGAAAGAGAGATAAAAAAGGGGAAAGATAATGTGGTTAACACTGAGAGATAACAGGAACCAATGTTAAATTAAGAGTGCATAAAAAAGGCCACCATGCTGTAAGAGGTGTGGGCTGCATCTTTGAATACAGTCACCATGCTCATCAGGAACAGGCTTGTGCTTCACCTCCTGACTCTCACCATGCACTTGTCACACTGGATCATGAGGCCTTCGTCCTTGTAGAGGCCACAGATACAGCGGATTACATCATCATCCTTCTCATGCCCATTCTCCTTCTCAGAGACTGAGGTCTCACTGCTGTCTGCCTCACTTGCTGTTTCTCCCACAATCTCATCAATTTGGGCAGATGCCTCATGCCGGGCATTGTAGTAGGCCTTTCGCAGGCGGCAAACATCTCTGCCAATTGGGGATTTACGCCCATAGTACTTCTGAAGAAAGCAGAAGAAAGAAATCATGTTTGGTTTTCTGAATTTGGTTTAAAAATATGCATTAAGAGGTAGCATGGGGAGGATCCAAGATGGCGGACTAGAGGGAGGCTGTGTTCCTTGTCACTACGTAACTCCAGTTTCAAGGAAAAAGATATCGGTTCCTTGGTGAGGCAGTTTTTGCTGCTTATCAATCCCCCGTTTACCCCATTTGTCTACTGTGATCACCTGCAGTCTGCCAGCATATCAAGGCCTTTTTGAGTGCAGATTTCTCACTGTCAGGTGCCTATCATCTGCCATTTGCCTGCCTCTTGCCTGTCCATCACCCAACGCACGAGGTTCACCTCCCAATCATCCGACAGCAGTCAACAAACTGATTGCCAACCACCAGTGGAGCGCCAGCTGCCTGCTGTTGCCTGGAAGTTCACTGTCACAGTACCTGAAGGTTTGATTATACGTGGTTGCCGGCATTTTGAGACAACAGCCAGGCCCCACAGGACCCCTGGCGGGACTGACTGAGCCCCAACTCCAGGATCCCTCAGCCTGACCTATCACTCCCTGCCTCTGAGGCCCTCACATTGACTGACTGCTCCCTGCTGCCAGGACCCCCAGACCAACTGTCTGTGCCCTATCACTGGGACCCCAGACCAACTCACCGCACCCTGACTCCAGGATCCCGCAACCACAAGAAACACAACCCACCTCCAGGACCCCTGCCTGACCAATCGCACCCCACCTCCAGGACCTCCAGCTGACCACATTCAAACCCTGCATTGCAGCTCCCCATTTGCCAACACATTTGGAAGCCAGAGTGGCCGTCTTGGATAATCCTGGAAGCTGTATCTCCCATCTTTAGGTGGGGCAAATCCCATCCTGAGACACCTGCTGGAGACTTGAAGCTCATTGGCAGGTACCTCTAATGCATGAGGCTACTAAAGACTGGGAGGTTTGAATACTATATGACTGTTATAGTGTAGATTTTCTTTTTTCTCCTTATTGAACAATTTTGGGGCTGGGAATATAGCTCAGTTGGGCAGAGTGCTTACCTTGCAAGCACAAGGCCCGGGTTCAAACCCCAGCACCGCAAAATAAAATAAAAAATTAAAAAAAAGCAATCCCTTATTGAACAATTTTGTTTTTATTTCTTTACTTTTCTTGCTCTCTTTTCCTTTTGTTTACCTGTTCCCTCAGAGTCTCTTTCTCCCTTTTTGCATGCTAACAATTTCTTTTGATTATACTCTCACTTTCTATTATCTAGAACTTCTGTATATTCTTTTCTTATCCCATTAACAGCTACATTCTACATCCCTCTGCATACTCTTTTTCCTCCATTAGAAACTGCAGATCTTATTGCAAAACTGTTTGTAATACTGAAGATAATAATTGAACTCATTCTGTTTATTATGACAATATTGTTAATGTCCACATAGGAGTTATTTGGTCTAGGATTGCATAGTGTCTGAATTGGGCACTGCTAATATTGATCTCCCCCTTGAAGAAAAGGTTTAGGAAACCTATAAGGGCCACTATAAGCCTATAGGGGGGAATCTGCATACCCCAGATCTGCACTGTAGAGGGGAAGATACATGAACAACATGAAAAAACAAGGGAAGAAAATGATCCAAACAAATCTAGATTCTATATTAATAGAATCCAATGACAGTACGTTAGAAGAAATGTCAGAAAAGGACTTCGGATTATACATGACTAAGATGATTTGTGAAGCAAAGGATGAGATAAGAGAGCAAATGCAGGCAATGAATGATGATACCAATAAGCAACTGCAGGAAGCAAAAGATCATTTCAACAAGAGATAGAGATTCTTGAAAAACAACAAACGGAAATCCTTGAAATGAGGGAAACAATAAACCAAATAAAAAACTCAATGGAAAGCATCATCAAAAGACTAGACCACTTGGAAGACAGAACTATGAAACATCATGAAAAGATCAAATTTAAGAATTATTGGGATTGAGGAAGGCACAGAGATACAAACCAAAGGAATGAACAACCTATTCAATGAAATAATATCAGAAAATTTCCCAAACCTGAAGAATGAAATGGAAAATCAAATACAAGAGGCTTACAGAACACCAAGTGCACAAAATCACAACAGATCCACACCCAGGCACATTATAATGAAAATGCCTAACATTCAAAATAAAGATAGGATTTTGAAGGCCGCGAGAGAAAAGCATCAGATTATACATAGGGGGAAACCAACACGGATAGCAGCAGAATTCTCAACCCAGACTCTAAAAGCTAGAACAGCCTGGAACAACATATTTCAAGCTCTGAAAGAACATGGTTGCCAACCAAGAATCCTATACCCAGCAAAACTAACCATCAGATTTGAAGATGAAATAAAATCCTTCCATGTTAAACAAAAGTTAAAAGAATTTACAAATAGAAAACCTGCGCTATAGAATGTTCTCAACAAAATATTCCATGAAGGGGAAATGAAAAACAACAATAAGGTCAGCAAAGGCAGGAGCTACCTTAGAGAAAAACCACTCAAAGGAGAAACCAAGCCAACTTAAAAACCAAAAATAAGCCAAATGACTGGGAATACAAATCATATCTCAGTAATGATCCTGAACGTTAATGGCCTAAACTCATCAATCAAAAGACATAGACTGGCAGAATGGATTAAAAAGAAAGACCCAATAATATGCTGGCTGCAAGAGACTCATCTCATAGAAAAAGACATCCACAGACTAAAGGTGAAAGGATGGGAAAAAACCTACCATGCACATGGACTCAATAAAAAAGCAGGGGTTTCCTTCCTTATATCAGATAAAGTGGACTTCAGGGCCAAAGTTAGTCAGAAGGGACAAAGAAGGACATTTCATACTGCTTAAGGGAACCATAAATCAGGAAGACATAACAATAGTAAATATTTATGCCCCAAACAATGGTGCATCCCTGTACATCATACAAATCCTTCTCAATTTCAGGAATCAAATAGACCACAACACAATAATTCTGGGTGACTTTAATGCACCGCTGTCACCACTAGACAGATCTTCCAAAGAAAACCCAACCAAAGAAACCATAGAACTCAATAACAAAATCAATAACATAGACTTAATAGACATATATAGAATATTCCATCCATCAACAAGCAGATTCACTTTCTTCTCAGCAGCACATGGAACCTTCTCGAAAATAGACCACATGTTATGCCACAAAGCAGCCCTTAGGAAATGCAAAAAAATAGAGATACTGCCTTGTGTTCTATCAGATCATAATGTACTGAGAGTAGAAATCAATGACAAAATAAAAAACAGAAATGACTCCAACACTTGGAGACTAAATAATATGCTATTGAATGAAACATGGATAACAGAAAACATCAGGGAGGAGATAAAAAAATTCTTAAGAGGTCAATGAGAATGACAAAACAACATATCAAAATCTCTGGGACACTATGAAAGCAGTACTAAGAGGAAAATTCATTGCATGGAGTGCATTCCAGAAAAGAATGAAAAGTCAACAACTAAATGACCTAGCATTACAGCTCAAAGCCCTAGAAAAAGAAGAACAGAATAACAGCAAAAGTAGTAGAAGATAGGAAATAATTAAAATCAGAGCTGAAATCAATGAAATTGAAACAAAAGAAACAATTCAAAAAATTGACAAAACAAAAAGTTGGTTCTCTGAGAAAGTAAACAAAATAGACAAACCCTTAGCCACACTAACAAAGAGGAGAGAGAAAACTCAAATTACTAAAATTCGTGATGAAAAAGGAAATATCATGACAGACACCACTGAGATACAGAACATAATGAGAAGTTACATTGAAAATCTGTATTCCAACAAAATAGAAACCGAAGACATTGACAAATTTCTAGAGACATATGCTCCTCCAAAACTGAACCAGGAGGACATACACAATTTAAACAGATCAATATCAAGCAATGAAATAGAAGAAGCCATTAAAAACCTACTATCCAAGAAAAGCCCAGGACCAGACGGATTCTCAGCCGAGTTTTACATGACCTTCAAAGAACTCATTCCAATACTTCTCAAAGTATTCCACGAAATAGAAAAGGAGGGGACCCTACCAAACTCATTCTATGAAACTAATATCACCCTCATACCCAAACCAGGAAAATATACATCAAGGAAAGAAAATTTTAGACCAATATCCTTGATGAATATAGATACAGAGATCCTTAACAAAACATTGGCAAATCGTATTCAAACACATATTAAGAAAATCATACACCACAATCAAGTGGGGTTCATCCCTGGAATGCATGGATGGTTTAACATCCATAAATCAATAAACGTAATCCATCATGTCAACAGACTTAAGGATAAGAACTATATGGTTATTTCAATTGATGCAGAAAAAGCGTTCGACAAAATATAACACTCCTTCATGCTCAAAACACTAGAAAAAATAGGAATAGTAGGAACATACCTGAACATTGTAAAGGCTATTTACGCTAAGCCCATGGCCAACATCATTCTTAATGGAGAAAAATTGAAACCATTCCCTTTAAAAAAGGGAACAAGACAGGGACGTCCTCTTTCACCACTTCTGTTCAACATTGTCCTCGAAACTCTAGCCAGAGCAATTAGGCAGACTAAAGAAATTAAAGGGACACGAATAGGAAAAGAGAAACTTTAGCTGTCATTATTGCTGATGACATGATTCTATATTTAGAGGATCCAAAAACCTCCTCCAGAAAACTTCTAGACCTCATCAATGAATTCAGGAAAATACCAGGCTATAAAATCAACACGCATAAATCTAAAGCATTTTTATACGCAAGCAATGAAACATCCGAAAGGCAAACGAGGAAAACAACTCCATTTGCAATAGCCTCAAAAACAAACAAACAAACAAACAAACAAACAAAAAAACTTGGGAATCAACATAACCAAAGAGGTAAAAGCTCTCTACAATGAAAACTACAAAACATTGAAGAAAGAAATTGAGGAAGACCTTAGAAGATGGAAAGATCTCCCATGTTCTTGGATAGGCAGAATTAATATTATCAAAACGGCCATTCTAGCAAAAGTGCTATACAGATTCAATGCGATTCTAATTAAAATCCCAATGACGTACCTTACAGAAATAGAGCAAGCAATCGTGAAATTCATCTGGAAGAATAAGAAACCCAAAATAGCTAAAGCAATCCTTAGCAGGAAGAGTGAAGCAGGGGGTATCGCAATACCAGAACTTCAACCATATTACAAAGCAATAGTAACAAAAATGGCATGGTATTGGCACCAAAATAGACAGGTAGATCAATGGTACAGAATAGAGGACATGGACACAAACTCAAATAAATACAATTTTCTAATACTAGACCAAGATGCCAAAAAAATGCAATGGAAAAAAGATAGCCTCTTCAACAAATGGTGCTGGGAAAACTGGAAATCCATATGCAACAAAATGAAACTAAACCCCTAGCTCTCACCCTGCACAAAACTCAACTCAAAATGGATCAAGGACCTTGAAATCAGACCAGAGACCCTTCATCTTATAGAAGAAAAAGTAGGTCCAAATCTTCAACTTGTTGGCTTAGGATCAGACTTTCTTAACAGGACTTCCATAGCATAAGAAATAAAAGCAAGAATCAATAACTGGGATAGATTCAAACTAAAAAGCTTTCTCTCAGCACAGGAAACTATCAGCAAAGTGAAGAGAGAACCTACAGAGTGGGAGAAAATCTTTGCCACTTATACTTCAGATAAAGCACTAATTTCCAGAATATATAAAGAACTCAAAAAACTCTACTCCAAGAATACAAATAATCCAATCAACAAATGAGCTAAGGAAATGAACAGACACTTCACAGAAGAAGATCTATAAGCAATCAACAGATATATGAAAAAATGTTCAACATCTCTAGTAATAAGAGAAATGCAAATCAAAACTACCCTAAGATTCTATCTCACCCCAATTAGAATGGCAATTATGAAGAATACAAGCAACAACAGGTGTTGGCGAGGATGTGGGGAAAAAAGTACTCATACATTGCTGGTGGGGTTACAAATTAGTGCAGCTACTCTGGAAAGCAGTGTGGAGAGTCCTCAGAAAGCTTGGAATGGAACCACCATTTGACCCAGCTATCCCACTCCTTGGCCTATACCCAAAGGACTTAAAATCAGCATACTACAGAGATATAGCCACATCAATGTTCATAGCTGCTCAATTCACAATAGCCAGACTATGGAACCAACCTAGATGTCCTTCAATTGATGAATGGATAAAGAACTGTGGTATACATATACAATGGAATATTACTCAGCCATAAAGAATAATAAAGTTATGACATTTGCAGGCAAATGGATGAAACTGGAGAATACCATGCTAAGTGAGATAAGCCAATCTCAAAAAACCAAAGGACAAATGATCTCACTGATAAGCGGATGACGACACATAATGGGGGGTGAGAGGGGGCAAGAATGGAGGAAGGAGGGACTGTATAGAGGGAAAAGAGGGGTGGGAGGGTTTTGGGGGGAGGAAAAAATAACAATGAATCAAAATACATTACCCTATGTAAATGTATGATTACACAAATGGTATACCTTTACTTCATGTACAAACAGAGAAACAGGATGTATCCCATTTGTTTACAATAAAAAAAAAGAAGAAGTAGCATGATTTGCTTTACTATCCCATGTTGATTAACAGATTTTGCATAGCATCAAATGTAGTGACAGGTAATCAATAACAACTGAAACTGAACTATAATGAATTAAAATGAGAATCTGTATGATATTTTTCCATTTGCTCTACTGCTCTGTCATTCAATTCCTGTCACGGGCCTTACTATCCACTGGATCAAATACAGTGATCACAGAATATAAATTAATGTTGCAAGCATAATGTATTGAAGATGTATTGTAGAAGTTCTCCATTTATGGCTCCCACAGCCCTTTTTGCAGCATTGGGGATTGACCACAGGGCCTCACACAAGCTAGGCAAGTGTTCTTTCATTGACCATTATAATCCCATTTCTTTTTATTTATTTATTTAAAAATTTGTTGTTGTTGTAGATGGACACAATACCTTTATATTATTTATTTTTTAATTTGACACGGAGGCTCAAACCCAGGGCCTCAAACATGCTAGGCAGGTGCTCTACCACTGAGCAGCAACTCCAGACCTTAATTTCTTTCTTTTTTTTTTTTTTTTTAATATTTCTTGAAAATTTCTTACTGTTTTTTTTATTCCGCATTTTTTTATACTGATGAATCATAGTTGAAAGAATACTGGGATTTGTTGTTATATATTTGTACAAGCATACAATATAAAGTGGGTTAATATCACTCCCCAGCACTTCCCTCATCCCTTTCCTCTACTAATCTCTTTTTGATTTTCCAGAGGTATTTTCCTTTTTCTCCTTTTCCTCTCTAGCTTCCACATACGAGAGAAAACATAGGTTCTCTGGCCTTGTGAGTTTTACTTACTTTGCTTAACCTAATGGTCTCTAGTTCTACCCATTTTTCTGCAAATGACATAATTGCATTTTTCCTTATGACTTAATAAACTCCATTGTGTATATATACATTTTTTTTTTTTTTTTTTGGTGGTGCCGGGAATTGAACCCAGGGCCTTGTGCATGCAAAGCAAGCACTACCAACTGAGCTATATCCCCAGTCCCTTATATACATTTTTAAAATGTATTTATCCATTGATTGACACCTAGGCTATTTCACAGATGGCTACTGGTAATTGTGCTGCTATAAACTCTAATATGATGACTAATTCTTTAGGCTAAATACTGAGGAGTGGTATAACTTGGTAACACAGTAGTTCATGCCTAGTCTCTCTCTCTCTCTCTCTCTTTTTTTTTTTTTTTTTGCGGTGCTGGGGATCGAACCCAGGGCCCTGTGCTCGTAAGGCAAGCACTTTACCAGCTGAGCTATCTCCACAGCCCTATGCCTAGTCTCTTGAGGAGCCTCCATACTGATTTCAATAGTGGTTGTACTAATTTATAATTTCACCAGTGGTATAACAGTGTTCTTTGTTCTCCCCATTCTCTTCAGCATTTATTATTTCTTATATTCTTTAAAAAAAATTTTTTTTAGCTATAGATGGACACAATACCTTTATTTTATTTATTTATTTATTTTTATGTGGTGCTAGGATCAAACTCAGAGATTCACACATGCTAGGTAAGTGCTGTACCCCACTGAGCTACAATCTCGGCCCCTTTTTTCTTATATTCTTGATGACTACCATTCTGACTGGTGTGAGATGAAATCTTGGTGTAGTTTTGATATGCATTTCCCTAAATGCTAAAGATGTTGAATATTTTTTCATATATATGTTGGTCATTTATATTTCTTCTTTTGAGAAGTGTCTATTTAATACATTTACCCATTTATTAATTGGGTTATTTATTCTTTTGTTTAGTTCTTTATATATCTTGTCAGAAAAGTACCTAGCAAAGATTTTTCTCCAATCCTGTAGGTTTTTTCTTCACATTCCTAATTGTTTCTTCACATTCCTAATTGTTTCCTTTGTTGCACAGAAGCTTTTAATGTGATGCCATCCCATTTATTATTTCCTGAGCTTTAGAGGTCCTATTGAGAAAGCTGTTGCCTGTGCCTGTGTCCTGGAGTGTGGACCTACGTTTTTTCTTCCAGGAGTTAAACAGTTCCTGGTCTAATTCTTAGAATTGAGTCATTTTGACCTGATTTTTGTGCACAGTGAGAGATAAGGGTCTAGTTTCATTCTTCTACATATGGATAACCAGTTTTCCCAACATCATTTGTCAAAAAGGCTGTCTTTTCTCCAATGTCTGTTTTTGGCACCTTTGTGAAGGATCAGATGACTGCAGATGTGTGAGCTTGTTTCAGTATCTTCTATTCTGTATCAATGGTCCATGTGTCTGCCAGTACCATGTAGTTTTTGTTACTATAGCTCTGTAGTATAATTTGAAGTCAGGTGTTGTGATGCCTCCAGCATTGCTTTTTTGGTTTAGAACCGTGTTGGCTATTTGGGGTCTTTTATTCTTCTATATTAATTTAAGGATTGTTTTTTCTAGTTAAGAATGTCATATGGGGCTGGGGATACAGCTCAGTTGGTAGAGTGCTTGCCTCACAAGCACAAGGCCCCGGGTTCAATCCCTAGCACTGCAAAAAAAAAAAAAAAAAAAAAAAAAAGGAATGTCATTGGTATTTTGATGAGGATTGGTAGTAAGGCCATTTTAAAATTACTTCTGCCTATCCTTGAACACGGGAGGTCCTTCCAGCTTTCAAGGTCTTGTTCAATTTCTTTTTTTAACGTTCTAGAGTTTTCATTATAGAGGTCTTTCACCTCCTTGGTTAGATTTATTCCTAGGAATAAATAAATAAATCTATATTTAGTTCTTTGAGGCGATTGTGAATGGAATGTTTTCCTGATTTTGTTCTTAGCAGATTCATTGTTGGTATACAGGAAAGTTATTGAGTTTTGTATATTAACTTTGTAATCCGCTATTTTGCCAAATTTATTTATTAGCTCTAGCAATCTCCCCCACCCCATGGTGCTGGGGATTGAACCCACGGTCTTGTGCATGAGAGGCAAGCATTATACCAACTGAGCTATATCCTCAGCCCTCTAGCAGTCTTTCGATGGAGATTCTTCAATCTTTGAAGTATAGGACCATATCATCTGCAAGCACTGATCATTTGGACTACTACTTTTCCTATCCCCGCCCCACCCCCCTTTTATTTTGCTCTCTTGACTAACTGCTCTGGCTAGGATTTCTAGGAATATATTAAATAGGAGTGGTGAGAGTGAACATCCCAGAATTTGTCCCAGAATTAAAAGGGAATGCTTTGAGATTTCCCCCATTTACTATGAGACTGCTTTTGCATTTTTTCATATATTGCCTTTATGGTGTTGAGGTAGGTTCCTTCTATCCCTAGTTTCTTCAGTGTTTTTATCATGAATGGGTACTGAATTTTGTCAAAGGTCCTGTTGCATCTATTGAGATGATTAAGTGATATTTGTCCTTCATTCTATTTTTGTGGAAAATTACATTTATTGATTTATGTATGTCAGAGCATCCTTACATTTCTAAAACAAAACCAACTTGGTTGGATGTACAATCTTTTTTTTTTTTTTTTCTGGTTAATTTTTTATTAAGTATTTTTGCACCTAAGTAAATTGGGGATATTGGTCTATAGTTTTCTTTCCTTGAGGTATACTTATCTGATTTTGGTATGAGTGTGATACTGGTTTCACAGAATGAATTTAGAAGTGTTACATTCCTTTCTGTTTCATGGAATCAGGAGTACTGACATTAGTTCTTCTTTAAATTATAATTTAACATTGTTTTAATTCTCTTCCCACTTGTTTGTTGTTTGCTCTTATTTTTGTGTTTTGTCCTCTATTCATCTGTTATCTAGTAACCTCTAAAGAATATTTCAAAATAACTAATTTTCTCCTTGAAGCACCTCTTCAGAGTATTTCAAAATAACTGAGTAATTTTCTCTATGCACTGTACAGTATATTCCATCCTATCCTTTAAATCAGTTCAAGGCCACCTTTTCTCCAATGAGATTCACCTACTGTACAACTAAGCAGCATAATGTCCTTCAATTCCATCAAAATATATTTAACTATTTATTTTCATATATTTCTGTGTATTTCACATCTATGTATCTTCTTGAGGAAAGACACTACAGATATGCCTAAAAAATAGTAAAATGTCTATATATAAAAGTTAAAGGTCAATTTAGGTTTATACAAAAATTAAATTTTTAGAGGAATGATTTAAGCTTCCATTCTAGATTATTATTTTTTAAACATACTGGGGACAGAACCCAGGGCACTCTACCATTAAGCTACCAACTTTTTTTTTTTTTTTTTGGTAATCATTTAAAGATAGGGTCTCAGTAATTTGTTGAGGCTAACTTGTGTTGAGGCTCAAACTTGTGATCGTCATGCCTCAGCCTCCTGAGTCACTGGGATTATGGGAGTGCGCTACCATGTCTGGCTTCTAGAATACTTTTCTATATATGATTCTACAGTATTTGGCATACTGTAAACAGATAATTCAGGAGTACTTAATAAAAATGACACTTTTTCCCAATCAGAAATATGAAAGATGACAGAAGAGGATAAAAATCTTAAACTTAATAGTTTTCTTAATTTGTGTTTGAAGTCAGTAAAAAAATACCTCAGTATTCCGAAAGACTTTAAGCATGTCGGCATCAAAAGCTTCTACTGTCTTATAATAACCAATGAGGATCTGCTTTTCTATGGTGACAAGATCAAGGGGATCAGAGATCTTCTCATAATAATCAGCATTCCTGGAACACAAAGTTATGGTGTTAATCAGGTACATTTAGTACTTTTCTAAAACTCAGATGATTACCACAAATATGAACCTACTTTTTCTTTGAGGGGAGGTTCAAAAGTGGAGCTGCCAGTGCTTGTCGAGAAGAATCTGAAAAAGAATGCAAGTTTGGTAGAAAGATTAATATACAAGAGAGATAAGCATCTCTCTCCCTGCCCCCCTCTTTTTTTTGGTACCAAGGATTGAACCCAGGAGTGCTTAACCACTGAGCCACATCCTAGGCCCCTTTTAGCATTTTATTTAGACAGGGTCTTGATGAGTCGCTTGGGGCCTTGCTAAGTTGCCGAGGCTGGCTTTGAACACGCAATCCTCCTGTCTCAGCCTCCCAAAATGCTGGGATTACAGGCATGTGCCACCTAGTCTGGCTAGCATATCTCTTTTTATTTTTGTTTAGTGAGAGGGAGGGGGACATATATGTGTCTCACTATGTTGCTCAAGTTGGTCCTAAACTCATGGGCTCAAGTGATCCACCTATAGCAGCCTCCAGAATAGCTGAGAAGACAGGTATATACCACCACACCCAGCTTTTTCAGTTTGTACCTAGGGTCTCATAAATGATAGTCAAGTGCTCTACCACTGAATTACACTCCCAGCCTCAAAACATTATCTCCTAAATAAAAAAGTAGACCCTCTCCCAAATTAAAAGCTAGGAAAAAAAATTCTATTTTTTTTTTGCAGCCTGTAAAAAAATCCACTTTTTCCATATATATGTGTAAAGGTAGGGATCAAACGATACTTTCAAGACTGTCTAGGATATGGAAGACAAAGTATGTATGCTTGAAATGTAGCATAATTTTAGCTGGGTAACGAGAAGAACTTCCTATGAAGAATGACACAAGGGAACTTACTGAGGTAGGTGGGCTGCTTACAGCAAATTCCTGCTTAATAGATCTTACAGCAAAAAGGTCATCTCATCAAAAAAAATGTTTTCCAGTTCTTGTAGTTTTCCATAATTAATATTACTGATGGTTTCAATTTGATTAAATTCCAGATAATGAATATTTTAGTACTGTCAATATTTTCTGAATCTAATTTTCCTTTTAAAGTTATTCTGTATGGCATAT
The DNA here is from genome assembly GCF_902686455.1 of Sciurus vulgaris. Lineage (NCBI taxonomy): Eukaryota > Metazoa > Chordata > Mammalia > Rodentia > Sciuridae > Sciurus > Sciurus vulgaris. The sequence goes on from NC_136461.1 coordinate 116,453,822, forward strand.
TATTTCTCATTTTCTACCTTATTTCTGGCCATTTCAATAGACAGATAAAGCCTGTCATTTTGTGTTCAGAATGCACTGACATAGTATATATATCTACAGCAGTCATGGTAGACCAGATGGAGGAACTTGAGAATGCAAAAATTGTGATCTTTAGGGAATGTAAATGCAATAGGTGCCAAAAACCTTTACATCTTAGGGTAGTTTGGTTCTTTCTTTCTATGTCCTTAGTTAACTAAACTGCACCATAAGTGCAAAGGTGAACAGCAGACAGACCAGGAAAAGAAAAATAATCAAGTTCCTTAGACTTTAAGGAAAGAAGATAAACCAAAGCTGATGGCCAAAATTCACAGTTATCTATCAAAATCTCTCATTTTAAACATCCCCAAATTTCTTGGTTAGAAAGTTCCTTTTACTACCAAACTACCTACCCCAAATTAAAAACACTTTCTACCTGCTCTGCTATGTCCTGGATGTGTCCTGAAAGGGGACATTGTGGGGTAAGGTGTTTACATGAAAACTCCTTTAAGATAAAGGGTAATTTTGTCCAAATTTATAGTTCTTTTTTTTTTTTCTTTTTTGTGGTATTGGGATATAAACCCAATGCCTCACACATTACATGTTGTTTTTCTTAAGTAAAGTTTAAGGCCTGTGATCCCTTCAAAATGCAAAATTACATATATGTACAAAAAAAGTGTGTATACACACACACACACATGCATAATCTCACTTCCAGGAAAAGAATTCATAGGTTTTATTAGATTTTCAAGATTACCTGCCAATTAAAAAAGGCTTCATACCAATGACTTAATTAATATATGTATTCTTCATTGTTTTTATTATTTTTTGTGGTACTGGGGATTGAACCCAGGGGCACTCTACCACTGAGTAACATTTCAGTCCTTTTAGTTTTAGAGACAGGGTCTTACTAATTTGTCCAGGTTGCCCATGAACTTGTGATCCTCCTGCTTCTGCCTCCCAGGTTAAAGGGATTACAGGCATGTGCCACATAATACTTCTTATTCATGTTTTTGGTACTAGGGATTGAATCCAGGGGTACTTTACTATTGAGCTATGTCCCCAGTCCTTGTGTTGTTTTTTAAGGCAGGGTCTCACTAAGTTGCTTAGGATCTTGCTAAGTTACTGAGGCTGGCCTTTAATTAGTGATCCTCCTTGTGACTCAGCCTCCCATGCCACTGGGATTATAGGCATGAACATCCATACAGCGTTTATACTACTTCATTCTTAAATTGCTAATTTGCTATCTTATTAAGGGAAATTTTATTTAAAGGAGAGAACTGCATCTCATAGATGCAGAGATTGTTACCCTCCAGCTACATAATGTGATTTCTAATAAAAGTATTTGACTATAGTAAAATTAGAATAAGACAGGTGTGGTGGTGTATGCCTGTAATCCCAGCAACTTGGGAGGCTGAGGCAGGAGGATTGGAAGTTTGAAGCCAGACTCAGCAACTTAGCAAGATCCAAAGCAACTTAGTAAGACTCTATCTGGAAATAAGAAAAATAAAAAAGGCCTGGGATGTAGCTCAGTAGTAAAGTGCCCCTGGGTTCACTCCCTGGTACCAAGGGCAGAGAACAATAAGATTATAACGTGTCTTGTAGTTTCATACTCTGACAAAAGGTAAAACAAGTAAATCTCTTAAATTTCTAAATGTCACTTAGTCTTGGATGTCTCAGGAGAAGGTAAGTGATAGGCTTAAAAAAAGGCTAAGAACAAATCTGGGGTAGATATGGTCACCTTTGTAAGAGATGATGCCATCACAGATCTCTTTGAAGATCTGGGCTAAGCGTGCAGCCCGAGCTACTTCAATGTTTTCCTCTGCAGCTGCCAACCGTCTTGTTCGAACAGATCGAGATGTCTGCAGGGCAGAGAACTGGGTCATGAAGACATCTGGAAGGATAAGGTAAAAATTAATTCCAGGAAATGATTAGTTCTATGTGGCTTTCTCTTCCCCAATGGACTCCTGCCATTTGCTCTATTTTTCTTTTCTTTAAAAAAAAATTTTTTTTAGTTGTCAATGAATATTTATTTATTTATATGCAGCACTGAGAATAAACACAGTGCCTCACACATGCTAGGCAAATGCCTACCACTGAGCTACAACCCCAGCCCCTCTATTTTTTTTTTTCCTTTTCTTCTTCTTTTTTAATGGTACAGGGAATTGAACCCAGAATTTGTGCATGCTAGACAAACTTGCTCTATTTTTCTTAAAGTGATTAAGAATTGAATAGAATTCAATAGAATATAGAGAATTCACAGAATTCTTTTCTGCTTAAAGAAAAACTGGTAACCACTGGCATTTACCAGAGCCACAAATGCTCCAAGAGGGACTTGAACTCAGTGGTTAAACACTATACAGTATTATATTTGCAATTCTGGACTTAAAAAATGAATCTGTCGGAATTTTTTTTGGGGGGTGGGGGATACTAGGGATAATGGAACCCAGGGGTACTCTACCACTGAGGCACAACCCCAGTCCTTTTTACTTTTTATTTTGACATAGGGTCTCACAAAATTGCCAAAGTTGGCCTTGAACTCATGATCCTCTTGCCTGAGCCTCCTGAGTTACTGGGATCATAGGCATGCAACTATGTGCTTAGCACATCCTTAGCCTTCTTTTATGTTGAGACAGGGTCTTGTTAACTTGCTGAGGGTCTGTCTCATTAAAACTTTCGGTCCTCCTCCTTCAGTGTCCCAAGTAGCTGAGATTACAAGCATATGCCATTGCACCTGGAAAGTCTGCATCTGAATTCTAGTTTCATTACTTACTAGTTGTGTAATCTTGGGCAAGTTACTCAATCTCTTTCTTTCTTTCTTTTTTTTTTTTTCGGTACTGGGGATCGAACTCAGGGCCTTGAGGCAAGCACTCTACCAGCTGAGCTATCTCCCCAGCCCACTCAATCTCTTTATGTCTCAGTTTCTCAAAAGTAAAATGAGAATAGAGGTAGTACTTCCCTCATGAGGAAATTATGGATTAAATGAGATAATGCTTCTATTTAGCTCAGTGACTGACATTAAGTACTCAGTAAATTACTCCTATTGTTACCAGAATAGCTGAACTACTTGGGCTATAAATTCAGAGATTTTACAACAACCATATCACTGGAAAGACAGAAAATCCTGAGTAAATTTCTATATCTACTAGTGAATATTCAACATATTCCTTCAAATATCTTGTATATTCTACATTTGAGGGGGGAAAGGAAAAAAAGAAGAGCACTATCTATTGAACATTTTATTTTCTGTTAGAGAGGACATGTTAGTGTCTCTTCAGTCTGTTCTGAATAGTAGTTGAACTCAGGAGTGCTGCTATATTATTCACTCAAAAAGTTTATAAAAAGAAGTAAGTTGGGAGGCTGAAGCAGGAGTATTGCAAATTCAAGAGCAATCTTAGCAATTTAGTGAGACCCTATCTCAAAAAATAAAAAAGACCAGGGGGATAAGTGAAATCTGATGGCTTGCATGCATAATGCTCGTCTGAATGAAGGTAAAAGAATCCTCAAATTTGTAATATTTTTCTCCCCATACTGCATTTGGCATCTATGGTTTATTATGTGCAAGTTATTTTCCAGGTGGGAAGGATCATAGAGGGCTCTCTATCTCACACCTCATGAATACTTTAGACTGTAGGTGACATTTGGGAGGCTGATGAAAGGGAATTTTTTTCCATTACCTATAATACCAACAGGGCAGTTGAAAAGCTGGGATGGATGGGTTATTACTTATTGATGCTGACAGTTTGGATCATAACTTTTGGGGGGATGGGTGGGGAGGTACCAGGGATTGAAACCAGGGGCACTGGACCACTGAGCCACATCCCTAGCCCTTAGAGAAAGGGTCTGAGTTGCTTAGTACCTCGTTTTTGCTGAGAATGGCTTTGAACTCGTCATCCTGCTGCCTCAGCCTCCCAAGTCACTGGGATTATAGGTGCGCACACTGCACCTGGCTTTGATCATAACTTTTTTTGGTCCAGAATAAAAGGAATCTTCAAATACACTGAAAGTAACTAAAATATCAGTTTGGAAACAATTTTATGGAATTAACAAGAATGTTTCTCAGGCCTTACCAGACTTGATATTCCCATCATCTCGGCAAATGCCATTCCAACGGGTATATAGTGATGCCGAGTGAATATTGTCACTGGTGTGCTTCACTTCCTCTTGTTTCTGACGAATCTTCTCCCAGTTTCGGACCAAGAACACATGATGCTTTAATACAAAGTTCCTACACGTAAAGAACAAAAGACTTCCTTCGTTCATTAATTCAATAAGCATTTATTACATGTCTACATACAAAGCACTGTTAGGTGATAAAGGTGAATACTTGTATGTGAATGGAGTGGTTGTAAAGATAATTATATGGGCAAGACATTCACTTTTGCATCTTGATTTTTTTCACATAGGAGAACATGTCCTTATATTATTTACAAATGACAAGCAAACACCGCTAAAAGGCTACAGAAATTTTGGCAAGTTAAAGTCAGACCATATGTCAGAGATTTATGGAGTATTCGTACAAATTCTAAGAGAAGTTGCAAAAACAAAATATGGGCTTGGGATCACCTATAAGAAGAACTGGACTAGCAGGTAAAGCAAGGACATGTTAGGAAGATATGGGGAATCAGCAAACTATGCAATTAATGGGTACAGTGTCTGTATATGAAACTCTAAACAAATGAATTATATGTATCTGATCCTACTCATGATTGTATTATATTAGATTTTCATAGTAACATCCATATAAATAAATGTGACCTTGGATAAGTCTTAAACTCTCAGCTTAGAAAACAGAGTTTAGATAAATTTTATAGTTACTGACTTTGTCTGGACACCTGTGGAGCTTTGTAAACTGATGCTTGATATCCACCTCTGCAAATTCTGGTTTATGTTTTCTGGGTTGTGGTCTGGGCATTGAGGGGTGTGTGTGTGTTAGTTACTTGGAATTAAAACCAGAGCATAAGGCATGCTAAGTATATGTTCTACCACTGAAATACATCCCCAAGTTCTTGGGAGTTTTTAAAAGCTCCCAGTGCTAATGTGTAGTCAAAGTAGGGAAACACTGGATTAAGTGAAAGGGGCTAAAATTATAGAAGCATGATACTTCCTAAGATATCAGAATGTATATTATGGGAGTTTGTGGAATATGTACCAAGATAAATTGAAAAATAGAGGACACATTCATTTTGTTTATTTCTTATATGGATAGTTCTTATCTGAATATAGGGAATAGCAGAAAATGACCTCTAAAAATCCTTTTTAATTGTGCTGTTAATATCTCAGCAAATAAGCATTAATTTTTTTGGGCAGTGCTGGGGATGGAACACAGGGCCTCATGTACACTAGGTAAGCATTCTACCAGTGAATTACATCCCCAAACTGAGCAGTTATTATTATTATTTTTTAAACAGCATCTTTATTTTATTTATTTATTTTTTTATGTGGTGCTGAGGATTGAACCCAGTGCCTCGTATGTGCCAGGCTAGCACTCTACCACTGAACCACAACCCCTGCTCTGAGCAGTCATTTTAAACCTACTCTGTGCCATGAATTATTATTTTTTAAATATTTTTTTAGATGTTAATAGACCTTTTTTAAAACTTTTAAAATATATATATATATATATATATATTTAGTTGTCAATGGATCTTTATTTTATTTATTTTTTATGTGGTGCTGAGGATCAAACCCAGTGCCTCACACATGCTAGGAAAGCAATCTACCACTGAGTCACAACTCCAACCCCATGAATTCTTTTCTTTTGGCAGTTTAGTGAAGCCTACAGAACCCTTTCTGAATAATTATTTTAAAATTCTTTTTTAATTAATTTAAACTTCTAAGTAATTTATTTTTCTTTTGTTGTGAGGCATCGGGGATCAAATTGAGGGGCTTCTGCATGATAAACAAGTGTTCTACCACTGAGTTACACTCCTGCCCTTTTTAATTTTTTAAATTTAGAGATGACAGGGTCTTACTAAGTTGCCCAGAATGGCCTCAAATGTTTGAACTTCCTTCCTCAGTCTCTACCAAGCAGGTGGATATAATTTTTAATACACAGATTAAAAGGAAACAAATGCACTGAAATATAGTTGCAAAACCATGACAACAAAAAACCCCAAAACATTAAATTTGTGACACAGAAATATACATTTTTTTGGAGGGGTGTGTTGTACTGCGGACAAAATCCAGGGCCTCAGGCATGCTAGGCAAGTACTCTGCCACTTAACTAACGCAGCACTTTCTTTTGAGATGGGGTCTTGATAAGTTGCCCAGGCTGGCCTCAAACTTGCAATCCCCATGCCTCAGTTTCCGGTGTAGTTGGAATTACAGGCATGTGCCACTATGTCTGGTAGGTATCTCTATCTATCTAATCTAGTCTAATCTAGTCAGTCAGTCAGTCTGTCTGTCTGTCTGTCTGTCTATCTATCTATCTATCATCTATCTATTTTTTTTGGGGGGGGGCAGAATAGGGGATTAAACCCAGAAGTACTCTACCAATTAGCTACACCCCAGCCCTTTAAAAAATTATTTATTTTAAAACAGTCTACCTAAGTTTTCAAGGCTGGCCTTGAACTCACGATCTTTCTTCTTTAGCCTTCTGAGCAGCTAGGATTGACTCTGGCTTAAATTAATTTTTTTTTAAATTAAAAAAATTTTTTAGTTGTATATGGACACAATTATCCTTTATTTTTTTTGTGTGTGTGACAATGAGGATTGAACCTAGTGCCTTACATGTTCGAGACAAGCGCTCTCCCACTGACTACAGCCCCAGCCCAAATTAATTCTTAAATGTGTGAAAAGACAGAGTAATGCGTCTAGAACTATAGCAATTTTGAGGTAAAGAGGAACATAAATGCTATTTTGAGGTATTTAAAATATCTGTAACGTGATATGAAAACATCTGTGAATACTGAATACTGGTGATGAAGTCATGGGTATTGCTAATTCTTTCTTCAACCACACACACGCACACACACATTTTGCCTATCATCATATTTGAAGAAAATGACAACTGTCAGAAATCAGGAAATAGAAATAATTATTTCTTCCCACCCAAGGTCACAGATCCTCTGAACCCTTGGCTTAACACCTTTTCTTCTTTTCTTTTTTTTTTTTGGTGGTGCTGGGGAATGAACCCAGGGCCTTGTACTTGCAAGGCAAGCACTCTACCAAATGAGCTATCTCCCCAGTCCCTTTAACACCTCAACCAAATGAGCTATCTCCCCAGCCCCTTTAACACCTCAAGTACAAAACGAATCAACTGAAAGAAGCTTAATAATATTTTAAACTGACAAGCAAATCACCTAATTTAAAAAAGAACTCAGATAGGACCATCTCCTTTTTACCTCTCTCGATTGGACATTGGCTTCATCTGTAATTGGGGCGTCAACCTTGTTGGGGTGTTGATGTTTTCATTGGATTCCTCAGAGAGATGGCCTCTCTGAAAAAAACAAATGGATAACATTACAGGAAAAACAAAACAAAATCAATCAGAAATCACCTCCAGGAATATTAAAAGCACTCCTGTGGTGCTGCCCTTTGCTAATCCCCTTCTTTTAGTAACTTCCTTCAAGCAGCCCACCAGCAGCTCTTGGGGAAAGCCATGAATTCATTATTCACCCTTTTCTTCAGTTTGTGCTTAGACTTTCTCTTTTCTTTGGACCGTCCAGACTTTTTATGTGTGGTCACAGGCTGGCTGCTTTTGCTGCTGGTGAGTCCATTCACGCGTTGACTCTTGCCTCCGATGATTCCTCGACATTTCTCAAAGCCACACTTACAAAGTTGCTTTTAAGGGAAAGAGAATACTTTTTTAAGCCTGCAGTCTCACTTACAAATTCAAAAAGGATGCCTGAACATTTAGACAACCAAAGTTTATCATGAATCAAGGAATCTGAATACACAGGGGAAAAAAAACTGATTGAGAATATAATAAATAGACATGGGTTTCCACTGACAAGGAAAGGAAAAACTAAAGGAACATTTTTTTTTTTTTTGCCAAAAGAACAGACTGATGGGCTGGGGAGATAGCTCAGTTGGTAAAGTGCTCGTCTTGCAAGCACAGGGCCCAGGGTTCGATCCCCAGCACCACAAAAAACAAACAAACAAAAAAACCAAAAATGGTCTGAGACTCAATATGATAGGGCAATTTGTTTCTTCAGAGTTCTTGAACAATAACCAAGACCTACCTATCCTAGATAGTTGGAGTAAAAAGCAAAAAACTGTTTTTTTCATGTACTTCTCAATGTTCTCAATGGTTCCAAGATAATCATGTGTACTTTAGACTCACATTATACAGTGCTATAAGTGACACAGTTCAACTTTCCACTAGGATTTATTATTATTACCTGTTTCTCAACATTGAAGGAATGAAAGTTGTAATCATAAGTGAGTTCAGTTCCAGCAGGCATATCTTTAAGTGCATATAGTCCAATCCGGTATACTCCATTAACAGACCTATAAAAAGAGTAAAGAACATATTTAAAGAATGGGATTCTTAATATCATGCCTGAAAACCAGAAAAATTGGTACAATCACTAATTTGTCTTCCTTGGGTTTTTTCTGTGGTATTGGGGATTGAACCAAGGGTACTCTACCACTGAGGTGGGATTACAGGTATGTACCATCATGCTCAGATTGTCTTTCCTTTGTATCCAATTACTTGTTTCCTAATGATTTTCTAATAAACATTTTTCTATATTTTTAAATTTCTCCTTTATTCATTCTATTACTGAAGTTTTATGAATAAATGCTTCAATTACTTAAAGAGTTCCTGGCTCGTTTCTCTTTAATTTTGGCACTGGGGATTGAATTTGGGCTGCTCTATCACTGAGCTACATCCACAGCCCTTTTTACTTTTTTATTTTGAGTCAGGGTCTCACTAAGTTGCTGAGCCTGGTATTTAACTTGTGAATCCTGTGCCTCAGTCTCCCAAATCACTGAGATGACAGGCATGTACCACCATGCCTGGCAAATTCTTCCATTTTTAATCTCTGTTCTATACTACCCAGACTACTAGATAAACAGTGCACACGCGCACACACACACACACACAGATATTTATTTTATTTTTAGTGGTACTGGGGATTGAATCCTGGGGCTCTCTATCACTAAGCTATATTCTCAGCTCTTTTTTGAGACAAGGTCTTGCTAAATAGCAATCCTCCTGTGTCATTCTCCTGAGTTGCTGGAATTACAGGCATGGGCCACTGTGCCCTGTTAAAGCCATATTTTAGAGAGACTAAAGCAAGAAAAGTTAAGATGTATTATAGCCTGGCATGGTGGCCCATGCCTATAATTAGAGACTCTAGAGGACAAGTTCAAGAAACACCTCAGAAAACTTAGTGAGACCCTATCTCAAAATAAAAAATAAAAAAAATGGCTGGGGATGTAGCTCAACAATCCCCGGTACAGCATAAAGAAAACAAAATAACAACAAAACAAAAAATAAACATGCCTTTAGTCTATGTAGTGGTTTTTTTTTTAAATTTTTAAAAATTATTTGATAATTTTTAAATTATCAAATTTAAATTATCAATATTGTTTGATTCATTCTGTTATTTCTATGTAGTGTTTTAAATATTTTACTGAATAAATAATTTTATCATGGCTAACATTTACTGAGTGTTTGATGTATTAATTATAACATTCTGTTGTATTAACTGATTTAATGCCTCTGACAACTTTAAAAACCAGGTCCCATTATTACTATTGTAACCCCTGTATTACAAATGTGGAAATTGAAGCATACAGGGTAATTTGCCCAAACTCATATAGTTAGTAACTTGGGGAATCAAGTTTCAAATCAAGGCAGTCCAGCTTCAAAATATTAACTACTATGTCATACTGTTAATGGATTATCGCATTAATTTTAAAAATAATGTGGCTTAGAAGTTTATTCATGGTCGTACTGTAACTATGGTAGAACTTAAACTCAGGGGTTAAAAACCAGGCTATTTGACTCCATAGCATGCATCAGTTTGTACCTTTTTGTTGCTGTGTAGTATTCTATTACAAAAATAAGCCACACTTAGTTGCAGTAACATTTGGATTACTATTTATTTAAATATTGATATTCCTGTACATGCATTTTGAACATACTCATTTCTGGTGGGGCTATACAAAGGAGTGGGGTTGCTGGGTTACTACGTCTAGGTATTTAGGAGGTACTGACAAAATTTTACCTTTTTACTTCCCAGTGCTGGGGATTGTACGCTAAGCAAGTACCACTAAGCAACACTTCTTTTTCAAAGAGATTATTATAACAATTTACATTTCCCCAGCAATGTAAGAGCATTCATGTTGCTTAATACCCTCAACATCACTTTTAATTCAGTCCTTAATTCTAGAAATTTTGGAGGGTATGTAGTGGTTTTAAAATTTGGTTTAATATTTTTTCATAATATCTAATAATATTAAGCACTTTTTATGTTTATTGACTGTTTTCATATTCCCCTTTTTGAAACACCTATTATTTTACCTATTTAAAAAATTGAATCATCTCTAATTTTTTGCAGATTCTGTAAAAACAAAAAATACCACCAGGGCCTTTATTAAATAAACAAATTGCAAATAGCTTTCCAGTGTATGGCTTGCCTTGCATTCTTTGAAAGTATCTTTTTTCTTTTTCCTTTTTTTTTTTTTGGTATTGGAAATAGAACTCAGAGGTGCTCTACCACTAAACTACATCCCTAGTCCTTTTATTTTTTATTTTTATTTTTTTGCGGTGCTGGGGATTTGAACTCAGGGCCTTGTGCTTGCACTGAGTTATATCCCCAGCCCCCTAGTCCTTTTATTTTTTACAACAGGGTCTCACTAAATTGCTTATAGCTTTGCTAAGTTCCTGAGGCATGCCATGAATGTACAATCCTCCTGCTTCAGCATCCAAAGTTGCTGGGACTCTGGAGGTATGTGCCATCGTGCCAGGCTAAATGGTACTTTTTTTGGGTGGCATTGGGGGCACTTTACTACTGAGCTATAACCTCAGTCCTTTTTATATTTTATTTTGAGACAGGGTCTCATTAACGAACCCATGCTGTCCTTGAACTTGTGATTGTTCTGCCTGAGCCTTCTGAGTCACTGGGAATTATAGGCAAACGTCACTTTGTCTATCTTGATGTTGAATACCAACTTAATGTTAAATTTGGCTTTAAAAATGCTATCTTTTGATGAATAGAATTTCTTTCTTTTGCAGTGGTGGGGATCACACCCAGTGTCTTGTGCAGACCAGGTTAGTGCTCTACCCCTAGGATGAATAGAATTCTTAATTTTATGAAATTTTATATTATATGGTCAATCCTATTTATGCCCTATTGATCTTTACCTATCCCAAGTAAAAAAAAAAAAGTTATCATTTTTCCATCTAGAAACGTGATTGCTCCAACAGTGATATTTAGGTCTATGATACACTTTAATTCTTCTGTGTAGACTAAGAAACAACGGATTCAGCACTTATTTAAAAAAGCCATCTTTATCCTACTTATATATAGTGAAGGTTTTGTCATAAATTGATAGTACATTTATGGATCTTTGCATACATTCTGTATTCATGTATTATCTATCTCAAGCAAATATTTACTGTGCTAATGAACCTTTATAATAAGTCTTGAAATCTGATGATAGTTAGTCTGCAAATTTTGTTCATTCAGATCATCTTGGCTTTGCTAGGTCCTTTGCAGTTCCTCATATACATGTATGATTTAATAATATATATTAGGGATCAGCTTATTAATATTCATAGAAATTGGATATTGTGTAGATTTGAATTTACATGTAAACTTGGTAAGATTTGACATCCTAAAATATTGAGATTTCCAATCCTTGAACACATTGTAGTCCTCCATTAATTTAGGTCATTTAAAATTTCTCCCATTAATATTTAGTGGTTTCTAGTACAGGGGTCTTAGAAACTTTCATTTGATTTATTCCTACAGACTATTCATCTACAGTCTTTTGTCAAGTTATTATAAATAGCATTATCTTTTATTTTTTATTTTTTTTATTTTTATTTTTATTTTTTTTTGGTGGTGCTGGGGATTGAACCTGGAGCCTTGTGCTTGCAAGGCAAGCACCCTACCAACTGAGCTATCTCCTCAGCCCCCAGCATTATCTTTTAAACTTCACTAAATGGCTGTTAATATACTGCAATACACTCAATACACTTATCTTTTTTATTGGTATTTTTTGTGGTATTGGGGATTGAACCGAGGGCCTTGCACATGCTAGGCAATGGCTCTAAAACTGAGCAATAGTCTCAGCCCTTTTATATTTTTAAGACACGGTCTTGATAAATTGCCTGGGTTGGCCTCAAACTTGTGATCCTGTCTCAGCAGGAAGGATTATAGTTGTGTGCCACCACCATGCACTGCTAGCTACAATTTTTTTTTTTTTTTATATTGGGGGATTGAACCCAGGGGTGATTAACTACTAAACCACATCTCCAAACCTCTGCATTATTTATTTATTTATTTTTTTGAGACAGTCACCCTAAGTTGCTTAGGGTCTTGTTAAATTGCTGAGGCTGGCTTTGAATTTGCATTCGATCCTCTTGCCTCAGCCTCTCAAGCTGCTGGGATTATTATAGGCATGTGCTACTGTACCTGGTGGCTAGATAATCCCCCCCACCCCCTTTTTGGGTATTAGGGATTGAACCAGTGTTGCTTTACCACTCAGCTTAGCCTTGCTAAATTGATGAGGTTGGTCTCAAACTTGTGATCCTCCTGCCTTAGCCTCCCTAGTCACTGGAATTACTGTCATGTGGCCACCATGCCCAGCTACATTTATTTTTTAATGTTCAACTAACTTTTCATTCCTGGAAAAAAATTCCATATGGCTATTATGTATTAACCTTTTTTTTTTTTTTTTAAACATTTCTGGGCTGGGGAGATAGCTCAGTTGGTAGAGTGCTTGCCTCACAAACACAAGGCCCTGGGTTCAATCCCCAGCACCGCCTCATACATGCTAGGCAAGCATTCTACCACTAAGCCAAAACCTCAGCCCTGTATTCAGCCCTGTATTAACCTTTTAATATGCTCCTAGATTTACTGATATTTTTATTTAGGATTTTTGTGTCTAAGTTCATGGGAGATATTTCTTTTAACATCCTGGTTAGGTTTTGGATGAAAGTTATGCTAGGTGTAAAAAGGGAAGAATTTATCTTAAGATTGGTAGTAGTAGCCAAATTTCTTAAGAATGTGGAAGAAATATCATTGAAGATATGTGGACCTTAAGTTTTTTTTTTTTTTTTAGAAATTTTTCAGTGCTGGATGTTGAACCCAAGGCTTTCTGCATGCTAGGCAAGTGCTTTACCAATGAGCTACATCCCCAGTTCTCAAGTTTCTTTTGTTAAATGGTTTAATTATAGCTTCAGGGTTTTTTGTTTGTTTGTTTGGTAGATAGTCAAGACTTTCGACTTCTTGTGTCATTTTTGGTAAGCTGTTTATTTTTAAATTTGTTCTGCTCATCTAACTTTCCAAACATAAAGAAGACCAGGAAAATGGATAAAATAAATCAGTGAATTTTAAAAAAAAGAATACTATTCCACAATAAAAAGCAACTACTAAACGAGATAGATGAATGGCAAAAATACCATGTTTACTGACAGAAGCCAGACACAAAAGACTACAAATACATGAAGTTCTAGAATAGTCAAAACAGAACAAAACAAAACAACAAAAACTCTATCATGATAGAAATCAGAACATTTGAGATATGGGAAAAGAAATCAGCTTTGAGATATGGGAGCACTGACTGATGTAGAAGGGAACTTTTTGAAATGATGAAAACATTCTGTATTTATATAAGGGTGTGGATAACACAGATGCACACATCTGTAAAACTGATGGAAATGTACAATTAAGCTGTGTATTTCTTTGCATATGAATTATAATTAAATTTAAATAAAACAAAATATAAAGTTGTTCATATACAATCACATTACTATTTTGTTTGTGGTGCTGAGGACCAAACCAAAAGCCTTGTGCATATGAAACAAAGTATTTTACCATTGAGCTATATCACATGCCTGCTATTATTTTTTATTGCTTATTAGATATAATTTTTCCCTTCTCAACTAGAATCCAGTCATTTGAGAAAAGAGACCTCATATTTCACTTATTTTTATTTCCTACTGTGACAAATCTACTGATAAAATTAAGTATGCAATATAGACTGAATAAATGAACTGATATGAGATGATTCATATAAGATAGTGCCCAGCACATAGTAAGCATTCAATAAATATGAGGAATCAGTATTATCATAATTACTGTATTTTTCTGGGAGTAGTTAAGATGAACTAAAGAAATAGCAGGAGCTTACCCTGCTTGATGGATTTAGTATAATGAGCAATTGCCTAAGATGCTTTGTATAAACTGACTGAAATTGTGCAAGTTCAATTTCTGGCTATGCTTAATGTCTTCTGTTCTGCTGATTTCTTTGGTTCACCTTTTCCTGCTTTCTTACCATTTCTGCATTTCGCAATTTGGATCACAGCTGTGGTTGATGAATCGGGCCTCATTTCCCATACGGTAACTGTCAATCACCATCCCACTATCCAGGTTCAGACAGTAGTGGTCACTGTGATTATGATACTGCTCAATCATCCTGTTTCTGAAGAGAAAAGAAATTATTTAAAGCCAATTAATGAGTAGGTTGAAAGTTAATTTCCAATTTTTCATTTCCATTCTAATCTTGTACCTTTGCATTTTATTGAAACACCAAATTTACTACTTTACCTGAACTCCTGTTCGCTGACAACCTCCCCTAGGTATTCAATGATGAACTGTCCAGCTTTAAGGGGTTCTTTGGTTCTGATTCCCCAACCCTTTTCCTCAGCTCGAAATCGTTCTAGACATTGCACCCACTCATGCCTCTGTATCCTCTGGTTACAGCACTGCTCACCACAGGGGCAAGTGTTGGGGGAACACTCAGCAAAGATCATTCTAGAAAGAGAAGAAATTAACTGTATATCAATTTACATGACACGTTTTATCTTATCCTTCTTTCATATTATAACTAATCTATTTTTTTATATCTATTTTTTTTTTTTAGTAGTGGAGACAGAACACAGACACAGGCGTGCTCTACCACTGAAGTATATCCCTAGCCCTTCTTATTTTTTGTGATAGGGTCTTGTTAAGTTGTCCAGGCTCAGGCTGCCAAGTTGCTGGGATTAAAGGCATGCACCACCATACCTGGTTCATAGAATACTTTTTAAAAAAAAATTTTTAGTTGTAATTGGATACAACACCTCTATTTTATTTATTTATTTATTTTTATGTGGTGCTGAGGATTGAACCCTGTGCTTCACACATGCGAGGCAAGTGTTTTACCACTAATCCACAACCCCAATCCTATAAAACATTTTTAAATGACTATATGAAATTTAAAAAAAAAATTTTTTTTTTTTGGTACCAGGGATTGAACTCAGGGGCATTTAACCACTGAGCCATATCCCCAGTTCTTTTCTGTATTTTATTTAGAGACAGGGTCTCATTGAGTTGCTTAGGGCCTTGCTAAGTTGCTGAAGCTGGTTTTGAACTTGCAACTGTTCCGCTTCAGCCTCCTGAAAAAGCTGCTGGAATTACAAGCTTTCATCAATGCATCTGCTTACTGAAATAAATTTTTAATAAAAGTAGCTATACCACAAAGATCATAATATTTAATTAAAGATTAACAACAAGAATTTCCAAGTCATTCTTTAAACCCCGGACGCTTTTTGTAAATTATTATGCTAAGTGTCAACGCAGTATCTGGGATAAGCACCATTATTATTTATCAATATCAAGAATGAATTAACTGCCATGCCTACCAATAGCACCAGTGAACGGGGAGGCTGAGGCCCTAGGCAATTTAAATGAGACCCTATCTCAAAATGAACAAACAAAAAAGGGCTGGAGATTTGGCTCAGTGGTTAAGCACTCTGGGGTTCAATCCCTGGTCTAAAAACATTAAAAAAAAAAAAAAGAATGAACTGACAACCATAGTAAAACCAATCATTCAGTGATTACACTGAACACTTTGTCGCAGCTCATGGTCATTTTGACTTTGTAAAGAAATTATGGTAAACTGGGTGGGGGATGGAAAGATAGTGGACTGAGACAGACATTATTACCCTATGTACATGTATGATCATAGGAATGGTGTAAATCTACATTATGTACACTCACTATTATTATTTTAAAGAAATTTTGTATCTTATTACTGGAAATGATATTTTCATGTTGAAAATAACATTTCTAGTATATATGACTGGATGAACTCATAACTGCTAATAATCAGTAAGTAAAATTTTTTGAACATAGTAGATGAAAGTTGTTACACATGTCTTCTCACTGCTTTCTTTTTGAAAATTCCTTGATCTTTTATGGGAGCCACTTAGTTTTGGTGCATGCTTTGGAATCCTACTTAGGCTGTTAAGCATGATTAAAACACGAGCTGGAGCAGTGGCACATGCCTGTAATTCCAGTGGTTGAGAAGACCCTGAGGCATTGAAGATGTCAAGTTCAAAGCCAGCCTCAGCAACTTAGAGGCCCTGAGCAACTCAGCAAGACACGGTCTCAAAATAAAAAATAAAAAGGGCTGAGGACACAGTTTACTGGTTAAATGCCCCTGGGTTCAATCTCTGGTATAAAAACAAATACATACATAAATAAATAAATTAAATAAAAAATAAAATAAAATAAAATAAAATAAGGAAGGACCAGGTGTGGTGGTGGCACACACCTGTAATTTTGGCAACTCAGAAAGGTGACACAGGAGGATCCCAGTTTGAGGCCAATCTGGGCAACTTAGTTGTATCCTATCTCAAAATAAGATTTAAAAAACAACTGGGGATTTAGTTCAGTAGTAGAACACCAGTGGTTTCAATCCTCATTATTGAAAAATTGTGGTTTCTGCACTTGAAGATTACTGGAATATACTCAATGTTTGGAAAAATTCTTAAATTATTAGTAAAAACAGGTTTCTATTCATTGTGTCAGGAAAATAAAATAAGTTTTCCAAAATCTGAAAGTAGATGCTGTGAACTAAGATGTGCAGTTTCTGATTTAGCAAATAAATTGCCATTATCTTAGGTAGTAATGCCTTTGAGAAACTAGAGAATATTTTTTTTCCTCAACATAATCTAGACCATAAATTCTACTCCTTACTAAGGTAACTAAATAACACTGGGAAATGTATTAGTGTGATCAACTTAACTAGCTATGAAGATTCACATTATTCTCTGTGTACAGAAGTGGGGTTTTCATTTGAAATAAATTCCCACTGTGAATCATGCCAGATCAGGAACTGAATAAGCCTTGAAGGTAGGGGAGAGGGAGTGACTGTGACCTCTTATTTTTTGGGACCAGGAATTTGAGGATCTGTGGGCCTTTTCGAAAATGGGTAAGTTGGGGCTAGGGTTATAGCTTAGTGGTGGAGCTCTTGCCTTGCACATGTGGGGCACTGGGTTTGATCCTCAGCACCACATAAAAATGAATAAATAAAGATGTTGTGTCCACTACAACTAAAAAAATATATATATATTAAAAAAAAAGGTGGGCAAATTTAAGCAAGCTGTACTTATTACAATAAAAGTTAAACAGGAACTAAAAGGGAGTGAAAAAAGGTCCCTTGAGTGAGGTGTATACACCTATAATCTCAGTTATTCGGAAGTGTAGGCAGAAGATTGAAATTTGAGGCTAATTTAGCAAGATCCTGTCTCAAAATGAAAGGACTGAGGCCAGGTATAGTGGCGCAGGCCTATAATTTCAGTGATTCTAAAGACTGAAACAGGAGGACCACAAATTTGAGGCTAGCTTCAGCAATTTAGCAACTTAGTAAGACTCTATCTTGAAATAAAAAATAAGGTCTGTGGATGCAGCTCTGTGGCAAAGCACCCCTTGCTTCAACCCCCGGCACTGAGAAAAAAAAAAAAAAATGTTTAGCTTAGAACCTGTGAACTCAGGGTAACCTCTGCCAGAGGCATTGTAAGTTTTTCTAGGATGGATGGGGGTTTGTGTGTACACATTTTTTTGGTACCAGGGATTGAAACCAGAGGAACTTAACTGTGATGGGCTGACAGATCTGGCTCCATGAGAATGTTATAGGCCAGACTCTAAGGGAAATGACTAAACAGACTCCATTTTGCTCTGAGACTCCAAGTTATGTAGAAAATAATTTTCTCCCATGGGAACACCCTGCCGTTGTACCCATCATCAGTTTCTTAGCATGACATGTTTAATAATATACAATGGTAACTCCTATGCAGTAAAAATTGCTCTCCTTTGACCTCTATTGCTCTTAACCAATGTACCATGTAAACGGTAACTGTGTGGATATTAGCAACCATTCTTTTGTTTGTACCTAGGTAAGGGTCAGTTTGACCCACATCTGTTGATGATCTCATGATGTTAGTTTGTAATTTTGAAACATAGCAACAGACACTTATGATTGATGTGATTTTTGGTATAAGAACCCCTACAACCCTGTGTTTGGGGCTGTTCTCCCATTAGCCATTTTTTGGGGCATTGTGTGAGATAGTCAGCTGGACAGCCTAATAAAGACTCTCAAATATGGACTTCTCAGTGGTGATCGGTCTGTTCTTAAGTTGCGCCCCATAACATAACCACTAAGTTACATCCTCAGCCCTTTTATTTTTTATTTTGTGACAGGGTCTCACTAAGTTGATTAGGGTCTTGCTAAGATGTTGAGGCTGGCTTCAAACTTGCAATCCTCCTGTCTCAAGCTCCTAAAGTGCTGGGATTACAGGCATATGCCATTATGCCTGGCAGCAATATACTTTTATATTGCCAGAAGCATTCAGTTTTTATAAAAAATAATTTATTCATTCTCTGGTAGTGGGGAATGAACCCAGGGATGCTTTACCATTAAGCTACATTCCTAGCTCTTGAAACTTAATTTATTTTTATTTAAAAAATTTTGAAATCTTTTGGTTGGGGATGAAACCCAGGGGTGCTTAATTCCTAAGCCACATCCCCAGCTGTTTTTTATTTTGAGATAGGGTCTTGCTAAGTTGCTTAGGGCCTCACTAAATTGCTGAGGCTGACTTGTCATCCTTCTGCCTCAGCCTCCTGAGTTGCTAGGATTATAGGGGGGCAGTTTGTAGACTTGCAACTAATTTGCAAATGTACTTTAGTCATAGAGAAACTTGGTTCAGTTTTAAATCTGGTGTTTATATGGAAAGGAACAACAAATTCTGAGGCATGATGTTAAAAAAATCTAACTTTTAAAAAAAGATTTTCAAGTACTTATCTGAAATTATTATTAGAAAATCATTAACTGTTTTATTTTTATTTTTTGCAGTACTAAGAGTTGGACCCAGGGGCATACTAGCCCTAAGCTACATTCTCAGCTCTTTATTTTTTGTTTTGAGACAGGGTCTTGCAAAGTTGTTGAGACTAGCTTTAAAATTTGGATCCTGGGGCTGGGGAGATAGCTCAGTTGGTACAGTGCTTGCCTTGTAAGCACAAGGCCCTGGGTTCGATCCCCATCACCCAAAAAATAAATAAATAAAATTTGGATCCTCCTGCCTAGCCTCTCAAGTAGCTGAAATTGAAGGCATGTGCCACAGTGCCTAGCTAATTGTTTCAAAAAATAGCCCTGAATAAAATGATTCTGGACCACTTGCAAATGAGTCAACTGAGAAATACAAAGGCAGATCCTATAGATACTTTAATACCTGCCACCAATATTTATAGAACCTTGAACATGAACAGGAAAGACAAAGTCACCCTACATTTTAGCTGGTTTCATTTATCTGCACCTTTATGTGGGTTACTTTATAAGTAGGAATACATTAAAAGAAATTTTACTTTTCCTTACATATTTATACATTTATCACATTATCTTGTTATTCATTCTATATATGCCAATGTAGTGATCACATTCCAATGACAATCAGCACTGTATCTGAGGGTTTGCTTTCTCTTTACTTAGGGAAGTTTTTTTTCTTTTATTTTTGAAGAAAAGTAATACAATGTAAAGGATGAATATCTGTACTTATGATATAAAATAACTGATGTAATTTGTAAGGCAAATATCCAAATTTCAATTTTTAAGTGATCAAAAAAAAAAAAGGGGGGGGGGGTGCTGAGGTTAGGTACTGTGGCGCATGCCAGTAATCTTAGCAAGTCAGAAGGTTGAGGAGGAGGATCCCAATTTTGAGGTCAGCCTCAGCAATTCAGCAAGACCCTCAACAATTTAGCAACTATTTCAAAATAAAAATATGAAAAGGTCTGGGGATGTACCTCAGTGGTTAGGCACCCTTGGGTTCTATCCCCTGTACATATGAACCAACTAACCAACAAACCAGACTAAGGGCAGCTCAGTTGTACAACACTTGCCTAGTATGTGAGAGATCCTGGGTTCAATCCCTAGTTCAGGGAGAAACAAAATGAAAACCCTAAGTGCTTATACAATTAATATGGTATAGAAGAAAAACCATGACTTGTGTTTTTCATTTTTGTGGGTCTGGGATTGAATTCAAAGGTATTTTACTACTGGGCTGCATTCCCAGTTCATTTTTATTTTGAGACAGGGTCTCAGTGAATTTCTGAGGGTCTTGCTAAGTTACTGAGGCTGGCTTCACATTTGTGATCCAACTGCCTCAGTCTCCAGAGCAACTGGGATCAATGGCATGTACCACTGCACCTAGTAAGACTCTTGGTCAAACAGATGTAAATTTAAATTCTGTCTCTGTCTTTCAAGTGCTATATAATATGGAGCAATTTACTGTCCAAATTCTAAGCCCCTTCATCTAGAAAACATAAAACTATCACCTACCTCACAGGACTATTGTCAGGAAGAAAGGCACTAAACAATGAGGCTGCATCTATATTATGGTAATTTCACAGACAATAAAATAGTATGTGAAAAAATACAGTAATGTTAGCATCTGAAGAAATATATTTAAACAACTCTAAGGATATAATACTTTCAAATATTAACCTAACAGAACACTATATCTCCAAAAATAAATTGACATAAATACATAAAGCAAGTAGGACTATGAGAAAATAAGTATATTTATATATTGGCAGTGATATCATAAATTAACTTGATATTTAATTGGAGCTATCTGACAGTATATAAAAATATATATAAATGCTTACACATACACTCATGTGTTATACACATTTTTTTTTGAGAATGTACTCTAAGGATTTAAAAAAAGGGACTCTATACCAAAGAGTTTCATAGCAGTCACATTTTCAATAGCAAAACATTAGAAATAACTTAAATGGCAATAGAATAGTCAATTATGGCATATCAACGGATAGATAATAATAAAGTTTTTAAAAGTGATGAGTTCATGGGCCATAGTGATATGTAAATATGTACATTTAAAATCTTTTTAACTGAAAAATAATCAGTGCACAAAATGCTTTTCCATGTCATCAGCTATTATAGTGATGTAGTAAGGTAGAATTTCCCAACTAATATGCTAAAGCAGGAGGTACTGAAACATATTCCTTGATCCCACTAGACAAGTGACTAGAGAATGGGAAGCAGTTGTTTTTGGTTAGGACAACTATTCAGAATAGGAAGTACTGATGCGAAATTCACTGGTTCTTTTTGTGTGATAAACTGGTTTATTTCAGAACCAATAAGTTGTATTTCTACTCCTTTGCCTCTATTTCCATTTTGAAATTTCAATGTCATGTTAAACTAAATGATACCAAAACAAAACCATTAATTCTTTTCTCCAAATCAGTTAAGACCAAACTTTCCATCTCTGAGGACAGTATTACCATCTCTTTAGCACTAAAAACTCAGTCATTATGTACATACCCTCTATAAAGATACATCTGCAGTTTTCCTCCAAAACAAATCATGGCTTTCTTTACTCTCAGTGCCACTGTCCTACTCTACTTCCTATTATTGTTATCAAATATCGATATCTAGGAAGGTGTGTAAGACTGTATTTATTAATACTTCATAAACTGTCTCATATAATTCTATGAATGTTATTATCTTACTGTATTCTCACAAAACCCACAAAATGAAGGCATTTTTATCAAAGGGTTTAAAATAACGTTCCCCAGGACTCAAAAGTATTTAAGAGGATTTAAATTCAGGCAAAGACTATAAATATCATTCTTTTTTTGTTACTATAATCAGTCCATCAGTTAGGTTTTATAATCTGTGTACAATCTTTTACAATCTGTGTACAATTTCTTGAGAGGAAATCCAAGAGCCTACTTAACTAAACCTCCAAAGATGTCATGTTTCTATCTTGAAGGCTTTATAATTCAGAGGAATCAGTTACAGTACCTATTGAGGCAGTCATCCACACAGCCCTTCCTGGTGTCATCATCTGGCTTCTTACAGTTACAGGTGGTAGCCTCATAACCAGAAAGGGGTTTGACATCAACGTAGACATCTTGAGAAGACAGCAAAGAATAGTTGGTGATATATCAGATAATTTTTCTAGTGCCAGGCTAAGAACACTGATATTATGGAGGCAGAAAAATAGCTTGAGTTACTCACTTGAACGAATTTTTTTATACAGTGGAACATCTGGCTTCTTGTATAGCTAGAAGAAAAAAGAAAAATCTTGATACAGCATTTTACTTCAAATGCTAAACGGTGGCAAAAATCCCTAAAAATACCAGAAACTATCCCTCTACTCTGCTTATATAAAAATATTTATAAGACTTTCTGGGTTGGATACAAACTCTTGTTGTGATCACTTTTTATCCCAAAATAAAAGGTGAGAAATAAACAGAAGCATGAAATAGTGAACGGAAATGTATTTTCAATTATGTTTCTTCAGTATGTTGTTGGATAGGTTTATGTGAAAATCCCACTGAAGACCAAAGTTATTTCTTTGGACAAATTAAGATTCTATTTGTCTCTATCAAAACAAAGTAAAGGGAAAAACAAACAAACAAACAATAACAAAGGAAAGGGCTTAGGAGTATAGCACAGTGGTAAAGTGCATGCACAGCGTGTGTGATATCCTGAATGCAATTCCCAGCACCAAAACCAGAAACAAACAAACAAAAAAAAAAAACCACACACATAGGAATTGTTTGGATGGTCTGGGTAGGTATATTAAAATAAAAAGATGGGTACTTTGGTTTTTTACCCCTTGTCTTGACTGGAAATTGTAGGAAAATTTTAATGAAGTCAATTAATTTAAAAATTAAATGGGAGGAGGCAGGCAGGAAAAACGGAGGGCTCACATTTAAATCAAAAAGGAAGGGAGGGATAAAAGATGATTAGAAGACAAATTGAAAGCCTGCATGTATTTTGCTATAGAAGATAGAACAAAACAAATGGCAACTTGGAGTAAACTGGACTGTTTATTCATCTATTCTAATAATTTCACTGTAATTTTCTGTCCATATGTTCAAAGCACCGTTTCCACTGTTAAAAGTTGAGACAAACATATTCAAGAGAGACCAGAGAAGAAAAGGCAGAGGGGAATGTCAACTGCTTTTGGCTTTCTGAAGTTAACCTCTGGTAGTATTTTGTCAAAATTCAAAAGTGTGTTCACTTAATTTCTAAGAGTACTCCTATTGCGAGTGTTTTTTCTCAATATGGAGCCTGGACGTTATAACTTAATACAGAAATCACTAGGAAAACTTTTGAATTAGGGATGCAAGAGGAAAAAAAAAACATACGTTTCTATTTTTAGTTACCAATATACTTAAAGGTCTTCTAGAGATACAAGAGCATTAAACATTTCCCTGCTTCCTTTGGTAGAAAAATCTCTTTTGTATGTGAAAAATAAATTCCAAACCAAAGGGAAGGAGCCAACAAAAATAGTCTGAAATTTCCTAGAGCTGCTGGCAATACATCTGTATTCTCCTGAGACCTCCAACAAACAGAATTCTTATAGAACAAAATCTTTGCTACCAGAATAAAAGCCAAGAATAACAACAGAAGGTTGCCTAGGGAGGCAGGAACTTACTGCTATTTTGCAGTCTGAGTATAGGCATATAGGTCACATTAAATATGGATGCAAATTCACTTTCTCTTGATATTTCCCAAGATGTTTGAAAACATAACAAGAGGCAGAAGAAGAGACTTAAATTCCATGCCCTCCACCCCTCACCCCTTAAGAATGAAATCTGGTAAGATAGGCCCTTTGTACCTGATTGTGTTTCCACTGCCAGAGAATGTCGTAAGGAAGCTGGAAGTCAATTCTCTTTTGTCTTAGATACTTTCCTGAAACAAACAAAAAAATTCATCAATTTCAACACCTATTCTGATATGCACTCATACAAAGGGATCAAGCAACCACAATATCAAATATAAACTGACAAGAGAATAAGAATTTTTTAAATTTTATGAATTTTTTCCACCATGAATTTGATTTGTTTTATTTTGTTGGAACCAGGGATTGAACCCAGGGGCACTTAACCACTGAGCCACATCCCCAGCCCTTTTTATTTTTTTTATTTAGAGATGGTCTCACTGAGTTGCTTAGGGCCCACTAAGTTGCTGAGGCTGGCTTTGAACTCGCAATCGTTCTTCCTCAGCCTCCCAAGTCACTGGGATTACAGGTGTGGGCCACTGCACCTTACTTCACCATCAATTTTTAATTTCAGACTTCTTCAACTATACCCCATGTGACATATACTAAAGATATATTTTAAATTTTACAGTAGTTTCTATAAAATAAATAACAGTAAAATTACTACCAAAAATACACAGGTCATTATGAAGTTAACAAAACACTAAGAATTTTTTGATAATTGAAATGATTAACCATATACATGTGGCATCTGCTCTCCTCTCCATTATTACATTAAGTGCAACACTGACAACAATTAGGAGAAATCTCATTATTTTAATAACTCAAGAGTCCATTCAAATTTATGACATTTAACATTTCTTTCAACCTACTGAAATACTATTATATTTTGTGGGGGTACAAGTATTTCAATCTGGGTGTGCTCTGCTACTGAGTCACATCCCCAGCCACTTTTATTTTGAGACAGGGTCTCACTAAATTGCCGAGGCTGGCCTCTAACCTGTGATCCTCCAGACTTAGCTTCCCAAGCAGCTAGGATTATAAGTGTATAATCACGGGCCAAATTTCAAAGCTCTCTTTTTACCTTAAGAAGCCCTCTCCAGCGCCAGCTTCTTTTACTGTTTATGATCTTTTGTCTTCTCCAACCCCTAGAATACTTAACTCTCTTGTGGAAGGCCTTATATTTTTTCCTTGGTATTTGGCTATTTATTCTTTCATTTGTCTCTAGACCAGCAGTTCTCAAATTGTGCTCTGCTGACTTAAGAGAATCTGAGAGGTCAAAACTATTTTAATGACCCTACTACTATACACCTTTTTCATCGTGGTGAAATTTGAACTGATGGCATAAAAGCAACAATGGGTAAAACTTCTGGCATTGTTGTACAAATCAAGGCAATGGCACAAAACAATACTTGGAGTCCCTGTATTATTTTCAACACATATATGGGAGGGGAAAAAGGTTAGAAATATTTGAGAATGTTCCTTTTTTATTTATTAATTTTTAAAATTTTTATTTGTTCTCATTAGTTATACATGATAGTAGAATGTATTTTGATATATTATACATATATGGAATCATTCAAGAACGTTCCTGACAAAGAAGTAAAAACTACACTAACCTTGACCCACAAGTCAAAATTTTTAATATTCTGCGTAACACAATGGAAGTATGCATAAAGTATTCCTGTTGCCTACTGAAGTAGGACAGCTATTCCAGGGAAGAAGCATTTATGAAAATATTTGAAACAAACTGCTTTCTCCTATTATCTATTTATTTACTTATTTTTTGGTACTGGAGATTGAATCCAGGGGTGCTTTCCCACTGAGCCACAACTGCAGTCCTTATTTTGAGACCTGGTCTCACTAAGTTGCTGAGGCAGATCTGAAACTTGGGATCCTCCTGCTTTAGCCTCTTGAGTTGCTGGGGTTATAGGCTTCAGTCAATGCAACTAGAAGACTAGCTGCTTTCTTCATGGGACACTATTTTTACTTGCAAGAACTGACAAAGTATGGTTACTAAAATATGGGAACTGAAATCAAGCAATGTGACTTTGTCACTTCAAAAGTACAACTGACAGCTGGGTGGCAGAGGCGAATGCCTGTAATCCCAGATACTTGGAAGGCTGAGGCAGAAAGATTACAAGTTCAAGGCCAGCCTCTGCCATTTAGCAAGATCTGTCTCAAAAAACCAAACCAAACCAAACAACAACAAACAAACAAACCCCAAAAAAACAAAGAAGGATAACTGACAGCATTTGTAGCCAAAGATAAAATTTGAGATTTCAGTGAACACTGGAATTTGGGAAAACTTGTGTTGACTACTGTGAGCTTCTCAGTTTTCCAATACTGAAAGTCTTCTGATGAAATCAGTGGTGATAACAAATGTGAATATTCTGGCATACATATGTAGAATGAAAGAAATACAGAATTTAGTGATTCTCCCCCCAGCTGTGTGTGTGTGTGTGTGTGTGTGTTACTAGGGACTGAATCCAGGGGTGCTGTACCACTGAGCTACACCTGTCACGAATATAAAGTTTGATAAAGGGTCTTGTATTTAGCCCATACTAGCCTGAAACTAGCCATCCTCCCTGTCTCAGCTTCCTAGTAGCTGAGATTACAGGCATGCATGAGCCACAGCTCCCTGTGAATTCAGTGATTTTTTTCCCTCACTGATCAACATAAGACATGATAAATGGGTAAAGTTCCATCCAAATTGCAAGAGACGAATGGATTTTAATGTAACTGACTACAAAGACGCTCACTGATTTCAAATTGCATACGGCAACTAACCTTAAAGGAATTATCTCATTTATACTTTTGGTAAGGTATAAAAAAATCCAATTAATGACTGGGGTTGTAGCTCAGTGGTGAAGCACCTGCCTCGCACTTGCAAGGCACTGGGTTCGATCCTCAGCACCATGTAAAAATGAATAAATAAAATAAAGGTATTGGGTCCATGTACAACAACAACAAAAAAATTTGATTATCTGAAGTTGGTGTTGAAATATTCCTTGTTTTCCAACACATGTGTGTGAGGTCATATTTCTTCAAAAATTATACTCAAAATAACATAACAAAAAACTGAATGCAAAAATATTAGAAAACCCAGCTGGGTGTGGGGGCACATGCCTGTAATTCCTGCAATTTGGGAGGCTAAGGCGAGAGGATTCTAAGTTCAAGGTCAGACTCAGCAACTTAGACCTAAAACAGCTTAGTGAGACCCTGTCTCAAAATAAAAAGTAAAAATGGCTAGGGATGTGGCTCAGTGATTAAGTGCCCGTGGGTTCAATTCCAGGTTTAAAAAAAGAACAGAAGAGAAAGAAAATCCGGCTGTCTTCTATTAAGCCAGGCATTAGAAACATTTACATACAGCCACATCAATGTTCATAGCTGCTCAATTCACTATAGCCAGATTGTGGAACCAACCTAGATGCCCTTCAGTTGATGAATGGATAAAGAAATTGTGGGCATATATATACAATGGAATATTACTCCGCCATGAGGAATGACAAAATTATGGCATTCGCACGCAAATGGATGAAATTAGAGGATATCATGCTAAGTGAGATAAGCCAATCTCAAAAAACTAAAGGACGAATGATCTCGCTGATAAGCGGATGAGGACATACGGGGGGGGGGGGGGGGTAGGAGGGGTTAGTGTTAGTGTTAGGGTTAGGGTTAGGTTTAGGGTTAGGGATAAGGAGGGTGGTAAGAATGAGGAAGAAAGGAATGTATAGAGGGAAAAGAGGGGTGGAAGGGGAGGGGGGAAGGGAAAAAAAACAACAAAATGAATCAAACAACATTGCCCTATGTAAATTTATGATTTTTAATAAAAAAAAAAGAAACATTTACAAAAATGTAAAATTAACTTATCTTTTTTATACTGAGGCTATAACCCCAGGGCACTTGCCACATCCCTACTCCTTTTATATATTTTATTTAGAGACAGGGTCTCAATGAGTTGTTTAAGGTCTCTCTAAGTTGCTGAGGCTGGCTTTGAACTCCTGATCTTCTTGCCTCAGCCTCTTGAGTCACAGGGATGTGCCACTGCACCTGGCTGAATAAAATTCTGGCACATACAAATAATGTAACATTATGTAGTTAACAAAATGAAATGGGGAATATATGTATTTGTATGATAATATAACATGTCTCCAAGTTTTTGAACATTATAGTTCATTTCTGTAAATACTAAAAAAATTAAATAGCCATATACAGTAGGACTGACTGGGAAGGGAGGCATGAAGGAAATTTATGGGGTGATAGTAGTATTACTGAAAAGTTTGGAGCCAAGAAGTGGTGGTGCAGACTTGTAATCCCACTTGGCGGAGACAGGAAGATTGCAAATTTGAAGCCAGCCTAAGCAATTTAACAAGGTCCTAAGCAAGTGGGACTGTCTCAAAAGTAAAATATTAAAAAGGGATGTAATAAAATGCATTTAAAAAATATTTTTCAGATGTTGATAGACCTTTATTTTATTCATTTATTTACATGTGGTGCTGAGAATAGAACCCAGTGCCTCACACATGGTAGGCAAGCGCTCTACCACTGAGCCACAACTCCAGCTCCAAGGTGCATGCATTTTTATTTATTTATTTATTTTTAAATTCTTTGTGTGTGTGTGTGTGTGTGTTGCTGGGGATGGAACCCACAGCCTTGGGCACGAGTGGCAACTACCAACTGAGCTATACTCCTAGCCCCAAGGTTCCTGCATTTTTAAAAGCAGAAAATGTACATCAAAGATTTGTGTATTTTATTTATGATAAATTCACCTCAAGAGACAAACTTATAAAGCAATACTGAGATCCTGATTCTGGAATGTTAAACACGTAGGGGTTGTGTGCATGAATATATGTATATCATCCTGCCCCCAACTTCAACTCCATGCAGGGAATGAACCCAAGGCTTCACACATACTAGGCAAGTGCTCTACCCCAGCACTAGGGGATATATTAATGCTTGCAGTTAATCAATCAATCTATCTATTTTCAGAGGCACAGACAGAAACATAGAAACAAAAGGGAGAATGGGGGCAATCTCAAGATACAGGCTTTTGGGCTAAAGCAAGGAATACACATTCAAGGGAGAATGCATACTATTTCCAGAGAGTCAGCATGCAATTGAGAGTACATCTAAAGATAGATTATCACATGTATAGAGATGGATACAGATACACATATAACAAACCAAATAACATAAAATGTTAGTGACAGAATTTAAGCGATAGGATATTGTGTATTCCCTGTAAAAAAATTCTCCATTTTCCTGAATGATGAAAACTTTCTCAGAAGTGGTAGCAAAAAACCCCAGCTATATATGCATAGGAAAAGTGTGAAAGGGTGTACGTGAAACTGTATGCTTTGGAAGAAGACTTCTTGCCTCAGCCTCCTGAGTTGCTGGGATCAAGGCATGTGCCATTGCACACAGCAAGCGTCATCTTTAATTTCTTATTTTCAGTTTTTTGGTACCAGGGATTGAAACCAGGGGCACTTAACCATTGATCCACATCCCCAGCCATTTTTATTTTTTTTATTTTTATTTTGAGACAGGGTTTTGCTACCTTACTTAGGGCCTCACGAAGGAGCTGAGGCTGACTTTCTGAACTTGTGATCCTTCTGCTGGGAAGGCATGTGCCACCACATTCGACAAGCTTCATCTTTTAATTCACATTCTATATAAAGAGTTTTAAACACAATGCCATGAACTCATCAATACTTAATAATACTTAAAGTAAATGTAATTTTTAAAAGCAAATGCTAAACCAAGGGAGGATGAGGCAGTTGGATTACAAATTAGAGGCCAGCCTTTTTAGTGACATCTTAAGCATCTTAGTGAGATCCTGCCTCAAAATGAAAAAAACAAAGAGGCCTGGGGCTGTGGCTCAATGGTAAAATGCCTCTAGGTTCAATCCCCAGTAGGAAAAAAAAAAAATTCTGCCAGGCATGGTAGCACATACCTGTAATCCCAGCTACTCGGAAGGCTGAGGCAGGAGATTCTCAAGTTGGAGGCTACCTGGACAAATTGCTGAAAGTCTGTCTTAAACTAAATAATAAAAAGAACTTGGGATGTAGCTCAGTGGTAGAAGACCCCTGGG
Organism: Sciurus vulgaris; assembly: GCF_902686455.1. Classification (NCBI taxonomy): domain Eukaryota; kingdom Metazoa; phylum Chordata; class Mammalia; order Rodentia; family Sciuridae; genus Sciurus; species Sciurus vulgaris. The sequence continues at coordinate 116,483,914 of NC_136461.1, forward strand.
TTAAATTCCCAGTATTAAAAAAAAAAAAGAAATCATTTTCCAACCATTTGCATTTAGTATGTAGGAATACAATTGATTTTTTTTACAAATGGAATTTATATTTTAGGTTCATAACAAAACTAAGTATAAGGTACACAGATTTCGCATATGCCCTCTGCCTCCACATAATAGTTACCCTCATTATAAACATCCCTCATCAAAATCATTCATTTGTGAGGTGTCTGTTCATTCAAATCAGCATACTACAGTGATGCAGCCACATCAATGTTCAGAGCTGCTCAATTCACAATAGACAGAGTGTGGAACCAACCTAGATGCCCTTCAATTGATGAATGGATAAAGAAACTGTGGTATATATATACAAAGGAATATTACTCAGCCATAAAGAATAATAAAATTATCGCATTTGTAGGCAGATGGATGAAATTGGAGAATATTATGCTAAGTGAGAAAAGTCAATCTCAAAAAACCAAAGGACAAATGATCTCGCTGATAAGCGGATGATGACACATAATGAGGGGTGGGAGGGGGGCAAGAATGGAGGAAGGAGGGACTGTATAGAGGGAAAAGTGGGAGGGAAGGGAAAATAACAGAATGAATCAAACACCATTACCCTATGTAAATGTATGATTACACAGATGGTATGCCTCTACTTCATGTACAACCAGAGAAACAAGTTGTACCCCATTTGTTAATAATATAAATCAAACAATAAAAAAAAATCATGCATTTGTTACAAATGATAGCTAGAATCAAATAGTAGACAGACTTTTCAGATTGGTTTCTTTTACTTAGGAACATGACTGTTGCATCAAACATTAGGAGTAAAATCAGTTTTTGAAGAATATGATCATTTAAAAACAATGTTTCCTGTGTCCTTACTACTCCTTGTTATTATATTATTTTTTCTGTAGCTCTCTATTTTCTATACAACTAATGGAAATAGTTTTATTTCTTCCTTCCAGATATTTATGACTTGTGTTCATCTTTTTTTACTCAATACAATGCTAGACCATTCAGATAATGCTTAGTGTAAATAGCGAGAGCAGACATCTTTACTTTCTTTTCAATCTTAGGAGGAAGCATCAATATTTCACCATTAAGTATGATGTTAAGTATAGATGCCTTTTATAAGATTAAGAAAACTGTGTTCTAGTTTTAAGAGTTTTTTTGCATTGTCTTAATTTTTTAAAATTTATTTTAAAATATTTTTTAGTTGTTGATGGACCTTTGTTTATATGTGGTGCTAAGAACTAAACACAGTGCCTCATATATGCTAGGCAAGCGCTATGCCACTGAGTCACGACCCCAGCTCTGCATATGTCTTTAAGATGGCTTTTGTTCTATAGCTGTTTCTATGCCCTGATGCCTTTATCTGGTTTTATGTCAGCACTGCAGAAGCCTCATAAAACAAGCCTATTTTCTGAAAGTAAGACTGGTGGTGTAATGTCTTTCTCAAACATACAACAGATTTCACCATGGAAGCTACGTAGAAATAGAATTTTTAAAAAGTGAGCAATTTTGGTAAGGAATTCACTTTCTTAAGATACAGACTGATGTTCTACTTCATCTTGTGTCAGTTTTCTGTATTATTCTAAAGGAATTTGTCTACTTCATCTAAATTATGTAATACACTGGCATAAAATTATCCCTAAAAATACCTTATTAACCTCTTATAACTGTAGGACCTGAAGTGATAACATCTCTTATTTCACAATTTACCGATAATTTGTGTTATTTCTCATTTCTCGCTCTTTTCAAACTTGTTTCTTTACTATGTAAAAAAATTTTTTAAATGCCTTCATTGTTTATTTATTTTTATGTGGTGCTGAGGATCGAACCTGGTGTTTCACATGTGCTAGGCAAGTGCTTTTACCCCTTAGTCACAACCCCAGCTCCCACTATGTAAAATTTTATTCATTTTTTTTTTGTAGTAGGGCTTGAAACAGAGGTGCTATAACACTGAGCCACATCCCCAGCTCTTTACTTTTTATTTTCAGACAGGGTCATACTAAGTTGTAGAGGCTGGCCTTGAACTTGGAATCCTGCCTCAGCCTCCCAAGTTGCTCCACCATGCTGGGTTCATTTTCTCACTTCTTATAATATCAAGATAGTCCAGGTGCAGTGGTGCACACCTGTAATCCCACGGGCTCAGGAGGCTGAGGTAGGAGGATCACAAGTTCAAAGTCAGCCTCAGCAATAGGTGAGGCACTAAGCAACTCAGTGAGACTCTGTCTCTAAAGAAAATACAAAATAGGGTTGGGGATGTGGTTCAGTGGTTGAATGCCCCTGAGTCAATACCTGGTACCCTGCCCACTCCCCCCAAAAAAGTGAAAGACATCTTTATCTTCTTTTCAGTCTCAGGAGGAATCATCAATATTTTACCATTAAGTATGATGTTAAGTATAGTTGCCTTTTATAAGATTAAGAGATTACGGAAAATTTTCTAGTTTTAGGTGATTTTTAAAAAAATTATGTATCTTTAAAAATATGTTTAAATTTATTTTAAAAATATTTCTTTAGTTGTCAATGAATATTGACAACTAAATTTACTTATTTATTTGCAGTGCTGAGATTTGAACCCAGGCTTAAAAATGGAATAAGATATTTCTCCAGGAGCCTGTTTTTACTTTTTCATTTATTTTTTGTGGTACTGGGAGTTGAATCCAGGGGCGTATTATCACTGAATTATATCCCAGACTTTTGTTTTTTAAAATTTGGGGAAAGGGTCTCCTTAGGTTGCAGAGGCTGGCCTCAAATCCCGTGTAGCTCAGCTCACAGGCAAGCACCACAACACCTGCTCTTTGTTTGCTTTAACAGTGTATGGTATTTAGAAGTCAAGATTCGATGGCTAGATGTGCTCACTGCTGTTGGTGTACCACAGTTACCAAGCACTCTCAATGAACAGAACTAGGTTAAGTGTTTTTTTTTTGTTTTTTTTTTTTTTTTAATTCTTTCCTTGGTTGTTGAAGTTTTAATGGCTAAGGAATGGCACTTCGAGAATTTCGACTCTAAAATAGAAGCCCAGTTTCAGCTCCCTGCCTTACATGGGCCTAAAATGTTTACTGTCCAGTCCCAATTCCCAGCCTAAAAATCCTATTTATAGTTCTGATACTAATCACTAATGCAAGTCAATTTTACAGGTCTTCACAGAGCTTTGGTTTTGTTTCCCATTTGTAATGAGAAGGTAGAAATTTGACATCCTGTTATCAAGCTTAATTAAGCACTTAAGGTATTCAAAAAAGCATTTTAAAGAATGACTGATGTATTTTTGCCTTAAATTTACTCTCCCCTGTAGATTTGGAAGGGTTTGCTCATTTTCAATTGTATCCTTACAAGTTTATCATCATCTCCTGTTCCTTTCTTGTTATCTGATACCACAAAGTACATTTTCATTTTTGAAAACAGGATATATCTTTGTCAGTTACAATGTTTACAATAATGGCAGAATTTTCTGTTTTTCTTTGTGTGATACTAGGGATTGAACCAAAGGCCTTGTGTATGCTATGGATCTGCTCCACCTCTGAGGAACTGAGCAGCCCTTTTTTCTTTTTCTTTTTCTTTTTTTTTGTGGTGCTGGAGATTAAACTCAGGGCCTTAAACACTAAGACAGCACTTTAATATTTATATCCCCAATCCTCAATCAGTCCTCACACATTTTATTTTGAGACAGGGTTTTACTAAGTTGTCCAGGATAGCCTCAAACTTGTTATCCTCCAGTCTTGGCTTCTAGAATAGCTAGAATTACAAACATGTGCCACTGTGCCTGGCAATTAAAAATGTTTGGTGCTGGAGATTAAACACAGGGCCTTGCACATGTTGGGAAAGCACCCTAACACCGAGCTACATCTCAAGTCTCCTCTCACTCTTAACATTAAAGCAAAAGATAATGCACCTTTATAATTGATGGTACCATATATATACATATGTACATATATTTATTTTTTTTTGTACTGAGGATTTAAACCAGAGACCATTAATCGCTAAGATACATTCCCAGTCTTTAATTTTAAGATAGGGTTTCACTAAGTTATTGAGGGCCTCACTAAGTTGCTGAGGTTGCCCTTGAACTTAGATCCTCCTGCCTCAACCTCCCAAGTTACTGGGATTACAGGTGTGAGCCAACACACCAGGATGCAATCTTATATTTAAGGAACATATAATGTTTTGATTTAGTTTTCAGAATTTAATTATAGGTTCATAAAATTCCTTATTAAAAATCACTGAAGCCACCTGGCATGGAAGCACATGCCCAATATCCCACTGATTCAGGAGGCTGAGGTAGAAAGATCACAATTTGGAGGCTAGCCTCAGCAACTTAGCAGACCTGTGTCAAAAATAACAAATCAAATGGGGATGGGGATGTTGCCTGGTGGCACAGCAGCCTTGGGTTCAATTCCCAGTTACCCCCACCTCCAAAAAACCCAAAAAAACACAAAAATTGTTGAAGCCAAGTTTTTTGAATTCAGAATTTTTTCAGAGTTTATAAAAATAATTCAGGGCATATTCATATTTAACTTGTCCACAGAAGATTGTGGCAGCATCCCATAATCAAATATGGCAATAGATCTGGAACAAAACACTTGAATACTCATATTACATTGAATAAATAATACGAAAGCACACTATTTCTGAATCCGCAGAATGGGTAAAAAGGTCAGGTCATTTTTGCTACCATGTCATTCAAAAAAACAACTTTTAATTTTTAATAGGTCTATAGACTTATATTTGCAAATAAGGGACTGTGAATCTATATTTTAGTTTTTTAGAAATGAGAACACATGGCTCTTCTCACTGATATAAGGAACTTGGTTATAGAAAATCAGGGGAAGTAGTAGGCACTGTGCTTAAGTACAAAAAAGTTCATGTCATCTTCACAACTCAGGTTGGAAATATTTTTAATGTATAGATCAAAATGCTGAGTTCTAGAGTCAGTAAATTATTCAATATCATTCAGTTATAAGACAGCAAAATGGGAGGAGGAGTCCGTGTGTTTTTGACTTAAAGAAGTGTTGCCACTCCCAGGTTTGGAGACTAATAGGACTCATGATTATATTATAGTGAAGGATTCTAAGCAAAAACAATAAAGGGAAAAAGTTCATCGTGTAAAGTCTGGAGAAAACCAGCTGTAAGCTTTCTAAAGTTGTTTTATAGTGGAGTCACACAGGGTAAAACCTTAGCAAGGAGTTTTGCCATATGTGAAATGTCTGTTAGTGAAGTTCATGACAAGTCTAAAGTTGTTAGTGGTGGCTGGTCATATAGTTAGCCATTGTCCAGAATGTGCCAAAATTCCACAATCCCAGAAGGAAAGAAAACAGGTGTTAGGAAGAAACCACTGTGTCATGCACAGTAGGCAGAGAAAGCCACTATTTCCATTTAAGGAAAGTTTTATACTACAAGTGTAGGACACTGTTTGCCATCTAAGTTCCCAGGTATCAGACAACTGAGAACTTTGCAAGTGGACCTTTTTAAGAGCAGTCTCAGGTCTGTTATATTATTTTTCTGCACATAAAGCTTATGTTCTTCATAGTCTATCAGGAAATGCAACCACAATTTGGCCTAAGCCTGAATGACTGGAACTGACAACGAAGGAGAGCTAATTGAGAAGGATTCTGGTCTTCTGTCAGAGTTAAGTGAACGGGGGCTCATACATATATTTTTTTCTTTTGATAGATACTGTACTGGAAAACCAACTTCAATTTAGTAAAAATTATCTTTTATTGAATGTTTACTATATGTTAGGCACAGTGCTAAGTATTTTATATGTACTATTTTATTTATTATTTGTACTAAGGGCCAGGGTTGTAGCTCAGTGGTAGAGCACGTGCCCAGCATGTGTGAGGTACTGGGTTTAATTCTCAGCACCACATATAAAAAAATAAAATAAAGGTCCATCAACAACTAAAAATGTATTTTAAAAAGTATTCATACTAATTTTTCTTTTATAAATAAAGAATCTGAAGTCTTACAATCTCATTGGCAATTGGTAGAGGTAGGATTTGAATCAAAGCCTCATTGATTCCAGAGGCCAAATGTCTTATGTCTTTTATATTTTTTGCTTTCATATTCCTCCCCTAAAGTTTGAAAAATTCTTTCTTATGCATTTTGCAAGTAAGCTTAAAGAATTACAGATGATTTAACTTCTGAATATATCATTTTAATGAATATCATAAAGATGTAATATTTGTTACCATTTACTAAAAAAGAAATCAACAAAAAAAACTCCTTAACATTTAGAAATTTAAATCATTTTTTATTCTTGAAAATTATTTCCATTTCATTTATTCCACAGAATTTTATCCTAATGCTATATACTTTATGTCTTAAAATTCTTGTATTGAACAACTTAGTCTCCCACTCCATAAAAAAGTATTTAAATTTAACCACAAGAAGCAAAGCATTAAAATTTTTCTTTTCTCTCTTTTTGCGGGGGAAACCAAGGATTAAATCCAGAGGGGCTTAACTATTGAGCCACATCCCTCTTTTTTTTTTTTTAAATATATATTTTTAGTTGTAGGTGGACACAAGACCTTTATTTTTTTATTTTTATGTGGTGCTGAGAATTGAACCCAGTGCCTCAACTGTGCTAGGTGAGCGCACTACCACTGAGCCACAATCAGAGCCCCCTCACCCTTTCTTATTTTGCTATAGGGCCTTGTTAACTTGCTGAGACTGGGTTTTGAGTTTGCAGTCCTCCTGCCTCAGTCTTTTGAGCTGCTGGGATTACAGATGTGCACCACTGTGCTCAATTGTTAAAATTTTTTTTAATATTGCCATCTCTTTAATTTAGATGAATATACTCATGATAAAAAGAACACAAATATACATTCATAAGATAACAGCTTTATTGAGACATTTAAGGTTTTTTCTTTTTTGTTATTTTTTCCCCTTACTGTTTTAAAGTACATTATTCAAGGGATTTTTAAAATACACAGTTTTCATGTTTAACCATCACACTGTAATGGTTAATTTTACATGACAACCAGTCTAGGTCATGGAACCTGGTGTATCTGTCCAAACATTTCTATGAAGGTATTTTTAAGATGTAATTAACATTGAAATCAGTAGATTCTGAGTAAGGCAGATTATACTCCCTAATGTGTTGGATTTTTCCAATCACTTGAAAATTTCAGTAGAAAAGAGAGTGACTTCCCCCAAGAGGGAATTCTCCTGGCAGACTGACTTTGGACAGAAGCTGCAACTTCAACTTTTCCATCAGTCTACTCTATAGATCTTAGGTTCACAGCCTCCACAATCACGTGAGCCAACTCCTTAACATAAATCTCTTTTCTCTCTCTATATTGTATTGTTTCTTTTTATTTACAGAAGCCTGATGTACAACCATCGATCTAATTTCAGAATGTTTCCATCATCCCCAAGACATCCTGCATCCATCAGCTATCATGTTTTGTTCTCCCCTCCCTTAGTCACTATTATTCTACTTTTCATTTCTAGGTATTTTTTGTTCTGGTTACTTCATGTACACGGAATAAAACATCTAAAGTTTTTGTGACTGCCTTCTTTCAAAGAGTGTAATTTTTAATTTGGGGCAGGTGCTGGAGACTGAATTTAGGATTGCCTAGAACAAATGCTCTACCAGCAAGATATACATCAAGTTATCACACAGCATATTTTGAAGGTTCATTTGTGTTATGGTATATTTCAGTACTTCACTCCTTGTTGATGTCAATTAATAATTCATTGTATGAATGTACAACAGTTGGTTTATTCATTCATCCACTGTTGAACACTTGGGCTGCTTCCATCTTTTGGCCTATTGGGAGTACTGCTGCAAAATTATTTGTGTTTAAGTTTTATGTGGCCGTATGTAATTTTCTTGGTTATATACCCAAGAGTGGAATTACTGAGTCATACTGCAATTCTGTTTAACTTTTTCTTTTCTTTTTAGGGATGTCTTGCTATGTTCCCTAGGCTTGTCTTGAACTTGTGAGTTCAAATGATCCTAGTACTTCAGCCTGAGTAGCTGGGACTACAGGCATGTGCACCAAGCTGAGCCTATGTTTAACTTTTTTTCTTTTTAAACATTTTGTAGTTTTCTTTAGCTTTAATTTTTTTTTTTTTTTTTTTTTTTTTTTTAGTTGTAGAGACACAATGTCTTTATTTTATTTTTATGTGGTTCTGAGCATCAAACCCGTATCTCACACATGCTAGGCAAGTGCTGTACAACTGAGCTACAAACACAGTCATGTTATATTTTAGTTTTTGAAGACCTGCTAAAATGTTTTCCAAACAACTTTATGTTTTTGTTTTGTTTTTGTGGTACTGGGGATTGAACCTAGGGCCTTGTGCATACAAAGCTTGCACTCTACCAAGCTATATCCCCAGCCCAACTTTATAATTTTACCAGTAATGTATGAGGGTTCTAATACATACTCTTATCGATCCTATTTCTTGTCCATCTTTTAATTAAAGCTGGTATAATGGATGAAAAGTAGTATTTCATTACGGTTTTGATTTATACTTCCATGATGACTAAACATCTTTTCACTTGCTATTTGGCAATTTGGATTTTTTTTTTTTTTTTTTTGAGAAATGTCTGTTCAAATTTGCCCATTTAAAATTGTCTTTTAAAAATGAGTTAGTTGGGTACAGTGGTGCATACTTGTTATCCCAGCAACTCGGAGGCTGAGGCAGAAGGATCACATATTCAAAGCCAACCTTAGCAACTCAGCGAGGCCTTAAACAACTTAATGAGACCCTGTCTCAAAATCAAAAGTAATAATGGCTGGGAATATGGCTCAATGGCTCCACGCCCCAGGGTTCAATACCCAATACCAAAATTAAAAAGGAAAAAAATTGAGTTATAAGAGTTCTTTGAATATATGGATATGTAGATGTAAATCCCTTATTTGAAACGGTAGCTCTCTTTATTGTAATTTTGCTTTCCCAGGTTTTTGTTATCTATAGTTAATCCCAGAACAAAAATACTAAATGGAAAATTACAGAAATACACATTTCACAAATTTTAAACTGGGCTGAGTAGTATGATGAATATTCAAGCTGTCCAGGTGCTGATGAGCCACTTTGAGCTAATTTTTATACATGGTATGAAGTTGGGGATTCAATTTCATTCTTTTGTATGTGTATATACCAGTTAATAAGAACAGTTTGCTGAAAAGATTATGCCTGCATTGATGAATTGCTTTAGTACTCATGTCAAAAACCAAATTATTCATAAATTTAAGGGTACAATATACATTTTGATAAGTATATAGCTTAAAAAGTAGAATTTCAAAATGCATTTCAATGAGGAAAAAGAAAAAACAGAAAATTTTGTTTGTGGTACTAAGGAAACAAACTATGGCCTTGTGTGTGCTAGGTAAATACCACTGAGCAATATATTCTTAGCCCATATAAATATTTAAAAATACTATTTTACATTTATTGAATCTGAGTACATCAATGGTAATATGCAAGGTTATTTTATTTATATAACTATTTTACTCACATCAATTATGGCAAACAGATAAACTAGGTCTTATGGGCTCTTTAAGCCATATTCTTTGTTTACATGATATTCTAAGTGATCTCTCAAAGCAAATGACTTCCCTGTCTACATTGTCCTAATATAAAATATTGTTTGAGCAACAAAATGGGACTGTCCCCAAAAACTTCTATCCTGCAACAGCCTGTTTTAAGCACTATTTGATCACAATTAAAAAGAAACACTCCCCCACACCCGGATAGGTTGTTCCATTATTTATTTACTATGTCGAGTACTGAGTACAATTAGTCTTCGGAACAGACTAAAGTGGGGAACTGGGATACAAAACTATTTATGCCAGAGAAAAGGTAAAAATAATGGCTTATCCATTACTCTTCCTATCTATCCTGGAATTAACTGGACTCTTCATCTCTGAGGGTAGTCAGAATATAATTCCAAGATCTAGATTAGCAAATTTTCCATCCAGGACAAAACCAATAAAACCAAAATGATCACTTTTTTCTTTAAATGGGACTTTAAAACAGTTCTTTTTTTTTTTTCCCAAGCCGATTATATTTAGCAGTTTCCAGGAAAGAGCTAAATGTGCTTAGAGTCTGCTTCTGCATGTCCATTTTTCTTTTTTTTTCGTGGTACTGGGGATCGAACCCAGGGCCTCGTGCTTGCAAGGCAAGCACTCTACTGACTGAGCTATGTCCCCAGCCCCTAGAGTCTGCTTCTGCAGCTATTATCTTACTAGTAAAAAAGAAAAGGCTCTTTCAAAGAATTTTGACACTAAACCTAGAGTTATGGAATTTATTCTCACGTCTGTTAAGGAAGCACATACTACCAAGCTGAGAATTAAAGCTGAAACTTCATATTTCAGTTAAAATTATCTTCATGTCACCTAAAGTAGAATAACTAAAACTAATTTTTACTGCAAGACTTGTTTATGTCTGCTGACTTAATACAATGCTGATATGGGACTCTTGAGAGAGAAAAAGGAGGTAAGTTATAATATAGAGAAGAGTCCCATAGTCAAGAAGACAACACTACATGGCATAAGATCAACATCTACTACACAAATAAGTTGCTCCTGGCTCCAATTTTGTATTTAATAAGCTTCTTTAAAGGCAATTTTGTTTGCAAAAAAATAAAAAAATAAAAAAAATAAAGTGAGAAAAAACTTGTCATCTACATTGAATAAAATGTCTTAATTTATCTTCCTTTTATTAGTACAATAAATATTTGTTAATCTTCTATTATGTACCAGGCACTGGGAAATCAAAGTAGAATAAGAAAGACAATGATCCTGAACACCTGGATTTTATAATCTTATGAACAAGAGTGCCAACAAATAATATAGACTATGGAAAGAAATAAATTGGGTGCTGTGATCTAGAATAAAGGGAGGGACATTCTATTGCGGAGGCAATCAAAAAATTACTTTGAAGAAAATGATATTTAAGCTGATAATGGCATTAATCTCATATTTGAAAGATGAGAAGAACTCAACCATGAAAGGAGTATGAAGAGCTTTTCAGGCATTGGAAATAGTTTTGTTTTGTTTTTTTGGTGCCAGGCACTTACCTACTGAGCTACGTGACGTAGCTCTTTTTATTTATTTCTCTGGAGACAGGGTCTTGCTAAATTGCTGAGGACCTCGTTAAACTGCTGAGGCTGGCTCTGAACTCACAATCCTCCTGCCTCAGTCTCCCAAGATGCTGGGGTTACAGGTGTGTGCCACCTTACCCAGCAGGCAATGGGAACAGTAAGCATAATGATCCTCTGGTGGATAAGAGGTTGATACTTCTAGGAAATGAAAGAAGAGCAGTATGACGTAATATTGTAAGTAAGGTAGAGATGGGAACAGATAGATGGAGAAAAGTGGTAGAGCAAGGAAAAAAACCACTCAGAAAAGTCATAGTAAAGGATTTTATTTTATTCTGAAGGTAAGCCACTTAATAAGACTTCAAGCATGTTCTAGTTAAGTAAGAAAATCATTTTTTCTTCTAAGTGGAGAATGGGTTGATCTCAGGAATAGAAGTGGACAGATTCCTTAGAAGTTGCTATGGTTTGTACCCATCAAAACTCAAGCTGAAATCTGATACCCAAAGTCACAGTGCTGAGAAGTGGTGAGACCTTTACAAGATAATTAGGTCATGGGGCTCTATTCTGAAGGATAGATTAATATCTTTTCTTGAGAGACTGGGTAAGGTTTCAAGGGCGACAGAAGAGTCTCATGGAACTGAATTAGTTACCAGAACATAAGGTTGTTAAAAAGCAAGATTACACCTAGTGTTTTTTTTTTTTTTTTTTTTCATTTTATTTTATTTTATTATTATTTTTTTTTTATTGTAAACAAATGGGATACATGTTATTTCTCTATATATGGCGTAAAGGCATACCATTTGTGTAATCATAAATTTACATACAGTAATGTTGTTTGATTCATTCTGTTATTTTTTCCCTTCCCCCCACCCCTCCCACCCTTCTTTACCCTCTATACAGTACTTCCTTCCTCCATACTTGCCCCCCTCCCTAACCCTAACACTAACCCTTCCCTCCCCCCCATTATATGCCATCCTCCACTTATTAGCGAGATCATTCGTCCTTTGGCTTTTTGAGATTGGCTTATCTCACTTAGCATGATATTCTCCAATTTTATCCATTTGCCTGCAAATGCCATAATTTTATCATTCTTTATGGCTGAGTAACATTCCATTGTATATATATACCACAGTTTCTTTATCCACTCATCAATTGAAGGGCATCTAGGTTGGTTCCACAGTCTGGCTATTGTGAATTGAGCAGCTATGAACATTGATGTGGCTGTATCTCTGTAGTATACTGATTTTAAGTCCTTTGGGTATAGGCCAAGGAGTGGGATAGCTGGGTCAAATGGAGGGTCCATTCCAAGTTTTCTAAGGAATCTGCACACTGCTTTCCAGAGTGGCTGCACTAATTTGCAGCCCCACCAGCAATGTATGAGTGTACCTTTCTCCCCACATCCTCGCCAACACCTGTTGTTGCTCGTATTCTTGATAATCGCCATTCTAATTGGGGTGAGATGGAATCTTAGAGTGGTTTTGATTTGCATTTCTCTTATTACTAGAGATGTTGAACATTTTTCCATATGTTTGTTGATTGCTTGTAGATCTTCTTCTGTGAAGTGTCTATTCATTTCCTTAGCCCATTTGTCGACTGGATTATTTGAATTCTTGGAGTAGAGTTTTTTGAGTTCATTATAGATTCTGGAGATTAGTGCTCTATCTGAAGTATGACTGGCAAAGATATTCTCCCACTCTGTAGGCTCTTTCTTCGCATTGCTGATAGTTTCCTTTGCTGAGAGAAAGCTTTTTAGTTTGAATCAAGCCCAGTGGTTGATTCTAGCTTTTATTTCTTATGCTATGGGAGTCCTGTTAAGGAAGTCTGATCCTAGACCAACAAGGTGAAGATTTGGACCTACTTTTTCTTCTATAAGATGAAGGGTCTCTGGTCTGATTCCGAGGTCCTTAATCCATTTTGAGTTGAGTTTCGTGCATGGTGAGAGATATGGGTTTAGTTTCATTCTGTTGCATATGGATTTCCAATTCTCCCAGCACCATTTGTTGAAGAGGCTATCTTTTCTCCATTGCATATTTTTGGCACCTTTGTCTAGTATGAGAAAATTGTATTTATTTGGGTTTGTGTCCGTGTCCTCTATTCTGTACCATTGATCTACCTTTCTATTTTGGTACCAAAACCATGCCGTTTTTGTTACTATTGCTTTGTAGTAGAGTTGAAGATCTGGTATTGCTATACCCCCTGCCTTCACTCTTCCTGCTAAGGATTGCTTTAGCTATTTTGGGTTTCTTATTCTTCCAGATGAATTTCACGATTGCTTGCTCTATTTCTGTAAGGTACGTCATTGGGATTTTAATTGGAATTGCATTGAATTTGTATAGCACTTTAGGTAGTATGGCCATTTTGACAATATTAATTCTTCCTATCCAAGAACATGGAAAATCTTTCCATCTTCTAAGGTGTTCTTTAATTTCTTTCTTTAGTGTTGTATAGTTCTCATTGTAGAGGTCTTTCACCTCTTTTGTGAGATTGATTCCCAAGTATTTTATTTTTTTCGAGGCTATTGGGAATGGGGTAGTTTTCCTAATTTCTCTTTCTGAAGATTCATCACTTATGTATAAAAATGCGTTGGATTTATGGGCATTGATCTTGTAACCTGCTACTTTACTGAATTCACTTATGAGTTCTAAGAGTTTTCTGGTGGAATTTCCAGGTTCCTCTAAATATATAATCATGTCATCAGCGAACAGGGATAGTTTGAGTTCTTCTTTTCCAATTCGTATCCCTTTAATTTCTTTGGTTTGTCTAATTGCTCTGGCCAGAGTCTCAAGAACGATGTTGAATAGAAGTGGTGAAAGAGGGCATGCCTGCCTTGTTCCAGTATTTAGGGGGAATGCTTTCAGTTTTTCACCATTTAGAATGATATTAGCCATGGGCTTAGCATAAATGGCCTTTACAATGTTAAGGAATGTTCCCACTATCCCTATTTTTTCTACTGTTTTGAGCATGAAGGGGTGCTGTATTTTATCAAATGCTTTTTCTGCATCTATTGAAATAATCATGTGATTCTTGACTTTAAGTCTATTAATATGGTGAATTACGTTTATTGATTTCCTGATGTTGAACCAACCTTGCATCCCTGGGATGAAACCCACTTGGTCATGGTGCACTATCTTTTTAATATGTTTTTGTATGCGATTTGCTAAAATTTTGTTGAGAATTTTTGCGTCGATGTTCATTAAGGATATTGGTCTGAAATTTTCTTTCCTTGATGAGTCTCTGTCTGGTTTAGGTATCAGTGTGATATTGGCTTCATAGAATGAGTTTGGGAGGGTTCCCTCCTCTTCTATTATATGGAATACTTTGAGAAGTATTGGAATGAGCTCTTCTTTAAAGGTTTTGTAGAACTCGGCTGAGAACCCATCTGGTCCCGGACTTTTCTTTGTTGGTAGGCTTTTGATGACTTCTTCTATTTCAGTACTTGAAATTGGTCTATTTAAATTGTTTATGTCCTCCTCGTTCAGTTTAGGCAATTCATATGTCTCTAGAAATCTGTTGATGATGTTGAAATTTTCTATTTTGTTGGAGTATAGATTTTCAAAATAGCTTCTAATTATTTAGGTTTTGTATTTCAATCCTGTCTGTTGTGATATTTCCTTGTTCATTCCGAATTTTAGTGATTTGGGTTTTCTCTCGTCTTCTCTCTGTTAGTGTGGCTAAAGGTTTATCAATTTTGTTTATTTTTTCAAAGGACCAACTATTTATTTTGTCAATTTTTTGTATTGTTTCTTTCATTTCAATTTCGCTGATTTCAGCTCTGAGTTTAACTATTTCCTGTCTTCTACTACTTTTGGTGCTGTTCTGTTCTTCTTTTTCTAGGGCTTTGAGCTGTAGTGTTAGGTCGTTTATTTGTTGAGTTTTACTTCTTTTATTAAATGTGCTCCATGAAATAAATTTCCCTCTAAGTACTGCTTTCATAGTGTCCCAGAGATTTTGATATGATGTTTCTTTGTTCTCATTTACCTCTAAGACTTTTTAAATTTCCTTCCTAATATCTTCTGTTATCCATTCATCATATAATAGCATATTGTTTAATCTCCAGATGTTGGAATAGTTTCTGTGTTTTACTCTTTCATTTATTTCTAACTTCAATCCATTATGATCTGATAGAATACATGCTAGTGTCTCTATCTTCTTGTATTTGCTAACATTAGCTTTGTGGCATAATATATGGTCTATTTTAGAGAAGGATCCATGTGCTGCTGAGAAGAAAGTGTATTCGCTCTTGGTTGGATGGTATATTCTATAAATGTCCGTTAAGTCTAAATTATTGATTGTGTTATTGAGATCTATGGTTTCTTTGTTCAATTTTTGTCTAGAAGATCTGTCCAGTGGTGAGAGAGGCGTGTTAAAATCACCTAGTATTATTGTGTTATGGTCTATTTGGTTTCTGAAATTGAGAAGGATTTGTTTGACATACATGGATGAGCCACTGTTTGGGGCATAGATGTTTATGATTGTTATATCTTGCTGATTTATGCTTCCCTTAAGCAGTATGAAATGACCTTCTTTATCCCTTCTGACTAACTTTGGCTTGAAGTCCACATTATCGGAAATGAGGATGGATACTCCAGCTTTTTTGCTGAGTCCATGGGCATGGTATGTTTTTCCCCATCCTTTCACCTTTAGTCTATGGGTATCTTTTTCTATGAGGTGAGTCTCTTGCAGGCAACATATTGTTGGATCTTTCTTTTTAATCCAATCTGCCAGTCTATGTCTTTTGATTGATGAATTCAGGCCATTAACATTCAGGGTTATTATAGAGATATGATTTGGTTTCCCGGTCATTTGGTTCATTTTTTAAATTTTATTTATTTATTTGTTTGACACAACTTGTTTCCTCCTTTATTTGACAATTCCTTTAGGATAATTCCTCCCTTTGCTGATTTGCTTCTTTGTTTTTCATCTCTTCCTCATGGAATATTTTGCTGAGAATGTTCTGTAATGCTGGCTTTCTTTTTGTAAATTCTTTTAGCTTTTGTTTATCATGGAAGGATTTTATTTCATCGTCAAATTTGAAGGTAAGTTTTGCTGGGTATAAGATTCTTGGTTGGCATCCATTTTCTTTCAGGGCTTGAAAAATGTTGTTCCAGGCCCTTCTAGCTTTTACGGTCTGGATTGAAAAATCTGCTGATATCCGTATTGGTTTCCCCCTGAATGTAATTTGGTTCTTTTCTCTCACAGCCTTTAAAATTCTGTCTTTATTTTGTATGTTAGGTATTTTCATTATAATGTGCCTTGGTGTGGGTCTGTTGTAATTTTGTGTATTTAGAGTCCTATAAGCCTCTTGATTTTCCATTTCATTCTTCAGATTTGGGAAATTTTCTGATATTATTTCATTGAATAAATTGTTCATTCCTTTGGCTTGTTTCTCTAGGCCTTCCTCAATCCCAATAATTCTTAAATTTGGCCTTTTCATGATATCCCAAAGTTCTTGTAGATTCTGTTCATGATTTATTACCATCTTCTCTGTTTGTTCAACTTTGTTTTCAAGGTTAAATATTTTGTCTTCAATGTCTGAGGTTCTGTCTTCCAGGTGTTCTATCCTATTGGATATGCTTTCTATGGAGTTCTTAATTTGGTTTATTGTTTCCTTCATGTCAAGGATTTCTGTTTGGTTTTTTTTCAATAACTCTAACTCTTTATTGAAATGATCTTTTGCTTCCTGTATTTGCTCTTTTAACTGTCGATTGGTGCGATCATTCAATGCTTGCATTTGCTCTTTCATCTCATCATTCAGTGCATGCATTTGCTCTTTCATCTCATCGTTCGCTTCTCTGATTATTTTAATTATGTACATTCTGAACTCCTTTTCTGTCATTTCTTCTGCCATGCTGTCATTGGGTTTTATTGATGTAACCTCTAGCTTTGTTTGCAGCATTTTCTTTCCTTGTTTTCTCATATTGTTCAGGTATTAGTGGACCGCTGAGATATTGCAGATTTCCTCTATTGACTTACAATGTCCCTGAAGATTTCTATATATATCCCCCCTTAGCCTTCAGTAGGCTGAAGTCTTGGAGGAAGTTGATAATGCGGTGCTCCACAAGGAAGCTGCCTCTCTAGGAGTGGTGGCCTTCAGGTGGGGTATAATCCCTGCTAGTGGGCAGAGGTGCCTCCACTTGTTGACCAATGGTCATCCAAAGGGGACCTAGGCTGCGGGCTGAGGCAAGGCCTGTTTGGGCCTGAGTCTCTGGTTTTACCGTCCATGTGGGGAAACCTCACCCGGCAGGGAAGACTCACCCGGTGGGGAGGTCTCGCTGGTCAGTTCCCTCCTAGAGGTTCCCCTCAATTTACAGCTACCGCCTGGGCTGGGCTGCCTTCCTCTGCAAAGTTCCCAGGGGCCCGGCCCTACCTCCTGGGCCTGGGAGCCTCACCCTTCGCAGATGAATCTCCTTAGGCTGCCCCTCCTCAGAGAATCTGCCCGCAGGCCTGGAACCTTCGCTCCACCCTAAGCCTGTCTCTGTGCGGCTCTTCCACCAAGAAGCCTCCTAGATCCTGGGACCCTGCTCTGCACCTAATCACCTGGCTATGCGGCCCCTCTTCTGAGCAGCCACCTGGGGCCCCGTACAATCGCTCTGAGTCCCAGAGACCCGCCACACGACTCTTCCTCCAGACAGCCGCCCAGTATTCCAGTGCGGTCACTAGGAGTCCAAGAAATTCACTGCGTGCCTCCACCTCCCACCAACCACCCGTAGCCCTGGGCAATCGATCACTCCGAGTCGAAGTGACCCTCCCCGTTCCTCCTCCTTCTCCAGATAACCCCCCGGGTGTTCAGGAGCGGTCGCTCTGAGTGGCTCTGAATCCAGGTGACCCGGTGCACGGGTCCTCCGGGCAACCGCCCGGAGCTCTGGTGCGGCCACTCAAGACCAAGCGACCCACCACGCTTCTCCTCCAGGCAGCCCCCCTGTGTTCAGGAGCTGTCACTTTAAGTCCAAACAATTCACCACTCGCCTTCTCCTCTGAGCAGCCGCCTGGAGCGCTAATGCAGTCACTGCGAGTCCGCCGAGCTCCTCCTCCTCCTCCTCCTACTCCTCAGGGCAGGCCCCGGGGTTCAGAAGTGGTCTGAGTCCAAACAGCTCGTCGTGCCGCTTCTCCTCTGGCAACCGCCTATAGCTCTGGTGTAGTCACTCTGAATCCAAGCGGCCACGCTCCTCCTCCTCCTCCTCCTCGTCGTCCTCAGGGCAGGCCCCGGTGTTCAGAAGCAGTCGTTCTGAGTCCAAACAGCTCGCTGTGGAGCTTCTCCTCCGGCAACCGCCTGTAGCTCTGGTGCAGTCACTCCGAATCCAAGCGGCCACGCTCCTTCTCCTCGTCCTCAGGGCAGGCCCCGGTGTCCTGAGTCCACACAGCTCTCCTCACCACTCCTCCCCTGGGCAGCCGCCGGAGCCCCAGTGGTTGCTCCGAGTCCCAGCGCTGTGCTGAGCGGCCTCCTTTACAGCGCTCCCAGTTGTCCAAGTTCACTGCTCCAGCGGGGGGAGGGGTGTCTCGCCGGCAGCTCTACTTCACAAAGTTCCCTGCATTCCAGGACCACCGTCCCATCCGGGACGCCTTCCCAACGGGTGAGAGTCACCTGGCTGCTTTGAGTTGGTCCCAAGTGTTTCAATATCTCCTCTTTTGAATCCTGAGTCCTGGAGCAACATGAAATGCAGCCACCCTCTAGGCCGCCATCTTGAAACCTCCTACACCTAGTGTTTTAATCCCTTTTGTACATATTTCTGCTATGTGATATCAACAGTTGGGAGGTCCTTACTGGAAGCTAAGTAGATGTCAGCATTATGCTATTAGATCTCCAGTACTGTGAACTAATAAAACTTTTAAGTCCCTCAGGCTCAAGTATTGTGTTATAACAATACGGATTGAGACAGAAGGTTCCTGTAGCAGACCAAAGAAAAGATAATGTTGGCAAAGACTTGAGGGATGGCAATGTAATTTGTATAGAAATAGGAGATATTCCAAGGAAGGCTATAACAGAATTTTGAGATAGACTGATGAGGGAGTTGAAGAATGAGAGAAATCAAGCAGAACTTTAGATAATTTTAACTTATTTGGTAAGCTCAATAACAGGGTTGTGAATGTTACTAGCACCCAAATACTAAGTGAAGTCTTGATGTTTTTCCCTTTTTTTTTTCGTACTAGGGATTAAACTCAGGGATGAACACTGAGTCAACATCTCCAATCCTTTTTATTTTTTATTTTGAGACAGGGTCTCACTACGTTGCTTAGGGTCTCACTAAGGCTGGTCTTGAATTTATAATCCTCTTCCCTCAGTCTCTTGAGTTACAGGAATTACAGGTATGTACCACCATGCCTGGCTTGATGTTTTTTCAAACAACAAAAAGATAAAACTTGGCTTGTTTTCAAGTAGACTGATGATGAGGAAAAGAAGTGAGTCCTCTTTTTTTGATACTGGGGATAAAACCCAAGTGTACCTAATTACTGAGCCATATATATATATATATATATTTTTTTTTTTTTTTTTTTCCATTTTTTTTAAGATAGGGTTTCATCAAGTTACTTAGGTTGGTTCTGAACTTTATTTTTTAATGTGTGTGTTTACTAAGGACTGAATCCAGTGACATTCTACTGTTAAACCATATCCTCACCCCTTATTTTCTGAGACAGGTTTGCTAGGTTGCCCAGGCTGGCCTTGAACTTGAGATTCTACTCTCTCAGGCTCCCGAGCTACTAGGATTTCAGATGGGTACAACGATGACTATATAAAATTTATCCCATTTTCACTCCTTGACTATCAAATAATGTGCAGAATTCTTTAGAGTAAGTATAAATTAAACAGTAAAGAGCCTGAATCTACTAGAGATAAAGAAATAAAAACAAAGACGACAAAGATGCATCCTTCAAATCCAAGAAATACCCTTTTGACTCAGCAATATATTGTGTGGTCTTACTACTCACCAACATGAATGGGGGCTGGGAATAATCCATATTCATGTTCTCCTGGAGTGTACTCTAGCTTCTCTTTCTTTAATTGGATCAATCGGCTCTTTGGGCTGTGATCAGAAAAGAACAGGAAACAGTCAAAGGCAATGAAATTTCTTCCTATGGTCAAATATAAACACATCACCTATCAAGGGTATTTATTCTAATGGTGATTTGGATCTTAAATGTGCTATTTGGGAAAAGGGTACTAAGTACTTTCATACACTTTTTTTTTTTTTAATACTGGGGTTTGAACCCAGGGGTGCTTCACTATGAGCCACCTACAATGCCATCCCTTTTTAGTTTTTATTTCCAGACAGAGTCTGGCTAAGTTGCTTAGGACCTTGCTAAGTTGCTGAGGCTGGCCTGGAATTTGCGATCCTTCTGCCTCAGTGAGTCTTTGGAAATATAGGCATGGACCACCATGCCCAGTGCGTTCATACACTTTTAAACAGTTATATTTCTGGAAATACCATAAAAAGATAAAGGCTCTTAAGTTTTCTCCAACAGTTTTTCAGAAGGAACCCAAACTTCAGATCTAATTATAATAATTACTATTATTTGGTTAATTTATAGTCTACAAGGAACTTTTATGAATTATCATTTATATCAGTACTATGAAACAATTAAAAGGTAATTCTGACTCTAGCTTAAGAGCATTAGAAATAGTCTAAGTGATTTGCCTTAATTTTAGTACTTGATAAGGAGATCGGAGATTAAAATTGCAGTTTCTTGCTCAGCTTTTATATACTATTCTCTTATTCCACCATGTTCCATAGGTTTGTCTTCTATTCATCCTACTAGTTTGTTTCCTAATGTTTAGTATGAAATCAAATCTCAAGAGATTTCATAAGTATATGAAAGGAAGGAAGAAAGAAGGAAATGAGAAAAAGAAATACAAAGGGAGTATCATTTGGGGGTATAGCTCAGGGGTAGTGCACTTGCCTAGCATGCACAAGAATGTGGGGGTCAGTCCTTAGCATTGCCAAAAAATAAGAGGAAGAAAGAGAACTCATGTATGATTTAGTTTATTTTGATATTTTGGTGATACTAGGGATTGAGCCCAGGCACCGGTGCAAATGCTCTTAAACAGAGGTACAGCCCCAGCCCTTTTAAAATTTTGTTTTAAGAGAGGTTTCTTGCTAAATTGCCCAGGCTGTCTTTGAACTGTTGATCCTTCTGTTTCCCAAGTAGTTGGGATTACAGATGGTCACTGCCTATTCGGTTCTATTATGATTCTACAGTGGCTTAAGTTAGTCCAAGCTAACATGTTATTTTCTATGGCTAAATTATAAACTGCCTTTAAAAACTTTATTTCTTGGCAGTACTAGGAATTAAGCCTATAGCTTCTCACATGGTGGGAGAGGCTATCTATCACTGAGCTACATTCCTAGCAATACCATACTGACTTTAAGATGAACAAGACTAGTCCATATTACTTAGCACTCATTCAGGTCTTGTTCTGAGTGCTGAGAAATAGTGGTAAAATATTCTTTTTTCCTCTTTTTTGGTACTGGGCATTGACCCTAGAGGGACTTTACCACTGAGCTGTATCACCAGTACTTTTTCATTATTCTGGGTATTGCTAAGATAGTAAGAATCTCACTAAATTGCTAATGGTCTCAAACTTGTGATCCTCCTGAGTCTGCCTCCCCAGTAGCTGGGATTATAGGTGTGTGCCACCCCATCTAGATTTATTTTAAAAAATAGCTTAGAATGTGTGGTTTCTGTTGATGGATGATTAAGATAAAGGACATAGCTGCCTTTTTTAATTTGGTGGTTTGTACTGGAGACTGAAAACTAAGCATTTTCTGGGGTATAGTGTTTATGTGCGACTATTAATTCAAATCACATGGGGGAAAACTTGGAATGAGGAGTAGCCATTTTAGACAGACTACAAATGACTTGTGGTTAAAGTTGTAAAAATGAAACTACTTGTTCTAGGTCCTCTAATAAGAGGACCCAATTAAGAATTTGGAATTTGATATATACTTGAACTTTGGAATTTTCCAGATAGTTGCTGAATAACACTAAGCCTTGCTCCCATACCTCATATAAGAAGGGTTTCTTTTGTTGAACACACCAGATTTTTAAAAATTTATTTTAAATAAATTTTATTTTATTTATTTTAAATAAATTTTAAAAATGCCACTATTCTTAGGAAACGCACACTGAAATATTTATGAGTAATAAATAGGCTAATGTGCCTACAATTTTTTAATCAAATGACATAAAAAAGTGCCTGTGTGTGTGCATGTGTGTGTGAATGCACACACAAGGTGAAAAAAGGAAGAAAATGAAAATCAGCAATTGATAAATTTGGTTGGAAGGTACACAATTTTTTTTTTTTTTTTTTAAAAACAGGGCCCAAGTGATCCTTCCATCTCAGTCTCGAGTAACTGCGACTACATGTGAGTGCTACTGTGTTCAGCCAAAAGTTTCTGAACAATATTGCAATCTTAAATT
Organism: Sciurus vulgaris; assembly: GCF_902686455.1. Lineage (NCBI taxonomy): Eukaryota > Metazoa > Chordata > Mammalia > Rodentia > Sciuridae > Sciurus > Sciurus vulgaris. Next base: position 116,506,382 of record NC_136461.1, read on the forward strand.
TATCATGGATGATTCATAATAACATAATAAATATGTCTTTTTAAATTTTTTTGGTGAAGATTGAACTGAGGGGTCTCACCATACTAGGTAAGTGCTCTTTCAACTAAGGTACACTCCTATCAACATATGATATGTTTTAATAAAATATTAAATGATTTTAACAACAAATTAATTTCCTTTGGTAACAATTATTTAAATTGATGTTTAAAGAAGTACAATTTTGGGGGCTGAGGTTGTGGCTCAGTGGTAGAACACTTGCCTAGCATGTGTGAGGTCCTGGATTCAATCCTCAGCACCATATATAAATAAGTGACTAAAATAAAGGTCTATTGACATCTTGAAAAAAAAAAAAAAAAAAAAAAGAAGTACAATTTTCTTGTGTACTTATTAATTATAGGAAAGATAGGACCAAAATCATACTGAATGGCAAGGAAAAATTATCTGAAGAGTTCAAAAACTGCTTGAGGGGAAAACACAATAAAAAATACTTGAGCCTAGTAGTACATGCCTGTAATCTCAGTGACTTGGGAGGCTGAGATAGAAGGCTCACAAGTTTGAGGTCAGACTTAACAACTTTATAAGACCCTGTATGAAAATAAAATATAAAAAGGGCTGAAGATGTAACTCAGCAGGGTAAGATGCCCTGGGTTAAAATTCCTAGTAACCACAAAAACAAAACAAAACAATACATAATAAACCGTAGTTAAAAAAAAAAAAAAATATATATATATATATATAAATATATATATATATATATATATTTATTTGAAGGGCTGGGGTTGAGCCTCAGTGCCAGAGCACTTGCCCAGCATATGTGAGGCACTGGGTTCGATTCTCAGGACCACATACCAAAAACAAAACAAAACAAAACAAAACAAAAAAAACCTAAATAAAATAAAATTATTATAAAAGATCCACTTTAAAAAAAAATAATGAAGTAAAATAAAGGTATAAAAAATTTGTAAGATTGTTATAATTTGAATCCAAAAGAGGCAGGATTATGACACAGATGCACTTAAATCCAATATAATGGAGTCAAAATGAGAACATATATATAAAAGCTTATTGTTACTGGCAAAGGAGAGTACAAACATAACTGATAATGCAATAAATGGTGATCAAGGAATTACTGTTTGGGACACATATATACAGGTACATAAATATGTGTGTGTGTATACACATAAAATATAAACATACCAAGAAAAAATTTGGCATTTACTCCATCTTGGGTGAATATAAAAATGATCTGTTACAGAGTGAGAGGGCTGATGCTGTTGTTAGCATTTAAGTTTCTTCTAAGATTTAAAATCACATATTATGTTTTAGGAATTCGGGCAGTTGATACTCTTAATATTTATTTATTTATTTTGCAGTGCTGGGGATCGAACCCAGGACCTCGTGCTTGCAAGGCAAGAACCCTACCGACTGAGCTATCTCCCCAGCCCTTCTCTTAATATCTAAAAGATGCTGCTAGACCCTACAGGGCATGCACACACAAGCTGCACAAAGCAATATCCTGGACAATAAAAGCACACAGTTTGGTGGAAGAAAACCATGAATGCAAATGCGTAGATAACATACTACAATATGATAAAACTTTTTTTTTTTTTTGTTACCAGGGATTGAACTCAGGGGCACTTGACCACTGAGCCACATCCCCAGTCCTACTTTGTATTTTATTTAGAGACAGGGCCTCACTGAGTTGCTTAGCAACTCACTTTTGCTGAGGTTGGCTTTGAGCTTGTGATCCTCCTGCCTCAGCCTCCCAAGTTGCTGGGATTACAAGAATGAGCCACATGATAAAACTCTTAATACTACTTTCTATAATGAGCCATTAAGTTTTACAAAAACCAAAAGGAACATAAAAGTAATTGCATCTAAAAGAAACTAAGGCTACTTTAACTTGAAGGAAGATTTCAGATCTTAAATTAAGGTCTGAAAGGATGAATGGGATTTAGGCAAGTGGGAAGAGGGAAGGCATACTCTGTAGACCCACCACCTAGGATAAAAACCAAGAGAAAAGGGTAGGATGAAGAAAATGGGAAAGTGATCAGATGTTATAGCTCAAGGAATAAATAAGGCCTGTGAATGGAGCTAAGACTAGAAAAATAGGATACATCAGATCCTTTACTATCCTTGGGATATTGTTTCCAAGAACTCTGGTAAATAAAAAAATCAGGCAGCTGAGGCAAAAGGATCACACACATTTGAGGACAGCTTCATTAACTCAGTGAGACTCTCAGCAACTTAGCAAGACTCTGTTGCAAAATAAAAAATAAAGGTCTGGGATTGGAGTTCAGTAGCAAAGCACCCCTGGATTCAATTCTCAGTACCAAGAAAAAGAAAAAGTTCATATTTTTACCATACTCTATTTTAAATCTTTTTTTTTTTTTTTTTTTTTTTTCTTTTCCCCCCTCTTTCTCCAAACCAGGGATTGAACCCAGAGGCACTTAACCATACTTTATAGACAGGGTCTCACTGAGCTGCTTAGGGCCTTGATAATTTGATGCATCTGACTTTGAACTTGTGATCCTCTTGTCTCAGCTTCCCAAACGGCTGGGATTACAGGTATGTATCACTGTGCTTGGCTAAAATCTTTTTATAGAGTACACTTTTTCTTATTAAAGTAAAAAAGCTTACAGTAAAACAACATGCCATGTTATGTTGGCAGCTTTCACATGTATCTCATGTTGAAATGCCTCTCTCGGTTGCATCATTTTCTTATGCTTGACTTGATCTCATCATATTTTTTCTCTTGATCCTATGGGCAAAAGGCTGAACCTAATTGTACATAGTATCCAAGATTATGTAATTATATTCTATGAGGTTCACACAAGAAAATGCACAATGCACAAAGATGCAGGCTGCTGTTAATGCCATGCACAACAATGTAACATATTTTTGCTGTATTGCTTTTGGTGCTGGTCTTGCACATACTAGGCTTTATTTTAAAGTTTGAGATGAACTCTCTTCAAGTTGCTCAGGCTAGCCTTGAATTTGGTAATCTTTCAGCCTCAATGTCCCAAATAGGTGAGATTATAGACATGTACCACTATGGCCTAATTCTGGTTTTGACAAAAATGAACTGTATATTTTCAGCAAATCAGTTAATATCTTATTGGCTTCAGTTTTCCCAACTATCAAAAATGAAGGATTAGGTGTAGAAGAATTGAGGCCATTTCTAGTTTTAAAATTTTCATATTGTGATTTTGCTTCAAGACAAGCATAGGAAAGCATGCAAGTCAGTATTCTCATGAGGTGGAAAAAAGACTTGAAATAAGTAATTTATAAGGAGGAAAAATTTATTTTGGTTCAGTTTCAGAGGTTTTAGTCCATGGTCACTCTTGGCCCTGTTCCTGTGGTGAAGACCTGGCTTAACTCATGATGGCCAGGAAGTAGAGAGAACAAGGCCTACGGTTTCAATATGCCTTTCTTGGGTGCAGTCCTCAATGTCCTAACTTGCTTCCACTAGACTCCACTTAATAATTCCATCATCTTCCAATAGAGCTGCAGGCTGGTAATTAAGCCTTTATCACAAGGGCCTTTATGATACAATTTTGAAAATTTTAGTACATAAATCAGTACATTAGTGATCACAAAAATGAAGTTTGTACAAATCAAGTGTGTTCAAGATCCTATGACAAATGTTATAGAACTCAAATGCTGGGCACAGGGGTGCAGGGCTATAATCCCAGCAGCTTGGGAGGCTGAGGCAGGAAAATCACAAGTTCAAAGTCAGTCTCAGCAGAAGCAAGGCACCCAGCAACTCAGTGAGATCCTGTATCTAAATAAAACACAAAATTAGGCTGGGGATGTGGCTCAGTGGTCAAGTGCTCCTGAGTTCAATCCCCTGTACTTTGTACAAACAAACCAACAGAACTCTGATAAACCATATAAAAGTACTGGGTGCTAGGGATATAGCTCAGTGGTAGAGTGCTTGCCTAGCATGTGTGAAGCCCCGAGTTCAATCCCCAACACCATCTGATTTGTTTAAAACAAAAAACAAAATTAAAAAAAAAAAAAAAAAAAAATCAAGGAACTAAATGAATGGGAAGATGTGATGTATTTAATCTTGGTTCCAGTTTCCTGGCAAATGTACAACTCCTAAAACCCATGAAACTGCCAGAGGGATAAGTGTTTCTTTTATATGGTATTGAGCTGACTGATGGCTGGCAGCCCCTAGGGAGCTTTAGGATGAGGTCACAGGATAAAGCAAGATAAGACTAGAGTGTTGGGACTTTTAGCTCACCCACTCAATGTTTATGGTAGGGACAGGGCAGGTTAAGTTGACCATCAATGGCCCATGATTGAATTAATCATGCCAATGTAATGAAGTCTTCATAAAAACAAAACAACTAAATCTGGAGAGCTCCTATATAACAGAACACATGGAGGTTATAGGAAGGTGGCACATCCTGAAATGGCATGAAGGTTCTGTGCCTCTTTCCACATACATGTCCTATATCTCATTTCACCTAGAGCCTTAGTATATCTTTTATAATAGTGATAAATATGTGTGATTTCCTGAGTTCTCATGCTAGCCAATTAAATAGGACCCAAGGAGGGAACTGTCAAAAACCTGATTAATAGCCAGTTTGTCAGAAATGTAGGTAAAACAACCTAGGGCTTGTAATTAGCAGCTCAAGTTGTGTGTGTGTGTCTGTCTCTGTCTCTCTCTTCTGGAACTGAATTCTCAATCTGTGGGATTAGACTCTATCTCCTGGCAGACAGTGTCAGAGATGAATTGAATTTGAGGGTACCCAGCTGGTAACCAGTGAAGATCTGTAGGATTTCCAGGCAGGGATAAATCCCGATGCATTTTGTTGACCAGAAGTCAGAGAGACGTCTGCATTGTGAACATACAACAAAAGAAAGTGAGTTTGTTTTCTGATACCCTTAGAAGAGATATCCCATGTTCATGAACAGAAATAATCAGTATCATAAAGATATTCATTCTCAATAATACAGTCTTCCCTTTATGTAAACACAATCCCAGTCAAAATCTTGGCAAGTCACTTTGGGATGTTGACAATCTGTAAAATTTATATAGAGATTTGAAGATCCAGAAAAAGCTAACAAATCTCATGAAAAAAAGGGCAAAGGACCTGAACAAATAACTCAACAAAGACAGAGCTGGGCATGGTCACATAGGTTTGTTATTCCACTGAAGGATCAAAAGTGTGAGGACAGCCTCAGCAACTTAGGGAGACTATGTCTCAAAATAAAAAGTAAAAAGGGTTGGGGATATAGCTCAGTGGTAAAGTGCCTGTGTTCAATCCCTAGTACCACAAAGAAGAAAAAGCAAAAAATGACAGAAAAACATAAATCAACAACAACAACAAAAAAAATGATGACACAGATAGCAACCAAGGATACAGTGAATTAAAATAATGATATGCCACTACACAGCTACTAGTGTGGCCAAAACCAAAACACAAGAAATGCTGGTGGGCTGGGGATATAGCTTAGTTGGTAGAGTGCTTGCCTTGCAAGCACAAGGCCCTGGGTTCAATCCCCAGCACCGCAAAAAAAAAAAAAAAAAAAAAAAAAAAGAGATGCTGGTGAGATTGTAGAGCAATAGAAATTCTCACCAATTGCTATTGGGAGTGCAAGTCTCTTGGAAAACTGTGTGATGGGTTTTTTACAAAACTAAACATACTCCTAATATCTGATTCTACAATGCACTTCTTGGTATTTAACAAAATGAACTGAAAACTTACCATCCACACAAAAGCTGTGCTTGTAATATAACAGTTTTATTTCCAACTGTCAAAACATGGATGCAACCAAGATGTCCTTTAGTAGGTGAAGGATAAACTGTGGTATACCCAGATAATGAAATATTCAGCAGTTAAAAAAAAAGAGCTATCAAGCCTTACAAGAAGACATGGAGAAACTGAAATAAGCCAATCTGAAAAAGCTACATACCATGATTTCAGCCATATGACATTTCAGAACAGGTAACATTATGGAGCCAGGCAATGTTAAGGATCAATGGTTGCCAGGCATTGAAGATAGGGTAGAAACAAAGAGGCAGAAGATATATTAAGGCAGTAAAACTCTTCTGTATGATACTACAGTGGTGGATATATGTCACCGATACACATTTGTCAAAACCCATAGAATGTACAACTCCAAGAGTAAATCCTAGTGGAAACAATAAGTTTGAGTGATTATGATGTATCAATATAGTTTACTGATTTTGTGGGGGGGAACCAGGATTGAATTCAGGGGCACTAGACCACTGAGCAATATTCCGAGCCCTATTTCATATTTTATTTAGAGACAGGGTCTCACTGAGTTGCTTAGGACCTGGCTAAGTTGCTGAGGCTGGCTTTGAACTTTTGATCCTCCTGCCTCAGTCTCCCAAGCTGCTGGGATTAGAGGCATGCGCCACTGTGCCTGGTCAGGTTTATAGATTTTAACAAATGTAACACTGTGACAGTGAAGAAAGTTCATAATGAGGAGGTTGTTCATGTGTCAGGAAAACAGGTATGAGCAAACTCCCACTCAATTTAGCTTTCACCCTAAACCTACACTAAAAAATAGTTCATTAATTAAAAGTACACAAATCTACTATATACAGAAAATGATGTGATCAGCATTCATCCCAGTCTACACTGTTGCATTTAAACTGCATTTGAATCTAGCATATGTCTAAAGTATTTCAGAAGAAAATGAACCATATTCTGGTTCCAAATTATGTGCAAGAAAGGAATTTTAATAAACAACCCTAGGTCTCTGAGACATCACAATTTAGTAGTAAAACAACGTCTAAACTTTGAAGGTTATGGCAGTGTCTGTACCAACAATTTCAGTAAGTTTAGGTGCATCCTGAAACTTTTTTGTTTTTACCTGTTTTACCATTCCCATAGATTTAATGAATATTGAAACACTTAGGAGACCTAAAATGATGTATCAAATGTAAGATGATACCATGATTTGGTTGTATCTTCAAAGATACATATTATTTTGAGGATATGATAACTGTATAAACATTATTCACGATTACATATTATATTATGACATATCCTTACTATAAGGATTACATGTTTCCATATATCCACATGATTCCCATGAAAATAAGTAGTATTCTGTAATTTAACATCACAGCATCATGGGATGGAGCTCAGTGTTAAGAGTGCTTGCCTACCATGTAGGAGGTAAGATCAATTCCCAGAACTGCCAAAACCAAAACAACAATTAAAAAACAGTATCACTGACTAGCCCTGACACCTTCATTTCCTATTATCTAATCAGTCTTTAAATACTTTTCATTTTAATATTTTAATGTCAAAAATTTTCATGAATCCACAATTTCCAACATTCTTCCATGGGTGTCACCTTAGTTGACATTTCTTTTATTCTATAAGACCAAAAAAGGTGTGCTGCTTCCTAAATGGGGCTCTAACTTCTACTATCTCCTTATCTAATTAATCTTTTAAACTAGCAATGTGCTTCTACCTTGATTAAGTTTTGACTGAACCACATTCTCCCCTGATAGCCTGCCAGAGCACAGAGAATTTTTACTGCAGTAAAACCATTCTGTATATTAAATATTGATAAATATCATAATACAAAAGTATCAAGACCCACTGCATGTACAATACCAAGAGTGAACCCATTAATATAAACTATGGACTGAAGATGATAATGATGTTTCAATGTGTAAGTGGACTGATTGACTTTTTGGTACTGAGGATTTAACCTAGGGTGCTTTACCACTGAGCGCATCCCCAGTCCTTATATATGTATGTATGTTGCGACAAAGTTTTGGTGGTTGCTTAGGGAGTCACTAAGTTGCTGAGACTAGCTTTGAACTTGTGATCCTTCTGTCTCAGTCTCCTGAGTCCCTGGAATTACAGGTGTGTGACACAATGCCTAGTTAAGTGCATTGATTGTAATAAAGTGTTGTGTTGTAATACAGGAGGATGTTGTGCATGTGTAGGGAGAGAGGACATAAAGAAACTTTGTTCAACTCAATTCTTCTGTTAATCTACAACTGCTCTAAAAACTAAAGTTTATTAATTTAAACAAATTGGTACTAACAAGAAAGAGCCAGATCACAAAACAAACAAACAAACAAACAACAAAAAAAGGCTCCATGGTTTTTAAGAATGCATACAGAAAACTGAGCATGGTGGTATGCACTTGTAATTCCAGTTATGAGGCAAGACAATTATAAGTTCGAGTTCAGCTTTGGCAATTCAGTGAGACCCTGCCTCAAAAATAAAAAATAAAAAGGCCTGGGGCCGGGTGTGGTGGCACACGCCTGTAATCCCAGCAATTTGGAAGGTTAAGGTAGAAGGATTTTAAGTTCACAATTAGTGAAATCGTGTCTAAAAAAAAAGGGGGGGGCAAGGGATGTGGTTCAGAGGTTGCGTGACCCTGGGTTCAATCCCTAGTACAAAAAACAACTACAATAAAAACAACAAGAACAACAAACCCCAAAATACTCCAGCATAAGTCACTTTTTTCCTATTTCTGCAAGACAAAGAGTTAATTTTCACATAAATACAGTGATAGTTCAGTTTAATTTGATAATACAGTCTTTGTTTGACTAGAGACATTTATAAACATTAATGTGGCTGATGATCCTAATCTTTTAATGCACAGTTATGATTTCCCCTCTGTTGGCATGCTGGGGATTAAACCCAGGCATTGCACATGTAAAACACTCTACCACGCAGCTAAATCCTCAACCCCATTATTTTCTGTCAGCCACTTCACCATTACCATTTTTGGTTGTTGTTATTTAATTATTTATTTTTTTTGTGGTTCTAGGTATCAAACTCAAGGGCCTCACCCATGTTACACAAACACTCTACTATAGAACTACCTCTCCGTCCCTACAGTATGATTTCAGTAGTATTTTACTTGTAATTTTAAAAGAATTAAGAAAAAGAATGGAACTACAACTTTAATAGAAGGCTTGATAAACATGTTTTAGCTTTTTACATCTAGCAAAAATTTTACTTCAAAATTATAACTTGCTAGATGTATTACAAAGTACATTTCTATTTTCTCATTAGTACTGAATCTTATTTATTTATTTATTTTTTAACAGTACCAGGGTACTTAACCACTGAGCCACATCCCCAGCCCATTTTATTTTTTATTTTAAGACAGGGTCTTGCTAAGTTGCTAAGGATAGCCTCAAACTTCCAATCCTTCTGCCTCAGTCTCCTTAGGCACAGATTAGAAGAGTATGCCACCATGTGAGGCCTGAGTGTGAGGTCGGCCCCCGACTTCCCACTTTTTATGGTATTGGGGATTTAATCCCGGGGTGCTTTACCATTGAGTTACAGTCCCAGTCCTTTTTCATTTTGAGACACGGTCTCGCCAAGTTGCTTAGAGTCTCCCTGAATTGCTGATTCAACCTTGACCTTAAACTTGTGATTCTCTGGCCTCAACCTCCCAAGATGCTGGAATTAAAGGCCTATGCCACTGTGCCCTGCTACAAGGTCAATACATTGCAGGAATCCTGAGTTCTGAATTGTTTCAACATAGGTAAAATTTTTGCATTCCATTATGTACCTTTTTACATGGTGTTCTAACTGTAATAATCTTCTGTAGCTGTCGAACTGCTATAGAACTCCCAAAATCTAACACAATTATACTGTGTGGACTACTACTCTTATTTTATTTATTTTTGGAACTGGTGACTGAATCCTGGGGTACTTAACCACTGAACCACATCCCCACCCTTTATTTTTGAGTTGGGTCTCCATTAGTTGCTTAGGGTCTTGCTATTGCCAAGGTGGGCTTTGAATCTGTGATCTTCCTGCCTTAGCTTCCCAGGTGGCTGGAATTGTAGGCTGTATGGACAAGTTCTTACTTGATTTTACAATGGAAGTCTCTTTGGTGCTTTAATATTTTCTAAAAAGTAGTTTTTATCAAGTTGAAACTTGTCAAGGGCATATGAGGTTGTTCAAAATAAGGAGAGCATTTTATTCATCTGGCAAGGATGGTTGAAAATAAAGATCATTCTTAATGTCATTTAGTTATCCAGTGCCGTTTTCTTTATTTTTAATTAACAAAAGGTACCATTAGACCTGGATGTGGTGGCATACACCTATAATCTCTGCCATTTGGGAGGCCAAGGCAAGAAGACAACAAGTATGAAGCTAGCCTAAACAATTTACTAGGATGCTATTTCAAAAAATTAAAAAGGTTTCGGATCTCCTTTGAGATTAAGAATGCTTCTGGGTTTAAACCCCAGTATCAGAAAAGAGAAAAAAAAAAAAAAAAGAATTTCATTATTAGTATTCAAACTACAACAACGTAATTTAGAAAGGCAGAGAGAATATAGAGATCAGGGGAGAAAATTAACCCTGTACAACCTAGTACAGAAAAATGACTACAGTGAACATTGAGGTAGTTAAGATGAGACTAATATTTGTATAAATACATTAATATTGTTTTTTGATTGACAAAGTGTCTTTTTCAAACATGGAAGAATAACAGGTATTTAAAGGATGCCAGCTGACAGTTACTACTACTTACTCTGTAGTTTTGTAAACGTCAGAATACAGCCCTGCTTTCTGATACTTCTTCTTTGGGGGACGTGGGGCCTTCTTTTCCCTTGGGATGAGAGAGAGCACAGGCTGCAAGGTACTTTCAGGTTCAGGAGGTTTGGTTAGGGTTTCAGGAGGACTGGGAATCTCTACTGGTGCTTCTGTAAAGCTAGAAAGAGAAGTTTAAAGAAGACTTTTTTGTGAAAAAAAATTTTTCTGCAAAGGACTACTCCAAAAACAATCATCACAATTAAAAAATAAAAAGGAGATGGGGACTTCCTTATCTGGCCACATTAGAATAAATGATACCACATTTAACCTTCTGACAAAAAACTAATAGAAATATGGTAAACTACCAGAAATACAGAAGAAAAATTACAAAATAGTCATTAAACACTGGGGGATAACAGTGTTACACTATGATCCCTAAGAAAATGGGGGAGGGGGAGAAGTAAGTCATATAACCATCTTGCTTTTCTAAGAATGACTGTGTAGGTATAGGCCAAGCAGAGAATGGCCAAATAATGAGTTGAACAGAGAGAAATAGTAGCACAGAGAGAATGAGGTAGTTGGAATTTTGAAGCTATGGAAAATAACTTTAGAAATCTCTCTTTTATTATATGGCTATATATTAAAGTTTGCATGCAAAGGATGAAATTCCACATGGCTGAATAAAGAAATCAGAAACTATGAACAATAGCTAGAGCTCACATATGTTGACAGATCCTTAAATTCTAGTAGGCAGAACGGAAAGACAAAATAGAGATTCTAGTAGGCAATGTTAACAACAATAATATAAATTAATTATCTCTGGAATAAAGGTCAGTCCTAACAATGTTTAAAAACAAATTTAAAAATGATACAAGTTAGTCCACAACCAAATTAGCTGGCTCTCAAGAACCTTTTTAACTTTTCATAATGCAGGGGGACTGAACCCAGTGAGTTACATCCCCAGCATTTGGCTCTCAAAATAAAACTGAAAACATGTAAAGGAAACCAATAAAATCCAGACATACTAAATAATGTGACATTCATAATATCCTGTATATATAAAAAATTTCTACACATGCTAAAATGCAGGAAAATGTAACCCAGGGGGGTGATAATCTTATCAGAAATCAGAGAAAAAGACCTCTAAATTCTATTACAAGTATGATTAAGAATTTAGAGGAAAATTCAATCACCAGTATCATAATGGTGGTGGTGGGGGGGAGGTTACGAAAGAGAGAGAAAGAATACTCTCTGAACACTGAGAATTAGAAAACTTAGACTGAAATGAAAAACTGAGTCTAGAGTGCTTAATAGTAAATCAATCATTGGAGAAGAAAAGATCAGTGAATTTGAGAACACAATTGAAAAAACTCACACTGATGTGGAGGTAAGTTTAAAGCATGAAAAAAAAAAGAAAAGAAAAAAAGAAACAATGACCTGGGGGATAACATAAAGCGACTGGAATCCTGGAATCCTAGAGAAAACTAGGACTAGAAAACTGACTACTGAAATAAAAACACACAAAGAACCGAGTAAGGAACAAACAACGAAACCTGAACGTGCAATGTTATAACACTCAAAGTAAACAAGTTCACAATGAAAAATAAGAGTCTGGCTAAAGAAATTTCCTGAACTGATAAAAAGTATAAACTTGAAGTTAAAAACAAGTAAGATAGAAAATAAATGAATCAATAAGACATATAATGATAAACTTACTGAAAACTAGTCATTAATAAAAGTGTAGGGGGGATACTATTATAAAGATAAAAATAAGAATGAAAGATCTCACGTCTGAAACAATGAAGCTAGAAGGCAATTAAATGTTTAAAAGGTGTGTGTGACCACAGAAACAAAAAGTTGTACCCCATTTGTGTACAATGGATCAAAATGTAGTCTGTAAAAATAATAAAATTAAAAATTAAAAAAAACAGAAATAAAGGGTGTGTGTAAGAAAGCCTGATAAAATAGAATTCTATGTTGAGCAAAAACATCTCAAGAAAAATGAAAGTAAATTCTGGTTGAGAGAAAGAAGAGAAATATTACTACTTACCATTCTATGGAAATCATATAAAATAAACATAAGCAAAAAGACCAATACAACAATGACAGAGCAGAAGTTTTCTATATTTTCCTTTTGACTTTACATAAAGGTAAAGAATAAACATAATTTTCACTAATGTCAGCGGCAAGGCAAATGTCTGCTCTTATCACGTGCATTCAAAATCACAGTAAAGGTCCTAGCCAGGGCAAAAATGCAAGAGAAAAAAAAAAGATTGAAATGGAACCCTCTCTACTCACATCTCACATGACTGTCTATATAGAAAAACCCAAGGAATCAAAAAAAAAAAGAAACAACTAGAATTTAAGGAGTTTAGCAATTATAAAAAGCAATCTCAAATTCGATTTCCTTCCTTTTCACTGGGGATTGGATCTAGGAGTGCTACATCCCCAGTTCTTTTTACTTTTTTTCTTTCCTGGTACCAGGGATTGAACCCAGGAGTGCTTAACCACTGAGTCATATCCTGAGGCCTTTTTATCTTAATGAGATAGGGTCTTGCTAAGTGTCCTAGGGCCTCACTTAAATTGCTGAGGCTAGTTTGAATTCTCAATCCTCTGGCTTCAGCCTTCAGAGCTGCTGGGATTACAGGTGTGTGCCACCATGCCTGGCTCCTTTTACTAAGGGGGGAGTGTTCCAGGGATTGAACTCAAGGGGCACCTGATCACTGAGCCACATCCCCAGCCCTATTTTGTATTTTACTTAGAGACAGGGTCTCACTGAGCTGCTTAACATCTCCCTTTTGCTGAGGTTGGCTTTGAACCTGCAATCTTCCTGCCTCAGCCTCCCAAGTCACTGGGATTACAGGACTGTGCCACCATGCTGCCCAGTTTACTTTTCATTTTGTGACAGCCTCCCTAAAGTTGCTTAGGGACTCAATATATTTCTGAGTCTGGCTTTAAACTTGCTATCCTCCTGTTCAGGGTCAGATATACATCTCTCACAAAAGAGTAAAAACAATGAAACACTGATTTAAAAAAAAAAAATCAAAGATGATCAAAACAATTGAAGAGATGTACCATGTCCATGGACTGAAACACTCAATATTTTTAGGATAGTAATTTCATCCCCAAATTGATTTAAGATTTAAAATAATCCCAACTAAAAACCAACAGAATTTTAAAAAAGAAAATGGCAAGATAACCAAAAATTTATATAAAGGTAAACACTGGAAAAAATATGGAGTACTTATCTGATTTCAAGAGTTCATACAGAAGCTGGACACGGTTCACATGCTTTTAATACCAGACTGTGGAGGCCGAGACAGGAGGACAGCAAGTTCAAGGTCAGTTTCAGCAACTAGTGGGCCCTAAGCAACTCAATGAGACCCTCTCTCAAAATACAAAATTAAATGGGGATGTAGTTCAGTGGTAGTGTCCCTGGGTTAAATCCTCAGTACCAAAAATGTAAAAAATGAAAAAGCCCTAGGGAAAGGTGTTGTCTTAAAATTTATCTTATTTCTTTTCAGAAATATGATCTGAATATAGATATATTTTCCTGAGCATAGAGCAAGGTTCCCAATAGTAAATTATTCCTCTGCATTATGGTTTGTTATTAATCAACAATACTTAGCAAAATCTTTTTTTTTTTTTTTTTTCAGTACTGGGGATAAGCTATCTCCCCAGGCCCCAAAATCTTTATCATAGCATATGAGGACTCTGGTATAATCTGGCCCCGTATAACCTCTTCTCTAGACTCATCATAGGCCATTCTCCTTTGTTTACTCTGTTATAGACAAAACAACAAAAACTCCAACAAAACAAAGCCCCCAAACCAAACAACAAAAAACCTGCTTTAATTCACTTCCCTGAAATGTTCATGCCTTTTCAATATTTACCCCTAAAATGTTAGTCCTGAACTTATTCCTTTAAATAACAGATAAAACCTATTCAGATTTTTAGCTTACATCATTATTTTCTCAGGGAAACTAGGTCAATTAATCCTATCATTTACACTCATAATATCAAGTAACTCTTCATAAAAGAACGTGAGCTATAAAATCCACATAGGCAAAGTATTTATATTTGCTCACCACTGTATCCAACTCCAACTCTTTAAATAAAACTTAATTAAATTAATAAATGAGTAAATACTTACTATTTAACAAGAACATATAGGCTCTAGTTAAAGTAAAAAAAAAAAAAAAAATGCTGTCTTTGGGAATTCACTATGTGATATTCTTTCCTACATAATCAAGGGCAGAAACTGTATCTTTCTCTTCAAAATCTCTTGCATACCAGAACACAATTTGTGCAAAAATGTGTGTGTGTTTAATGTCACTGATTTTGATACTAGAATTTCCTGCAACAAAAGGCTAATGTGAACTAAAACCGATTCCCTGAATCACATTTTTAAGGTGAACCTTCCTAAAGTGAAAGGTCAAGATGTCTCTAATTACTTTGAAGGCAGAAATCATTCTACTTATAGATATTTTAAAGCTTCAATAATTAAGATAGTATGCAAGTGATAGCAAAAACAATTAGAAAAAAATTTTTAAAGACTCTAAAACAAATGAATCTGACTTAACTTTCCTATGTACACATATGAATACACCACTGTGGATTTCCACATCATTTACAACCACAAAACTGGGATGCTAATGAGAATAAGAGGTACTCCATGTTTGTATAAATATGTCAAAATATACTCTACTGTCAAGTATTGCTTAAAAGAACAAAAAAGAAAAAAAAGGTTCAAAGAAAAAAATGAGTGTATGATGAAGTTACTCCAAATAAGTAAGGCAAGGATAAATTCAGCAATAAATATTGGTACTAGTACCACTTAAATATCTGAGAAGAAAATTAAATCTCTAAGATATATCTAACATAAAGTAAATTTAAAGTGAGGTTCAAGAGTTAAATATTAAAAAGGGAAGATGCAACCCATTCAAGGAGAATAATTAAGTAAATTATGATATGATCTTTCCATGGACTAAGGTTGTTCTACATGTACTATAAGTACATGATATAAACAAGATCTCTTAAGATGTAATAGGAAAAGGCTGGGTTGCAGGCACAGCTCAGTGGTAAAGTGCCTGTCTATCATGCATGAGGCCCCGAGTTCAATCTCAGTAAGGTGGGGAAGCACAGACAAAAGTTAAAATTATAAAAAATAAATGTTTAGTTTATTACCATTTGCATTAAACAACAGCTTTGCAGGTGCACATACTTTGTAAATGTATAGTAAAAGGTAGGAAAGGATACACATGTCTTAAGTGAGACTTTACTTTTTTATTTTTTATTTTTTTTTAAATTTGGTGGTGCTGGGGATTGAACCCAGGGGTACTTAACCACTGAGACACATGCCTAGCTCTTTTTATTTTTATTTTGAGACACGGTTTTGTTAAGTTGCCAAGGGACTTGCTAAATTTCTAAGACTGGCTTTGAACTCTCAATCCTTCTACCTCAGCCTCCCAAGTTGCTGGGATTGTAAGTATGTGCCACTGTGCCTTTACTTTTGAATTAGTGAACTACTAGTTTTCACAGAATTACTTATGGGCATACGTTATTGTTAAAAAAAAAAAAAAAATCCCACACATTCTCAAGGGGGAAAAAAGATTATAAGTGCAATGGTGCACACCTGTAGTTAGTCCCAGCTGAGACAAGGAGATAGGATTACTTGAGCTAGTGCGAGATCAGCATGGGCAACATATGGAGAAAGTAAAACATTCTGTGAAGATGTATGTGTAGAAAGGGGCAAAAAAACCTCTCTAAACATGATTCACTGATGTAGAAGACAGAGAATATGAATAAGAATAAAACACCAGGGACGTGGAAGTAGTTAAGTAGTACAGCATTTACCTGGTATCTGTGAAGTCAGGGGTTTGATTCACAGCAATACACGTATATACACACAAATATATATTATTTATGTTACATTACATTAAAATGCCACTTAGAAATGGTGAATGTTGTTCTGATGCATTTAAAAATGTGAAATAATCAATGCCAAATCCAATGTTGTGAAGCTTTTACCCTATTTTATTCTAAGATTTTATTGGGTTTTTAAGGTTTTACATTTAGGTCTTTGATCTATCTTGAGCTAAACTTCATATATGGTGCTAAAGATCTAATTTCATTCTTTTGCATGCAGATATCCAATTTTTCCTTATATCATTATTGAAAAACCTGACCTTTCCCCACTGAGAGGTTTTGACATCTCTGTCAAAAATCATTTGACCATATATGCAAAAACATACTTCTGTGCTCTCTAGTATATTTCATTGTTCTATACTAGTACCACAATGCTAGTACCACAATGTTTTGATTACCATAACAAAAACAGACAAGTTGAACTTTTGGAAACATCAGAAAATTTTGTACACTGAAAGCCAGTATTACTACAGAATAACCAAGACAGAATGAGGAAATATTACAAATCATATATCTAATAAGGAAATAATATGCAGAATATTGAGAAATTTAAAACTCAATAATAAAAAAACCTCATTTAAAAACTGGTACAAAAGGACAATAAGCACAAAATGTTCGACAATACTAACAGAGAAATGCAAACATAAAATTCATTGACATACTACTGCACAATCATTAGGTTAGCCACTATCAAAAAGCCAGAAAATAAGTTTGTAAAGATGTGACTGTAACTGGAATACACCATTGAGAAGAATGCACAATTTACAGATGCTGTGGAAAATAGTATGGCAGTTCCTCAAAAAACTGAAAATACAATTCTCATATGATCCAGCAAAGGACTGCATGCAGGGTCTCAAATAGATCTATGTTCACCAACCACTTTCAAAGCAGCATTACTCACATTAGCTAAACTTGGGTTGGTCAACCCATGGTGCTGGGCAAAGGGGAGATGATGAAGTTTTTATTTAATGGGTACAGATTCACTTTTGCATGAATAAATGAAAAGAGTTATAGAGATGGATGGTGCTAAAGACGACACAAAATTATGAATGTAATTTACACTATCAAAATGCATGCTTAAGATGTAATACACGAGGCACTGAGCTCAATCCTCAGGCTATAAAACCAAATCAAAACAAAAACAGCCCAAACATCAAATGTACCTTCAGGAAAATAATAAAGGATCTGTTGGGATACACAACAAAAAGAACAAATGGTCTTTTTATGTTTGGTGATTTCTGAATTATGTTTTATATCTTTTGGAAAAAAGTAAAGTATATAAAAAGGATACTATGAAGAAAGTAAAATGAACATGCTGGAAGATTTAAAGTAGATTATTGGTCAAATGCTGAGAGCACAGAGGAGATATTGTGATAAAAAAAAAATGATTCCACCTACATACCTTCATAGTGGATAAATTTCTTTAAGCCTTGATTTCTTAGTCTATAAGTGAGTGGCTTAATTTAGACTGTTATATCGCTTTTGCTTGTTAGTTATTTATAATTTGGTCATCCATAAATAAGACCAGTTTGTTATATGAAGAGGTCTTACACAATAAAAAGAGGAATATTTTAAAATTGACAGAATAACACAGCCACATAGGTACAATAGAGTTTTTAAAATGCTAGTTTGCTCTTACCTAATTAGACAATACTTTAAATAGAGTTACCTTTTATCATTCTCTTGCTCTTCTTCCTCTGGTAATGGCTTCTGCTTTTTCCTAGTTGGTTCTTCCAACAGCCAGTTTTTTCTCTTCAACCCCTTCTTATGTTCTGCATTCAGATTTACACTCTGAACAACAGCTTCAATAACATCAGTGACTGTATCAGGACTGAGGTGCAGTGCTAATCCTTCTTCACCTTCATTCAATTCTGGGTTGACAAACTGAGCAGCCTGAAATGCTTGCATTGATACCACAGCCTGGAGGGGACATTTTCGAGGACGGCCTGGTCTGCGTTTCACGAAGTTATTCCCTGTCCTGGCCTGCCTTTGAAGTTTTTTGGCTTTTAAAATTTTATTGACGTGGTCCAAGTTTTTCTTTGTGGCCAAGATTTTGTCATAATTGCACATTTTCCGAGCCTGGCGCTGCATAGCTTCTACTACACTTCTCTTGATGTGATGAGGGGAACAAGTGCTTGTTGTCAACTTCTCAGAAAGGAGTGAGATGCTATTACTGCAAGAGTCACTTGAGACTGCAGGCACTAAAAGACTGTCTGATTTTCCCACAGTTCGTTCCTTGCTGTGGCTATGGCCTGGACTGGAGGAAGGTGGGGCAGAAGTAGTTGCAATCACAGCATCAGTATTTTTCTCCACGGGCTCTTGGTCCTCATGTTGTACCATCCGCTGTAGCAGACTATCCACAGAGTCATCCACAGAAGCAACCAATCTTGGACTTCGGGATGGAACTCCATTTACTAAAAAAGACAACAAATCACACATAGACAAAAGTCTAAACTTATGACACTGATATAAGACAAGTGACAGTGCTTTGATCTTCTAAGATTAAACATGATAATACCGTATGTATTTATCTTGTACAGCTAAGTGAAAGTTTATTTTCTCAATTCAGGTGTATTACAATAAACATACTAAAATAAAAACGAGAACCAGGTGTGGTGAGGCATCCCTGCAATTCCATCAACTCAAGAGGCTGAGGCATTAGGATCAAAAGTGCGAGACCAGCCTCAGCAACTCAGCAAAACCTTAAACAATTCCGTGAGACAATGTCTCAAAATAAAAAATTAAAAAGGCTGGGATCGTAGATCAGTGACAAAAGTGTGCCTGAGTTCAAAACCTAGTACTGAAAATTAAAAAAAAAATTGACCCAGGTATCCCCAATAATATGTAGATTTTAATAATTTTCAACCAGACATGGTAGTGTGCAACCATAATTCCAGCAATTTGGGATGCTGAAGCAGGAGAATCCAAAGTTCAAGGTAAGCCTCAGTCAACTTAGCAAGGCCCTAAGCAACTTAATGAGGTCCTGTTTCAAAAGAAAAAAAGAAGTGGGGGCAGATGCTGGGAATGTGGCTCAGTGGTAAAGTTCCTTTGGGTTCAATCCCCAGTACCACAAACAACAACAAAACTATGAGATGAGAAGCAGAAATAAATTTTAATTTTTTAACATGAAGGTCTGTTAGGGGACTCAATAGTTATATGTGAGATGAAGATCTGAACTTTAATTATAGATTATATTTCTTGAATAGTGCTGGTTTTAAGTGCAACAGACTGGGGGTGACATCGCTTTTTGGGAAAGGGTTTAAAATTGAAATAGATGAACATTTGTGAAAACATTTGTTTAAAACGAGTGTATGTTAAAGGAAACACTGAAAAATAAGTGGTACTAAATAAACTTTGTTATATTAGGGGCACAAAGATTTTGTGATCACGGTGATTCCAACTAGGGCCTGGCCCAGTACTAGGCAAGCACTCTAACCACTGAGCCATATTCCCAGCCCTTCTAAAATTTTCCATTGAGCCAGAATCTCATTAAGTTGCTAGGCTGGCATTGAACCTGGATTCCTCCTACTTTAGCCTTCTGTGTAGCTGGTGTAACAGGCACATGCCACTATTCCCAACTACTTTGACTAAGCCAGTTTATTTGTGGCTAGTTTACCATACCACTAATGATCATAGGTCATAATTCTCTAATCAATGAATTTATTGATATGACCTTAACGTGTTAATATTCTAGATACTCCTTTAATAATCCTAGGCAGGGCTGGGGAGATAGCTCAGTTGGTAGAGTGCTTGTCTCACAAGCACAGGCCCTGGGTTCAATCCCCAGCACCGCAAAAAAAAAAAAAAAAAAAATCCTAGTCATTATAGATTCCTATCTCATGAAGACTATAATGGAATTTCCCTCAAATTACAAAAAATTCCTTCAAATAGCATCCAATAATCTTGGCTAAATTCAACATTTTTAAATTTTAAGACTTTCAGCTATAATATTCATAGTTTTCAGTTTTATTTAAAAATTACTAGAATGAAAAATGATTCCTTCCTTCTCCCCAATCTTAAATGCTATGGTTTCTTCAGGATCTTTTCTCAGTCTACACTCTCATTGGAAATGCATTTAACTATCCTCTATGTTCTGATGTCACCTGATATCTATTTTCTAAATCTACCTTTCTTCTAATTTTATGTAGTTTTTAATGTTCAAAGAATTCTTAAACTATATTCACATTTGATTTCATTGTCTGCTCCTTAATCTTACTTCTCTCCTCCAGGGTCCCTATACCAGTGGAAGATACCATAAACCCAATCATTCAACATTGTATATACTGACCACCAATCATGTGGTAGGAATTTGGTTATACAAGTTTAGGTCACTTTATCCATTCTTTCTTCTTTCCACAAATAATAAAATTTTAATCTTATTAGTCTGATCTACTGATTCTATCCATTTTTCTTTTATTCCATTTTTTTAAAAAAAACATTCTTTTAAATTGTATTTTTAGTAGTAGATGGACACAATACGTTTATTAATTTATTTTTATGTGATGCTAAAGATCGAACCCAGTGCCTCACACGTGCTAGGCAAGCACTCTACAATTGAGCTACAATCTCTGGCCCTCCCCGTTTTTTTTTAAATTGGTGCATTATAGCTCTACATATTCATGAGATTTGTTGTTATGTATTTGTGCATGCAGACAATACACTATGTCACTACAATGACCATGATCAAGCTAATATCTTCCTGCCCTTAAGGAATAGCCTAACTGCTTATGGTGCTATTAAAAGGTGTACACAAAACTTTTAATGCTTCTCCTACCAAGTGGTAGAGTCTACTTCCCTTTCCCTTAAATACAAGCCACCTTTAATGACTTCACTAAGCAAAGAGAATTCAGTGGAAGTAAAAATGTGACAATTTCCAAACCTAGGTTAGAAAAAGAGTTGATCCAAAGCTTCCATGTGGTCTTTGTCTTGGGACAACTCCCCTGGGATTCTATCTTCCACACTTTAAGGAAATACAGGTAATGCTGGCCAACTGATCCTGCTGAACTCATAGTCAACTGCCAGCCTCAACCACCAGATATGTGAATGAGGAAGTCTTCAAAGTAACTTTAGTTCACCACAATCTGGTTACAATTACAGGAGAAATTGAAATTGAAAGAAATTCTGAGATAATAAGTGATTGTTTCTATTTGATGTATGTTTAGGGTGCTTTGTCAATCAAAAAGAAAAAGTGGAACCCTGTACTTTCTACTTGTAATCTTATCATTCTCCAAATCATTCTTCATGTAGTAGACTGAGTGATCTTTAAAAAACAAAAAATCCAGAACCTTTATAGTTTTAGCTTCTGTTTAAAATGCTTAAAAAGCTTCCTATCATTTGGCTGTGATGATGCACACGTTTAATTCCAGTGACTCAGGAGGCTGAGGTGGGCGAATCAACAAGATTGAGGCCATCCTCAGCACCTTAGCAAGACCACATCTCAAAATAAAAAGCACAAAGTGCTGGGGATATATGTAGCGCAGTAGAGTGCCTCTGGGTTCAATCCCTAGTACTGATCCAGGTAGAGGAGAGCATTTTAATCAATAAAACAACTTTAAAATTATTACCACCCTTTCTTAGTACTCTATTTAGAACCATCAATTCTGTAATAAACAACTTCAATTCCTCAAATTCAATATTTTTTCTTGAATTAGGCCTTTAAACAAGTTGTTCTCTCTGCCTGGAATACTCTTTTCCCACAAATTCATCTGCTTAATTACTTATTCAATTTACAGTGAGGATATCACTTCATAAAAGACAACTTTCTTGACAAAACAAGTCCCTCAACCTGATGTAAAGTCTCCTGTTAAGAACTGCCATAATACTTTCTTCTTTTATACCACTAATCACACAATTCTAATTAGTGATTTAATGTATAACATTTTAAAGAAATTATTTTATATATTTTTTTAGTTGTCAATGGACCTTTTATTTATACATTTATTAATATGTGGTGTTGAGAATCAAACTCACACATGCCAGGCAAGGACTCGATAACTGAGCCACATCCCAGGAATGGATATAATTTTCAAACAATGTTTGGACCATAGGTAAGGCAGTGAGTGGTCATATTCATTAAATTTATTTTATATATATCCAATGTCCAGGACATACTTCATTATTAAATCAATGAAGAATGAATCCTGGGTTCAAAATCTTAGACATTTTTAGCTCCTTTTTTCCTTCATGAATTGTTCAACATTACCAAATGAATTAAATCCATGAATAGTGATTTAAAACAGATCATAAAAGTTATAAAACCTCAAGTAACTTACTTGAGCCCTTTATTTATATATATATTTTATTTATTTATTTATTTATTTTTTCCTTCTTCTTCTTCTTCTTCTTGGTACCATGGATTGAACCTGGGTATTTTACCACTGAGCCACAACCCCAGCCCTTTTTTTTGTTTCATTTAGAGACAGAGTCTCACTAAGTATCTGAGGATAGGTTTGAACTCATGATCCTCCTCCTTAGCTTCCCGAGCTGCTGGGATTACAGGTGTGAGTCACTGTTCCCGGCAGCATTTCATAGTTAAAATTATTCATCATATTCCTAAATTCAGGCTTGCCAATTTTTTTTCATAGTCTGATATATGTCTAGGAAACAAGGCTGGGTACTATGTTTTTTGGTTTTTTTTAATTAATTTCAACATGGTGAGATTAAACATATTCCTTTTATATATAAATTTAAGGCGCTCTGGTAAGTTTACCATGTTGTCTCCACCACAATATAGAGTATTTCCATCACCCTAAAAATTTCTCTGTCCCCTTTCCAAGATCATCATTCTGTCTCACAACAGTAATCAAAGGGGGAAAAAACTGACTAGATCTGCTTCCTCATACTAAGATGCAATTTGCTTCTCTAGGATTTCATGTAAATAGCAAGACAAGAGTATATACTCTATTGTCTGGCTTTATTCATATAGCACCATTCTGAGATTCTTCATGTTTCTATATTCTCTTCTTACTGCTCTTAATCACATATTTCTTTGTATGAACTGTATGAATGTACCACAACTTGTTTATATAATCATCTGAAAATCTGAGTTGTTTACAGTTTCTGGACATAAAGAATAAAGCTCCTATGAATATTTGTGTACACACTATTTTGTTATGACATTTTCATTTTTCTTGAACCCTAAAACTGGAATTACTAGATCCAACAAAATTTATGTTCAACTGAGAAAGTTTGCCAATGTAATTGAACTATTTTATAGTCCCACCAGCAAAGAATGAGAGTTATATAATACTATCTATTCTTACCATGAGTTGGTATTATCACTTTTCTTTTGAATTTTTAATCATTACAATGGGTGTGAAGTGGTAACACTTAATGTAATTTGCACTTCCCTGATGTTGAGCATGTTTTCATGACCTTACTGGCAATTCATGTTGCTCCACCCCTACCCCTACTAGGAATCAAACCCAAGACCTTGAGCATTCTAGGCAAAACTACTACCAATGATCTACATTCTAAGCCCTCATTAGCATTCTTTTGAGAAGAGTCTATCCAAAATTTTTGCCCGATTTTTTTAGTGGTTTCTTTCATTCTGTGGTTTGCTTTTACATTTTTTGGGGGGGAGTGGGGGGAGGGGGATACCAGGAATTGAACTCAGGAGTACTCAACCACTGAGCCACATACCAGCCCTATTTTGTATTTTATTTAGAGACAGGGTTTCACTGAGTTGCTTAGTGCCTTGCGTTGCTGAGGCTGGCTTTGAACTTGCAATCCTCCTGCCTTAGCCTCCCGAGCCACTGGGATTTTAGGTGGGTGCCACTGTGCCTGGCACCTCACTTTGTTTTCATTTATTTTATTTTATTTTTACAACTGCATTTTGATTCACTGTACACAAATGGATGCAACTTTTCATTCCTATGACTGAACACAATGTAGACGCACACCATTTGTGTCATCATACATGTACACAGGGTACTGACTGTCTCAGTCCACTATTTTTCCTTCCCCTACATCTTCCCACCCCATTTCCCTCTACACAATCCAAAATTCCTCTATTCTTCTCTTATCACCCCTGCCCCTTAAGTATCCTCATCTACTTATCTGAGAAAACATTCGGCCTTTGTCTTTTTGGGATTGGCTTATTTCATGTAGTATATTCTCCAACGCCATCCATTTACCTGCAAATGCCATAGTTTTATTCTTCTTCAGGGCTAAACAGTATTCCATTGTGTATATATACCATAGTTTCTTTAACCATTCATCAATTGAAGGGCATCTCAGTTGGGTCCACAATCTAGCTATTGTGAATTGAGTTGCTATAAACACTAATGTGGCTGTTATCACTGTAGTATGCTAATTTTAAGTCCTCTGGATATAAACCAAGGCATGGGACAGCTGGGATAAATGGTGGGTCCATTTAAAGTTTTCTGAGTAATCTCCATACTGCTTTCCAGAGTGGCTGCACCAATTTGCAACCCCACCAGCAATGTATGTGTGCTCCTTTTCCCCACATCCACACTAACACTTAATATTGCTTGTGTTCTTGATATAGACATTCTAATTGGAGTTAGCTGAAACCTTAGGGTGGTTTTGATTTGCATTTCTCTAATTACTAGGGATGATGAGCACTTTTTCATTTATTTGTTGATCACTTGTTTATCTTCTTTTGTGAAGTGTCTGCCCAGTCCCTTAGCCCATTTGTTGACTGGGTTCTTTGTATTTTGGTGTAAAGTTTTGTAAGTTCTTTATAAATTTTGGAGATTAGCAGCAAGTCACTTTTTAATAGTGCTTTCAGAACAAGTTTTAAAATTTTATGAAATCAAATTTACCTTCTTTTATGGTCCTTGTATTTTTTTATACTATTTAAGAAATCCCTGAATTATCATAAGGTCATGAAGATATTCTTCTATATGTTCTTCTAAACATTTTGTAGATTCACAAATTTCACAGACATTGTAGGAACAATTTCAAATTCAATTTTACATATGGTATGAGATAAGCAATTATCCTTTTTACCATGAAGATACCTAGTTTACAGTACTATTTTTTGAAAAGATTATTTTTGCCCAATTGAAATCAACTGAAAGTCAAAATATATAGAGAGGAGTGTCTGTTTTTGGACTATTTTGTTTCACTGAATGACATGTGTATACTTAAAACAATATCACACTGCCTGGAATACTATGACTTATACTAAGTCAATATCAGTTAGTGGAAATCTAATTTTCTTCCTCAAAAAAGTAAAACTTTGGCTTTTTTATGTCCCATACATTTCTATACAAATTTTAGAATCAACCTGTCAATTTATATAAAAATCCTGGTGGAATTTTATTAAGAGCCTACTGAACTTATGGATTGTTTGGGAGAAAACTGACATCTTAACAGTACTGCATCTTCTAAGCAAAGATCTAACACCTCTCTCCACTTAGTCTTCTTTATTTTTATCAATAACGGTTTGTACATTTTATTATACAGATACTGTACATATTTTGCCAGATTTATCCTTAAGTTTTTCATGGCTTTTAATATAACTGTACTTGTTATTTTATACAATTTTGTAATTGTTCATTGATCCTGTGCACAAGTACAATGATTTGTATATGTTCAGCTTAATCTCACAGAAATCCTGTTAAACTCATTTATTAAGTCCAGTAGCTTGTTTGTTTTTGATACCAGGGATTGAACTCAGGGGCACTTGGTCAGTGAGCCACATCCCCAGCCCTATTTTGTACTTCATTTAGAGACAGGGAGTGCTAGGGATATAGCTTAGTTGGAGTGCTTAGAGTGCTTGCCTTGCAAGCACAAGGCCCTGGGTTCAATTCCCAGCACTGTGGGAAGCCATCCTTATTTAGCAGAATCAGACTAGGCTGAGCCACGGGACACAAATGTCTGGCGTTGTCGAGGAACTGCTGGGAAGCATGTGGTGTTGCCTAGGAATGATTCCCTGTCTCCTTCTGGAATAGTCCCCCCTAAGAGAATGGCTTCCCTCACTCTACTCTATCCTGTCCATCATAGAAGAAGCTCCGCCCGGTCTTGCCCCCTTTACCTGTGTGTTATAAATAAAAGAGAGTTGGGCCACTTCATGTTATTAGAGGCCAGAGCTCGTATGGCCAGACCTGTCATGTCCCCTCTCATTTAAAAAGGGTATTGGCTCTTGTGTGTTTTTTGAGTACATAAGTTTATGGGTAACTGATCAACAGCCACCATCATCCTCTGGTAGTTAACCCTTTTCTCATCCATGCGGGACGTGGCTGAGAGACCCCCATACAGCACCACCAAAAAAAAAAAAAAAAAAGAAAGAAAGAAACAAAGAAGAGAGACAAGGTCTCACTGAATTGCTTAGTGCCTCACTTTTGCTGAGGCTGGCTTTGAACTCAGTGGAGATCCTCCTGCCTTAGCCTCCTGAGCAGCTGGGATTACACCACCACAGTACAGTAGCTTTTTAACAGAATCCTTAGGAAATTTTCTATAGATTATATCACCTGGAAATATAACTCCTTTCTTTCTTTCCTATCTCTATGAAATTTAAAAATTTCGTTTTATTACCTTATTGCAATGGTTAAGTCTTTGTTACTATGTTGAATATAAGTAATGAGAAGAGTGCCCATCTTTACCTTGTTCCCAATCACAGCCAGAAAACAGTCTTTCACCATTAAGTATTAGGTTAGCTATAGGTTTTTCTGTAGCTATAACAGGTTGAGAAAACTCTTGTCTATTTTTCTAAGGATTCTTTAAAATATTCATAAATAAGTATTAAATTTTTCAAATATATTCTCTAAATCTACTTAAAAACAATTAGGCAATTTTTCTTATTTACTGTTAAATTCACAAAATATGTTGCTTGATTTTTCAATGTTAACCAAACTTTGGAGTTGGGTATGGTGGATCATGTCTGTAACCTAGTGGCTTGGGAGACTGAGGCAGGAGGATTGTGAGTTCAATGCCAGCCTGAGCAACTTACTGAGGCCCTGAGCAATTCAGAAAGCCCCTGACTCTAAATAAAATCTTAAAAAGGCTTGGGGATATGACTCAGTGGTTAAGTGCCCCAGGGTACAATTCCCATTATAAATCAAAACAAAACACCTATTTATTTGTACTCCTTGGTTGTAGTATATTATCCATTTTTACATACTGGATTCCAATAGATAATATTTTTGCATCCATAGCCACAAATTACTAGTTTGTTGTATTCTTGTAACACTTTTGTTATGGCAATACTGGAAATACTGACCTCATAAAATTAATTTGGAAAAGCTCCAATTTTTGAAAGAATCTGTATATAATTATTTTTTTCATTGAATGGTTGATAGAATCTTACTGAAACTACTGGGTTTTGAGTTCTCATTGCCTAAAAATTTTTAATAATCATTTCCTTAATAGATTCAGAAATATTTTAGGTTATTTATTCTTGGGTGATTGTTTTGGATGTTTCTTCTTAGTCAACTTCTCAATTTCTTTAAATGAAAATATTTTTAATCTTACTGTTATCCTTTTAAAGGAAGAATGATATGTCTGAAACCCTTTCATTCATTCCGTATACTGTTAATTTGTCTTCTGCTTTCTTATTTCTTGTTTTTGTAACACACACACACACACACACACACACACACACACACACGTATTTTCCAAATAACCAGTGATAATTTTGATTTTCTGTTTATTTCTGCTCTTATAATTACAATTTTCATCTTTCTTACCTGGGCATGTTTTCTCTTTCTAACTTCCTAAAGGTAAGAGAGATCTGAGTCACTTATTCAGATCTTTGCTCTTTGGGGTTTTTTTTTTTTTTTTTTTTTTTTCCCCCTTGGTACCGAGGATTGACCTCAGGGGCACTCAACCACTGAGTCACATCCCCAGCCCTATTTTGTACTTTATTCAGAGACAGGGTCTCACTGAGTTGCTTAGTGCCTTGCTCTTGTTGAGGCTGGCTTTGAACTTGTTATGTGAGCCTCCTGAGCCCCTGGGACTTTACAGATGTGTGCTACTGTGCCCAGCTCAGACCTTTTTTTGTTTTTTTTTTTAAAACACAGCCTTAGATGTGATTTCACAAGTTT
The DNA here is from genome assembly GCF_902686455.1 of Sciurus vulgaris. Classification (NCBI taxonomy): domain Eukaryota; kingdom Metazoa; phylum Chordata; class Mammalia; order Rodentia; family Sciuridae; genus Sciurus; species Sciurus vulgaris. The sequence continues at coordinate 116,534,829 of NC_136461.1, forward strand.
TTATATGCTTTCCTCACAAAATATTTTCTAACTTAGTTTTCAGGAATTCCTGTTTAAGAAATGTGTTAATTTCCACTTAGGGAATTTCAAGGTATCTTTCTGTTATTGAATTCTAATTAAATTCTATTATGGTCTGAAAATATTATTATGCATGAGAACAGAACTTAGAAAAAAAATTTTTTAGTTGTAGATGGACACAATACCTTTAATTTATTTATTTTTATATGGTCGTCAGGATTGAACCCAGGGCCTCACCTGTGCTAGGCCAGTGCTCTTACCACTGAGCCACAACCCCAGCCAGAGATCAAACATTTAAAGATTATTAAGACATTTTGAGGATCCCAAATATGATGGTATCCTAGTAAAATTGCAAAAGGCCATGGGGAAGATGTGTATAATATATTCATATTTGTTGATAACTTCTGGCACTTTTCAAGCCTGTGGTAGATTCATGCTTGCACCTACTGTTTCCTTTCTGTCCAAAGAACTTTCTTTAGCATTTCTGCTACTGTATGTCTTATAGTAAAACATTCTTTAGAGTTTTGTTTTTCTGTTCATGTTAATGTTGCCTTCATTTGTGAAGAGTATTTTCACTGATTAAAGAATTTTAAATTGACAAAAATTTTTAAGCACTTGAAAAATTCATTTTTTATGACCGTAGTCACATTCTAAAAGTGAGTAGCAATCCCTGTATGTAGTATTACACAAATTATGAGACTGACAATTATCTTAACAACAAAAACTTACGAACATTTAACTCAGTCACTTTACTTCATGAAAACTGGTTTTCAAAAAAGGCATATATGTCATCTCATAGAATACCAAGGGAAATCAATAGATTAAGTGACAAAAGAACTACATTATAAGAAAAATTGGTGATCAGAATGTTAGGTTAAAATACTGTATAAAAATTTTGGCAAATGGACTTAGAAATCAGAAAATATACGCATACTAGAAATTTTAGGAAAAGACTTCCATATTCTGCTTCACAATCACTATTACATCCCAAAAGAGAAAATGGGTTGGGTTGATAAAATTATCTGTTCTGCCAGTATAGACCACCGTTTCAATGTTCTAAAGAAATAAGATGGAGCCAGGCACAGTGGCACACGCCTATTATCCTAGCACCTCAGGAGGCTGAGGAGGGTGGATCACAAGTTCAAAGTCAGCCTCAGTGAAAGTGAGACGCTGAGCAACTCAGTGAGATTCTGTCTCTAAATAAAATACAAAATAGGGCTGGGGATGTGGCTCTGTGGTCTAGTTCCCCCTCAGTTCAATACCTGGTACTGAAGAAAAAAAAAAAAAAAAAGAAAGGAACAAGGGAGAGTCACATAAAAAGAGTTTTAAAATAACAGTTTACCCTCTCAATATATGATCTTCATTAACTTAAAAAGAAACTATCCAAATGTTGACCAGATACAGAAATCATATTATCATTTCCCTTCAGTACCTCTGAGTACAGAGCACAAGTGATCCCAATAAGGAATGGGCAATGGGCAGCTCTTCCTTAGGTAGGGATGGCTTCCCTGGGGTTGTGTCTCCTCACAAACAGAAATGAGGAAGTGGGCTTTTAAAAGACCTTCCACCTAAAAGGATCTATGCTTGAGATCCCAACCTTGAGCAGACTTTGGGGCGGCAAAAAATGTGGGTTAAAAAAATAGGTGGAGGAAATATTCCTCACCTTTTGATAGCATCACTTGGAAATTTTTTGCATTATAGTTCAAGGAAATCTTTAACCAGTACTGTTGAAAGGTATACAAGTGAGGCATCTGACAAATTTTTGATGAAAATATTTAAAAACGGCCATGTCAAGTTTGGGTAGAAATACATTGCATTGCCATGTTACTAACAGTAGTCAGGACTTCTTGCCTCTGAATTTTGGGAAACAACAGTCTGGTTAGGAAAATGCAGATGAAGATGTATATCAAGCCATTTGACAGAAATCTAGCAAGCAGCACACCTATGAACACATTTCCTGAACTCGTCCCAAGGAGGCAACATTAATGAAACTGGTTCTAACAGAAAGGATGAAAGAAAGTTAAATGCAGGGTAGGACCTTTTCCTTTACAGAATGATGAGTGAAAGAGAACAATATCTTCTCATTTTCTGTCCCATATGGGAAACATTATATCACTTCTGGATTTTAACAAACTGGCTTCATTTTTCAAGATGCATCACTTTATTTTCCCCACAAGGTGGCTATGCATTAAAAACTTTAAGCATGTGACAGTCACATGATTTCTTCAGTAAGTACCAAAGCTTCCACAAGCTTTCCTGGAGTTTATAGTCAGATGAGTCCTCACATTTCCAATATTAATGTGTTCTCCACAGCCATCAGTTCCTTTGATGTTTGGGTTATTGAAGGCAAACTTACTTGATAATTTGTCTTCAACACAGTCTATTTCTGTTCCTAAAAGTATCAGCTGTGCTTTCTTTTTAAAGAACACAGATTCCATCCTAAACAACTTTATCAGATTTCCTTTCTGTAAGAAAGGCCAATACATTACAGCCCCTGGTTTGAATACTGACTTTCACACATGTTCAGGCTTATATTTAAGAAGCTGTTTTATCTTGTTTACTGCTGAAGGTGTCAGGGTGAGTGCAGCTTCTTCTTGCTCACAGCTGAACAGTGGTCTGAACAAATGAGGTTGACATTATTTACTGATCTAGCCCTGCAGTCTTGGGCTGGAGCTTGACCACTGGAGCTTCCCTCCATGGACACCTAACGTGTTGACCTCCACTGTGTTTTTACATAAAATCTTATTTTTTAAGTACTGGAGATTGAACCCAAGGGACATTTTACCACTGAACTACAACCCCAGTCCTTATCTTTAAATTTTTATTGTGTAATTTTTATTTTGAGGTTATCCTTGAGCTTGTGTTACTCCTACTTTTGCCTTCTGAGTTGCTGAGATTACAGACATGCACCATTGAGCCTGATTTGGCTTATAAAAATTTCTGACAATAAATACACCTGCTGTAAGCTGTTGCTCTATTCCCCTGTAAGATAGATGTTTTGCTTCTCTAGGAAATTTTAAGATTTTCTCTTTACAACGTTTCCAGAAACTTGGTAATGATGTCCCCTAATTAGTGCATATACGCACTATGTGTGTTTATCCTGCATGAGACTGCAAAGCTTCATGGATCTAAAGGTTATCACTTTCATTAATTATGGAAATGTACTGAACACTATTTCTTCAAATGTCTTCTACTCGAACACTCTCTCTCTATATATTCCTTTTTGGAATGCTAGGGATTGAACCCAGGGCTTTGTTCATGCTAGGAAAACATTCTACCACCGAGGTATACCTACAGGCTCCCAATTCACTCTCTTTTTTCTCTACCAAATAGTTATAGGGCATTCGATCCATGCGTATTAGCCATCTTGATATTTTATCACAGGCCACTCAAGTTCTATTCTTTTTTTTTTTTGGTCAGTCTTTTTTGCCCCATTATATTTCACTTTACATAGCTTTTATTAATATTTCTTCAAATCCAGTGATCTTTTTTTTTTTTTTTTTCTTTTTACTATATTGGGGATTGAACCCAAGGTTTCATACACACTGGACAAGTGTGCATGCTTTGTCACTGAGTTACACCCACAGTCCTTTTTAAATTTTGAAGGGGTCTTGCTAGATTGCTCAGGTTGGCCTCAAATTTTTTGATCTTCCTCCCTTCGCTTCCAGAGTAGTTGAAACACATGTACCACTACACCTGGGTTGATCTTTTCTTATATAGTGCCTAACGTTCCATTGTGTGACATTTTCATTTCAAACACTATGCTTTTTCATCTATAAAAGTTACACTTGTTATTTTTTAACATATTGATTTTTTTATTTAAAAGGAGTGAGTTGCTTGGCATGGAGGCACCTGCCTGTAATCCCAGAGGCTGCGGCAAGAAGATTGAAAGTTCCAAGCCAGTCTTGGTAAAGGGAAGGCACAAAGCAACTCAGTGAGACCCTGTCTCTAAATAAAATGCAAAATAGGGCTGTGGGTGTGGCTCAGTGCTCAAGTGTCCCTGAGTTCAATCCCTGGTACCACTCCTCCCCTGCAAAAATAAAAGTAAAAAATAAAAAAGTATAAGGAATGAGTTGTGATCGGGGGATTATAGGTTTTATGGACAAGAAAAAAAATACACCAGAACCAACTTGTTCATCCGTCTTTTAAATTTTTCTTCTCATCCTTTTTCACTACTGTGACTAAAATATCTGACCAGCACAATTATAGAGAAGGAAAGATTTATTTGAAGGCTCACGCTTTCAGAGGTCTTAGTCCATAAAAAGCTGATTCCATTCCTCTGGGCTCGAGGTGAGACTGAACATCATGGCAGAAGAGAGTGGCAGAGGGAAGAAGCTCACATGGTGATCAGAAAGCAGAGAGACTCTCCACTCTCCAGATACAAAATATAAACACCATAGCCATGCCCCAATTTATACCTCCTCCAGCCACACCCTACAACTTCAGTTAATCCCACCAGGGATTAATGAACTGAATGGGAAGACTCTTGCAACCCAATCATTTCTCCGCTAACCTTCCTGCACTGACTCACATGTGAGCTTTTGGGGGACACCTTCATATCCAAACCATAACATCCTTTAAGGAATATAAAAAAGATGGATGAAAAAAAAAGATTTCAGCATTAAACTCCTTTTTTTCCTTCAGCTCAGTAGGCAGCAATATCCTTTTTGCATTTTTCCTTCAGCTTAACTTGTCATTTGCTACACTGCTTTTCCACATCTCTTCCAGTATTGCTGCAACATCACTAATGGACAGGATGTTCTCCTTAAGATTTTTGAGTGATACTCAGAACAGAACAAGAAGATGGCCAATGGAGGCTTCTGGGATGCACTGGAATCCTCCAACTACTTTGTTTCCCCTTTATGAGGGACATAGGTTTTCATTTTTCTTCCATAAGAGACCTTGTCCACCTTTGTCATTTCTTCAAATTTTCCTTTCTCTTTAGTAGATACAGTATTTCACCTCTCTGAGCACTTCTTATCATCAAGTCAACTTCTGAGAAATTGACTGAAGTTTCTGGATAATTCTTCCAGTGATCATTCTGGCAAGTTTGCACAAAGAATGTGTTTGATAACATTTTGCCTCTCAGATTCTGAGGATGTTATTTGCCGGATTTAGTTGGTTTTCTTCAGTGAGCCAGAGTCACCTGGTGCCCATCCAGCTCTAGAAAATGTTGATACTGAGAAAATGGAACCTCTGCACACTGTTGGTGGGAATATAAAATAATACAGTGCTATGGAAAACAGCACAGCAGTTCCTAAAAAATTTTAAAATAGAATTGCTATATAATTCAGCAAGTCCACTTTTAAATACATACACCAAAGAATTTTAAGCAGGATCTTGGTAAAGATATTTGCACATGATTATTGTGCATCATTTATAAACAGTCAAAAGGTGGAAGCAATCCACATTTCTACCTACAGATGGATAAATTAACAAAATGCGGTATACACATAATGGGAATATTATTCAGTCACAAAAAGGAAAGTAATTTTGACACATGCTACAAAATAGATGAAACTTGAGGACATCTATTTTTTTAACTGTCACAAAAACAAGCAGTGTATGATTCCTCTTTTATGAGGTGTTAAATTAATGAGACAATGTAAAATGGTGTTTTTTTTTTTTTTTTTTTGCGGTGCTGGGGATTGAACCCAGGGCCTTGTGCTTGCAAGGCAAGCACTCTACCAACTGAGCTATATCCCCAGCCCTAAAATGGTGGTTTTAAGGGGATAGGTGGAGAGGGGAATAAAGTCCTGTTTTATGGATATATAATTTGTTTTGCAAGATAAAAATAGTTAAGGATCTTGGCTATACAACACACAAAAATACTTAGCACTGGTGAATTAACTACACTTAGGAATGTTTAAAAAGATAAATTTTGCCATAGTTAAAAATGTTTTTGATGCTAACGTTTTAGAATCAGTTACTTGTAGAATGGTTTGAATCCTTAAAATAGATTTTAAATTTAAATAGGGGACTTGTAAGTGTCACTTTTACTCAAGGAATATTTAGTGTTGCTAAGGTGTAATCATTATTGAGTCCTTCTACCAAGAACTCTATAGTTGGCAGTCAGAATTCAGATTTTTTTTCTGCCTTGTATAAATCCTAAGAATTTTAAATTTTATGACTTCCTGTTTATCCAGTGTCCAACATTTTGATGTTTTACTTTCTGTCAAGTAGAGCCTCGTACTAAACAAAGGTTTAAGTTTTTATTGGTACTGGGAATTGAACTCAGGGGTGCTTAACCACTGAACCACATCCCCAGAACTTTTTTTTTTATTTTTTGAGATACAGTCTTGCTAAATTGCTGAAGCTGGACTTAAATCTGTGATTCTCTCAGCCTCCCGAGTTGCTAGGATTATAGTTGTGTGTCACTGCACCCTGCTATAATGTTTAAGATTACTCATCAAATGTACCTAAACATTTTTGCAATCTTCTTTTTGTTGTTTACTACCATACCCTGTTCTCCATTCTATAATACCTAATTCATATTTCCATAAATTCATGACAATAATGGGAGGAGGATCAATAACAGCAGCAATTAACAACAGAAGTTAGTGTTTACTTATAGACTAATTCAATGATAGGAATTTCATATAAATTATTCTTATTCTCATTATTTTGCATGATAAACAAAAGTAGCCTCAAATTATAAATGAGAAAGCTGTGGTTTGAATAGTTTATATAACTTGTACAATGTTACACAATATTGCTGAAGTTGAATCAGTCACATCCAACTTCAAAAGTACATAGTTTTCTTGTCATGTCATAATATTTTCTCTTCTTTCCCCACTTAGAACACTTTTAGCCACAGCATATGTATAATGTCTTAGAAGTCTCAATCCCATGTTTATATAAGACTTTTTTGATTAACCTTAATATGGGTCCCTGAATATAACAGTTGCTCAATATTATAATTAGAAAAGAAGTACTTCTCATCTGTTTAACAATATTTGCAAATCAACTAATGAAAGTTGAAATGTTTCTATGAAACAATACTGCAGAACTTTGTTTTTCAAGAAGTGTTAAATTACTGTGAAATCTGTCCTAACTAAAATCTTCAGGGTTATATCAAATCCCTGAGGAAAAAAGAAAATAAACAAAATCACTTTAAAAGCTGCAAAAAGAAGGTGTGTGGGGTGGGGGGTACTACCAGAGGTAAGTACTGACAAAGAACACTTGAAAATATTCATTTCATCTTCCTATTAAGTCTTAAAAGACCTAACATGATACTTAACACACCTCAGGAAGACTTAGATCTTTCTCACCAATTATACTTTTGCTACCCTACACTCCCAGCTTGCCTAACAATGACAATGACAACAGTTGTTAGTAGTCATATATTAACAGTTGTTAGTAGTATATGATCCCTTTGGATTTATTTCAAAACAGGGCAATTACTTCAAAGATTAGGCAAGTGATGTCTTATTTAAAATGTGTATTACTTTTTGTTTACACATTGCTTACATACCTTACTTCACAGACGAGAGAGCTATTTTATTCCACTGACTATACCTAGAAGAATAGAACATGGTTCTGGTTCTTTGCCTTTAAATCGCAAAATAAAGGCTGGGGTTTATTTGTTGCTGGAATACGTGAGAATGTTAGGTCAAAGATTGAGAACATAACAGTTGCAAAAAAAAAGTTCATAGTTAATGGAAATTCTCTATAGAATATTTGCATTTCGCTCTAAAATGCAATGGGAATTCGAACAACTTAAGATAAAATCTAATTTAATATTTTTTTCCTGGTCTCAGAAAATAAAAAATTTGTTGGTCATTAGTATGACCTTGTGGTCAGGAAATCTTTTGCCTGCTTCTTTCAATGCCAAAACTGAAACGAGGGACAATTTATTCTCTTCTGTGATAAGTTTATTTCTATTTGATTTTACACTGGTGTCATTTTTTAGCAACTGCAGTTGTATGCATGAAAATCTGATGTGATCTTCTGTCGTGCTGGAGTCCTAGGTTTTGGCTTTCATCTATTGCACCAGGAAATGTTGCAATTAACAGACTCTCAGTGACAAGGGACCAAGGAAGCATATGCTCAACAGCTCTAGTGGGTGCTTCTTATTTATGAATCAAACTTTATTAAAATTTTTCTGGTTTCCTATTTTTTCAAGGCTTGGTAATGCTCTGAGAATGTTTCCAGATTTTATCTATTGTTTTAAGGTTTAAGGTACCAACATGTTTGTTAGTTCTATACAGCTATCACTAGAGAAATAAATAACTCTAATTTGTAATAATGCCACCAAATTTTTTTTGCAGTGCTGGGGATGAAATCCAGGACCTCACCCATTTTAGGCTAGTACTTTACCACTGAGCTACATCTCCATCTGGCCACCAGAATTTTAACAGTACTAAATTTCCCCTTTCAAGCTCACAAACTGTTCTAATTGCATACCCCCAAGACTATGGTTCCTTATTTCCCAATTATTCAACATTTTGTTTAAATCCTTGACTTCTTAGTTACACTGATATTAACTACTTTTTTCTACTCTTTAGCTTCTCCATTTTTAAGGTTTCTATAACAGTACTATTTGATTTTTCCTATTTAAGTCATATTCACTGACACTGTTTCTTCCACTTTTCTGCCCTTTCAAATGCTCATGTTTCTTAGGTGTCTTTCCCACTTGTCTTTTCATTTTATAATTTTTTCCTGGGCAATCTCACTCAATGCCAAATTCAAGTTTATACATGTACTGATAGTCTGTATTTCTATAAAGAAGTCACTGAAAAGATAAACCACTACTTCCAGTTGCCAAGCATTTCTACCTCAACAGCCTGAAGACAGTTAAAATTAAATATATTCAATGCCAGGCACCATGGCACACGCCGATAATCCCAGCAGCTTGGGATGCTGAGACAGGAGTGAGTTCAAAGCTAGCCTCAGCAATGGTAAGGTGCTAAGCAACTCAGTGAGATCGTGCCTCTAAATAAAATACAAAAGAGGGCTGGGGATGTGGTTCAGTGGTCAAGTGCCCCTGAGTTCAATCTGCAGTACCAATTAATCAATCAATTAATTAAAATCTGAAGACATCATCTACTATTTTCATGCATGTTTATTACACTCTTTTTCACACTATAATCACAATTTATTTAAAATGCATATATGTTAGACAGTATTCATAAATATCTGCTGCCCTACCTTCAAAGAATTACAATTCCCAGTCCACATTGACATTAAGACTGAACTTGCTTTGACAATGAAATGTGAGAAGTAATGCACATCAGTTCTAGGAAGAACTTTTAAGAGTCAGATAGTGCTTTCCTGTGGCCCTTTCCTCTCTTCTACAAGACAAGCAACATTAGAGAGAGAGGCTGTTCTGTGAACTGGGGTCCTAGAGAAGACAACGTGAAAGAGACTTCAAAAATCTTCTTTGGGGTACAGATGCTTGATGGGTCACATAACATGAAAAAAAAAAAAAAAAAGTGTTTGTTGTTTTAAGTCACTAGGCCTGGGGGATCATTTTTTAGAATTGTGAATCCTAGGTCATTCTGCCTAATATACCAAAAATTTATCCTCCTTATTCAAAATCATTCCACAGTTCCTAATTGCATCCACAAAAGTTTCATCTCCTATGAATGAAAAAACAAACTGCATGTGATATAGCCCATTATTACTGTTACAGCCTCACTTTCAAATACCACCATCATATCTACCCCATGGACACAGTAATACCCAACAACATGTTCTCCAAAAACACTATGCTATTTCACGGTTTTGAGTCTGAGGTACTATTGTTACTGTTTAAAATACATTTGTATCCTTTATATTGTCTCACTTAAATTTAATATATTTAAATTTAATATACACCAGTGTATGTACCACTTCTTCAGGGGCAGCAATGATAGTCATCTGAAGTGATCAGTATGTCATAGCATTTTGTATACTGCTCTATTAATAGAATTTAACACCCTGTTTATTGGTGAATATGTCTGAACTCTTGGTAGCAGTAACTTTAGCTTATTCATATTTGAACCCTAGGGTTCATTACCAACAATAATCCTTAAAACATTTGATTCAATGAATAAAATAGTCTCATTTATGGACTTAGATATTCTCTTTTTTGTTTGCTAAATTAAGGGCTGAGAATCTTTACCCTAGTCTAGGTAGACCACATAAAAATTAGTCATTCATTGTTAAAGAGTTTGAAAGTCTAAACAAAGTAGCATAAGAAACACAACTATCACTGATGTTTAAATTCCACCGTATAGTCAGGCACAGAGGTGCACGATTAATCCCAGGGATTTGAGAGGCTGAGAAAGGAGAATCACAAGATGAAGGCCAGACTGAGAAGATTAGTGAAAACCTGTCTCAAACAGGCTGAAGACTTAACTCAGTGGTAGGACACCACTGGGTTCAATCTCCAGTACTGGAAAAAAGAAAGAAAAATCCCAAACAACATAGTAAGATTTTATTGTACTTTTGGCACAAAACTACTAATAACGAACTTCTGGAGTGTTGTAGATAATCATCAAATAAATTCAACAAATACTATGTTGATACAATTTGACAGTGAGGACTTGTAGCACTGATAAAAAAAAACCCATATGCTATGGCTGTAAGACATAAGAGATCTACTAACCAAAGAGAGAGAGAAAACTAAAAGATACGTCATTTTCTTGCTTAAAAACTTTCTTTCACTTGTTTAAGTTTCTCATCACTGGTCCCTACCTACCTTTCTACCCTCACATTTAAAAACTGTCTTTATTCTAACTATAATGGTTGTTTTAGTTATTTTCTTGAACTCACTGAATAGTATATGTATTATTCTCACTGCTTGGAATGAAACTACTACTCTTCATCTCTCCTGATAATATTAATAGCTTAAAATTATTTCTTAATCTTCAATAAATTCAGAGGCAGATATATGTCATCTTTTATTTTTGTTTTTTAAAGACAATAAGGAGCATATCCTTAAATTTTTTTTGGGGGGGGGTGGGGACTGAACCTTCTCTACCACTGAACTATAACCCTCAGTCCTAAATCTCTGTACAAATATGCTATACTGTATTAATCAGTTGGCTATAATTTATTTATATATTAATTATTATATTTTGGTACCAGGGATTGAAGGCAAGGGTGCTTAACCACTGAGCTACACCCCAACATTTTTATTTTGAGGCAGGTTCTCAGTTAGTAGCTTAAGGTCTCACTAAATTGCTGAGGCTGGCCTTGAACTTGCAATCCTCTTGCCTCAACCTCCCAAGTTGCTGGGATTATAGATGTGTACCACTGCAACTAGTCTAGTTTGGTACAATTTAAAATAGACAAATAATAGAAATTCAAAAGTTGAGAATAACAAATAAATATTAATAGAGGTTCTTCTCATGCCTCATAATAGATTTGTGAAAGCTCTTTTACAAATTATTAGTTTACCACAGAATTTTACATCTATCTATAAACTTATTAAATACCTCCAGTCCACACTCCCCTGTTAGGTTAATTCAGTTTTTAATGGGTAAGACTACCATACTGTTTCAATGTACATTATTAATGATTCTCACAAAACAAGATCACCTTTCTTTCATTTTAGTACTTGAGATTGAACCCAGGAGTATTCTACCTTTGAACCTCATATCCAGCCCTTTTATATTCTTAAGTTTTGAGACAGGGTTGTCACTAAGTTGCTCAGGCTGGCTTCAAACTTGCAATCTTTCTGCCTCAGGCTCTTGAGTAGCTGGCATTACAAGGATGCACCACCATGCCTAGACATTTTTGTCTTCTGAACAAAATTATCTTGTAAGTCATTCACAAGTAACAGGTGGGAAATCATCTTGAAAATCTGTTAAAATAAATAGTACTAACCTGTCGAAGTAGTACTCTCAGATGAAGATCTTTTCCGGGTAGGGCTACAATTTGTGCTTTCTGATGGTCGCTGGGAAGGTTTATCTGAGTTTGACTGGGAACCTATAAAGACAGGAAAAGACAGAAATCATAGGAAAATTCAGGTCTGACAAAGCCAAATCACTCATTCTGTATTATAACTGTAAATTTCAGTTGCTGCCACTGCCATTCACTGTAATAACATGACTTGTAAGCTGGCAATAAGAGGAAAATAAACAGAGGACAAACCACACTAGATGTTGCCGGTAGAATTTCCCATGTCTCAAAATTTCTCTGGTTACATTAGCAGAGGGAAAACTAGTTTTAGTGGAAGAATGAGCAAAAAATATGATTTGCTTTTTATGTTTTACCATTATGTAATACAGATTCATTCCTGGTTTCTGATTAAAATTCATAATATAACTGACAAAACTTATAATCAATTAGGAACAGTGAGATAAAAACAGATCCAACCTAAGTATTTTATTTAATAAAATCAGAGAAAGTAAAGGGTTGGACCTTAAATTCACACATCCTATCAATTCACAGAAAAATTGTTCACCTCTATGTATTTCTTCTAAAGAAAATTCTGGAAGAAGGGGAAATTAATTGATCCATGGAGTAGAATAATCTCCTTTAAAGTTTTGCACTGAAGGTAACTTGGTTTATACACAAAAGCCATGAAGACAATTTAAATTTCCATTCAAATAGTTTCATAATTTTAGGAAGACTCCAAATCAATGTAGTATAATTTAACCCATCTCTTTCTGAAGAGAAAAGTATGTTGTTCAGGAAAGATTATTTTCCTGAGTAAAACTTGGTTCTAATAGCAGTTGGCTTGTTATCTAAAAAGCCAGCTGTTGAGAAAACACAACGCATGTCCCTTTCATGTTGTTAAAACAAACAAAAACTCTAGCAGTACTCTGAAATGTTCACTTTAACCTGGGGAAAAAATTACAAATAAAAAGCTGTAACATAGCATTGGTGGCAACAAAAGATAAAGGAAATCAAATACTTGAAGATGAGATTTTTAAGATCTGCCTCTAAGAGTTATATCTTTAATGAAGAAGTGACTAAAATACTGAAGGACAACGCAGGGACAGAAGAATGAATGGAGCTAAGTTTTTTAAAATTTCCTTTTCTCTAAGAGGAATAGACCAACCACAAGCTTTGTTTTAATTAAGTAGTATCTTAAATCACATCACTGTAAATACTCTTTCAGCAGGCTACTGGCAGTATTACTCAGGTGAGATGTAAGACTTGCCATTGAAGAGTAAAAGTTAGATTTTTAAAGAAACCTTATATTGTGATAATACAACCTACTTCTAAAACACAGTGATGACTGATGTAAGATCTAGTCAAGAGCAAGACTGTTTATTGTTGAATTTTAAAACAGATAAAAGGGATTTTAAAAACCAACAGTGTAATAATCCCCCTGGAATATGATTCAGATAGGATAAGATTTCCACTGAAGAGCTAAATGTCATTAAAAAAAGAAAAGAAAAAAAAAAAAAAAAAAAAAAAAAAAACCAAAAGAGCTAAATACCCTAATAAAACAATCCAAGAAGTAAAAGTCCAGGAATCAACAAAAACTTTAAAGTAGTAATTCTGAAAACTCATATATGGGACAGATATATATTCCCTACTGAGACAAAAAGTCAAGACAGAAGACAATAGTGGCCAAGAAGCTTGAGACATCATTGAACTCTATTACCATTCCTGATGAATGGACAAACCATCATAGATTAAGTACCAGGGGAAAAAGGGAGTTAGAGAGCACTTTTTATCAAGTCTTCTCTCAGTTGCAAACTAACATGTATTGAATATATTTATATGCTCAGTACTATAATAGAAAGTATTTAATAGTCTCTGCCCTCAAAGAGCTTATTTATGGGTTGTGCATGTCACCATGTATTACATTTCAGGTGGCAACTGTGCCATCCACTCTTGAGTTCTGTCTTCAGTTCCTAGGCTATTGGTAACTTTCCCCAAATTTCTTGGTCATCTTCAAGAAAGTCTTGATGAAGGCTTCAACTATACCTTTGATCATCAGGATATCCTGAGAATCACCCTGCCTGGCCTCACCCACCTCAGGGTAAAAGAGGGTACAGGCACTTTCTTCAAAGCTCCTTCTTTTGGTGGCATCTGGAGCTGCAGAGGAGGCAGTGGGAGGTGGAATGGGGGTCAGATCCCCGGAGATCGTTATTGGCAGCATTGTACAGCAATTCCTGAGAAACTGAAACAATTGAGAAAGAGATGGCTTAGCTCACTTAGCTTCTGAGCCACTTTTTCATTTCCTGAAAGTAATGGAGGCCAGCAGCCTATTCTTAGGATTTAATAAGAGACTGGAATAAAACTTCATTTAGGAAGGTTTTAATTTTAAAAAGTGTGTTTGAATTCCCTATTCATATAGCACAGAGCTGCTCTTAACTTTAGTCCACATTTAAGGAGAATAATGTATCCCTGAGACAGAGATCTCTAGGGCTTGATAATCATCAGCTCTAGAATCTTATTTCATTCAAAAATAGTTATAGGAACAGTAAGAAGATGAGGATACCTGAAAAAAACATTACTCAATGATGTAAAGCAATTGAGTTTAAGACGGAAAATGATGCTATAACTTATGTGCAAGAAGCAGCAACCTGTTAAAGATGTACAAAACTATGTTAAAATTAGGCTAACAGCAGAAATCATATGAAATCTGCAAAAATTATCTCCAATACTGCCAGAAACATACTGTTAGATAAGTCCCATTATGCAGTAAGGTGGTTAAGGAAGAACAAGATACTGTTCAAAGAGAACTAGTGCATTGATTTCAACAGAGACCAATATACCTGTTTTCAAAGCTGGAACAGTGAAATGCAGAGTTGACGTGGTATGATGTTAAGTATATGGACTATGAAGAAAGGCACTGTGGGTCTGATTTCTAGATCATCAACAAATTAGATTACATGAGTGAGACCAGTAAATATGCCTGTATTTTGGTTTAATAAAGCACTCTAAATCACATGATTGTTGTGAGACCTGAAATGAGATAATGTAATACAAAATCACTTTACAATATTCAAAGGGTTTTACAATTTTTCATGACTATTACATATAAACTGGCCCCCTACATTTATGATGGAACATCTATTTACTTTTGCTACTGGGGATTGAACTCATGGCCCTGTGCGTGCTAAGAACTTGCTCCACCACTCAGTTACACACTAGCCTAATCATGGAATTTTTATAATTTAAGTATTTATTTCTGTCACTGACATACTTAGACTAACTATTAAAGTAAAAATCTAAAACGTGTAGAAATTTAAGCCCAATTAGGGAACTAGAAATAATCTCTCAGTTATTTATCTTAAATGTAAAGCAAATCTAAGAAATACTCTTTAAAAAGCTACCTTTGGGGCTTGAGGTACTTGCAGAATTTAAAAAAAAAAAAAAAAGCTTCTCTGAAGTGAATCTTCTAATTCACCATTCCTTTATCATCGTTTACATAGAGTTGGGATTATGGATTACGTTCTAGATTATAGCAATAAAACCAGATGTGCTCAAGAGATGAATATGAATTAGAAGTTGTCTGGCTTTCTGTTCAGGTCTTTACCAGGACGAAGTAGTTTTCTGTTTCCCCTATTTAGTTCTTTGGTTCTTCTAATTCATGAGTGATTTAGGGAAGTTACCCTTTTTGTTGCTATTTATATCATGTGAGGTTGTTCATGTCTCTGATAGTGGTGATTTTAGATATGCCTGGAAGATTGTGTGAAAAATCTCCACTCTTCAAAGTACAAGAGGCATGTATATACTTTTAAGTTCAAGAAATGTTCATACCTTCTCAAAGTATACAGAGAACACGAAAAAAACTTTTGATATTAGAGAGGTCCCAATGTTTCTCAATTCAATGTTACAAGAATGCATAAATACTTCACAAGTAAACAGAGAATATAAGTGATAATTTCAGAATTTACAAAATTTGGGAGTAAAAAAATAATTAGATGTCTCATTACTCAGATGGCAGCCTTAGAAATATGTTTAGAAATATTCTGTACATGTTAAGAGAAAGAAGTAGAAATTACAGACAAATCACAAAAGAAGACACAGCTAAGTATAATTGGCAGTATATATTGATTGTTAGTATATTCTTTGTTGGAAATAAAGCCCTTCATGTAAAAAAGAAAGCAGACTACTACTAAGAAGAGAAAATAAAAAGAATATCATAAATTGAGATAATATATAAAGGGCATCAAGAATTGAAATGAACCTGGATATGAGGAAGAACCTTGGAACTAGTTTTAGAACACAGAGTCTGAATTTTATTTGGCTATTATTTGATGAACTTCTAAAGATGAAACAGGTTTTAAGAAAATATTTGTGTCAAATTAGATGAGAAGAGAGTATTTTTATAGCAAAACCAAAATGACAAATCATGGATAAGAATGTCAGAAAGGTGAAAAGTAAAAAAGAACACAAATGACTTAGGGATAAGATTCTGAAAGCCTACATTATACACAAAAATGAGCAGATGCCAAGAAGCTATTTTGAAGTCAATTTGTTACAAGAGATTTTAATGTAGCCTACATAGGAAGAACTGAAACAAACCTAAGATAAAAGAGCACTCTTTTACTGATGCCTGGGTGTGAGGAAAGATTCAAATAGGCAAAGATATCAGAATAACTAGAGACAACTGCACTGCAGTGTCTATGTGTGTAGCAGCACAGAGACATCACAAAGAAATATGAATAAAAATTCAACCTATTTCATTGAAGTCTAAGTATTCTAGGTTAAAAACGAGGAATTTCCCTAAAGCCAATATGTATTAGTTAAAGGAACATAGTGAATGAAACCTATAGTATTTTTAATAGAACATATATTTTTTAGTCTAAATTCAATAAATATTTTTGGGTAAAGTATGAAAAAAAAATAGATAAAGTATGCTAGATTTGGAATGACAAAAGGAGTAGTCAGTTCAAAGATGATATAAATTTCAATGTATTTTAAAAGGTTTAAATATTTAAATTTTTCATTCTCACCAAAATTAAAGTATGATAACAAAATTTTACTTTTAAAAAAGAAAAATTTTAAATTTTGTCATTCATAACTCATGATTATTTAGGAATATGTGTTAAACAACTAAACCAAAAATGGCTGTAATAAAAAATGGTTACACAGTAACAGAATATGAACTTAAATAGCAAACTATTGGAAACTTTTGATCAAGATTTTTAATGTCCAGATTCAAGTTGTGAGTCCTTTGCTTCATAGCTAACACCAGCCTGGGAAGCTTCTTGTTGAGCTGAATGAATGCTGAGATAAAAGCTACATTCACAATAAAAACAGCTGTTTCCAATTGTGGGAAATGCTTTTATAGAAAGTAATACATTTTATTTGACTCACCAATTAAACATACAACAAGAGAGAATGATTCAGAGCCTATGCTGGAGATTTTTAAGCTAAAACATTTGTTTTTCTCCCTTTGATTAGACAATTTCCCATAATGCCCAAATCAGATCATTTACTGAAATGGAATTCCTCTGGAAATTCCCAGAACTATATTAACCATGACAATCAATTTTCTGCTTTTATCTCACATGTCCATGTTATTTATGTGTGTATCCTGGAGAAACTGTCTGAAATTAGAATATTCTAACTAATGGATGCTTATAACCCTTCAGTTAAAAAAAAAACAGAGTTGGGTGGGATGGCTTAAATTTATAATCCCAGCTACTAGGGAGGCTTAAAGCAGGAGGATCCACAGTTCAACACCCAGCCTGGGCAACTTATCACACACACACACACACACACACACACACACACTCTCTCTCTCACTCTCACTCTCTCTCTCTCATACACACCACACACACACAAAGGCTGGCTATAGATCGGTGGGAGTGGACCTCAGAGGTCAATTTTCAATGTCACAAAACAAAACATAACAAAAACTCAGTACACTGCTTCAACCAGTATTCTTCATTGTGGATACATTTTTCTTCCCCAACAAAAACATAAAGCTCCATTTACTTTGGGGACGTAAGTTGCAGCGAAGTGTATCAAATAGATAATGCATACTATTTGTAATATAGTAAATCACCAATAACAACATCTCATGGTCTGCTTATTGGATCATCTGTAAGCTATAAATACTAAATGTAAGAGATTCACTGATGTTTTTGTCCATTTTGCAAATGAGGTTACAAGTTCTACCATGAGCTTTTAAAAAATGCTGAAAGACAAGGAAGGAATCTCTGACATTCCCAATCACTCTTTCTGACTAGAGGGTATTTCATGTCTATCCAACATAGAGCAATTAAAAAAATAGAATCCTTTCTCGGATAGGCGTGAGAACAGGAAACCTGGTATCATTTAAGTAGTACCGGAAATTACTGTTAATTTGTAAAAGCTGATTTCAGAGTGTTTAGTCTTAATGGTAATACAGAATACTATGCAAATTAGAAAAATAAGCTAACCACCAACATACTTGTAAATTTATAAAAACTGATTCATCTGTTATTCTAAAACTGATGTTTTGAGATTTAATTTGTTTAAAAATACTTCACCAATAAGTCTGATTCCCCTTCTCTAAAACAGGGAAAGGTTAAATGCACTACTCCAGTCTTATGTCCCATTGCCCAATCTGATTTTATTTTTCCCAATTTATATCAACATGACTTATCAAATGTGCTTATTTTATCCAACATGACAAATCTAGTCCTATATTAATAGTGTACAAGCTTTATTTTTTTCCTTAATCACTTATCAGTTTGAGATATTTTACTTAATTTTAACTCTGCTAAAAAAAAAATTAGGTATTTGGAACAATTCATATTTATAAAAAAGTTTCAGACTGCAGAGAGAATTCTCACTAATTTTACTTAACTTCCCTTAATGTTAACATCCTACATAGCAATAGTACATTTTTCAAATCAAGAACTTGACATTGGTATGATACTATTAATGAAATTATAGAATTTGTGCAGATTTCACCAATTTTCCACTAAATTTCCTTTTCCTGTTCCAGGATCCAACATAGAATATCCCACTGTATTATAATAGTCTCCTCTGAACTGTAACAGTTTTTCAATCTTTCCTAGTTTTCTCAGGTCCTGATACTAAAATGTCCCTTAATTTTTTTTTTTTTTTTTCCCTGTTTAGACCTAGGATTATGGAGTTTTGGAAAAAACATACAAGGATAATTCTGTTCTGACCACATTACATCAGAGAATACATGATATTATCATGTCTTATCGTAAAGTGAAGTTTACCTTTTACTTGGTTAAGGGGCTGTTGGCAGGCCTCTTGTCTCTAAGTTAATGTTTGTAATTCTCTATTTCTATATTCCTTGGAATGAGTCACTATTATCCAGAAAACACTCAAGAAGAGAGTAATTAAGCTCCACCTCCTAAAAGGGGATGATCTATATCATTTGGAATCTTCTGTAAAGAATATTTGCCCCTTTTTCTTCCCATGTATTTATTAGCCAATCATTTATTTTTATCGGCACGAATTTATGGACATTTTAAAGTTATAACACAAGAATCATTATTTATTCTGTTGCTTAAATGTCCCAGTTTTGGTCAATGGGAACTGTTTCAGGATAATAATGTTCCAAAGGTGATCAACAATTACATACAAAATAATACAAAAATGATCATATTATAGTAGTTTTTTGGGCATTTTTTAACATGATACCAAATTAATGTAAAATGAATCTACTCTTTAAGTTATATATGGAAAGGAACCAACTGAAAATTGAGATCGACTTAAAATAATGTATACTTGTTGATGGACCTTTATTTATTTATTTATATGCAGTGCTGAGAATCGAACCCAGTGCCTCACACATGCTAGGCAAGTGCTCTACCACCGAGTCACAACCCCAGCCCACTAGAGTCATGCTTTTTGAAGTGATTTCTTTAATAGAGGATTTAAGTATGAGGAAAGAGTAAATAAATTCACTGAAATTGCTAGAAAACAGTGAGAAAGACAACATCAAAACTGAAAGGTGTAAATATTTTAATTATCTACATATCCCCTATTTCCATTCATCCTTCAGCCTCCAAAAATCTATGGCTTGCTACTACATCAGCTGTTCTCAGAACACAAAACACACCCTAACTGCCTAACTGATCTAACACCTTGACAATCTTGAATATAAACTCCCTCAGGAAACCCAGTGTGAGTTGGGTGTGGTGGTGCATGCCTATGATCCCAAAGACTTGGAGACTGAGGCAGGATGATCACAAGTTCAAGGCCAGGGCTGGCAAATGAGCAAGACTCTGGCTCAAATAAAAATAAGGGCTAAAGCCAGATGTGATGATGCATACCTGTAATCCCAGCAGTTTGGGAGACTGAGGCAGGCGGATTGTTGAGTTCAAAGCCAGCATCAGTAATTTACTGAGGCCCTAAGTAACTCAGCAGGACTCTGTCTCTAAATAAAATATAAAAAAGGGCTGGGAGCTTGGCTCAGTGGTTAAGTGCCCCTGGGTTCAATATCCTGGTATAAAAAAAAATTTTTTTTTTCTCCAGTGTACTCACCCTAATATTATCTTTTCTTTTTGTGACTTAAACTAGGAGTCACTAAAATTTAAAGTTTGATCTCCTTTGCTGTAGATTCATGTTACACAAAATAGCATGAAAGCCAAATCTGTTTTCTGTGTCGGACCTTGTTCTCTCTTTTTTTTTTTTCGGGGGGAGGCGGGGTCTCTGGGGATTGAACCCAGGTGTACTTAACCATTGAGTCATAGCCCCAGCCCATTTTATTTTTTGAGACAGGGCCTCACTAAGTTGCTTAGGGACTAAGTTGCTGAGGCTTGCTTTGAACTTTCAATCTTCCTGCTTTAGCCTCCCAAGTTGCTGGGATTACAGGTGTGGGTCCCAGCACCAAGCTACCAACCTTTCTTTTGCATACCACCTCATTTCACTTAATCTCATAACTATTCAACCAACTGCCCAAAAGGAGTATCGGGGGACCATTCTAATATCCTTCGCATTTTCTTACTTCTTATTTGCTCCTTCTGAATATGTCTTTCTATTCCTGTGCTCAGGCCATCATAATATTTTGCAGGAACAGTTTCCAAACTGTTAGAAATCTAACTTTTCACATTGTCGTATTAGTCTCATCAAATCATTCTTCTGTTTAAATCTTTAACTTCCTTTTGTTTACAGGATAAACTTGAAACTCTTTGCTGTCTTATATAAACAAAAAGTTTTATGGGGTGCTGGGTTGTGGTTCAGTGGTAAAGCACTCACCTAACATGTGTGAGGCACTGGGTTTGATCCTCCAGCACCTCATAAAAATAAAATAATAAAGGTATTGTGTCCTTCTACAACTAAAAAAAATTTTTTAATTAAAAAATGAAACTTTATGACCTGTATTTGTGCATTTTTTCCAGCCTCATCTCTCTAGGTCCCACATCAGGATATTAACACTTAACTAAGCACAATTATCTACAAGCCCCTGCAAAGCCCATTTCTCCTCAGTAAGAAACAGTTTTCACTCCTGGTTCTTTGTATGCTAAATTCAAAACTCTTTCTCAACTCCTTTTAAAACAGTGAGTCCCCATTTCTCTGTTCCTAAAAATCCTTAGCATATTTCACTATTCTGTGAGGGCAGAAATTAAAGTTATTGATGGCTATATTCTTTATACCTAGCACACGGCACAAAATAATGATTTACTGAAAGGATAGTTACTCTTAAGGGAATATTAAGAACAAAAGTCAAATACATAACATATCCCTAAACAAAGTAAGTTCTGTCTTCAAAAGGATCAAATTAGAAGATATCTGAGGTTGACGTTTTGCTAATATTTTATTTAAGTAAAAAAAAATCCTTAATGTGTGTGTGCAAACACATAGCACTGGGGATTGAACATAGAGGAGCTCTACCATTGAACCTATCCCTTTTTTGAGACAGCAACTCACTAATTTGTAGAGGCTAGCCTTGAACTTGGATCCTGCTTCCTCAGTCTCTTGAATACCTCAACTGATTTTTGATAAAAGGATAGTTAAATGTGTTTTTCATCTTAACTTAAAAAGGCACATTAAGTTCTTACTAGAAAAATCAAGTCAGGAGTTAGTTTTCTTCTGTGTTGACAGAGCTGAAGGGGAGTGGGGCGGGGGTGGTAGAGGGAGCAGACTTAGGGGCTGAAGGGCTTTGAAGACTGTGAAGATTGAGAAGTTCCCTCAATCATGCAGTTGGAGGAGTCTACCCAGTCTCCCTATTCCTGAGGGGTGAGAGAGGCCAAAGAAGCTTTTTAGAAGGGATATGAAAAAAGAATGGAGAAGGCTGGTGATAGGAATAGGTGGGGCCTGTGCAGAAACTGACCAAGAACCCAGCTTCCTACTTGGTACTCAGGCATATAGCACTTAACACTTCTGGTCCCCATTTCCAAAAGTTATAGCACTCCTTCCAAATCCTAGCCATCCCTCTTCCTCAATGATTTATCCTTGCAAGGCCACAGAGACAAAGCGTTCCCAGGAAGACAAGGACAGTAAGCAGGAATTCCTTCAGGATGAGCCAGGCTGGCTCCATCTGAACTTCAGACTAGGCGATGTGCTCTTCCATATGCCATCTCCCCATTTTCCAAGAATCTGCTATATGCCCTGGGGTCTCATTCTTTCTCCCTGCAGACCTGATCTCCCCCTGGATCTGGTGGCTGAGGGTCAGTCTGTTTTCTACAGGAACAGAGGGCCACCTTCCACAGTCTCCAGAACTCCCCCAAGTCTGACTGCCTTTCCACTCCCCATCTACTCACCCCAACCCAGAAGACAAAGACTAGCTCGATAGCACTATCCACAATCACCAGTGACAGGGTATGAAAAGGTCAGAGTCTTTGCTGACCCCAAGGCAACAGGAGGTACCGGAATGGGGGCTGGGAATTAAGAACAGTGGTGGTGGGGGTTAAAAGCAGTAGTGAAGATTTCTGTACATAAATTTGCTGAGACCTGAGCTCCCAACCAACTCCTCCTTACTCTTGGGACTCAAAGTTGGGCAACCCACTACGTGTCCTCAACCTTGTCTGATAGGGGTATCAGAGATTAGAAGACCCAGAGAAATCACAATATTCATTACTCTCACCTTTCCTGGAACTGAAGAGAGTAGAAGTACTCAAACTCTGGGGATAGGCAAGGATGGTCATTTAATACCCTCCTCAAGTATGTTGGAGCCTGAGGCAAGTAGGAAGATCCTACTCACTGATCTCAGAAGTAGCTAGGAGTCTATTTTTCTGAGCTGTGTCAAGCTACGAGGCAGGGTGTGAGGGCTCAGGTCTGCCCCTCCCAAGAAAAGACACAACACCCGAGGTTATAACCTAAGGGACAGTTCTACCTACCTTCCTTCTCAGAAAAAAAGGGAGGATAGGCACAACAAAGAGATTAAAACTCTTCTTCTACCCCAAATACCAATGCCCTCCAGTACTAAGACCAAGGTGGCTACAGGATAGGCATGGACCTTTAATCTTGCCCACCCTCACTCTCCATCTCTGCTCTGAGTTTGTCTGATGTTTTGGTTGTATAAGTAATTGCAATTCTCCTGGGGAGTGGGGAGAAAAATCAAGTCACATCTACATTTGGTTAGCAGTAACTGTGAAGTAGATGGAGAGATTAAAAAAAAAAAAACATTAGTTATGACAAAGACTATAGCTGGTCTTTGTCCCTCCTTCCTGGCACAGCTTCAAAAAAACCTTTAGAATTCTGAGTGATAGGAATGTCTTTTTTTATTCCAATGAGTGACTTATGGTAGGCCCTAGGATAACTTCAGGATGGGAGGTGGTCACTATAAAGATCAGCCACATGATTTTTGAAACTTTGGGCCAGTCCAACCTCTAGGGAGTGGAAGGGGGCTAGAAATAGAACTCAATCACACAGTGGATTATTTAATCAAAAACGCCCATCAGAGGCTGAGGCTGTAGCTCAGTGGTAGAGCACTCGCCTAGCACACGTGACACACTGGGTTCGAACCTCAGCACATTAAAAAATAATAAGTGTGTCCATCTATGATTAAAAAAAAAAAAAAAAAAAAAAAAAAAAGCCTGTCAGGAAAACCCCAAAAATTCTAGACATTGAGGTTCAGTGGAGCTTCTATGTTGATGAACACAACAATATGCAAAGAGTAACTATCCCAGATTCTATAAGGAAAAAGTGTGGAAGATCTTTGTCTCCTACTCCACCAAACACTGTCTTATGCAGCTCCTCTTCAACTGGTTGCTCCTAATCTGTATCCTTTATAGTAAAACTGTAATCTAAATATAGTATGTTCTTAAATTCTATGAACTGTTACACCAAATTATCAAAATTGAAGGGGTTGTAGGAAGCCCCAGATCTTTTGCAGATTGGATGAAATATGAATGGTTTAGAAACACTAAAATGTGTGACTGGCACCTGAAACAAGGGTAGTCTTTGTGACGAACTTTGTTCTTAACTTGTGGAGTCTTCACTAATTCCAGGTGGTCAACATCAGAAATGAACATAATTCAAAGACACCCAGCTGATGAGAGAGAACTGGTAACAGAACAATGACTCCAGTGAGGTCTGAGTGTTTTTTTTCATGTTATTTTTTAAATTAAGAAAAGCGTTCTTATTCTTTACACAGACATATTGCATGTTAGACTTCCCTGCTATTTCCCTCATTCCTTCAGGATTCTGAAACCAGGTTCACACCCATCATTTCATCCTGACTCCTGTAATTGCCTCTTGGATGATTTCATTGCCCATGTAGACATTAACATCCAAACCACCTAACTGTCACCTCACACACCTTTACCTTCTCCATCCATCCTTTGTTAAGGTCCTTCTCAAAGCTTTCAAATCAGGGACTTCAAATTCAATAATTTTCTGCTTAAATAGCTTTGAAAAGGGCCAGAAAAAAACATGTAACAGGAAACTGTCAGAACTATGGTATACAGAAAAAAAGCAGGCACCAACTAAAGGGGGTCTGCCACATTTAAAAAACATGAATTTCTTGTTGTTCAGATGTTCTTATTTTTTTTGACAAGCAAAATTCTAAATTTTTATGTGAAATGACAAGAGTTTGAAATTTTAGCTATTTATCTTTTAAATCTGTAAAGATCATCATAAAGAGTCATACATAAGCCAGAGGTTATTATCAACCACTTCTTTAAATACTGAATTTCCTTATAGCTAGGGCTCTAAGGCTCCCCCCCCCCATTCTATATCCTCTCCCTAGGGAATAACATTTATACATAAATGATTCATATATTATATAGAGTAAAATAGCTCATGTATCATTGGTACATGATAGGATAGTACAGAAGGTGCACTGGATCATATTATTTTTCAACATACACAAATGTTTTCCAACACCAAGTTAGCAGCTGAATAAAAGCACACTAACACTAGCTAAATGCATAACGCAGGGGATAAATGCAGTTCTGTTCAAATGCCTATTCATCTCACACTCTACAGATTTTCCTCCAAGGATTTATCATCTGGTTCACCCCAATCTTTGTGCAAAAGAAAGAAACAAGGTCAATAAACCAAAACCAGCTATCTCTGGTATTGCTACATTTACCTGGAAATGACATCCCTTTCTGTCTAAAACGAGCAGCAAATCCTTCTTGTGTGTTGTCTTCTATCAAACTACCTTCTTTTCCTCAAAAGTGCAGGTCTATGTTTATGTCGTTCTCTATTAAGTGTTTATCATGTCTTTTTGTTGTATTTTGTTTTGGGTACCAGGGGATTGAACCAAGA
Source organism: Sciurus vulgaris (assembly GCF_902686455.1). Taxonomy (NCBI): domain Eukaryota; kingdom Metazoa; phylum Chordata; class Mammalia; order Rodentia; family Sciuridae; genus Sciurus; species Sciurus vulgaris. The sequence goes on from NC_136461.1 coordinate 116,560,374, forward strand.
GGTGCTTAACCACTGAGTCACATCCCCAGCCCCATTTTAAAAATATTTTATTCAGAGGCAGGGTTTTGCTGAGTTGCTTAGGGCTTTGTTAAGTTGCTGAGATTGGCTTTGAACTCATGATCCTACTTCCTCAGCCTCCAGAGCACTGGGATTATGGGCGTGCACCAGCTATGTCTTTTTAACCGCTGCTGTTTTTATAATTATTATTTTGCTTGATATTCTGGATACAGGTTTTAAGAGTCTGCTCCCAATTACATTTTACCCAGAATGCCTTTCAATTTTAGTGAATGATATTGCTTTAAAAAGTTTTCAAAAACTTGCAATGAAGTACACTTCAACCTCCAGTCCAAATTTTCATTATGAGCCCCAGAACTACATAACCAACTGCTTACTCAATATCTCTACTTTAATCTTCCTCACATACCTCAAACTATATGTATTAGAGGGCAAAGGGTGTAGTTCAGTGTTAGAGCACTTGCCCAGCATGTACAAGGCCCTGGATTTGATCCCCAGCACAGCAAAACAAAAACCAAACAACTATATTTATTAGAAAGTAAATTTCAGCTCTACCCTAAATCTGCTCATTCTTTAGCCTTCTCAGTCTCAGCGCATGGCATCACCAATCCCCAAACATTCATGCAAAAAGTGGTCTACCACTCTAGTCTAACTATCATCATCTTATTTTAGACTACAATTCCTTACTAATTTCTTTATCATTACTTTTATCCCTTTCAATTTAGTGTACATGTAGATGCCAGCATGACCTTTCAATACCTAAACTCAATACTTCTCTATCTTTTGCTCTTAGTGTAAAATCCAAAATTCTTAAATGTATAGTCTGGCTCTCTTTTATTACCACATCTCTTCTTATTCACTCTTTTTTATTCCCTCTCCTACCACAGTGAAGCTTTTTTCAGTCTGTCCAACACCTAAGTTCTTTCCTAGTTCAGGATCTTCATACATATTCTTAGCTATGGTTTATTATCCTTCAAGACCCAACTTTTATCCTCAGTCTAGTAACTCTTCGTAATTAGATTTCTATTGCCATGTCCTTTATTCTCCATCTCTTTATTTTGTTGTACTAACTTCAAAGCATCTATTACATTAACTTTAGGCATATTCTCAATTATGTCATTATTTATTTGCTTTATCTCCTATTCATCTTCCTTCACTAAGCTAAAAATAAATAAGATCAGATGTCAGGATTTTTTAAATTTAGTTGTAGACAGATATAATACCTTTATTTTTTTATTTATTTTCACGTGATGCTAAGGATCAAACCCAGTACCTCCGATGTACTAGACAAGCGCTCTACCACTGAACTATAACCCTAGTCCCAAGATATCAGGTCTTTACTCTCTATATAACCAGTGAGTTTAACAGTTCTATTGTTTTAGGAATAAATGAATGAATAAACGAATGAGTGGAATTCTATTTATATAGCTGAGAGCTATTCATGCTTCAAGTGCCAGTTTAGGGTTACTTTCTAAGGGAAACCGTCTGTGAGTTAGCCCCTCCCCTCATTTTTGCTTTCATAGAATTCTGTTCTTTTTCTTAAATTCTTAATCACAAATTTAATGAAACGTGATTGTTTTCTGCTTGTTATCCATCATCTCCACTAAAATTTCCACCGAACAACAAACCTTTGTGCCTTAATCCCTATTATGTAACAAGGGCTCAAAAGGAGAATACCTGGTAAATAACATATATTCAATAACTGTCACTGATTACATTGGTTTAAAAATTCAAATGAACCTAATTAAAGCATAGATTTTTTTTTCTCTTTACATTGTTAATAAAGGGCCCTCAGTTTTCCCCTAAGCAGCTGAAAAATAAAGAAAATCAGAATAAAAACTCCTTTTCTGTTTCTCCCCCTAATTCATAAGATTTTAATCTATTTTTTAAAACATTTTTAGCTGCAGATGGACATAACTTCATTTTATTTATTTTTTAATGCGCTGAGAATCGAACCCAGTGCCTCACATGTGCTACGCAGAAACTTACCACTGAGCCACAACCCTAGCCCAAGATTTTAATCTTTTCGAGAAATAATAGCAACTAACATTTGTATGCTTCACATGTACAAATCAATATACAAGCACTAAGATACCATTTACTTCTTAAAATAGCCATACTAATCCCATTATACAGGATATTGAGGCTTAGAAAGTTTTCTTCGAGAATCTGATCAAATGTATGGATTTGCTCTAGAAAAATACACATGAACATACAAATTTTCTTCCCCCAGAGGGTTTATGCAGTTTCTAGAATTAATGTACAAATCTTTAGGGTTGAGATCTGTGATAAATAACTTTTTGAATGGATAACACTCTTTCTTGTTTTCTAATTCTCAAATGACATTTCTAGAGGTTATGATTATATTATCTAGATCTATTTCATGCCTTTTATATCCAATGGAAGCTGTTTTTAAACCCCTGTAAATACTGAGTTAAATTTTACAAGCCTGCAAATATTTGGGTCTTGGATTTTGAGATATGTAATATAAGGTTAATAATACATTCTTCCTACAACATAGAAGTACTTATAATTGCTTGATTAGTATACACTGAAAATCCTACACTCTATTAACAGGTAATCTGTCAACTATTTCTTCACAAATGGTATTGTGTACAGTCTTTTTGCTGTACACAAAATTATTTTTCCTGGTTTCCAAGTGTGTAAAAAAAAATTTTTTTACAATAATACCTCAGCTCAAAACCCAAAATTAATGCAGACATTTCTTATCTTACTTCTTTCATCTAAGAAACATGAAAACTTTGAAAAAATTTCAAAACACATTTATAAAGACATAATTTTAAAAAGATTAAAAGTTCAATTACATGTTATCAGGCAGTCACTGGGGGAAAAATTTATTACTGAAACAAAAATAAAGACAACAAAATAACCCTCTTACCTGTCAAGGTCTGTATAGCCCTTTCACTGGAAGGCAGTGGCTCCTTTCTGTGAGGTCGATTTAATGAAGGGTCCTGTGCAGAAAAGAGTCCAGGACTGTCAGTTAATTTCTTCCGGCCACTGGAGTTAGGGTTTGAAACTCTGCAGCTGCCTATTGCACTTGTGAAAAGGTTCGTATGTTCATCACTGCTGGCTGGCTCAGAGTTGGGAGTGAACCCTCCAAGGGATAAACTTGGAGAACTTTCTGAACAGTCAATTTGTAAAGGTGTCTGCAATCCCAAGGCTAAAGGACTAGCCTCAGAAGGCTCTCGGTGGACCCACTGTTCTTCTCTGTTCATTAAGCTCTTTGAAGGAGAGAGATGAGGGCAAGACATGTGACACCGATGCTTTTCCTTATGCTTATATCGCTCTCCAACAGTATCCTTTCCAAATCGATAGCGTTTCAAAGATTCCAGGACAGATCTGGAAGAGCCAGTGTCCATGGAAACCTGGGGTTGTTCCGAAGAACGATGTTCTCTATGTTTGTGACGGTGCCTGTGTTTGTGTTCAACCATCCAACCATAGGCCATCTCAGGAGGTACACTGGGGTAGGTACTCATGGAAAGGAGAGGAGTTCTGCTGGTTGTAAGAAAGGCTTCCTGTCTAAGTAGTTTATGTTTTTCTTATGGTATTTAGTGGGATTGAGAAGTAAATGACCAGCATGCATATAGGAAGGAGGTGGAAGTGGAGTGGTAAAGAAGGAGATGGAGGAGGTGGATAAAGTGTGGGAGGATACCTTCCATAGTAACCTAATCCTATGGGAGCAGCCGTAAGGGGTGAAGGAGAATAAGGCATGCCATAAGAGGGATAGAATCCAGTACTAGAAAGAGGAAAACTAAGGCTGTGCATAAATGGCATTTCAGCCATTGCTTCCCTCATCTTAGGGGGCCTCCCTCTTTTCTTTTTTAAGTCAGGTTTTCGAATGTAGTGCAAAGGATCTAAGGGAAATGAAGGATGTGTATAGAAACTATTAAAGTTGATTCGAAAAATAGTTGGCAAAAGATCTCGGGGGATAAAATGATGACTTCGATGGGTGATCCGAATTTCACTTAGACGACTTATTAGTTCCTCCAGCTCTGCAATGAAGTCTGGATCCTGTCTATTTCGGAGTTGGGGATATTTCTTTTTCCGTTTTCGTTTCTGCCTTTTCATTGTCATAGCTGAGGTAATCATGACCCCTGCGCTTACACTTGTGTTTATGTTTTTCTTTAAGACTGCTAAGGACTGTAGAGGTTTCAGGGGGAATCAGAGAAACATGCTCAAAAGAATGCCTTCTCTTTTTTGTCCACAAAATTTCTCTGCCCTGTCGGATGTGCTGTTATTATCTGTTCCAATTCCACTATCACTGGGAATGGTCTCATCACTATGAGACTCACTAATTGGGGAAGGAGTAGCTTCTTTCAGAGATGTAAGTTCACTCAAGTGTGAAGGAGAATTTGGCAACAAAGTAGGAGGAGATAACCGCCTCCCCTTTGAAGCCTTTTTCATTGCAAGAGTTTGAATCATATTGCCCTGTCTAGAGTGCAAATGCAAATATGGCACGGAACTGGGTTCAACAAATCCTGCATCACTACTAACAGGGCTCTGACCTCCACTAGTTCCAGAAGACTGAGAGCAAATAGGTGATGGAAGAATCTCAGAACTACTAGCAGATGAAGGCAGTAAAGGGGGAAGGATCTGTCCTAATGCTGACCCAGCTGCCTGCTGAGCTGTTTGCTCAAGGACAGCAAGGCTGGTAGGACTACCAGAAAGAATGCCATTTAAGACAGTTTTTGGTTTGCGACCCCTTCTCTTTCCTATGTAAATGGTTCCTTTCTTGCTGACATTTATTTGTTGGCCCAATTTAGAGCCAAATGTGGCAGCAAGGCTTGATACTGTATTGTGTAGTTTGGATTGCACTTTCCCTTTATTACTTGATTCTACAGAACTTGAAAGAATCTGATTCAACAGCTTCTTTCTCTTTAAAGTCTTCATTTTATTTATTTTGCGGATAATTGTCTTCATTAATTGTCCATTGTTTCTTTTGGTAATTTTTTTATCTGGTTCCATCTCAAGGTCACTCATACTACAGACACTTGGCCTATGACTGTCATCAAGGTCATCTGGATCCTGAAGTTGATCCTCACTCTCAAAGAAATCACTGCTACTTCTATGGTTTTCACTTTCAGATTCTAACTTGCTTGGACTTTCTGTAGCAACAAATGGAGCCACTGATAGTACAGGTGGCTTCATTTTGACTGGTGACCTCAATTGCCTCTTAGGCCTGCCTCTCTTTTTAGGAAAAGGAGATACAGAGAGACTTTGTTTGAAGGAAGGAATTTCAATTTCTGGCTGTAAAATTGGGGGTTCTTGTTCTTCTTTAGATTGTAAAGAAAAAACTTTAGAGGCAGGGATTTTTAAAGTCCTTTTAGGTGGACCTTCTAGTTGAGGCATCTCCTTAGATTTAGGTCTTCCTCTTTTGGGCTTATAAATATCAGACAAAAGGTCACTAGAGACACATACTGGAGGACAGTTTGTGAGTAGCAAAGGACTTATGAGATGGTTTATCACTATCAGTTAAGAGAGCAAGAGATGGAGTTGTGGATTTGCTCAACTTTGGCAATCGGCGTTTAAGGAAGTCATGATCTACAAATGATGATGATCCAATGTTTTTCATAAACTTGGCCGGCTCAGAATTACTATTTGATAGTGAGCTACATGAAACATTTTTAAAAAGCTCTGATCGTTCTAATTCTAGCCCTTTTGGTGACCGGCACGTGCTTCTTGCCACCACTTTAGTCCACCGAGGTTTTCTTCCTTTTCTTTTTTTAATGGTTTGGACTGCAAACTAGTGCTTAGGCTTTCAGCAACTTGGCAGTGTTTGTCTGATGCAGATACTGCACCAAGTTTTAGAAAAGGTTTGTTACTAAATAAACTAGTGAAGTTAACAACTGAAGGAGTAATTGTGTGAATACTGGATTCAGAAGTCAAACTTGGCTTTTTTCCCAAGGAAGAGCTTATTCTTGGAATATCTATATGCGTAGTTTTTGAATCATTTAGCTCTTTATCAATCCCTTTAGACTCAATACTTATGCTATGACCCATTGACCTATGACCAACATTCAAGTGGGTACTTTCAGAAGTAAACTGTTTTTTTCCAACAGATTCAGAAATTTCTTCCATTAGTTCTGTGGTAGGACTTAAAAGTAACGGATTAGGAGCCAACTGTGAAGAATTTTCAGGGGGACTTCTGGTTAAAGGATTAATAGATATAGTAGGTGATGGGGAAGGAAGATTGCTTTCTCCGACTGCACTAAAAGGGGATTTAGCTGTAGATGCATCAGAAGCACCTCCCATTTGAAAGTCTGGAGAAGTGCAATATACGGGAGGTTGCTTTTCATGCTTTGAGGTTTCAAAAGATCCCCTTTCACTGGATGAGAAACTGTCTTGCTGAATGCATGTTCCTTCATTAAACATTTCTTTCTCCAAATTAATGATTTCTTTTCGGACTGAGAACTTTTCCAATATGCTTTCTTTACTCTGCCGTATAACATTCTTTTCAAAAGTTTTGCTGGTGGCACTGTCCTTCAGGGGTTCGGAAAGTTCTTGACTTTCATGATTACTGATGTTTGTACTGCAAGAAGCCTTAAGTGGTTCCTGAGTGGGGAGCAGTGCTTCGGCTTTAAGGTTTATGGCATCTTTACTGACCAGTCCTGCCATAGGACAACTCACTAATTTTTTACCAATGTCTTTATTAACCAATCCCATTGCAGAACTTGCTACAATCTTCTTTGCACAGTCCTTGGCAACTAGGCCAACAGTAGAACCTAATTTCTTTCCCAAGTCTTTATTAACTAGTCCAACCACAGTGCCAAGTCCTAACTTCTTGCCAGACTCCTTATTCACTAAACCTGGAACAATACCAATTCCGAGCTTCTTTCCTGAATCCTTGCTCAGCAATCCTACTGTAGTGATAGTCCCTGGCTTTTTGCCTAAATCTTTATTAATGAATACTGCCGTAGTGCCAGCTCCCAATTTTTTCACAGAGTCCTTACTGACCAATCCTACTGCTGCATTAAACACTGGCTTTTTTCCAGGATCTTTTGTTACCAATCCAACTGCCGTGCTGATAGCTGGTTTTTTAATTAAGTCCTTATGAATTATTCCAGCTACAGAGCCTATGCCAGCTTTCCTGATCAAATCCTTGCTAACCAATCCTGTTGCTGTGCCAGTTCCTAACTTCTTCGGTTTTGTCTTGGAAGACTTGGAAGGAGGACAAGTAGCAATGAGCTGGGCCAACTTTTCTGTTACACTAGTTCCTCCGTTAAGTAATGCTCTGTAATTCATTGGATCACGGCTACCAACAAGAGTAGATGGTGTTCCACTAATGTAATCTGCCATTTCTGAGTGTACTGGAGAAAGCTTCTTAGACAAAGGATTGTTTTCTTCCTGTGAATGAAGATGGATACTTTCTTCAGACTGACATTCAATGGCTGCAACATCACTTATTTTCTTGTATAATTTTGAAGGGTCCTAAAATTTGAACAAGGAAAAGGTTTCAGACAGTAAACCTTAAACTACTTCAATTTAGCATTATAATCCAACAAACTGTCACACATCAGCTAATACAGATAACAGAGCTTTAAAAAACCTGTGCTAATGCTAATGTCATAACATATTATCTGCTTCTACATCAGAGGCTATAGCCCGGATGTTGTTTGTTGACCTTGGATCATATAAATCTGTATATCACAGAATCTTTAGAAATATCTACATGATATTCTTCCACACAGTTTTAAACAGCAAATTAGTAGTTTCTACTTTCATTTAACTTTTGATTGACTACACATTAAGCATATGAATGTACTGTTTTTGAAAAGAAATATTTTTAGCTAAAGTCCTCTTTCAAAGTAATTGTTCACTGACTACCTCCTCTGTTGACTTCAATGACTCCAAACCAAAATGGGGCAATCCTGACCTACTTCTACTTTTAACTCATTCTCAATTATAGTCCTGAAAAGCAGACCAATTCTCTCAATGCGAGAGTACCAGAAAAAGTGATTTCACAATTCTGATTTCCTTTAGAATATGTTTTTAGATAAAATCTTAAGGAGAAACCATTTATTCTAAGTAAGTTACTGTATACAGCAATCTACTTTGAGTCCTCACTATATACTTTACACATGAATTCACTACTTCACACAATAGTCTATTTTACTTTGGGACAACCAATAAATAGTTCTTTCTAAATATAAAATATTCATGAAAAACCTGAAGAAAAGTAAAGATATGCAGTGTTTGTGGCTAGGAAGACAAAGAAAACAAGTTCACCTAAGCAAATTTGGTACCAGGCATTGAATGCAGGGGTGCTTAACCATTTAGTCATATTCCAATTGAGTCACATTTTTATTTATTTTGAGACAGGGTTTGCTAAGTTGCTTAAGGCCCTAGATATTGGGATTATAGGTTTATGACACTGGGTGCCTGGCTACTATTTTGTTTTTATCTGTGCTGGGAATCACACCCATGGTCTTATGCTAGGTATGGCCTCTACCATTAATCTACATCCGCAGTCCAAAACTTACAGGGAAAAAGATACCAAATTTGTAAATACTGAAAATAATGGAAACAAGCTCATCAAACTATAACACAAGTTACATAATACAGAAAATTATTATTTTTATTACTTTAAAGCATGATATTTAGATTACATCCTGAGGGGTGTGGTTATAATCAGTGGTAAGAGTACTTGCTTAGCATGTATAAAGCATTGTGTTTAATCTTCAGCACTGCATAAAAATAAATAAAGGTATATATAAAAAATAGCTAGCCACGAAGAGAAAGTTTTGGAGGCTGGGATGTAGGTTGGTTGGTTGAGTGCTTGCTTAGTGCACAAGACCCTGAGTTTGATCCCTAGCACTTGGGTTGGTGGGGGTGAGGGGTGTTCCCTCAGAGTAAAGATAAAGTGAAATACACTTTGCTATTTTTCTGCAACTGTCACAACTCAATTTCTCAAATAACAAAGTACGTCTAAAATTATTCTTCTTCCCAAAAGCTTTTCAAATATTTGAATTCAGTCAAAATATTTATTATTTTGCCTCAGTTATACTTCTTTCTAGTCCATTTCTTATGAGCATTATGTCACTTTGTAATATTCCTCTTTCCATGTGGCATCTATATTGAAGCACAATATATTCAAGCAAAATAAAGTATCTCTTCAATTGGACTTGACATCTGGCCAAGAGGAAGCTTGGTTTTTTGGGCAACCTCATATTCACGCTGTGTGTGTGTGTGTGTGTTTGTTTTTAAAGAGACAGGGTTCTTGCTATGTGCCCAGGCTGGTCTCTATCTCCTGGACTCAAGTAATATTCTCCAGTCTGAGCCTCCTGAGTAACTGAGACTACCGGTATGCACCACGGTGCTTGAATTCCCCTAACACATGTATTAATATGAAATTCTTAAACCTCTTCCCTAGCTTTCCATTCTATCAAATAAAGAATCCCTTTCTTCCCTATTAACTTTTTAAGTATTAAAAGACTTCGTTGTTTTAAATATGAAAGTATTTTTATACTCCAAAATTATGGCACTTTCAAGTTACCCTTAACTGTTTAAACAAACTGAGTACATGCATTAACATGAATAAAACTCACAAGCAATACTGAAGTGAAAGAAGCCAGAACACTACAGTGTATATGACATAACTCCATTAATCTGAAGTTCACAAATACACCTAAGAATTTATGATAGTAAAAGTCAAGCCAGGTGTTGTAGCATATGCCTATAAAACCAGCTACTTGGTAAGTTGAGAGGGGAGGATCACCTGCCTGAGCAACATAGCAAGACCCTGATTCAGTAAAAAGAAAAACTCCTTGGGATGCCGCTCAGTGACTCAATGAAAAAGAACAAGTGCTAGGGATGTAGCTCAGTTGTTGACGATCCTTGGGTTAGAACTGGTGTGGTGGGGGTGGCAAAAAAAGAAAAAGTCAAGAAATGATTACCTTTAACATGGTCGAGAGAGGCCATAGTGGGTGCAGCTAATATTCTATTTCTTAATTTGAATGCTGGTTGTGAGTAGAAACTAGGACTACAAAAATTCAGTGAGTTGTCATTCTTTGGATTTGCAAACTTTTCTATGTAAAGGTTATACCTCAATATTAAAACATTAAAATTTTTATTTTGTCTAAAAGGAATATAGAAATATCCCTTAACCAGATAAAAACTGTGCTCAAATTTGGTTTTTTGCTTCCGCCACAAATAAATTATCTCAGATAAATTAATATCAGCCTAAAGAGTTGAGTACATTGTTAACTCAGTGGTAGAGTAGCATGTTGGGGGTCGTGGGTTAAATTCCCAGTGGAGGGCCAGGCTCAGTGGCACATGCCTGTAATCCCAGGGGCTCGTGAGGTTGAGACAAGAAGATGAATTACATACCCCAAATGATATGCATATACACTTCTATAAAAAAAAAGGGGGCCAAATGTTGTGGTAGAAACAGTTCTGTATCTACTTGTGGTGGTCACATAAATCTGTATGTGACAAAATTGTATTAAACATACAGGCAGAGCTAGATGTAAACCTGGCAAAATTTGAATAAGGTCTGTGGATTGTATCAGTGTATATTTTTAATTTTGTGTCCTATAATTAGTTAAGATTTTACCATTAAGGGAAGCTGAGTGACGTATACATGGAACCTCTCTGCTACTTTTGCAATTTCCTGTGAATCTATAATGTTCCAATATAGTTTAAAGAGAAGGAAAAATAGGGCAGGGCGGGCAATACAATACAACGAAGATACAGTTATGTGCAAATAATGAACAGATTATAAATCAAATGTTCTCATAATAGTCCATTAATCCATACAATCAACCGTCTACTAGGAACTTACTTTGTTCTTTTCTGCTTCATAAATAGTATGATGATATCCAACCACATACATCTTTGCATACACGTCCAATTACTTCCTTCACGATAATTAATTAATTAATTTATTGGTACTAGGGCTGAGTTTACACAGCTCTTTTAACTTTTTTCATGTGGTGTGTGTGTGTGTGTGTGATGCTAGGGATTGAACTCAGGGCCTTGTGCTTGACAGGCAAGCACTCTACAAACTAAGCTATATCCCCAGTCCCAGTCCTTTTAATTCTTTTAAGACAGCGTCTGGCTAATTGTTTAAGACAAATTTGTAAAGGTGAAATTGCTGGGCTGAAGGGATACACGTATATCAGCTATACATTCTGGACAGCTACATACAATAAAGATCTTTATTTCCATTATCAGGTTTCACAAATGACAGAAACACTATTTTACACATCTATTTAAATTTCATCTTGTTTCATGATTCTGCTGACAATCTGCATTTCTTCAGCAGTAAAATGGCTGTTCAAGGTCTTGATCCACATTATTTTTCTAAATTGAAATTTTAAAATTTGAGCTTGGAAGAGTCTCAGTATTTTAGAAATGGCTTTCTATTGGTAGTCAAGGGGTGACTGGTTTCTGAAAGCCCACTGAAAATACCCAAATCCTCAGGTGCTCAAGTCTGTTACATAAAATGGTATTTGCATATAACCTATTCATTTTCTTACATCCTTTAAATCACCTGTTAGGTACAATACCTAACAACATAAATTATATATAAATAGTAATTACACTGTATTGCTTAGGGAATAATGATAAGAAAAAAGTCTGTTCATGTTCAGTATAGATGCAACCATATGTAGTTAGGAGGCCTAACTACACAGTACACACATGAGAAACAAGGTAATCAATTCTCAAACAAGGATGGAGAGAGGTGGAGGATCTATAAAACGGTAGGAGGCTATCCCAGGTAATATATAAACATATCTTCATCTGAATTCAGTGTAGCACAGGTATACAGCAAATCCAGGACTTTCCTGGATCTGTATGTGTGCATGGGTGTGTGTGGGGATGGTATTTTCAATTGTTGTTGGTTGAATCCACAGAACCCAAGGGTAATAGTCCTTAGTTTCTTGAGTGTTACAATACTTTTACCAATTTATCAAGTTAACTGTCTTTCATCTCCTGGTATTGTTCGTGAAGAAGTTAACATATTTTATGTATTCAAATACTTAGGAAGAACAGTTACTAACTATCTTGCAGTAGTGTCTGTCATTTAATCCTCATACCCACCATGATGCAATTACTATATTCATTCTCATTTAATAAGTAGAAAATTTAGGTATTAGCTAACATTCTCACTGTTATTCGGTGAATTTTCAAACCAAGTCTGATTTCATAACTAATTTTATAAACATTAAATTAAATAAAATAGTTCATTTAGCTTTTTATTTTCATCCTTATGCTTAGAAAGATCATGTCCTTTTAAAGGTGACTACCTCTACTATTTTCAATTATTACTTTTATGGTTTTTCTTGCTTTGTTACTTAATATATCTATCTATCTTGATTTTTAAAAAATATAATACTTAGGGAGTTTGTAACAGCTTATTCCCCAAAAGGTTTGCCAAATATTCTAAAGGTATTTTCATTACTTATTTCATGTACTTATTATATACTTTTCTTGTATTCGTATCTTTCTCTGAGCACTTTTGTTGTGTTTTATTATTCCTGAGTCACTATTACAATATTGTCTCTACAACTTTATAATGTTTTAACACTTGAAAAAACTTTTATTCTTTTTGTATTTTTATAGATATTCCCTATTTGAATTACAAAATCATTACTGAGTTATAACTCATAAACTACAAAATTCACCTATTTAAAGGAAACAATTTAGAAATTCTTTTGTACTCACAGTATTATGCAAATATCATCACTAATTTGAGAAGATTTTTATCTGCCTCCCAATATATTTTGCATATGTATACTTCTAGTTTTACCTGATTTCTGACTTAAGTGCCCCACATTTGGGAATGGAATCAAGCTCCTCTCACATGCTAGGCAACTGCTCTATCACTGAACTACATCTCTATCCCTCTGATTGAAGTTTTAAAAGATTGAAAATTACTTTAATATTCTATGCTAACATAATTTTTTAAAAAAAGGACAACATTAGTAACAAGTCAACAAGGTAAATAATCTAATAAGGCTTTCAGGTAAGTATCACTGGATAGTCACAATCTTATCTATAAAATCCTAAACATCTGCTGTTAAATTTATTCCTAAATATTTCAAAGATTCTGCTATCACTTTTACTAATAAACTGCTTTCTGTCATTTTTAATTTTAAAATGGTTGTAACCAAGACACTATTTGTTTTACTTTGTAATCTTGAATTCTTACTTCAACGTTAATTCATTTTTATTAATTGTCTATTCCTTAAATGCTGAGAACAGATGTAGAAAAACGAACCAACCAAAAGTCCTGTCCTCCATGGAGTTTGCTTTCTAATTCACAAGAGTAAACATGTAACATATTCAATGCATCAAATGATAAAATATGCTATGCAGAAAATTAGAGCATGGAAGGAGGAAAGAAATGAGGATTTCACATTTTACAATGTGAAAATAAGTTGTCAAGAAATTTTGTTTGTTTGTTTTTTGGAACTGGGGATTGAACTCAGGGGCACGTGACCACAGAGCCACATCCCCAGCCTTATTTTCTATTTTATATAGAGACAGGGTCTCACTGAATTGCTTAGCACCTTGCCATTGCTGAGGTTAGCTTTGTTTTGACTAAGAACTCAGATTACATATGTGTAAGTACACAAAGGAAGTAAAAGGGCAATCAATGTAGTCATCTGGAAAAAGAATAATATCAAAAAGAGGCCCTAAGGCAGGAGCGTATCTGATTTGTTCAAAGAACTATAAAGAATCCAGGATTGCTGGAGTTGAGAAAGCAAGGGAAGGGTACTGCCGCAGGGAGTAGGGGGACCAACTATTTTTTAGTCCAGAAGAGGTGAAATTATTGGAAGGTTTTATGCACAATAGGTATGTGACCTGATCATTCATTCAACAAATATTTACTGGATGCGTACTCACTGTTGTAGATTTTATCAAGGAACAATAAACACAAAACCTGTTCTCACAGAGCTTATAAACAGGAGGAAAGACAATAAAGAAAAATTTAAACAACAGTATTTGTTAGAAGGCAGTAACTGCTGCAAGGCATAGAGGCACACACTTGGAATCCCAGCTAATTGAGAGGCAGAGGCATGAGGATCTCAAGTTCAAAGACAGTCTCTGACCACATCTTAGCAAAACCCTGCCTCAAAATACAGAACAAAAAGGAGCTGGGGATGTGGCTCAGTGGTAGAGTGCCAATGGGTTCAAACCCTAGTATTGTAAAAATTTTAAGTATTAAAAAAATTAAAAAGGTGGTAAGTGCAAGAAAGGGTTTACAAAATTATGTAGGTGACTGGGTTTGCAATTCAAGTATCTATCTATGGAAGAATACAAAAATACAATGTGGAGGTGAGGAAGGAAGATCAAAGTGCTGAGGAGTGATATTGGTCAAATTATATTGTTATATTGTGTGCATGTATGAATATGTAATAACAAATTCTATCGTTATGTACAACTATGATATACCAATAAAAAATGTGAAAGAGAAAAAAAATTAATGTGTATAAATACAAATGTACTATTATTCAACCATAAAGGAAGGAAATTCTGATAAACACTACAACATGGATAACCTTTGGAGACAGGCTAAGTGAGACTGTCAGGACAGTCACAAAAGGATAAATACTGTCTGCTTCTACTTACATATGAGAAAACTACAGCAATAAAATTCATAAGAGCCAGAAAATGGAAAAGTGGTTGTCAGGAGCACCTGCGAGCAGAGAAAGGGGAGTCCTTTTTATTTATTTATTTTTTTGGTGGTGCTGGGGATTAAACCCAGGACCTTGCGCTTGCAAGCAAGCACTCTACCAACTGAGCTATCTCCCCAGCCCCAGGGAGTCCTTTTTAAAGGGAAACAGAATTTCAGTTGGGGAAGATGAAAGGTCTAGGTGATGGATGGTGGTGGTGATGATACAAAATGCCAATTACTTACAGCTACTAAACTACATAATTAGAAATACTTAGAAAGGCAAATTTTATGTTTATTTAGCACAATAAAAATTTCAGGGGCTGGGGTTGTGGTTCAGTGACAGAGCACTTGCCTAGTAGGTGTGAGGCACTGGGTTGGATTCTCATCACCACATATAAAATAAAGGTCCATCAATAACTAATAAACATGTTTTTAAAAAGTTTAAAAAAAATTCACAGGTAAGCTTTGGAAGAATTAATGTATTCACGATGGTATCTTACTCAAAAACATTTGAGATTTTCCTGTTTGTTCAAGTTTTAGTAGTGTTGGAAACTTTCTTTTAATAAACCCTTAAGACTTAGCTAAGTTTAATCCCAGCTATTTCTTTTATAAAGAATTCTTTCTTGCATTTTAATTTCCAGTTGTTTGAATACATATAAAGGTTAGTGATTTAGCATTCATTATTCTATTAGTTAATCAGTTTATTAAATTTTTTGACTGATTCCCTTTGGGTACAAAGAATATAAGAGTACAATTTACAAATAACAATTACTTTTAGTTTATATCTAACATCTCTAATTTTATTAACAATAGTACCTCAGTAACATTAAATACATGGTGACAATAAACATTCTCTTCTTCATCTAGATGTTTAATAAGAATGCTACTGGTCTCATCATTAAGCATTATACATACATACATGAGTGTAGTACATGTAAAAACACACTCATTTGTATTTTTAACATACATGAAATACTAAGGTATCATCAACTTCTTGACTTTTCTAGCTATTAGTATAATTAACTATAGTAATATACTTCATAATATATTTATTAACATTGTATTCCTTTGGATTTCTGGGGGAGGGAGACAATTCATAATAATACACAGCATTTAAAAAACAACAACGTATTATTTGAGGTAGATTCACTTGTAGTTATAGACAATCTCCAATGAAGCAAAGGAAAGAAAACCAACTACTATAGATCCATTAGGCTCTTCACCAAGTCCATTCCTAAGGATGACACCTTGCAAAACTATGTAGGACAAAATCATAAGATATTAGTACTGATAATATTCACTCATCTTATTCAAGTAAATCTATTCCATACCTTGCCAAATTAGGTTAGGGTATGCTTAAGTCTTTTTGCTAAAACAGGCAAATGACTTTCCTTTAACATTTAAATATTTAATAGTTACAAGGGCTGATATGTAACTTTAAGAATAAAGTGAGCCAGGCGCAAGCAACTTAGTGAGACCCTGTCTCTATACAAAATAAGGCTGGCGATGTGGTTCAGTGGCTGAGTGCCCCTGAGTTCAATCTCCAGTACCCAAAAAAACGAATAAAGTGAAGTAACCAATAGAACCTACAGAATGTTCAGTATAAAAGATCAAATTTTATCAGTAAAAATTACAGATATTCATTTTTGAACAGTGTTGTAATTAACTAGCAGTGCTAATATACTTCTAAATAATTCAAGTATACAAAAAGGGCTTACTCAAGTAAGATTATTTTTTAGTTTCTATTTTTGGTTTTATCTTTGTAGGGTTACAGGATTAATATTAAGTTTTCTTATCCTCTGAAAACATTTAGGTAACTTTGCAATTATCTATGTCTTGAAGTTTTGCAGAATTAAAGTCACTCAGACCAGAGATTTTGGGCAACAGGCTCTTGTGAGACTTCTCTATTACACTTATGATGACTAGGCAGTTAAATATTTTCTATGGTTTCTAAACTCATATTTAGTAAATATTCTTTTAAAAAATCAGTTTCACCTAGGCTTTTATATTTATCTGCACATAAATTTCTCACAACTTTCTTTTCAATTCTGTTTCTGGAGTTATTTTAGCACCACTTATTGTAATATATTCTTATTTTCCCTCATTTTTCTTAATTTATGGATTACACTTACTAAATAAAATTATATGTTCATTTCTCCATAAAGAACCAGTATTTCGGTAGCTGGTTTCGTTTTCTAGTTCACTTGTACCTTCGATTTTTCAGTCTCCTTTTCACAGGATTATTTTGCTCTCTTTTTGTAGGATTATTTTGTTGAATGATAGATTCACTATATTTCACTGATATTTAACAAACATTATTTTACCTAAAACCAAGATTTATTTTCTAGAATTTCTGAAGTTTTGGACATTTCTAGACAATAAGGACATTTTGGTGTGTTTTTATTAATTTCTAGTTTAACTGCAGTGGGCTCAGAGATTATTCATTTTTATCTATAATAATTAGTTCAAATTTTATAACCATCTGTTAAAAACTGAACAATAACTAATAACACCACTACCCCAAAATTAATATACTGAAGTCTTCACCCCCAATGAGACTTACTCCCTCCTATTTTTTTTTTTTTTTTTTTTTGTGGTGCTGGGGCTTGCAAGCAAGCACTCTACCGACTGAGCTATCTCCCCAGCACTCCTTACTTTCTTGTAGGATATTAATTCACGTTTCAGTGCCTTGAGATGTCTCATTTTGTTTTCTATGATCTCATATTGTTGCTTCATCCTTTGTATTTACAGAGGTGACTGCTTTTATAATTCACAGCAAAACAAGGAAAGAACATACATGCTACATCTGCAATTTATTCTGCAAAATGTCAGTTTGGGAAGTTCTGTTATGAACTGACAAGTATTTTCTCTCGACACTTTGAAGATAAGTTTTTCATTTCCTAACTTTTCTTTAGTTTGTTAAAAAGCCTCATATTATTTTAGTGCCATTCTTTGTCTAATTCTCATGTGAATGCTTTTAAGTTTTTGCTTTTCTCTTTGACATCCTAAAAATGTATTAATATGTATCAAGGTGGAGATAAGTTTTGTCAAGCCTTCTCAGAACTTGTCCTCCCTGAATCATCAGTTCTGGAAAATTATTTTTTATGAATTACAGGAATACTGTTTAAAATATTATATCTCCTCAATTCTCCCTGATTCAGGATTCTAGTAAGTATACATTAGACCACCTTTTACTATCCTTTAACTTCTCCTATTCTTATTTTAAAATTTTTTGTACTTGTAGATGTATAGAATGTCTTTATTATTTTTATGTGGTGCTGAGGATTGAACCCAGTGCCGCACACATGCTTAGACCAAGTGCTCTGCCACTGAGCTACAGCCCCATCCCTTCTCTTATTCTTTTTACCATATTTGACATCCCTAGCTCTGCTACATTTCAAGCAATTTTCTTAATGCTTTTTTCCAGTTCAATTTTCTCTTCACAGCTGTTCTAAACTGGATGGATTAGTAACTGAGGTTTTAAATATCAATGCATGTATTATTCATCAAGGAAATAATAGTTTTCATTTCTAGAATATATTTGTCTTCTTTTGAGAATCTACCAGTCAGGCTTAGGAATGTGGCTCAGTGGTTAAGTGCCCCTGGGTTCAATCCTCAGTACCCCCTGCGAAAACAAATGAACAAAAAATTAAAAAATCTACCTGCTAATTAAAAAAAAAAAATAGGTTTACTGTTACCTGGTTTATTATTCCTTCAAGTTTTTTTAAATAATTTCAAATAAAATTACTGTATTTTATCCAACAATTATGTTATATGAAGTTCTTAAGAGTTTAATCCCACTTAGTTGTATGTGCTGTTACTGCTTATGATAAATCACTTTTTTGTCTTTTCCTTTTTAATTCTGAATTCACCTCAGTATATACTTTATGAGATGATAAAGCCTGAAGATTCCTAATTCCAAATTCTCACCTTGAGTGGGCTTGAAATGAAATGTAGGTAAATTTTTAATTCATAAGTGAATGGTGTGATTTTTAAGATAACAAAAATATACAAAGACTGATAAACAACTTTAAAAAGTAACAAGCAAGTGTGAATATTGCAACACAAACATTAGCAAAGATGTGAACAGAGAATCCCATCAGAAATTTTAAACAGCAGAAGAATGAGAAAAAATGTTCAAACTCACGAGGTTGCAAAAGAAACATAACTTCAAGAATAGGATTTCAGAGGTTACCATACGATTATTATTATATGTGACTGCCAAGAAGTGCAGGATAATTAAGAAAAAAACAAATGAGAGTTCTATAAACAGATTTTAAAGGATAACCTACAGAGAGATCCAAAGAATAAAAGTTATAAAAATATTTTCAAATAGTTATTTTAAAAAAATCACATGAATTCATTCTTAAAAGCAGATATTTAACAAAAGATTAGGTGTCAGTTCAGGCAAGTCAAATGACGAAATCCTCCTTCTACATGCCATTTCTGGTATCATAAAATTTGTGAAAAATAAACTTCAAAAAATAGTCTTCTACCAATTACAATATGATTACCATGGCCAGCAACAGAAATTTGTAATGGGCATCCTGTATTGAAAAAAGTTGAGGTATAAGCTGGGTACAGTGGCACATGCCTAGAATTCCAGTGGCTCAGGAGGCTGAGGCAGGAGGATTGTGAGTTCAAAGTCAGGTTCAGCAAAATCGAGGTGCTAAGCAACTCAGTGAGACCCTGTCTCTAAATAAAACACAAATTGAGGGCTGGGGATATGGCTCAGCGGTCAAGCGTCCCCGAGTTCAATTCCAGGTAATCACCCTACTCCCTGCAAAAGCTGAGGTACATATACCACTGTAAAAGTGAAATTCTAAAATAGCAATGATTATGAAAGCTATTTCATGTTCTAAAACTATAACAAACAGTAAAAGAAACACTTCATGTAGTAGACTGAGTGATCTTTAAAAAACAAAAAATCCAGAACCTTTATAGTTTTAGCTTCTTTTAAAATGCTTAAAAAGCTTCCTATCATTTGGCTGTGATGATGCACACGTTTAATTCCAGTGACTCAGGAGGCTGAGGTGGGCGAATCAACAAGATTGAGGCCATCCTCAGCACCTTAGCAAGACCACATCTCAAAATAAAAAGCACAAAGTGCTGGGGATATATGTAGCGCAGTAGAGTGCCTCTGGGTTCAATCCCTAGTACTGATCCAGGTAGAGGAGAGCATTTTAATCAATAAAACAACTTTAAAATATTACCACCCTTTCTTAGTACTCTATTTAGAACCATCAATTCTGTAATAAACAACTTCAATTCCTCAAATTCAATATTTTTCTTGAATTAGGCCTTTAAACAAGTTGTTCTCTCTGCCTGGAATACTCTTTTCCCACAAATTCATCTGCTTAATTACTTATTCAATTTACAGTGAGGATATCACTTCATAAAAGACAACTTTCTTGACAAAACAAGTCCCTCAACCTGATGTAAAGTCTCCTGTTAAGAACTGCCATAATACTTTCTTTTTATACCACTAATCACACAATTCTAATTAGTGATTTAATGTATAACATTTTAAAGAAATTATTTTAATATTTTTTTAGTTGTCAATGGACCTTTTATTTATACATTATTATATGTGGTGTTGAGAATCAAACTCACACATGCCAGGCAAGGACTCGATAACTGAGCCACATCCCAGGAATGGATATAATTTTCAAACAATGTTTGGACCATAGGTAAGGCAGTGAGTGGTCATATTCATTAAATTTATTTTTATATATCCAATGTCCAGGACATACTTCATTATTAAATCAATGAAGAATGAATCCTGGGTTCAAAATCTTAGACATTTTTAGCTCCTTTTTTCCTTCATGAATTGTTCAACATTACCAAATGAATTAAATCCATGAATAGTGATTTAAAACAGATCATAAAAGTTATAAAACCTCAAGTAACTTACTTGAGCCCTTTATTTATATATATATTTTATTATTTATTTATTTTTTTTTTTCCTTCTTCTTCTTCTTCTTCTTGGTACCATGGATTGAACCTGGGTATTTTACCACTGAGCCACAACCCCAGCCCTTTTTTTGTTTCATTTAGAGACAAGTCTCACTAAGTATCTGAGGATAGGTTTGAACTCATGATCCTCCTCCTTAGCTTCCCGAGCTGCTGGGATTACAGGTGTGAGTCACTGTTCCCGGCAGCATTTCATAGTTAAAATTATTCATCATATTCCTAAATTCAGGCTTGCCAATTTTTTTTCATAGTCTGATATATGTCTAGGAAACAAGGCTGGGTACTATGTTTTTTGGTTTTTTTTAATTAATTTCAACATGGTGAGATTAAACATATTCCTTTTATATATAAATTTAAGGCGCTCTGGTAAGTTTACCATGTTGTCTCCACCACAATATAGAGTATTTCCATCACCCTAAAAATTTCTCTGTCCCCTTTCCAAGATCATCATTCTGTCTCACAACAGTAATCAAAGGGGGAAAAAACTGACTAGATCTGCTTCCTCATACTAAGATGCAATTTGCTTCTCTAGGATTTCATGTAAATAGCAAGACAAGAGTATATACTCTATTGTCTGGCTTTATTCATATAGCACCATTCTGAGATTCTTCATGTTTCTATATTCTCTTCTTACTGCTCTTAATCACATATTTCTTTGTATGAACTGTATGAATGTACCACAACTTGTTTATATAATCATCTGAAAATCTGAGTTGTTTACAGTTTCTGGACATAAAGAATAAAGCTCCTATGAATATTTGTGTACACACTATTTTGTTATGACATTTTCATTTTTCTTGAACCCTAAAACTGGAATTACTAGATCCAACAAAATTTATGTTCAACTGAGAAAGTTTGCCAATGTAATTGAACTATTTTATAGTCCCACCAGCAAAGAATGAGAGTTATATAATACTATCTATTCTTACCATGAGTTGGTATTATCACTTTTCTTTTGAATTTTTAATCATTACAATGGGTGTGAAGTGGTAACACTTAATGTAATTTGCACTTCCCTGATGTTGAGCATGTTTTCATGACCTTACTGGCAATTCATGTTGCTCCACCCCTACCCCTACTAGGAATCAAACCCAAGACCTTGAGCATTCTAGGCAAAACTACTACCAATGATCTACATTCTAAGCCCTCATTAGCATTCTTTTGAGAAGAGTCTATCCAAAATTTTTGCCCGATTTTTTTAGTGGTTTCTTTCATTCTGTGGTTTGCTTTTACATTTTTTGGGGGGGAGTGGGGGGAGGGGGATACCAGGAATTGAACTCAGGAGTACTCAACCACTGAGCCACATACCAGCCCTATTTTGTATTTTATTTAGAGACAGGGTTTCACTGAGTTGCTTAGTGCCTTGCGTTGCTGAGGCTGGCTTTGAACTTGCAATCCTCCTGCCTTAGCCTCCCGAGCCACTGGGATTTTAGGTGGGTGCCACTGTGCCTGGCACCTCACTTTGTTTTCATTTATTTTATTTTATTTTTACAACTGCATTTTGATTCACTGTACACAAATGGATGCAACTTTTCATTCCTATGACTGAACACAATGTAGACGCACACCATTTGTGTCATCATACATGTACACAGGGTACTGACTGTCTCAGTCCACTATTTTCCTTCCCCTACATCTTCCCACCCCATTTCCCTCTACACAATCCAAAATTCCTCTATTCTTCTCTTATCACCCCTGCCCCTTAAGTATCCTCATCTACTTATCTGAGAAAACATTCGGCCTTTGTCTTTTTGGGATTGGCTTATTTCATGTAGTATATTCTCCAACGCCATCCATTTACCTGCAAATGCCATAGTTTATTTCTTCAGGGCTAAACAGTATTCCATTGTGTATATATACCATAGTTTCTTTAACCATTCATCAATTGAAGGGCATCTCAGTTGGGTCCACAATCTAGCTATTGAATGATTGAGTTGCTATAAACACTAATGTGGCTGTTATCACTGTAGTATGCTAATTTTAAGTCCTCTGGATATAAACCAAGGCATGGGACAGCTGGGATAAATGGTGGGTCCATTTAAAGTTTTCTGAGTAATCTCCATACTGCTTTCCAGAGTGGCTGCACCAATTTGCAACCCCACCAGCAATGTATGTGTGCTCCTTTTCCCCACATCCACACTAACACTTAATATTGCTTGTGTTCTTGATATAGACATTCTAATTGGAGTTAGCTGAAACCTTAGGGTGGTTTTGATTTGCATTTCTCTAATTACTAGGGATGATGAGCACTTTTTCATTTATTTGTTGATCACTTGTTTATCTTCTTTTGTGAAGTGTCTGCCCAGTCCCTTAGCCCATTTGTTGACTGGGTTCTTTGTATTTTGGTGTAAAGTTTTGTAAGTTCTTTATAAATTTTGGAGATTAGCAGCAAGTCACTTTTTAATAGTGCTTTCAGAACAAGTTTTAAAATTTTATGAAATCAAATTTACCTTCTTTTATGGTCCTTGTATTTTTTATACTATTTAAGAAATCCCTGAATTATCATAAGGTCATGAAGATATTCTTCTATATGTTCTTCTAAACATTTTGTAGATTCACAAATTTCACAGACATTGTAGGAACAATTTCAAATTCAATTTTACATATGGTATGAGATAAGCAATTATCCTTTTTACCATGAAGATACCTAGTTTACAGTACTATTTTTTGAAAAGATTATTTTTGCCCAATTGAAATCAACTGAAAGTCAAAATATATAGAGAGGAGTGTCTGTTTTTGGACTATTTTGTTTCACTGAATGACATGTGTATACTTAAAACAATATCACACTGCCTGGAATACTATGACTTATACTAAGTCAATATCAGTTAGTGGAAATCTAATTTTCTTCCTCAAAAAAGTAAAACTTTGGCTTTTTTATGTCCCATACATTTCTATACAAATTTTAGAATCAACCTGTCAATTTATATAAAAATCCTGGTGGAATTTTATTAAGAGCCTACTGAACTTATGGATTGTTTGGGAGAAAACTGACATCTTAACAGTACTGCATCTTCTAAGCAAAGATCTAACACCTCTCTCCACTTAGTCTTCTTTATTTTTATCAATAACGGTTTGTACATTTTATTATACAGATACTGTACATATTTTGCCAGATTTATCCTTAAGTTTTTCATGGCTTTTAATATAACTGTACTTGTTATTTTATACAATTTTGTAATTGTTCATTGATCCTGTGCACAAGTACAATGATTTGTATATGTTCAGCTTAATCTCACAGAAATCCTGTTAAACTCATTTATTAAGTCCAGTAGCTTGTTTGTTTTTGATACCAGGGATTGAACTCAGGGGCACTTGGTCAGTGAGCCACATCCCCAGCCCTATTTTGTACTTCATTTAGAGACAGGGAGTGCTAGGGATATAGCTTAGTTGGAGTGCTTAGAGTGCTTGCCTTGCAAGCACAAGGCCCTGGGTTCAATTCCCAGCACTGTGGGAAGCCATCCTTATTTAGCAGAATCAGACTAGGCTGAGCCACGGGACACAAATGTCTGGCGTTGTCGAGGAACTGCTGGGAAGCATGTGGTGTTGCCTAGGAATGATTCCCTGTCTCCTTCTGGAATAGTCCCCCCTAAGAGAATGGCTTCCCTCACTCTACTCTATCCTGTCCATCATAGAAGAAGCTCCGCCCGGTCTTGCCCCCTTTACCTGTGTGTTATAAATAAAAGAGAGTTGGGCCACTTCATGTTATTAGAGGCCAGAGCTCGTATGGCCAGACCTGTCATGTCCCCTCTCATTTAAAAAGGGTATTGGCTCTTGTGTGTTTTTTGAGTACATAAGTTTATGGGTAACTGATCAACAGCCACCATCATCCTCTGGTAGTTAACCCTTTTCTCATCCATGCGGGACGTGGCTGAGAGACCCCCATACAGCACCACCAAAAAAAAAAAAAAAAAAAAAGAAAGAAAGAAACAAAGAAGAGAGACAAGGTCTCACTGAATTGCTTAGTGCCTCACTTTTGCTGAGGCTGGCTTTGAACTCAGTGGAGATCCTCCTGCCTTAGCCTCCTGAGCAGCTGGGATTACACCACCACAGTACAGTAGCTTTTTAACAGAATCCTTAGGAAATTTTCTATAGATTATATCACCTGGAAATATAACTCCTTTCTTTCTTTCCTATCTCTATGAAATTTAAAAATTTCGTTTTATTACCTTATTGCAATGGTTAAGTCTTTGTTACTATGTTGAATATAAGTAATGAGAAGAGTGCCCATCTTTACCTTGTTCCCAATCACAGCCAGAAAACAGTCTTTCACCATTAAGTATTAGGTTAGCTATAGGTTTTTCTGTAGCTATAACAGGTTGAGAAAACTCTTGTCTATTTTTCTAAGGATTCTTTAAAATATTCATAAATAAGTATTAAATTTTTCAAATATATTCTCTAAATCTACTTAAAAACAATTAGGCAATTTTTCTTATTTACTGTTAAATTCACAAAATATGTTGCTTGATTTTTCAATGTTAACCAAACTTTGGAGTTGGGTATGGTGGATCATGTCTGTAACCTAGTGGCTTGGGAGACTGAGGCAGGAGGATTGTGAGTTCAATGCCAGCCTGAGCAACTTACTGAGGCCCTGAGCAATTCAGAAAGCCCCTGACTCTAAATAAAATCTTAAAAAGGCTTGGGGATATGACTCAGTGGTTAAGTGCCCCAGGGTACAATTCCCATTATAAATCAAAACAAAACACTATTTATTTGTACTCCTTGGTTGTAGTATATTATCCATTTTTACATACTGGATTCCAATAGATAATATTTTTGCATCCATAGCCACAAATTACTAGTTTGTTGTATTCTTGTAACACTTTTGTTATGGCAATACTGGAAATACTGACCTCATAAAATTAATTTGGAAAAGCTCCAATTTTGAAAGAATCTGTATATAATTATTTTTTCATTGAATGGTTGATAGAATCTTACTGAAACTACTGGGTTTTGAGTTCTCATTGCCTAAAAATTTTTAATAATCATTTCCTTAATAGATTCAGAAATATTTTAGGTTATTTATTCTTGGGTGATTGTTTTGGATGTTTCTTCTTAGTCAACTTCTCAATTTCTTTAAATGAAAATATTTTTAATCTTACTGTTATCCTTTTAAAGGAAGAATGATATGTCTGAAACCCTTTCATTCATTCCGTATACTGTTAATTTGTCTTCTGCTTTCTTATTTCTTGTTTTTGTAACACACCACACACACACCACACACACACACACACGTATTTTCCAAATAACCAGTGATAATTTTGATTTTCTGTTTATTTCTGCTCTTATAATTACAATTTTCATCTTTCTTACCTGGGCATGTTTTCTCTTTCTAACTTCCTAAAGGTAAGAGAGATCTGAGTCACTTATTCAGATCTTTGCTCTTTGGGGTTTTTTTTTTTTTTTTTTTTTTTCCCCCTTGGTACCGAGGATTGACCTCAGG
Source organism: Sciurus vulgaris (assembly GCF_902686455.1). Lineage (NCBI taxonomy): Eukaryota > Metazoa > Chordata > Mammalia > Rodentia > Sciuridae > Sciurus > Sciurus vulgaris. The sequence goes on from NC_136461.1 coordinate 116,586,449, forward strand.
GGCACTCAACCACTGAGTCACATCCCCAGCCCTATTTTGTACTTTATTCAGAGACAGGGTCTCACTGAGTTGCTTAGTGCCTTGCTCTTGTTGAGGCTGGCTTTGAACTTGTTATGTGAGCCTCCTGAGCCCCTGGGACTTTACAGATGTGTGCTACTGTGCCCAGCTCAGACCTTTTTGTTTTTTTTTTTTTAAAACACAGCCTTAGATGTGATTTCACAAGTTTTTATATGCTTTCCTCACAAAATATTTTCTAACTTAGTTTTCAGGAATTCCTGTTTAAGAAATGTGTTAATTTCCACTTAGGGAATTTCAAGGTATCTTTCTGTTATTGAATTCTAATTAAATTCTATTATGGTCTGAAATATTATTATGCATGAGAACAGAACTTAGAAAAAAAATTTTTTAGTTGTAGATGGACACAATACCTTTAATTTATTTATTTTTATATGGTCGTCAGGATTGAACCCAGGGCCTCACCTGTGCTAGGCCAGTGCTCTTACCACTGAGCCACAACCCCAGCCAGAGATCAAACATTTAAAGATTATTAAGACATTTTGAGGATCCCAAATATGATGGTATCCTAGTAAAATTGCAAAAGGCCATGGGGAAGATGTATAATATATTCATATTTGTTGATAACTTCTGGCACTTTTCAAGCCTGTGGTAGATTCATGCTTGCACCTACTGTTTCCTTTCTGTCCAAAGAACTTTCTTTAGCATTTCTGCTACTGTATGTCTTATAGTAAAACATTCTTTAGAGTTTTGTTTTTCTGTTCATGTTAATGTTGCCTTCATTTGTGAAGAGTATTTTCACTGATTAAAGAATTTTAAATTGTCAAAAATTTTTAAGCACTTGAAAAATTCATTTTTTATGACCGTAGTCACATTCTAAAAGTGAGTAGCAATCCCTGTATGTAGTATTACACAAATTATGAGACTGACAATTATCTTAACAACAAAAACTTACGAACATTTAAACTCAGTCACTTTACTTCATGAAAACTGGTTTTCAAAAAAGGCATATATGTCATCTCATAGAATACCAAGGGAAATCAATAGATTAAGTGACAAAAGAACTACTATAAGAAAAATTGGTGATCAGAATGTTAGGTTAAAATACTGTATAAAAATTTTGGCAAATGGACTTAGAAATCAGAAAATATACGCATACTAGAAATTTTAGGAAAAGACTTCCATATTCTGCTTCACAATCACTATTACATCCCAAAAGAGAAAATGGGTTGGGTTGATAAAATTATCTGTTCTGCCAGTATAGACCACCGTTTCAATGTTCTAAAGAAATAAGATGGAGCCAGGCACAGTGGCACACGCCTATTATCCTAGCACCTCAGGAGGCTGAGGAGGGTGGATCACAAGTTCAAAGTCAGCCTCAGTGAAAGTGAGACGCTGAGCAACTCAGTGAGATTCTGTCTCTAAATAAAATACAAAATAGGGCTGGGGATGTGGCTCTGTGGTCTAGTTCCCCCTCAGTTCAATACCTGGTACTGAAGAAAAAAAAAAAAAAAAGAAAGGAACAAGGGAGAGTCACATAAAAGAGTTTTAAAATAACAGTTTACCCTCTCAATATATGATCTTCATTAACTTAAAAAGAAACTATCCAAATGTTGACCAGATACAGAAATCATATTATCATTTCCCTTCAGTACCTCTGAGTACAGAGCACAAGTGATCCCAATAAGGAATGGGCAATGGGCAGCTCTTCCTTAGGTAGGGATGGCTTCCCTGGGGTTGTGTCTCCTCACAAACAGAAATGAGGAAGTGGGCTTTTAAAAGACCTTCCACCTAAAAGGATCTATGCTTGAGATCCCAACCTTGAGCAGACTTTGGGGCGGCAAAAAATGGGGTTAAAAAAATAGGTGGAGGAAATATTCCTCACCTTTTGATAGCATCACTTGGAAATTTTTTGCATTATAGTTCAAGGAAATCTTTAACCAGTACTGTTGAAAGGTATACAAGTGAGGCATCTGACAAATTTTTGATGAAAATATTTAAAAACGGCCATGTCAAGTTTGGGTAGAAATACATTGCATTGCCATGTTACTAACAGTAGTCAGGACTTCTTGCCTCTGAATTTTGGGAAACAACAGTCTGGTTAGGAAAATGCAGATGAAGATGTATATCAAGCCATTTGACAGAAATCTAGCAAGCAGCACACCTATGAACACATTTCCTGAACTCGTCCCAAGGAGGCAACATTAATGAAACTGGTTCTAACAGAAAGGATGAAAGAAAGTTAATGCAGGGTAGGACCTTTTCCTTTACAGAATGATGAGTGAAAGAGAACAATATCTTCTCATTTTCTGTCCCATATGGGAAACATTATATCACTTCTGGATTTTAACAAACTGGCTTCATTTTTCAAGATGCATCACTTTATTTCCCCACAAGGTGGCTATGCATTAAAAACTTTAAGCATGTGACAGTCACATGATTTCTTCAGTAAGTACCAAAGCTTCCACAACTTTCCTGGAGTTATAGTCAGATGAGTCCTCACATTTCAATATTAATGTGTTCTCCACAGCCATCAGTTCCTTTGATGTTTGGGTTATTGAAGGCAAACTTACTTGATAATTTGTCTTCAACACAGTCTATTTCTGTTCCTAAAAGTATCAGCTGTGCTTTCTTTTTAAAGAACACAGATTCCATCCTAAACAACTTTATCAGATTTCCTTTCTGTAAGAAAGGCCAATACATTACAGCCCCTGGTTTGAATACTGACTTTCACACATGTTCAGGCTTATATTTAAGAAGCTGTTTTATCTTGTTTACTGCTGAAGGTGTCAGGGTGAGTGCAGCTTCTTGCTCACAGCTGAACAGTGGTCTGAACAAATGAGGTTGACATTATTTACTGATCTAGCCCTGCAGTCTTGGGCTGGAGCTTGACCACTGGAGCTTCCCTCCATGGACACCTAACGTGTTGACCTCCACTGTGTTTTTACATAAAATCTTATTTTTTAAGTACTGGAGATTGAACCCAAGGGACATTTTACCACTGAACTACAACCCCAGTCCTTATCTTTAAATTTTTATTGTGTAATTTTATTTTGAGGTTATCCTTGAGCTTGTGTTACTCCTACTTTTGCCTTCTGAGTTGCTGAGATTACAGACATGCACCATTGAGCCTGATTTGGCTTATAAAAATTTCTGACAATAAATACACCTGCTGTAAGCTGTTGCTCTATTCCCCTGTAAGATAGATGTTTTGCTTCTCTAGGAAATTTTAAGATTTTCTCTTTACAACGTTTCCAGAAACTTGGTAATGATGTCCCCTAATTAGTGCATATACGCACTATGTGTGTTTATCCTGCATGAGACTGCAAAGCTTCATGGATCTAAAGGTTATCACTTTCATTAATTATGGAAATGTACTGAACACTATTTCTTCAAATGTCTTCTACTCGAACACTCTCTCTCTATATATTCCTTTTTGGAATGCTAGGGATTGAACCCAGGGCTTTGTTCATGCTAGGAAAACATTCTACCACCGAGGTATACCTACAGGCTCCCAATTCATCTTTTTTCTCTACCAAATAGTTATAGGGCATTCGATCCATGCGTATTAGCCATCTTGATATTTTATCACAGGCCACTCAAGTTCTATTCTTTTTTTTTTTTTGGTCAGTCTTTTTTGCCCCATTATATTTCACTTTACATAGCTTTTATTAATATTTCTTCAAATCCAGTGATCTTTTTTTTTTTTTTCTTTTTACTATATTGGGGATTGAACCCAAGGTTTCATACACACTGGACAAGTGTGCATGCTTTGTCACTGAGTTACACCCACAGTCCTTTTTAAATTTTGAAGGGGTCTTGCTAGATTGCTCAGGTTGGCCTCAAATTTTTTGATCTTCCTCCCTTCGCTTCCAGAGTAGTTGAAACACATGTACCACTACACCTGGGTTGATCTTTTCTTATATAGTGCCTAACGTTCCATTGTGTGACATTTTCATTTCAAACACTATGCTTTTTCATCTATAAAAGTTACACTTGTTTTTTTTAACATATTGATTTTTTTATTTAAAAGGAGTGAGTTGCTTGGCATGGAGGCACCTGCCTGTAATCCCAGAGGCTGCGGCAAGAAGATTGAAAGTTCCAAGCCAGTCTTGGTAAAGGGAAGGCACAAAGCAACTCAGTGAGACCCTGTCTCTAAATAAAATGCAAAATAGGGCTGTGGGTGTGGCTCAGTGCTCAAGTGTCCCTGAGTTCAATCCCTGGTACCACTCCTCCCCTGCAAAAATAAAAGTAAAAATAAAAAAGTATAAGGAATGAGTTGTGTTCGGGGGATTATAGGTTTTATGGACAAGAAAAAAAATACACCAGAACCAACTTGTTCATCCGTCTTTTAAATTTTCTTCTCATCCTTTTTCACTACTGTGACTAAAATATCTGACCAGCACAATTATAGAGAAGGAAAGATTTATTTGAAGGCTCACGCTTTCAGAGGTCTTAGTCCATAAAAAGCTGATTCCATTCCTCTGGGCTCGAGGTGAGACTGAACATCATGGCAGAAGAGAGTGGCAGAGGGAAGAAGCTCACATGGTGATCAGAAAGCAGAGAGACTCTCCACTCTCCAGATACAAAATATAAACACCATAGCCATGCCCCAATTTATACCTCCTCCAGCCACACCCTACAACTTCAGTTAATCCCACCAGGGATTAATGAACTGAATGGGAAGACTCTTGCAACCCAATCATTTCTCCGCTAACCTTCCTGCACTGACTCACATGTGAGCTTTTGGGGGACACCTTCATATCCAAACCATAACATCCTTTAAGGAATATAAAAAAGATGGATGAAAAAAGATTTCAGCATTAAACTCCTTTTTTTCCTTCAGCTCAGTAGGCAGCAATATCCTTTTTGCATTTTTCCTTCAGCTTAACTTGTCATTTGCTACACTGCTTTTCCACATCTCTTCCAGTATTGCTGCAACATCACTAATGGACAGGATGTTCTCCTTAAGATTTTTGAGTGATACTCAGAACAGAACAAGAAGATGGCCAATGGAGGCTTCTGGGATGCACTGGAATCCTCCAACTACTTTGTTTCCCCTTTATGAGGGACATAGGTTTTCATTTTTCTTCCATAAGAGACCTTGTCCACCTTTGTCATTTCTTCAAATTTTCCTTTCTCTTTAGTAGATACAGTATTTCACCTCTCTGAGCACTTCTTATCATCAAGTCAACTTCTGAGAAATTGACTGAAGTTTCTGGATAATTCTTCCAGTGATCATTCTGGCAAGTTTGCACAAAGAATGTGTTTGATAACATTTTCCTCTCAGATTCTGAGGATGTTATTTGCCGGATTTAGTTGGTTTTCTTCAGTGAGCCAGAGTCACCTGGTGCCCATCCAGCTCTAGAAAATGTTGATACTGAGAAAATGGAACCTCTGCACACTGTTGGTGGGAATATAAAATAATACAGTGCTATGGAAAACAGCACAGCAGTTCCTAAAAAATTTTAAAATAGAATTGCTATATAATTCAGCAAGTCCACTTTAAATAACATACATACACCAAAGAATTTTAAGCAGGATCTTGGTAAAGATATTTGCACATGATTATTGTGCATCATTTATAAACAGTCAAAAGGTGGAAGCAATCCACATTTCTACCTACAGATGGATAAATTAACAAAATGCGGTATACACATAATGGGAATATTATTCAGTCACAAAAAGGAAAGTAATTTTGACACATGCTACAAAATAGATGAAACTTGAGGACATCTATTTTTTTAACTGTCACAAAAACAAGCAGTGTATGATTCCTCTTTTATGAGGTGTTAAATTAATGAGACAATGTAAAATGGTGTTTTTTTTTTTTTTTTTGCGGTGCTGGGGATTGAACCCAGGGCCTTGTGCTTGCAAGGCAAGCACTCTACCAACTGAGCTATATCCCCAGCCCTAAAATGGTGGTTTTAAGGGGATAGGTGGAGAGGGGAATAAAGTCCTGTTTTATGGATATATAATTTGTTTTGCAAGATAAAAATAGTTAAGGATCTTGGCTATACAACACACAAAAATACTTAGCACTGGTGAATTAATACACTTAGGAATGTTTAAAAAGATAAATTTTGCCATAGTTAAAAATGTTTTTGATGCTAACGTTTTAGAATCAGTTACTTGTAGAATGGTTTGAATCCTTAAAATAGATTTTAAATTTAAATAGGGGACTTGTAAGTGTCACTTTTACTCAAGGAATATTTAGTGTTGCTAAGGTGTAATCATTATTGAGTCCTTCTACCAAGAACTCTATAGTTGGCAGTCAGAATTCAGATTTTTTTTCTGCCTTGTATAAATCCTAAGAATTTTAAATTTTATGACTTCCTGTTTATCCAGTGTCCAACATTTTGATGTTTTACTTTCTGTCAAGTAGAGCCTCGTACTAAACAAAGGTTTAAGTTTTTATTGGTACTGGGAATTGAACTCAGGGGTGCTTAACCACTGAACCACATCCCCAGAACTTTTTTTTTTATTTTTGAGATACAGTCTTGCTAAATTGCTGAAGCTGGACTTAAATCTGTGATTCTCTCAGCCTCCCGAGTTGCTAGGATTATAGTTGTGTGTCACTGCACCCTGCTATAATGTTTAAGATTACTCATCAAATGTACCTAAACATTTTTGCAATCTTCTTTTTGTTGTTTACTACCATACCCTGTTCTCCATTCTATAATACCTAATTCATATTTCCATAAATTCATGACAATAATGGGAGGAGGATCAATAACAGCAGCAATTAACAACAGAAGTTAGTGTTTACTTATAGACTAATTCAATGATAGGAATTCATATAAATTATTCTTATTCTCATTATTTGCATGATAAACAAAAGTAGCCTCAAATTATAAATGAGAAAGCTGTGGTTTTGAATAGTTTATATAACTTGTACAATGTTACACAATATTGCTGAAGTTGAATCAGTCACATCAACTTCAAAAGTACATAGTTTTCTTGTCATGTCATAATATTTTCTCTTCTTTCCCACTTAGAACACTTTTAGCCACAGCATATGTATAATGTCTTAGAAGTCTCAATCCCATGTTATATAAGACTTTTTTGATTAACCTTAATATGGGTCCCTGAATATAACACAGTTGCTCATATATTATATTAGAAAAGAAGTACTTCTCATCTGTTTAACAATATTTGCAAATCAACTAATGAAAGTTGAAATGTTTCTATGAAACAATACTGCAGAACTTTGTTTTTCAAGAAGTGTTAAATTACTGTGAAATCTGTCCTAACTAAAATCTTCAGGGTTATATCAAATCCCTGAGGAAAAAAGAAAATAAACAAAATCACTTTAAAAGCTGCAAAAAGAAGGTGTGTGGGTGGGGGGTACTACCAGAGGTAAGTACTGACAAAGAACACTTGAAAATATTCATTTCATCTTCCTATTAAGTCTTAAAAGACCTAACATGATACTTAACACACTCAGGAAGACTTAGATCTTCTCACCAATTATACTTTTGCTACCCTACACTCCAGCTTGCCTAACAATGACAATGACAACAGTTGTTAGTAGTCATATATTAACAGTTGTTAGTAGTATATGATCCCTTTGGATTTATTTCAAAACAGGGCAATTACTTCAAAAGATTAGGCAAGTGATGTCTTATTTAAAATGTGTATACTTTTGTTTACACATTGCTTACATACCTTACTTCACAGACGAAGAGAGCTATTTTATTCCACTGACTATACCTAGAAGAATAGAACATGGTTCTGGTTCTTTGCCTTTTTAAATCGCAAAATAAAGGCTGGGTTTATTTGTTGCTGGAAATACGTGAGAATGTTAGGTCAAGATTGAGACACATAACAGTTGCAAAAAAAAAAGTTCATAGTTAATGGAAATTCTCTATAGAATATTTGCATTTCGCTCTAAAATGCAATGGGAAGTCGAACAACTTAAGATAAATCTAATTTAATATTTTTTTCCTGGTCTCAGAAAATAAAAAATTTGTTGGTCATTAGTATGACCTTGTGGTCAGGAAATCTTTGCCTGCTTCTTTCAATGCCAAAACTGAAACGAGGGACAATTTATTCTCTTCTGTGATAAGTTTATTTCTATTTGATTTTACACTGGTGTCATTTTTTAGCAACTGCAGTTGTATGCATGAAAATCTGATGTGATCTTCTGTCGTGCTGGAGTCCTAGGTTTTGGCTTTCATCTATTGCACCAGGAAATGTTGCAATTAACAGACTCTCAGTGACAAGGGACCAAGGAAGCATATGCTCAACAGCTCTAGTGGGGTGCTTCTATTATGAATCAAACTTTATTAAAATTTTTTCTGGTTTCCTATTTTTTCAAGGCTTGGTAATGCTCTGAGAATGTTTCCAGATTTATCTATTGTTTTAAGGTTTAAGGTACCAACATGTTTGTTAGTTCTATACAGCTATCACTAGAGAAATAAATAACTCTAATTTGTAATAATGCCACCCAAATTTTTTTTGCAGTGCTGGGGATGAAATCCAGGACCTCACCCATTTTAGCTAGAGTACTTTACCACTGAGCTACATCTCCATCTGGCCACCAGGATTTTAACAGTACTAAATTTTCCCCTTTCAAGCTCACAAACTGTTCTAATTGCATACCCCCAAGACTATGGTTCCTTATTTCCCAATTATTCAACATTTTGTTTAAATCCTTGACTCTTAGTTACACTGATATTAACTACCTTTTTTCTCTCTTTAGCTTCCTCCATTTTTAAGGTTTCTATAACAGTACTATTTGATTTTTTCCTATTTAAAAGTCATATTCACTGACACTGTTTCTTCCACTTTTCTGCCCTTTCAAATGCTCATGTTTCTTAGGTGTCTTTCCCACTTGTCTTTTCATTTTATAATTTTTTCCTGGGCAATCTCACTCAATGCCAAATTCAAGTTTATACATGTACTGATAGTCTGTATTTCTATAAAGAAGTCACTGAAAAGATAAACCACTACTTCCAGTTGCCAAGCATTTCTACCTCAACAGCCTGAAGACAGTTAAAATTAAATATATTCAATGCCAGGCACCATGGCACACGCCGATAATCCCAGCAGCTTGGGATGCTGAGACAGGAGTGAGTTCAAAGCTAGCCTCAGCAATGGTAAGGTGCTAAGCAACTCAGTGAGATCGTGCCTCTAAATAAATACAAAAGAGGGCTGGGGATGTGGTTCAGTGGTCAAGTGCCCCTGAGTTCAATCTGCAGTACCAATTAATCAATCAATTAATTAAAATCTGAAGACATCATCTACTATTTTCATGCATGTTTATTACACTCTTTTTCACACTATAATCACCAATTTATTTAAAATTGCATATATGTTAGACAGTATTCATAAATATCTGCTGCCCTACCTTCAAAGAATTACAATTCCCAGTCCACATTGACATTAAGGACTGAACTGCTTTGACAATGAAATGTGAGAAGTAATGCACATCAGTTCTAGGAAGAACTTTTAAGAGTCAGATAGTGCTTTCCTGTGGCCCTTTCCTCTCTTCTACAAGACAAGCAACATTAGAGAGAGAGGGCGTTCTGTGAACTGGGGTCCTAGAGAAGACAACGTGAAAGAGACTTCAAAATCTTCTTTGGGGTACAGATGCTTGATGGGTCACATAAACATGAAAAAAAAAAAAAAAAAAGTGTTTGTTGTTTTAAGTCACTAGGCCTGGGGGATCATTTTTTAGAATTGTGAATCCTAGGTCATTCTGCCTAATATACCAAAAATTTATCCTCCTTATTCAAAATCATTCCACAGTTCCTAATTGCATCCACAAAAGTTTCATCTCCTATGAATGAAAAAACAAACTGCATGTGATATAGCCCATTATTACTGTTACAGCCTCACTTTCAAATACCACCATCATATCTACCCCCATGGACACAGTAATACCCAACAAACATGTTCTCCAAAAACACTATGCTATTTCACGGTTTTTGAGTCTGAGGTACTATTGTTACTGTTTAAAATACATTTGTATCCTTTTAGATTGTCTCACCTTAAATTTAATAGATTAAATTTAATATACACCAGTGTATGTACCACTTCTTCAGGGGCAGCAATGATAGTCATCTGAAGTGATCCAGTATGTCATAGCATTTGTATACTGCTCTATTAATAGAATTTAACACCCTGTTTATTGGTGAATATGCTGAACTCTTGGTAGCAGTAACTTTAGCTTATTCATATTTGAACCCTAGGGTTCATTACCAACAATAATCCTTAAAACATTTGATTCAATGAATAAAATAGTCTCATTTATGGACTTAGATATTCTTCTTTTTTGTTTGCTAAATTAAGGCTGAGAATCTTTACCCTAGTCTAGGTAGACCACATAAAAATTAGTCATTCATTGTTAAGAGTTTGAAAGTCTAAACAAAGTAGCATAAGAAACACAACTATCACTGATGTTTAAATTCCACCGTATAGTCAGGCACAGAGGTGCACGATTAATCCCAGGGATTTGAGAGGCTGAGAAAGGAGAATCACAAGATGAAGGCCAGACTGAGAAGATTAGTGAAAACCTGTCTCAAAACAGGCTGAAGACTTAACTCAGTGGTAGGACACCACTGGGTTTCAATCTCCAGTACTGGAAAAAAGAAAGAAAAATCCCAAACAACATAGTAAGATTTATTGTACTTTTGGCACAAAACTACTAATAACGAACTTCTGGAGTGTTGTAGATAATCATCAAATAAATTCAACAAATACTATGTTGATACAATTTGACAGTGAGGACTTGTAGCACTGATAAAAAAAACCCATATGCTATGGCTGTAAGACATAAGAGATCTACTAACCAAAGAGAGAGAGAAACTAAAGATACGTCATTTTCTTGCTTTTAAAAACTTCTTTCAACTTGTTTAAGTTTCTCATCACTGGTCCCTACCTACCTTTCTACCCTCACATTTAAAAACTGTCTTTATTCTAACTATAATGGTTGTTTTAGTTATTTTCTTGAACTCACTGAATAGTATATGTATTATTCTCACTGCTTGGAATGAAACTACTACTCTTCATCTCTCCTGATAATATTAATAGCTTAAAATTATTTCTTAATCTTCAATAAATTCAGAGGCAGATATATGTCATCTTTTATTTTTGTTTTTTAAAGACAATAAGGAGCATATCCTTAAATTTTTTTTGGGGGGGGGGGGGGGACTGAACCTTCTCTACCACTGAACTATAACCCTCAGTCCTAAATCTCTGTACAAATATGCTATACCTGTATTAATCAGTTGGCTATAATTTATTTATATATTAATTATTATATTTTGGTACCAGGGATTGAAGGCAAGGGTGCTTAACCACTGAGCTACACCCCCAACATTTTTATTTTGAGGCAGGTTCTCAGTTAGTAGCTTAAGGTCTCACTAAATTGCTGAGGCTGGCCTTGAACTTGCAATCCTCTTGCCTCAACCTCCCAAGTTGCTGGGATTATAGATGTGTACCACTGCAACTAGTCTAGTTTGGTACAATTTAAAATAGACAAATAATAGAAATTCAAAAGTTGAGAATAACAAATAAATATTAATAGAGGTTCTTCTCATGCCTCATAATAGATTTGTGAAAGCTCTTTTACAAATTATTAGTTTACCACAGAATTTTACATCTATCTATAAACTTATTAAATACCTCCAGTCCACACTCCCCTGTTAGGTTAATTCAGTTTTTAATGGGTAAGACTACCATACTGTTTCAATGTACATTATTAATGATTCTCACAAAACAAGATCACCTTTTCTTTCATTTTAGTACTTGAGATTGAACCCAGGAGTATTCTACCTTTGAACCTCATATCCAGCCCTTTTATATTCTTAAGTTTTGAGACAGGGTTGTCACTAAGTTGCTCAGGCTGGCTTCAAACTTGCAATCTTTCTGCCTCAGGCTCTTGAGTAGCTGGCATTACAAGGATGCACCACCATGCCTAGACATTTTTGTCTTCTGAACAAATTATCTTGTAAGTCATTCACAAGTAAACAGGTGGGAAATCATCTTGAAAATCTGTTAAAATAAATAGTACTAACCTGTCGAAGTAGTACTCTCAGATGAAGATCTTTTCCGGGTAGGGCTACAATTTGTGCTTTCTGATGGTCGCTGGGAAGGGTTATCTGAGTTTGACTGGGAACCTATAAAGACAGGAAAAGACAGAAATCATAGGAAAATTCAGGTCTGACAAAGCCAAATCACTCATTCTGTATTATAACTGTAAATTTCAGTTGCTGCCACTGCCATTCACTGTAATAACATGACTTGTAAGCTGGCAATAAGAGGAAAATAAACAGAGGACAAACCACACTAGATGTTGCCGGTTAGAATTTCCCATGTCTCAAAATTTTCTCTGGTTACATTAGCAGAGGGAAAACTAGTTTTAGTGGAAGAATGAGCAAAAATATGATTTGCTTTTTATGTTTTACCATTATGTAATACAGATTCATTCCTGGTTTTCTGATTAAAATTCATAATATAACTGACAAAACTTATAATCAATTAGGAACAGTGAGATAAAAACAGATCCAACCTAAGTATTTTATTTAATAAAATCAGAGAAAGTAAAGGGTTGGACCTTTAAATTCACACATCCTATCAATTCACAGAAAAATTGTTCACCTCTATGTATTTCTTCTAAAGAAAATTCTGGAAGAAGGGGAAATTAATTGATCCATGGAGTAGAATAATCTCCTTTAAAGTTTTGCACTGAAGGTAACTTGGTTTATACACAAAAGCCATGAAGACAATTTAAATTTCCATTCAAATAGTTTCATAATTTTAGGAAGACTCCAAATCAATGTAGTATAATTTAACCCATCTCTTTCTGAAGAGAAAAGTATGTTGTTCAGGAAAGATTATTTTCCTGAGTAAAACTTGGTTCTAATAGCAGTTTGCTTGTTATCTAAAAAGCCAGCTGTTGAGAAAACACAACGCATGTCCCTTTCATGTTTGTTAAACAACAAACAAAACTCTAGCAGTACTCTGAAATGTTCACTTTAACCTTGGGGAAAAAATTACAAATAAAAAGCTGTAACATAGCATTGGTGGCACAAAAGATAAAGGAAATCAAATACTTGAAGATGAGATTTTTAAGATCTGCCTCTAAGAGTTATATCTTTAATGAAGAAGTGACTAAAATACTGAAGGACAACGCAGGGACAGAAGAAATGAATGGAGCTAAGTTTTTAAAATTTCCTTTTCTCTAAGAGGAATAGACAACCACAAGCTTTGTTTTAATTAAGTAGTATCTTAAATCACATCACTGTAAATACTCTTTCAGCAGGCTACTGGCAGTATTACTCAGGTGAGATGTAAGACTTGCCATTGAAGAGTAAAAAGTTAGATTTTTAAAGAAACTTATATTGTGATAATACACCTACTTCTAAAACACAGTGATGACTGATGTAAGATCTAGTCAAGAAGCAAGACTGTTTATTGTTGAATTTTAAAAACAGATAAAGGGATTTTAAAACCAACAGTGTAATAATCCCCCTGGAATATGATTCAGATAGGATAAGATTTCCACTGAAGAGCTAAATGTCATTAAAAAAAGAAAAGAAAAAAAAAAAAAAAAAAAAAAAAAACCAAAAGAGCTAAATACCCTAATAAAACATCCAAGAAGTAAAAGTCCAGGAATCAACAAAAACTTTAAAGTAGTAATTCTGAAAACTTCATATATGGGACAGATATATATTCCCTACTGAGACAAAAAGTCAAGACAGAAGACAATAGTGGCCAAGAAGCTTGAGACATCATTGAACTCTATTACCATTCCTGATGAATGGACAAACAATCATAGATTAAGTACCAGGGGAAAAAGGGAGTTAGAGAGCACTTTTTATCAAGTCTTCTCTCAGTTGCAAACTAACATGTATTGAATATATTTTATATGCTCAGTACTATAATAGAAAGTATTTAATAGTCTCTGCCCTCAAAGAGCTTATTTAGGGTTGTGCATGTCACCATGTATTACATTTCAGGTGGCAACTGTGCCATCCACTCTTGAGTTCTGTCTTCAGTTCCTAGGCTATTTGGTAACTTTCCCCAAATTTCTTGGTCATCTTCAAGAAAGTCTTGATGAAGGCTTCAACTATACCTTTGATCATCAGGATATCCTGAGAATCACCCTGCCTGGCCTCACCCACCTCAGGGTAAAAGAGGGTACAGGCACTTTCTTCAAAGCTCCTTCTTTTGGTGGCATCTGGAGCTGCAGAGGAGGCAGTGGGAGGTGGAATGGGGGTCAGATCCCCGGAGATCGTTATTGGCAGCATTGTACAGCAATTCCTGAGAAACTGAAACAATTGAGAAAGAGATGGCTTAGCTCACTTAGCTTCTGAGCCACTTTTTCATTTCCTGAAAGTAATGGAGGCCAGCAGCCTATTCTTAGGATTTAATAAGAGACTGGAATAAAACTTCATTTAGGAAGGTTTTAATTTTAAAAAGTGTGTTTGAATTCCCTATTCATATAGCACAGAGCTGCTCTTAACTTTAGTCCACATTTAAGGAGAATAATGTATCCCTGAGACAGAGATCTCTAGGGCTTGATAATCATCAGCTCTAGAATCTTATTTCATTCAAAAATAGTTATAGGAACAGTAAGAAGATGAGGATACCTGAAAAAAACATTACTCAATGATGTAAAGCAATTGAGTTTAAGACGGAAAATGATGCTATAACTTATGTGCAAGAAGCAGCAACCTGTTAAAGATGTACAAAACTATGTTAAAATTAGGCTAACAGCAGAAATCATATGAAATCTGCAAAAATTATCTCCAATACTGCCAGAAACATACTGTTAGATAAGTCCCATTATGCAGTAAGGTGGTTAAGGAAGAACAAGATACTGTTCAAAGAGAACTAGTGCATTGATTTCAACAGAGACCAATATACCTGTTTTCAAAGCTGGAACAGTGAAATGCAGAGTTGACGTGGTATGATGTTAAGTATATGGACTATGAAGAAAGGCACTGTGGGTCTGATTTCTAGATCATCAACAAATTAGATTACATGAGTGAGACCAGTAAATATGCCTGTATTTTGGTTTAATAAAGCACTCTAAATCACATGATTGTTGTGAGACCTGAAATGAGATAATGTAATACAAAATCACTTTACAATATTCAAAGGGTTTTACAATTTTTCATGACTATTACATATAAACTGGCCCCCTACATTTATGATGGAACATCTATTTACTTTTGCTACTGGGGATTGAACTCATGGCCCTGTGCGTGCTAAGAACTTGCTCCACCACTCAGTTACACACTAGCCTAATCATGGAATTTTTATAATTTAAGTATTATTTCTGTCACTGACATACTTAGACTAACTATTAAAGTAAAAATCTAAAACGTGTAGAAATTTAAGCCCAATTAGGGAACTAGAAATAATCTCTCAGTTATTTATCTTAAATGTAAAGCAAATCTAAGAAATACTCTTTAAAAGCTACCTTTGGGGCTTGAGGTACTTGCAGAATTTAAAAAAAAAAAAAAAAGCTTCTCTGAAGTGAATCTTCTAATTCACCATTCCTTTATCATCGTTTACATAGAGTTGGGATTATGGATTACGTTCTAGATTATAGCAATAAAACCAGATGTGCTCAAGAGATGAATATGAATTAGAAGTTGTCTGGCTTTCTGTTCAGGTCTTTACCAGGACGAAGTAGTTTTCTGTTTCCCCTATTTAGTTCTTTGGTTCTTCTAATTCATAAGTGATTTAGGGAAGTTACCCTTTTTGTTGCTATTTATATCATGTGAGGTTGTTCATGTCTCTGATAGTGGTGATTTTAGATATGCCTGGAAGATTGTGTGAAAAATCTCCACTCTTCAAAGTACAAGAGGCATGTATATACTTTAAGTTCAAGAAATGTTCATACCTTCTCAAAGTATACAGAGAACACGAAAAAAACTTTTGATATTAGAGAGGTCCCAATGTTTCTCAATTCAATGTTACAAGAATGCATAAATACTTCACAAGTAAACAGAGAATATAAGTGATAATTTCAGAATTTACAAAATTTGGGAGTAAAAAATAATTAGATGTCTCATTACTCAGATGGCAGCCTTAGAAATATGTTTAGAAATATTCTGTACATGTTAAGAGAAAGAAGTAGAAATTACAGACAAATCACAAAAGAAGACACAGCTAAGTATAATTGGCAGTATATATTGATTGTTAGTATATTCTTTGTTGGAAATAAAGCCCTTCATGTAAAAAAGAAAGCAGACTACTACTAAGAAGAGAAAATAAAAAGAATATCATAAATTGAGATAATATATAAAGGGCATCAAGAATTGAAAATGAACCTGGATATGAGGAAGAACCTTGGAACTAGTTTTAGAACACAGAGTCTGAATTTTATTTGGCTATTATTTGATGAACTTCTAAAGATGAAAACAGGTTTTAAGAAAATATTTGTGTCAAATTAGATGAGAAGAGAGTATTTTTATAGCAAAACAAAATGACAAAATCATGGATAAGAATGTCAGAAAGGTGAAAAAGTAAAAAAGAACACAAATGACTTAGGGATAAGATTCTGGAAAGCCTACATTATACACAAAAATGAGCAGATGCCAAGAAGCTATTTTGAAGTCAATTTGTTACAAGAGATTTTAATGTAGCCTACATAGGAAGAACTGAAACAAACCTAAGATAAAAGAGAACTCTTTTACTGATGCCTGGGTGTGAGGAAAGATTCAAATAGGCAAAGATATCAGAATAACTAGAGACAACTGCACTGCAGTGTCTATGTGTGTAGCAGCACAGAGACATCACAAAGAAAATATGAATAAAAATTCAACCTATTTCATTGAAGTCTAAGTATTCTAGGTTAAAAAACGAGGAATTTCCCTAAAGCCAATATGTATTAGTTAAAGGAACATAGTGAATGAAACCTATAGTATTTTTAATAGAACATATATTTTTTAGTCTAAATTCAATAAATATTTTTGGGTAAAGTATGAAAAAAAAATAGATAAAGTATGCTAGATTTGGAATGACAAAAGGAGTAGTCAGTTCAAAGATGATATAAATTTCAATGTATTTTAAAAGGTTTAAATATTTAAATTTTTCATTCTCACCAAAATTAAAGTATGATAACAAAATTTTACTTTTAAAAAAGAAAAATTTTAAATTTTGTCATTCATAACTCATGATTATTTAGGAATATGTGTTAAACAACTAAACCAAAAATGGCTGTAATAAAAATGGTTACACAGTAACAGAATATGAACTTAAATAGCAAACTATTTGGAAACTTTTGATCAAGATTTTTAATGTCCAGATTCAAGTTGTGAGTCCTTTGCTTCATAGCTAACACCAGCCTGGGAAGCTTCTTGTTGAGCTGAATGAATGCTGAGATAAAAGCTACATTCACAATAAAAACAGCTGTTTCCAATTGTGGGAAATGCTTTTATAGAAAGTAATACATTTTATTTGACTCACCAATTAAACATACAACAAGAGAGAATGATTCAGAGCCTATGCTGGAGATTTTTAAGCTAAAACATTTGTTTTTCTCCCTTTGATTAGACAATTTCCCATAATGCCCAAATCAGATCATTTACTGAAATGGAATTCCTCTGGAAATTCCCAGAACTATATTAACCATGACAATCAATTTTCTGCTTTTATCTCACATGTCCATGTTATTTATGTGTGTATCCTGGAGAAACTGTCTGAAATTAGAATATTCTAACTAATGGATGCTTATAACCCTTCAGTTAAAAAAAAAACAAGAGTTGGGTGGGATGGCTTAAATTTATAATCCCAGCTACTAGGGAGGCTTAAAGCAGGAGGATCCACAGTTCAACACCAGCCTGGGCAACTTATCACACACACACACACACACACACACACACACACTCTCTCTCTCACTCTCACTCTCTCTCTCTCATACACACACACACACACACAAAGGCTGGCTATAGATCGGTGGGAGTGGACCTCAGAGGTCAATTTTCAATGTCACAAAACAAAACATAACAAAAACTCAGTACACTGCTTCAACCAGTATTCTTTCATTGTGGATACATTTTTCTTCCCCAAACAAAAACATAAAAGCTCCATTTACTTTGGGGACGTAAGTTGCAGCGAAGTGTATCAAATAGATAATGCATACTATTTGTAATATAGTAAATCACCAATAACAACATCTCATGGTCTGCTTATTGGATCATCTGTAAGCTATAAATACTAAATGTAAGAGATTCCATGATGTTTTGTCCATTTTGCAAATGAGGTTACAAGTTCTACCATGAGCTTTTAAAAAATGCTGAAAGACAAGGAAGGAATCTCTGACATTCCCAATCACTCTTTCTGACTAGAGGGTATTTCATGTCTATCCAACATAGAGCAATTAAAAAAATAGAATCCTTTCTCGGGATAGGGTGAGAACAGGAAACCTGGTATCATTTAAGTATGTACAGTGAAATTACTGCTTAATTTGTAAAAAGCTGATTTCAGAGTGTTAGTCTTTAATGGTTAATACAGAATACTATGCAAATTAGAAAAATAAGCTAACCACCACATACTTGTAAATTTATAAAAACTGATTCATCTGTTATTCTAAAACTGATGTTTTGAGATTTTAATTTGTTTAAAAATACTTCACCAATAAGTCTGATTCCCCTTCTCTAAAACAGGGAAAGGTTAAATGCACTACTCCAGTCTTATGTCCCATGCCCCAATCTGATTTTATTTTTCCCAAATTTATATCAACATTACTTATCAAATGTGCTTATTTTATCCCAACATGACAAATCTAGTCTATATTAATAGTGTACAAGCTTTATTTTTTTCCTTAATCACTTATCAGTTTGAGATATTTTACTTAATTTTAACTCTGCTAAAAAAAAAATTAGGTATTTTGGAACAATTTCATATTTATAAAAAAGTTTCAGACTGCAGAGAGAATTCTCACTAATTTTTACTTAACTTCCCTTAATGTTAACATCCTACATAGCAATAGTACATTTTTCAAAATCAAGAACTTGACATTGGTATGATACTATTAATGAAATTATAGAATTTGTGCAGATTTCACCAATTTTTCCACTAAATTTCCTTTTCCTGTTCCAGGATCCAACATAGAATATCCCACTGTATTATAATAGTCTCCTCTGAACTGTAACAGTTTTTCAATCTTTCCTAGTTTTCTCAGGTCCTTGATACTAAAATGTCCCTTAATTTTTTTTTTTTTTTTTTCCCTGTTTAGACTAGGATTATGGAGTTTTGGAAAAAACATACAAGGATAAATTCTGTTCTGACCACATTACATCAGAGAATACATGATATTATCATGTCTTATCGTAAGTGAAGTTTACCTTTTACTTGGTTAAGGGGCTGTTGGCAGGCCTCTTGTCTCTAAAGTTAATGTTTGTAATTCTCTATTCTATATTCCTTGGAAATGAGTCACTATTATCCAGAAAACACTCAAGAAGAGAGTAATTAAGCTCCACCTCCTAAAAGGGGATGATCTATATCATTTGGAACTCTTCTGTAAAGAATATTTGCCCCTTTTCTTCCATGTATTTATTTAGCCAATCATTTATTTTTATCGGCACGAATTTATGGACATTTTAAAGTTATAACACAAGAATCATTATTTATTCTGTTGCTTAAATGTCCCAGTTTTGGTCAATGGGAACTGTTTCAGGATAATAATGTTCCAAAGGTGATCAACAATTACATACAAAATAATACAAAAATATGATCATATATATAGTAGTTTTTTGGGCATTTTTTAACATGATACCAAATTAATGTAAAATGAATCTACCTTTAAGTTATATATGGAAAGGAACCAACTGAAAATTGAGATCGACTTAAAATAATGTATACTTGTTGATGGACCTTTATTTATTTATTTATATGCAGTGCTGAGAATCGAACCCAGTGCCTCACACATGCTAGGCAAGTGCTCTACCACCGAGTCACAACCCCAGCCCACTAGAGTCATGCTTTTTGAAGTGATTTCTTTAATAGAGGATTTAAGTATGAGGAAAGAGTAAATAAATTCACTGAAATTGCTAGAAAACAGTGAGAAAGACAACATCAAAACTGAAAGGTGTAAATATTTTAATTATCTACATATCCCCTATTTCCATTCATCCTTCAGCCTCCAAAAATCTATGGCTTGCTACTACATCAGCTGTTCTCAGAACACAAAACACACCCTAACTGCCTAACTGATCTAACACCTTGACAATCTTGAATATAAACTCCCTCAGGAAACCCAGTGTGAGTTGGGTGTGGTGGTGCATGCCTATGATCCCAAAGACTTGGGAGACTGAGGCAGGATGATCACAAGTTCAAGGCCAGGGCTGGCAAATGAGCAAGACTCTGGCTCAAAATAAAAAATAAGGGCTAAAGCCAGATGTGATGATGCATACCTGTAATCCCAGCAGTTTGGGAGACTGAGGCAGGCGGATTGTTGAGTTCAAAGCCAGCATCAGTAATTTACTGAGGCCCTAAGTAACTCAGCAGGACTCTGTCTCTAAATAAAATATAAAAAAGGGCTGGGAGCTTGGCTCAGTGGTTAAGTGCCCCTGGGTTCAATATCCTGGTATAAAAAAAAAAATTTTTTTTTCTCCAGTGTACTCACCCTAAATATTATCTTTTCTTTTTGTGACTTAAACTAGGAGTCACTAAAATTTAAAGTTTGATCTCCTTTGCTGTAGATTCATGTTACACAAAATAGCATGAAAGCCAAATCTGTTTTCTGTGTCGGACCTTGTTCCTCTCTCTTTTTTTTTTTTTCGGGGGGAGGGCGGGGTCCTGGGGATTGAACCCAGGTGTACTTAACCATTGAGTCATAGCCCCAGCCCATTTTATTTTTTGAGACAGGGCCTCACTAAGTTGCTTAGGGACTAAGTTGCTGAGGCTTGCTTTGAACTTTCAATCTTCCTGCTTTAGCCTCCCAAGTTGCTGGGATTACAGGTGTGGGTCCCAGCACCAAGCTACCAACCTTTTCTTTTTGCATACCACCTCATTTCACTTAATCTCATAACTATTCAACCAACTGCCCAAAAGGAGTATCGGGGGACCATTCTAATATCCTTCGCATTTTCTTACTTCTTATTTGCTCCTTCTGAATATGTCTTTTCTATTCCTGTGCTCAGGCCATCATAATATTTTGCAGGAACAGTTTCCAAACTGTTAGAAATCTAACTTTTCACATTGTCGTATTAGTCTCATCAAATCATTCTTCTGTTTAAAATCTTTAACTTCCTTTTGTTTACAGGATAAACTTGAAACTCTTTGCTGTCTTATATAAACAAAAAGTTTTATGGGGTGCTGGGTTGTGGTTCAGTGGTAAAGCACTCACCTAACATGTGTGAGGCACTGGGTTTGATCCTCCAGCACCTCATAAAAATAAAATAACATAAAGGTATTGTGTCCTTCTACAACTAAAAAAAAATTTTTTTTAATTAAAAAAATGAAAACTTTATGACCTGTATTTGTGCATTTTTCCAGCCTCATCTCCTAGGTCCCACATCAGGATATTAACACTTAACTAAGCACAATTATCTACAAGCCCCTGCAAAGCCCATTTCTCAGTAAGAAACAGTTTTCACTCCTGGTTCTTTGTATGCTAAATTCAAAACTCTTTCTCAACTCCTTTTAAAACAGTGAGTCCCTCATTTCTCTGTTCCTAAAAATACCTTAGCATATTTCACTATTCTGTGAGGGCAGAAATTAAAGTTATTGATGGCTATATTCTTTATACCTAGCACACAGGCACAAAATAATGATTTACTGAAAGGATAGTTACTCTTAAGGGAATATTTAAGAACAAAAGTCAAATACATAACATATACCCTAAACAAAGTAAGTTCTGTCTTCAAAAGGATCAAATTAGAAGATATCTGAGGTTGACGTTTTGCTAATATTTTATTTAAGTAAAAAAAAATCCTTAATGTGTGTGTGCAAACACATAGCACTGGGGATTGAACATAGAGGAGCTCTACCATTGAACCTATCCCTTTTTTGAGACAGCAACTCACTAATTTGTAGAGGCTAGCCTTGAACTTGGATCCTGCTTCCTCAGTCTCTTGAATACCTCAACTGATTTTTGATAAAAGGATAGTTAAATGTGTTTTCATCTTAACTTAAAAAGGCACATTAAGTTCTTACTAGAAAAATCAAGTCAGGAGTTAGTTTCTGTGTTGACAGAGCTGAAGGGGAAGTGGGGCGGGGGTGGTAGAGGGAGCAGACTTAGGGGCTGAAGGGCTTTGAAGACTGTGAAGATTGAGAAGTTCCCTCAATCATGCAGTTGGAGGAGTCTACCCAGTCTCCCTATTCCTGAGGGGTGAGAGAGGCCAAAGAAGCTTTTTAGAAGGGATATGAAAAAAGAATGGAGAAGGCTGGTGATAGGAATAGGTGGGGCCTGTGCAGAAACTGACCAAGAACCCAGCTTCCTACTTGGTACTCAGGCATATAGCACTTAACACTTCTGGTCCCCATTTCCAAAAGTTATAGCACTCCTTCCAAATCCTAGCCATCCCTCTTCCTCAATGATTTATCCTTGCAAGGCCACAGAGACAAAGCGTTCCCAGGAAGACAAGGACAGTAAGCAGGAATTCCTTCAGGATGAGCCAGGCTGGCTCCATCTGAACTTCAGACTAGGCGATGTGCTCTTCCATATGCCATCTCCCCATTTTCCAAGAATCTGCTATATGCCCTGGGGTCTCATTCTTTCTCCCTGCAGACCTGATCTCCCCCTGGATCTGGTGGCTGAGGGTCAGTCTGTTTTCTACAGGAACAGAGGGCCACCTTCCACAGTCTCCAGAACTCCCCCAAGTCTGACTGCTTTTCCACTCCCCATCTACTCACCCCAACCCAGAAGACAAAGACTAGCTCGATAGCACTATCCACAATCACCAGTGACAGGGTATGAAAAGGTCAGAGTCTTTGCTGACCCCAAGGCAACAGGAGGTACCGGAATGGGGGCTGGGAATTAAGAACAGTGGTGGTGGTGGGGTTAAAAGCAGTAGTGAAGATTTCTGTACATAAATTTGCTGAGACCTGAGCTCCCAACCAACTCCTCCTTACTCTTGGGACTCAAAGTTGGGCAACCCACTACGTGTCCTCAACCTTGTCTGATAGGGGTATCAGAGATTAGAAGACCCAGAGAAATCACAATATTCATTACTCTCACCTTTCCTGGAACTGAAGAGAGTAGAAGTACTCAAACTCTGGGGATAGGCAAGGATGGTCATTTAATACCCTCCTCAAGTATGTTGGAGCCTGAGGCAAGTAGGAAGATCCTACTCACTGATCTCAGAAGTAGCTAGGAGTCTATTTTTCTGAGCTGTGTCAAGCTACGAGGCAGGGTGTGAGGGCTCAGGTCTGCCCCTCCCAAGAAAAGACACAACACCCGAGGTTATAACCTAAGGGACAGTTCTACCTACCTTCCTTCTCAGAAAAAAAGGGAGGATAGGCACAACAAAGAGATTAAAACTCTTCTTCTACCCCAAATACCAATGCCCTCCAGTACTAAGACCAAGGTGGCTACAGGATAGGCATGGACCTTTAATCTTGCCCACCCTCACTCTCCATCTCTGCTCTGAGTTTGTCTGATGTTTTGGTTGTATAAGTAATTGCAATTCTCCTGGGGAGTGGGGAGAAAAATCAAGTCACATCTACATTTGGTTAGCAGTAACTGTGAAGTAGATGGAGAGATTAAAAAAAAAAAAACATTAGTTATGACAAAGACTATAGCTGGTCTTTGTCCCTCCTTCCTGGCACAGCTTCAAAAAAACCTTTAGAATTCTGAGTGATAGGAATGTCTTTTTTTATTCCAATGAGGTGACTTATGGTAGGCCCTAGGATAACTTCAGGATGGGAGGTGGTCACTATAAAGATCAGCCACATGATTTTTGAAACTTTGGGCCAGTCCAACCTCTAGGGAGTGGAAGGGGGCTAGAAATAGAACTCAATCACACAGTGGATTATTTAATCAAAAACGCCCATCAGAGGCTGAGGCTGTAGCTCAGTGGTAGAGCACTCGCCTAGCACACGTGACACACTGGGTTCGAACCTCAGCACATTAAAAAATAATAAGTGTGTCCATCTATGATTAAAAAAAAAAAAAAAAAAAAAAAAAAAGCCTGTCAGGAAAACCCCAAAAATTCTAGACATTGAGGTTCAGTGGAGCTTCTATGTTGATGAACACAACAATATGCAAAGAGTAACTATCCCAGATTCTATAAGGAAAAAGTGTGGAAGATCTTTGTCTCCTACTCCACCAAACACTGTCTTATGCAGCTCCTCTTCAACTGGTTGCTCCTAATCTGTATCCTTTATAGTAAAACTGTAATCTAAATATAGTATGTTCTTAAATTCTATGAACTGTTACACCAAATTATCAAAATTGAAGGGGTTGTAGGAAGCCCCAGATCTTTTGCAGATTGGATGAAATATGAATGGTTTAGAAACACTAAAATGTGTGACTGGCACCTGAAACAAGGGTAGTCTTTGTGACGAACTTTGTTCTTAACTTGTGGAGTCTTCACTAATTCCAGGTGGTCAACATCAGAAATGAACATAATTCAAAGACACCCAGCTGATGAGAGAGAACTGGTAACAGAACAATGACTCCAGTGAGGTCTGAGTGTTTTTTTTCATGTTATTTTTTAAATTAAGAAAAGCGTTCTTATTCTTTACACAGACATATTTGCATGTTAGACTTCCCTGCTATTTCCCTCATTCCTTCAGGATTCTGAAACCAGGTTCACACCCATCATTTCATCCTGACTCCTGTAATTGCCTCTTGGATGATTTCATTGCCCATGTAGACATTAACATCCAAACCACCTAACTGTCACCTCACACACCTTTACCTTCTCCATCCATCCTTTGTTAAGGTCCTTCTCAAAGCTTTCAAATCAGGGACTTCAAATTCAATAATTTTCTGCTTAAATAGCTTTTGAAAAGGGCCAGAAAAAAACATGTAACAGGAAACTGTCAGAACTATGGTATACAGAAAAAAAGCAGGCACCAACTAAAGGGGGTCTGCCACATTTAAAAAACATGAATTTCTTGTTGTTCAGATGTTCTTATTTTTTTTGACAAGCAAAATTCTAAATTTTTATGTGAAATGACAAGAGTTTGAAATTTTAGCTATTTATCTTTTAAATCTGTAAAGATCATCATAAAGAGTCATACATAAGCCAGAGGTTATTATCAACCACTTCTTTTAAATACTGAATTTCCTTATAGCTAGGGCTCTAAGGCTCCCCCCCCCCCATTCTATATCCTCTCCCTAGGGAATAACATTTATACATAAATGATTCATATGTATTTATATAGAGTAAAATAGCTCATGTATCATTGGTACATGATAGGATAGTACAGAAGGTGCACTGGATCATATATTATTTTTCAACATACACAAATGTTTTCCAACACCAAGTTAGCAGCTGAATAAAAAGCACACTAACACTAGCTAAATGCATAACGCAGGGGATAAATGCAGTTCTGTTCAAATGCCTATTCATCTCACACTCTACAGATTTTCCTCCAAGGATTTATCATCTGGTTTACCCCAATCTTTGTGCAAAAGAAAGAAACAAGGTCAATAAACCAAAACCAGCTATCTCTGGTATTGCTACATTTACCTGGAAATGACATCCCTTTCTGTCTAAAACGAGCAGCAAATCCTTCTTGTGTGTTGTCTTCTATCAAACTACCTTCTTTTCCTCAAAAGTGCAGGTCTATGTTTATGTCGTTCTCTATTAAGTGTTTATCATGTCTTTTTGTTGTATTTTGTTTTGGGTACCAGGGGATTGAACCAAGAGGTGCTTAACCACTGAGTCACATCCCCAGCCCCATTTTAAAAATATTTTATTCAGAGGCAGGGTTTTGCTGAGTTGCTTAGGGCTTTGTTAAGTTGCTGAGATTGGCTTTGAACTCATGATCCTACTTCCTCAGCCTCCAGAGCACTGGGATTATGGGCGTGCACCAGCTATGTCTTTTTAACCGCTGCTGTTTTTATAATTATTATTTTGCTTGATATTCTGGATACAGGTTTTAAGAGTCTGCTCCCAATTACATTTTACCCAGAATGCCTTTCAATTTTAGTGAATGATATTGCTTTAAAAAGTTTTCAAAAACTTGCAATGAAGTACACTTCAACCTCCAGTCCAAATTTTCATTATGAGCCCCAGAACTACATAACCAACTGCTTACTCAATATCTCTACTTTAATCTTCCTCACATACCTCAAAACTATATGTATTAGAGGGCAAAGGGTGTAGTTCAGTGTTAGAGCACTTGCCCAGCATGTACAAGGCCCTGGATTTGATCCCCAGCACAGCAAAACAAAAACCAAACAACTATATTTATTAGAAAGTAAATTTCAGCTCTACCCTAAATCTGCTCATTCTTTAGCCTTCTCAGTCTCAGCGCATGGCATCACCAATCCCCAAACATTCATGCAAAAAGTGGTCTACCACTCTAGTCTAACTATCATCATCTTATTTTAGACTACAATTCCTTACTAATTTCTTTATCATTACTTTTATCCCTTTCAATTTAGTGT
The DNA here is from genome assembly GCF_902686455.1 of Sciurus vulgaris. Classification (NCBI taxonomy): domain Eukaryota; kingdom Metazoa; phylum Chordata; class Mammalia; order Rodentia; family Sciuridae; genus Sciurus; species Sciurus vulgaris. The sequence continues at coordinate 116,612,994 of NC_136461.1, forward strand.
ACATGTAGATGCCAGCATGACCTTTCAATACCTAAACTCAATACTTCTCTATCTTTTGCTCTTAGTGTAAAATCCAAAATTCTTAAATGTATAGTCTGGCTCTCTTTTATTACCACATCTCTTCTTATTCACTCTTTTTTATTCCCTCTCCTACCACAGTGAAGCTTTTTTTCAGTCTGTCCAACACCTAAGTTCTTTCCTAGTTCAGGATCTTCATACATATTCTTAGCTATGGTTTATTATCCTTCAAGACCCAACTTTTATCCTCAGTCTAGTAACTCTTCGTAATTAGATTTCTATTGCCATGTCCTTTATTCTCCATCTCTTTATTTTGTTGTACTAACTTCAAAGCATCTATTACATTAACTTTAGGCATATTCTCAATTATGTCATTATTTATTTGCTTTATCTCCTATTCATCTTCCTTCACTAAGCTAAAAATAAATAAGATCAGATGTCAGGATTTTTTAAATTTAGTTGTAGACAGATATAATACCTTTATTTTTTTATTTATTTTCACGTGATGCTAAGGATCAAACCCAGTACCTCCGATGTACTAGACAAGCGCTCTACCACTGAACTATAACCCTAGTCCCAAGATATCAGGTCTTTACTCTCTACTATATACCAGTGAGTTTAACAGTTCTATTGTTTTAGGAATAAATGAATGAATAAACGAATGAGTGGAATTCTATTTATATAGCTGAGAGCTATTCATGCTTCAAGTGCCAGTTTAGGGTTACTTTCTAAGGGAAACCGTCTGTGAGTTAGCCCCTCCCCTCATTTTATGCTTTCATAGAATTCTGTTCTTTTTCTTAAATTCTTAATCACAAATTTAATGAAACGTGATTGTTTTCTGCTTGTTATCCATCATCTCCACTAAAATTTCCACCGAACAACAAACCTTTGTGCCTTAATCCCTATTATGTAACAAGGGCTCAAAAGGAGAATACCTGGTAAATAACATATATTCAATAACTGTCACTGATTACATTGGTTTAAAAATTCAAATGAACCTAATTAAAGCATAGATTTTTTTTTCTCTTTACATTGTTAATAAAGGGCCCTCAGTTTTCCCCTAAGCAGCTGAAAAATAAAGAAAATCAGAATAAAAACTCCTTTTCTGTTTCTCCCCCTAATTCATAAGATTTTAATCTATTTTTTAAAACATTTTTAGCTGCAGATGGACATAACTTCATTTTATTTATTTTTTTAATGCGCTGAGAATCGAACCCAGTGCCTCACATGTGCTACGCAGAAACTTACCACTGAGCCACAACCCTAGCCCAAGATTTTAATCTTTTCGAGAAATAATAGCAACTAACATTTGTATGCTTCACATGTACAAATCAATATACAAGCACTAAGATACCATTTACTTCTTAAAATAGCCATACTAATCCCATTATACAGGATATTGAGGCTTAGAAAGTTTTCTTCGAGAATCTGATCAAATGTATGGATTTGCTCTAGAAAAATACACATGAACATACAAATTTTCTTCCCCCAGAGGGTTTATGCAGTTTCTAGAATTAATGTACAAATCTTTAGGGTTGAGATCTGTGATAAATAACTTTTTGAATGGATAACACTCTTTCTTGTTTTCTAATTCTCAAATGACATTTCTAGAGGTTATGATTATATTATCTAGATCTATTTCATGCCTTTTATATCCAATGGAAGCTGTTTTTAAACCCCTGTAAATACTGAGTTAAATTTTACAAGCCTGCAAATATTTGGGTCTTGGATTTTGAGATATGTAATATAGGTTAATAATACATTCTTCCTACAACATAGAAGTACTTATAATTGCTTGATTAGTATACACTGAAAATCCTACACTCTATTAACAGGTAATCTGTCAACTATTTCTTCACAAATGGTATTGTGTACAGTCTTTTTGCTGTACACAAAATTATTTTTCCTGGTTTCCAAGTGTGTAAAAAAAAATTTTTTTACAATAATACCTCAGCTCAAAACCCAAAATTAATGCAGACATTTCTTATCTTACTTCTTTCATCTAAGAAACATGAAAACTTTGAAAAAATTTCAAAACACATTTATAAAGACATAATTTTAAAAAGATTAAAAGTTCAATTACATGTTATCAGGCAGTCACTGGGGGAAAAATTTATTACTGAAACAAAAATAAAGACAACAAAATAACCCTCTTACCTGTCAAGGTCTGTATAGCCCTTTCACTGGAAGGCAGTGGCTCCTTTCTGTGAGGTCGATTTAATGAAGGGTCCTGTGCAGAAAAAGAGTCCAGGACTGTCAGTTAATTTCTTCCGGCCACTGGAGTTAGGGTTTGAAACTCTGCAGCTGCCTATTGCACTTGTGAAAAGGTTCGTATGTTCATCACTGCTGGCTGGCTCAGAGTTGGGAGTGAACCCTCCAAGGGATAAACTTGGAGAACTTTCTGAACAGTCAATTTGTAAAGGTGTCTGCAATCCCAAGGCTAAAGGACTAGCCTCAGAAGGCTCTCGGTGGACCCACTGTTCTTCTCTGTTCATTAAGCTCTTTGAAGGAGAAGAGATGAGGGCAAGACATGTGACACCGATGCTTTTCCTTATGGCTTATATCGCTCTCCAACAGTATCCTTTCCAAATCGATAGCGTTTCAAAGATTCCAGGACAGATCTGGAAGAGCCAGTGTCCATGGAAACCTGGGGTTGTTCCGAAGAACGATGTTCTCTATGTTTGTGACGGTGCCTGTGTTTGTGTTCAACCATCCAACCATAGGCCATCTCAGGAGGTACACTGGGGTAGGTACTCATGGAAAGGAGAGGAGTTCTGCTGGTTGTAAGAAAGGCTTCCTGTCTAAGTAGTTTATGTTTTTTCTTATGGTATTTAGTGGGATTGAGAAGTAAATGACCAGCATGCATATAGGAAGGAGGTGGAAGTGGAGTGGTAAAAGAAGGAGATGGAGGAGGTGGATAAAGTGTGGGAGGATACCTTCCATAGTAACCTAATCCTATGGGAGCAGCCGTAAGGGGTGAAGGAGAATAAGGCATGCCATAAGAGGGATAGAATCCAGTACTAGAAAGAGGAAAACTAAGGCTGTGCATAAATGGCATTTCAGCCATTGCTTCCCTCATCTTAGGGGGCCTCCCTCTTTTCTTTTTTAAGTCAGGTTTTCGAATGTAGTGCAAAGGATCTAAGGGAAATGAAGGATGTGTATAGAAAACTATTAAAGTTGATTCGAAAAATAGTTGGCAAAAGATCTCGGGGGATAAAATGATGACTTCGATGGGTGATCCGAATTTCACTTAGACGACTTATTAGTTCCTCCAGCTCTGCAATGAAGTCTGGATCCTGTCTATTTCGGAGTTGGGGATATTTCTTTTTCCGTTTTCGTTTCTGCCTTTTCATCTTGTCATAGCTGAGGTAATCATGACCCCTGCGCTTACACTTGTGTTTATGTTTTTCTTTAAGACTGCTAAGGACTGTAGAGGTTTCAGGGGGAATCAGAGAAACATGCTCAAAAGAATGCCTTCTCTTTTTTTGTCCACAAAATTTCTCTGCCCTGTCGGATGTGCTGTTATTATCTGTTCCAATTCCACTATCACTGGGAATGGTCTCATCACTATGAGACTCACTAATTGGGGAAGGAGTAGCTTCTTTCAGAGATGTAAGTTCACTCAAGTGTGAAGGAGAATTTGGCAACAAAGTAGGAGGAGATAACCGCCTCCTCCCCTTTGAAGCCTTTTTCATTGCAAGAGTTTGAATCATATTGCCCTGTCTAGAGTGCAAATGCAAATATGGCACGGAACTGGGTTCAACAAATCCTGCATCACTACTAACAGGGCTCTGACCTCCACTAGTTCCAGAAGACTGAGAGCAAATAGGTGATGGAAGAATCTCAGAACTACTAGCAGATGAAGGCAGTAAAGGGGGAAGGATCTGTCCTAATGCTGACCCAGCTGCCTGCTGAGCTGTTTGCTCAAGGACAGCAAGGCTGGTAGGACTACCAGAAAGAATGCCATTTAAGACAGTTTTTGGTTTGCGACCCCTTCTCTTTCCTATGTAAATGGTTCCTTTCTTGCTGACATTTATTTGTTGGCCCAATTTAGAGCCAAATGTGGCAGCAAGGCTTGATACTGTATTGTGTAGTTTGGATTGCACTTTCCCTTTATTACTTGATTCTACAGAACTTGAAAGAATCTGATTCAACAGCTTCTTTCTCTTTAAAGTCTTCATTTTATTTATTTTGCGGATAATTGTCTTCATTAATTGTCCATTGTTTCTTTTGGTAATTTTTTTATCTGGTTCCATCTCAAGGTCACTCATACTACAGACACTTGGCCTATGACTGTCATCAAGGTCATCTGGATCCTGAAGTTGATCCTCACTCTCAAAGAAATCACTGCTACTTCTATGGTTTTCACTTTCAGATTCTAACTTGCTTGGACTTTCTGTAGCAACAAATGGAGCCACTGATAGTACAGGTGGCTTCATTTTGACTGGTGACCTCAATTGCCTCTTAGGCCTGCCTCTCTTTTTAGGAAAAGGAGATACAGAGAGACTTTGTTTGAAGGAAGGAATTTCAATTTCTGGCTGTAAAATTGGGGGTTCTTGTTCTTCTTTAGATTGTAAAGAAAAAACTTTAGAGGCAGGGATTTTTAAAGTCCTTTTAGGTGGACCTTCTAGTTGAGGCATCTCCTTAGATTTAGGTCTTCCTCTTTGGCTTATAAATATCAGACAAAAGGTCACTAGAGACACACATACTGGAGGACAGTTTGTGAGTAGCAAAGGACTTATGAGATGGTTTATCACTATCAGTTAAGAGAGCAAGAGATGGAGTTGTGGATTTGCTCAACTTTGGCAATCGGCGTTTAAGGAAGTCATGATCTACAAATGATGATGATCCAATGTTTTTCATAAACTTGGCCGGCTCAGAATTACTATTTGATAGTGAGCTACATGAAACATTTTTAAAAAGCTCTGATCGTTCTAATTCTAGCCCTTTGGTGACCGGCACGTGCTTCTTGCCACCACTTTAGTCCACCGAGGTTTTCTTCCTTTTCTTTTTTTTAATGGTTTGGACTGCAAACTAGTGCTTAGGCTTTCAGCAACTTGGCAGTGTTTGTCTGATGCAGATACTGCACCAAGTTTTAGAAAAGGTTTGTTACTAAATAAACTAGTGAAGTTAACAACTGAAGGAGTAATTGTGTGAATACTGGATTCAGAAGTCAAACTTGGCTTTTTTCCCAAGGAAGAGCTTATTCTTGGAATATCTATATGCGTAGTTTTTGAATCATTTAGCTCTTTATCAATCCCTTTAGACTCAATACTTATGCTATGACCCATTGACCTATGACCAACATTCAAGTGGGTACTTTCAGAAGTAAACTGTTTTTTTCCAACAGATTCAGAAATTTCTTCCATTAGTTCTGTGGTAGGACTTAAAAGTAACGGATTAGGAGCCAACTGTGAAGAATTTTCAGGGGGACTTCTGGTTAAAGGATTAATAGATATAGTAGGTGATGGGGAAGGAAGATTGCTTTCTCCGACTGCACTAAAAGGGGATTTAGCTGTAGATGCATCAGAAGCACCTCCCATTTGAAAGTCTGGAGAAGTGCAATATACGGGAGGTTGCTTTTCATGCTTTGAGGTTTCAAAAGATCCCCTTTCACTGGATGAGAAACTGTCTTGCTGAATGCATGTTCCTTCATTAAACATTTCTTTCTCCAAATTAATGATTTCTTTTCGGACTGAGAACTTTTCCAATATGCTTTCTTTACTCTGCCGTATAACATTCTTTTCAAAAGTTTTGCTGGTGGCACTGTCCTTCAGGGGTTCGGAAAGTTCTTGACTTTCATGATTACTGATGTTTGTACTGCAAGAAGCCTTAAGTGGTTCCTGAGTGGGGAGCAGTGCTTCGGCTTTAAGGTTTATGGCATCTTTACTGACCAGTCCTGCCATAGGACAACTCACTAATTTTTTACCAATGTCTTTATTAACCAATCCCATTGCAGAACTTGCTACAATCTTCTTTGCACAGTCCTTGGCAACTAGGCCAACAGTAGAACCTAATTTCTTTCCCAAGTCTTTATTAACTAGTCCAACCACAGTGCCAAGTCCTAACTTCTTGCCAGACTCCTTATTCACTAAACCTGGAACAATACCAATTCCGAGCTTCTTTCCTGAATCCTTGCTCAGCAATCCTACTGTAGTGATAGTCCCTGGCTTTTTGCCTAAATCTTTATTAATGAATACTGCCGTAGTGCCAGCTCCCAATTTTTTCACAGAGTCCTTACTGACCAATCCTACTGCTGCATTAAACACTGGCTTTTTTCCAGGATCTTTTGTTACCAATCCAACTGCCGTGCTGATAGCTGGTTTTTTAATTAAGTCCTTATGAATTATTCCAGCTACAGAGCCTATGCCAGCTTTCCTGATCAAATCCTTGCTAACCAATCCTGTTGCTGTGCCAGTTCCTAACTTCTTCGGTTTTGTCTTGGAAGACTTGGAAGGAGGACAAGTAGCAATGAGCTGGGCCAACTTTTCTGTTACACTAGTTCCTCCGTTAAGTAATGCTCTGTCCTTTAATTCAGGATCACGGCTACCAACAAGAGTAGATGGTGTTCCACTAATGTAATCTGCCATTTCTGAGTGTACTGGAGAAAGCTTCTTAGACAAAGGATTGTTTTCTTCCTGTGAATGAAGATGGATACTTTCTTCAGACTGACATTCAATGGCTGCAACATCACTTATTTTCTTGTATAATTTTGAAGGGTCCTAAAATTTGAACAAGGAAAAGGTTTCAGACAGTAAACCTTAAACTACTTCAATTTAGCATTATAATCCAACAAACTGTCACACATCAGCTAATACAGATAACAGAGCTTTAAAAAAACCTGTGCTAATGCTAATGTCATAACATATTATCTGCTTCTACATCAGAGGCTATAGCCCGGATGTTGTTTGTTGACCTTGGATCATATAAATCTGTATATATCACAGAATCTTTAGAAATATCTACATGATATTCTTCCACACAGTTTTAAACAGCAAATTAGTAGTTTCTACTTTCATTTAACTTTTGATTGACTACACATTAAGCATATGAATGTACTGTTTTTGAAAAGAAATATTTTTAGCTAAAGTCCTCTTTCAAAGTAATTGTTCACTGACTACCTCCTCTGTTGACTTCAATGACTCCAAACCAAAATGGGGCAATCCTGACCTACTTCTACTCTTTTAACTCATTCTCAATTATAGTCCTGAAAAGCAGACCAATTCTCTCAATGCGAGAGTACCAGAAAAAGTGATTTCACAATTCTGATTTCCTTTAGAATATGTTTTTAGATAAAATCTTAAGGAGAAACCATTTATTCTAAGTAAGTTACTGTATACAGCAATCTACTTTGAGTCCTCACTATATACTTTACACATGAATTCACTACTTCACACAATAGTCTATTTTACTTTGGGACAACCAATAAATAGTTCTTTCTAAATATAAAATATTCATGAAAAACCTGAAGAAAAGTAAAGATATGCAGTGTTTGTGGCTAGGAAGACAAAGAAAACAAGTTCACCTAAGCAAATTTGGTACCAGGCATTGAATGCAGGGGTGCTTAACCATTTAGTCATATTCCAATTGAGTCACATTTTTATTTATTTTGAGACAGGGTCTTGCTAAGTTGCTTAAGGCCCTAGATATTGGGATTATAGGTTTATGACACTGGGTGCCTGGCTACATATTTTGTTTTTATCTGTGCTGGGAATCACACGCATGGTCTTATGCTAGGTATGGCCTCTACCATTAATCTACATCCGCAGTCCAAAACTTACAGGGAAAAAGATACCAAATTTGTAAATACTGAAAATAATGGAAACAAGCTCATCAAACTATAACACAAGTTACATAATACAGAAAATTATTATTTTTTATTACTTTAAAGCATGATATTTAGATTACATCCTGAGGGGTGTGGTTATAATCAGTGGTAAGAGTACTTGCTTAGCATGTATAAAGCATTGTGTTTAATCTTCAGCACTGCATAAAAATAAATAAAGGTATATATAAAAAATAGCTAGCCACGAAGAGAAAGTTTTGGAGGCTGGGATGTAGGTTGGTTGGTTGAGTGCTTGCTTAGTGCACAAGACCCTGAGTTTGATCCCTAGCACTTGGGTTGGTGGGGGTGAGGGGTGTTCCCTCAGAGTAAAGATAAAGTGAAATACACTTTGCTATTTTTCTGCAACTGTCACAACTCAATTTCTCAAATAACAAAGTACGTCTAATAATTATTCTTCTTCCCAAAAGCTTTTCAAATATTTGAATTCAGTCAAAATATTTATTATTTTGCCTCAGTTATACTTCTTTCTAGTCCATTTCTTATGAGCATTATGTCACTTTGTAATATTCCTCTTTCCATGTGGCATCTATATTGAAGCACAATATATTCAAGCAAAATAAAGTATCTCTTCAATTGGACTTTGACATCTGGCCAAGAGGAAGCTTGGTTTTTTGGGCAACCTCATATTCACGCTGTGTGTGTGTGTGTGTGTGTTTGTTTTTAAAGAGACAGGGTTCTTGCTATGTGCCCAGGCTGGTCTCTATCTCCTGGACTCAAGTAATATTCTCCAGTCTGAGCCTCCTGAGTAACTGAGACTACCGGTATGCACCACGGTGCTTGAATTCCCCTAACACATGTATTAATATGAAATTCTTAAACCTCTTCCACTAGCTTTCCATTCTATCAAATAAAGAATCCCTTTCTTCCCTATTAACTTTTTAAGTATTAAAAGACTTCGTTGTTTTAAATATGAAAGTATTTTTATACTCCAAAATTATGGCACTTTCAAGTTACCCTTAACTGTTTAAACAAACTGAGTACATGCATTAACATGAATAAAACTCACAAGCAATACTGAAGTGAAAGAAGCCAGAACACTACAGTGTATATGACATAACTCCATTAATCTGAAGTTCACAAATACACCTAAGAATTTATGATAGTAAAAGTCAAGCCAGGTGTTGTAGCATATGCCTATAAAACCAGCTACTTGGTAAGTTGAGAGGGGAGGATCACCTGCCTGAGCAACATAGCAAGACCCTGATTCAGTAAAAAAGAAAAACTCCTTGGGATGCCGCTCAGTGACTCAATGAAAAAGAACAAGTGCTAGGGATGTAGCTCAGTTGTTGACGATCCTTGGGTTAGAACTGGTGTGTGGTGGGGGTGGCAAAAAAAGAAAAAGTCAAGAAAATGATTACCTTTAACATGGTCGAGAGAGGCCATAGTGGGTGCAGCTAATATTCTATTTCTTAATTTGAATGCTGGTTGTGAGTAGAAACTAGGACTACAAAAATTCAGTGAGTTGTCATTCTTTGGATTTGCAAACTTTTCTATGTAAAGGTTATACCTCAATATTAAAACATTAAAATTTTTATTTTGTCTAAAAGGAATATAGAAATATCCCTTAACCAGATAAAAACTGTGCTCAAATTTGGTTTTTTGCTTCCGCCACAAATAAATTATCTCAGATAAATTAATATCAGCCTAAAGAGTTGAGTACATTGTTAACTCAGTGGTAGAGTAGCATGTTGGGGGTCGTGGGTTAAATTCCCAGTGGAGGGCCAGGCTCAGTGGCACATGCCTGTAATCCCAGGGGCTCGTGAGGTTGAGACAAGAAGATGAATTACATACCCCAAATGATATGCATATACACTCTCCTATAAAAAAAAGGGGGCCAAATGTTGTGGTAGAAACAGTTCTGTATCTTACTTGTGGTGGTCACATAAATCTGTATGTGACAAAATTGTATTAAACATACAGGCAGAGCTAGATGTAAACCTGGCAAAATTTGAATAAGGTCTGTGGATTGTATCAGTGTATATTTTTTAATTTTGTTGTCCTATAATTAGTTAAGATTTTACCATTAAGGGAAGCTGAGTGACGTATACATGGAACCTCTCTGCTACTTTTGCAATTTCCTGTGAATCTATAATGTTCCAATATAGTTTAAAGAGAAGGAAAAATAGGGCAGGGCGGGCAATACAATACAACGAAGATACAGTTATGTGCAAATAAATGAACAGATTATAAATCAAATGTTCTCATAATAGTCCATTAATCCATACAATCAACCGTCTACTAGGAACTTACTTTGTTCTTTTCTGCTTCAATAAATAGTATGATGATATCCAACCACATACATCTTTGCATACACGTCCAATTACTTCCTTCACGATTAATTAATTAATTAATTTATTGGTACTAGGGCTGAGTTTACACAGCTCTTTTAACTTTTTTCGTGTGTGTGTGTGTGTGTGTGTGTGATGCTAGGGATTGAACTCAGGGCCTTGTGCTTGACAGGCAAGCACTCTACAAACTAAGCTATATCCCCAGTCCCAGTCCTTTTAATTCTTTTAAGACAGCGTCTGGCTAATTGTTTAAGACAAATTTGTAAAGGTGAAATTGCTGGGCTGAAGGGATACACGTATATCAGCTATACATTCTGGACAGCTACATACAATAAAGATCTTTATTTCCATTATCAGGTTTCACAAATGACAGAAACACTATTTTACACATCTATTTAAATTTCATCTTGTTTCATGATTCTGCTGACAATCTGCATTTCTTCAGCAGTAAAATGGCTGTTCAAGGTCTTGATCCACATTATTTTTCTAAATTGAAATTTTAAAATTTGAGCTTGGAAGAGTCTCAGTATTTTAGAAATGGCTTTCTATTGGTAGTCAAGGGGTGACTGGCTTCTGAAAGCCCACTGAAAATACCCAAATCCTCAGGTGCTCAAGTCTGTTACATAAAATGGTATTTGCATATAACCTATTCATTTTCTTACATCCTTTAAATCACCTGTTAGGTACAATACCTAACAACATAAATTATATATAAATAGTAATTACACTGTATTGCTTAGGGAATAATGATAAGAAAAAAGTCTGTTCATGTTCAGTATAGATGCAACCATATGTAGTTAGGAGGCCTAACTACACAGTACACACATGAGAAACAAGGTAATCAATTCTCAAACAAGGATGGAGAGAGGTGGAGGATCTATAAAACGGTAGGAGGCTATCCCAGGTAATATATAAACATATCTTCATCTGAATTCAGTGTAGCACAGGTATACAGCAAATCCAGGACTTTCCTGGATCTGTATGTGTGCATGGGTGTGTGTGGGGGATGGTATTTTCAATCTGTTGTTGGTTGAATCCACAGAACCCAAGGGTAATAGTCCTTAGTTTCTTGAGTGTTACAATACTTTTACCAATTTATCAAGTTAACTGTCTTTCATCTCCTGGTATTGTTCGTGAAGAAGTTAACATATTTTATGTATTCAAATACTTAGGAAGAACAGTTACTAACTATCTTGCAGTAGTGTCTGTCATTTAATCCTCATACCCACCATGATGCAATTACTATATTCATTCTCATTTAATAAGTAGAAAATTTAGGTATTAGCTAACATTCTCACTGTTATTCGGTGAATTTTCAAACCAAGTCTGATTTCATAACTAATTTTATAAACATTAAATTAAATAAAATAGTTCATTTAGCTTTTTATTTTCATCCTTATGCTTAGAAAGATCATGTCCTTTTAAAGGTGACTACCTCTACTATATTTTCAATTATTACTTTTATGGTTTTTCTTGCTTTGTTACTTAATATATCTATCTATCTTGATTTTTAAAAAATATAATACTTAGGGAGTTTGTAACAGCTTATTCCCCAAAAGGTTTGCCAAATATTCTAAAGGTATTTTCATTACTTATTTCATGTACTTATTATATACTTTTCTTGTATTCGTATCTTTCTCTGAGCACTTTTGTTGTGTTTTATTATTCCTGAGTCACTATTACAATATATTGTCTCTACAACTTTATAATGTTTTAACACTTGAAAAAACTTTTATTCTTTTTGTATTTTTATAGATATTCCCTATTTGAATTACAAAATCATTACTGAGTTATAACTCATAAACTACAAAATTCACCTATTTAAAGGAAACAATTTAGAAATTCTTTTGTACTCACAGTATTATGCAAATATCATCACTAATTTGAGAAGATTTTTATCTGCCTCCCAATATATTTTTGCATATGTATACTTCTAGTTTTACCTGATTTCTGACTTAAGTGCCCCACATTTGGGAATGGAATCAAGCTCCTCTCACATGCTAGGCAACTGCTCTATCACTGAACTACATCTCTATCCCTCTGATTGAAGTTTTAAAAGATTGAAAATTACTTTAATATTCTATGCTAACATAATTTTTTAAAAAAAGGACAACATTAGTAACAAGTCAACAAGGTAAATAATCTAATAAGGCTTTCAGGTAAGTATCACTGGATAGTCACAATCTTATCTATATAAATCCTAAACATCTGCTGTTAAATTTATTCCTAAATATTTCAAAGATTCTGCTATCACTTTTACTAATAAACTGCTTTCTGTCATCTTTTTTAATTTTAAAATGGTTGTAACCAAGACACTATTTGTTTTACTTTGTAATCTTGAATTCTTACTTCAACGTTAATTCATTTTTATTAATTGTCTATTCCTTAAATGCTGAGAACAGATGTAGAAAAACGAACCAACCAAAAGTCCTGTCCTCCATGGAGTTTGCTTTCTAATTCACAAGAGTAAACATGTAACATATTCAATGCATCAAATGATAAAATATGCTATGCAGAAAATTAGAGCATGGAAGGAGGAAAGAAATGAGGATTTCACATTTTACAATGTGAAAATAAGTTGTCAAGAAATTTTGTTTGTTTGTTTTTTGGAACTGGGGATTGAACTCAGGGGCACGTGACCACAGAGCCACATCCCCAGCCTTATTTTCTATTTTATATAGAGACAGGGTCTCACTGAATTGCTTAGCACCTTGCCATTGCTGAGGTTAGCTTTGTTTTGACTAAGAACTCAGATTACATATGTGTAAGTACACAAAGGAAGTAAAAGGGCAATCAATGTAGTCATCTGGAAAAAGAATAATATCAAAAAGAGGCCCTAAGGCAGGAGCGTATCTGATTTGTTCAAAGAACTATAAAGAATCCAGGATTGCTGGAGTTGAGAAAGCAAGGGAAGGGTACTGCCGCAGGGAGTAGGGGGACCAACTATTTTTTAGTCCAGAAGAGGTGAAATTATTGGAAGGTTTTATGCACAATAGGTATGTGACCTGATCATTCATTCAACAAATATTTACTGGATGCGTACTCACTGTTGTAGATTTTATCAAGGAACAATAAACACAAAACTCCCTGTTCTCACAGAGCTTATAAAACAGGAGGAAAGACAATAAAGAAAAATTTAAACAACAGTATTTGTTAGAAGGCAGTAACTGCTGCAAGGCATAGAGGCACACACTTGGAATCCCAGCTAATTGAGAGGCAGAGGCATGAGGATCTCAAGTTCAAAGACAGTCTCTGACCACATCTTAGCAAAACCCTGCCTCAAAATACAGAACAAAAAGGAGCTGGGGATGTGGCTCAGTGGTAGAGTGCCAATGGGTTCAAACCCTAGTATTGTAAAAATTTTAAGTATTAAAAAAATTAAAAAGGTGGTAAGTGCAAGAAAGGGTTTACAAAATTATGTAGGTGACTGGGTTTGCAATTCAAGTATCTATCTATGGAAGAATACAAAAATACAATGTGGAGGTGAGGAAGGAAGATCAAAGTGCTGAGGAGTGATATTGGTCAAATTATATTGTTATATTGTGTGCATGTATGAATATGTAATAACAAATTCTATCGTTATGTACAACTATGATATACCAATAAAAAATGTGAAAAGAGAAAAAAAATTAATGTGTATAAATACAAATGTACTATTATTCAACCATAAAGGAAGGAAATTCTGATAAACACTACAACATGGATAACCTTTGGAGACAGGCTAAGTGAGACTGTCAGGACAGTCACAAAAGGATAAATACTGTCTGCTTCTACTTACATATGAGAAAACTACAGCAATAAAATTCATAAGAGCCAGAAAATGGAAAAGTGGTTGTCAGGAGCACCTGCGAGCAGAGAAAGGGGAGTCCTTTTTATTTATTTATTTTTTTGGTGGTGCTGGGGATTAAACCCAGGACCTTGCGCTTGCAAGCAAGCACTCTACCAACTGAGCTATCTCCCCAGCCCCAGGGAGTCCTTTTTAAAGGGAAACAGAATTTCAGTTGGGGAAGATGAAAGGTCTAGGTGATGGATGGTGGTGGTGATGATACAAAATGCCAATTACTTACAGCTACTAAACTACATAATTAGAAATACTTAGAAAGGCAAATTTTATGTTTATTTAGCACAATAAAAATTTCAGGGGCTGGGGTTGTGGTTCAGTGACAGAGCACTTGCCTAGTAGGTGTGAGGCACTGGGTTGGATTCTCATCACCACATATAAAATAAAGGTCCATCAATAACTAATAAACATGTTTTTAAAAAGATTTAAAAAAAATTCACAGGTAAGCTTTGGAAGAATTAATGTATTCACGATGGTATCTTACTCAAAAACATTTGAGATTTTCCTGTTTGTTCAAGTTTTAGTAGTGTTGGAAACTTTCTTTATAATAAACCCTTAAGACTTAGCTAAGTTTAATCCCAGCTATTTCTTTTATAAAGAATTCTTTCTTGCATTTTAATTTCCAGTTGTTTGAATACATATAAAGGTTAGTGATTTAGCATTCATTATTCTATTAGTTAATCAGTTTATTAAATTTTTTGACTGATTCCCTTTGGGTACAAAGAATATAAGAGTACAATTTACAAATAACAATTACTTTTAGTTTATATCTAACATCTCTAATTTTATTAACAATAGTACCTCAGTAACATTAAATACATGGTGACAATAAACATTCTCTTCTTCATCTAGATGTTTAATAAGAATGCTACTGGTCTCATCATTAAGCATTATACATACATACATGAGTGTAGTACATGTAAAAACACACTCATTTGTATTTTTAACATACATGAAATACTAAGGTATCATCAACTTCTTGACTTTTCTAGCTATTAGTATAATTAACTATAGTAATATACTTCATAATATATTTATTAACATTGTATTCCTTTGGATTTCTGGGGGAGGGAGACAATTCATAATAATACACAGCATTTAAAAAACAACAACGTATTATTTGAGGTAGATTCACTTGTAGTTATAGACAATCTCCAATGAAGCAAAGGAAAGAAAACCAACTACTATAGATCCATTAGGCTCTTCACCAAGTCCATTCCTAAGGATGACACCTTGCAAAACTATGTAGGACAAAATCATAAGATATTAGTACTGATAATATTCACTCATCTTATTCAAGTAAATCTATTCCATACCTTGCCAAATTAGGTTAGGGTATGCTTAAGTCTTTTTGCTAAAACAGGCAAATGACTTTCCTTTAACATTTAAATATTTAATAGTTACAAGGGCTGATATGTAACTTTAAGAATAAAGTGAGCCAGGCGCAAGCAACTTAGTGAGACCCTGTCTCTATACAAAATAAGGCTGGCGATGTGGTTCAGTGGCTGAGTGCCCCTGAGTTCAATCTCCAGTACCCAAAAAAACGAATAAAGTGAAGTAACCAATAGAACCTACAGAATGTTCAGTATAAAAGATCAAATTTTATCAGTAAAAATTACAGATATTCATTTTTGAACAGTGTTGTAATTAACTAGCAGTGCTAATATACTTCTAAATAATTCAAGTATACAAAAAGGGCTTACTCAAGTAAGATTATTTTTTAGTTTCTATTTTTGGTTTTATCTTTGTAGGGTTACAGGATTAATATTAAGCTTTCTTATCCTCTGAAAACATTTAGGTAACTTTGCAATTATCTATGTCTTGAAGTTTTGCAGAATTAAAGTCACTCAGACCAGAGATTTTGGGCAACAGGCTCTTGTGAGACTTCTCTATTACACTTATGATGACTAGGCAGTTAAATATTTTCTATGGTTTCTAAACTCATATTTAGTAAATATTCTTTTAAAAAATCAGTTTCACCTAGGCTTTTATATTTATCTGCACATAAATTTCTCACAACTTTCTTTTCAATTCTGTTTCTGGAGTTATTTTAGCACCACTTATTGTAATATATTCTTATTTTCCCTCATTTTTCTTAATTTATGGATTACACTTACTAAATAAAATTATATGTTCATTTCTCCATAAAGAACCAGTATTTCGGTAGCTGGTTTCGTTTTCTAGTTCACTTGTACCTTCGATTTTTCAGTCTCCTTTTCACAGGATTATTTTGCTCTCTTTTTGTAGGATTATTTTGTTGAATGATAGATTCACTATATTTCACTGATATTTAACAAACATTATTTTACCTAAAACCAAGATTTATTTTCTAGAATTTCTGAAGTTTTGGACATTTCTAGACAATAAGGACATTTTGGTGTGTTTTTATTAATTTCTAGTTTAACTGCAGTGGGCTCAGAGATTATTCATTTTTATCTATAATAATTAGTTCAAATTTTATAACCATCTGTTAAAAACTGAACAATAACTAATAACACCACTACCCCAAAATTAATATACTGAAGTCTTCACCCCCAATGAGACTTACTCCCTCCTACTTTTTTTTTTTTTTTTTTTTTTTGTGGTGCTGGGGCTTGCAAGGCAAGCACTCTACCGACTGAGCTATCTCCCCAGCACTCCCTCCTACTTTTCTTGTAGGATATTAATTCACGTTTCAGTGCCTTGAGATGTCTCATTTTGTTTTCTATGATCTCATATTGTTGCTTCATCCTTTGTATTTACAGAGGTGACTGCTTTTATAATTCACAGCAAAACAAGGAAAGAACATACATGCTACATCTGCAATTTATTCTGCAAAATGTCAGTTTGGGAAGTTCTGTTATGAACTGACAAGTATTTTCTCTCGACACTTTGAAGATAAGTTTTTCATTTCCTAACTTTTCTTTAGTTTGTTAAAAAGCCTCATATTATTTTAGTGCCATTCTTTTGTCTAATTCTCATGTGAATGCTTTTAAGTTTTTGCTTTTCTCTTTGACATCCTAAAAATGTATTAATATGTATCAAGGTGGAGATAAGTTTTGTCAAGCCTTCTCAGAACTTGTCCTCCCTGAATCATCAGTTCTGGAAAATTATTTTTTATGAATTACAGGAATACTGTTTAAAATATTATATCTCCTCAATTCTCCCTGATTCAGGATTCTAGTAAGTATACATTAGACCACCTTTTACTATCCTTTAACTTCTCCTATTCTTATTTTAAAATTTTTTGTACTTGTAGATGTATAGAATGTCTTTATTTTATTATTTTTATGTGGTGCTGAGGATTGAACCCAGTGCCGCACACATGCTTAGACCAAGTGCTCTGCCACTGAGCTACAGCCCCATCCCTTCTCTTATTCTTTTTACCATATTTGACATCCCTAGCTCTGCTACATTTCAAGCAATTTTCTTAATGCTTTTTTCCAGTTCAATTTTCTCTTCACAGCTGTTCTAAACTGGATGGATTAGTAACTGAGGTTTTAAATATCAATGCATGTATTATTCATCAAGGAAATAATAGTTTTCATTTCTAGAATATATTTGTCTTCTTTTGAGAATCTACCAGTCAGGCTTAGGAATGTGGCTCAGTGGTTAAGTGCCCCTGGGTTCAATCCTCAGTACCCCCTGCGAAAACAAATGAACAAAAAATTAAAAAATCTACCTGCTAATTAAAAAAAAAAAAATAGGTTTACTGTTACCTGGTTTATTATTCCTTCAAGTTTTTTTAAATAATTTCAAATAAAATTACTGTATTTTATCCAACAATTATGTTATATGAAGTTCTTAAGAGTTTAATCCCACTTAGTTGTATGTGCTGTTACTGCTTATGATAAATCACTTTTTTGTCTTTTCCTTTTTAATTCTGAATTCACCTCAGTATATACTTTATGAGATGATAAAGCCTGAAGATTCCTAATTCCAAATTCTCACCTTGAGTGGGCTTGAAATGAAATGTAGGTAAATTTTTAATTCATAAGTGAATGGTGTGATTTTTAAGATAACAAAAATATACAAAGACTGATAAACAACTTTAAAAAGTAACAAGCAAGTGTGAATATTGCAACACAAACATTAGCAAAGATGTGAACAGAGAATCCCATCAGAAATTTTAAACAGCAGAAGAATGAGAAAAAAATGTTCAAACTCACGAGGTTGCAAAAGAAACATAACTTCAAGAATAGGATTTCAGAGGTTACCATACGATTATTATTATATGTGACTGCCAAGAAGTGCAGGATAATTAAGAAAAAAAACAAATGAGAGTTCTATAAACAGATTTTAAAGGATAACCTACAGAGAGATCCAAAAGAATAAAAGTTATAAAAATATTTTCAAATAGTTATTTTAAAAAAATCACATGAATTCATTCTTAAAAGCAGATATTTAACAAAAGATTAGGTGTCAGTTCAGGCAAGTCAAACGACGAAATCCTCCTTCTACATGCCATTTCTGGTATCATAAAATTTGTGAAAAATAAACTTCAAAAAATAGTCTTCTACCAATTACAATATGATTACCATGGCCAGCAACAGAAATTTGTAATGGGCATCCTGTATTGAAAAAAGTTGAGGTATAAGCTGGGTACAGTGGCACATGCCTAGAATTCCAGTGGCTCAGGAGGCTGAGGCAGGAGGATTGTGAGTTCAAAGTCAGGTTCAGCAAAATCGAGGTGCTAAGCAACTCAGTGAGACCCTGTCTCTAAATAAAACACAAATTGAGGGCTGGGGATATGGCTCAGCGGTCAAGCGTCCCCGAGTTCAATTCCAGGTAATCACCCTACTCCCTGCAAAAGCTGAGGTACATATACCACTGTAAAAGTGAAATTCTAAAATAGCAATGATTATGAAAGCTATTTCATGTTCTAAAACTATAACAAACAGTAAAAGAAACAGAATGACAATACAAATACTGAGTACATTATCTTTGTATTTCTGTGGTTGCAGTGTCCTTTTGTACCTGTGATTTTATTGAAATCATCTTTTTTTTAGTCTAGCAAAAGTCTGACAATTTTATCTTTCCAAAAAATCCAACTCCTTGTTTTGTTGATTTTTTAGTTGTTTTTCTAGTCTCTTTTTCATTTGTTTCTCTTCTGATCTTTAAAGGAATAGAACAGTCCAAAAATGAATCCATGTATTTACAGCCAACCAATTTTTAACAAAGGCACCAACAAGGGGGTAAAGACTCACTTCAATAAATGATATTGAAAGAATAGGACATCACCATGTAGAATCCATTCTCACACTATATACAAAAATAAATTCAAAAAGAGGATTATAGGCACAAATGTAAGATTCAAACTATAAAACTTACAGAAGAAAATATCAGAAAAAGCTCCATGACGTTGGTATGAGCAATGTTTTTTTTAATATGGCGTCAAAAGCAAAGGCAAATGCTAGGATTTGGTTAAAGTTGAGGGTTTCACCCAAGGGTTCAAGGATGGAAACTTAATCCAACTACAGTGTGTGGAGGGAGGGGCCTTTAAGAGATGACCAGAATTATATACGATCATCAGACTATCAAAATATACAAGAGGGTGTGTTGGCAAAGATGTGGAGAAAAGGAGCCCTTATACACTATTGGGGAAAATGTAAACTAGGAAGGCTATTATGGAAAATACTTCCAAGTTCCACAAGATATTAAAAATATAACTACCATATGATCCAGTAATCCTACTACTAAGTATATAATCAAAAGAAATGAAATATGTTGAAGAGAGATCTATACTTCCATGTTTATTTTAGCAGTATTTACAACAGCCAAGAAATAGAAACAATCAAGCATTTGTCAAAACTAATGGATTAAAAACATACAAAAGTATTATTCATACATATAAAGGATGAAATCTTGTCATGGATAAACCTGGAGTTCATTATGTTAATTGAAATAAACCAGACACAGAAAGACAAATACTACATGATTTCATTCCTATATGGAATCTAAAACAGTCTACCTCAGAGAAGAAATGGTAGTCATCAGAAGCTTGAGAGTTAGGAGAAAGGGGAAAATAAGTTGTGTCAAAGGATATATAATTACAACAGAATAGGCAAATGGCGACAAAGTACATAAGTAATTTCCTGGGGTAGTGGTGGGGAAGCATGTATAACTATTATAGGTATAGAGTTTCTTTCTTATATGATGAAAATCTAAAATTAATTAAGGTAATGGTTGCAAAACTCTGACCATACCAAAAAAACTCAATCAATTCTTCAAACAGGTGAACTATGTGTTATGGGAATTACAGCTCAGCAAAGCTGCTTTAAAAAATTCGAAAATATAAAAAGTACATTACATTTGCGTAAACGTTATCTTATGTTTAGGCAAATAATTGCTAAAATGTAGATATACAAGAATGAGTTGTTCATTTATATAATTCTAATCTTCATAGAATTTTAGTGTGTAAGCCTAACGAACATTAAACACATTAACCTTTAAATGAAATATTTCATTTTCTTTAATTTGAGTCTATCAAGAAAAATTCCTACTAGAGAATTCTTCACATTGTGTGAAAATTAAAAGCAAATGTCAACTCAGAAATGTCATAAGAAACTCCAAAATGAATCATCTTTACCCATGTAAAAAAAAAAAATTACCTTTGACCTGGACCTAGAAAGGAGTATTTTACAAAACAAAAATGTTAGAAAAAAACAGAACACCAAAAACAAGGTCTACTCAGTCCTTTAACAAAATGTAATGTTTTAAGATAGATCTTCAATGGATATAATTTTCTAAGGCTTAAAATTTGAATAAGCTTACTTTCCAAAATGTTTCTGTAGACTGCTAATCATTTTCAGTACTTGATAAAAAGTTTTGAGTTGGGTCCAAGTTACAAAGTTCCTTTTAAAAAAAATGTATTAAGACACTTGTTTGTAAATTGTATTCGGCTATGTATAAAAAGTTAAATCAGTAAATATCCTACTTCTGTGTCTTGCACTTCAGGCATTTATACATGTAAAACAATGCATGCTTGAAAATATAGGATGATAAATCAAATTAAACCTGTTTTGATTGTTCACAGATGTCTGCATTTCACCCCTTCTAACAAAAGAATGAACCTCATTAGTGAAAAATATATCACGGGTTGGGGATAGCTCATTTGGTAGAGTGCTTGCCTCGCATGCACAAGGCCCTGGGTTCAATCTCCAGCACAAATATCACAGAATGCAAAATGAGTAGAGAAAGGACGAATAAGTTAAAATAAATCATTTAACTGAATCATACAACAGGACATAGTAAAGGCTATAAATGATTTGGAATCAGAATGTTTTGTTCATTCCTCTGTTTAGAGACTGAACACAGCATAAAATCAGTTATAGAATAACTGTAAGCATAAGTTCACTAGTAGAGACTGAAATTAACTTGCCGTGTACTTAAAATTGTGATTCTGACACAAAGTAAGGTCAGGCAGGAAACTTCATCTCTGATCATATATACAAACATCTGTTCTTATTAATCAATTTTCCTAAAACCTCCAGGTTTTGTTATCATAAAAGTCTTTAAGTCTGATGTCTCCCTTGCATCTTCATTCATTTCCATGGAGCTCTATCTCAGAATTTATCAGAAATGTACATTGATTGAGCAGTCTATATATATCTCTGAAGTAATTTTCAGACATTAAAATGAAATAAAAGATATGAACAGTCAAAAAAATCAGCATTTTAAAAAATATTTTTTAGTTGCCAATGGGCTTTATTTTTATGTATTTTTATGTGGTGCTGAGAAGTGAACCCAGGGCCCCATTCAAGCTAGGCAATCAGTCTCCCACTGAGTCACAACCCCAGTCCAGCATTTTGAATTAGTGTATCAAAGTGACAGTATATAGGCTTAATTCTCTGGGAATGAGGAAGCTATGTCTTCTTACAATTTGATTCAATAATGACTTTTTCTGTTAGCAAGATCAACAATGAAATGAGAAATATTCACATTCCCCATACTTCATCATGAATACCACTAAAATAACCCAGAATAGACTCAAACAGGTATTCCTTACATTCTACATTCTAAGAGAAAGTAAGCCTCTCAACCAAAAGACAGTACCGATTACAGAAGTTCCTACTACAAAATGAAAATGAGAATTGAGGATGAACCCAATTAAACTAATTATATAGTTGAAATCTTCCTGGTACATTTCCAGTAAAGACTCCACAGTGCAACAGAAGGATTTCTCTCTTCTATTTAAGGGAGCATATGCTTTTATAATAGAAGTTATTTTGGGAAAACAGTGGCACATTATTTTGTGCGAAAGGCTTTAGGACATATCATGGCTATCCATTTAGCTGTTCTGTGTATGCAATGGTGGGGGGGGCTTTATCAAAACATGAATGATGAATGAAATGTGAAGATCCAGGAGAAACTGTTTAATTGCTGCTGCCACAGAGAACATGTGTACTGTGCCCAGTACTCTTTTCTACAACAAATACCTCTAGCTCCAAAATAAATAATTAAGGTAAGAAAACATCAGGACTTAGCAGTACCTATATACCATCAGGTCTGTTTTCTTGAATAGTTTTTGTCAAAAAGAACACAGGAGGGCTGGGGATATGGCTCAGTTGGTAGAGTGCCTGCCTCGCATGCACAAGGCCCTGGGTTCAATCCCCAGCACCGCAAAAAAAAAAACAAAAAAAGAACACAGGAGAAAGGTAGCAGTGGTACATGTAGATTTGCCTTCTGGGTCTTTGTATAAGTTGGAATAAGAATTAATAACTATCTCTTTCTGCCCCCACCCCTACCACTGTCACGAACTAAGCAGTTTTCTTCCATCATGCCCTCTGACATGATACTGTTGCGTCATAGGCCCAGAGCAAAGGAGTTGATCAACATGCACTGAGCCTCTGAAACCGTGAACTAAAATATTTTCCTCTTCTAAGGTGTTCTGATCTGATTATTTGGTCATAGTGGCACAAAACTAACTAATACAAAAACGTGGAATGTGGTATCCTGATAAGAGGAGACACTCCTGAGGACAGACTCCATGCAAAGGATTCTCTAATGAAAAAGAATTCTAGCCTAAAATAGGTAGAATGGTCAGTCCAATCCACAAACAGCCACAGAACTCTGAAAGGAGCTAGGTATCATGCCGTGATATTAAGTTAGAAATCACTGAGAAATAACTGTTTCTTTATGGGTATGCCATTCCATTTGGAGAAATGAACCAGGCAATCAATGCACTGCTGTATTGCCTAATAATGACCTGCTAAAATGTGCAAAATTAAGTACTACTATGAATGGAAGTCATTTCACAAATAAAATATTACTTTTCAGGAAGTTCTTCACTTTTCAGCCTTTCTACTGATAACTCATCAGAATAAAACTAAATTATTTTGTTACCTTTCAATAACATTTCAAATGAATTTGGAACTGCGGAATGAAAAAGTATCTTAGTCTGAAAATCCCTGAATTACAGCTGTTTTGTTATTTTGACCTCTCATAGGAATAAAAACTACAACTGATGTATATACCATACATTTCATATTCTTTGAACTACTTTAATTATGTGATTTAAAATGTTAAACATTTATGGATATTTTAGTTAGCAATATAATTCATGTGAAGCAATATTCAAAATATTAGAATATACTTCTGTGTTAGAAAACTGAAGTATAAAAGTGGGAAATGCTAAAAGTATGTTAAATTTTAAAAAAGATGAAATGGTGTACACACAATTAGATTTCAATATGTAAAACATATGTACAATAAAATTAAAAGCCACACCAGTACTGCCTTATGTGGTGTGATTATGAAGTGGAAACTTTTTCTCCAATATTCTGTTTTTTTTTCTGTATTTTCTGACCCACAATACTCATTTACTACTCCGATAATAAAAAGAACAATAACAAGGAAAAAATAAGAAATAATGTGCTCAAAGGTGGCATCTTGCCCACAAAACACAGGAAGATTAGAGAATGTGTCCATTTCCTTGCACTTAACAAGTTCTCAAATTCTCTGGTTAGAGTTAAGGAGTCAATTTTTTTTTTTTTTTTTTTTTTTTTTTTAAGGTACTGGGACCAACACAATACCCTTGACAGTAACAATAAGACGGTTTCCTTACCCAATAAATGCTATTAAAAGCTTTTTAAAAAAAACAAAAACACAGACTATTTCACTTAGGTTCATCTGGTACCACTTTTTAGTGGATGTCACTCACATGTGTTAAATTCTTTCAAAAGGTATCTGACATCTAAAAAATTATGCTTGCAGATCTTATTTTCAATCTTAGAGAACTATTATTAAAAGGTCTCTGTGTTGATCATGAAATGCAAAACTAAAAAATAAGACCCAAGGAACTATCACTAGTAAGAGACTAACAAATTAATAAGTGATAGAACATGCTGTATAACTGATGTTTTTGCTGAGTTTCCCTCCTCCCCCGATTTTCCCCTTCCTTTCACTATTGCATTATCTTTTTTCTTTTTCATTTAGGAATAGAGTATCTTTAAATTTACTTCTGTAACTTTTATCCTATGTAATTTAATTCTTGAGGTTGAGACAAAAAAAAAAAAACCAGTCACTTTGCCTAGGAAAATTTCTCGTTAATAATTTCTGAATGTCAAAATAGCCTAAACCATCATAATCAACAAAGAGTATAAAAATAGAAGTTACCAAGCTCCTCTGCTTTTGGCTTATAATTTTCAGTATGTGCTTGTGATTTCTTCAGCAGTGTTTTGGAGCCCCCTACCCATGCAATCAATAACTGAACAGAGAACTACAGGATAATCACACCCATCAAAATTGCTGAAAAAATGAAAAGGTGGGGTTCAGAAGGTTTCATCTTGTTTCACTCTTTTTACTGTGAAACTTGTTATCAATCCCTGCAACTATTAGGATCATCTTCCTGTCTTGACATACATTCTTGGATGTTAACAATTAAATGCAGCTTGGCTAAAAACAGTGAAAATATTCCAGCATCTACAACTGCCATGTGTGCATTTTGTGAAAATGCGCCAATGCATCTCTGAAACTGACTGCCTAACTTAGTAACAAAACTCTGTACTCTAAGCTTGAATACTTTGAGATGTTTTCCAAAATTGAAGGTAAAATATACATAATAGAACCAATCAAGACCTGGTTGCTAAAAAATAGGAGGTTAAAAAAAGATCGAATTTAATAGTTCAGTTCCTATTTTGCTTAACAAGTGAGTTCTGGTTAATAGTTCACTTCAACAATATCGTTTCTGATATATTTGTTGATTTTGTCTTATTTGATAATCTGAATTTTCTCAATTTAAGTAACAGATTTTGGAGAAACAAAAATCTTAGAAATACTATAAATCCAGACTGAAAAAAATTGTTGCATAGTAAGTGGTTCCATAGAAATAATAGTTAATATAGAAATTACCATCCTCTTACTATATATTCTCCTCTTAACTACTGACATTAGACATTTGCTAGTTCAAAGTGATGTTTATCTGTAATGAATATGCTAAGGTTATTGGGTAGTCCCAGGAAGACATCCTGCACCTTTTACTGCCTTTTAGCTTATGGTAGAGGGTAGGAGAAGTGGAGAGAAGATATTAGAAGTTTTCTTCTAGAAAGAAAATTATTATTTTTTTTTGTTTTGCTTTGCTGTGTTGGTGATTGAGCTCTGGACCTTATGTGTGCAGGTGATCTAACACCTGAGTTTCACCCCCAGCCCTGGAAGAGGAATCTTTTTTTGTTAATGTGTGTTTTTGTGGCACTGAGGATTGAGCCCAAGGGTTTTCTACCACTGAGCTACACCCCCAACCCTTTTTATTTTATTTTGAGATGGGGTCTTGCTAAATTGCCTGGGCTGTGCTGGCAACTTGAGATCCTGCCACCTCAGCCTCCCCAGTTGCTGGGATTACAGGAATGCATCACCACACTTGGGTTGGAAGAGAATTTTTAACTGCTAGATTTTGAAGTGGTTAGGTTAAGAAATACATATACACATACACACACAATCTTTAAACAAATTAACACCATGAAAAGGGTAAAGCTGAGTCCAGTTGTGTCCCGAACCTACAATCCACCTTTCTTCTCTTTCCCCTTTAAAGTCAAATACCTACAACTCATTCTTAAAACTGATCTCTAATGCCACCTGCTGTTGGCAGTTCCAGGACCTCAAATGTTCTACCCATCTGATCCAGTATTATCCCTGGCTTGATTTGCACTCCTGCATGAAGACAAAGACAGCTCACTATTAACTATGCACAGGCTTATGAAATAAAAATCAGGTACTGTATTTTCTGGTAAGATGTAACATTAAACCTACAAATGACTGAGCTCTTACTACGAGTAATCACAGATTTCTCAAAAGAAAACTTTTAAAATAAAAGCAACATTAGCTTTTAGTTTTTCCTCTTTCTGAAAGGAATAATATAATAAAGTATGATTGTAGCCTTAAAAACCAAAGTCCTAAGAAAATGAGTACAGTCATGTAATTATTACTTTAAAATTTTATGTTCCTAAAAACAACACTAAACAAGATTTTTTAAATGAAAAAAATTCACTTTGTAATCATTCATAAAGGAAACTTCATCCCAAGATGTATTAATATTTACGCTTTCTTAGTACTAATATACACTAAAAGGGCAGTCAAATTCTAGTTTTATAGTAAAACTGACAAAACTATGAGAAGTATTGTACCATCCTTTGTTCCAAAGGTTCCATCTCTTTCTAGCAAATTCTAACAAAGCTATGAACACCTAATTTTAAACGTGAGTTCCTCTATAAAGTTCTCTTTGTATATTCTCTTGCTCGCCACCTTCCCCAACAATTCTGTGATTCCCATAAACATTCTGTAAGTATTTCTAGCTAAGGCAGTGATCATATTACTCCATAAACTTTTTTTTTTAAAAAATATATATGTATTTTCTTTAGTTGTTGATGGACTTCTTACTTTTATTTATTTATATATGGTGCTGAGAATCGAACTCAGAGTCTCACACAGGCTAGGCAAATGCTCTATCACTGAGCCACAACCCCAGCCTTCCATAATCTGTTTATGGCACAGG
Source organism: Sciurus vulgaris (assembly GCF_902686455.1). Taxonomy (NCBI): domain Eukaryota; kingdom Metazoa; phylum Chordata; class Mammalia; order Rodentia; family Sciuridae; genus Sciurus; species Sciurus vulgaris. Next base: position 116,639,954 of record NC_136461.1, read on the forward strand.
ATAGGCACTAAAATCTTTTATGAAAAAAATGAATAAATCAAAGAATTCTGAGTCTACACTAGATAGTATGTTCAAAATAGATTAAAAAACAAGTAGGCCCTCTTCTGTGAAACTACAAAGCAAAATATTAGTCCTTTTAATAGTTATGTAAAGTATAAAAGACTCGATAAAATTATAAACTTAAGATACTAGAAATGTTTGAAATTAGTGGTGATAATTGCACAACTTTGTATATGCCCAGTATGGTAAGTACCCTAAAAAATCAATAAACTGCACATTTTTAAAGGGTAAATTTTATGGTATTTGAATTATATCTGAACAACATATGTTTACGCTTTATTCTAAAATTGGCTAACTTTACACAGGGTACAATTAAGGGAACAACTCTATAGAAAACTACCATGCTACTATTATGTAGCAAAAATGCCAAGGAAAGAAAAGCCAAAAACCTAGGTAATATCAAACCAATCTTTTTCAACAACTCCATTTCAAAATAATTAAAATTTGCTGGCACAGTGGTGCACGCCCATGATTAAATTCCAGGAGCTCGGGAGACTGAGGCAAGAGAATGGTTGAGTTCAAAGCCAGCCTCAGCAAAAGCAAGGAGCTGTCTCTAAATAAAATGAAAAGTAGGGCTGGAGCTGGAGCTTAGTGGTTGAGTGCCCCCAAGTTCAATTCCTGGTACCAAAAGAAAAAGAAAAAGAAAAACAACAACAACAACAACACCTTGTTGGAGCAATTTAAAATTTGCCTGGGAAATCATGTACATGAGCAAGATCTAAGGCAGATTATCATCATCCACTATTTTCTTACTTGAGAGACATTTATCTACCAGTTCTACACATCATTAAATTCTCAAGTCAATGGGGTCTTAAATCTAATAATTGAACTCATGGGGTTTTAATAATTCTCCACAAAAAATTATTTCGTTTAATTACTTTTTCAATGAACTGTTTCTTGAATAACCTATTAAGCTGGCATACACCTCTTTTCTTTTTCTTTTTTAAGATATGGGGCTTGCTATGTTGTATAGGCTGGCTTTGTAAACTCAAAATCCTCTGCCTCACCTTCCTAATATCAGGGATTACAGGTGTGCACTAACACACCCAGCTAGACATTTCTTTTCTAAACAGAAATTTACCTTTTGGAAGGCAAGTTAAAATTGTGGCTATGAATTTTATTTATAATTCATTGTGTTCTTTAAATGTACATATCTACACTAAAGTAACATCAAATAAACTAACCAGTTGACAACATGTTAGTCAATCTAGCAACAAGTATCAATGCTATTTGACTTAATATGTAAGGAATATGCAATGGTAGTAAAATATCTATTTCTCCAGTCCTGCTCTGCTCATCAAAATTTCAATTTTTAATCACCTCCAATAGGAAACAGGTTTCTATTTTTCATTCGCTACCAAAGTATGCTAAGAAACTATGATCACAATAGCAAGCTATGATGCAAAACTCCAAAATGGAATTTTCTTTAAATGCTGGAAAGGAATGTACACTGCTGCTTCTTTTAAATTAGTGATTAAAAAAAAAAAAAAAATTAGTGTGTGATAAATGTAAGTAAATATTATTATTTATACTTTCTAAAATATTACTAGGGAATGTACCATTCTGAAATAGCACAGAAAATACAAGAAGTTGAAAGAAAGTCAAATATAAACATTTTATAAGAAATGTAAAGAGAACTTTTATATCCTTTAGAAAGAAAAAAAAACAGGAAATCCTATTATAAAATTCATAATAAACGTATTTCTTATAAAACAATCAGGTGATTTCTATCTACTTCTACCCAAATGACAAACAAAATACTATGAAATATATTCTAACTCCCGGCTCGACGGCGCACACCTGTAATCCCAGTGGCCTGGGGGGCTGAGGCAGGACAACTGCAAGTTCAAAGCCAGCCTCAGCAAAAGCGAGGCCCTGAGCAACTCAGTGAGACCCTGTCTCTAAATAAAATACAAAATAGGGCTGGGGATGTGGCTTAGTGGTCGAGTGCCCCTGAGTTCAATTCCCAGTACGACTACTCCAAAAGTAGAAGATTTATGATTAAATTAGGTTTGAAAAGATACTTCGACATGGCTAAATAATGTAAGCAATGACTAAGACAAATAACAAACTGAAAACAAATTTGCAATCCGTATTTCAAATGACTAAAGAAACCCTCTTATAGTATTGAAAAATCTCCAGAATAAATTATTTAAGTAGAAAAAGATGTAAAAGAGTGTGTACAGCATGCTACTATTTGTATTTTTAAATACAAGAAGAACATGCATACGTGAGACATGTATTTGCTTTATATGCATAAAATATTCCTCAAACATATCAAAAGCACTGATAAGGGATTTACTTTCTGGAAGTTTCCTTGCATCAACTTCGGTCCCAAATAATTTATTCTTAATATGGTAGAGGTAAACCTGAAGGCACATTCAATATAAAGTTTTCTTCATTTTGGTTGAGAAATGGTTGTTGTGCTTACCATTTATAACAACATAGTGCTATCAAAGTGCCTAAGGGGGAAATTCCAAGATGGATTTGTTCAGATTTTTGAAAATGAGTCATAATGGTAACAATGTTTAATTGTTTTTCTGCTTAAAGGGATCTACAGATGCCAAGCAATTTGTATCAAAATCCCAACATTTTTTGGATAAAAAGAACCCCATTACCACCACAAATTCATACAGAATCTCAAGGAATCTCAAAATGCCTAAACAATCTTGAAAAAGAACAAAGTTGAGAGGACTCACATCTCATTTCAAAAGGTACTGCAAAGTTTTAGTAATCAAAACAAGGTGGTGGGCTGGGGAGATAGCTCAGTCAGTAGAGTGCTTGCCTTGCACTGGGGTTCGATTCCCAGCACTGGAAAAAAAAACAAAACCACAAGGTGGTACTGGCATTAAGACAGACTGACCAATGGAATGGAAGAGTCCAGAAACAAATTCTCACATACGTGGACATGGGATTTTTTTTTTTTTAAACAAAGAAACCAGAACCAGGAAATTTTATTATCTTTAATGAAGGTGCTAACAAAACTATTCACCGTCAAAAGAATCAAGTTGGATCTTTACCTTAAGCCATATATTTAACTTAAGATAGATCTCAAACTTAAATATAAAAACCAAAGCCACAAAAGTCTTAGAAGAAAACACAAGTGGAAATACACTGAATCTGCCCAGTTATTTCTAAGATACACCAAAAGCATACATAATAAAAAACAAATTGGACTTCATCCATTTTTTATTAAAGAATTCAAACACGACTCAAAAATGGTCCAAGATTTGCATAGACATCTCTCCAAAAACATCCATAAATGACCTAAGCCTATGAAAACATGTGAGCATCATTAGTCCTAGGGAAATGTAAATCAAAACCACGGTGAACTGTATCATATTCTCTTTAGGAAGGCAAGAAAGGAAAGAAGGGAAGGAATAAAAGACAGGAGCTGGAGAAATTTTGGAATGCTTATGTGTTGCTGGTGGGAATATGAATAGTGAAGCACCTATGGCAAATAGTTTGGAACTTCCTTAAAATCTAAACAGAATTACTATGTGATCCATAAACTCCATTTACAAAGTACAGTTGACTCTCAGTATCCACAGGTTGGACCACCAATGAATTCAATCAACCTTGGATCAAAAATATTCAGGAAATAAATGTATCTGTACTGAACATGCATATATTTTTTCTTATTATTCACTTAATATTATATACGAACTACTTACGCAACATTCACACTATATTAGGTATATTGGGTATTATAAATAAGAGATGATTTAAAGTATATAGGATATTTTGTATAGTACTCTTATATAAGGGACTTGAGCATTCAAGGATTTTTGTATAATGGGGGTCCTGGACCCAATCTTCTAAGGGCACCCAAGGGATGACAGCACACATCCAAAGAATTGAAATCGGGACTCACGCAGGTATTTTCAGACCAACGCTCATTGCAGTATTATTCACAACAGCCAAGGGTGGAAACAAACCAAGATTCCACCAATAGATGATTTTTTTTTTTTTTTTAAAGTGGTGTACTCATATGACAGGATATTACTCCAATATAAAAAGGAATTAAGTTCTGGTATATGTATACTACACAGATTAAACTTGAGGACATTATGTTACACAAAATATGCCAAACAAAACAGGACAAGTACTGGATAATCACTTATATGAGGTAGCTTGAATAAGTGAAAAAAGCATACTAGGCATTACTTTTTGCTGGGGATAGGGAAAAAATAGAGAGTTATTGCTAATGGTTACAGAATTTTGGTTTTGGGGTAATAAAGAAATTTTGGGAATAGTAATAATAGTTGCAATAACACAGTGAATGTAATTAATGCCACTGAATTGTAAAACTAAAAAGAATAAATTTTTATTTTTTTTTGGTACCGGGGGGATTAAAGGAGCTCGAAATCCTCCCGCCTCAGCCTCATGAGTCACTGGGATTACAGGCGTGTGCCACAGTGCCTGGCTTAAAAATGGTTAAAATAATAAATTCCACATTACATACATTTAACATCAATTTAGAAAATGACATAATACACTAAATCACTGGATTTAAATGGTGAATTTGTGATGATATTTGAATTATATCTTGATAAAGATGTTATTTTAAAACATAATACTTCTATTTCAGAAATGAAGAAAACAAGGCTCAGGATGATCAATTTACCTAAGATTTATCCTACTGTTTATTTTCAAGAGCTGGGTACAATTTTTTCTGACTTATAATCCACAAACTTAATTCATATGATTTCATCAAGAAATCATAAAACATTTTAAATCTCATGTTCTTATGGAGAGGAGCGATCTATCAGAAATTTCTGAATGCCACAGCAATTTGGAGAACTAAGAGCTTGTAGCATTTGTAGTTTCTGGTAACATGTAAAAAGTACATGAATGACAGTAAAGAATTAATTCAGAATGGGGATGTAGTTCTGCTGTAGAGTGCTGAACTAATGTGTTCAAGCCCTGGGTTCGACCCAAGTGTGTGTGTGTCTCTGTCTCTGTCTCTCTCTCTCTCTCTCTCTCTCTCACACACACACACACACACACACACAAGAAGGGGGGGAAGAAAGGGGGGAAGAATTAATGACTAAAAAAAATCATCGCTTCAAATAGTAATATTCCCTTAGCCAAAATATTAAGTCAACTCTTTCTGTCTGTTTTACTTACATATGCATACTATCTAAATCTGTATGTGGGAATACCTGGTGCCTACAATCTGAAATACAATGATGTATAAAGGGACTAAAACTTGTGGTCAACAAGTGTGATATCTTTATTAGACAAGTGAACAGAATTAAGAAAAGATAGTGGTATAATTGGTTATCTGGCAGAAGGGGGATGACTCTTCTTTTTGTTTTTTGAGATGGGATCTCACTATGTTGCACAAGATAGTCTCAAATTCATGAACTGAAGCAATCCTTTCTCTCAGTCTCTTGAGTAGTTGGGACTTCAGTCATGTGCCACCACACCCAGCTGACATTTTTAATATATTAACCTGCTTTATGAGGAACAACAGAAATATTTTACAAAATAATTTGTTTAATAAAAGCTTTCAACATTTGTTAGTAGATCTGATCCTTTCCAACTATCCTGGGTAGTAGTATACCAAGCAGTATCTTTGGGTTCAGTTTCTCCTCTGTTAATTTGTCCATAATGACACTGTTAGTAGGAAAGCAAGATTCAAATCTAGGTTACCTGACTACAAATCCAGTATTTTTCCCACTAACTTTAGGAATAATCAGAGTATGCTCCATTTTAAATGTCATAATTTTATAAGTTATATTACATTGTTATACTATTATATCTTTGACATGACTCTCAGACTATTTTGAAATAACCTAAAAAGATTAAAATCAAATTTCCTGGAATAGGAATAATGTAAATTAAATGAAAACTAATAAAACTATCTGAATTTTGTCAATGACCATATATTACTGGGAATTACACTTACCCGTTTTGGAGGACAGTGTTCATTCTTTTCATCTGTCATCTTCCCACTTTTAAGTGTTTTCCTTGGGTGCTTGATAGTTGTTTTTATGGCAGGTCGACATACATAATTCTCCAAGTTCTTTGGAGGTTTTTTAGTTCTCTTAGCCTGAAGGCCAATTTTCAATTTTAAATTTCCCTCTGAAAAGTTTGTTTCTTTCACTGAAAACTGTTGCTGTGCATCAGTCAAACCATCATCTTTCCCTGCTTCGATGCTTCTTTCCCGATTCCGCTTGCGAAGGTCCTCTTCTTCCTTTGTGTTATTCTCTAGCTCTATTTCTCTCTTGCTGACCAGTGTGCCAGTACTGATGGCAGAAGGACTCTTTCTTGAAAAACCTTCGGAATCAGAACCCAATCCTAACATAGCAGTATTTCTAGGGTCCATCACAAGCGTATGTTATTGCCAAGTAATCTTATGAAAATTTTACAGAACTTTGTTCCATAAAAAACAGGGATTTCCAAAACTTGCAACCAGCATCTCTTTCTCTGCAGAATAGATCATAACAAAAATTTATCAGAAAAGAGGCAGCTATTGATTAACGTGAGAAATGGGCATATAGGGAAAAGGACAAGAAGTCAACAAGCACCCAAAAACCACAATAAAACAAATCAAATTGAAGTTTGGAATAGATTTAAGATCGTTTAGTTTTGAATACATTTAAAATTTTCAGAAATTTCTCATTCTATAGATATCATGAAAAAATACAAGTGTAACGGTACAAATCAAAATTTAAGCATCACTATTATAACTCAATCAAAAAGTTTTTGCTACTGATGGTCAAGCAAACAAACTAAGATAAAAATAACTTCATTTATTTTAGAACTGTTCGATTTGAAGGAATATATTTCTTATGTTTTAGTTGAATAAAATCAGTTTTACTGAAGGTAGAGGATCCTTTTACTGGTTTTAAGTGGGTTTCAGAGTTTCATTTATTAGATGCTGTCAGGCTTTTTAGGTTAGGACTTTGAAGCAGGAATAATCTTGTATGATTTAACTCTGAATTCATTCAATCCATCCAAAAATATTTCTAACCACCTACTATATGCCATGGATTATACTACATCCTGGAAATATATATTCAACAAATCCACTCAGTTCCTAAACTTATGAGGCTTATAATCTAGGCAAAAAAGACAATAAATAAAACAATAATTATAAAAATGTCTGATAAAAACTGTTATAAGAACTTCTGAAAATTAGAAATTTATTTTTGTAAGTTCTCCTAATAGCAAATAGTTAGTTGGCATATGTCGATTCCCCAAATATGTAACTTTTGGGGGGTGGGCAGTTTACTGGGGATTGAGTGCCAAGGGGCACTTTACCCAGCTACATTCCCAGTCTTCTCACAAATTTGCTGAGGGTTTTGCTAAATTGTGGAGGCGAGTCTCAAATTGTGATCCTCCTACCTCAGACTCCTAAACCACTGGGATTATAAGTGTGTGGCATTGTACCTGGCCACATCTATTTTTAAACCAGCATCCTGATTTATTTTGATAGGTGGTACACCTAATCTAAGAATCTGCACAGTATAGTATTCCCCCATACATAAAGATCCTCAAGAAACCAGAGTACCATATAATCAGAAGGCTGACTGGTAAATATAAAGTAAAACAAAATAATTTACTATTCTTGAGTAATAAAAGGCTTGTCTTCCTTTCAAGAATATGTCTGACTCAAGATCCAGGACTAGGGGCTGGGGCTGTAGCTCAGTGGCAGAGCACGTGTCCAGCATGTATAAGGCATTGGGTTCGATCCTCAGCACCACATAAAATTAAATAAGAGTTATTGTATCCATCAACGACTAAAAAAATTTTAAAAAGAAAAAGATTCAGGACTAGTATTTGGAAAAAGAAGAATCTCATATCCCTGAGAAAATACCATTTATGAAGTAAAATATTTTACAGTTTTAACTATGTGCCTTAATATTTTTCCTTCCAAAAAATTTTTTAAGATTCTCAAGGACAAAGACCCAATGATATAAAACTATTTTTATAGCTCCTATAAGGAGTATCAGAAAAATGCCTAATCCAATGACTGGCATGTACCAAGGACTTAATAGAAGACACCCAATATTTTAGCAGTGGCAGCAGCAGCATTTTAAACAGTTACTCAGCAAATAATGGTCAAATGACAGAACTTTTAGTTTGTCCCTATTCTGTTCAATCACACAAACAATTCAAGAGTAATCTTCCTAGCATTTCACTTTGGAAATTCTGTCTGCTATTTCACAATGGTATTCAAGGTTTTTAATAAATTGGCTCTATTCTAACTATTCAAACTTGTTTATCCTTATTTTCAACATACATCTCCCATGATTAAGTCAATCAATCAGTTTTCTTAACTGTTCCCAGAAATCATATTTGCTTCTGCTTCTGTGTTGTGTGCTTTCTCTCCCTTAAAAGTACAAGGTCCTATTTTTTCCATGATGGATTTGGGATCCTGAAATTCAAAAAACTCTGAAAATCAAGTTTCTTCATAATTCATTAGTGACAAACATGACCTGCACCTATTTTAGTCTTAATTATCATAATTTCTATGCATATTTATATGTTACAATGCAGAAGTATTAAGATGTTGATTACAGAGTGCTTTTCCAAACACTCTGGTGCCAATTCACCCAATCTATGTACCCTTTTTTAAAGCCGGGAAACGAACAAAAAAACCTTTGGCATCAAAGATTCTGAAGGATGGACTATAGACCCATATTCTCAGACCTACATTTAAGCTTGCAATGACCAGATCCATCCATTATTATTCATGTAGGATTACAATTTGGGCAACTTACTTTTTCTTACTCCACATGTCAGCATCTGGAGATACAAGTATTTGAGTGAATGAATCAATTTCAAGGCCTCTTTAACTTCAAACACAATGTTCGGCCTGTAGCAAATGTTTGTCCTTTCCTATTTTACATAAATATCCTGTGTTACAATGAGAAATTCATAATTTTTTCTACATAGACATTTCATATAGATGGTTATCTATAAACTTTCTAAAATATATTAATTTAATCAGTGACATTTCTCATCATATCTTACACCTTCTCTGTAACATCAAGGATTGTCTAAGAAAAGCAACCGTGCTGACTGATCTCACTTTATATTCCTGACCAATAACTTCAAGTGAACCCTTAGTACTACCAACTTATTTCTCTAATCCATTCACTCCAGCACCCTTTCAGACAAATATTTCATCTCATCTTCACTCCCTTCATCAACTGCTTCCTATCTGACAATGGTGGTAGAAAGGATCAGAAGAAAATTGCTAAAACAACCTACTGCTTATCTCTCCACCTATCTGCATCCATTTCTACAGACTCTGCCTTCCTTCTTTTTATAATACATAAATTGTTTCTACTTCTAATTCCTTAAGGACTAAATCCTATCAATTTTGTTTTATGCAACTACATCCCCCTTTTCCACTTATATCATCTCTCCTTTCCTCTGCATTCACTCCAGCACCCTTTCAGACAAATATTTCATCTCATCTTCACTCCCTTCATCAACTGCTTCCTATCTGACAATGGTGGTAGAAAGGATCAGAAGAAAATTGCTAAAACAACCTACTGCTTATCTCTCCACCTATCTGCATCCATTTCTACAGACTCTGCCTTCCTTCTTTTTATAATACATAAATTGTTTCTACTTCTAATTCCTTAAGGACTAAATCCTATCAATTTTGTTTTATGCAACTACATCCCCCTTTTCCACTTATATCATCTCTCCTTTCCTCTGCATAATGCCAATCAGCATGAAAACAAACTCTCACCCAAGAAAACTATACTCCATATCCTCCACCAGCCTCCCAATTCCCTATTTATCCTTACAACAAAACTTCTTGGAAGAGTTCTCGATAGTCCCTATCTTCAAATCTTCGTTTTCTTTTTCTCATGACTACACAATCACACTTTCAGTCACCTCTCCCCACAAACTGTTCAGGGTCACCTTCATTGTTGTTAAGTACGATTATCAATTCTCAGTCGTCTCATCTCACCTGACCACTCAACAAAATTTGGCAGAGCAAAACAGTCCGTCCCTGTCTTCACAAGACTTCTAGAATACCTATCTTAATTCTCCACTCTCACAGATTGGTCAGCCTCTCCTTTGTTGGTTCTTTTCTTCATGACTGGTAAGTATGAGTGTCCTAGGGCATCTTCCTTATTCTATCTACACTTACTTCCTAAATGACCTGATCCAGTCTTTTGGTTTTAAATTACATCTAACATCGATGATTCACAAATATCCATCTCCAGATAAAGACAAGCAGAGACCTCTTCCAGAGGTCTTACATACTCTTATACTAAATGCCTACTTGACACACTGGTTGGATGTGTAATAAATAGGCACTTCAAGCCTGACATGTTTAATTTATATTCATCTTAGCTCATCAACAGAAATCTATTCTTCTCATGTGTTTCCTCATCTCAACAAACAACAACCTGAACCAGAAATTTTAAAAAATTTCTAATCAGGAATTGATTCCTTTCTGTCCCTCATAATTTGCATGCCCATTCGGTCAGCAAACTGTGTCAGATCTACCTTCAAAATATATGTAGAATGTAACTAACTTCTCACTATTTTGGCAGGCATCAGATAAAAATGATCATGTTATCTGACCTGGAATTCTGCAACAGTGTTCTAATTCATTCCTGGCTTCAGTTCTCATATCTCTTACAGTATTCTCAAGTCAGCAGCAAAATGGTCCTAAGTCAACTGTGTCACTCCTCTGATCAAAACCATAATGGCTTTCTATCTCACTCAAGAGAAGCCACATTTCTTATAAGGGTGTACAGAAAGTATTTAATATACCCTATATACCCTACAATCTACCCTCTACCTCACTTCCATGTTCTACCAGTCTCCCTACTCAGTTCCAAGGAGGGGGTACCAAGGTCTTCCTTCAGTTTCCCAAAAAAGAACAAAAAATAGGTCTTACAATTCAGGGCCTTTTCACTTATTATTCTGCCTAACTAGACACCCTTACCTCAGACAATTGTATGGCCTTTTTCACTTGATGTCTTCACCTAAATGTAAACTTACAGAAAAGGCATTCCTTAACAACCCTATATAAGATAGAAAAATCCCCATTCTCATCATCCTCATCTCACATTCTTTATGCGATTTTATTTATTTCAATGCTCTACTCACCATCAAGTACACAATACATTTATTTGTTTATTGTCTCTATTTCCTAACACCTACAACAGTACATGTCACAATAAGTAGGTTTTCAAAAATATTTACTGAATTAATTTCACATCTTATGTGAGTTTTACTTTACTGGCTCTAATCTGTCCTTTTTCTATTTTACTTTTCCCTTTCTTGGTTCCTAATTTCTAATGACCATCCTGGGTTTCACGTTACAAATGGCAAACTGATGTACCTGCCATGGATCTTTTTGGTTAGTTGTTAAAACAATTTATTTGTGAAATAAAAGCAAACACTTTACACAAAAGCAATTACCTTTACATTCATTACTCTCAAACACAAACTTTCTTAAATTTCCCTATAATTTTTTGTTTTTATGTCATGAAAGAATTCCAGGAGCCTTAATATTTATAAATAGAAATCAGAATTTTGGCATTTGGCCAAAGAAAGGAAATCATTTTTGACCTGTACTTATTCACTGTCAAAACATTAAAGAGAAGGGCCTGGCACACACCTGTAATTGCAGCTAAGACAGGAGGCTAAGACAGGAGGATGGTGAGTCCAAAGCAAACCTCAGCAAAAGTGAGGCACTAAGTAACTCAGGGAGACCCTGTCTCTAAATAAAATACAAAAATAGTGGTTTAGCGATCCAGTGCCCCTGAGTTCAACCTCTGGTTAACACCCTCCCCGCCCCCCACCAAAAAGAGAAGGGTCAGGGAGAAGCAGGATTCTCTTCACTTTAAAAATGAAAAAAAGTAAATCCGAGTGACATATATAAAACATCAGGATATCAATAAACAGAAAAGAGATTGATTTTAAAACACTGATAATCCCTCTAGAAATGTATATAAAAAGAGAAATATTATATTTCCTAAGAAAATCAAGGATGAAAACAGAAGGTATGCCTATGGGCATATTTTGTGTGTCCATTTAGGCAGTGGAAATAGGAAATAAAAACTGTCAAACTCCACATACCAAATGAAAGTGTTTCTAATAAAGATATACTCAAATTCTGAACATACTTCATAACAAAGAGTACTTTTTACCTACTGAATGTACACTTTAAAAAACAGCCCCTATAGCAGCTGTCAGAATGCAGTTTTTGGAACTTTCAAAGCAAGTATTTGTGAATGACATTCTTTCAGCTTTTGGAAAGATTTATCTATACAATCTAGGTGTTCCATTCAGGTCAAGGCTGTCATGTTGTTATACAACTTATTCTGGTCCTTAATACAATATATTTAATTGAAAATCGAGTTCCAAAAAGGAATAAAGAACTCAGACCACTACAATTTCTCTACTCAAAGAGGTAAATTCAAACTTTATTTGACAAATGCCACTTTGAGATTTATGTTTTTAAATCTCTGGAACAATCCAGAATGGTCTACCGTACAAATGCAAAGAAAACAAACATCTTTATAGCACAAAGTTCTTTTGCACATATCATTACAGCAGTGAACAACTCTCTGGGAAAAATCATATTAATAGGACACATACATTATATCAACACAATGTATGATAACCTAACCATATGGTAGACACTCAAAATTTTAAAGAGTCAAAATTCACAGGGATTCATAATGTAATCACTGTACATTCTGCAATAACAGACTAAATCTGAGAAAGCAATACAAATGGACTTCAGCCATGAGCAGAGCTCAGCAGTAGACCGTGTGCTTATTAGTAGCACATGGATTCAATTCACAGCACCCAAAGCGAGTGTGTGTGTGTGTGTGTGTGTGTACTTTGAACAGGAATTGATCAAAAATTGTTTATCATATCCATACCCTATTCCCTCTATATAGTGAAGACTTCTAGTCACCCTAAATACTTGCCATACTAATCCCACATCCAAATAATAAACAATAGATCTGGTAAAATTAACGAATACACAAGGGCTCTGAGGCTAAGGGTATAACTAAGTAGTAGAGTACTTGCCCAGCAAGCATGAGACCCTAAATTCAATTCCCAGTAAGACCAAAAAACAAAATTTTAAAAAAAGATGTTCTAGTCTAAGATACAGAACCCCCATCATAAGAATATAGTCACACTTTATGATTATACACTATTTAAAAAGACAATATAAAAATCAACTGTAAATTTTAACAAGTCCTACTAATGAATCCTCAGTTTAACATTAGTAACTTAAAAGTAATAAAAAAAATTACTAGTATTTTCTGAGTTTTAATATGTGTAAAGCTCTAAGCTTAATGTTTTATATATTTCATTTTCACCTCACAATCACCAAGAGGTAGTTACTCTCTTTTTACACATGTAAAAAAAGCTTGATGAGCAATAAAAGCTGAACCAGGTCAGCCTTGTTCCTCTTAACTACTACGTTATTTTTCCTTCCGAAACTAATTTTTAGTTCTGATCATCTTATTCTCAATTACATCTGGCATACTTACTACATTTGAAATTCTCCTTTGGCTTCTATGATGACACACTCTAAACCAGATTTTCTACTACCTTTACAACCAATCCATCATTTCCTTTATGGATTCATCATTCTTAACCTATCCCTTCATTAATGCAACAAATATTTCCTGAAAGCCTCAAAATGTGCTCTTAGATGCAGTCATAGGCAATACAAATATGGTCCTTATGAACCTTAAATTTTAGAGGCCTTAAATTGTATAAATGCATAATTATAAACTGTAATAAATGCAAAATAAAACAGACTACTATAAATGCCAGTCCTAAAACAGGAGGGATGTTTATTTATTTTTTGTACTGCCATTATCAAGAGAACCTGGAGGGACAGGGAAGAGATCTTAGAAAAACATTTAACATTTAAGCTGAGACTCAAAGTCTCAGTAGAAAAGAACCAGGCAAACTGTCCGGTGAAAATGATACAGAAAAAGGGAATGGTATGTTTAAAAAGTCCCTAAGATTTAAAGATTAACAGAAGATAAACTGAAGAAGTAAAAACACCAAATGGAAATGAAAGATAAATGAGAATAGCTTGCAAAAAGGCTTGTTGAGATATTTAAGGATCTGGAATTTGAAAGACTCTGAGCAGGGGAACAGGGAGATACAATTTATATTTCAAGAAAACCTCTCTGGTTGCTGTAGAAAACTGATAGAAAGCAAGAGCTGATTCTGAAATACAACACTCTTACAATGTTAATCTTAAGATTAATATACTAAACAAAGAAAGGTAAAACTGGAAGAAGAAAAAGATGAATTTGAGAGATTAAGAGGTGTAACTAACAATTTATCATTAAGATGAGGGAAAAAATTTGTGAAGGCTTGAGCAAATGACCTGGTGGACAATTTAGAGACTCACTAAACAAACATTTACTGAATGCCATTTATGTACCAGACACTGGAATAAAGAGGTACAAAAAAAGAAAAAAACATCAAAATACCCGCCATTATGGGTTGATATCCTGGAAGTTCAGAGACAGAGAAGATCAAGAGTTCAGTAATAAGTATGCCAAACTTTAGGTATCTATGAAACATGTAAGTGAAAAGGTCAAGCAGATACTGCAAATACATGTACATGATATATTGCACATGCAGGGAGTTAGTGTGACAATATATAAATGAGCTGGCTGAGGTAGCTTATGCCTACAATCTCAGCAACTTCTAAAGCTGAGGCACGAGGACAGCAAGTTCAAGGCCAAAGTCAGCAACTTGGTGACTCAACTCACCAAGTTGGAGTCTCAACTCTAAGCAACTTAGTCAGCAATTCTCTCAAAATAATAAATAAAAAAGGCTGGGTAGGGGCTGGGGCTGAGAGCCAGAGGGCATGCCTAGCACGTGAGGCACTGGGTTCAAATCCTTAGCATCACATAAAAAAAATAAACAAAATAAAGTCATGCTGCATATCTACAACTATCAAAAAAAAAAAAGGGCTATGTATGTGACTTAATGGTAAAATGCCTCTGGGTTCAATAGCTAGTACCAAAAAAATGTTTTTTGCACATTCACACACTTGTGTGTATGTGTACATGTGTATGTGTGTGTCTCTGTGTGTGTGTATATATATATATAAATGTATACATATAAATGAAAAAGTTAATGGAGTTTTCTACTTTTTTTTAGTTTGGTAATTTATTAACTTATTTAAAATTTCTACATATACATCAAGGCATTATATAGTACACAATACAAATACAGTGTTATATGTTAATTAAAGTTTTCTTTAAATCCTGGAGAAATTTTTTTAATTTAAGTTGCCACATTATAGCTTATTTTTAGCTTAAAATAAGTAAAATCTAATTTTTCTCATTTGTGAGAAATTTTTTGCTTTGCTCTGTGATCTTTATTAATCATACATAATAGCAATAATTATTTATCAACATTAAAAATCAAATATAAATGAACTAATTTTTTTAAAAAGTGTATACCACATTAAGCATTTAAATTTACCCTGGGTTTCATGCTCTTTAAATTTCTTATAGATGTACTGGATGCAGTGGTACATGCCTCTAATCCCAGCTGCTCAGGAGGCTGAGGAAGGAGGATTATAAATTCAAGGCCAGCCTTGCAACTTAGCAAGACTCTGTCTCAAAAATAAAAAATTTTCTAAAGCATTTTTATACGCAAGCGATGAAACAGCTGAAAGGGAAATGAGGAAAACAACTCCATTTGCAATAGCTTCAAAAAAAATAAAATATTGGGAATAAATCTAACCAAAGGGGTAAAAGATCTCTACAATGAAAACTATGAAACACTGAAGAAAGAAACTGAGGAAGACCTTAGAAGATGGAAAGATCTCCCATATTCTTGGATAGGCAGAATTAATATTGTCAAAATGGCCATACTACCAAAAGTGCTATACAGATTCAATGCAATTCCAATTAAAATCCCAATGATGTACCTCACAGAAATAGAGCAAGCAATCATGAAATTCATCTGGAAGAATAAGAAACCCAGAATAGCTAAAGCAATTCCTAGCAGGAAGAATGAAGCAGAGGGTATCGCAATATCAGAACTTCAACTATACTACAAAGCAATAGTAAAAAAACTGCATGGTATTGGCACCAAAATAGACAGGTAGATCAATGGTACAGAATAGAGGACATGGACACAAACCCAAATAAATACAATTTTCTCATACTAGACAAAGGTGCCAAAAATATGCAATGGAGAAAGATAGCCTCCTCAACAAATGGTACTGGGAAAACTGGAAGTCCATATGCAACAGAATGAAACTAAACCCCTATCTCTCACCCTGCACAAAAATCAACCCACAATAGATCAAGGACCTCGACATCAGACCAGAGTCCCTGCATCTTATAGAAGAAAAAGTAGGTCCAAATCTTCACCTTGTTGGCTTAGGATCAGACTTCCTTAACAGGACTCCCATAGCACAAGAAATAAAAGCTAGAATCAACCACTGGGATAGATTCAAACTAAATAGCTTTCTCTCAGCAAAGGAAACTATCAGCAATGCAAAGAGAGAGCCTACAGAGTGGGAGAATATCTTTGCCACTCATACTTCAGATAGAGCACTAATTTCCAGAACATACAAAGAACTCAAAAAACTCTACACCAACAATAAAAATAACTCAATCAACAAATGGGCTAAGGATATGAACAGACGCTTCACAGAAGATGATCTACAAACAATTAACAAACATGAAAAAATGTTCACCATCTTTAGTAATAAGAGAAATGCAAATTAAAACTGCACTAAGATTCCATCTCACCCCAATTAGAATGGCGATTATCAAGAATACAAGCAACAATAGGGTTGAAGAGGATGTGGGGAGAAAGGTACACTCATACATTGCTGGTGGGGCTGCAAATTAGTGCAGCCACTCTGGAAAGCAGTATGGAGATTCCTTAGAAAACTTGGAATGGACCCACTATTTGACCCAGCTATCCCACTCCTTGGCCTATACCCAAAGGACTTAAAATCAGCATACTGCAGAGATACAGCCACATCAATGTTCACAGCTGCTCAATTCACAATAGCCAGATTGTGGAACCAACCTAGATGTTCTTCAATTGATGAATGGATAAAGAAACTGTGATATGGAATATTACTCAGCTATAAAGAATAATAAAATTATGGCATTTGCAGGCAAATGGATGAATTTGGAGAATATCATGCTAAGTGAGATAAGCCAATCTCAAAAATCCAAAAGTTGAATGATCTCACTGATAAGCGGATGATGACACATAATGGGAGTTGGGAGGGGGAGGAAGGAGGGACTGTATAGAGGGAAAAGAGGGGTGGGGGAGAGGAAAAAATAACAGAAGGAATCAAACATCATTACCCTATGTAAATGTATGATTACGCAAATGGTATGCTGTTACTCCATGTACAAACAAACAACATGTATCCCATTCGTTTACAATAAAAATAAATAAATAAATAAATAAATAAATAAATAAATAAATAATAAAAAATTTTAAAAAGGCCTGGGATGTGGATCAGTGCTAGTGTTCCTGGGTTTCATCCCAGTACTGGGGAAAATTTTTTTTTTTCTTATAGGTGACCATCCTATTTCTTACAATGTATCAAATGGGGAGGGAGATTTTAGTCAGGGAGAATAAAGTGCAAGGACTCTGAGGAAGTACTTTTGTAGTGTTTGAGAAACAGAAGGGAAGCATTTACCTCCCATTCCTGCAACTCAGTGAGTAGGGAGACTGGTAGGAGATGAAAAGGGAGGACAGGATCAATTACACAGGGCTTTGCAAATTTACAAGGCCTTTGTTTTTTCACTCTGAGGTGGAAAAATGACTGAAAGGTTTTGACTAGTGAAATGATCTGAAGCCTTAAAAAGAAAAAAAAAAAATCACCCTGGCCAGGCACAGTGGCACACTCCCATTATCCCAGCAATTCAGGAGGCTGAGGCAGGAGGATCACAAGTTGGAGAGGAGCCTCAGCAAGACCCTGTCTCAAAATAAAAACTAAAAAGGGCTGGGAATGTGGCTTAGTGGTAAAGCACCACTGGGTTCATTTTCCAGTACAAAAAAAAAAAAAAAAAAAAAATCACCCTGCCACCGAGCTGAGAAACATTTTGATCTAATAATTGTTTATCATCCTAAACTCTCTTCTCTCAAACTCTACACAATGCAGTCAATCAGCAAAAGCTATCAACTTTACCTTCAAAACATGCAATCACCATTTCCGACTACTTCAACAGCTACTACATATGAATTATTTTTCTTTGGCTAAGAAATTGTGTTTTTAATGCTTTCACATACTCAAACTTGTTTAATCAAAGAAAAGTTTAAAATTTGACAAATGACAATTATTGTATTTATCAAACATTATCAAACAAATCCAAAGAAGTCAAAACTCCCTGAAATACATCCTGTAGTATAAAAAGCTCAAAGCTTTTAGAAAAGTTCAAAGCTGGTAGATTTTAAGGGATAATTTCAGAGGAGTAAATTTCACAATAGTATTCTGAAAACCAAAAACTTGAGCATTATTCTCTCATTGAAATGAATTTAAAGAAATAAAAGAACAATATTTGGGTATCATGAAGTGTTTTTCAAATTTTTCAATTATTTATTTACCTTAGGCCTACTAGATACCATCACCTAATGTTATATATCACTCATTTCATTCTGACAATAATTGTGTGAGATTAAATAACCAAATTTTAAAGATGAGCAAACAAGCTTGGAAGAGTGATTTAGTGCCAAGATTGTAAAGCTAGTAAATGGAAGAACTTGGAGCTGGGAGTGTAGTTCAGAGGTAGAGCGTGTGCTTACTATGTGCAAGGCCCCTGGGTTCAACCCCTGCACAACAAAAATTAAAATAAAATGAACGCAAGGCTCCTACTGGATATTTATCTGCAAAAAAAAAAAAAAAAAAAAAAAGGAACTCAATTACTTCATATCATACACAAAAATGAACTCGAATATACCACAGACCTAAATCTAAGATTAAAACTATAAAACTCCAAGAAGAAAATGTAAGAGAAAAATCTTAATGTTGTTATGTTAGGCAAAGATTTCTTAAATATGATACCAAAAGCATGATTCATAAAAGAAAAATCTGATAAACTGTACTTTATCAAAATTATAAACTTTTGTCCTTCAAAAGGTACCAAGATTAAGAAGCCAAAATGATACATGTGAGGTGACAGGAATGTTTAATGCCTTGATTTTATCATTATACAATACATACAAATGATATATTAAAACACCACACTTTATGCCATAAATATGAACAATTATTTTGTCAATTAAGAATAAAAATAAAACTGGACGCTGGGGCTGTAGCTCAGTGGCAGAGCATCTGCCTAGCATGTGTGAGGCACTGGGTTCGATCCTTAGCACCACATAAAAATAAAAAAGGCATTCTGTTCCTCTACAACTATAAAAACAAAATAAAATAAAACTGAAAAGAAGATGAAGACAAGTCACAGACTACTACAGATTTCCATGATAATATACTTTCCTAATATATTTCTGGCCATCACTCCTCAGCCTTATTTGCTGGCCTGATTTGGTCTATCAGCCCCTCAAATGCTGAATCTCCTTGGGTTTGGTCTTTTCCTACTCTAAATTCTATCCTTGGGTAACATACTGTACTTGCATATAATAAATTATATTACACTATAAGACTTTTAAGATGCTGACAGTAAATATGGAATTTGTTCAATATCTTGACAAAGTCTATTCCTCATCCTCCAGTCTTTCCAATTTCAGTGTCACCAGATGCTCAAGTCAAAAAACTGGCATTTATCCTGACAGTCTAGTTCCCTTTTTCCCAACCTTTAACCTAACATCAAAACTTGTGAATACCACACAGATAATATGCAATCACACCCAGTTCTCTCTACTTCCACTATCAAACTTGTCCAAAAAACCAACAATTCTTGCCCAGAATATAGCAGGTTTCTAATTTCTTTCTATATTTGCCTTATTTTCCTCTAGACCAATCGGTAGCCAGAAAGTTATTAAAAAAAAAAAATCAGTCTATGACATTCCCAAACTTAAAACCTTTGGATATTTTCTTATTTACTGCCCTTCAGAAATAAAGGACCCCAATTCCAATTAGAGCTTATACCCTATGTTCTGCAGTATGGTACAGTGGTGTTAAGGACACATACTACATAGTCGGAATGTACAAGCTCAGATCTCAGTTCTTTTGGACAAGGTGCTCTTTAATTTTTGTCTTCGGTGTAAACAGAAATTGTTAGAGTTCAATGAACGAATACATGAAAAGTATTTAGAACAGTACTTTACACATCACTGGTTCTTACTTTTTGTTCTTGTTAACTGTCCCTACTTATATCTAGCTTTATCATTTTCCACTCTGCTATGAGCAGAGCAGGGGCAAACAATAACAAAAAATATAAACACTGATACATGTGTGATTTATGTTTTAAGTCCTTTCAGTTTCTAAATATATCTTCCCTTCACTAGACCACAGTTCTATCTGGATCTCTCCTCCACCCAATTCGTGAATGACTCTATTCATTCTTCCCATGTCAATGTAAAGGCCATTTCCTCAGAGAGACATTTCCTAACCTCCTAGACTACGACAGTTCTCTCCGTCAAGTGCTCATACCCAGACTGTGAATCTCCTAACATTCACTGTAATACTAAGCTGTATTTTCTACTAGACCAGTCATTCCATAAGAATAAGAATCCTGTTTGGTATACCCTATATTGCTATGCCCTTAGCAAAATACCTAGAATATAAAAGTCATTCAATAAATATCTGTTGATTGAAAAATAATTAATATAGTTTTAATCAGGCAAATAAATAATAACATAAAGTACTGATGTTTTTCTTCAAATATCATTCAGACATCTCTTACAGTACTGGGACTGAACCCAGAGCCTTGCACGAGCCAGATAAACACTCTACCACTAAACTACATCTCCAGATCTCTTCTTTTTGAGACAGCGTTTTGATTAAGTTGTCAAGGTTGGTCTCAAACTTGCCATCATTCCTGCCTCAGCTTCCAAGGAGCTGGGATCATAGGAGTGCAGCACCACACCAGGATTTCATGCTGCTTTTACTACTTAAAAAATAATCACTATAAATATTCAACCATGTAATTTGCTTTCCAAAGGTAAAAGGCTAAGCAGTGTCTTATCAATTTTAAGATGATTTATATTAGGGCTGGGAATATAGCTCAATGGCAGAGGACTTGCTTAGCAAGAGGAGGCCCTAGGTTTAATTCCCAGCACCATGCCCCTCCCCGCAAAAAAGGTGTTTTGAATTAAACCAACTAAATCATTAATGTTATATAAGTCACTGAGCTCACACAAAAAAATCTAGATTCCCTTTGAAAACACATCAAAAAAATCTGAACTATGTTAAGGCTAGGGATGAACTCTTAAAACATGCTAAATAAAAGAAGTCAGTTTCAAAAGACAATACAGTGTATAATTCCATTTATATGGAATGTTCAAAAAAGGCAAATCTATAGAGATAAAAAAGAGATTAGTGGTTACTCACTGCTAGGGTTGTGATGGAAAATAACTGTTACCAGGTAATGTGATGACGTGTTCTAAAATTATATAGCAGCAATGACTACATAACTATGAATACAGGGCTGGGGAAATGGCTGAGTTGGTAAAGTGCCTGCCTTGCAAGCATAGGGCCCTGGGTTCGATCCCCAGCAGTGCAAAAAAAAAAAAAAAAAAAAGGAAACTATGAATACACAAATAAAAACCACTGAATTGTACAGTTGTATACCATACGAATTATATTTCAAAGCCATTCAAAAAATTTCTGGCAGATCAAAATAAAGCATCTTATAAAAGGAATATCTTTACTACTTTGCATAAAAGCATATATAGAGTGGTAGTAGTCCTCTGAAAACCATTTCCAATTAATAGATTTTAATATGGCTAGTTTATTTGACATATAACACATCCACACAACTGGCTATCCATTTAACAAAAGCAAAGTTGGGCCCATACATTTATGTTATAAACAAAAGTAATTCTCTCATGGATTTAAAACTATATACAAAAGTAAAAGTACTTGAGGAATATTTGTTAACATTTCTATAATTATAGTGGAGACACCCTTTGTAAACAAATCAGGCAACTAAAATCAAAAGAAAACACTGACAAATTTTGCTATAGTAAAGTACTGTATTTCCGAATGGCAAGACACTATAAACAAAAATCAAAGAGAAAAAAACACAGAAAAGAAGAAAAGACAGTAAATATGAAAAAGGATTAACTCTAAGATACAAAGTTATTTTATATACTAATAAATAAGAAAAGATATACAAAATATATATACAGGCAATTTCAAGAGATAGAAATAATCAGCAAAAATATAAAAAGATGTACCACCTCACTAACAGTGAGGGAGACAAACTACTGCACTAAAGATGTAGTTCAGTGGTAAAGCGCCTGCCTAGCATTCAGGAAGCCCTCTCAGTACCAAAATAAATAAATAAAAATAAAAACATATTTTTCATTCATGAGTTCAGCTAAAATTTCAGACTAACAGCGATTAATCCTGGCAAGGTGTGTGTAAAAGGCAGTAACAGCCACCACCATTTTGGAAAGTAATAGTTATAGGACCTATTATACTTTTAAATTTTATATATTCTGACTCCAAAATAATCTGACTTTTGAGACTACCATAGAGGAAAAATATATATTTATATGTATATACATAAATACCTATGTCTCCTCTTTTTCACTTTTGTGGTGCTAGGGATCAAACCCAGAGCTTTCAGCATGCTAGGTAAGTTTTCTACCACTGAGCTACATCTCAGCCCCTATACCTATTTTCACGTTAAAAAAAAAAAAAAGCATAATCTCATATTTATAAAGAGCAGGAAAGACCCATATGTATTGCACTCACACAGGAAAAAAGTATGGATGATTACATAAATATTGGTTATTTGAAGGAGAAAGGTTTGAAAGATATATACATGTATATAAAATTTTCAATTATATTACAGAATTTACATTAGTTTATAATTAAAAATCCATAAAAACTATTTTTAAAAGATCTGAAGAAGAGAGAGCATACAGAGTGGGAGAATATCTTTGCTACTCATACTTCAGATACAGCGCTAATTTCCAGAATCTACAAAGAACTCAAAAAACTCTACACCAAGAATACAAATAATCCAATCAACAAATGGGCTAAGGAAATGAACAGACACTTCACAGAAGATGTACAAGCAATCAACAGATATATCAAAAAATGTTCATCATCTCTAGTAATAAGAGAAATGCAAATCAAAATTACCCTAAGATTCCATCTCACCCCAATTAGAATGGCGATTATCAAGAACACAAGCAACAATAGGTGTTGGCGAGGATGTGGGGAAAAAGGTACACTCATACATTGCTGGTGGGGTTGCAAATTAGTGCAGCCACTCTGGAAAGCAGTATGGAGATTCCTCAGAAAGCTTGAAATGGAACCACCATTTGACCCAGCTATCCCACTCCTCGGCCTATACCCAAAGAACTTAAAATCAGCATACTACAGAGATACAGCCACATCAATGTTCATAGCTGCTCAATTCAGCATAGCCAGATTGTGGAACCAACCGAGATGCCCTTCAGTTGATGAATGGATAAAGAAACTGTGGCATATATATACAATGGAATATTACTCTGCCATGAAGAATGATAAAATTATGGCATTTGCAGGCAAATGGATGAAATTGGAGGATATCATGCTAAGTGAGATAAGCCAATCTCAAAAAACTAAAGGACGAATGATCTCGCTGATAAGCGGATGAGGACATATAATGGGGGGTAGGAGGGGTTAGGGTTAGAGATAAGGAAGGTGGTAAGAATGGAGGAAGGAAGGACTGTATAGAGGGAAAAGAGGGGTGGGAGGGGTGGGAGGGGTGGGGGGTAAGGGAAAAAAATAACAATGAATCAAACAACATCGCCCTATGTAAATTTATGATTTTTAATTAAAAAAATCTGAAATATATGTACCTATCATATATGCACCTTTCAAAATTTTATTTTGTTTATATCTATGTGAAATTGGGAAATATAACTCAATTACTTCTGAATAAACTTTTTAACATCATTCTATTAAGAAAAAAATAACAATGTTACGCAGTGTCATTTATTATCCCAGCAAGTCAGGAGGCTGAGGCAGGGGGATCACAAGTTCAAGCCAGCCTCAGCAACTTATCTAGACCCTGTCTCAAAATTTAAAAATGAAAAGGGTTGGGGAATGTAACTATGTACTGCATCTGTGTTTTCCATTCCCACCAACACAAAAAAGAGAAAAAAAGGACAAGTTGAATTTTATAAAAAATAAGACATCATCAAATGATTCCATGAATTTGCACTTTTTTTTTTTTTTTTTTTTTTTTTGGTGCTGGGGATCCAACCCAGGGCCTTGTGCTTGAGAGGCGAGCACTCTACCAACTGAACTATCTCCCCAGGCCAACTCCATGAATTTTATAAAAAAAAAAAGACATCCAAAAGCTCCATCAAGGAGCTGGGGCTTGCCTACCACATGTGAGGCAGTGGGTTCAATCCTCAGCACCAAATAAAAATAAATAAAATAAAGGTATTTTTAAAAAGGCTCCACCAAGAATGAAAAGGCAAGTCACACATTGGATGGTGATATACACAATGCATACATCTGAGGAAGGAATTACTTTCAGAATATATATTAAGAGCAGGCACTTCACAAAGAGGATGTCTAATGTTCAAAAATGATGCTCCAAATCACCAATCCTCAGGGAAATGCAAATCAAACTACAATGATCACCCACAGAATGACTAAAATGAAAAAAAACAATACTATCAAATGTTAAGTAATGTGAAGAAACACCTATACATTCCTAGTTATAAACTGGCAATATCTATTAAAGATAAAAATAGGCAGGCAACTCCTACTGGGTACCCTCTTGCCCTTATCTCTTTTCTCACGTGAATAAATCCAACTCTTTTACACTATAAATAAATAAATAAGCTTACCCTGTGGACCAGCAATCTCGTAGGTACATGCTCAAGAGAAATTAGTGCATATTGTTCACCAAAAGAGGGAAAATGGCCAGCTGAGACTTCACAGCATCATCCTGAATTTTGTCTCTGAAGATGGGGAGGTGTACTCCCTAAGCAGACAGATACTAAGCACAATATACAAGTCATGCACGTATAAATGAATCCTGTCTCGAATCCAGAAACAAAACTAAAGAGTAGGCAGGATCTCAGAGCTTTGTTTAAGCAGTCTGAATCCTGCCATGGGATCTAGGTTTGGATTTAGAAAAGGCATTCATAAAGGTATATGGAGTACAGCTAATGAGGACAGGCAACTACAGGCAGGAAGTCAGTAAGAGTAGGACATAGATGAATGATTACACTCTGCTGCCATTTTACCAATTCTGGAGAAAAATCACTCCCCTTATACTCTCAACTACCTGCCACTCTATGAGGGATGGAATTCAGTTGTTGCTTTAACTGATAATTGTCCAGAAATACTGTTTTACCATAATGGCAAAGGGGAAAGGTAGATAATAATCCAGAAAAGATCTGTTTAACCACCTCTAAGTACTACCCTTCCTTACATGAGTTTAGTCTCATCTTTAAGAGCAGTTACCAGTTGAAGAAAAGATGAAACTGTCATTCCATAACTTTCATGAAGATACTTGTGAAACAAATAATACTGGCCTATAACCAAATTTGCCAGTGAATCTCCTTGAATCATATACCAAAAAAATTTTGTGCAGGTGTTTACTTTCTGGGAAAGGATACAAAGATTTTATCATATTCCTAATGAGGCCTGTGACTACCCATCACCACACGAAATATGGAGTTGATATCTTCGGTCTTTAAGGCCAGCTTCTAAAGTGGCCTTAAAATGGAACACTTAAAAAACAAGGATTGCCCTTTTTAAATCACCTAGTTCTAAGTCGCAATGAACAGTTTCTGAACTTTTGTGGCACAGATTCATCTAGAAATATTTCTAGAAATTATCTGAACCCTAAATACTATCTTAATTGTCTCAGTTCTACTTAAGACGACTGCCTCCAAACTATTCAGAAATTTTTTGGTAGTGTTATTTAAAGTTACCCAGGAAAGGATACAAAGGTTTCTTTTCACTTACCTGGAAGAGAACTAATTCTCTAAACCACCCAACTGACAGTTCTGGCTCTGATTTAAGAAAAAGAAATCATAGATCCTAATTCCCTAATGAGTTCTACAAAACAAGAAGAGGTGAGAGAAACACTGGAGAATATGTTGTTACCAGAAATGTGTCCCCTCAATGTTCTAGAATAATTTCTCTTCCTAAATTGACAGGGTTCAAAACTGCCAGTCTCTTATACATAGTGCCAATTCAACAAATGGCTCCTTCATTTTCCTAAAATTCAAGGTGAACTGGCAAGTATGAGGTAGTGTATGCAAATAAGAGCTACTCTATGAAGATATCTGATAGGCTTTTTCTGTTTTTGCAGTACTGGGAATTGAACCCAGGGGTGTGCTACAAATGAGCTTCATCTCCAGCCCTTATTTTAATTTGAGACAGGGTCTTGCTAAGTTGCCCAGGCTAGCCTTGAACTTGTGATCCTCCTGCACCAGTCTTCAGAGTAGGTGGGATTACAAGTACAAGCCATTGCACCCAGCTTCTGATAGGTTTTTTGAATCATCAATAACAAATGACCTATATACTGTGACTGCCTTTGACTGTTATTTCTATTCATTTTAATTTCTAATACCTTAAATACATTTAAACAGATTCTTATCCACAATGGGAAAATGTATCCTGAAATACACAGTCAACCTAAACTATACTAAGGCCCTAATATTTATAAGCACAGTATCTTATAAAGGTATTCTAGATATTATACATGTTAACTCATTAGGTCCACATATAAAAACTGAATTATTTAAAGCTTGAAAATTCTAAATGATGGACTGAGAAATTAGGAGGCAGCATGGTCTGTATATTTTCAAAACCAGAAGTGGTTATTATGTTAATGGGTAAAGTGCTTCATATGCTTTGATATCTCATTCACTATTTTATAAACTGGTTTTTTTTTTTTTTTTTTTTTTTTAATGTTATGGAGATCTCCACAATGGATTTCTAGGAAGGCATTAACCAACCACCCTAACCAGAGTAATCAAGCAGAAATTAGTCAATCAGGTTGATTTCATATTAAAAAAAAAAAAAAAAAAGTTTTGATTGCTGAGACAAAACTATTTGGCATACAGTTTACTTGTCTCCTTTTTATTTTAGTCTCTACATCTACATCTTGACTAATTATTTATTAGGTTTTCTTAGCCAGGAAGGTATTGTTCCTAAAATTATCAAATTCTCTTCTCGTCCTAGTAGCCTTGATAAGATTCAAGTGTCAAGAACACCACACAACTCAGTCTTAGGAACTTTATCTCTTCCCAATCTATACTCACTCTCCAGATAATCACTATGTCTCATGGCTCTAAATAGTGTCACTATACTAATCAACTCCCAAATTTATATTTGTCCTGACTTTTAAGACCTGTACACCCAATTACCTCCACAGTATCTCAACTGCCTATTCAGTAGCTCATTCCTAAACACTTAATAGAAATCTTAGACTAGTTAACCAAATTCTTAATTTTTGCACTCCCCACAACTTGCTTTTACCAGTATTCATCTCACTAAATGGTATCTAACTGTTCAGGACTGAATAAGGCCTCTCTTGCTCAAACCCCACAACCAATCCATCAATTATCATCTTCACTACTTTCAAAACAGTTTCTAAATCCACCTCACTAAACAACATCCTAGGTTCAACCCCACAATCATCTTTTGCCTCAACCATCACAACACCTTGGTGCAAAACTCTCATTTCTCAAAGTTTATACATTAGATCAAGTCACTTACTATCCTGGTCAAAATCTCCTGAGAGCATCTTATCAAACCTAGAACAGCCAGGCATGATAGCATATGCTTCAAGTCCCAACTAATCAGGAGGATCACCTGAGCTCATGAGTTTGAGACCAACCTGGCAACAAATATAAAGAGACCCCATCTCTAAAACAAATGAGCAAAACAAATCTAAAAGAAAACACTAAACACCTAGGCAAGTCTTTAAGTCCTGCATTATCTAGACTCTGGTTACTGACCCTACCTATCTTCTATCATTCTTTACCACCATACTTACCATGTTAGTTCTTTTCTATTCTTTGAATAATCAAACACATTCCTGTCTCAGAACTTATGCCCTAATAATTGTTCAGGGTCCTTCATATCACATCTGCCCAAATATCAACTCCTCAGAGAATTTCACTAATTACATAACATATCTTTACCTTCTTTACATTTACTTGACAATACTTATCAATAAATTGCTATAATATGCATTTATTTAACATCTCGTACTCATTAGAAAGCAAGAACCATGAGGACAGAGATTTTAATGTTTTATTCACTGTTGGATCCCCTAGGACTAACAGCACTTGGCACAATGTAAGTACACAATCAATAGTGAATGAATGAATGAATATTTCTTCTGTCACAAGGCACAGGAGGAAAAAATGCTAGTTTTTATTTGAATAGAAGACTTAAACCACTACATCCCAAAAGAATAACTGTCCAGTGAACTACCAGACTAAACACAGGGACACAGTAAGGATTCCTCTAAGAGGAAGAGATGTTCAACCCAAAATTCATCTGCTCTAGCATAACAATAAGCATATCCCAGGACATTCCTTCAGGGATCCAAATCTGCTTGAATCACTTATAGTACGATAGTTATCAGTAAATTACAACAGTCCTCTAAGATTCTGCATTGGAAAAGGAATTAATTAAAACGCCCAAATTATGAAGTTCCTGAAATAAAGCAGCAAACTTAATTGCTTCATCAGCCTACAATCAACTCTGGAACAAAATAAGCACTCAATAAACACATGGTGGTCTTTTTTCTGAATCAGATAAGGTGATTTTTTTTTTTTAGAAGATAATACACTAATCTTCTTTAAAAAAAAAAAAAAAAAAAAAGGAAAACACTTATAATCTTTAAAAAGAGAACTGTCAAAACCAACCCAATTTAGTTTAAAGACTTCAGGTTTTCCACCCAAGGAAAATTTACATAGTAAGACATATCCCTGTACACTTTCAAAACACATACTAGATTTGATCAGAAGGTAAAAAGATAAACAAATAAAAACCACACAAAAGCCTAGGCTAGAGTTAAGTGAAAAAATACAAAATTAGAATTTACATGTGAGGAAAATAAGATTAAAACGTACACTAAAAATCCAGAATTAGAAAAAGTACACATACATGTAAGGAGAATGTTTATATACACTTTCATAAATGTATTTACATATTCTTAGAACGAATAGAAAAATAAATACTAGGGAAGTAATCTGCTTTGATAAATTCTCTTTTTAGGAAACAAAAGAAATAACTAAAATAGCAAATATGCACTAAGGGTACACGACATATGTTATACAAAGCACTTTAAACCATTATCCCACATGATCTTTCAACGACTCTATGCTATAAATATTATAATCATCACCATCATTTTACAGTCAGGGAAATCAAAGATCACAAGTCTCTGCTCAAGATTACACAGTTAATAAATTAGCAAAACTGAGATCTAAGCTTAGTCAATCTGATTTCAGAATCTGTAATCTTAATCACCACTTGGGATTTTCAACAAATGAAAGGGAAATATGCCAATGTAGAGGTAGAGATGTGTTCTATGCAAACAACTAATCATATATTTTCCATTTAACTACATACCTATTAAAATCAAGGCCTTATTAACTAAAATGTTGAGGAAATGGGGCATATTCCTGTAAAAATTTCCTGAATAAAATGAAGTATTTTCTTAATTTTCATCTTTGCTAGAAATTACCTTTAATTGTAACAATATACTGTTTTTGTTGAGTGAAATAGTCCAACATCTTTTCATCTTTATTTGGTAGAAATCTCAGTACAAAGACACAGGAAATCATAAAAAGGGCTGAAAGTATACCACTGATACAAATTTACAGCAAACTCATCTGTTATGTTACATTCATTTTATACATTCACAAATTTCTTCATCTAAGAATGTCCTTCTTAAGCCTTACTAAATAACTCTGAATTATCCTTTAACCCCTGAATCTTTAATTTGTAGGAAGCTATTTTAACCTCTCCTTTGTCCCCTCAGATTTAATAACTTTCTCTCCTTTTCACTTTGAACAGATTATTATACTGTAGTATAATGTTTTAAAATGTTAAATGTTTAAAATGTTAAAAGAAAAGAAAAAGAAAGAAAGAAAGAAAGAAAAAAAAGAAAGAAAGAAAGAAAAAGAAAAAAGAAAGAAAGAAAAAATCATTACCATCTTTTTCCCTACCACCAAGCAGAAATGGGCATGGAGGAAGCACTGGAAAAATTCTAAATTGACTGAATAAATGAACACATAAATAAATGAACAAGTGGAAGGAATTTCTTGTTTTCATTTGTTTTTTGCCCTAATTAAAGACTGAATAACTCATGAGTTCTGTGCAATATAGTTGTTAGTGTAATTTTGTTTTTTTCAAGTAACAATATAAGTTTAAAAAATGCATTACATCACATTAGTTAAATGGTCAACATTATTTTGATTTAAATTTATTTTTAACTGATTAAAACTACAAGAGGGCTGGAGTTGTGGCTCAGTGTACAGGAGCGCTTGGCTATCATGTGTGAAGCACTGGGTTCAATTCTCAGCACGACATAAAAATAAGTAAAAAATAAAAGGTATTGTATCTATCTATATCTGAAGAATTAAAAAATTTAAAAAAAAAGCTCAGGAAATGTTTGTTAAAGTGAACAAAATCCTGACTTTTTTCCCTTAAAAAATCAAACACATACACACAAATATAATTAACTTAAATCTCTAACTCATGGTTTAAAAAGTGATCGCCCTTTAACTTCCTACCTTGTGTTATCATTAAGTCAGATAAAATATCTACTTGTTTGAGATTTGTATCCCCAATCTTCTTTGAAGATCTTAATGCTCTATAATGTTTAATTAGTAATCATTACATATGATTGATTCACTTCCCCTCCCCTATTTTCTCAGATATCAGTTATGAGTTTCTTCTACAAAGACAACCTTTTAAATTCTCTCCATTCTGCCCTGTTAGGCTTATGTTAGCAAATATTTAAACTCTGGAGCTTTCATTTTCAGTAGTGCTGAATTTAAGTAACCTTATTTTAAAGATTGTCTACTCCACAATTCAAATGTTGTTTACACCAAGAAACCAGAACATAGCTACTTTATAATCTGACACACAACTTCTCTATAATCTTAGGGCAAATAAAAGTGTTTGAGAAAAGTGATTTGGTATTAAATGCAGAAAACAGATTGGACAAAATGTAAAACCAGAAGATTACATAAAAGACTCGTGACTTATTTACTATGGCACTATGCTGTAAGATACGACCAAAATTAAGAAAAATTTACTGCTAATGGAACTCACACTCATTTGACCTATAATACAAGTATCAGCTTTTTAAGAAAAGCTATCTAAATTCTACAAGCAACCACTTAAAATTACATTTTTTATTCATCTTCATAACAGTAGTATATACTTTGTTTTCTATAGTATTTCTGCTCATCATGTCATCAGTGACATGGTTTCTCAGGTATGCAATACAGGCAAAGGTATAAATTTTCAAAGGCCCACAACTGAAATTTCAAAATTCAAAACAACATAAATTTCATTCCAATTGACCTGAAACCAATTTCAGCCCTCATTCAGCATCATCAGTGTCACCTGATTTCTTTTTGGTAACTAGATCCTACGAGTAAATCAGGAGGAAATAAAAACTAGACAATGTTTTACCATTTTGTCATTACAACTAAAAAAAAAAACTTACAAAAACAGTAATAATCATTATTTCTCCCTTGCATTTGAAAAAAATATGCTTTTCTGACTAACAGGAACTAACTACTAATCTTTTAATACAACATCTAAAAGTAGGTATGGTGAATTTCTGTTCCTCATTTCTTCTTAGTTTGAAGAATTCCCTATCAACAAGTAATAGACATTAGAAGTAGGTGGTATAAGTGTAGTTCCAACTATCATCCTATAAATTATTTTAAAACTTACAGAACCTAACCATTTTAAGAGTAAAAAACAAGTGGCTGGGGTTTGGCTCAGTGCCTAGCATGTGTGAGGCACTGGCTCAATTCTCAGCCCACATATAAATAAATGAATAAACAAAGATCTATCAACATCTAAAAAAAAGAAACGTTTTTAAAAAAGAATAAAAGAACATATACACTGAAGTACTCAGATAAAATTATATGTCTGGAAGGTTGCTCTAAAATAAGCGAAGAGGCAGAAGAGGGAATAAGGCTAATAGATTTGGATATAGTGTGAAAACTGTTGATAATGTTGAAGCAAGAAGATAAGTACATGAGAGCTCATATACTATTCTATTACGCATGGCTGAAATCCTGCCAATATTTAAAATGAACAGAAATTCAATTGATAAAAAGTATATTCAAATCCTGTCATTAATTTGCATTATGTCTGAAGGCAAATGACTAAAAACTATTAAGTGGAAAAACAACTAAAAATAGTTCATAGATTCTTCAAACATGAAAAACTTAAGGGATCAGTGAAAGAAATACAATTCTGAAATGCCAACAAGATTATGAGTTAGCCTGGTACACACCTGTAATCTCATCTACTAGGGAGACTAAGGCAATAAGACAACTTAGCAAGACAAAGTCGTTGGGACAGTGAAGGTACTTAGCCAAGAAATTTAAGAGGGAAAAAAATATAATAAAGTTCAGTGATAAATTTTTAGTATAATTTTTGATACCAGTATAAAAAGTGGATTCTGTAAATTACGATATTGCTGTGTTTATGGGAAGAAAGCTCAAAATTTTGGGGCTCTGGTTTGTCTTTAGAACCCTGCATGCGGTCCACAAGGGGCACTGCTGGTCAGTACCTGAGTTGAAACAATTTATATCTGGGAAAGGTGGGCAAAGCATGTTTCCTCTGTTGCAGAATAAAGCCCTGCTTCCTGAAAAAATAAAAAATAAAAATAAATATAACCTAAAAGGGATGGGGATGTGGCTCAGTGGCAGAACACTTGCCTAGCATGTGTCAGGCCACAGGTTCCATGCCCAGTACTTGGATGGGGGGTGGAACTGGTGGCAGAATTGTGTATTAACACTGCAGAAATAAGTTTGGGAACAAAAGATAAAATTTTAGTTCTCTATCTGGATCACCATTTTTAATTTTTTTAAAATTTCAACATGCTCAAATACTACCACAGAATCTTTCACCTTAACACTATACTGCTAAATAAAACTTTTTTTTAAAAGTGTGGGGATAGGGGAACTCAAACAAGATCTGAAATATAACTTAGTTTTATTTCATTACAGTTTAAATTCCTGAAATTATTATGCATAATTTGTGACTGTGATTATGTTCATTTTCTAATGTGGCGTTTTTCATCAGATCCTCAGAAGTACATGTGAACCCCCCAAAAACTAAGAACCACTAAAATAGCATATCAGTGCATTTCAAAGGAACACAATGCAGTTGACTTAGTTCAAGCATTCTTCCCTCTATTCCACAGAGGGGATCCTTACTATGAAATTAGTCTTTCGAAGAATTCTTTTCAACCCAGCCAAAAGTTCCAATATCCAGAAGTACATATATCAACAAATTCCAAGTCCCAAAAACAGTTTACTCATAAATGCAAAAGAAAATGCCAAAGGCACACTCTACTACAAACTGGATGTCCTGAATTTTTAAATACTCTCAAACTTCCATAGTAAATTGTCTAGAAGAGCTAAATTACCTCCAAACTTGTAAGACTTTTTTTTTTTTTTTTTTTTTTTTGGAGGCACTGGGACATGCTAGACAAATGCTCTACATTGAGCTACATCCCAGTCCTTTTTATTTTTTGAGAAAGGGTCTTGTTAAAATGGCCCAGGTTGACTCTTACTTGTAATCCTTCTGTGTCAGCTTCCCCACCAGCTGAGGTTACAGGTTTGCACCACAGTGACCAGCTCTGAATAGACTTTTAAAGATTTTCTGCTTTCAATTCCACAGATTTGTCTGCTCATTCAACTCAGTGTATATGACTGTCAGACATCTACCCTCATATGCATGCAAGCTATTCCAACCAATGGCATCTTCATTATTCTCCTCAAAGGCAGGAACCACTTATTGAATAAACTCAATATATGTTGAATGAATGCAAGATGATACACTGTCTGGTTGAAGTAGCTCAGTGGCACAGACCTCTACATCGTTCAGTCCCGAGTACCAAAAAATAAACTGTCAGCACCCATGAAGCTGTTCTGGTACATGTTAGGCTGTGAAAGCCTTCCTTCCCTCAAACATACAAGCTAAAGTGTCAGAAATGTTCTTTCTCCATAAACACATAAATAATATACTCATGGCTACCATTTCATACGGTTTAGACTGAAAAGGAAAAACCTAATTCCATATATATTGTTTGACACTATTAGACCATCCAACCAGTCATATATTCCCCTATTTTTCCAATATACTCATATTTATCAAGATCTCTGGAGGGATTATGATATAGTGAATATATTATTGGATCAGTAGTCAAAACTATGAGAGTTATATTCCCAATTTTGTTACCAATTTAACAAGTGACCTTGGAAAGCTACTTTTATGCTTCATCTCCTATTCTGTAAAATGAGAGAAAAGAGTCCACCATTTTCACAGAAGTTTATGATCACAAACTGAAAGCATTCTAAATATAAATGCCTTATACTAATATAAAGTGCTACTATAAACCCATGTCAACAAAAAAAGGTCACCCATTCTTTATAGTCTTATAGTAAAATTCTGTTAAAGATGTTTACATTTACTTACACAATTCACTCTATTTAAAGGCAAAACTAAACAGGCACAGTATTGCAGGCGTGTAATCCCAGCGAACTCAGGAAGCGAGGCAGAAGGATCACAAGGTTCAAGGCCTGGCCCGGTAACTTATGGAAATTGTGTCAAAATAAAATATAAAATATAGCCAGGGATGGGGCCCAGTGGTAGAACGTCACTCTTCAATACCTAGTACCCTACCAATCAATCAATCAAAAGGCACAAAACACTACTCCTAAAACCACAACTGGCCATGCCAAGTTTCTCCACTCCCTGACCCCCCACATATGTGCTATACTGTCTAGAATAATGCCCTAACTGTTCTTTCCTGACAAGTAATTAGGTACTCCCAATAACTAAAACACACACACACACTTATCAATCTGAAAGGAACATCCCAACATTTACTTGAAAAATAAGCTAACTTAGAAGGGGAACTCCATTACACTTCCAGAAATACAAGCAAACTCTTCGGGAACTCTTTCCATCCTTGCATACACACACAAACACAGCCGCTATACACCAACAGACCATCTGTCTTCTAAACCAAAAACATCTCTTTCCATGTACAAACTAACCAGTTACATTTACTAAACTTCTAACAGTGAGACCATTCTGTCATTCCAACATACAGTTCAGCGTGTCAGGGACACCCCAGACCGTGTCATACAGGTAAATTACCTCTGAAGATCATCTATCTTCCTTGCCAGTTTTGCCTCTTAAACAAGCACAAACTGGACTATAGGAGATGCTCCAAACATGCCTATATACACAAACCTGTCAGGGGCACGGGCGACTCCGCCTCCACTTGCTTACTTTCCCGCCCCCTCCCTCAAACCAGGAGCCCGCCTGTCAGGGACACCCCTTCACCCCCGCCTGGAGGGACTTCCCAGTAAGCTCAGGGTCCCCTTCTCTACTCTCCCCTCCCCCATCCTTACCACCGCTCTCCTGGAGATCCAGGTCCGGGAGATGACAGTAGATCCCAGGAAGCCAAGGGCTGAGTCGCTGAGAGAGTACTTAGGCCCCGAGGCCTGCCCAAACCGTTCTACTCACCGTGTCAGAGGCCGAGGCCGAGAACGATGAGAGTGCAGGGAAGTGGGGAAGAGGGGGTGGCCGCCAGGCGCCTCCGCTTCCCTTAGTCCAAAGCGGATCTCTCCCGCTTGTCAGGAGGCGGCCAGAGGGTAAGCGGAGTGGCGGAAAAGCGAGAGAGGAGAAGGAAAAGGCGTAGGGCCAAAGGGGGAAAACTGAGGGGAGGCGGGTCCCGCAACGAGAAGGGGATCGTCTCCCCCTCCGCAAAGCGAACCCAAAATGGCGGCTGGAGCGGCGGCAGCGGCAGAGCGGCGGCGGCGGCGGCGGCAGCTCCTAAGTAGGGAGTGAGCGAGCGAAGGGCGCCTCGTGCCCCCCCCCCACGCCTCCCACTCCTCCTTCCTCTCGCTCTCCCCACCGCTCCCCCCAAACCTGACTCCAGCCGCGGAGCGCGCACGCCCGTCGGCACGCGTTTGAGTGTATCTGGTCTCGTCGTTCGCGGCTCCCACCAACCACCACCTCGGCCGCCCAGCGCGCCTGCCAGCCCTTACGCGCTCGCTCAGGGGCGCCTTCTCCCACAACCCCTGGCCCCTGTCAAGCCGGCTGTGGCGCAGGCCCTCACGCGTACCTTCAGCGGCGCGAGCCCAGGCCTCCTCCTCCTCCTCCTCCACCTCCTCTTCTTTCCTCCCCCCCTTCCCCGCCCCCACGGCCACCAACCGCCGCCACGGCCGCCGCCGCCGCCGCCTCCTCCTCCGGCCCCCCCCACCCTCCACCCCTCGCGCGTGCGCCTCCCACAATCCCCCCCGCGGGACTGTTCCATTCTTAGCCACAAAGACAGGGGAGAAAAAGGAAAAGCAAAAATAGGTAGAGGTTGCTCTTAAGACTAGATTATTCGAGAAGCGGGCAGTAACCTACGAAACTACCTACTTCCCTGGGCTCCTCGGCGCGGCGCCGAGGATTGCTGATAACTTACTTCTTCTGCCCATCGTGAGCGGGTCGGAGGCGGCCTAGCGCCCCTCTGCTGGCGGGTGATTGGAGGCCGCGGCGACTGCGCGTTGAGTAGCTTCCTGCTGTACGACCTGAGGTTTCTTTGCACTTGCGGGACCAGCGCTTCGGTTGCTAGTACTGGGTATCAGTCGCCGCGTGAGGGGAACTGATCTTCGGTTCACGATTCACGGTGAGGCAAACGACCACAGGGGGTTTAGCTAAGCGCGAAAGGAGCCAAACTCGAAACCTTTTGAGGTACAGAGTGAGACCAGTAGGGCCGGAGCCCTTCCTGGAAGGGGCTTCCTCTCCAGCTTGTTGCCAATCTAGAGTCCAAGAAAACCGGCGCGATGGTCTGCTTGTTGTTGATGTTGTTCTTAACCCAGTTTAGACTTCTCGTTATTTCTCGTAACTACGTATACGCTACGTTTTTGTGCCTTATACATATTCCTCGAAAATTGTGCATCTTCAGTTACTTTAGCCTGGTATAAGAGGATAAGAAACTGTTTCTAAATCAGTTCTGGACATGATCTTCCATGTTTGTGTGCCCCTCAGTAAGTTATTAATTATTTTGTTTCTTATGAAAAGAACATAAAATAGCTAAACTTCAAATATACCTTCAGGGTTGGTGTGCGAAATAGTAAGATAATATATGTAAAATACAAGTAGCTCCTAGGCACAGGGAAAGTACAGAGTATTATTATGTTATATTTTACAGTGCTGTTGATAAGGTTTGTGGGGTAATTGGTAGTTTGTGTTTCATCCTTTCAAATCGTTAATAAAATAATGTACAAGGCCTGTCGGATTCTGTGTCTATCGATTACTTGTTTCTCAAAACTGCACTGATGTTTACTAATTCGATTTAGAAGACTTATGGACTAAAAATCCACTTGTAATCCCAAAGTTTAATTTAGTATTTTTTAGTTTCACTCAAAATAAATTAGGAGACCAATCAACGAGGGTTTTCCTTCCTTTTACATTTGTGACTCTTAGAGATCCAGGGAATAATGCCAGTCAAACTCCGAAGTTCAAATAACCTTAATTTTTCCCCCTTATCAATATTTGGATCAGATTTTGTTTGCTTGTTTTGTTCTTTTAAGATAAATGAGAAATCAACCTTAATTACTTCATTATATATTTTTCCTAGACAATCTTAGCTGATTCATGGAACCCACCTAAACTTAGACTCATTTTATTTATTTTATATTTAAATATATTGTGCCACCGACAGCTTTATTTGAAGACAGAGACTGTGTCTAACTACTTTGCATGCTTTTATCGTCTATTGCAAACAAGTCATGGAAATATTAAAATAAAAGATAGTAAAATACCAGAGAGAATGAGAACTAATGTTGGTGGGAATGTAATGCCAAAAGAACATATTTTCCTGTTTAATCCTTATAATAAGCAACCTTTGAGATCAATAATCCTGTCCCCATTTTAGAGATGAGGAAACCTGAGGACTCACAAAATCAAGTAATTTGGTCTTTAGGCTTTAGTTATCCTGGCTTTTAAAAACCTGACTTTTTCACCATA
Source organism: Sciurus vulgaris (assembly GCF_902686455.1). Lineage (NCBI taxonomy): Eukaryota > Metazoa > Chordata > Mammalia > Rodentia > Sciuridae > Sciurus > Sciurus vulgaris. Next base: position 116,678,385 of record NC_136461.1, read on the forward strand.
CCTCATTGCCTTTATAGTGAAATTTCTTATTAACGGCATAATTGCAGTTGATATAGAGGGAAAAAATAATGGGATCACCAGATTTTTTTTTTTTTTTTAAGTTTATGGTCTCTGGATCAGTAGCTTTCAGTAATTGTACTGATTCATGAATTGTCAGCTAAGTACAAGTAAGGAATCTCAGTATTTCAAATTAAAATACATCTTAAATGCAAAATAAAATGACCTCATTGAATAAATTAACCTTGAATTATTTGAACCTAGAAACAGAGAAGACATAGTAGTTTCCTCAAGTGTGTCCACATTCTAATCCCAGGAATCTGAATATAAATCTAGTTCCCTGGAACTAGATTACATGACAAGAGGGAAATCAGGATGTGGATGGAATTAAGGTTGCTAATCAGCTGATCTTAAAATAAGAAGATTATCCTGGATTACCCAACTAGTTCTGCTGTAATTACAAATCCATAAAGATGGAAGAGGGAAACCAAAGAGCCGTGGCAGAAAGCTATAATGTAAGAGAAACTCCAAACCAGCCAATGCAGATTTTGAAAATGAAAGGGATCCAGGAGCCAAGCAGCCTTCAGAAACTAGAAGAGACAAGAAAAAAAAAAGGCTCTGTGTCTAGACTCTCTAGGAAGGAATGCAACACTACTACACTTTTATTTTGAATTTATGAACAACAGAACTATAAGGTAAATTTTGTTGTTTTACACCACTAAATTTGTGGTAATTTGTTACAGGAGCAACAGGAAACTAATACGTTATGGTAGCCAAATCATGGCTATCCTCCAAAATAGTCTGCCTTGGATTGTGGATTTCTTATTTAAATGAGGTTTAACTGAAATTTCTTCAAAGTGATAGACTATTAGCATAGCTGCCTGGGTTTCCAATATTTCCTTACTGCTCTGCTCCTGGCATCCGTCCTCAAGCTGTAAATAGGCAACTGGGCTTTTTTTGCTTTGGGCCTTGCACATGCTAAGCAAGCTCTGCCACTGAGCTAAATTCCCAACCCCACAACTGTGCTTTTATACTGATGTACTGCAGTGGTGTTAGCTAAGCTGCCCTCAGACTTGCTCATTAAAATAGAAATAAATATTTATTTCATGGTGCTTCCTTGCTGAGATGTTGTCTAAGTGCAGTATAAATAAACAAGAAAACTTCTTTGATGTTAACTTTGTAAATAAGATTTCAAATGTTTAAAGAATGAGTTATGGTCTGAGGTTGTGGCTCAGTGATAGAGCAAAAATTTTTTAAAAAAGAAAGAATGAAATATGGTCAGGGTTGACTATATAATGATAAATTATGGGTAAATACTATGTAGGCATAAGAGTATGTAAATAACATTTTTTTAACAGAGGAAGAAATTTGAAATTTTTGTTTGGGTACCAAGGTTTTACTCATGATTTAGATGATTGCCTACAAAGAAGACATATTGCCCCAGCCTGCCTAGATTCAAGGCTTAGCATTTTACTTTGTAGCTATGTAAATTTGGCAAAGACTTAATACTAATTGTAAACTGTAATTTATAAATCACTAAACCTTTAGAACAATCCTATATTTAGATATTAACATTATCTTCATTTTATAAATGGAGACGCAGACACACAAAGTTTAAGAAACTTGGTCAAGGTCACACAGCTATTAAGTGGAAAAGCCAGGTTTCAAATCCCAACAGTAATCATTCTGTTGCGGTTGCTCCTTGTCTTCTTGTCTGTAAACTGGAGATAATAACAGCACCCTACGCTGTGGGATTGTTGTAAAGATAAAAATAACTAATTCATATAAAACAGAACAGTGACTGGCACATAAAAGGTGTTCAGTAAATGTTAACTGTTGCTATCATAGTTATTTAATATTTTTGGAGTCCTTGGAGGTTTTTCCCCCATGTGCTTTAGAAACTGGAAGAAGTCAAAAGAGAGATTCTTGAGGCAGGCTTTGAACTTGGGATCCTCCTGCCTCAACCTCCTAAGCTGCTGGAATTATAGGCTAGGGCCACTGTGTCCAGCTTTCCTGCATTTACTAAACACAGCCTTTTATCTGTTTTATATGTTGGGTATCATAATTCTTAACTTGGTAGCTTTTTTCTATTTGAAGAAAAAAGTCTGGGAATCACGTCTCTAATACCTTGGTTTTCTAGGTAGGAAACTTGTTCTTCAAAACAGGACTTTTACAAGCTTATAACAATGTCTTTTTTGTTGTTTGTTTGTTTTTTGTGGTGCTGGGGATTTGAACCCAGGGCTTTATACTTGCGAGGCAAACACTCTATCAACCGAGCCATATCCCCAGCCCACAATGTCTTTCCTTTTCCTGTACAGAATCTTAAGTGAAAGTTATTTGTCTTAGAAACCAAATGATTATCAAACCTTCTCAGAATAGATTTAGATGTGGTGTTAGTCTAGGGCCTCACTGTTTTTATATATTTTCAACCTCACCCTAACACAGTTTGTATTGAGGATTTCTACATATAGAAGTAAATTCATACAGAATATTAGTTCTTCAAGATTCACTCCCAAAGGACTTAAAAATCAGCATACTACAGAGATACAGCCACATCAATGTTCATAGCTACTCAATTCAGAATAGCCAGATTGTGGAACCAACCTAGATGTCCTTCAATTAATGAATGGATAAAGAAACTGTGAGATATATATATATATATATATATATATACACACACACGATGGAATATTACTCAGCCATAAAGAATGATAAAATTATGGCATTTGCAGGCAAATGGATGAAATTGGAGAATATCATGTTAAGTGAGATAAGCCAATCTCAAAAAACAAAGGACAAATGATATTGCTAATAAGTGAATGATGACACATAATGGGGGGTGGGAGGGGTTAGTGTTAGGGTTAGAATTAGGGTTAGGGAGGGGGGCAAGAATGGAGGAAGGAAGGACTGTATAGAGGGAAAAGAGGGGTGGGAGGGATGGGGGAAGGGAAAAAATAACAGAATGAATCAAACAACATTACCCTATATAAATTTATGGTTACACAAATGGTATGCTTTTACACCAGGTACAAACAGAGAAACAACATGTATGCCATTTGTTTACAATAAAAATAAATAAATAAAAATAAAAAATTTTAAAAAAGATTCACTGGCATTTTATAGACTTTTTAAAATTTACTTAGATATTAGTAATATGTTTCATAACTGAAGAAGTACAAGAACCACATCCCCAGCCCTTTTTTGTATTATATTAGAGACAGGGTCTTGCTGAGTTGCTGAGGTTGACTTTGAACTCTTGATCCTTCTGCCTCAGCCCATATGCGCCCAGCCTCACTAAATTTTTGAGACCAGTCTTGGATCTGTAAGCCTACTTCCAAGTTCTGGAAAGACAAGCATGTGTGCCCATCATCAAATTGTTTTAGGCTATCTTTTTCTTTCCTGTTTTGTTGTTATTGGTTTTGAATACTGGGGATTGAACCCTGGTGCGCTTTATCACTGAACTACATCCCTAGACCTATTTATTTCCAGTTTTGGCACAGGATCTTGCTAAATTTACCAGGCTGACCTCAAAATTGCAATCCTCCTACTTAAACTTCCTGAGTCACTGGGATTATAGGCACGTGCCACTGCACCCAGCTTCTTTTGGTCTTTATGCATCTCTTCAGAATCATAATCTACATTCAGAACCATTATCTATGTAATACAGTTGGATTGCAATTATATAGATATGTCAATGAGCCCTGCAATTCTGGGATATTAACACTGAGCATGTGTGTGCTTAATATACCTTTTGTGGAGGATTTAGGAACCTCTGAAATACAATCTGCAGTTGAATGCTAGGTTCAATTTGTTGAGGAATATCCAGAATATTCTTTAGCCTAGGAAGCAATCATAATCCCGTGTATTTCCTTCCTTCTTGATTTACACATTAGAAGAGATCTTATGCTTACATTATCACTTACATCCTTATCAGCATTGTAAACTAGGTGTGTATCATTTCTAGCAAAAACACCTAGAGGTACAGAACTGAGAACTTGAAGTTTACAATGTTGAAGTTTAGCATAAGTATGTTTCAGAACTCCTTTACTTCTGTAGCCCTAATTTTCCTGTTGGAATCCAAACTTGGGGAAATAAATATTTTAAAGATTAGAAAATTCAACATTACAATTTTTTTTTTCTATTTGAAGTTATGAAAGCAATGAGATTAGTCTTATGAGTGAAATTTTTCCTATAGGATTCAGATTTAGAACAATCTTAACTCATCCTCAGTACTATTGACATTTGGGAATGGGTCATTCTTTGTTGTGAGGGACGCTCTTGTACATTGTAGAATGTTTAGCAGCTTCCCTGGCCTCTACTTACTAGATACCAGTAGGACACCCCCCTCCCATTCTGCAGTTTCAACAATCAGAAATGTATCTAGACATTCATTGCCAAATGTTCTAGGGAGGGAAACCCTAAATCACCCTAGCTCAGGACCACTAATTTAAATTGAAAATTACTATCAGAGGGAATTGGTCTGGGTTTAATAGAAGAACTAAATCATGACAGACTAATATATCCTTCTTGTTAGAGTTCCTAGAATGGCAGATAAAAATAATTTAATTACTTGTATTTGTCTTCATTAAAGTAAAACACTTGACCATCTTTCCCTATGGCATTTTGGAGAAATGTGTACTGAATGTTTAATTGATTAAACTAACCATACCCAAAGACTATGTGTTAGTTAAATGGTTTGAAATTCTCTTAACCATTGACAACCTATGCAGAGGTTCTCAGGACTCTACACTAGAATGAGCTGAGGAACTTTAAAACCTGAGGCATGGTTCACACTCCAGCGATAATGATTTATCTGGTCTGAGATACAATCTCAGCATCAGAATTTTTAAACCATACCTGGGTGTAACTAATATATGCCACAGTTGTGAACCACTGATCTAGGCTATGCTGCAGAACTCTTAGGTATCACTGTCTGTTTAATAGTTGTATGACTGACTTGAATGAGATCCTTGAGAATATATTTTTCAAATTTATAATTTTCACAAAATTGGTGGTAGATTTAGAAAAACAAAAAGACCTCCATATGTGAGATCTTGGATTATATTCTGTAACAAAAAGCTGAGAAAAATCCAAATAAAGCCTGTGGTTTAGTTAATAGTATTGTACCAATGTTAATTTATTATTTCTGGTAATTTTGTGTGGTCATGTAAGATGTTAGTTAACATTGGGGAAGCTAAATAATGAGCTTAAGGAAGTTCCTTGTACTGTCATTTCAACTATAAGATTGTGTTTCTATGTGTGTGTGTGTAGTACTAGGGATTGAATCCATGGTTGCTCTGCCACTGAGCTACATCCCCGGCCCTTTTAATTTTGAGTCAGAGTCTCACTAAATTGTCTAGCCTGACCTCAAATTTGTGATCCTCTTGCCTCCACCTCATAAGTATCTGGGATTACGGGCTGTGCCACCACATATGCCTTAGTTTAATTTTTTTTTTTTTTAATTAAAAAAATGTTTTTAACTAATTTTAAATGGTTGACAGCTCTCTGTGTGGTTCAAGATTTTTAACAGTCTGTGGGGCTGGAGGTATATATGTCAGTGCTTACTTAAGTCCTTGGGTTTAATTCTCAGTATCACCAAGAAGAAAAAAGAAAAAAAAAATTTTAATGGTATGTAATCATATAAAAGAAGCCAAATCCTCTTGGATGCTGAACAGGTAGGAAATTGTAACCATTCCATATTTGATTTAAATTTTTATCAAAACAACTTTTTTCCCCCCTGCTACTAGGTATTGAACTCAGGGCCTTGTGCCTGGTAGGCAAGCATACCACCGCTAAGCTGCATCCCCAGCCCCCCAGAACAGCTTTTAGTTGTCTAACTTTAGAAATAAATGTTCAAAACCATAACTTATAAAAATTCTATAACCAAAATTTCAGCAAACTGAAATAAGATTCATAATTATTTAAATGAAGTTCTTAACTCAGTTGTTCTTTGCTAAGATCACTTTCAACATACAGCTACACACAAATGAAGGAGTGAGGTTGCCTAGAGGAAACACAGTACAGTGATGCAGACTGTGGGCTTTTGAGCCCAGTTACCATATGCAACATAATAAAAATACGTATATTGGTCACTACCCCCTGGTTCCTGACACAGTTTCTAAAAACCCTTCTAGTATTCTGAGTGATAGGGGTGCCTGGAGCAATTTTTGTTCCAGTATTGACCTTTGATCTAGTTCCTGAATCCCTTAGAAGTTCCTGAATGATAGGGATATCTTTTGTTTTAATGAGATGACTTGTTGGAGTCCTGGATAGATTCAAGATGGTGGCTGGTCACCAGAAAAAGCAACCATGATTAGAATTTTCAACCCCATTGCCCACATGGGGCTGTAAAAGATTGAGTTAATGATCATTCGTGCCTACATGACAAAGCCTCCATACAAATCTAAACTAGTAGGGGTAGGAGCTTCCGGATTAGCAAAAGTATTCACTTGCCAGGAATGCACCTCAAATTCCAGAGCTACAAAAGCTCTTGCACCTAGGACCTTTGTGCACGTCATCTAGTTGTTCATTTGTACATTTCATCATATCCTTTGTAATAAACCAGAATACATAAGTATTTTTTCCCTTGATTTCTCTGAGTCATTTTAGCAAATTATCAAACTTGAAGAAGGGTCCTGGCATGTGACCAAATCAGTCAGAAGCATGGGTAACCTTGGAACCCATTGTTTGTGATTGTCTTCTGAAGAAGAATAAAGCTCTTAACTTGTGGGATCTGAAGGTAAATAGTATCAACACTAAGTTAGGATAGAACATCTAATTGATATCCAGAGAATTGGAGAATTGCTTGGTTTGGAAAACCCATACATTTGGTGTCAGAAATGTTAGAAGTAGAGGAAACAATTTTTCTTTTATTGTGTTTACATCTACACTTCTATCCTAATCGTACCACGCTTTTCATGTCAGAAAATTTGTGATTTTGTAGTTCTTTCCATAGAGAGGCAAAGTCTGTTTTCCACCCCTTCTATGTGGAATGGCCTGGCAAAGCGGTTTCAATAGAAGAATAAAAGTGTTACTCTACTACTTTGGAGCCTAGACTTCGAGGAGTTAAGTCATTCAACTCTATTGAACCTTTTAATTTGTCACTGCTGTGCGAACAAGTTTAGGCCACACAGCTAGAGGATGAAAGACAATATGGAGTAAAATCATTCATTCTAGTGGAGGCCAGCCTAAACCAGTCCAGCAGAGAGCCAAGTAAGCCCAGGCCAAAGAATTAACCAGCTAACCTTTAACTGTAAACTTGTACACAATAATAAATAGTTAATTGCTTTAACTTTCCGAGTTCACTGTGGCTTCTTATACAGCAGTCACTAAAACAGTGCTTCAGAGGATACTGTAACAAAATTAAGTATGTAAGATATATTGCATTGGCACATTAATCAATTTGTTAACTGCTACTATTGTTACAATCTTTTTTTTTTTTTTTTTAAGGAAAGTGGGTGTGGGTTTTTTTTTTTAAGTTGTTAATGGACCTTTATTTTATTCTTTATTTATATGTAGGGCTGAGGATCGAACCCAGTGCTCACAATGCTAGGCAAGTCTACTGAGCCACAACCCCAGCCCCGTTATATCTTCTAATATGACTGACTAGCAACATTTTTAAATCACAGATTTTATTAAGATATAATTAACATACCATAAAATACTCCCTTTTCTAAGTATATTCGCAGATTGTTCAGCCATTCCCACTACCTAATTTTAGGACATTTTTGCCTAGATTTGTATGCATATGCATGTGCGTGTGCAATGCTGGGAATTGAACTCGGGACTTGTGCATGCTAGGCAAGTGCTCTACCACTGATTGACATCCCCAGCTCTTAAACCATTATCACCCCAGAAGAATGATGGCAGCAGTCACTCCTCATTTCTCCCTCCCTCAGCCTTTGGCAGTCACTGTTGGATTATATGATAATAAGCTGATTTTGGATTTCATGATTTCCAATATTTCATATAATTGGAATCATACTATATGTCTTCTTCATTGACTAACTTCTTTTTCTTTGTTTTTAGGGTTATTCATGTCATAACACATATCAGAACTCTATTTTTTGTTATTGCCGAATAACATTTCATTGTATGGCCAAATCAGATTATGTTCATCAGTTGACGAACATTTGGGTTATTTCCCCCCTTTCTGGCTAATATGAATAACTGCTGTGAGCATTTGGGCACAGGTTTTGTATATGCATATTTTTCATTTCTCTTATATAACCAGAGTGGACTTGCAAGGTCATATGGTTACTCCATTTTTACCTTTTGAGAAACTGCCAAACTTTCCAAAGTGGCCTGCACTGTTTTGCAATCCCAACAGCAATATAAAAGGATCCCAGTTTTTTCCAGATCCTTCCTAACACTTGTCTGTCCTTCTTATTTTAGCCATCCTAGTGGGTGTGAAGTTGTATCTCATGTTTTTTATTTGCATTTTCCTAAAGACTAATATTGAGGATTTTTGCATGTGCTTATTGACCATTTTATGTTTACATTGGAGAAATACCTTGCAAGTGCTTATGTTTTCTTCTAATTAATAAATTATAAGGGTTCTTTATATATTATAGATATAAGTTCTTAGATGTGTGATTTCCACATATTTTCTCCTGTTCCATTTTCTTTTTTTGGTACTGGGGATTGAACTCAGGGGCACTTGACCTCTGAGCCACATCCCCAGCCTGATTTTGCATTTTATTTAGAGATAAGGTCTCACTGAGTTGCTTAGTACCTTGCTTTTTGCTGAGTCTGGCTTTGAACTCGTAATCCTCCTGCCTCAGCCTCCTGAGGTGATGGGACTACAGGTGTGTGCCACTACTCCCTGGCACTATTCCATTTTCTTGATGATACCTTTTGGAGCATGAGATTTTTGTTGTTTTTAAAGCATTAAAGTTTATACATAGTAATTGGATTCATCGCAACAAAATTATACGTGCATTGAATTTTATTTCAGCTTCTGGTTCCCTGATTTCTCTCCTCTCCTCCTTTCATTCTCCCTCTTCTGATCTTCCTTTTGCTCATCTATTTTTTCAATTGGTTCTTTCTACTTAGATAGAAAGGTGGGATTTTCTGTGGTGTATTTATATATGCATATAGCAGGATTTTTTAAAATTCATTCCACATTTTTTCTCCTTTCCTATCCTTCCTCCCTCCCTTCCCTCTTGATCTCCTTCTACTCTACTGGTCATCCCAATATCTTTATGATATACTATCCTTCCCTCCTCCTTTTTCTTATTTTGCTCTAACTTCCACATATGAAAGAAAACATTCAACCCTTCATTTTCTCAGACTGGCTTATTTTACTTAGCATGGTGGTCTCCATTTCCATTCATTTGTCAGCACATGCCATAAATTCATTATTCTTCATGACTAAGTAAACCTTTTATTATTATTTTTATATAAATGCACGTTTATATATGTGTATATATATATAGAGAGAGAGAGAGAGATCACATTTTCTTAATCTATTCATTATTGATGGGTATCTGAGTTGATTCCATAATTTGGTTATTGTGAATTTTAATATTTATGAAATTTAATGGTATATTTTTACTTTTGGTCCCTTGTGCTTTTTGTGTTGTATTTAAGAAACCATTGCATGACCTAAGATCATGAAGATTTTCTCCTGTGATTTTTTTTTAAAGAATTACAATAGTTTTACATGAAAGTAATCTATTTTGAGAGGTTTTTTTGTTTTTTGTTTTTATGTAAAATAATTATTTTCATTGTTTTGTGCGTGGATATCCAGTTGTCCCAGCATCATTTGTTGAAAAAGACTATTTTTTCCCTGTTGAATTCCTAGCAGCCATGTTGAAAATCAGTTGAAAGTGAGGTGTTTATTTCTTGGACTATTCCTTTAATCTATAGTAATGTAGATTAGACATACATGATCTACACATATATTTCAGTACCACATTATCTTAATTGCTGGAGCTACATAGTAAATTTTGAGGGTTTGTGAACCCTCCAACTTTATTTTTCCTCAAGAGTGGGCTATTCTAAGGCTGGGCATAGTGGCACACACCTGTAATCCCAGTGGCTCGGGAGGTTGAGGCAGGAGGATCGAGAGTTCAAAGCCAGCCTCATCTAAAGCAAGGCACTAAACTCAGTGAGACCCTGTCTCTAAATAAAATACAAAATAGAGCTAGGGATGTGACTCAGTGATTGAGGGTCCCTGAGTTCAATCCCTGGACCCGCCCCGCAACACACATGCACACACACAAAAGATTGGGCTATTATAGGTCCGTTGCATTTCCATATAAATTTTGAGATCAACTTGACAATTTTAATTAAAATGTTTCCTGAGATTTTAGTAAGTAGCAATTTTATTTTTTTAAGAAGAGATGATTTTAGTAAAATGTGTTCTCATGAAACAGTGGCATGATGGTTACAAAAGAAAATGTAAAACCTAAAATTAGGAGGATAGATCATTTCTTAAGTGGATTGAGATAATATAGATAGTAGACTTATATAGCATAATTATTACTTTAAGTTAAGAAGCTGAAGACATTTACCCAGCAACAGAAAAAAACCAGGACATGACTACCTTCAATATTTGAAAAGTTGTCATGTAGAAGATAACTTATAAAACCCAAGAGAAAGGGCCTAGGTTGTGGCTCAGTGGTGGAGAACTTGCCTAGCATGTGTGAGGCACTAGGTTCAATTCTCAGCATCACATATAAATAAATAAGTTAAAATAAGGTCCATCAACAACTAAAAAATATTTAAAAAAACAAACAAACAAAGCCAGTCTCAGCAACTTAGGCAATTAGTTGCTAAGTTAGTGAAAAATCCTGTTTCAAAATAAAAAAGAAAAAGGACTGGAGATGTGGCTCAGTGGTTGAGCACCCCTCCCCACAGAAAGAAAGAAACAGGATGTATGATAAACAATTTGTCATTATCTCATAACAATATTATTAGGTAAATATTATCCCCAGGTGAAAATAAGTATGGGTAGATTACATAACTTCTCAAAGATAGTTTTAGAGTTGAAAGCTATAATTGACTCTAAAGGCTTTCTTTCCCATTAACCGTGGTATATACTATGCCATCCATCATCAATGCCTTATCATTTCTAGTGATGAGTAACTCACCAAGCAGTTTTTAAACAGCTTTCACTGTATATATTCTCACAATGTGAGGTGAAATGTCTCCTTGTAGCTTTCATTTACTGTCATAGTCTTTCTCTTGGGTTTTTTTGTTTGTTTAGTTGTAGATGGACACAATACCTTTATTTTGTTTATAAAATAAAAGCAGTAAAAACTCTTGTGCTCTATAAATAAGTCTTCAAACAATATGAAGACCAAAAGTAGAAATCTGCCCAATTATCATAGAATTAGTGGCTTCAGCCTTTTTCAGGCTAAGCTCTGATTTGTTTATGCCCTGGAAAATAGAAGGAGCAAATTCTTCTCTTTTGCATTCATTTGGTTTGTCAATAGGATTTTTTCTGCTTGTAGGGTTTTTGTTTGTTTGTTTGTTTGTTTGTTTTTGCTCATAGGTATTTTAAATAACATTGAAAAATGTTGTTGTTCTAGATTATCTGCTTTGGGATCAGATTTTTTTATATTCTTCCTTCCCTGCTGTATATAATACAAGATCTTTTCTGTTCAAAACAGTGAGGAAATATTAAAGAATTTAAGCAAGACTTCAGTGAAGAAAATGGGTTAGAGATGTTCAAGTTTAAGACTAGTAGATCTGTTGTTTGTAATTTATGTAACAAGATCATAGTGTCCCAGAATGAAAAGCTGTATACATTTTCCTAACCAGCATTTCCATAATGTCTATAAATAACCAGAATAGTAGTAATCCAGTGACCACTGGCATACCTATAGGAAGATGTGGCATCAGACTGGAAGTATAGCTTACTCACACAGCACTTGCCCAGCACATATAGGGACCTGAGTTAAATCCACAGAACCATAAAACAAAGAAGTGACCTCTAGACCATGTTGCTCCACTCTTGTCTCCAGGACTTAAATCCCCTCCAGAACCCATAGCTTTTGCATAGTAGTATTGTTCCATGGAGCACTGGGAAGACCTCAGGATCAGAGTTGGGCTGATCATATGTTTTTAGAATGATTAGTTTAGGACTAGGGAGAGTTGAGATTGGGTGGGAAATCACCTGCTATGTAAGGTCGGAACTGGCATAGAATGAGCAAGTTACAGTGCAAGGGGAATAGTGCTAAAGGCACAGGAGTTGAGGGTAGTTGACATGGTGGAGAATTAAGATTTGAAGTGAAGAAACTTGAGGTTGTAAAAGATATGCATTGGCTGATACCTGGCACCATGTAGAGATGAGTGTTGGGTAGTGCTGGACATTGAGTGTTTGTTTTGGTGATTACCAAGACTGCCCTCAGGTTCTGTGATTTGTAGGAGTACTCAGAAACCAGCATATAGTTATATGTATGACTGTGATTTATTAGCATGAAAGGATACAAAGCAAAATCAACACAGGGAAAGGCACATGGAATGAAGTCTGAAAGAAACCAAGCATAAGCCTCCAAGAGCCCTTTCCCAACGGAATCACAAAGAATACACATAATTGCTCTAGTAATAAGTTGTGCCAACACATGTGAAATGTTGTATACTGGGAAAGCCTATTAGAAACTCAGTGCCCAGATTTTTTACTGGGGATTGGTTGTGTAGGCCTCATCTGTTTAACATGTACCACAATTCTAGACTTCCTAAATTCCCAGCAGGAAAGCAGATATTCAGTATAAACCAATAGCTTTCATAAACTCTTAGCCAGTTGTCAGCTTGTGGGGTGGTGATCCTGAAATCTTAAGTTCCTGAATATCATCTAAGGGCCAACCTTGCGGCTAGCAATCTCAGACCTGCTAGGTCAACTCTTTTCTGCATTGTATTGGTGGGCATTGGGCAGTTGTCTGCACTGAAGACATTTGTAAGGCAAAAAAATTAAGGACAACAGATTAACAAGCAGAGTAGATGGGGCCTAAGCCAACCTGGGGGCCTAGGCAGAGGTTCATGCTGGGCTTGGACACAGAAAGATACCACCTTACTCCATAGCAGTAGCCCCTTGTGATCTAAGAGAATGGTATATACCATTTGTTCAATAAAGGGATGCCAAGGCTAAGTAAATTTGGGAAACAGTATAAAATGAACTCTATTACAGTTTTTCCCCAACACTTGTTAATGTGCTAATATGTATTGTAATTAATCAAGAAATAACTTTGTATCACTTTTCAAGTTTCTTCAGCCATAGAACTTGGGTGCCTTTTATAGGACTAGTTGGTAACTTATTTTGGGAACTGCTTCTTCAGGCCTCTTGTTCTCAGAAGCAGCAAAGGAGCCCTGGAATAAACAGATAAAGAACAAGGCAGTCCCTAGGGACCATACATATTTTTCACCACTGTGTACTCTGTGTAGTATAGGCATGCAGAAGCACATCATTATATGTTTCTTGACTGAAAAAATTAAAGAATCCTTGTCATCCTTATTAAAAAGGAAACTCGAAAACTAAAAGGAGGTAAAACTCAAAGAAGTTTGTGACTTTTTTGACTCCATTAGAAGTTCTATTAGTTCAGGGACTATTAACAGTTTGTTCACCATTGTATTCACCGTGGTGCTTGGTACACAGTAACTTGACTTTGTTACAGTTTTTTTTTTTTTTTTTTTTTTTTTTTTTCCCTGTTTTGTTTTTTGTTTTCCAAGAGGAGATTGAATCCATGGATGCTCTGCCACTGAGCTATACCCTGGTCCTTTTTAGTTTTTTATTTTGGAAACTGGGTCTCGCTAAGTTTCTGAGGGGCCTGCTAACATGCTGAGGCTGGCCTTGAGTTGCAATCCTCCTGCCTCAGCCTCCTGAAGTAACTAGGATTGTAGGCATGCAACACTGTGCCCAGCCTGTTGTTGCTTAAGAATTTGGTCATAATGAAAAGTGGAATGATTAGGCAAAATGAACTAACTACCTAAAATAATTTATTCTATCAGTACTACATATTACAAGTTGCATTTAAGTACATAATCTCCACTTAACTGTGGTTTTGCTTTCTGGCAATTTCAGTCACCCAAGTTAAACCATGGTCCAAAAAATCTTAAAAATTATAAAAATAAACAGTTTGCATGTTTTAAATTGCAATGCCACTCTGAGTAACTTGTGAAATTTTCTGCTGTCCTAATCAATCCCTCTGACCAGTATATCCAAACTATCATACTAGTACTTGTGCTCCCCACCCATCATTCACATAGTAACCATCTCAGTTTATCAGACCAAATGTCATGGTTGGAGTGCTTGTGTCCAGGCGGTGCACATTTTACTTAGTAACAGTCCCAAAGTGGTAAGAGTAGTGATGCTAGCAATTCAGGATGTACCAAAGAAAAGCTAAGCTGTAAGGGGCTTCCTTTATGTGAAAATACAGTAAGATTGAGTTTTGTTTTGTTTTGGTTTTTTTTGGGGGTGGGGGTGGTGCCTAGAGATTGAATCCATTGTCTATACATGCTAGGCAAGTAGTCTACAACTAACCTTGCTCCCAATACCACAATAAGATATTTTGAGAGGGAGAGAGGCTACATTCACATAACTTATTACAGTATATTGTTATAATTGGTTCTGTTTAATTATTAGTTGTTAATCTCTTACTATGCCTAATTTATGAATTGAACATTATCATAGGTATGTACATATAAGCAAAAAATAGTATCTATATGGTTTAGTACTTGTGGTTTCAGGCATCCACTTGAGGCTTCATACAACATTCCCCATGTAAAAGAGGTGGAGGACATATTGCATTGCACCTCAGTGGAAGAGAAACTTGCCCAGCATGTGCAAAGCCCTGTGTTCATCCCCAGCAACACACACACATATACACACAAATATTTTGTCTCCCAAAAGATTAAGGTGTTTAGATTTAAAATTTCCAACACAAGAAAAGGATAAGTATAATATACATAACATAAAATAATAAAATACTCATTTATCCATTATCCAGTGTTAATAGATCATTACCAATTTCTTTGTGCATACTGCCCCCAACTGTTTCCCTTTCCTCCCTCCCTAAGAGTACCCATTATTTTAACTATTTTTCATCCATACTTTCACTTGTTTCAGTTTTACTGCATAAAATAATGAACTTTATTGTATTGAAATTATATCATGCTTGATTGATAATTCTCATAATGCACATGTATGTGTTTTTCTAGAATAAATACCAAGAAGTAGAATATCAGGTTTCCAGAGTTATACATTTCATCTTTGCAAAGGTATCCCGAATACTTTTTCAGGGTATTTTTATTTATTCTCCCAGTGGCAGTGTATTGAAATTTCCCTGTGCTTCTCAGGCTCTTTAACTTTGCTGTTGTCCGACTTTTTCAGTTTTCCATGGTGGTGATTGTGAATGGCATCTCGTTTTCGTGATTTTAGTTTGCATCTCCCTGATATGTAATGAGATTGAAAATTTCATTGGTTTATTAGCCATTGACATTTTCTTTTCTGGGAATAACTGTTCATGGTCCTTTGCCCATTTTCCTGTGCATATTCTAGATATTATCCATTGTCGTTTTTGCATGTTTCAGATATCTTTTCCCAGTTTTGGCTTACCTTTTTACTTATTTTTTTAAGAGCGCAGGAACAATGCTGAATGGAATAACAAGGCTTATCTCCAGGTTCCAGAAGGTAAGTCCTAACAGACCTGAACACTTTATGCAGACGACCTGTAGGTAGATTTCTTTGGTTTTAGATGGACTTCATTATATCCAGAACAAATCTCTGGAGAACTTCAGCTGACTAGTGTTTTAATTTACAAGTATGCACTCAAAAGAACAGGCGAAATTCCAATTTTCTACCCCATGAATTTCACTGCCAGTGCCCTAAGTTTTTAAGTAACAGATCTTGGTAGAATAGTTGTACATGAGAATTTACCATGTAATAGGTAAACGTTTTCAAAAAACATGGTTAGGTTTAATTGCACTTATCCATATTAACTTTATTATTCCTTATTGGATTAATGATTATCTCCCTTAAGGAAGTATCTAACAGAAAAAACAAGTTGCCAGTTGGGATCTGTAGAATCTAATAGTAGAATGAAACCCTACAATTGGGGGTGGGGGGGGTGATAATCTGTTGGTTTACTTCTTTCATTTATTACCATATACTTTTTCAGTAACTTTTATATGGCAGGTACTCAGAATTCTAAAATGGCTCATTTCACTATTATAGTTACTATTTGGGGAGCTTTTCATTAAGTGCTTTTATTTTATCATCATGAGCAACCCTGAAGTAGATAATATCACTGTTTCAAATATGTAGAAACTAAGAATTTGAATGTCTACGTAACTTACCTAAAAATTGCCTGTGAAATTATAAAGCCTAGACTAGATACCAGGTCCTGTCTGACTTAAAAGCTTGTGACCTAATCGTGGGGCCATATTGCATTCTAATGGTCCACATACTCCGAACCTCACAGTCCAGTAGCAGATTCAATGAATAAATAACTTGTATGGTATGGTACTATTGTAGCACCCAGGAGGAGCACCTAACCTGGATTAGTTCAGTTCAGAGGAAATCCTCCCAGAGCTAAATCCTGAGGATGAAAATGAGCCAGAAAAGCTGGGTCATTTTCATCAGATCATGTAATTACAGATTAGATTCCCTAGAAAAAGAGCCCTTCCTCCTGTATATTTTTTTTCCTACTCCCTCCCTCCAACCCAGGATTTATGAAAAAGTGTATATACTTGACAAATAGCCGATTATTATAAAATGAAATAAAAGCAAAGATCAACAGCAGAATGGATTCATTGTCACAGCTGAATATTACAAGGCTAAAATTTCTTCCTTAATACCAGACAAGAAACACTTGAAGACCAGGGTGTAACAAGATGTTGGAGAAAATAATTTTGTCAGTGTTTCAGTTTGGTTCAGGTTGACCTTACAGATTGACCCATGGATGCTGCTGTTCTTGCAGGAACTACATGATGTGCATTCTAGAACTGTGGCAGAGGCAATTATACATTTTGTTAATCATCAGATTACTGTAGAAATAGCACCACCATGTTGCCCTTAAATATTTTTAGTTTTCCATCTTAAAAAGACATGATGGGGCTGGGGATATAGCTCAGTTGGTAGACTGCTTGCCTTGCATGCATAAGGCCCCTGGGTTTAATCCCCCATAAAAAAGACACGATGCTTCTCTCCAGTAGATAAACTTGAGTAGTTTTTAGTACAAAGCTATATACTTTGTTGAGGTAATGGGCCCTTTATTGTTATTTGTGTTCTGTGTAGTGATCACTTTATTTTTGCTGTTCCTGTATTTCCGGTTTTGAGGCAAGATAAGGGTTATTAAGGTTGCCACAGAAGGGTAAAATAGGAGAGAATTTATACCTGCCCCCCCCCCCCCCCCCCATTTTTTTTTTTTTTTTTTTTTTTTTTCTTTTTGCGGTGCTGGGGATTGAACTCAGGGACTGGTGCTTGTGAGGCACGCTCTCTACTGACTGAGCCATATCCTTAGCCCCTATAACCCACTTTTAACTGACTGACTAGAATGGCACACAGGTTATTTCCACTCACAGCTCTTTAGCCAAAAGTAGTCACCTGACCCCAACTTATCTAAAAGGGAGGCAGAGAAATGTAGAGGACTACTTGGTGAACATCACTGCATCTACTGTGGAGTTATTTACAATCATACAATCATACAAAATTGAAGCACCCTATTACCTTATACCATTAATTTAAATTGAAATCTACAAGTAAGATTTTAGAGATTTCCTCTGTGGTTCATTGAATGGCCTATTAAGCAATTTACTTTCATTGGCAAAATGCTCTGTATATTCCCACATTACATTTCTTTCAGGAAATATTGTTTATATCTAGGCACGTGTACTTAGTATTTGTTGTATGTTAGATGCTGAGAAAAGATCCCCCCCCCCAAAAAAAAAAGATCCAAAGGTAAATAAAATCTGATCACTTCTTCTGTGGTGACCTAAAATGGGAGACAAATGTGAGTAAAATAACATGATATAAATAAAAAGAATAGAGATTTTAGAGCCAAGCTTAGATGTGAATTCTTATTCTGCCACCTACCACTAACTTTGATCTTAGTCAAAAATTACTTAATGTTGTTAGGTTTGTGTCACTATGACCAAAATACCTAGCAAGAACAACTCAGAAAAAATGGGGCAGGAGTGAGGCTCACACTTTCAGAGGTCTCAGTCTCTGACTCCATTGCTCTGAGCCCAAGGTGAGGCAGAACACCAGTGACACATCTGTAGCCATGCTCCACCTGCCCACAGTTATCTCCCAGTCAGTCTATTCAAATAGGATAAACTGATTAGGTTACAGCTCTCACAGTTCAATTCACTTTACCTCTGAACATTTTCAAATTGACATAGGAGCTTTGGAGGGATGCCTCTTATCCAACCATAATATTTAATTTCCCTGGACCTTGCTTTTCCCCATCAGAAGACAGAGAAGATAGCATTCTACCAGTCTTCAAGGATTCTAGGCTCAAAAATCATATATTTCCTAGCATCTAATTGATATTCAGTTAATAGTAATCATGGGTGCAGTTCAAGTCACAGTACAACTGCTTTGCAATACAAAGAAAGTGCTATTAGAAAAAAGAAAATTGGTTTGACTGAAGATGTCTGGTAAATCTTCGCTGAGGATGTATGTGATCTCTGAGTTTGGTATAAGTGTTAGGAAAGGTGTTACGAGAATAATCTACTCAAGTTGCTTGTTAAGGCTAAGTATAAATAAATACAGGTAACTTTTATATTATCTATAATTTATTAAGCAACTCTTATTTTACACATACCACCTTTCACATCCCTGTTCTGATTCTCCTGGATTCATACTCTAATCTTCACTTCTCCATGAAGACTGTTATACTTAAACTCAATTTTTGGGATTCTTCACTTTTCTCACATTTGTCTCCTAGAAGTCTCATCCTTCCTTCCCCTGCAGGTTCAGAAGTTTTAAGTGTACAGGTCACTGAGTTGCCTGTAGAGCAGTGTACTTTGACGTAGACCCTTTACATACTCCTTCATTACATGTCTTTAATGAAAGATCCTTTATTCTAGGACACAGCTAGTAAGAAAATTGTTACAGGAAGTATAATTATAACTATCAAACAGTGAAGAACATTGCATTAATTCCCTATGTGGGGTGATCATGATAACTGAACAACTGGTAATTGCATAGTCATGGCAACCATTCATCACAGTGGGAAGTGCATTAAGTTTCCTGAGCTGTAGTCCCAACTACCTGAAGGGCTGAGGGAGGAGGATCACTTGAGCCCAGAGGTTTAACATTAGCCTAGGCAAAATAGTGAGACCCCTATCTCCATCAAAAAAAAAAAAAAAAAAAAATTCCCTTTAGTGAAATGAGAGGGATTATAACACTCAACTCACATAATTGGCATATAAGCATTAAATGAGATGCTACTACTATGGCTGACATAGAGTAATTGTTCAATAATTGCTGCTCTTAAATGGTACATAGTTCTTAAAAAGGAAAGTGACTCTCTCCCATGTTCTAATTGTTTTCAGTGAGAAAAGGGATGGGGAGAGGGGCATAGTGGGGTTTTCATTTCTTTTTTCCCAATTTAACTGTTTTTAAAATAAACATTTTTAATTGGCAAAATTTTTAAAAAAGAAAGTTTTCTTCTTCAGGTTGACAATGGATATGCTGTACTCCTGATCAATCTCTTAACAGAATTGTTTGTTTCCATATGACATACCCCTGGTATGGTAACACAAAAGCTGGAACAGATTCTGAGGATGAGTAATATGATTGGACTTAGTGAATTATAAATAATACCAAGGATTCTTTTAAATAGGAAAAATATATCTTAGTGACTTCTTCCCTGTTATAGATAGAACTTATATCCTCAGTGTTATAGCAGCATAAAAAGCCTGATAATTTCAAAACACTAAAATGCTTTCTTTATAAGTTGGACCCTAGGTGTTTTTGCACACTGGGACCCAGGCACCCCAAATCATTGCTGCTCACCTAGATACCCAGGTTCCAGTTTCAAGTCCCAGAGCTGTTTCCCGCACCAGTGAAAGTGACCCGGTGAGTTGCTAATGTGTTTGTGAGGTTTTTTCAGGAATTATTATTGTGTTGCTGTCTTCTTTTTACATATCAGGAAACCTGAAATTTAAGGAAACTAAGCACTTTTACATATATTCAGATTTCTGTAACCCAGATATTTCCTGTTCCTGTCTGATAATAAGGTAACATAAAGCACTCAAGTTTGTCCATATTGCTTCTAATTTAATCGCTGCAAGTGAACTCACTGGTGTGAAAGATTTTGCTGAGCACATAGAATAGGTGCATAGTAAAAATTAACTAAGTTCAAGCGGAGATCCAAGATGGTGGTCTAGAGGGAGGCTGCGTGCCTTGTCGCTCCGCAACGCGGGATTCAAGCAGAGGATATCTGTTTCTCGGTGAGGCAGTTTTTGCTGCTTATCGATCCCCTGCTCTTTACCCCATTTGTCTGCTGTGATCACCTGCAGTCTGCCAGCATATCGACGCCTTTTTTGAGAGCAGATTGCTCACTGTCAGGCGTCTATCATCCGCCATTTGCCTGCCCTCTCGCCTGTCCATCGCCTGCCTTACCCCTATCCATCACCCAACGCTCGAGTTTCGAACCTCGAGCGTCCGACAGCTGCCAGCAGACTGACCTAAGCCCGCCAGTGGAGAACCAGCTGTCTGCTGCTGCCTGGAAGTTCACTGTTACAGTACCTGCAGGTTTGATTACACGTGGCTGCTGCCATTTTGAGACAACAGCCAGGCCCCGTAGGACCCTTGGACGGACTGACTGAGCCCCGTCTCCAGGATCCCTCAGCCTGACCGATCACTCCCTGCCTCTGGGCCTCCTCACAGCAACTACTGCTCCCTGCCGCCAGGACCCCCCAGACCAACTGACTGTGCCCTATCACTGGGAACCCAGACCGACTGATTGCACCCGGCCTCCAGGATCCCACAACTACACCAAACACACAGGACCTCCAGGACCCCTGCCGGACCAACTGCATCCCGTCTCCAGGACCTCCAGCTGACCAACGTCCACTCCCTGAGCTGCAGCTCCCCATTTGGCCAACACATTTGGAAGCCAGAGCAGCCATCTTGGGATTATCCTGGAAGCCGTAGCTCCAATCTTCGGGTGGTGCAAATCCATCCTGAGATGCCTGCTGGAGGCTTGAAGCTCATTGTTAGGTACCTCTCATACATCAGGCTACTGAACACTGGGAAGTTTCATTAGTATATGACTGTTATACAGTAGATTTTCTTTTTTCTCCTTTTTAAAAAAAAAAATATTAAGTTTTTATTTCTTTACGTTTCTTGCTTTTCTTTTCCTTCTGTTTACCTGTTCCCTCAGAGTTGCTTTCTCCCTTATTTACATGCTAACATCCAATTTCTTTTGATTACACTCTCACCCTTTCTATTTCTAGAACTTCTGTATATTCTTTATTATCCCATTAACAGCCATATTCTTCAACCCTCTGCATCCTCTTTGTCCTCCATTAGAAACTGCAGACATTATTGTAAACCTGTTTGTTTTACCGAAGATAACATTTGAACACATTTTGTTTATTACGACAATTTTGTTATTGTTCCAATAGGGGCTATTTGGTCTAGGATTGCATAGTGTCCGATTTGGGCACTGCTAATATTGATCTCCCCTTAAAGAAAGGGTTTTGGAAACCTACAGGGCCACTATAAGCCTATAGGGGGAAATCTGCAATACCCCAGATCTGCAGCGCTAGAGGGGAAGATACATGAACAACATGAAAAAACAAGGGAAGAAAATGATCCAAACAAATCTAGATTCTATAGTAACAGAATCCAATGACAGTATGTTAGAAGAAATGTCAGAAAAGGACTTCAGATTATACATGATTAAGATGATTCGTGAAGCAAAGGATGAGATAAGAGAGCAAATGCAGGCAATGAATGATAATACCAATAAGCTGAAAGAGCACCTGCAGGAAGCAAAAGATCATTTCAACAAAGAGATAGAGATTCTCAAAAAAACCAAACGGAAATCCTTGAAATGAAGGAGACAATAAACCAAATAAAAAACTCAATGGAAAGTATCACCAACAGACTAGACCACTTGGAAGACAGGACCTCAGACAATGAAGACAAAATATTTAATCTTGAAAATAAAGTCGCCCAAACAGAGAGATGGTAAGAAATCATGAACAGAATCTCCCAAGAACTATGGGACAATCATGAAAAGACCAAATTTAAGAATTATTGGGATTGAGGAGGCCCAGAGATAAGTTCAAGCAAGTTTTCTGCTTTAGGTTGTCAGTGGCTGGCTAGTTTACTAATTAATAGTACTAAAGTTATTATTATTATTGATATTGTTTGCAGGGTAGCAAAATTCTCCTTAAAGGACCAGCTGATAATTCAGTTTAAGTATATGGGCTAGAAAATCCCTGTCATGGTTTCTCATTGCCACCGAAACAAATTTGGTGTGGCTGTGTTCCAGTAAAGTTTTATTTACAAAACACGTGATCAGAGCTGGAGGTATTCCTCAATGGTAGAGCACTTACCTAGTGTGGATGAGGCTCCAGGTTGGATCCCCAGCACGCACACACACACACACACAAAAAAAAAAAAAAACAATGACCAGCATGGCACAGTAGTGCATGAGTGCATGTATGTAGTCCCAGGAACTCAAGAGACTGAGGCAGGAGGATCACAAGTTGAATTCAGCCTGGGCAACTTGGTGGACCTGTCTCCAAATAAAAAATAAAAGGGTTTGGGCTAAAGTTGTGGCTCAGTAGTAGAGCACTTACCTAGCATGCATGAGGCACTGGGTTCGATTCTCAGCACCACATATAAATAAAATAAAAATTAAAATTAAAAATAAAAATATCCATTGACAACTAAATAAAAATATTTTTTTTAAAAAAAAGGGGGGGTTGGCTAGGTATGAATGCCCCTGGGCTCAATCCCCAGTACCAAAAAGAAGGAAGAAAAAGAAAAAAAAAAAAAACCAGCTACGACTTACCAAGCCCTTGAATGGAAAATCCTAAAGAAATCAAATTACTTGCCCAAAACTGCACAGCAGGGTAGATACAGAACCCCGTTTTCCTATTACCAATCCGATATTATTTTCTACCTTTATAAATAAATTTCTGGGCTGAGGAGATAGCTCAGTCGGTAGAGTGCTTGCCTTGTAAGCACAAGGCCCTGGGTTCGATCCCAGCACCAAAAAATAAATAAATAAATTTCTAAGTATCTGGAGAAAAACCTAACTTGATTTAGATGGGAAGAGTGGCATCTAAAGTGAAATTTGTCAGAAGCCAGGATTCCAGCAGGATCCAGTTGCATTTAATTCCTATTAAAGTGAATATTGACTTCCTTTCTCCTTCCTCAGAGTCGTTGCTGCCTCTCATAAGTGAAATTAGTTGTGTGGTCTGAGTTTTTTTGTTTGTTTGTTTTTTGCTTTTTTGTTTTTCTATTTTTTAAGACATCTTTATATTTGTGTGTGTGTGTGTGTGTGTGTGTGTGTGTGTGTGTGTGTGTATTTTATAAGTCAATTTTGTTTATTTTTTTATGTGGTGCTGAGGATCAAACCCAGTGCCTCACACATGCCAGGCACGCACTCTTACCACTAAGCCACAACCCCAGGCCCTGGTCTGAGTTTTAGTGTGAAGGAAACCACCACCTTTTTTGTTCCTGCACCTACCCTCTGAGTCCTCCCATGTTAACATGGTTGTGTGGAAATTTTTTTACAAATAAACCAGGTGTGGTGTCACAGTCCTATAGTCCCAGTGACTGGGGTGCTAAGGCAGAAAGATCACAAGGCCAGTCTCACTCAACAGCTTAGTGAAACCCTGTCTCAAATAATAAGAAGGGATAGGGATGTAGCTCAGTGGTAAAAAGCAGCTCTGAATTCAATCCCCAGCAGCAACAAATAATTAACTGATTAATTTTTTTTAAATGAGTTCCCTACCCAAAATATAATATCATATCAATAGGATTTATTTTAAATGCATCTCTAGCATTCATCTCTTTTCCTAAGCACAGAATGAAATAGAATAAATGAATGAAGTCACATGTCTTTCAGCTTCTTTTGCAATTATAGTCCCTTTCTTGGCCAATTTATGTAAGGTTTCTATGGAAACAGCAGCATGCAAATGATTTTGGTCACATGACGGAGCATCTCTATACACAGCACCAAAGAATTCAGATGGCAAAAATTGTCCCTGTTATCTCCACATCTAGGGTTTATTTGCTAAACAACAGGCTTATCATTCAGGTTACTACCTTTTAGTATATATAGGATTTAGAGATAACAACTAGCAATTTGACTAAGATAAGTAAAAGATAGTTTGCCAGCTCAGAAGAATGAGTGTGTTCTGGCAGACCTATTCACTTTTTAGCCATTATCACTTTGTAAGTCCCCATTATAGCTGTTTACATTTTTATTTCATAGGCCAAGCATGGAGAGCAGCATGAGGGTCAGCACTACACCATTCCCCCTCCAGGATTTGAAGACTGTATTTCCCCATGGCCTGCCTCCTCGCTTTGTAATGCAGGTATGCAAAACTGAATGGAACTGGTGAGGTCCCAAAATACAAGCCAGTGATAGCAAAGGGGAGGGATTGAATAAGTAGAAAACTATAAAATTTGAATTTGAAAATCAGAGAAATTTAGCTGTCGATTTATCTTTTGTGAATGGTAGAGTTCCTTACTTTTTTTTAAGTTGTTAATGGACTTTATTTATTTATTTATTATTTAGATGGGGTGCTGAGAATCGAACCCAGTGCCTCACACATACTAGGCGAGTGCTCTACCACTGAGCCACAACCCCAGCCCCCAGTTACTTTATTTTATGTTTATCTTCTGCCAACCACCTTAAATCCTTTATGGAACCAGATAAATATTCTTAGGTAAATAAAGAATATTGACTTTTTTTTCTTGTGTTACCCACCAAGTTTCTAGGAACTTTGGCGTTCAAATAATTATTTTAAATGAATTTAATATTTGTCTTAGCAGAGTATCATTAATGTACTACAGAAAAGCAAAATACATTCTTGAGCTAAATATGAAGTGCTATTTTGATTAGTTGCTTCATTGTTCTTTTCATTCTCATAGATTTTCAGAATTATTGTTTGGTGGCCATAATTTTAGCCCAAAAGAGTATAATCTTAGGGCTGGGGATATGATATAGCTTAGTGGTAGAGTACTTGCCTAGCCTGTGTGAGACGCTGGGTTCAGTCCCAGCAACCATCAGAAAAACTATATATATCTATTGGAAAAATTCATGGTTAAATGCAACCCTGGATTACTGGCACAATTGGGCTTCTTATTAGCACTGTTGGGTTTTTTGTTGTTGTTATTATTTGTTTTTTTGTTTTCTTTTTGAGACTTGGTCTCACTATATTGCCCAGGCCAAACTCCTGGGCTCAAGTGATCCTTCTGTCTCAGTCTCCCAGGAAGCTGGGTACCTGCTGAATTATTTTTAGCACCAGAAATTATTCTTTCTTCTCCAGGCACAGTGACTTGGCTTTCATTTCCTATACAACCCCAATTATTTTTTAAGGGAGATTTCTTTCAAAAATACCAGCACTGGTACCAAGAATGTAGCTTATTGATAGAAGATTTGCCTATAAGTGGGAGGCCCTGGGTTCTGTCCCCAGCGCCACAAAAGAAAAAAATATTTTAACACTGTTTTTAAACCTTATCTGAAAAATTTACAAATAATATTTGTTAAATATTTGTTCTTAGTAGATGTAAATATTTTATTTAAGTATTATGGTGGCATAAGGTAATGAAACAGCATAAACTCTGATGTGTCAATATGCTAATGATGTATGCTACCTCAGTTTGGCCTGGTAGGTATGGGATACCTAAACAGACCTCCTAAGCTGCCATTATATAGTTCTTAAGAAAAGCATAGGTGGTTGTAGTAATAAGAATTAACTAACAAATAACTAGAAGAATATTTATTGAATGTGTACCAGGTATCAAATAATTTGCTAATCATTTTATATGCTTTTAATACTTACATTGACCCTAAGTAGTATACATAACTATAAGACCTTAGTTATTCCTAGATTCCATTTATGTAATACCTAGGCATTATTAACAAGAATAAACAAAAGCTGACTGTTACATTATTGGTGTAGTATAAATGTGTTTTGGGGTTTTGCTAAATTATGTGGGTTGATTTTCAATTCAGTTCCCAACCCAATGTTTCCCTTACTGAATAAATTCTAAAACATTCAATTTAGTGCTCCTGGTTGCCATATTGGGCTTAGTGTGTATACTAAGAGTGATTAGAAGTTCTACAAGCCCACCTCCTTCCTGCTTCTCTCTGTTTTCATAGGTGAAAACATTTGGTGAGCTTGCCTAATGGTACGAAAACCAGCCCTCGAGCTTCTGCATTACCTGAAAAACACCAATTTTGCTCATCCAGCTATACGCTATCTTCTCTGTATCCTTTCCTGCCTGCCTGGGTCATCTTGAACCAGTGTTTTCTCCCCTCCTGAGCAGAAAGGAGAAATGTAAGAGTGCTGGTGATAGTAAAAGTGTTCCCTCTGGTGATGGTTTCTTTAACAACAGTACATTAGATGGGGAGAAGGAAAACAGGCAAAACCCTCAGCCTTTGTCATGTTATTCATTTCTGTTGGAAACATGACTGGTTGATACTGCATATTCCAGATGGGTAGACCTTCATGTCTTTCTTCTTTGTTTCAGGGCTAGTTCCATTACTGTGGCAGCAGTGCAACTTTAATTTTCCAGGCAGGCTTATCTGACTAAAAGGCCTTTGCTAGTACATCATGATTTATTCATGATGTTAGTGTCAAGCAAGTTATAAGATGAAGTAGATGTCACAAGAGGAATGTGGCTGAAAGGTTCCTGAAGCATTTTGATACTGAGTGGTTTTACTTCAATATTTAGTGCTCAAGAGCATGAAGTCCCATCGTAGAGATAAGCACAGGGTTTAAGAAACAAGGTCTCACTATGTTGCCTGGGCTGGCTTTGAACTCCTGGGCTCAAGCAATCTTCTTGCCTCCATCTCCTGACTATACTCCTGTGCCAACA
Source organism: Sciurus vulgaris (assembly GCF_902686455.1). Lineage (NCBI taxonomy): Eukaryota > Metazoa > Chordata > Mammalia > Rodentia > Sciuridae > Sciurus > Sciurus vulgaris. The sequence continues at coordinate 116,705,410 of NC_136461.1, forward strand.
AGCCAGTGACCACTATTTTTTTTTTTTTTTTTTTTTTTGTGCTTGGAATTGAACCCCATCACACTGTAGCCCTAGGCTATATCCCCAACCTTTTTTTTTTTTTTCTTTTAACTTGATATTAAGACAGGGTCTCCCTAATTTGCCCAGGATGACCTCAAACCTGCCTCATCCTCCTGACTATTTGGGATTATAGGTATGAACCACCACACCTGACTCACATATCCTTTTTTTGTTCAATATTGTGTGGCATCCTCATTTTCTGACTTAACTTTAAAAACTGTCAGTAAGCAGAAGTGATATTTAATCTACTTGGTATGTCTTATGTATTGATTGTAATGATATTGTTTGGTCTCAGGTGGACCAAATCAAAAAAAGTAAATCCCTGAAGCAAGATGACTTTTAAAAATGTTATAGGGGACCAAATAAATTCCAGTGACTCAGGAAACTGAGAGAGGAGGATCACAAGTTCAAGACCAGCCTTGGCAACTTTCTCAGACCCTTTCTCAAAATATTGAAAGTAAATAAAAAGGACTGGGGGGTGTACATCAGTGGTCCCCCACCACTCCCCTGAGTTCAATCCCTAGTACCAAAAGAGAGATAGAGAAATACATATAGGCGGTCTAGGGAATATTGTTCTTGGTAGAGCACTTGCCTAGTATACATGAGGTCCATTCTCAGGACTGCAAAAATAAACAGGGAGCTTGATAGAGATAGAGATATGGGAAATTAAAGTCATTTCCCATAACTTAAAGATGCATAGAGTATTGTGAGTTGATAATAGTCAGTTCCTGCCTAGTTTTGTTTTCTTGTCCATTTTTTAGCTCATCTTGGGTGAAAAATTGCCGGGATCTTCTGCAGTCTACCTACAACACAACAGCGTTTTGATCAACCTTTAGAGGCTTCAACCTGGCTGAAGAATTTCAAAACTGCAAACGAACGCTTCCCTCGGCCAGGTAATTAGACTTGGGCAAATTTGGTGCTAGGTGGTCTAACCTTCTTCATAATGCACTGAAAACATGGTAGACTCTGAAGAATTGATATTGTGATTTGGAATAAATATACTGTTTTCTTTCTTTCATTTTTCTCACAGTGGGCTCACAACTTGAAATTCATTTATCCAAGGGAAATAAAGACACAACAGTAAGCTGTTCTCATTTAGTGGGTAGCAGAGTAGAAATCCAAATTGATTCACTGACTTTTCCAAGGTACAGTCTCACTTTCTTTACAAGCACACTTTCAAGTACAGAATTTCTCCAGATAAGATACTTTGGGGAGCCCAGTGCAGAGGTACACACCTGTAATCCCATTAACTCAGAAGGCTGAGATGGGAAGATCACACATTCAAAGCCAGTCTCAGCAACTTAGTGAGACTCAAAATAGATATATCCAGGGATGTAGCCCAGTGGTGAAGTACCCTTGAGTTCGGTCCCTGGTGCCCAAAAAATGCATTGGGGCGGGGGGCAGGGGCCAAATATATTGATAAAATTGTTCTTTCACTCCATTTATATGATCTAGCTTATTGCTCTTTGACTCTGGTATAAAGACTCACCTAGACTGAGGCATAGTGGCACAACACCTATAATCCCAACGATTCAGGAATCTGAAGCAGGAAAGACCACAAGTTCAAGGCCAACCTGGCAACATTGCAGACCCCCATTTCAAAATTTTAACAAGTGGGACTGGGTTTTAGCTCAGTGGTAGAGTGCTGCCCTAGCATGCCTGAGGCCCTGGGGTTCAATCCTCAGCACCACATAAAAATAAAATAAAGCTATTGTGTCCACCTACATCTAAATCAAAATATTTTTTAAAATTTTTTCTTACAAAGGGCTAGGGAATGGTATAGAACTTTGCCTAGCAGGTGTGATACCCTGAATTTAATCTCCAGCACCACAAAAAGACAGAAGAAAGTTGGGGATAGCATTTCACCTCCTGCAGTCTCAGCACTGAGGAAGTTAAGACAGAAGAAGTCACTTGAGCCCATGTGTTTGAGACCAATCTGGGCAACATAGTGAGACCCTGTCTCAAACACCAAACAAAACAAAAAAAAAAAGCAGATGCAAAGATCTCATTTTGTACTTTTTTTAGTCAGAATCAGTCAGTTAATTCATCCTTTCTTCCTTTCTTCCTTTTCCAAAGCGGCAGGCAGAAATGGGTTGAAAAGTATTCTCTTATGTGATGGAATCTTTTAAAGGACCTCATCCTGTTAACCTTAGCCTCCCATCTTCTCAACTAGGGATGGGTTCCACCGTAGGCAAAATAGTCTTTTTGTTGTTGTTCTTTACTTTGCTTCTTTCTAGATAAAAGTTCAGAGAAATATGTCTGGAATAAGAGAGAAAGCACTGAGAAAGGCAGTCCTCTGGGAGCAGTGGTGGAACAGGTATTAAGACATTAACTGTGGGGGGTTGGGGTTGTGGCTCAGTGGTATAGTGTTTGCCTAGCACATGTGAGGCCCTGTATTCAATCCTCAGCACCACATGAAAATAAATAAATTAATATATAAAGGTATTGTGTCCATCTACAACAAAGAAATTGTTTTTAAAAAAAGGCATTAACTGTGGATCACGTCATAACCAGGGAAGGCCTCCCATAGCGCTCTTACCCTTTGTCTCCCAACAGGGTCTGACTCGCGTGAGGAATGCCACAGATGCAGTTGGAATTGTGCTGAAGGAGCTGAAGATGCAAAGTTCTTTGGGAATGTTTCGCCTCCTGGTGGCAGTGGATGGAATCAACGCCCTCTGGGGAAAGACCACATTGAAAAGAGAAGATAAAAACCCAGTAGGAAGACTGACTTTTTCCTGGTTTTTTTTGATTTCTGATTACATCATGTACATAGGCCATGTAGCCATGCAGACCATGCAGTGTATTTACTCACTCTGGAGTGTTTGAATTAAGATACATAGAGAAAATAACGTAAGGAGAAGGTGATGCCAGAGGTATCACCATGCATTGAAAACTGAGGAATTGTTGTTTTCTTTTGTTTGCAGGACTGGAGCTACGTTTATTTTTATTTGAGACTGGGTCATGCTAAGTTGGTAAGGATCTCACTAAATTAAGTCTGAATTCAAACTTGAGATCCTCCTGCCTCAACCTCCCAAGTTGCTGGACCACTACACCCAGCTCTTTCTTAATTTTTTCTTTCCATTTGCTTTTTAAGTGGAAATAATCAGAAATATTGGTGGGTTTAGTGCCATAGATGTTTTTTCTCTTGGTAAGTGTTTTTAATCTCCAGAAGTATAGCATATCTTAGGCCACCAACTACATAGCTTGTCCCAAAGGTTATGTTCAGGTACTTTGCATAATATAGTTGAAGATTTTATTTTTATTATTATTATCATCAATTCAGTTGTTTCAAGAGAGCACTAGGAAAAAAAAAGTAACTCTCTCTTTCTAATTGCTACATGCAGATTGCTCCAGATGAACTAGCACTTATTCACAACGTGAGGATAGATATGAAAAATGATTGGGTATGTGCATATGAATGATTTGCACATTGCAGAAAGAATTGTGCTTTCGTTTTAAAACATATTTTACTACTTCATTAATACTTTCAGGTCTCTAATTTTATGGCCAGAGTGTTCTTTTACTTTATGTAATTCCTGCAATTATACCAAGTTAGGAGTTAAACCTGGATTAAAATCTATTTACTTGACTTCGGATCTTTCCAATTGACAATTTTACTGTATTTTACCATATAACTATTGCCATACACTAATATATATTCACAAGTATTCTGTGTAGCCTAATTTTGCACCAGGTTAGTAATAAATGATTTTTAAGTAATAACTACACAATTTTTTTTTTTTTGCGGTGCTGGGGATCGAACCCAGGGCCTTGTGCATGCAAGGCAAGCACTCTGCCAACTGAGCTATCTCCCCAGCCCCATACACAATTTTTTTTTAAAGAAGTTTCACATAATGGTCACATCCTTTTTTTTTTTGCAAAAAAATAAGGCATAAAGTCTGCAATGGTTATACAGTGAAATATAGTATTTAAATATTGGCCTAATTTTATTTGCAATTATACTCTTCTGTCTTTTTTAGCTTTTTCTTATTCTTCTTTTTTTCAGCATGGAGGTGCCATTGTGTTGACGTTGAGCCAGACTGGGTCTCTCTTTAAGCCCCGGAAAGCATACCTGCCTCATGAGTTGCTGGGAAAGGTCATGCCCATTAGATGGTCATTCTGAGTAAAGAGAGAGATCATTTTAAGTTTGCTTATTTTTACATAATTTCAGACTTAAGAGAAAAATCATATTCTTTATGACTTCTATCCCAATATCTCTTTCTTAAAAAGCAGAGATAGCGTCTACTACATAACCATAGCATACTTTTTTGGGGGGGGTGGTACTGGAGATTGAACCGCATTCCCAACCCTATATTATATTTTATTTAGAGACCAGGTCTCACTGAGATGCTTATTAGCACCTCACTTTTGCTGAGGCTGGCTTTGAACTCTCAATCCTCCTGTCTCAGCCTACTGAGCCGCTGGGATTGCCACCATGCCCCACTGCACCCGGCAGGAAACTGACTTTGGTATAAAACTTTGATATAATCTGTAAGTCTTACTCAGAGTTTATCAATTAATCCAATAACCATGATAGAAAAAGAATCCTGGGTGATGTTTTAGATTCACTTATCATGTCTGTTTGGTCTCCTTTAATCTGTGATGGTCCTTCAACCTTGTGTCTTTTATAATCTTAAGGTTTCTATTTTTGAAAAGTACATGCCAGTTATCTTGTAAGTTATTTTATGAGCTTGTCTCATGTCATTTCTTCTAAACCTTCTTAGCAAAGCTAGTACCTACTACATGTGTACAGTATTCACATGTGTACTGCTTCTCTAATGAACTGTGAATTCACTGATATTTGCCAGTTCCATGCTAGAATGACATTCATTATCGCTTCCCCTTTTCCGTATTTGTCTCATCTAAAAGAAATCTCTTCTCATTATCCACAATATATTTACTTATTAATTCCATCCTAAAATGTGGTTTAAAAGATTCAGATTTGCAGACTGGAGTTGTGACTTGTTGGTAGAATGTTTGCCTCAGCAACACATAAAAAATAAAGTTATACTGCATCCCTCTACCACTAAAATATATATATATATATATATATATATATATATATATATTTTAAAAGGTTTCATATTTGCTTACCCTCAACTCTGATATAGAAGCTGCAAAGTAGAGTTCAGTGTTTTTAAGTTTTCATCTTGAGTCAAAGTATCTGTAGTCCAGATATTCTGTTCAGAAGCTACTGGGCTTACTTTCCCCCCATCCCCTTCTTCATTGTTATATTCAAAATATAATTTGATTGATGTACTATTTCTATTTATGTTCCACTGAGGGTCTTTTCCCCCACCTTTGTTAATTTTATTTATTTTCTTTTTTTGGTTTTTTTTTTCCCTTCAAATTTTTTTATGGCTGCATTATAGTTATATATAATGATGGAATTGGTTGTTACATGTTCATATACAATGTAACAATGTAATTTGGCCTAATTTTATTTATTTTCTGTTTTTAAGAAATATTCACTTGATTCCAGAAGTCAGAGCTGTCAAAAATATAGTTTACTCAGACAAGTGGTACCCCCCCTTATCTCCTTTAAAAACATTATGGCCATGTAGAGCAACAGTAGTGAGCCACCCTATAGAGTTCTGTATAAGGTTGGGTAGCCAAAAAATGAGGGGTAAATTAGAATAGAAAAAAACAAAAACACTGCCCTCAAAGTGCTTAAGTAGAATTTCTCTTTCTACGGATAAATGTCACTTAAGTAATATCTTCACCCTTTTATTTTTTTCCAGGAAGGATTTGATGCCCTGGATCCCTTTCTTCCCATTTTGGTTTCCAGTTATAATCCAAAGGAATTTGAAAGTTGTATTCAGTATTATTTAGAAAATAATTGGCTACAACATGAGAAAGGTCAGTTATTTAATTTTCTCCTGTCAGATCTTTGTGCTCATAGTAGAATCCCACTCAATCAGAGCCTTACCCACTTCTTCCATCAGCACTGATAAGAGGGTACAGAAAAGTGGTTGTCAGGTGGCTAAGTTGGGGTGTTTTCTTGGTTTTTTTTTTTTTTGGTTTTTAAGAGAGGGTCTTGCTAAGTTGCTATTGAGACTGGCCTCAAACCTGGGATCCTCCAGGCTCAGCCTCCCAAGTTACTGGAATTATGGGCAGGCACCACCACAGAGCCTAAGTTTTTAATTTACAAAAGAAATTATACTCCTCCACAAATTCTCATCTGGTCCAAAATTAAATGTTCATGCAAAAGATGAGGCAAAGCTGCCAGGTGCGATGGTGCACTCTTGTAATCCCAGCAGCTCTAGAGGCTGAGGTGAGAGGATGGAACATTCAAAGCCAACCTCGGCAACTTAATGAGGCCCTAATCTACTCAGCTTGGGGCTGGGGATGGGCCTTAGTGGTTAAGTATCCCTGGATTCAATCCCCAGTACCACAAAAAAAGATGGAGGCAAAACCACGTCCAGCCACTGGGCATTTTTCAGGTGTTCAGGGCGCTGCCATACTCTCATTATTGCTGTATTCATTTAGCAAACTTCAGCTGAGAAATGCATGTCCTGTGACACCCCTAGAATAATTCACATTGTGTAAGAGGCTGTCCCAGCACCAAAGCAAATCTTTGCCATACCAGTGTAATATATGTACAAAATTGTTACCTCTTTTTTTTTTTTTTTTTTTTTTTTTTTTGCAGTGCTGGGGATTTGAACCCAGGGCCTTGTGCTTGCAAGGCAAACACTCTACCAACCAAGCTATATCCCCAGCCCTTGTTACCTCTTAATACCAAATTTGATACCCTTTTACTGAAAGCATTTTAGGTGTTCATTGATGTTTGCCTTACCTCTGGATATGAGAGGGTATATAAAGGAAAATTAAAGCATTTTTCTATGACTAGATAATAAGATATTAGAGAGGGAAGAATAAAAGTAGCTGCAGTATTGTAGGTCAGAATAGTGACCTACACTTCTCTGTAGGTCAGAGAAGTGTAGAAGAGAAGTGAGATCTGGGGGGAGGTTATATCTGAACGTAATCTGGATAAGGTAGGGTCTGACCACTACAGTTTTCTGGAGGGATACAGAATAGCAGGAGAATTTTGTGACTTACTATGTTTGACTCCATTTTAGCTCCTACAGAAGAAGGGAAGAAGGAGCTGCTGTTTCTAAGTAATGCCAACCCTGGGCAGTTGGAACGTCTCTGTGCCTCCCTCTGAGCCATGGTCAAAATGTGGATGGAAGACAGTGAACATTTCATTTATGCTGCACCCAGTCACATGGGGAAGTCTCATAGCACTCAGGTACAGCAGGCAGACCCCTGTACTTATACGATTGTCCAGGACTGCCAATGGCCATGGGCCTTCTTTGAAATGGGTTCCTTGTAAACTGATTTTGAACATGTGATAAGATATCCACTTGTTCCTAAAACTAATAACAGTTTTTGGATGTGGTTTTCATGTTTAGGATAACCTGGTTCTTTTCCTTAAATAAAATTAAATATCTTTCTTAAAGTGTTGCATTCAATTTATAAGGAAAGAGTTGGACACAGTGGTGCACACCTGTAATCCCAGAGGCTTGGGAGGCTGAGCAGGAGGATCAAGAGTTCAAGCCAGCCTCAGCAAAAGCAAGGCAATTCAGCAAGACCCTGTTTCAAAATAAAATACAAAATAGGGCTGGGGATGTGGCTCAGTCCAGGGCCCCTGAGTTCAATCCCTAGTACCAAAAAAAAAAAAAAAAAAAAAAAATCAATTTTAGGGAAAGAACATTCAGATTAGTTGAATTGAATTTCTCTGGCACTGTGCTTGTTGGTAGCCTGAAGCGACTCAATTCTACGGAAATTTCTAGTAGTTCTGACTTCTAGCCTTTAATCAACTAAAGAGATGAAGTTTCACAGCCTGGAGTTGGGGTCATTGCTCAGTGTAATGTGCCTGCCTAGCACATGTGAGGCACTGGGTTCAATACTCAATACCACATAAAAATAAATAAAAGCATTGTGTCCATCTGCAACTAAAAAATATTTTAAAAAGATTCACAGCCTCACTTCTCCCACCCAAACACTTACTACTCACTTCCTACTTACGCTTTTATCTCTTTGATTCCAAGGGGTGTTACTCCAGGTGAGTATCTGGCAGCTTTATATGGTGCAACCCTTTCCTGTGTGTTCCTAAGAGAAGTATGCACTAAACCCCAGCAGCATACATTGTGTAGAATGAGAGATCTTTTTTTTTTTCATCTCAGTCTCCTATTTCAGGTTAGCCAGTTCCTCTCCTAGTATAGAGTTTCCCTAGAGCTGTTCACTTTTTTGATCCTTCTGTTCTTTTGACAAGCCTCACATGTCTCCATCATCAGGCACAACTCTGAGGAATGCCATTCAGGGCTGACTCATGCGCCCTGGACTAGTGGTGTGCCCTGATCCACCACCTATGAAGTCATAGTTACTTTGGTAATTCACGTATTGAAGGAAAAGTTTAAATTACTTATCCCAATGACATATATATATTTTTGTTGTGGTAAAATATGGGAAAATTTGCTATTTTAACTAATTTTAATTATACAGTTCAGGAGCCTTAGTTGTATTCACCATAAATGTACAGTAATCATCACCACTATTTCTAAAACTTTTTCACTTTTTCCAAAACTTTTTCACTTTTTCATCACTGTGAACAAAAATTCTGTTGCCATTAAAACACAGCTCAGCATTTCCTCCTTTCCTAGTCCCTGTAACATTTTGTCCTTAGAATTTGCCTCTTCTAGGTATTTCATATAAGCGGAATCATACATCATTTGCCCTTTTGTGTCTGGCTTTTTACTTCACATAATGTCTTTAAGGTTTGTCCATGCTGTAGTGTATATTAGAACTTAAGCTGCAGGTTTTTTTTTTTTAACTTATTTTTATTGTAAACAAATGGGATACATGTTGTTTCTGTTTGTACATGGAGTAACAGCATACCATTTGTGAAATCATACATTTACATAGGGTAATGATGTTTGATTCATTCTGTTATTTTTTTCCTTCCCCACCCACCCCTCCCACCCCTCTTTTCCCTCTATACATTCCCTCCCTCCATTCTTGTCCCCCTCCCAACCCCCATTATGTGTCATCATCCACTTATCGGCGAGATCATTCATCCTTTGTGTTTTTTTTGAGATTGGCTTATCTCACTTAGCATGATATTCTCCAATTTCATCCATTTGCCTGCAAATGCCATAATTTTATTATTCTTTATAGCTGAGTAATATTCCATTGTATATATATACCACACTTACTTTATCCATTCATCAATTGAAGGACATCTAGGTTGGTTCCAGAGTCTGGCTATTGTGAATTGAGCAGCTATGAACATTGATGTGGCTGTATCTCTGCAGTATGCTGATTTTAAGTCCTTTGGGTATAGGCCGAGGAGTGGGATAGCTGGGTCAAATGGTGGGTCCATTCCAAGTTTTCTAAAGAATCTCCATACTGCTTTCCAGAGTAGCTGCACTAATTTGCAGCCCCACCAGCAATGTATGAGTGTACCTTTCTCCCCACATCCTCTCCAACACCTATTGTTGCTTGTATTCTTGATAATCGCCATTCTAATTGGGGTGAGATGGAATCTTAGTGTAGTTTTGATTTGCATCTCTTATTACTAAAGATGGTGCAGCTACAGGTTTTTGATCTTCAGTTGCCATCCTCATTTTCACATTTGTGTGATTTTCAATGCAAAAATAATTTTTTAAGCTGTCTTTTTTTAAATTTTTAAAAATTTTTACAGACTGCATTTTGATTCATTGTACACAAATGGGGTACAACTTTTCATTTCTATGATTGTACACAATGTAGATTCACACCATTCATGTAAGTATAGAATCATGTCATCAGCAGATAGTGACAGCTTGAGTTCCTCTTCCTATCCGTAACCCTTTAACTTCTTTAGTCTGTCTAATTGCTCTGGCTAGTGTTTCAAAGATGATGTTGAATAGAAGTGGTGAAAGAGAGCATCTCTGTCTTGTTCCAGTTTTTAAAGGGAATGCTTTCAGTTTTTCTCCATTAAAAATGACGTTGGCCATGGGCTTCGCATAAATAGCCTTTACAATGTTGAGGTATGTTCCTACTATCCCTATTTTTTCTAGTGTTTTGAGCATGAAGGGATGTTGTATTTTGTCAAACTCTTTCTCTGCAGCAATTGAAATAACGAGGTGATTCTTAACCTTAAGTCTATTGATGCGATTAATTACATTTATTGATTTCCAGATGTTGAACCAACCTTGCATCCACAGGATGAACCCCACTTGATCATGGTGCACTATCTTCTTAATATGTTTTTCCCTGCGATTTGCCAGGATTTCGTTTGGGATTTTTGTGTCTATATTCATCACAGATATCGGTCTAAAATTTTCTTTCCTTGATGTGTCTTTGTCTGGTTTGGGTATCAGGGTGACACTAGCTTCATAGAATGAGTTTGGAAGGGTTCCCTCCTTTTCTATTTCCTGGAATACTTTGAGAAGTATTGGAATGAGTTCTAATTTGAAGTTCCTATAGAACTTCAAATTGTCTGAGGTTCTGTCTTCCAAGTGATCTAGTCTGTTGGTGATGTTTTCCATTGAGTTTTTTATTTTGTTCATTGTTTCCTTCATTTCAAGGATTTTTGTTTGTTTGTTTGTTTTGTTCTATCTCTTTGTTGAAATGATCTTTTTGCTTTCTGCAGTTGCTCTTTCGCCTGCTTTTTGGAGTGATCATTCATTGCCTGCATTTGCTCTCTTATCTCATCCTTGGCTTCATGAATCATTTTAATTATGTATATTCTGAACTCCTTTTCTGACATTTCTTCTACCATGCTGTCACTGGATTCTATTAATATGGAATCTAGGTTTGTTTGGATCATTTTCTTCCCTTGTTTTTCATGTTGTTCATGTATCTTCCCCTCTACCAGTACAGATCTGGGGTATTGCAGTTTCCCCTCTATAGGCTTATAGTGACCTTATAGGTTTACGAAACCTCTTCTTTAAGGGGGAGATGAATATTAGCAGCATCCAGTATAGGCAATATGCAGCCGTAAACCAAATCGCCCCTATGAGGACATTAACAATATTGTCATAATAAACAGAATGAACTCAATTATTATCTACTGTATAACAAACAGATTTTCAATAAGGTCTGCAGTTACTAATGGAGGACAAAGAGGATGGGGAGGGGTATAGGATGTAACTGTTAATGGGATAAGAAAAGAGTATATAGAAGTTCTAGATCATAGAGTGAAAGTGTAATCAAAAGTTGGTTGTTAGCATGAGAAAAGGGAGAAAGAGACTGAGGAAACAGGTAAAGAAAAGGAAAATACAGCAAGAAAAGTAAAGAAATAATAAAATTTTTCAAAAAGGAGGGAAGAAAATTACACTATAACATCATATAGTATTCAAACCTCCAAGTCTTCAGTAGCTTTATGCATGAGAGGTACCTGTCAATGAGCTGCCAGTCTCCATCCAGTAGGTGTCTCAGGATGGGATTTGCCCCACCTAAAGATGGGAGCTACCGCTTCCAGGATAATCCAAGATGGACACTCTGGCTTCCAAATGTGTTGGCAAATAGGGCATCTACAGCTTAGGATGTGGGCTTGGTTGGCCGGTGGTCCTGGAGGCAGGGTGTGGTCAGTCTGGTTGAGTGGTCCTGGACACAGGGGTCCTACAGGTCCTGGCTGTTGTCTCAAAATGGTGGCAGCCATGTGTACCTAAAACTGCAGGTACTGTGACAGTGCACTTCCAGGCAGCAGACAGCTGGCAACCCACTGGCAGTCTGCGGTCAGTCTACTGGCTACCAGTGGATGATTGGCAGGGGGAATGAATTATTTTTAATGCACTCAAAGTTGTATTATCTCTGTACCATCTGTAGGAGAAGGGAGAAAATAGTGATTTGAATCACTTAAGTAAAGTTTAATCCTCTCACCATGTCCAGGTTATCAGTATGATTTAGAGTCAGAATTTTGATTCCCAGATCTCCTACTTACTGGCAGGCTATTTGGAGGTCTCTTGATTCTTTGCCTATTTCCTTCTCTAATTTCACCTTATCTCTGTTTGTCCTCATCTAATGATAATAATTTAAGGATATGGAAAAATGTTCCCCAGGGAGAGATGGAAGACAATGGGTCCCAGGAAGAGAAGGAAAAGAATCGGCTCTGGACTTTCACAATTTCCCCTTCTCCAGCTGTTCCCCTGACTGCCCAACCGACACATTCTGCTATGATTAAGTCTCACTGAACCCTATAAAACTCAGATCCCTATTGTCACCAGTTGCTATTTTCTCTCTTGAAAATTGTGCCCCTCTGGTGATTAATAAAGCATCACTGATCCGTTGAGGTCTATTTATTTTTTCATTTTGCTTTCAGTAATGCGAAAATTGCAGGGGTTTTGTGAGAATTAAATAGCATAGGTAAAGCACCTACCACATAAGTAGCTATGCTTTATAATGCTTTATGCATTATTTGAAGAAATTTTTGTCAGAAACAGAACGAACCCTGATTCCATCCCAGTCATCCATCACCCATGGTGGTAGCTTTGCTGTGTGTCAGTTTAACTATGCTGACGTACTAGCGTCAGACACAAAGACAACAGCCTTACCGAGAATACTTAACCAGCTCCTACAATTAAAAAGAGTGAATTCATGTATCAAATCTCTTTATGTGTCTCCTAATGGTCCTGCTTCTCTAATGGAGCCCTGACTGCTACCCCTCCCAATATGGATCTTTAAGCCTGTAAATTTATCTCAAACCACGTCCTTCTCTTCAACCTCACTACTGCTGCCTTCATATAACCATCACTTCTTTTTTGAGTTACTGAAAACATTCATTATTTTTTCTGCCTCTTATCTCTCTTGGTTTATCTTTTGCAAGCTGCCAGTGATCTTTAAAATTTCCCTAGTTGATGATGTTCAGTGTCTCCCTCAGTGCCTTTATTCTAATATATTTTGCCAGTGTTGTCCTTACAAAATTTCAAATCATACAAAAATATATAATGAAAAATCCAGCACCTTCCCTTTCTCCCAATTCTTTAGAAGCAACTGTCTGTTACCAAATTCTAGAGATAAAATTATATACATTTTCGTACTAGATATGCTTTAGCACTGAGCTACATCCCCAGCCTTTTGTATTTTGAGATGGGGGCTCCTAAGTTGCCCAGACTGACTTCGAGCTTGTGATCGATCCTCTCTCCTCAGCCTCCTGAGTATCTAGAATTATAAGCATGCACCACCACACCTGGCTTTTTTTTTTTTTTAATACAAAAACCCACCCCTTGGTGTTTCTGCATGTCTCTTGGAAATTTATCTGTCACCATTCTTCATTATAAATTTAAATGCCCATTTGAACGAATTTGAAAAGAAGGCAAGAGGGCAAAGTCATAGGCTCCACAACCAGACCCCACCTGAACCCGACCAGAGGAAGCACTGTGGTAAAGACACCACTGATGCTGTGAACAACGACTGCAGAGCCTGTGTTGACAACAGTTGCAGCAAGTCCCCAGAAGATGCTTTTAAGAAGATATGGGGGCTGGGGAGATAGTTCAGCTGGTAGAGTGCTTGCCTTGCAAGCACAAGGCCCTGGGTTTGATCCCCAGCACCGCAAAAAAAAAAAAAAAAAAAAAGGAGATATGGAAGATTTAGGCAGGATCTAAATCACTTTGGCAAACTTGATCCTTAGCTGCAGATGAGGCTGGAAAATATTACCACCTTTGGAGCTTGGGATCTCGTTTATAGGTTCTGGCAGAAGGTTCTGGAGTAGTGCAGCTACTCCTATAACCTTGACCAGAGAACTGTCTTCTGTCGATCAGGATGGTCATCCTCTTTTACTGATCATGACTCTTCAGGAGGGATGTACCTGGAACAGTGAGGGAGCAAGATGACCCCCTGCCTAACCCACCAGATTAGCTGAATCAACTCTTGACAATCAACAGGGTGACATATTGCAGCCATATCACCCTCACGTCCAACACTCACACCTTTGGGAGGCTAACCATAAGAGTAAACTCAGGCATGTTAAGTTGTATGTCTGTCCACATCATCACTGATAACAAAGTCCTAGGAAGAATTACTCCTGAATACATATTCTTAATTTTTTTCCAAGTACTCTAGCATGATAATCTATCTTGTCCAGTCTTTTGTTTGTTTTAATTCATTTTTATTGTAAACAAATGGGATACCTCTTGTTTCTCTGTTTGTACATGAAGTAGAGGCATACCGTTTTTGTAATCATACATTTACCTAGGGTAATAGTTTTTGATTCATTCTGTTATTTTTTTCTTCCCCCTCACCCTCCCACCCCTCTTATCCCTCTATACAGTCCCTCCTTCCTCCATTCTTGCCCCACTCCCACCCTGCTCTTGTCCAGTCTTTTACATAAGATTCTTCTATAGTTCTAATGTTTATTACCCCATTTTTTTGTTGTCTTCATGCTAACCTACTACACAGCTCAATTCTTGGGGCTTCTTCTCATCCCTCAACTGGACTGGATCCAGGTCAGGAAATAAGTAAAACTTCCTTTATTTTCAGATTTCATTAGCTTGAACATGTAGAAAATCTTAAGCTATCCCCAAAAATCTACTAAAACTAAAAGCAAGTTCAACAAGGTCACAACAATACAAGAACAGGACATAAAAATCAATTGTATGTACACTTTCAAAGAACCATCCAGAAATGAAATTAAAATAATTCTACTTGGAATAGTAATAAGATAAAGTACTTAGAAACAAATTCAACAAAAGAATTCCAGATGCAGTGGTACATGACTGTAGTCCCAGCTGCTGCAGTAGCCCCATGAACCTGAAGCAGGGGGATGACCTGAGTCCAGGAGTTCAGGGTCAACTAGGCAAAATAGCAAGCCTCTGTCTAAATAAAAAATTAGAGACAATCTCCATGATCTTAAGTTAGGCAAATATTTCTTAGATACGACACCAAAGATATCCATAAGAAATGTGATTGAGTCTGGGGTTGTAGCACAGTGGTTAAGCGCTTGCCTAGCACAGGTGAGGCCCTGGGTTCAACCCTCAGCACCACATAAAATTAAATAAATAAAATAAAGGTATTGTGTTCATCTCGAACTTAAAAAAAAATTGATTAAAAGAAAGATCTAATAAATTGGATCTCATCAAATTAACTTGCTCTTATATGCTGTTATTCTGGATAAAATTCAGAATATATAAGGAACTATAACCATTAATAAGATAATATGACAAAAATGAGTGAAATGATTTGGACCTTTTTTTAAACAAGATGGATGAATGATAAGCACATGGAAAGGTGCCCACAGCACTAGTTATTAGGGAAATGCAAATCAAGTCATAATAACATACTGTTTTATACCCACAAGAATGGCTGTGAATACATGATAATTGTTAGGATGTGGAGATACTGGAATTCAGTTGCTAGATGAAGTAATATACCAAAACTGATATATACCAAGCTGGTATCACCACTTGGAATAGTTTGGGAATCCCTCAAAATGTTAAACAGCATTACCATATGACCCCAGCAATTCTGCCTCAGGTATCTATCCCTAATGAACACATGTCCACACAAAGAGTTTATGTTCAAGTAGCATGAGACTGTTTATAGTAACATTGTTCATAATAGCTAAAAAATAGAAATAATCTAAATATGAATGAAATTGCAAATGATAAAGCAAACGGAAACAAAATATAATATTACAAAAATGAAGAGCCTTAAAAAATGCTGAGGCAAAAGACCATATACTGTATGATTATGCCACATGTTCAGAAAAAGCAAAATCTATAAAGGTAGAAGGTAGATTAGTGTTTCCCTGATGTAGGGAGTTAGGAACAGGGATGTACAGAAAACAAAAATTTTAAAACTCAATAAATGGTAGAATATGAATTGGAAAGCTTACTATTGTAAAGGCATTGATTCTCCCCAAACTTATTTATGAAGATACAATGCTATTCTGATCCAAATATGTATGAGTTTTTTAATTTTGCAGATCTTGACAAGATGATTTTTAAATACTTCTGAAAATACTGCTGGGATGTAGCTCAGTGATAGGAGCACTTGCCTAACACGTATGAAACCCTGTATTTGAACCCCAGTACTGCAAAAAAAAAAGCTTTTTTCTTTCATTTTGAAAATATTCAATCCTACAGGAATGTTGGAGTATGCAAAAAATAATACAGGACTAAGGAACTGAACAGACACTTCACAGAAGATACACAATCGATCAATAAATACATGAAAAATGTTCAACATCTCTAGCAATTAGAGAGATGCAAATCAAAACTACTCCTAAGATTTCATCTCACTCTAATCAGAATGTCTATTATCAACAATACAAGCCTTAATAAGTGCTGGCAAGGATGTGGGGGGAAAAGTACATTCATACATTGCTGGTGGGAATGCAAATTGGTGCAACCATTATGGAAAGCAGAATGGAACCACCATTTGACCCAGTTATCCCACTCCTCAGTTTGTACCCAAAGGACTTAAAATCAATATACTACAGTGACGCAGCCACATCGATGTTTACAGCAGCTCAATTCACAATAGCTAAACTATGGAACCAATCTAGATGCCCTTCAACAGATGAATGGATAAAGAAAATGTGGTATAGATATACAATGGAATATTACTCAATATATACACACATATATACACACAATGGAATATTACTTAGCCTTAAAGAAGAATGAAATTCTGGCATTTGCTGGTAAATAGATGGAGCTGAAGAATATCATGCTAAATGAAATAAGCCAAAACCAAAAGACCAAAGGCTGAATATTTTCTCTGATATGTGGAAGCTAATTCACAATAAGGGGAGGTGAATAGGGAAAGAATAGAGTACTTTATATTGGGAAGAGGGGAATGAAGGGAAGGGAAGGAGTATGGGGGAAGGAATGATAGCAGAGTGAAACAGACATCATTACCTCATTTACATGTATGACTGCATGACTGATGTGATCCTGCAATATGTATAATGAGAAAAAAGTGACTACACTGTATTTATGTATGATCTATCAAAATGTATAAATGCTTTCTGTCATATAAAACTAATTAGAATAAATAAAATTAAAAATTAAAAAAAAGACAATGTAATCTTCACCTACATTCAGTTGATAACATTTGTCACATTTGTCTTATTTTTATAAACATTTATTTTGTTGCACCATTTGGAAGTAAACTGCAGACACAGGACAACTCTCAAGTCCTTCAGCACATACATCTTAAGAAGGGTATTCCTACATGACTATATCATAATACCAAAGAAGCTCATCACAATATATAGCTCATTTAAAATTTTCTCCAGTCATCCCTAACAATGTTCAGGTTCAAATCAGGGATTACCATTACATTTAGCTGAAATACTATTTAGTATTGTATTATAAACTGTCCCACAATCTAGATTTGTTTGCCTCAGATTAAATACAGGTTAAAGGGTTTTGAGATGCATAAGGCATGGGTTATATTTTGTACTTCCACACTACATCACTTTAGTTTGTTGCATTATTGGTGATAAGTGTGATTGCTTGGTTAATTATAATAGCCATTTGATATTTCCATCAAAAATTTGCTATTTCCCGGATATAATTAACAATCTGTACTGTTACTTTGAAATCTCGTGTCCTGTTTCACTACGAATTATCACCCAAAGATTTTAGCATCCATTGATGATAATCACCTTGAATAATTAACTTGATAAATGCAATTTAAATTTTAAAGCTATCAGTTTTAGCTGCCTTTTTTCTGTCACTCCTAACAGAAACTATCCCTATTCACCCAGCTTTTTTAGAGTCCTATGGTAGACTCAGAGATGTAGATACTTTTTTAAGTCGAATGAGGCAGGAGGATCGCAAGTTCAAAGCCAGCCTCAGCAACTTAGGCTCTAAGCACAGCGAGACCCTGTCTTGAAATAAAACATTTAAAAAGGGGCTGGGGATGTGGCTCAGTGGTAAAATGCCTCTGGGTTCAATCCCTGGTACCAAAACAAAAAAAAAGATACTTTATAAAAAGTATGTTTAAAAACAATGTGACATTTGAAAAAAAAAAATCAATGAAACTATCAAAAGCCCAGGTCATAATATATAAAGAATTAGTAATATTTGAAAACATCAAATATAAACAAGACTATCCCCAGCACTACAAAAAATAAAAATAAGCTGGTAGGGTGTCACACACCTGTAATCCAAGCTACTCAGGAGGCTGGGTGGAGGATCAAAGTTCATTGAGCAGGTTCAGTGATAGAGCGCTTGCCTGGTATCTGTGAGGTCCTGGGTTCAATACTCAGCACCTAGCACCACATATAAGAAAATGAGATCCTTTGACAACTTAAAAAAATATATATTTTTAAAATTTAAAAAAAAAAACAAAAAGTTCATTGAATCCACCCTGGGCAACTTAGAGAAGACCTGTGTCAAAATAAAAAGGTTTGGGCCAGGCATTGTTGTAGACACATGTAATTCCAGCAGTTCAGGAGGCTGAGGCAGGAGGGATCACACGCTCACAAGCCAGTCTCACAATTTAGGGGAGACTTTCTCAAAAAGAGCTGGGGATGTGGCTCAGTGGTTAAGTGCCTCTGGGTTCTATCCTGATACCAAAAATAAATAAATATATAAATACAGGGGGTGAAATAAAGAGTGTTTAGGGCCATGGAAAGCCCTGGGTTCAATCCCAGGGTTGCAAAAAAGAGAGAGAGAGAGAATGAGAGAGAGAATGAAAAAAAAAGGACTATAAGGCAAACCACAGGAGAAGATATTTTCAACACCCATGATGGACAAAGGGCTTGTTTCCAGAATAAAATGCTATAAATCAAGAGTCTGACAACCAAAAGGAAGCATTAACAAAAGATTTAAACAAGCTGGGTGCCATGGCACCATTGTGGGGTCTGGTTATCAACGCACAGTGACACCACCAGAAACTAAAGTCGGAAAAAGTTTATTTTGGGAAAAGAGATTAAAAAAAAGAAAAAGAAAACAGACTGACATGTCAGGACCACTACTCCAAGTGGGACAGTAGTGGGGAGTGACTTCAGCAAGCTGGTTTTTAAAGTGAAAACCATGGAGAAAAAAAAAAAAAAAAACACATCCTGGCAGGCTTACAATAGGGGCCTTTTTCCTTTTTTTCCAAGGAGTGCAAGCAGCCAGCTCCAGCTCATCTATTTCAGGCTGCACCTGGTGGGCTAGCAGGGCGAGCTAGACAGTGGGGAGCCAGACTACCCACGTCTGAAACCAGCAGCTTCTGGGGCCTCTGAAGGGGTGGGTTGCCTCACAGAAATGGTCACAATGTCCTTAACTCATGGCCACATTATTTTATCTCAGTTATTGTCCTTGTATTTCCCACAGTCAGCACAACTCAATGATTTTATTCACACTCATTTTGGTTTGGTCAATCTTAACTAGATATGTTTGTTTTATATCAGACGATCTCTACCTTTTTCTTTTTAAAAAGGGTCTCCACTCTTTTATAGGCACACGCCTGTGACCCCAGCGCCTTGGGGAGGCTGACAGGAGGATCAGGAGTTCAAAACCAGCCTCAGCAAAAAGTGAGGTCCTAAAGCAACTCCGTGAGACCCTCTAAATAAAATACAAAATGGGGCTGGGGATATGGTTCAGTGGTCCAATGCCCCTGAGTTCAATCCCCTTACCCCCAAAAAAACAAAGAAAATAACCCACCCAAAAGACTTAAGCAAGTAGGCCACAAAAAAAAGGATATGCAAATGACTGATAAACATGAAATAGTACTATGAACTTCAATGGTAATCGAAAAATTAAAACTATAGTGATGATGATTAAAATTTTCAAATGTTGGCAAGCTATTGGAACTGAAATTTCTCTGGCACTGTTGGTACACTGGGAATTGTCGAAGACTTTTAGAAAACATCTTGGTTGTATTTACCAAGTTCAAGCATACCCAGCCTTACGACCTCCAACAATTAACACTGCTAGAATATGTGCACAGGCACAAGAATGTTCACAAGCAAATACTTGTTTAAGCAAATACTGGAAACAATCTTAAAGTCTATTATTAGAAAAGTCTTTTGTTTTTAAATAAATCATTTGTGATATATTCACACAAAGGACTATTCTGCAGTAATGAAAACAAAGTAGGTACAAGCAAGAGTATGGATGAATTTCATAAATGATAATTGACAAAAGAACACATACTCCGATTCATTTACATAATGTAATACGTAGACCAGTCCACTGGATTAAAATTCAGGAAGGCCGACTTTGGGTGTGTGGGAGGCTTTAAAGGAGCTTTCGTTTTCTGGCAAGGTGGTGGTTGTTTTTTGTTTTTATTTTTTGGTACCGGGGAGTGAACCCAGAGGCGCTCAACCACTGAGCTACGTCCCCGCCCTTTTACAAATATTTTATTTAGAGATGGGGTCGTCTTGTGTTGCATAGGGCCTCGCTAAATTGTTGAGGCTGGCTTTGAACTCACGATCTTCCTGCCTCTGCCTCTGCCTCTGCATGTGCCACCGCGCCCGGTCGGGTAAGGTTTTATTTTTGTCCGTGGAGTTATTAGGTAGCAGAGATATGATGGGACAAGAGCCGCCAAAAGAAGCAGGTGAGAATCTTCCGTGACCCCAGTCAGTGGAGACTCTACGTGAGGCGCAAAGGAAACAGTCAAAGCATGCGCGATGGCGCATGTAATCACAGTGACTCTGGAAACTGAGGCAGGAGGATCACAAGTTCGAGGCCAACTTCGGCAATTTAGCGAGACTCAGCAGCTTAGCGGGACACTGCCTCAAATAAAAAGGACTAAAGATGGGAGGTACCTCAGTGGTAGGGGTACCCCCGGTTCAATTCTCAATACCAAAAGAAAAAAAAACCTCCAGCATGGCGCGGATACGCGCAACTTCCTGTCCGGCCTGCGACATACTCCGCCGCCTGGCAAACTACAAGAAAGCAGGACTGGGCCACGTCAAGGAAGAGGGGAGGGGAATGATGGGCAGGGTCTCTAAGTCTTTATCCAATGGCAAGGGGCGTGTTTGTGGACCAATAGGACGCAGAGAATGAGACCACGCCCACAAGCCTGTGGAGCCAATCGGCTAGGAGCAGCGAGCGGACTGGCAGGGGCGGTGGGACCAAGTGGAGCGGCGAGGCATGGCGGGCGGGGCCCGAGAGGTGCTTACGCTGCAGTTGGGACATTTTGCGGGTTTCGTGGGTGCGCACTGGTGGAACCAGCAGGTGAGATCTCCTAGTGGTTGTCTCGGCGAAATCCTTGGAATCTACAGCCCTGACGTCCGGCCTGCCCCTCTTGCCTCCTCTAAGTTCAGTCCTCCCTCTGTGCCTCTACCAGGATGCTGCGCTGGGCCGAGCAACCAGCGCCAAAGAGTCTCTGGGAGAATTGTGCCCTGACGTCCTGTACCGGACCGGGCAGACGCTGCATGGCCAGGAAACCTACACGCCGCGACTCATCCTCATGGATCTGAAGGGTGAGACGGTGTCAGGGGTCAGCCAATGCTGGCTTTCGCGTCCGGAGTCTCTGGCATTCATTCTCTTCAAAACTAAGCAGGCATGGTGATTCACGCCTGTAATTCCATCTGCTCGCTGAAGCAGGAGGATCGCAAGTTTGAGGCCAACCCTAACCCTCTCTTAAAATAAAAAAATAAAAAAATAAAAAAGACTGGGGATGTAGCTCAGTGTTAGAGTCCCCAGGTTCCACTCCCCACCCCGCAAAAAAAAAAAAATCTCTAACCATAGTAGGTTGAAGGACCAGAAATGAGTCGCTAACACCAGAGATAGGCAGGAAGGCAAAACCTTATTCTGCTCAAGAGCCCTCTCTAGATAGGCTGAAATGCTACACTCCTGTAGGACTGTTGGGGTGTTTTTTGCCCCAGGTACCACATCTACTGATTAAGCTGGGAACAGAAGGACGGATTCTCCTAAACCAGCTCCCCACCCACCCACACAGATTTGCACCCAAGAAAGCCTGGAAGAGCCAGTGCTGGAGAGATGCTGACAGCACGTTTCAGGAGATCAAAAGAATACCCCCTCCATAGGAAGGGGGAAGATGCCTTAGCATTTGACCTACCATTGCCTTTTACTTCTGTACAGGCAGTCTGAACTCCCTAAAAGAGGAAGGTGGACTCTACTGGGACAAACAGCTAGATGCAGCCATAGCATGGTGTGTATGGAGAGGGGTGAGAACATGTACGTGCACAGAAAGCTGGAGCTCTCATCTATTGAGTTTCTTTAATCAATCTTGAAATCTTTTTAAGGCACGGGAAGCTTTCCACACACAAAGAGGAAGTCTATCCCAAGAACCCTCATCTCCAGGACCTTCTGAGTGCAGAGGTGAGGGACTCTACCCTAACTGGACATTTTCACCCCATGCTGCACCCAGAGTGCCACCACTGGGGTAGAGAAAAGAGGATTTTTAATCACCTTAAATGCCTTAGAATGGTATTTTTAGGAAAAGCACATCTTTTCCTAGGGATTGTGATAACTTAATCCCTAGGAGGGATTAGGCTTCAGGGAATGGCCAACATGCTCAGGGAATATAAATCAACTTTTGCTTCTCATCTGCCTGGAACTAAATATAGATTTTTCTCACCTATGCCAGGGAGTACGGAGTAGTGATGATATCTGGAGAGTCAAATCCATCCCTAATGGCAAAGGTGAGAATTCTCCAGATATTAGACCTGGCAATATAGATGGGGAGCTAATCAACGAAGGAATGTGGGAAAAGGTAACATCTCTTCTGATTTTTCTTCAGCTCTCCCAGCAGTCACCACTGCTGCAACCCCAAAACCACTTGAGAGGAGTGTCAGAGTCTGGTCAGACTTCCTTAGAGTCCATCTCCATCCGCGGAGCATCTGTGTGATTCAGAAGTACAACCATGATGGGTATGAGGACCTCAGACACTGAGGCAAGAGGCTTGGCACCCACCAATGCTGGGAATAAGACTCTTGAGGCCATTTCCCCCAAAACAAGAGAGGTGGGAGTTGGAGTGGGGAGAGGGTTCTAAGTCTTGCCTCCTGTTTCTTTGTGGCAGGGAAACAGGCCGGCTGGAGGCTTTTGGCCAAGGGGAGAGTGTCCTGAAGGAACCCAGGTATCTGGAAGAGCTGGAGGACAGACTGCACTTCTATGTGGAGGAATGTGACTACTTGCAGGTAGCGTTGGGGCAAGGTGGAAAGCAGGGCAGAAACTTCTCATTCTGCTCTTTGCTGTCTTTGATCCTTTGCTTCTCTCCAGGGCTTCCAGATTCTGTGTGACCTGCATGATGGTTTCTCCGGGGTAGGTGCCAAGGCTGCAGAGTTGCTGCAAGACGAGTATTCAGGGCGGGGAATAATAACCTGGGGCCTGCTCCCTGGTTCCCACAATCTTGGGGTGAGTAGAAGGTGGGAGAAAAAGAAGTCACAGTGGGGAGGAAGCAAAGAGAGAATCCCATTGAGGAAGTTGCCTGATGCACACCACTTGTTTCACCAGGAGCCTCAGAAAAACATCTATCGTCTGTTAAACACAGCATTCGGACTGGTGCACCTGACTGCTTATAGCTCTTTCGTCTGCCCGTTATCCTTGGGTGGGAGTCTGGGCCTGCGACCCCAGCCACCTGTCAACTTCCCTTACCTGCATTATGATGTAAGGCTTAATGCTTGTTCTGACTATAGCTGGCCTTCATATTCCCCAAAGCAGCCTATGTTAGTGGCTCTCTTCTTGAAGTAGCTTGAACTCAACTGTGATGTGGCCTTTTAGATCTGTCTTGTGCTTGTCCATTCTTGGGCCAAGCACATCCTTGCTTCATTCTCTGGACCTCTCTGCCATTACCTCCATGTATCCATTTCCAGGCCCCAAAGGCTAAGTGTTCCTCTTGTGTCCTCTGTAGGCCACTCTGCCCTTCCACTGTAGTGCTATCCTGGCCACAGCCCTTGACACAGTCACTGTTCCTTATCGACTCCGTTCATCTCCAGTTTCCATGGTTCATCTGGCTGATATGCTGAGCTTCTCTGGGAAAAAGGTATGAAGCTTTGTGTGGGATGGGGTCAGCACTGAGAAAAAGCTCTGTAACCTGATCTCCTCCTGCTCTTTAGGTGGTGACAGCAGGAGCAATCATCCCCTTCCCCTTGGTTCCAGGCCAGTGCCTCCCTGATGCCCTGGTGCAGCTCGGAGGAGCCACCCCATGGACTCCACTGTCTGCATGTGGGAACCCCTCGGGAACACGCTGCTTTGCTCAGTCAGTGGTGCTGAGAGGTATAGACAGAGCGTGCCATACCAGGTGAGCACTATTGGTCCTTAGGAACCCTCCTCATGTTTTTGTTTTCTCCCTAATATCTGGGAATTCTACTGACATTGCTTCTTCCCACCACCACCACCCGCCTCACTTAAGGGAAAAAAAAAAAAAAAGCTATCGCCCTGATTCAGCTGATGGCCCAAGAATCTAGGAATTCTTAGTTCTTATCAAGCAGCCATACACTAAAGGTGGTTCTGGCTTTGTTCTGATAGTCAGCTCAACCCAGGGACACCTCTGCCTTCCCCTCTCCATGCGTGTACAACTGGGGAAGAAGTCTTGGCACAATATTTACATCAGCAGCAGCCCAAAGTCACAAGGTCAGTCTAATGCTTGCTCCTGCCCTCCTCCAGGACCTCCATTCCCCCTCGACTTCTTGCTCACTGAACTGCCATTCTCTACCCCCACAGTTCTTCCCATCTACTGCTGACTCCCTGCAGAGTGGCTCCTCCTTACCCCTACCTCTTCTCAAGCTTCAGCCAGCAGGGTATGGTTTTGGATGGTCCCCCCAGAGGCGCAGGTACGTAGGAGGCAAAGAAAACCAAGACACCAAGCGTGGGAGCAGTTTTACTCTCCCTTCCTGGATTAAGAGTGCTTAAAATGTTCACGTTTAAACATTCCTTTATTGCCCTATAGCTCCTGAGAAGTGTCCTTCCTCTGGAGTACTGGTATACTAAGGGGACAGCAAACAAAATTCACTGAATGTACTTTACAGTCAAGTCTATCATGTGCACAGACTTCCCTGTAAATATGAGAGTCCCAGGAAAGAATATAATCCATTTGGTCTCACTTTTCTCTCCCTCTACAGCAGTGCAGAGCATCCCAGTGTTTGGGGCTCTGTGCTCCTCTTCGTCCTTGCACCAGGCCCTGGGAGGCTTGGCCACAGAGCTCACCAAACTGGACCTGCGGCGCTGGGCCAGCTTCTTGGATGCCGGGGTGGAACAGGATGATGTAGAGGAGTTGCTGCAGGAGCTGCACAGTCTGGCCCAGTGTTACCAGGAGGGCGATAGCCTCATGGACTAGAGTTCTGGGACGGGGTGGGGGAAGGGCAAGAGCTAGTTGGCCAATAAAAACTGCTGATTTAAGAGCCTAGTGTCTTCGGGCGGAGGAGCTTAGTGTCTTGGGATTGGCTACATGGCATAGGCATTTATTACACTTAGAAACACTGTGAGTAGATCACAGAACAATAAATATGTACCATCAGATAAAGAAAAAAGTAGCGTAAGCCCCACTTTCCCTCAGTGCTATTTACAGAGTGGATTAGTAGGGTCTACATAAAAGACTCTGAATGAGGCCCAGGATATGGAGCTCCAAGGCCCACCTCCAGCCTCAGTGTGTCCCTGTCCTCGGCCTGCTCTCCAGTTCTGTCTGCAGAGCTCAAGGACGACGCAAGCAAAGTACAAGCCGCCTTTCCTGGAGTGCAGGCACAGGTGCCTGATGGGCTGGTCCTGTGTGATGACTCCACGTGTTCCCAGAGTCTCACTCATCCGCGTCCTCCTCAGAGAGCAAGTCCCCGTGATCAGACAGCTGGTCCGCGTTGCTGGTGCTGGTTGCATCGTCCTCATCCTCAGAGCTGGCTTCACAGGCCGTGTGGAAGAGCTGCATGAGTTCTCGGAAACGGTGGGCAACCTAGCACAGGAGAAGGGCTGTTTCACTGTTCCTATTTAGTAACACTGTGATAGTTACGAAGCTCCAGGTGCCAATTTTTTTTTTTTTAAGAATTTAACCTTGGGCTGGGGAGATAACTCAGTTGGTAGAGTGCTTGCCTTGTAAGAGCAAGGCTCTGGGTTCAATCCCCAGCACCGCAAAAAAAAAAAAAAAAAGAAAAGAATTTAACCTTTATTTAATTTATTTATTTTGTTATGTGGTGCTGAGGATCGAACCCAGTGCCTCACCCATGCTAGGCACATGCTCTATCACTAAGCTTACAACTCCAACCCTCCAACCCTACCAATTTTAAAAACCTTTATTTACACAGTAAAGTTGTGAAAGCCATGTTCTCCTTTTAGATAAGGAAACTCCACAGACCAAATATTTTACCCAAAGTTACACTTCTAAAAACAACTAGAAATGGAAGCCAGATTCTACCTCTGAATCCAATGCCCTTTCTTTTCTAGAATCATCACCACCCCAAGAAGTCAGGTCCTTAGGTCGCCCTTAAAGCCCTGTGTCTCTCCAGTTGGCCTCCCTGTCCTCTCCTTGCCATACCTTCTTGGATTCCCTGGGCTTGATGCTCAAACAGGGCACCCCATCTTCACACACATACCCGCCACTTACCTCAGCAGGGGTCTTATTTCCCAGCTGCTGAGAGATGATGCTGAAGGTCTGTGGTTGTGCTCCTTGCTCCTGACACATGGTGAGAATCACACGGTCAGCTTCCCTGTAACCCACACAAACAGGATTAACCCTGCAGAGTCACATAGATGTATGTGTTCTATAATCTTTCCAAACACTTCCTGTATCGTCACCTACCTTGTCCATAGGACAACCTTCTCCCCAGTGGAGCTGACCTTGCTGTTGTTCGCACATACTGTTGCTTCTGTGGCCTTTGGCTGCTGCTCCCACTCTGGACCCCTGGCCTGTATCCCAATGTCTTTAGCTAAAACTCCTGGGGCTTCGGGAGAAGTCTCTGAGGTGTCAATCCCTAATGAAGATTCATGGACAGGGGACATTCTGTTTGCAGTTTTCACCTCAGTTCTGCTTGAGGGCTGCCAGCTCTCTTGAGTATCTGGTTTCTCAGACATATGTCTTCCCTCTACATCTCTGGTCCTTGAGGAAACAGGACTCAGGAAGGAAACAGGGGTCTCAGCAGCCGTAGGCAATTTCTCAGTTTCTGGTGCATCCCAAACCAGCATGGAATCCTCTGAGTCACTCACTACCTTTTGGCCTTCCCCTTCATTCTTAAGTCCAGGGTGTGCACTGGGGCAGGAGAGAATCTCAGGCCCAGCCTGGTTCCTCTTCCCAGGGTATGGTACCGCTCCACTTTGTGGGGGAAACTGAAGAGTCTCTGGTGAGCAAGGTGGCTGGCCATCCAGGAGTTGTTGTGTAAGAGTCACTTCTTCTTGAGGGAATGACAAACTGCTCCCCACTATCAATCCTGCTTTGGAGGAAAGTAAGTAACTGAGGCTATGGATAGATAGGATCAGGGTGCAACCAAAGACGGAAAACTACCACAGATTGTGGTAAGCCACTGTGATAAAGTTCCCACTTAAAAGAGTGGGTTGCAGGTGGGGGTTAATTCACTTACACAAAGATACCAGAGTTGTTAAGGATCCAGTCATTAGAATGTAGGTAGAAAGGATTTGGATATAAGGGGAAGGGCTTCAGAATTTGAAACACAGAGAATGCAGCATGATGGACTTCATTGCACTCTTGATTCCCCAAGAAGACTAAAGCTACAGAAAAGAAAATGCAGCTGAACAGGAGTAGAGCTCTATCAGTCTATCAGGGAAAGAGATGCTATCTATGTCCATTCCTGGGAATTCTATTTTTTATTCAGGCTCATAGAGGTTCCTGCTTGAATAATGAGAATGAAACAGAAAACTAAGGGAAGAAGGGCTGGCAGTGAGATCGCTCACCTGGAATGGACACCTCTTCCTTCCTGGTAGTCCTGCCAGTCCTGCTCTGGGTTGCTTCAGCGCTCTCCTGCTCCTCCAGGACTTCCTCTTCCACCACATCCTTGCCCTGCCCTGCTTCCTTAGCACCAGGCATAGGACTGGCCTCTCGGTGGGGGCTGCTGCCCACCAACTCATGGGACTCCTTGCTCTTGTAGGATTTGCTGTCACAGACCTGCAGGGATGGCATTCTGGGTCAAAAGGTATCCAAACCTATGTCTTGAGGACCCACCAAAAAGAAGCCCTGCCCTGCTGCTTAGCAAGTCAATAAACATGCACAGGCTCCAGGGACTTTTAAATGGTTCAGAGTAGAATGTGCAATTCCACCCATCACTCCCTCTCTTGGGTTGCATTTCTGCTGCCAACCAACTCTAAAGAACCAGAATGATCTTATGAAGGGTCTATTTTCCTGGTTTATTTCATTAAAAATTAAGAAGGAAATATTCGAACTGTGGCTTTTTTTTCTCTTCCAATTCCAAAAGCTTTCCTTACAGAATTCTCTTTAAAAAGCAAAATTCATCATGTATTTTTAAAAGATTCTATTTATTTACATATGTACACTTATGTGTATACTGCATGTTATTTGTAGCTATGTTACTGTTTTAGGAATTCAACAGGGTACAAGTCTGTGGTAGTAAGCAATACCTCAGAAAGTATGTCCTGGAGTTGCCCTGACATCTCGATACCCTGGGTCCTGGCACCTTAGGCACCTTCCTCACCTTGCTGCTACAGTGGCTACAATTTTTCCTCTTGCTCTTCTTAAGTTTAGAATCAGGGCCTCCTTCATGGCAGGAACAGGAACAGTCCTTGGCCCCATCTGTCCACTCAGTCTCCTAGGAGATACCTGGGCTTGATTAGCAATCATGTATTTTCAGTACATTAAGAGGAAGCTGGGCTGTGAGTCATCTGAAGAGGTCCCTCCCCACCTCCTTCCCTTTCTCTTTCATTACACACCATCTCATCATATTGTCTGGAGAAATCAACGCCCAAACTGGATTAAAGCCTACTGAATCCCTAAAAGAATCTTTAAGTGACCCAAAAACACATATCCCAATTGCCCAGATGTTTCAAGACATAGATAAGTCAAACAGATTTTGAGGCAGTCTCTGGAGAGCTCCACCATAAGATATGGTCTACTCACTCATCTGTCTTTGTTTTTGTCTCCCTGTGCCTTGAGCTCCCCACCCCTAGCAATTCCCTTGAGAGGGTTTTGTACATATGGAAGGCTCTCTCAACTATACTCTATTTAATAAATCCAAGACAAAGGTACCAATATTATCCTAATTCACGATGAAGAAACAGAGAGAGGTTACATAAATTGCCCAAGGTCATTTAACTACTAAGTAGTTTCTCCTCAAGAAAGAGTAAAGACATGCAATTAAAAACACAAAAATCATGGAGTTAAAAAACTGTGGGCTGGGGATATAGCTCAGTTGGTAATTCCCAACAGCCTGGTGTACCTTATCATGATTTTGGACCCCAACCTCTTTTCTTCTCTTGTTCTTGGAGGCTGTGGGTATCTTGGGAGGTTCTTCTTCCTCTTCCACATCAGGCAATGCCACCTCTTCAAAGCCATCAAACTAAGGAGAATTTGGCACCAATGAGTGCAGACCCTAGGCTGATTTCCCTCCTGCTAGTGGCACCAAGTAATCCCCTCACATTCTCCTTCACACCCTACTGCAGTCTCAGGGCCTGTACATACCTCATACTCTTTCTCTTCAGTCCAATTGATCTCTTCAAAATCACCCATCCGGCTAGCTGCTGGGCGTAGATGGTCAAAGAAGACGGAGAACTCATCCTGTAAGTGGTCATGGCCCTTGAGGAGCTGCCACATCTGTGTCTTAAGCTGAGGAGAATTGTAGAGGCAAAGATGTGTCTCAGAGCCTCCCTAGACCACCCTTCAAACTATCCTCTACACTCTGACATTCTGCCTTCCTAGACACATTGGAGACCTCTCTTTGATAGCTAAGAATTGTCACTTCTCTCTGCTTGCTTCCAATGATAGCACTCTTGACTGCTGCCTGACTGGTCCCCAGCTAGGGTACAGCCCAAACAGAGGAAGGAGGCTGGATCCCTCCCAGGTCTTACAACTTCCTTCCATGAACATCCCTTCCGGGGTACTGATAGCATGCCTGAACCCATGAGGGTCAGTCAGGCTCTGGATTTGCATGGCCAGCCTCCCTATCCTTATGTTTTATGCTTTAAGTAAAGCCTAAGAAACCCCTGCCTTCTTCATCTCCTCCCAGAATCCATAAATGGATATGGAACAGGTTAAAGGGAGAGAGAAGAGAAAGGTCTGAGGCCCAAATGACAATAGAAAAGAAACAGGACAGGAAGGAATACCTCAGTGATCTCTTGAGGAAGGCAGTCTGCACAGCCCTGGAGGACCTTGATGATCTTCTGGTGGTGGGAAGGGTTCTCTGCAAAGCAAATCTCCAGCTGCCGAAGGAACTTGCGACTCTTCTCAAAAGCCTGCTGCTCCTCAAACTACCAAAGTGGAAGGAGGGCAAGAGAGGAGTCACCCACACATCTAGAGCAGGACTTGAGGGCCCTATGGATGAGAACTAAGAGCAATGACCTGCAAGCCCGGGGGATGACAGGATTCTATTTAATAAATCCTGATATTCAACTACCTTGGGCTCCTGGCAGCTACCAACTTATGAAAACTAAGATGTGAACAAAAGATTCAAGAGATGTGCATATCTAAGTTGTTTATTATTTTATGAGTTGTGAAATCAAACACACACTCACGTGGTACTTCACAGTTTACAAAGAATTTTAGCATATATGTTCATCTGATCCTCATAATAATGCCAGAAGAGAAGATGGACATTATATGATCACACCAGTGTCATTTAACTGGCATAAGACTACCAGAATGCCCTCAATATTCCCTTTATTCCTGTTTTTACTCATCATGAAAAGAACCCTGGGGATACTAGGATATGCCTCACGCTTATTCTTTAACATTTTAAATATCATCTCACTGCAGGGGCCTTGCCAGACCACTGTTTATCAAACTTCATAGCCCATTCCCTCACCCACTTTACTTACAACTCACTCATCACCTTTTCTGCTTTAGTTTTCTCTAAAGCATTATCACTATAAAGCATTATATTCTATATGATATTCATTTTCTTTTTATAATATAGGTACATCAAAATTTATATATTTTACATATTATCACCTGAGTTTCCCCATGAAAATATAAGCTCCATAAGGGAGGTGATTTTTTTTAAATGCTATATATATTCATAGCACCTAGAACTCTGCCTGACATTCCATAAGTATTTATTAAAAGAATGCCTTTTTTACAACTGTGAGGAGCACAGAGCATTCGACTTACCTAAGGTTTCCACTGGCAACTTAAAGTAAAATGCTGCCATTCCCCAAGGAGAGAAAATGGGAGAATGGTGTTGGGGAGAGCATCCCCAAGGAGGTGAGCCCCTTTGGGCAAGGGGTAGGGGACAGATGGCCTGTCTGGAAGCAGTCAAGAGACCGGGAAAGTCTTACTTGACTCCATCCATCCCCAGTCACTCTGACTCAGGAGTCCTGTATGTTGTTTCTGCCCATCAACTTACTAATCCACAGGCCAAAGCTTGCTCAGGTAACAGGAAAGCAGCAAAGTCTTTCAACAGTTGAGGCCAGTCTTGGAGCAGAATTTGCAAGCTTTTATAGAGATCCACAGCAGTCTGCCTCTGGGTGCTTGACTCAAATTCATAGATGACTTGAAGGAAGTCTTCATACTTGCCTGGGATATGCTGTAGGGCTTCTCGTACCTATACAGGGAGACTTCCAATCATAAGCACCCTTTCCTTGGGTCCCAAGAAGAAGCAAGGGTCCAAGGGAGAAAGAGAGATCATAATAAGAGAACTCCAAGAAGTGTCCTTCAAAGGAAAGGTCCTAAACGTGTTCTCAGATCTGATGGTAAATGGAAGACAAAGCAACGAGCAGGGTAGAGCTCTTTTTTTGATAGTGGGAAACAGGAAAATCTTCACAACCTTCAAAACCAGACAATGTTTTTCTCTAGGTCACAGCTTTAAATAAGCTCTCCTTCCTGATGTCAGACCCATAATAAAATAGATAAGGAGAGTTTTGTATTTCAGCATAGTGTCATCTGAGGGCACATAACACATAAATTTGGAATGTTACTTAAAAACTAGGAGATAAGAAAAAGCCATAACTACCCTGCTAGAACCTTCTTTTGCTAGGAGGATAAAGAACCAGCTAGTTACTGAAAGAGAAGGCAGTTACTAGGGTACCACTAAACACAGGTGGTTCACATCTGAAGACCAAGGCATTTCCCTGAAATCTGCTCTCTGGTCAGTTTACCAACCATCTTTCTTCTCAAGTCAAAGGGCTGGGTAAAGGTTCTTATTAGTCCATAGCTAGTAAAGACATAATGTTCTACTGATGATGAGGTATCATTTTCCCCCAATCTCTGGGCAAAAAGGGATTATGTTGGGTGCTAATAATCAACTCACACATGACTGAACTCTGTGTCTTCTTGTGGCTCTCTCACAAGAGCTCTTTTGGTAATTCCAGGCAAGCTAAGGCAAAGACAGACAATGCCAGTTGTACAGTCTAAAAAAAAGAAAGACTTTTTTCTTCTTTGCAGTACTGGGGATAGAACCCAGGACTTTGTGAGCACTAGGTGAGTGCTCTACCACTGAGCTATACCCCCAACCCCAGACTTCATTTTTAAAACATCTACTTGCCAGGCAAAGTGGCACACACCTGTAATCCTAGAGGCTCAGGAGGCTGAGGCAGGAAGATCTCAAGTTCAAAGCCAGCCTTGGCAACTTAGTGAAGCCCTAAGCAATTTAATGTTACCTGTCTCAAAATTTAAAAACAAAACAAAAACAAAAAGAGCTGGGGATGTGGCTTAGTGGTTAAGCACCTCTGGGTTAAATCCCCAGTAACAAACAAACAAAAATAAATAAAACATCTGCCTTACAGGAGCAGCAGCCATATTCATAGGGACTAGTAGTAATGGAAGCAGCATTTGCCTACCCTGGTCAGATAAGCCTGGGCAAAGGCCAAGTCCTTCTGCTCCCTCAGTGGATCCCGTTCGAGAATGTCCTCATCGTAGAGTAACAGCAGCTTGGAGGTGTCTTTGCTGGCCCGAGCCCGACTTCCCCGCTTGTTGCGAGCTCGATGATTGCTTCGGCCCTTTCCAGTAGCTTTGATGCTCTCTCCTGGGAGCACATATGAAAGCAATTGTTTCTTGGTTCCTGCAACCTCTGCTCTTCCCATCCACCACAGGTGTCCCTCTATCCAATCCTAGTCAATGACATGGAGCAACTCAGAAGAGTGGCTGGGGAAGTGGTAGGAGAGGCAAGTTGGTTTCTGTCAAGTCAGCTCTATGCAGAGTCTCCAGCAAAAGTAGATTAACTGGCACAATAAGGAGACAATTAGCCACTGCATCATTTTTTCAGGTTTTTTTTTTTTTGTATGTTTGTTTGTTTTTGTGGTAGTGGGGAATGAAGGGTGTCCTACCACAGAGCTACATTCCAGACCTTTTTATTTTGAGATCAGGTCTCATTAAGTTGCCCAGAATATCCTCAAACTTTGAACCGCCTGCCTCAGCCTCCTGAGCAGCTGGGATTAGTCATGCACCACCACACCTGGCAAGCTACATCTTGAGAAAGGAAATCTAAAAGTAAATGTGGCTTTATGTTGAGCTCCCAAAGGACAGTGTTTTCTGATATAAACATAGCTCCTTGCCTCATACATGACTGATGAGGAAAGCAACAGTATGAAAACTTGGAACAACCTATTATAAAGGCACCACCTTAAATATCTGTTTGGAGGAAGGGAGATTACAGGAAAGATTCAGAGGATTTCCTCTAGAATCATCCAGCTGATTGTAAGCTACAATGAGGCCCAGTGAGACCTGACTCTAGGTGCAAGCTTGCCACACTCACCTGGTGGGTTTCTGCTGGTCTCCACTTCTGGAGCAGTCCTGGGGGAGGCCAAGGTGGAAGGAGGTTTCTCAGCAGCATCTCCAACTACTTCATCAGTCATCTCATCCTCTTTCTGCAGGTTTTCCATTCCTTCAGCTTCTTCTTCCTCCTCCTCTTCCTGCTCGGAGTTCTCCTCCTGGGAGTTCTCTTCCTCAGAATCACCCTCCTGACTCATGCGCCTTTCAGATGCCAGCCAAGTCAGCTTCTCCATTGTTTCCTGCCATCCCCCAAAGAGTATTTATAAGGGCTCCTGGTAGAGCACAAATGCTGAAGCACAGAGCTCTATCAGGAGGATCTGAGGTTAGACAATGGGGCATACTACTACCTGGGTTATGGAACTGGGCCTGATAAAAGAGAGAAGAATATGCCTTTTGAAAGGGTTCCCTATTCCCTAAAGATAAGCTTTCCTTTGCCACTATCCACACTTATTAGTTTTTAATTTTTTTCCCCCTTCTCTTCTGTATTATTGGGGACTGAACTCAGGGCTCATGTATGCTAGGCAAGCACTCTACAACTAGCTATACCCCCAATCCTTATGAACTGTGTTCTAAGGCATTTAAAGTATACTCAGGTGATTCAATTTAATGTTTTTAACAAGTTTACCTCAAATGTAATGAGCAAAATTCTACCCTTTCCCTCTCACTTCACCTCAATCCCAAAAGTATATCCTACAACACATTCAAAAACCAAATGCAAACAGGATTTAGAACTATCTATAGTGGAATAAGCAAGCAGGTGGCATGTCAATAAATTAAACATACTGCTGAGTCCCCAAATCACTTGAAACCATTCCCTGGCTCTTACTTGAAGTTCAGGGACAGAAAGCACAGATTCCTCAGAAGCTGATGACATCTCATCTTCCTCATCTTGGGTAAGGTCATCAAAGTCCTCTTCTTCCTCTTCCTCTGGCCCATCCTTCTCTGTCCCAGTTTCTGGCCCAGCTGGGGTCCCCACTGATTGGCCATCGACACTGGATGAGTCTTCGGGCTTCCCTAGGGGACTGCTTAGTACCATGTCAGGGTCCATGGAGGAGAGCACATTCTTTGGAGATCCTTTGTTCATGTCTCCCCCAGTGTTTCCCTGGACAGTAGGCTCTTGCCAATTGGTAGGGGGTTTAGCTGGCTGGCTCCTCTCTTCCTCCTGCTGCTGGACTGCCTGTTTCTTCAACTCTCTAGCATCATTCAACTCTTCCCTTAGGGAGCCAGTGTCCAATTCTAAAGACTGTTCTTCTTTGATTTCATTATAAACATCCTGCTCAGTGGATGCAATGGAAATCTCCTCTCCAGGGTCTTCAGGTTCCATCTTGATGATTGTCTTTAAATCCCCACAGGGAGAGTTTAGAGATTCCTGGAAGCCTTGAGGCAGTGGCTCCAGAGCCTGTCTCCCCTCCTCTGTTTTCACAAGAGTCCAGCGATAGGCACTGTTCTCCAAGGGTCCCTCCTGGCTTTCTCCATCTGCCAGCAATGACCCTGGGCTGGGCTCCTCCTTGGGGAAGACAGCAGTGCACAAAGGAGCTAGTTCCTGGGGTTCTAATTTGGGTTCCAGGGTTTGAAAGGCATTTTTCCTTTCAGTCAAAGGACAAGTAATGTCTGCATTCATTTGGGCCTTATCTTCAGAGGTGGACGGTACAGGAAGATTCACAGAATTTCCAGAAACAATTAAGGGTGAGATGGAGGAGGCCACAAGGGGCTGGTTTAATGGACAAGAAAAGGAAGTAGGGTTGACCAGGAGGGTGGTGATAGGAATGGTCTGGGGACTTGGGGCCACAGCTGCATTGACAGGCTGGATTACATTACAGCCACTGCCAAGGCTCACAACCTTCACAGTGGTGGCAGGAACAGTAAAGATAACAGGTGCAGGGTGGATGAGGTGGGCAGTTTTCAGACAGGGAGAGGCCTTGGTCCCCTTTCTTCTTGAGGGTTTTCGTCTCACACATGGCTTTCGAAACTTAGAAGGGGCAAGTGCAGGCAACATTACCTTGGGCACAGGGGCAGAGGAAAGCAGGGTCTGGGGCTCAGACAGAGGGAAGCTGGTCCTAGCTTTAGGGGGAACAGCAGGCAGTGCTACAGGAGACTCAAAATTATCATCCCCACTGACGCCCAGTGCAGGGACACCTGAAACTGGCTGTAAGACAGTGGCTGGCTGGATAAGGTGAGGAATGCGGACCACCATTTTGCTTGGAGGAGCTTCGCATTGAGTTGACCTGGCTGGTGTTTTCCCAGGGTTGAAACTAGGCTGGAGAGAGGGGCTGGGTCGGATCAGGAGGGGCTTCAGGACTGAGGACCGCTTCTGTCTCCAAGCCTTCCTGGAGAGACGGTCAGCAACTGGCTTCAGTTTCAGTACTACACCCTTGGGCAACAGCAGTGGGTACCGAGTTTCACTTCCCAACTCTGATCTGGCTTTTTCAAGGCCTTGTTCTGCTTTGATCTCAGTGGTTCCAGTCACATTTCCTACCTCTCTAGAACCATCAGCCATGTGCCGCAGTTCATCCTGGATGGATGGAAGACTGGCCTATTGGGAACAAGAATATTCTGATGTAGCACACGTCAGAATTTGGGGGGAAAATAGGGCTTTCTTGATTTTAGAAATCTTTCAATTTTAAGATAGCTTGAAGAAGAAGGGTTTTTCTGCATATCAAATTTCTATGATGACCTCATTCTAATCATACATTCTACATAACTCTTCTGAGTTTCTTCAGAAGATTTATTTTACCTATTACTCGAAAAAGGCTACACAATCAGCTGGGGGAAGGGAGAAAAAGGAAGGAAGGGTGAATGAGGAAGATTTCTTAAGTCCTAG
Source organism: Sciurus vulgaris (assembly GCF_902686455.1). Classification (NCBI taxonomy): domain Eukaryota; kingdom Metazoa; phylum Chordata; class Mammalia; order Rodentia; family Sciuridae; genus Sciurus; species Sciurus vulgaris. The sequence continues at coordinate 116,741,996 of NC_136461.1, forward strand.
TCTATAACTAAAGCATTAGAAGCTTAAAGTACAGACTTTGAGGAGGACTGTACCTTTAACCAGAATGGGAGCCGGTGTTCCTCCCTCTCTACAGGTGGCTTCCATTGATGTGGCTGGATCTCCTCACAACACTTTACTAGTACTGGCAGCTGTTTGGTCTTCTTATAAAACTGAATATAAAGAAATAAAGCACGAATTATATTCCTTCCAGAAACATCACCCTGTCAGGCTGGGGCATGGGGTAGGTAATGGGTACACACAAACATATACACATCCATAAACACAAACACGTGAGTAGCATATGCTGAATGTTTCTGCATTTCAAATTAAACTAATTATATAATTATTTGACATCTCCTACCTGACGATCTCCATTCTGGTTACCAGGAACAGGGGAAAAAGTTACGGTCAAAGAGAAAAAAAGGGCTACGGATGAGCTCAGTGGTACAGCTCATTTGCCTCGTGTGTGTGAGGCACTGAGTTTGATCCTCAGTGCCACATAACTATATAAAGATATTATGTCCATCTACAACTAAAATCAAAAACTTTAAAAAAAAGAAAAAAAGAAAAAAAAAAAGGGAGAAAAGGAAGCACATGGTCAGAGTATCTTACATGGAGATTTGCTCCTGCCCAGCAGCTGCAATGACAGTATCTTAGCTCTCATTTGGTTGTATACACAAAAACTTCTTTTAGGTAAATTATGGTGTGAAGGGCATTAGAAGGGAAGGGAAAGAAAAGAGACTGCAGTAGTTCTGTTTCAAGAGTAAATGAAAAGGAGAATTTAATTCAAACCACTGACAATAATCATCCATTCATTCAACATACAGTCAATGCCTTCTATGTGCCAATGCAACAACCTGAGCACATAAATAAGAGAAGCAATTCCTACTCTCAAGGAGCTCACTTTCAGGCTAGTGGAAAGACAGTCAAGTAGACCAACTATAACATGTTATAGGCGGTGGCACGTGCCTGTAATTCCAGCAGCTTGGGCAGCTGAGGCAGGAGAATCATGAGTTCAAAGCCAGCCTCAGCAGCTTAGCAAGACACTTACAAACTCAGCAAGACCCTGCCTCTAAATAAAATATTTAGAAAGGGCTGGGGATGTGGCTCAGTGGTTAAGTGCCCCTGGGTTCAATCCCGGGTACAAAAAAAAAAAAAAAAAAAAAAAAAAAAAATTCTAAATAATGCATACAAATAGTGCATAAAAAAAGTCACAATTCAAAATTGAACAAAAAAGATTTTTCTGAAGCAGGTGTAACTATAAATGAATCTTAATGGAACAGAATTTGCTGTATGAAGCATGAGAAAAAAAAAAAGAGTCTACCAAATGGGCAAAACCATGAATGTGTTTAAAGAAACAAAAGAGATTGGTTTAGCTAGAAGTAAAGCAATGTGGGGAGACTTCAGGAGACGAAGTCACAGGGAGGGTGGTAGGACAGTAGGCCTCTGTGCCAGGCCAAGCAGGAAAGTAGATCATTACCCTGAAAGTAGAGGTGGCTATGGCAGCAATGTTAAGGGTAGAATCAGTGGATAAGAATTAGAAACACTAGTAAGAAAACTACTGCATTAATCTAGATATAACAAAGGCCTAAATGAAGGCAGTGTGCAGAGGCAGGAAACAGGGAACACTGAGAACTGTGACAGTCAACCTGTGTCAGTGATAAAGCAGAAGGCATCAAGGATAAAGTCCAGGTTTATGGACTGAGAATAGCAAGACAGTAATGTCGCACACAAGAACAGAGCTAGGGGAGGGGGATTTGCTATTGGTGGTAGAGTCAGTGGCAACAAATGGAGGAGAGAGAGAGAGATTTAGTTGGAGTGAGGAGGCAACCAAGTTGAGAGTTCCTTTAAATAGCTCATTACACTAAGCTGAAGCTTAAGAGAGAAAATATCGATGTGAGGATTACCAGAAGTCAGGTGATGAAAATCAAGACGTGGGTGAAATTGCACACTGTGAATTTACTGTGAAGAGCTGACATTTAAGGGCAGAGCAGAGGAAAAAGTCATGAGGAGCAGCCTGAAGAGTCTAGTATCACAGAAGAAAACGGAGCGTTTGAAGAAGAACGAACTGGACCACAGCATCAAGTGAAAAGTTAAACAGGGTAAGAAGTATCCATTGGATAGGCCAATTGGGAAATAGGGATTTCTGTGGTGGTAAGACCCATGCTTTCATGGGTTACAGGAGATACTCAACATTAAAACAGACAGCTTATACATATCCATTTGGCTTTGATCTCTCTTAAAACCCCATGGAAACAACAGAAAGAAACTAAAGAAGAGGCCTAAAAAAACAATATTGTCTTTTCTTTCACAAAGAGAGAATGTCAGAAATGAGAGAAAAGACAAAAGCAACAATATTTTGGAAGCTGAAAAGCAGATGTGTAAGTGGTAACTGACATAGGAAAATAAAAAAAAGTGAATCCCAAGTAGAGGGAGGTAAGGACCAACTACATTTTTTAGTAAAAACTGGCAAGAGAATTAGATACCAGCTGCCTCTAGAAGTGAAAGTAAAGCTGGAATTACAGACAGGTAAAATGAGAACAGACTGAAAAGCTACTGAAGAGGCAGGTAGACCCTCAAAATCCCTCTACTGCTTGGTGTAGCTAGATGACAGCCACATCGCCTGTCCGGCAGAAGCATGGCTAGAAATGATGATCTGGATGGAGGCTGTCAGGAAAAGTAGAGGGCAGTAGTATTATACTGATGAAAAACTTGAGCCTTCTTTCTCCTCTACGTTCCCACGTCTTTTGCCATTTGCTATTTAAAAATATTCAGTGAAAAAAATTCAATGATAAAAAAAGTTGTAGAATATGAAAAATATGATAGAACAAAATAAAGGATTCAACTCAGCAGAAGGGTTAGAAGCAGCAGCTGAAGCAATATCCCAGAGAGTGTAAAGACAAACTAATGGGAAAAAGAAGACAGTATCAGAAGACTAGTCAAAAGACCTCCATTACCTAACTATGAAGCATTATAGAAGAAAAAAAGAAAAAAAAAAAAAAGATAAAGAGGAAGTCAAGAATACATAAGTCAAGAAAATTTCCCCAAATCTGAAACATGAATTTCCAAATCTGGAACATACAAATATCCTAAGTGAAAAGGTTTCTAGCACCTAGCACCATGGATGAAACTAGATCCACACTAAGGCACATTATCAAGAATTTTCAGGGGCTGGTTGTAAACTTCAATGGCAGAATGCCTAGGTTCAATCCCCAGCACATGCTCACTCTCTCTCTCTCTCTCTCTGTTTCTCTGTCTCTCTCTCTCACACACACAAACACACACACACACACAAATAAATAACAAAATAATATTATTTTAAAACACCAGAGACAAAACAAAAATCCTACATGCTGCCAGAGGAGTAAGCAGATAGCCAAATGCTCAGTATCTGTGGTTGAAGGTTAATAAACAAAGCCTAAATCCAAAGCATCAAAAAGTGGCAATTACCTGCAACTCAGATAGAGCATTAATCTCCAGGATATATAAATAATTTGGAAAAAAAAATTGATAAATGGGCAAAGGAACTGAAAAGACACTTCACAGAAGAAGAAATATGAATGGTCAAAAAATATATGGAAAAATGTTCAACAGCACTAGAATTAGAGAAATGCAAATTGAAACTACACTGAAATTTCATCTCACTCTGGTCAGAATGGCAATTATCAAGAATACAAGCAATAATAAGTGTTGGCAAGGATATGGGGAAAAAGGTACACTCATACATTGCTAGTGGAACTGCAAATTGGTGCAACCACTTTGGAAAGCAGTATGGAGATTCCTTAAAAAGTTGGTATGGAACTGCCATTTGACCCAGTTATCACATTCCTTGGCAAATACCCAAAGGATTTAAAATCAGCATACTATGGTGCTGTAGCCACATCAATGTTCACAGAAGCTCAATTCACAATAGCTAAGCTATGGAACCAACCTAGGTACTCCTCAATAGATGAATGGATAAAGAAAATGTGGTACATATATACAATGGAATATTACTCAGTCATAAAGAAGAATGAAATTCTGGCATTTGCTGGTAAATGGATGGAAGAACTGGAGAATATCATGCTAAGTGAAATAAGCCAATCCCAAAAAACCAAAGGAAGAATCTCTCTGATATGCGGATGCTGACTCACAATAAGTGGGTGGAGGCAGTGTGTGGAGGTTCACCAGATTGGACAGTGGGGAACTGGGGGAAGGATGGTGGGGAAGGGAATGGGAAAAACAGTAGAATGAATTGGACATACCTTTCCTATATTCATGTATAAATACATGACCAGTGTAACTATACATCATGTATAACCACAAGAACAGGAAGTTATACTCCATGTATGTATAATATGTCAAAATACATTCTACTGTCATGTATAAAAAGAACAAATAAAAAAATAAAGTGAAAGAAATCATAGAAATTGAGATAAAATTTTGACTACTATTACATAAATGTCAAGCTGGGTGCAGTAGCAGGAGGACTGCAAGTTCAAAGCCAGCCTCAGCAAAAGGGAGGTGCTAAGCAACTCAGTGAGACCCTGTCTCTATTTTTTTTTTTTTGCGGTGCTGGGGATTGCACCCAGGGCCTTGTGCTTGCAGAGACCCTGTCTCTAAATAAAATATAAAAGAGGGCAGAGATGTGGCTCAGCAGTAGAGCGTCCTTGAGTTCAATCCCCAGTACCCCCCCCACCAAAAAAAATGTCAACTGTACCAAACATTGTTTATGTATTTGAAGCAATATAATAAAACACAGCATAGAGAAAAGAGCTTTTGACCTTCAGAACTATATAACTGTCCCGGATTGGCGAGACTATTTCTCTGATCTGGAAATTTAAATGTAATTTGGTTGGAAATAAAAATGTGTCAGAGAAGAGGGGGGGAGGGAACAGGGAGGAGGAGGTAGTAGAATACTTGCCTAGCATGTGTGAGGCCCTGGGTTTGATCCTTAGCACCACATACAATAAATAAATAATAAGGTATTGTGTCCATCTACAACTAAAAAAATTTTTTTATAAAAGGGGGCAATTACCAGGCTGGGGATATATAGCTCAGTTGGTAGAGTGCTTGCCATTACATGCACAAGGTCCTGGGTTTCAATCCCCAGTATCACAAAACAAAACACAAAAAGGGCAATTACAAGCGTGCTACCTAGATTAGATGTGGAGATAAGATACCATTCTCCCAAAAAAACATTGGTTAGTGGAAAAAAAAAATTTTTTTTTCCCATAAAAAGTCCTCATAGAACTGACTCAACCATTTTAAATATCTGGACTGGATATACTTACAGAACTTTGATATAAAGATCTAAATAAAAATTAAGAGGTTAAGGGGAAGGATATACGTAGAATATTGTCTACCTTCACAAGGTTAGAGTTAAAGAATAGAGACTGGCTAGAAGGAGTCGAGGATTTGTGAAAGCTTTTAAGACTTGATTATTTTCATATGTAAGGGAAATCATCCACAAGAATTAGAAGATACTCCACGAGAAAGATAATGATTCAATGCCCCACAAAAGGCAAAAACGGGAATAATCTACAGTGTATATGTGGAAAGAATTAGTCCTACACATAAGAAGTCCCTCTTTTCACTGACACTAAGAAGAGAAAAAGACAGACACACACAGGTGACATGGTGGATGGAGCTTTCTGGAAGCACTCACTTTAATGATGTTGTCGGGAGCTTTGTTCAAGTTGAGATTCTTGATTCTCACTGTCAGCTGGTGGGCCGTCTTGCAGGTTATTAGGTACTTGCTGATTAGAGGCTTAGGAGATTCAGTCCCTTCAAAATGCTTCAATCCTAAAGCTAACAAACTGAGAAAGGAACAATGATGCTAAATCACACCTTGTAGTCCTTTCTTTTAAAAACCCTCCCAGACAATTCCACACATTTCATTTTTTTCATTTTTTTCCTCCCCGCCTAGCCCCCGCCCCAGTACTAGGGATTGAGCACAAGTACGCTACAAGTGCCCCACTGAACTATATTCCTAGCCCTTTGTAAATTTTCATTTTAAGACAGCGTCTTGCTAAGCTGCTGAGGCTGGCCCTGAACTTGTGATCCTCCTGCTTTCACTTCTCAAGCCACTGGAATTATAGGTATGTGCCATTGTGCCCAATTTACAACCCTCTTCTTTTTTTTTTTTTTGCAGTACTGGGGATCGAACTTCAGGGCCTTGTACTTGCAAGGCAAGCACTCTACCAGCTGAACTACTTCCCCAGCCCACAACGCTCTTCTTTACATCTAGTTCTTGTACATGTTGGTGAATACTCCATAGAAAAGTACAACTATTTAGAGAGCACTAAGAACTAAGAGTAAGCCAGGAATGGTGGCGTATGTTTTTAATCCAAGGAACTCACGAGGATCACAAATTCAAGGCCAGTGTCAGCAACTTAGTGAGACTCTGTCTCAAAATAAAAAATAAAAAGTGCTGGGGAAGTAGCTCAGCAGTAAAGATCCCTTGGTTTCAATCCCTAATATCCCTCCCTACCATGAAAAAAATTAATAAATAAATAAGAATAACTAAGAGTAAGACCCAAACAAAAGAGCTGGGGATGAAACTCAATGGTAATGTGTTAGGCACTGGGTTCAATTTCTAGTACCACAAAAAAAGAGTGGGGATAGGGAGAGTGAGGGGAGTGGGAAAGGGTGGAAGGCATCTGCAAAACAATCAAACAGGCGTTTTAACAATTAAGTGTGAACAGAAGAGATAAGGCATTAATAAGCCAGGCAAAGTGGTGTGGGCAAGCTACTCAGGAGGTTGAGATAGGAAGATCACTTGAGCCTAGCAGTTTGAGTCCAGCCTGGACAACATAAAAAAAAAAAAAAAAAAAAAAAAACAGGGGCTGGGGAGATAGCTCAGTTGGTAGAGTGCTTGCTTTGTAAACACAAGGCCCTGGGTTCAATCCCCAACACCAAAAAGCAAACAAACAAACAAACAAACAAAACCCATTAGTAAATATAAGATCATGATGAGTTTTATACTTTTTAAAACAAAATTCAGTGCTAAGACTGAACCCATGGCCTCACACATGCTAGGCAGGCACTCTAACATTGACCTAGATGAGATTTATACTAACCACACAAAGAAAGTTCAAAGGGAATACAAAGGAAAGAGAATTATTCTAAGAAAACAAACAGAAAGTGAATAATGGATACCATATTAGACAATTAAATCAACAACATGATCCCTAACATCATATATGCAATTATGGTTACACATGTACATACATGGGGTGTGACAGTTTGGAAATACACATTAAGAGCCACAAAAATATTCATAAACCTTACTAAATATTTCCACTGTTGAAAATTTACCCACAGGGATCAACATAAAATAATTTAAGGCCAGGTATGGTGTCATATGCCTGTAATCCCAGTGACTCGAAAAGGTAAGGCAGTAGGATTCTAAGTCTGTGGTCAGTCTGGGCAACTTGGCAAGACCCTGTCTCAAAATAAACAAGTATGAAGCATTGTATAGCTCAGTGTACAGCAACTCTGGGTTCAATCCCCAGCACTGCAGGGAAAGAGAAAGAAAAAATTTTTAAAAGTTGTAGGAACAAAGATTCTTAAGTAAGCCTCACATACAAAAAAAAAAAAAAAAAAAAAAAAAAGAAGGGAAAATATGATTAATGAAAAGATTGTAATAGAGTCATTAAATATTGCTTTAAAAGAAAATCATACAGGGTTGGAGTTGTAGTTCAGTGATAAGAGTGTTTGCCTACCATGGGAGTCACTGAGTTCAATCCTCAGCATCACTATATAAATAAATAAATTAAATAAAGGTATTGTGTCCATCTACAACTAAAAAAAAATATACATATAAAAACAAAAACCACACATACTCAAAAAAAGACAATGCACAGCACATGAAAATAATATCAAGTTTTTTTTTTTTTTAAGGAAAGCACAAAATTACTTAAATGGATAGCAATTGTACAAGAAATGCAAAGAGTAAAACCACTTTGGGGGATGGTATGATAATAAAAACGTTTTCATTGAAACTTTTTCTTGTATAGTATTTCAAGGATGGTTTTACAGTAAGTAAAAGATAAAACAATGATTTAAAACATTTCAAATCAATAGTATTTGGCACTGCTGGAACAAGTGCATATTATAGAACTCAGTCTACTACACTGCTTTTCCTTTTATCTTTGTGTCCCTGTCTTATTACACATGTCTTATTTCTTTTTATCTTTGTGTCTCTATCTTATTATACATGTCTTATTTCCCTTAAGTGCCTGAAGAAGAACTGCCTTCTTCTCGGGGAATAGTCTGCTCTTTTGAAGCTCCACAGTAAACACTTACTTGTCCTCAGCTTTAGTGAAGATGATCTTATCCTGAGGATTCTTTGCTTTCAAGGAACATACTGGAAGTAGCTCTGGATACATGAAAACCTTGCTTGTGGCCAGGACCCAGGCCACCTGCTTGGGCAGACATGGCAATTCACAGGCTATAAGAAAAAACATCTGTGATAAATGGAATTCTAGGACTAAAGAGGACTTCACAAAAGCTTATGAATGTATGCCTGCATTTAAGTAGAGCTACCCTTATTTGATTTGGTCCCCACTTCCACCCTCCTGCCCTCACCAAAAATGTTTCCAGTTTTTCTCAACCTAACATACACCTAAGGGAAGTTCCATTCAAAGTCAATAAAAAGTTGATTCTTTCTGTCCTATGTGGGACACTTAACACACTAAGTTACATAAACACAAAACACCTAGTAATACCTGGCACATAGTGGATACTCAAAAAAATTTTTACCTCCTTCCCCCTTTAAATCCTTGAAAGATAAGAGACCTTCAACAATGCTTTCTTTCTTCCAGGATAAGATTCCAACTTCTTTAATCTCCCTCACAAATCTGGTATTCCAAATTTTATTTTTATTTGATTCTTACTTAACTTTCATTAAGTTCTCCCAGATTCCTCCTGAAGTTGGGAACAAAAAAACCATAAAAGGAATGAGACAATTCCGTCTCATTCGTTTCTGTCTTCCTATCTCAGCCTCTCAATTTCAGGTACCTCTGCCTTTCCAGAGACAAGAACTACTATGTTTGCACTAAATAGATAAAACAGACCATAAAACAGGCAGTTAGGGCAATGAGCCCCATAAAGCCTTTCTTAATGTACAAGCCACTCCATAAAATTAACCTATATAAATATTCCAAACATTCCAGCTGAATGCTTTGTTCTGGAGCAGTGGGAAAATTACAAGAGGCCAGACCTGAGTGAAGTCTAGACACTCAAGGACTAGGAGGGCACAACTAATCAGGAGGCCACAGGACAAATCAATAGCCTTAACACTCTTCTAATAACTGTTTATCATAGATATAGACCAACACCATTAGTACTTTTACAATACCAATTTAGCATTATATAGTAATCAATGACTCTACTTGCTAGCTATATTAACCCCAAGACTAGCACACCTGGATGGAAACCTGCTATCAGGCCCCCTCTTGCCTGGCAAGACCTCTGTTTCTTTTCTTCTCACTTTAATAAATCCTACTCTTTCACTCCCATCCTTCACTGCCCATGGGCTTTACTCTTTGAATTCAGGAGACAAGAATCTGGAAAGAAGTCACTGGCAGGTGGCTGGGATTTGCTGTGATGCTAGAGAGCTGGAACAGAGGTCCATTGGCCAACACCCAAAAATCTGGTCCTGTTGGCTGAAACCAGTCACTAATGGTGAGGGCACCCCCTGAAGTAAACAGCTACCTCTACAGCCAAGGGATCTAATCTCACTGCCAGCTACAAAAGCAGAGGCTGATTATTCTGTTTCAATACTATTCCTTCCAAAACTGTTACTGTTATATGACCAGTAAAAACCCAGAACACTAGGTGTAAATGTTATTACTGTATTTTGATATTTCATCAAGTTTTCATTACCAAATATAGCTATCAAAGCAGGTTGGCATCAGTGTCTATGATATCACATATTTAAATTTATCTATATTTAGTAACTATAAAACTCATGGATAAAAAAGACTCATGGATATATTTTATTTTATTTTAATTTTTTTGAGACGGGGTCTCATTAAAATTGCTGATAATGGCCTTGAAGTTAGAATTGTCCTGCTTCAGCCATCCAAGTCACTGGGATTACAGGTGTGTGATACCACACCAAGCAAAGCAGGTATTTAAAATCAAATCCATACACAACCCCAAATCCATAACAACACACAAATAATTTGCTAAAGCAGAAACAAATTAAGAAGTAAATATTTGGCTTTATGGAACAAAGAAAATATTTTCTTAAAAAATATTAAACAAATGCAAGATATAAACTAAACCTGCAAATTTCTTTAAAATACTGAACATGGCAAATGTACAACATCTCTAACTTGGGTTCTAACTGCTCAATTGCCATTTCATTCAAAATTGGGATATGATTTCTGTGTAATCATTATGTGAAGTGAAATGACACAGTCTTATGAAGAAGAGAATACCAATCTTAACATGGACAAACTTCACAGCCTGACTTACATCTTTACCAGACCCCAGTTTTCTAGACCGGATAACTAACTCCTACATATGATTCAAGTGCAAATATTAGCAAAGAGTCCCACATCTCTACTCCTATTCTGTCCTCTGACTCCATGCCTTATCAAAGCACAAATATTACATAACTCTACATATATACATACAGTATATATAGATACAGCACAAAGAAAGGATAAAAGAGAAAAGAAAGAAAGTATAAGTATTTTGTGTCCTTCCTCCTAGGAAATTATCCCTAGGAAATTATTTAAGACTCCTATCTCTTGTTGCAAATAAAAACTTGAACTTGACATATTTGTCCCCTACCAGTCTTCTTGACAGTTTTACGAGGGCTCCAGTCAATGCTGACGTGTGTATTGAAGTCTTCAATGAGCTGCATAGCTCCCATCAAGTTACAGGGTTGAAACAAGGTCTGAAACTTGGGGTTGAACTGATGGTGAAGGGCAATGGAGCTTTGAGCAAAGGTTCCCAGTTCTTTCTGGGAAAACAGAACATAAAGAAGATCTAAGAAATTCCTGACAATTAATACCAGCAGCCCTTGGACTCTGAACAAACTGTCCCTCCTACTTCAGAATAAAAACAGGTAGAAATTATAAACTCTTTCACAATTAATATTATTCCATGGAGACCTCTCTTTCTCACTCTCTTTTTTTTTCCCCCTTTTGGTACTTGGGATTGAAACCAAAGGCACTTAACCACTGAGTCACATCCCCAACCCCTTCTTTTAAATTTAGAGACAGGGTATAACTAAGTTGCTTAGGGCCTTGCTAAATTGCTGATACTGGCTTTGAACTCAGAATCCTCCAGCCTCAGCCTCCCAAGCCGCTGGGATTATAGGCATGTACCATGGTGCCTGACAAGACTTCTCTTTTGCTGAGTTCTCATATACTAAAGGATTGTGTAATACATTAATTTGTTCTTGTTTTATTCTCAGATTAGATGTTCAGCAGATTTGTCAATTTATGGGCTAGTTACCAAGGAAGAATTAAGGTTCTTAAGATTGAAGGTCATTATTATTTTTTTTTTTTATCTTTTGGTTTCTCTGAGTATCACCTAAAAAAAAATTCTCCTCATGATCCTCTGAACACAGAGGTGAATACACCCTGCTGGACCACCAAGGGGCCTTGAAACATTAGCAAACATACTACTCAAATCCCAAAGAGGTTTATCCAAGGAACACAGAGTACCTCGTTATCCATCCAAATTTCAGAAAATTTCTCCAAAATATCTCAAAATGTCACAAGCAAAATTAATTCTATATATAAAGCACTAATATTGACTCTAACAAATGGACAATGACTTCCACATCTATAAAAATATCAGTACCTAAATAAGTAAGAAGTCAGAATGGATCCAAAGATAAGGAAGACCCAATCAAAATGTCACAAGGATAGTATTAAGAAAATTGAATACATGTCTATCATTTCCTGGGATTCAATGGCTTATGTTCTGTAAGCAAACAGGAAGCTGCAGGACACAGTAGGCATAGCAACCCATGACATGCAGAAAAGAAGAACAAATGTAGATTATAATCAGTGAATAACATGAGAAATGACTTGCCAAGCGAATTTTACACTCAAGTCTTTAGAGTTAGAAATATCTGGAACCTTACAAGAAATATCCTGGTGGTACTGGCCTCCAAACTGAGGTTGGGATTGGAGATAGCGAGAAGGTGGATTTGGGTCAAAAGCTGAACATGCTGGGGAGGGAAAGAAAATAAAACATTTACATGTTATGATGTTACCATTTCAGGAACACAGGGACACCTTACCAAGATGTTGCAAATTTATCATATATATTTTGCTTTCTGGAGAGAATATGAAGAACAATGCAGGATCTTGGCATGAATTTCTCAGACATATTCCCTTGAGTAAAATGACAGAACCAGAGAAAGTTTAACCTCAAACGAGAGGGACTGAGGTTAGAAAGAAGAAGTAAAAACAATGTCTGGTATTGAAAGCTATTAAATTTCAGAATGGATTAAATAAAGATTCTTTGTAATCTCCGATTCTAAATACTATTAGGATCCTTATGTTCATTCTTGCCTAAGCCATAAGGGCATGAACATGATATCTCTCCAGTGTCCTAAGTGATGTGAAGATGAGATGCTCCACAGTTTCAATGGGAAGTAAGAGCTCTGACTTTGTAAGTTGCTCATTTTGGGCTTCAGTGTCAGATCATGAAATAATTTAATAATCACATTATCACGAAGAGTGTTACCTGCTGCATCTGCTGTTGGAGTCTCTTCCTCTGTGCTGAGTCCAGAATCAGAGTCTGATGAACTTTCTCACTCTGAGGCTTAAGTCTCTCCACCTCCTGTTGCTGTTTGGCTGATGATTTCTTCATCTTCAGTTGTTCAAGTAGCTCCTTCACTGTCCGATGTTGTTCATTTAACAAGTTGGCCAGTGGTTCCTCAAAACTATCCCCAACAGGGAGATAATTAAATTGAAACATTTCTGAAGGTCATCAACACATTCAATTCTTCCTAATGGTATGCTAAAAGAACCTGAAAAATGTCTACTTATTGCTAATCCCCAAATCCCATTTTAGACATCGAACTCCCAAAACTGTTATACGGATTCAAATAAGATGATTCTGGGGCTGGGAATGTAGCTTGGTGAGAGAGAGCTTGCCTAGCATGTTGAAGCTCTGGTTTGATCCCCAAAACCACATGTATAAACTTTCTAAACAAATCAAATGATTATAAATTGTGCCCCATCATATTCTTCTATAATTACTCCTCTAAGTAGTATACAAATGGAGAGGAAATTAAACAAGCAAGGAATAACAAAACAGCAATGAGGCTAGTGGTAACTCATTATTATTGCATCTTACAGACACATCCATAATACTCTGTGACTTGTCCTAACACTGAAACAGAATCTGCGAATTTTCAGCATTTGTTCACTAATTTAACTAGTACTCCCATCTTAGGTCTAACTTTTCCCATGTATCCATTAGGTTTCCCTGCCTTCCCTTCTTAAAAAGTCAAAGTCCTTCTAGAATAAAATAGGAAAAATACTGTTAAAGCACATGATTCTTACATACTGATTCCTATATCTTATCTCCTCCACTAAATTGAATGGTTTATGAAGGTGTAGCTTTCAGATGATTCCCAGGCTCTCTGCTAATACTGGTAAGTTAAAACACAGGACAAATGAGAGGCTGTGGGTCTGTTAGCTTTTTCTGTGTACTCCCCATGATACATACTATCTGGCCTCTAGCTGTCCACCTAATAACTGTATGCTGCTACTCACAAAGGATAACAATAGATTAAAGTACAGATCCAAATCTACTATAAAATTAAGTCCTCTATTTTCTGGGTTTAAGAAATGCCAACTTCACTGGGCACAACAGCACATGCCTATAATCCCAGAGACTCAGGAGCATGAGGCAGGAGGACTGCCAAGTGCAAGGCCAGCCTTAGCAAGACCCTCAGCAACTTAATGAGACCCCGCTTCAAAGTTAAAAAAAAAAAAAAAAAGAAGAAAGAAATGGGAATATACCTCAGTGGTAAAGTACCTCTGAGTACAATCCCCAGTACCAAAAAGAAAAAAGAAATGCCAACTTCATGTGAAAAGGTCAGTACATGTGTTTTAGGCTCCTAGGACATTATTGCAGGTGTTTCATGGTTTGCTCAATTAATGCCTAGGTGACTATAATTCTTAGTAACATCTACCAGATATTAGTAGCAAATAAAGATATCAAAAGGGACATACTGTATATTATAATTTAGGATAGTTTCTGTGGCTGGCCACATAGAGTCCTCTACACCTCTCCAGTACCACTCACCCGGAAAGGTTACTCTGAATGCCAGCTACTATTTTTTCTCCCTTCCCAAACAGATACAGCTTGTACTGTGGCTGCACTGCCCCATAACAAGGAGACTTTTTACTTGACACCTAATTGTCCACAGGGCTCTGCATGCTTATAAAAGTACATATGAGTAGCTGGGGCTGTAGCTTAGAGGCAGAGCACTTGCCTAGCATGTGTGAGGCACTGGGTTCCTTAGTAGCATAAAAAGAAACAAATAAAATAAAGGCATTTTGTCCATCTGCAACAACAAAAACAACAACAACAACAAAAAACACAGTAAGAAGATGGGAAACTATTAACTATAATTTCCTAAAAATCTTTTCGGAAATACACTTTTCCTCCACTCTTCAGCTTCAAAGTCTTTGGCCAGCCTACCGTAGGGCTTGAGGGGTATTGAAGTTAGGACGAGACTCAGCCACTCGTTCTTCCTCCTCTGGGCCATCATCTTCCATGTTGGAGAATCCCATCTCATCTTGAAACTGTGGGCAAAAAAAAGGAAAGTTTTCCTGGGGAATGGGCCTATTTAAGTCACTCCATCAGTAAGTCAAAAATGATAGTAGGACAGACAGGGATAAGAAGGACCAAAGGTGGGGGAGAAGATATTGGGATACAGTCACAGAGGGGGATAAAATCAGCTTTCTCAGGAACATAGATGTGCTGCCAGCTGCCTCAAGAGAATAGGATGTCTCAACCCTAATCACAGGGGTCCTATAAAGATCAAGGGTAGAAGACTAGCCGCCCCCCTCACCTGCAAACAGGCCTTAAAATATAAACCTATCAGCAAATACCCCCATCAAATAGAGCATTAAAGGTGGTATCAACATACCACCATGGGTGTTCTCAAATAGGTTTGCAGGCCTGACAAAACCAGAAACTAAAGGGATATAGACAGGACCCTTGGGGAACACAAGGGCCATCCTCACTCTGGAGAGAGACCATCCCAGGTCTATGCTGAATGTAGTTTTTTTTTCAGTAAACGTTGGCTATGTGTAGCCGCTTGTGTGTGCCTACAATAATCTGGCTTGATTGGGACAGAAGAACCAACAGACCATCTTCCTCCTGTGACATTCTCATGACAAAAAGTATTGATTAAAGGACAATAATCAGGCTGGTACTGAAAAGAGCTCACATCTGATCATTCTTATTAGGACTCCCCACAACTCTATAATTGTGAAGCACATTATTCCAAGAAAAGTCCTTCAACCAGCCAACTTTAACGATAAGGACAGAGGATACGCAACTCAGAAAGATCAACCTTTTACACAGAAATATCTTTTGTGAGACAAATTTATGGGTATGTATTTGTGCTTGAGTATTTAAACTACAATCTTTAAGGGTGCATCAAATGATAATTGGGGAGGGCATCAGAAATTTATAAGAAAATCTCACTAGGGAATAAACTACACATGGAAAATCAAGAATTTACTAGTTAGTAAAATGTTCTTGACACAGTATTCTTTTCTGGATGGATTAACAGAAGAATGACTCAGGCAGGCCCCCTTCAGGAAAAAGGATCTCATAGAATAAAAGGTCAAAGCTTGCTAAAGAATCTACTTTCCTTTCTTTTTTATTTTTCTCCCCATTATAATAATTTTTTAATTTATTTGAAGAATTCAGTTTCAAAGACTTTAAATTATAGCAGTCACAGAAAAAAAAGGTAGAGTCAGCCAGGAAAAGAATGATCAGGAACACTGCTTTTTTGTTTTTAACAGTAATGGCTTTATTCAAAAACACAGTTGCATAAAAGTATTAACTTCAAAGTTTTAAAGGGAGATTCTTAAGGAAGTTAACACACCATACACATACTGCAATATGAAGAGCATTAAAATAGGACCTAAAATTTCTACAAAATATAAAACCCACCCTTAGTTATTTACATGAAATTACCAACCACAGTAAGAAAATGGATAAGTGCTGAGTGATACTTGTCAAATTCTATTGTCATACTGTGCACATGTGCAAATACATAATGACAAATCCCATCATTATGTACAACTACAATGCACTAGTAAAACATGTGGAAGAAAACACCACCCCCAAATGTAAATAGGCCCTATCTGTGGAGATCTAAGTGTAGTTTTCAAACCAAAAAACCATAATTTTGATTGCACAATAGGAGTTTGGTTAAAAGTTATTATATACATTTCATTTTAAAAGTAAGTATTTTAGGGCTGGGGTTGCAGCTCAGTGGTAGAGCACTTCCCTAGCAAGTGAGGCACTAGGTTCAATCCTCAGCACCACATATAAATAAGTAAAATAAAGGTCCACGGACAACTAAAAGAATACATTTTTTAAAAAGTATTTTATTAATCTGGTACAGCACCTAACAATGAATTCTTTGAGACTAAAAAAGGATAGCTCAATTAGGAGAAAAATGTTAGCTTTTTATATAGTTTCCAATACCTGCCACAAAATATATCCCAAAGTCTTCTTTCGTCAATTGTGGAACTGTTGGTTTCTCCACAAATAATATAAGAATTTTTACTCAAAAACACCAAGTCCTATGTTTTAAACTAAACAACAAGCAGTAGTATTAACTATACTCAGTATTTTAAATGTTTCCAGTAGAGAAGTATAACTTCAATTAACTTGCTGATACTTATTTTTTTTTGTACGTGGGTATGAACTCAAGGATGCTGTGCCCTCTGGAACTACACACCAGTTTTTTTGTTGTCGTTGTTTTTTTAAAACAGGGTTATCACTAAGTGCTCAGGGTCCTCACTAAGATTCTGAGGCTGGGCCTCAAACTTGCTATCTTCCTGTCTCTTCTGAGTTGCTGGAACTGCAGGTTTGCACCACTATGCCTGCCACTGACACTAACTTTTAAAAAACTTACAAATACTCAAAACAAAGAAAAACTTAAATAGCCAGATAAAGCAATTGTCTTGAACATGGAGATGGTATGACAAAAGGGAAATGTCCTTGCCTACTCATTACACTGTATTTAGGAGCCATGCAAGAGTAATACATTACTCACAATTATGCCAAATATTTTTTTCTATTTTTAATGGACATTCACTTAAAAATAAATCTGAATTTAATAGTTAGCCCCAAATATTTTTTTCCAACTGCCATTATATTCCAATTAAATGGTATATCTGGGCTAGGGAATAGGCTCAGCTGGTAGAATGCTTGCCTCGCATGCACATGACTGTGGATCAACCCCCAGCACCCAAAAAACAAAAGGCTACATCTGGTAATGCTTCAAAACAATAGGAATAATAACTAAGGATCTACTTGGAAATTATAAATATTGCACAGAGTTAGTATCCACATCATTGGTGAAGTCAACTTAAAAATATGAATTTGAGGGGCTGTGATTGTGGCTCAGTGGTAGAGCATTTGCCTAGTGAGGCACTGGACTTGATCCTGAGCACCACATAAAAATAAAGGGATTGTGTCCATCTAGAACTAAAAAAAAATATATATATATATATATGTGTATTTTTATATATATATCAACAAATCATATATCTATACAAATCATATATCTATGCAAATCATATATCTATACAAATCATATATATATATATATATATATATATGGCATTTTCTTTATCCATTCATCCACTGATGGACACCTAAGCTGTTTCCAGTTTGGCCACTGTTAATTTTTTTTGCTATGGATGTGGGTATGCACATATTGCTATAGTATGTGGACTTTAATTCTTTAGGATAAATATCAAGGAGTGGTTGAACTGGGTTACATAGTGGTTCCATGCCTAGCCTATTGAGGAATAGTGGTTGTATTAATTTACAGTCCCAACAACAATGTAAAAGTATTCCTTTTTCTCCACACCCTCTCCAGCATTTTTGTTTGTATTCCTGATGACTGCCACTCTAACTGGTGTGAGATAAAAATCCCAGTACAGCTTTGATTCATATTTCCCTTAGTGACACTGAACATTTTTGCATATATTTGTTGGTCATTTGTGGTTCTTCTTTTGAAAAGTGTCTATTTAGTACATTTGCCCATTTATTAAATTGGTTATTTGTTCTTTTGGTGTTGAGAATTTTTAGTTCTTTATATATTCTAGATATTAATCCTCTGTCAGAAGAGCACGGGAGCAAAGATTTTCTTCCATTCCTAATTGTTTCCTTTGCTATATGGAAGCTTTTTAATTTGATGCCATCCCATTGATTAACCTTTGGCATTATTTAGGGATCCTGTTTAAAAAGTTGTCACCTGTTACTATATGCCTAGAGACGTTAACCCTAAATTTTGTTCTAGGAGTTACAGTTTCTGATCTAATTCCTAGGTCTTTGAATCATTTGATTTGTGTGGAGAGAGAGATAATGGTCTAGTTTCATTTTCTACATACGGATAACCAGTTTTCCCAGCATAATTTGTTTAAAAAGCGTCTTTAACAAGGATGACTGCAGATGTGTGGGTTTTGCTGTGTCCTCTATTCTTACCATTGGTCTATGTGTCTGTTTGTTTTTATGCCAGTAGCATAGTTTTGTTACTATACCTCTGTAGTACAATTTAAAGTCAGGTATTGTGATGCCTCCAGCATTGCTTCTTTGGTTTAAAATTGCTTTGGTTATTCTGCACCTTTTATTTTTCCAAATAGATTTTGGCACCACTTTTCCTCGTTCTGTATAGAATGTCACGGGTATTTTAATGGGAATTGGCACTGAAAATGTATATTGCTTTTGATAGTATGGTCATTTTAACAATTAATTTTGCTTATCCATGAACATGGGAGGGCTTTCCATTTTCTGAGGTCTTCTTCCTTTCTTCAATGGTCAATAGTTTTCATTTTAGAGACCTTTCACTGCCTTGGTTAAACCTATGAGAAGCTTTTTGTTGTTGTTTCGGTTTTGAGGCTACTATGAATGGAAACTCTTTCTCAGCAGATTCATTGTAATATATAAGAAAGTTAATGATTTTTTTATGTTGATTTTGTAATGGGCTACTTTTCAGAATTTATTGGTTCTAATAATTTTCTAGTGTTTTTTTGGATCTTCTAAATACAGTATCATATCATGTGCAAACACTGATATGTGACTTCTTTCTTTACTATTTTTGTCCCTTTTATTTCTTTCTCTTGCTTAATTGCTGCGGCTAGAATTTCAAGCACTATACTAATTAGGAGTGGTAAGAGTAGAAATCCTTATGGGTTTTTTTGTTTGTTTTTTGTTTTTAATTTATTTTTATTGTAAACAAATGGGATAAATGTTGTTTCTGTTTGTACATGGAGTAACAGCATACCATTTGTGAAATCATACATTTACATAGGGTAACGATGTTTGATTCATTCTATTTTCCTTCCTCCCCCATTCCCTCCCACCCCTCTTTTCCCTCTATACAGTCCCTCCTTCCTCCATTCCTTGCCCCCTCCCAACCCCCATTATGTGTCATCATCCGCTTTTCAGTGACATCATTCGCCCTTTGGTTTTCTGAGATTGGCTTATCTCACTTAGCATGATATTCTCCAATTTCATCCATTTGCCTACAAATGCCATAATTTTATTATTCTTTATAGCTGAGTAATATTCCATTGTGTATATATATATATATATATATATATATATATATATATATATATATATATATACCACAGTTTTCCTTATCCATTCATCAACTGAAGGACATCTAGGTTGGTTCCACAATCTGGCTATTGTGAATTGAGCAGCTATGAACATTGATGGGGCTGTATCTCTGTAGTATGCTGATTTTAAGTCCTTTGGGTATAGGCCAAGGAGTGGGATAGCTGGGTCAAATGATGGGTCCATTCCAAGCTTTCTGAGGAATCTCCACACTGCTTTCCAGAGTGGCTGCACTAATTTGCAGTCCCATCAGCAATGTATGAGTGTAGCTTTTTCCCCACATCCTCTCCAACACCTATTGTTGCTTGTATTCTTGATAATCACCATTCTAACTGGGGTGAGATGGAATCTTAGTGTAGTTTTAATTTGCATTTCTCTTATTACTAAAGATGGTGAACATTTTTTCGTATGTTTGTTGATTGCTTGGAGATCATCTTCTGTGAAGCATTTGTTCATATCCTTAGCCCATTTGTTGATTGGGTTATTTGTATTCTTTGTGTAGAGTTTTTTGAGTTCTTTATATATTCTGGAAATCAGTGCTCTATCTGAAGTTTCTGTGGCAAAGATATTCTCCCACTCTGTAGGCTCTCTCTTCGCATTGCTGATAGTTTCCTTTGCTGAGAGAAAGCTATTTAGTTTGAATCTATCCCAGTTATTGATTCTTGCTTTTATTTCTTGTGCTATGGGAGTCTGTTAAGGAAGTCTGATCCTAAGCCAACAAGGTGAAGATTTGGACCTACGTTTTCTTCTATAAGATGCAGGTCTCTGGTCTGATTTCAAGGTCCTTGATCCATTGTGAGTTGAATTTGTGCAGGGCGAGGAGTTAGGGGTTCAGTTTCATTTTGTTGCATATGGATTTCCAGTTTTCCAAGCACCATTTGTTGAAGAGGCTATCTTTTCTCCATTGCATTTTTTTGGCATCTTTGTCTACTATTAGAAAATTGTATTTATTTTGGTTTGTGTCTGTGTCCTCTATTCTGTACCATTGATCTACCTGTCTATTTTGGTGCCATAACCATGCCGGTTTTTGTTACTATTGCTTTGTAGTATAGTTGAAGTTCTGGTATTGCAATACCCCGTTTCATTCTTCCTGCTAAGGACTGCTTTAGCTATTCTGGGTTTCTTATTCTTCCAGATGAATTTCACGATTGCTTGCTCTATTTCTGTAAGGATGTCATTGGGATTTTAATTGGAATTGCATTGAATCTGTATAGCACTTTTGGTAGTATGGCCATTTTGACAATATTAATTCTGCCTATCCAAGAACATGGGACATCTTTCCATCTTCTAAGGTCTTCCTCAATTTCTTTCTTCAATGTTTCATAGTTTTCATTGTAGAGATTTTTTACCTCTTTGGTTAGATTGATTCCCAAGTATTTTATTTTTTTTGAGGCTATTGCAAATGGAGTTGTTTTCCTCATTTCCCTTTCAGCTGTTTCGTCACTTGCATATAAAAATGCTTTAGATTTATGCGTGTTGATTTTATAGCCTGCTATTTTGCTGAATTCATTGATGAGGTCTAGAAGTTTTCTGGAGTAGTTTTTTAGATCCTCTAAATATAGAATCATGTCATCAGCAAATAGTGACAGCTTAAGTTCCTCTTTTCCTATTGTATCCCTTTAATTTCTTTGGTCTGCCTTATTGCTCTGGCTAGAGTTTTCGAGGACAATGTTGAATAGAAGGTGTGTGAAAGAGGACATCCCTGTCTTGTTCCCGTTTTTAAAGGGAATGGTTTCAATTTTTCTCCATTAAGAATGATGTTGGCCACGGGCTTAGCATAAACAGCCTTTACAATGTTCAGGTATGTTCCTACTATCCCTATTTTTTCTAGTGTTTTGAGCATGAAGGGGTGTTATATTTTGTCGAACACTTTTTCTGTGTCAATTGAAATAACGATATGATTCTTATCCTTAAGTCTATTGACATGATGGATTACGTTTATTGATTTACGGATGTTAAACCATCCTTACATTCCAGGGATGAACCCCACTTGATCGTGGTGGACAATTTTCTTAATATGTTTTTGGATATGGTTTGACAATATTTTGTTAAGGATCTCTGCATCTATATTCATCAAGAATATTGGTCTAAAATTTTCTTTCCTTGAGGCATCTTTGCCTGGTTTGGGTATGAGGGTGATATTAGCTTCATAGAATGAGTTTGGTAGGGTACCCTCCTTTTCTATTTCCTGGAACACTTTGAAAAGTATTGGTATGAGTTCTTCTTGAAGGTCTTGTAGAACTTGGCTGAGAATCTGTCTAGTCCTGGGCTTTTCTTGGATGGTAGATTTTTAATGGCTTCTTCTATTTCATTGCTTGATATTGATCTGTTTAAATTGTGTATGTCCTCCTGGTTCAGTTTTGGAGGAGCACATGTCTCTAGAAATTTGTCAATGTCTTCGGTAGTTTCTATTTTGTTGGAATACAGATTTTCAAAGTAACTTCTCATTATGCTCTGTATCTCAGTGGTGTCTGTTGTGATATTTCCTTTTTTATCATGAATTTAGTAATTTGAGTTTTCTCTCTCCTTCTCTTTGTTAGTGTGGCTAAGGGTTTGTCTATTTTGTTTACTTTCTAGAACCAACTTTTTGTTTTGTCAATTTTTTGAATTGTTTCTTTTGTTTCAATTTCATTGATTTCAGCTCTGATTTTAATTACTTCCTATCTTCTACTACTTTTGCTGTTATTCTGTTCTTCTTTTTCTAGGGCTTTGAGTTGTAATGTTAGGTCATTTAGTTGTTGACTTTTCATTCTTTACTGGAATGCACTCCATGCAATGAATTTTCCTCTTAGTACCGCTTTCATAGTGTCCCAGAGATTTTGATATGTTGTATTGTCGTTCTCATTGACCTCTTAAGAATTTTTTTATCTCCTCCCTGATATTTTTTGTTATCCATGTTTCATTCAATAGCATATTATTTAGTCTCCAGGTGTTGGAGTAATTTCTGTGTTTTATTTTGTCATTGATTTCTATTCTCAGTCCATTATGATCTGATAGAACACAAGGCAGTATCTCTATTTTTTTGCATTTCCTAAGAGCTGCTTTGTGGCATAACATATGGTCTATTTTTGAGAAGGTTCCATGTGCTGCTGAGAAGAAAGTGAATCTGCTCGTTGATGGATGGAATATTCTATATATGTCTATTAAGTCTAGGTTATTGATTGTGTTACTGAGTTCTAGGGTTTCTTTGTTCAGTTTTAGTTTGGAAACTCTATCTAGCGGTGACAGTGGTGCATTAAAGTCACCCAGAATTACTGTGTTGTGGTCTATGTGATTCCTGAACTTGAAAAGGATTTGTTTGATGTACAGGGATGCACCATTGTTTGAGGCATAAATATTTACTATCGTTATGTCTTCCTGATTTCTGGTTAAGCAGTATGAAATGTCCTTCTTTATCCCTTCTGACTAACTTTGGCTTGAAGTCCACTTTATCTGATATAAGGATGGAAACCCCACTTTTTTACTGAGTCCATGTGCGTTGTAAGTTTTTTCCCATCCTTTCACCTTTAATCTGTGGATGTCTTTTTCTATGAGATGAGTCTCTTGCAGGCAGCACATTGTTGGGTTTTTCTTTTTAATCCATTTTGCCAGTCTGTCTTTTGATTGATGAGTTTAGGCCATTAACGTTCAGGGTTATTATTGAGATATGATTTGTATTCCCAGTCATTTGGCTTATTTTTGGTTTTTAAGTTGGCTTGGTTTCTCCTTTGAGTGGTTTTTCTCTAAGGTAGTTCCTCCCTTTGCTGACCTCCATTGTTGTTTTTCATTTCCTCCTCAGGGAATATTTTGAGAACGTTCTGTAGTGCAGGCTTTCTATTTATAAATTCTTTCAATTTTTGTTATCATGGAAGGATTTTATTTCATCTTCAAATCTGAAGGTTAGTTTTGCTGGGTATAGGATTCTTAGTTGGCAACCATGTTCTTTCAGAGCTTGAAATACTTTGTTCCAGGCCCTTCTAACTTTTAGAGTCTGGGTTGAGAAGTTGGCTGCTATCCGTATTGGGCTCCCCCTGTATGTAATCTGATGCTTTTCTCTTGCAGCCTTCTAAATCCTATCTTTATTTTGAATGTTAGGCATTTTCATTATAATGTGCCTTGGTGTGGATCTGATGTGATTTTGTGCACTTGGTGTTCTGTAATCCTCTTGTATTAGATTTTCCATTTCATTCTTCAGGTTTGGGAAATTTTCTGATATTATTTCATTGAATAGGTTGTTCATTCCTTTGATTTGTATCTCTGTGCCTTCCTCAATCCCAATAATTCTTAACTTTGGTCTTTTCATGATGTCCCATAGTTCTTGGGAGATTCTGTTCATGATTTCTTACCATCTTCTCTGTTTGGGCAACTTTATTTTCAAGATTAAATATTTTGTCTTCATTGTTTGAGGTTCTGTCTTCCAAGTGGTCTAGTCTTTTGGTGATGCTTTCCATTGAGTTTTTTATTTGGTTTATTGTTTCCCTCATTTCAAGGATTTCCTTTGTTTTTTTTTTTTTTTTTTTTTTTTTTCTTTTTTGAGAATCTCTCTCTGTTGAAATGATCTTTTGCTTCCTGCAGTTGCTCTTTCAACTGCTCATTGGTATTATCATTCATTGCCTGCATCTGCTCTCTTATCTCATCCTTTGCGTCACAAATCATCTTAATCATTTGTAATCTGAAGTCCTTTTCTGACATTTCTTCTAACATACTGTCATTGGATTCTATTAATATAGAATCTAGATTTGTTTGGATCATTTTCTTCCCTTGTTTTTTCATGTTGTTCATGTATCTTCCCCTCTAGCAGCGCAGATCTGGGGTATTGCAGATTTCCCCCTATAGGCTTATAATGGCCCTATAGGTTTACAAACCCTTTCTTTATGGGGAGATCAATATTAGGAGTGACTAATTCAGACACTATGCAATCCTAGACCAAACAGCCCCTATGAGGACAATAACAAAATTGTCATAATAAACAGAATGAGTTCAAATATTATCTTCAGTAAAACAAACAGATTTGCAATAAGGTCTGCAGTTTCAAATGGAGGACAAAGAGGATGCAGAGGGATGTAGAATGTGGCTGTTAATGGGGTAAGAAATGAATATACAGGGGCTGGGGAGATAGCTCAGTTGGTAGAATGCTTGCCTTGTAAGCACAAGGCCCTGGGTTCGATCCCCAGCACCCAAAGGAAAAAAAAAAAAAAAAAAGAAAGAAAAGAATATACAGAAGTTCTAGATAATAGAAAGGGTGAGAGTGTAATCAAAAAGAAATTGGATGTTAGCATGCAAAAAAGGGAGAAAGAGACTCTGAGGGAACAGGTAAACAAAAGGAAAAGAGAGCAGGAAAAGTAAAGAAATAAAAACAAATTTTTTCAATAAGGAGAAAAAAGAAAATCTACTGTCTAACAGTCATATCGTAATGAAACCTCCCAGAGTTCAGTAGCCTGACGCATGAGAGGTACCTGACAATAAGCTTCAAGCCTCTAGCAGGCGTCTCAGGATGGGTTTTGCCCCACCTAAATATCAGAGGTAGGGTTCCAGGATTATCCAAGATGGCCGCTCTGGCTTCGAAATGCGTTGGCAAATGGGGAGCTGCAGCTCAGGGTGTGGCCGTGGTCAGCAGGAGGTCCTGGAGGCAGGATGCGGTTGGTCAGGCAGGCGTCCTGGAGGTCCGGTGTGTTTGGTGTGGTTGTGGGATCCTGGAGGCCGGTTGCAATCAGTTGGCCTGGGGTCCTGGTGATAGGGTGCAGTCAGTTGGTCTGGGGTTCCTGGCAGCAGGGAGCAGTCAGTCAATGTGAGGGCTCCAGAGGCAGGGAGTGATCGGTCGGGCTGAGGGATCCTGGAGATGGGGCTCATTCAGTCTGCTTAGGGGTCCTAGGGGGCCTGGCTGTTTCTCAACTTGGGGGCAGCCACGTGTAATCAAACCTGCAGGTACTGTCACAGTGAACTTCCAGACAATAGCAGGCAGCTGGTGCTCCACTGGCGGTCAGCGATCAGTTTGCTGACTGTTGTGGGACCATCGGGAGGTGAACCTCGTGCGTTGGGTGATAGATAGGTGTAAGGCAGGCAATTGACAGACCAGAGGCAAGCAAATGGCGGATGATAGGCGCCTGACAGTGAGCAATCTGCACTCAAAAAAACGCGTCGATATGCTGGCAGACTGCAGGTGATCACAGCCGACAAATGGGGTAAACAGCAGGGGATCAATAAGCAGCAAAAACTGCCTCACCAAGAAACAGATATCCTCTGCTTGAAACCGGAGTTATGGAGCGACAAGGAATGCAGCCTCCCTCTAGTCCGCCATCTTGGATCTTGAAATCCTTGTTTTGTTTCAGATTTTAAAGGAAGTGCTTTTTTCTCCATATACTATGAGGTTGGCTTTGGGTTTTTCATAATGGCTTTTATGAGGTGGAGGTAGGTTCCTTCTATTCCTAGTTTTTTCAGGTTTTTTTTTTTTTTTTTTTGGTTTTTGGTTTTTAATCATGAACAGGTACTGAGTTTTGTCAAAGGATTTCTCTACAAATATGAAGATGTCTAAGTGATTTTTCCTCTATGTGGTGAATTAATTTACTGATTTGCATACGCTAAACCAATCTTGCATAAAACCTACTTGATCGTGATGTACAATCTTTCTGATATGTTGTTGAATACAATTTGTTAATATTAAAAATTTTTGCATCTAAGTTATCCTGGATATTATTCTGTATTTTCTTTCCTTGCTGTGTCCTTGTCTGGTTTTGTTATGAGTGTGATACTCACTTCATAGAATGAATTTGGCGGTGTTCTGTCCCTTTCTATTTCAAGGAATCATTTGAGGAGTATTAGCATTAGTTCTTCTTTAAAAGTTTGGTAAAATTCAACTGAGAATCCATCTGGTCTTGGGTTTTTCTTTGTTCGAAGTCTTTTTATTACTGCTTCTAACTCATTAAGTTACTGGTCTTCCTATGCTTTCTACCTTCTAGATTCAATTTTGGCAAATTGTATATGTCTACAAATGTATCCATTTCTTCTAGGTTTTCCAATATGTTGGAATATAAGCTTCAAAATAGTGCCTAATGATCTGTGATTTCTGTGGTGATTTCTCCTTTTCCATCTCTAATTTTATTAATTTAGGTCCTGCTCCTCCTCCTCTCTTTCCTTCCCTCCCTCTCTTTCTTTAAAGAACTAGGGATTAAACCTGTGGGTGCTTTATCACTGAACCACATTCCCAGCCCTTTTTATTTTATTTTATTTTTTACACAGGTCTCACTAAGGCTTCTTAGGGCCTCACTAAGTTGCTGAGGTTGGCCTTCCTTGTGATTCTCCTGCCTCACTCTCTGGATCCCATGGGATTACAGGCATTACCACTGAAACCAGCAGATCTTCTCTCTTATTCTTCTGGTCAGTATGGCTAAGGGCTTATCAGTCATCCTTACCTTTTCAAATAACCACTCTGTTTCATTGATACTTTGTATTTTTACTTTCAATTTTATTTATTTCAGTTCTGATCTTAATTATTTCCTTCTTTCTACTGGTTTTGAAATATTTTTCCCCCAAGGACCTTGAGATGAATCACCTGTTCACTTGCGATTGTTCTGATTTTCTTATGTAGACACTCATAGCTATAAAGTTTCCTCTTGGAATTGCCTTCATAGTGTCCCAGAAATTATTGTATGTTTTATCACTATTTTCACTTGAATCTAAGAATTTTTTTAAAATTTCTTCCCTAATTTCTTCTATTACCCATTCATCATTTAAAAGTATACTGTTCAATATCCATGTCTTTGTGTAGTTTCTGTAGTGTTTTGCCACGTTGATTTCTAATTTTATTCCACTATGATTTGATAAGATAGAAAAATTTATATCATTTTTTTTGTGTTTGCTAAAAGTTGCTTTATGGTCCAGAATATGGTATATTTTCGAGAAGGTTCCATGAGTGGCTAAGAAGAGTATTCAGTCATTGTTGGATGAAGTATACTACAGATATCTTGTTAAGTCCATTTGATTAATACTATTTTTCAGGTTCAAAGAGTCTTTACTGAATTTATGTCTGGATGACTTGTCTAATGATGAGAAAGGTGTAACCCAGTATTGAAATCACCCAGTATTAATGTACTGGGTCTGACACTTCAATTTGAGTAGTGTCTCTCTTACACAATTGGTTGCTCCCACATTTGGGACATAAATATTCATTATTATTATTGTCATATCATGTTGTATTATTCCTTTTGCCAGTATGAAGTGACCTTCTTTGCCTCTTATGATTAATTCTGATTTGAAGTTCGCCTTGTCAGATATGAATAGCTATTCCTGCTTATGCTGGGGCTCCATTCATATAATATATCAATTTCCATCCTTTCACTTTCAGCCTGTGGCTGTTTTGGCCTGTGAGTCTCTTGCAAACAACATATAGTTGGGTCTTTTTTTCTTTTTTGGTACTGAGGATTGAACCCAGGGGTAATAACCACTGAACC
Source organism: Sciurus vulgaris (assembly GCF_902686455.1). NCBI lineage: Eukaryota > Metazoa > Chordata > Mammalia > Rodentia > Sciuridae > Sciurus > Sciurus vulgaris. Next base: position 116,770,273 of record NC_136461.1, read on the forward strand.
ACATCCCCAGTCTTTTTTATATTATATTTAGAGACAAGGTCTCGCTGGGTTGCTTAGGGCCTTGCTAAGTTGCTGAGGCTGGTTTTGAGCTCATGATCCTCCTGCCTCAGCCTCTTTTTTTTTTTTTTTTTTTTTTGGGTACTGGGGATCGAACCCAGGGCCTTGTGCTTACAAAGCAAGCCCTCTACCGACTGAGCTATCTCCCCAGCCCCCTGCCTCAGCCTCTTGAGCCACTGGGATTACAGGTATGTGCCACTGCACCCATCTGAGGTCTTATTTTTTAATCCATTTTGCCAGACTATGCCTTTTTTTAAATTTTGGTACCAGGGACTGAACTCAGGGACACTTGACCACTGAACTGAGTCACATCCCCAGTCCTATTTTGTATTTTATTTAGAGACAGGGTTTCACTGAGTGGCTTAGTGCCTCTCCATTGCTGAGGCTGACTTTGAAATCACGATCCTCCTGCCTCAGCCTCCTGAGCCTCTGGGATTACAGGTGTGTGCCACCATGCCCAGTCAGCCTATTCCTTTTAATTGGAGAGTTGAGACCACTTACATTCAATGTTATTTTAGAGAGCAGTTTATTAATTCCAACTCTTTGATTTATTGATAATGTTTAATATGTCTTGTTTCTTATTTGTTTAGTCTTCAAATGGGATTTCTTCTTTTTGTGAGCTCTGTAGTTTATTTTTTATATCTTCTGCATGGAATATTTCTTAAGTTCTGTAGTGCTGGCTGAGTAGTTTCTGCTTATCTTGGAAGACTTTCATTTATTTTTTATTTATTTTTACTTATTTATTTATTTATTTTGGTACTGGGACACTTAACAACTGAGTTCAGAGACACTTAACAACACTTAACAACTGAGCCAAATCCCCAATCTCTTGTATTTTTCTTTTATTTTGAGACAGGGTCTTCCTACAGTGCTTAGGGCTTCATTAAGTCGATGAGGTTCATCCTGAACTCAGCCTCCCTAGAGGATGGGATTACAAGCATATACCACCATGGTGGGCTCTTTTTAATTTTGAAGGATAGCTTTGCTGGACAGAGCAAACTTCATTGACAGTTATTTTTTTTTCCTCAAAACTTGTAACACCTCATTCCAAGGTCTCCAGTCTTTTAGATTTTTTTTTTTTTTTTTTTTTTTTTTTTTGTACCAGGGATTGAACTCAGGGGCACTCAACTACTGAGCCACATCCCCAGTCCTATTTTGTATTTTATTTAAAGACAGAGTCTTACTGAGTTGCTTAGTGCCTCACTTTTGCTGAGGTTTGGCTTTGAACTCTCAATCCTCCTGTCTCAGCCTCCCAAGCTGTACACCTGGCTTGTAGGCTTATAGAAAAAGAGAAACAAACAAATGAAAACAAAGCCAAACAATCCCAAAACCCTAACCCTCAAGAAATAAGGTAAGGCTGGGCACAGAGAGGCATGCCTGTAATCACAGTGACTCAGAAGGTTGAGGCAGGAGGATTGAAAATTCAAAGCCAGCCTCAGCAACTTAGTGAGACCCTGTCTCAAAATAACAAGGAGGGTCTGGGGTTGTGGTTCAGTAGCAGACTAGCACACGTGAGGCACTGAGTTTGATCCTTAGCACCACCTAAAAATAAATAAATAAATGAAATAAAGGTATTGTGTCCATCTACAACTAAAAAAATAAAAAAAGAAAAAGAAAAAAGGGCTAAGGGCTGTGGCTAAGTGGTTAAGCACCCCTGGGTTAAATTATCAGTAACCTCCCCACCTCCCACCAAAAAAGGCAAGGAAAATAACTGCAAACTACACTGTTTTAAATGCTAAACATTGGGCTAGGAATGTGGCTCAGTGGTAGAGCACTTGTCTAGCATGTGTGAGGCACTAGATTTAATCCTCAGCACCGCATATAATAAACAAAGTTACTGTGTCCATCTATGACTAAAAATATATTTTTAAAAATGCTAAAAATTAGAAAAAAAGAAATATGTATGTGTATATATGTCCAAGAACCAATCAGCACAGCAATAACACCAGAAAAAAAAAAAAGTTTCTTAATAAAAAATGAAATTGTACAGAGGGGAGTCAAGGGAGGGATGGGCAGGTAGAGATAGGAAGGACAGTAGATTGAGACAGACATTATTACCCTGTATGCATGTTTGAAATTTTTAAAAAATTTTTTTTGAAAAATAATAAAGTCTCCTGTTATTAAAAATAAAAAATAAAAAATGAAGAAATCATCCACCAAGGTGGTCAAAACAGTCGACAAGGCAGGCCCAGTAGTGCACACCTGTAATCCTAGCAGCTCGGGAGGCTAAAGCAGGAGGATCAGGAGTTCAAAGCCAGTATCAGCAAAGCGATATGCTAGGCAACTCAGTGAGAACCTGTCTCTAAATAAAATACAAAATAGCGCTGGGCATATGCCCCTGAGTTCAATCCCAGGTACAAAAAACAAAAACAAAAACAACAACAAAAAACAAATCACAGTCTGGGAGAATGAATGGTTCCTTTTTTCCTTCCATTTCTTCTTGGGCTATGTATCTCGAAAGCCAGAGCAAGGGCTGGGGGTTGTTAACCCTTTCCTCTTTTTGCATTGTTCACCAAGCTGCCAGCTAGAGTCCCTAACACTGCAGCTGGTTGAAACAGTTTCCAGCTTCCCTTCATAGCAGTATCAGGTAGGAAAGAATGGGAACGGAAGTACTGTCAGTTGGACTTTTGTCTGCACAGACTAGATTGATGCACTCCAAGGGTGGGCCAGTGCAGAGTTCTATGGGGGGAGTTCCAGCTGCTAGTGCCTAGATCTAATCAGGTCTAAGAATCTTTGGTGTTTGGTACCTTCTCTGGAGAGATTAGATCGACACTCCCCAGGGTCTCAGTAGCTGCTTTCATCAGCAGTCTGAATTTCAGAAGCCTCCTGAATATTCTATTTGTGGGATAGGGGAGCCAACTCTCCACACACTGCTATACATGAACACAGATTTATCAGGCTTAGTCCTTGAGCATATTTACCCCCACCTGTTCAGACTCCCTAATGGCTTCAGCTGGTCATGTGTGCCACCAGACTTAACAGAAAAGACAACTGGAATCCCCTTTGTTTTTTCTGACCTTAATTCCCCTGGGCACAATCTTTTCTGTGCCTGTTTCATTCATGTTCTGCAAGGTACACGCTAGGCTGCTTGATAGGTGCTTGCCCAGACAGTATGGCAAAGTTTGCTATGATCTCCTAGCTCCTGCACTGCAGCATAGCCATCTCAAAATGGTTGCCACCTCAGCTGTCCGAAGTCAGTTAGGAAATAGAGAGCACCTTTCAAACACCAGTTCACAGTGCAACCTCTGGAACAGCTAAGTTTAGGTTTCTTTTCTGATCCACAGGTTTTCTTCATGCCAGAGTTGTCCATTGTGTTTCTCCCTGTGTTATTCCTCCCATCTGTGAACCAGGGCTGGTACCACTACTCCTGGCACTTGCCACAAGTGGTTCAGCTCTAATTTACTCTTTCTTCTTTGTTCAATGTACTCAAATTTCTGTGTCTCTAGGATGATCTGACTGTCCAATATTGAATTTTAGTGAAATAATGCTTTCATCAACCTTACTGAAAAGCAGTACTCCTGCTGCTTGAATCCTGATGGAGCAACTAGGAATACAGCCTTCCTCTAATCCATCATTTTTTTTTTTTTTTTTTTGCTATAGATGACATATTTATAGCAAATTTTCCACATGAAGTATTTGTGGAAACTCTCTCATGGTTAGTGAAAATTTTTATTACAAGTACCAATGTCCAGGAATCAGTCTATAAGGTCTGGCCCCTCAGCCTGCTGAGAGGAAATGTAGGTTTGCTTAGGAAAGAGTCCCCACTGTAAGCAGACTGTGGGAAGCCCATCATCCTTAGTGAGAGATTCTTTTAAAATCAGTGATATACGATCTGACCTTTGAGATCTTGATCAGAGGGAGAATGAAGGACACACTGGTCAACGTGAACATGATCATCATTTCCTTTTGCCAGTCCGTGCCAACTTGGCCAGGCTTTGAGTGGGCAGTCAGATACAGTCTCAACCCAAGGGGAGACAGTTTGAACAGACCACAAGCTTGAGCCAATAATGTTAGCCATTAAAACAAAAAATTCATGCACATGTAAGAGTCATCTATGATGTTCACCCACCTGTCTGCCTAGGTTCAAATCTATCTTAGTTTGTGGGCTGTGTGGAGAAAAAGACAGGGAGTTCAGGATTGTGCAATCATGGAGATGAACAATCAAGAAAATGCAAGTTGTTGTCATGGCTATTCAGGGTTTTAGTTCAGCTGCTGAGGCGGTGAGAAGTTTTTCACATACGACGCTACAGGTAGCATTTTACCCCACTTTCCTTGATCCAAAGCGACATACAATAACAGGCATGCTTCCTGCTGCCATTCGGAACAGGCATGAAAGGCAAATCATTTACTTTTCCAGAAACAAAGTCCAGCTGCACAGAGCTTTTGTTGTTATTCCCTTGTTTCTATGGTTTTCCACCACCTGACAACATTCAGCAAAATGAGGTTAAGAGTTATTGGTGTTTGGGAAGGGCAAAACAAAATAAAACAAAAGGACACAGATGGCAGAGATACACTATACTGCAAAAGCAGGTGAATGCGGGAACATCCTTGGCTTGCCAGGCTTATGGTGAAGCTTGCATTTTCTTATCCTTGTCTTTCTTGGTTTGCTGGGCCCCCAGACTGCTGGACCTGGGACTGTAGTAGCTGAGCTGCTGCTTTCTTCTTCTGGAAGTTGTTCACCTCCTCCTCCAGCTCCTTCTTCTTGTCTTCTACTTTCTTCTTCTCTTCTTGGTGTGTCCGCTTTAGAAGGTCAAACTTCTCGTGAAGCTCCTTCTCTGCCTCTTTAAGTTCAGCCTCTTTCTCCTTTACTCTCATAACAAACATCTGCCTCATCTCTTCTTCTTTCTTCTGCAATTCTCCCAGGAATTCATTCCTTTTTGCTTCATATGTCTCCTGAAGACTGAAGGGTTTGCTGTCAGGGTCAGTGTCCTTGAACCCCATCTCCTCAAGTTTACAGCGTCGATACAACTCATAATGGCGGGTGTGTGTGCCTGTTCTCGCAAGTCCTCCATGTTTCACACGTATCAGCATCTCCCGCAACTTCACAAAATCACAATGGTTTTCATTCTCAACCTGCACCATGCCCCAGGGGTACTGCCTGGCCTTTGCCATCTTGTTGCCAATCTTCACCTCTTCAGTGCTGCCAACCACTGCGAACGGGAGGGGGACACTCATCGTTGGCATTATCTCTGCCACCGTTTCTTCATCAGTAGGGAACTGATATACTTGGACGCCGTTGCTGACTAGTTCACTCATGATCTTACTTTTGAATTTGTGCAATTCATTCTGGCAATTGTGTCCGCTTTTGCAATTATTGGAATAATGTTCACCTGATAAAGAATTTCCCATTGAATCGCAAGAAAGTATTTTCTAGACGAAAATACCATGACTTAGATTTATGTGTGTTCTGGTTGCCATTTGCTTCATCTTTGTTTCAAATGTGCGGTCTTCTTACTGTCCAGCTTCTCCATGGTGACCAGGTCCAGAGACTTCAGTGAATGTCCCGTGGGGGGCGATAAAGTAGAGGCAGGCATGAATTCTGTGTCATGGTAGTTGAAGAGAGAACGCTTATCTCAGTTCCTCTTGCAAATAGGCCTCGAATTGGGCATCGATGTATTCCACTATTGGCTTATAGCTGTCATCTTTATTTATCTGGTCTCCAAATCCCATGGTGTCAACTATGGTTAGCTTCAGCCATACATTGCTTTCCTGAAGCTCGTAACTTCTGGCTTTTAACCGGACACCTGGTTCGTTATGTGTAGCTGGGTCACTTTCAAATTTGGTGTTGAATAACGTATCCATTAACGTGGATTTGCCAATGCCTGTCTCAACAACACACAGGATGTTGAAACAGAATCCTTGAGAAGTAGACTTGGTGACCAGTTGGTCAGGGAGACTGTCAAATCCAACATGGCCAGAAAGGGACAAGTTTCGAAGCTCTTCATTCAGTTCTCAAAAACCAAAGCTCAGATATGTACAGCAGCAGAGGTTCCATTTTCTTTTTCTTTTTCTTCAGTCACCAATAACATTTTTATTTTCAGGTATAAAGGTTCCATTTTCATGCACACTGTCACCAAGAGTACTAAGCATTTGGTTCAGCAGTCCAACCAACTCAGAGAGATGGAATCCTGTTCCACCGCAAAGCCAGACTGTCTCCCCACCGCCACGGCCATCGCGGCTGCGGCTGCGGCTGCGGCTGCGGCTGCGGCTGCGGCTGCGGCTCCGGCTCCGGCTCCGGCTCCGCCTGGGTGCTCTCGACCGACACTGGCTGCTGCTGCTGCTAGCGCTTGGGCTCCAGCTCGCCTCCCCCGCGCGACCCTCGCGGCTGCGCTCTGCTTGCGCCCGCTCCCGATCGCAGCCAGCAGCATCTGCACCCCACGCCGCCGCCCCTCCCGCTTTATCATTCTAAATCCATCACTTAAATCCTCACTAGAGAACTTTTAAAAAACTTTTTAGATGTTGATTTACTTATTTTATTATTTAATGCAGTGCCGAGAATCAAACCCAGTACCTCACACATGCTAAAGGCAAGTGCTCTACCACAGAGCTACAACCCCAGCCCTAGAGAATTTCTTAATGAGGGAAGGACTGATGAAAATTTTTCTCTACATACAATATCGACAACAGACTAGTAAATCTTAATTGGAATGATAAGGCAAAAATTGTAAAATCACACCTTTTCTATAATATATATAAGGTACACATTATCTTCTGTAGGGATAGCTATCATACATGAAAAAAAAAAAAAAAAGATGTAACCACCGTGTTGCTCGCCCAGGAAAGTTAGGGAATTTGGTCTTAGAATGATGTAGTCATTTTTTCCTGTCCATTATCTTTTGTTTGTTTGTTTGTTTGTTGTTTTTGCAGTACTGGGGATTGAACCCAGGGCCTTGTGCTTGCAAGGCAAGCACTCTACCAACTGAGCTATATCCCTAGTCCTTTTTTTTTTTTTTAAAGTTGGAGATGGACATATACCTTTGTTTATTTTTATGTGGTGCTGAGGATTTAACCCAGTGCCTCACATGTGCTAGGCAAGTACTCTATACCACTAAGCCACAACCCTAGCCCCCTATCATCTTTAATATATCATTTCCTCTTATCCCCCAGAAAATCTTCTCCTTCCTCCTCTTCTTCCCCTTCTTCAAACTAGTCATTATCATCTTCATCCTGAATTCCTTCATTAAATACGAAAGGTCCACTTCTTCTTCTCCCTCTCCCAATTCTGGGCCTGCTACATCTTCATCCTCCTTCTCATCTTCTTCCTCTTCTTTTTCAATACCCTTCAGGGTGAATTAGCTTTATATCTTTTTCATCTCCATCTTATTCATCTTCCTCTCCCGTGTCTGGTATTTCGTTACCTTCCTGATCAAATCCATCTAAGCATATAACTTATTGCAGGAGTTCAAAAATGCTTTCTCTATCATCTTCCAGGTTTGTGATCTCAGGGTTAAAAAAGTCAAGATATTTCAAATTTTTAATGTTTTACAGAATTTCTACTATACTGAGATGTTTGATTTTGTTTCCACTCAGTCTGAGGTAGATAAGATTTGGACATTTTTCTGTCAGGACTTTCAAGTCTCCAGAAATTAAATTTTCACTAAGTTCCAACTTTAAAATTTAGGTAAAACTGATAAGTTGGCCACAATCGGAAAATCTAGTTCTCTAAAAGTGTCATTCAAGTCTTTTATTTCCTCACTGACACACAGACAATTATCAAGAACTAACTCCATCATCTCCTCCACACTCTGTTCTTTAACTCCTTGTTAATCCTCTTCATCTCCATGTCCTCCTCCTTCTTCTGTTATACTCTCCTCCTTTTCCCATCCCTACCAGTCCCACTATCCCCCAACCCTAAAATTTAAAAAGATTTAGAAATCAACAACAACAAAACATATATATATATATTACATATATATAAAAATACCCATTACCACTAGATAGGTGTTGGGGAGAAAGAAAAGAGTTCAAAGAGCTGGGACTCTTAACTTAGCTGCCCCCACTTCCTTATCTACACATGCATGCATGCACACACACACACACACCAGCAATTCCTTTCCCTTCAATAGCTGAGCCTCTGAGACAGGGCACTGCCAACCAATGCCATGTCCTACACTCCCGAGAATCTACTTTTGCCATCCCATGTTCTCACGATCATTACTCACAGTTTCAAACAGTTCTTCCATCAGTTCATTCACTTCCTTTTCTGTGAAAAAGCCAAAAAGTAAGTTGTTGGCAGAAATTATTTTCATTTTGCAATAAGGGAAACTCTATGGAGACAATGGATGCTATTTCCCAACAAGGCCTCTGACAAAATCCTCATCTCTATCTTTCATTCATTCAATTCAAAAACACTTAGGGAACAACAATTACTCCTCAATGACAATTTAAGGTGCTACAGAAGAGAATGACAGAGAAAGTTTTCCTTTCATGAAGCTTGAATTTTAGTGAGAAGACATCAGAAAAATCTGACCTGGATGATTTTACAATTAGATACATTCATAGATGATTGGCCTGTTTAAACATACACAGCACTGACTAGAATCAAGAAGCAAGTCTTACAGGGCATGGTGGTACACACACATATAATCCCAGAATACCTATAATCCAGGATCCTGGGAAGACTAAGGCAGGAAGATCACAAGTTTGAGGTCAGCCTGGGCAACTTGGTAAGACCCTGACTCAAAATTAAAAATAAATAAAGGCTGGGGCTATAGCTCAGTGGCAGAGTGCTTGCCTAGCATATCATATGTAAGGCACTAGGTTTGATCCTTAGCACCACATAAAAATAAACAAATAAAATGCATGCTCTTCATCTACAACTACACAAAATAGATAGATAGATAGATAGATAGATAGATAGATAGATAGATAGATAAACATGACTGGGAAAATAGCAGAGTGGCAGTGTTCCTAGGTTCAATTCACAGTACTGCCAAAAAAAAAAAAGAGAGAGAGACGTAAGTCTCCAACAGTGTGTCATAGGATGCATCTTTGAACCTAAGCCATTAAGCAACTAGATCAATGATTTAGAAGACTGAGAAAACACACTTATTAAACTTGTAGATGACAGGAAGTTAGAAAGGAATGCCAATCCAACTAATCATAGATTCAAAAATCTATATTCTCAAATCACTTAAATAGAAAGATTTTAAAAAGTCAGTTTCTTAAGTACATAAAAACTTGACACAGTTTAAAAATAATTAGTCTGGTGCTGGGGTGGTAACTCAGTGGTAAAGCACTCACCTAGCATGTGTAAGGCACTGGGTTCAATCCTCAGCACCATATAAAAATAAATAAATAAAATAAAGGTATTGTGTCCATCTATAACTAAAAAAATATCTAAAAAACAAACAAACAGGGCTGGGGTTGTGGTTCAGTGGCATGTGTAAGCCTAGCATGTGTAAGCCCTGGGTTTGATCCTCAGGACCACATAAAAATAAAATAAAGGTATTGTGTTCACCTACAACTTAAAAAAAAAAAAAAAATTAAAAACAATTAGTATGAAAAAGATCTAAAAGTTTTGGTTTACTTCAAGGTCAGTATAATATAGCTGTACCAAAATGGTGTTCATATTCAAGAGAGCAAGGATATCACTAACTACAGCAGAACCTTACACCATATCTAGAGGACTCTGATCAATTCAATAAAAGTCCTTCTTCAGAGAGCATAAAAAAGATTATCCCAGAGGCTTGAGACTGAGACAGGAGGATCATGAGTTCAAAGCCAGCCTCAGCAAAAGTTAGGTGCTAATTTTAAGCATGTCAATGAGACCCTGTTTTTAAATAAAATATAAAATAGGGCTGGGGATGTGGCTCAGTGGTTGAATGCCCCTGAGTTCAATCCCTGGTACCAAAAAAAAAAAAAAAAAAAAAAAAAAAAGTTTAAAACTGCCAGGGATACAGTTCTGTGGTATAGCACTTGCCTAGCATGTGTGAGGTCCTAGGTTCAATTCCCAGCATCAGAAAAAAAGAAAAAGTTAAAATCCAAATGTTTGTGAAAAAGTTTTTTAAATAATAGTAAATAACAAAAACTAAAAAAAAAAACAAAAAAAAAAAAAAAAAAAAAAAAACAACCTTGGTGAGGATGTGGAACAACTAGAACTCTAATGGAAAATGGAAAACTGCTTTGGAAAATGATCTGGAAATTTCTTATAAAACTAAGTATATAACTACCAAAGATCCACTGATACCTAACCTAGATAGTTGACCCAGGAGAAATTAAACATATGTGCATGAAGGCCAACACAAGAAAGTTCAGAGCAGATAAATTAATGAAAAAGTCCAAAACTGCAAAGACCCACATGTTTATCAACACGAAAGTAGATAAATCATTGTATATTTATACATGAAATTCTGTTCAGCAGTAAAAGGGAACAAACTAATGATATCTACAATAAGAAGGAATCTTAAAAATATGCTCAGTGAAAGAAGCGTCACTCACAGAGCACATATAATGTGATTTCATTTATATGAAGTTCTGAAATAGGCAATTCTAATTTGTGATTAAAAAAAAAGTCAGAAAGAGAGGCAGGGGGTATGATGATTGACTTGTAAGGGCCATGAGGGAACTTTCTACAGTGATGATTTTATGTCCTGATAGGAATTTGACTTACACAAGTAAATGTATGCCAAAATTCATTAAGTGGCATACTTAAGATATTGTGTGTAAATTTACCTAAATGAGAAATCACAAACTAGCTCATGATATGCAAGAAGTTTCTTTTTTCTTATTTGGTAGTGGGGATTGAACCCAGGGCACTTTACCATCAAGCCACATTCCAGTCCTTTTTATTTTTTTTATTTCGAGACAGAGTCTCACTGAGTTGCTCAGGGTCTCATTAAATTGCTGAGGCTGGTCTTGAATTTGTAATCCTCATGTCTCAGCCTCTGGGTCGCTAGGATTACACGCAAGCACCGCCATGCCCAGCTGGAGAAGTGCTTAAAAAGCAAAGAATAACTCACTCTAAAATGCATTTTTAAAAAAGATGGACAGAGGGAAATGAAAAGCTGAATGATAAAGCAAACACACATTAAAAGTTTCCCACTTATTCATCCTTTAGAGCTATGCTAAAACATTTATATTAAAACATGCTCACAATACAGTTCTTCTAACTTTTCTACATGTTTAATAAATTTCAGCCAGGCATGGAGATGCATGCCTGTAATCCCAGGAGCTCCGGAAGTTGAGGCAGGAGGAGCCCAAGTGCAAAGTCGGTCTCAGCAACGTATCAAGGCCAAAACCAACTCAGAAGATCCTGTCTCAAAATAAAATATAAAAAGGGCTGGGGATCCAGTGGCTAAGCAACCCTGGATTCAATCCCCAGTACAGTATAGTACAATCAATCAATCAATCAATTCATAATAAAATGTAATGGACAAGTTTAAAGAAAAGTAAAGGTTGGAATCCAAAGAAAGCAATATGGATGGTGAGAGGTCTGGACACTATGGCCTTTGGAGGACTATGGAAACTTGGCATGTTTTACATAGGAAAGAAAACACTTAGGAAAAGAAATGTCTTTCTGTGTGGTATGGTTTTGGAGATTGAATCCAGGATCTTGCACATGTTACACATGTGTTCTACCACTGAGCTACACCCACAGCCCTTTTTTTTTTTTTTTTTTTAAACTTTTGAGATGGAACCTTGCAAAGTTGTCAGGGCTTGCAATCCTCCTGCCTCAGCCTCCCAAGTAGCTAAAGAAACATCTTTTAATATGCACATATTGGAGTAAATTACTTTTTGTTGCAACAAAGAAGAAACAGGAAGAATATTAAAGGCAGATTTGGGTTTGATATGGAAAATGTTAATTGGAGCAGTTATTCAGACTAGAACACATTCTATTTGCAGAACCAATGTGTTCGCTCTCACTGAAGGTATCCAGAAAACTAAAAGTAATATCAAAGAAATTATAAACAAAATCTCAAGTGGGAAAAAAATTATGGCCCCGTGGAGCTTTTTTGAACTCTATGATTTTATGCTTTCCTATTATTTTTTTTTTATTTTAGTCATCCAGACAAGGATAAATGCTCTTAAAGGGATTATAATTGAACATGATAGTATTACACATAAAACAAAGAGTAGGAATAAAATTTAAACTCTATCCCTGTGTTCACAGAACTCTTATTAGAAAGATGGCTCTTCAAGCATCTCAAAAAAGTACTCAATTGGCAAATATTGCCAGCACTGTGTTAAACATTGATTCTATAGCAATAAGTAACACTACGAGCCTTAAGAAGCTCATAGTCTAGGGGAAAAAAAGATTCTAAATAAGTAATTATCAGAGCAATGAGTATATAAAGGACATAAAAAAACGGTATGGGAATGCAAAGCAAGATGATCAATTCTAATTGGAGAGAGGGTCCCTAAGAAATGATATGTAAACAGAAGTAACAGTAGACAAACAAAAAGGAGAAACAAGAATGTTTTGGGCTGAGAGATGAACAGAAATAAGATAGCTTGGAAAATGTTTCCTTACCCACAAATGACATTATAGACGAGCCCCTCCTTAAGAGAGTCTTCCCTTGTCTTCCATGACACTATATTTTCTTATACTTTCCTAGTCCCTCCTTTAATGTTTTCTCAAACCTAATTCTCCAGCTTTTTCATTCTACAAATCCTCTTTGACTTCTGGTGCTTTCTTTTCAATGCTTCATCTAACTTTTTTTTTTTTTTTTGGCAGTATAAGAGATGAATCCAGAACCTCCCCACATGCTAAGCAAGCACTCTACCACTGAGTTACATCCCCAGTCCTTTTTATTTTGAGACACGGTCTCACTAAATTGGCCAGACTCAGACTTGCAATTCTGCCTCAGGCTCCCGAGTTGCTGGGAATACAATCATGTGACACTAAGTCCCTCTAACCTTAATTGCTAGGTTAGGTAAGCTGGACAATTTATCAAAATAAACAGAAGATCTTCATGAAGGAGATGGTATTCTAATCTCAAAAGTAACAAAGTTAAATGCTAAAATACTGTAGGAAATAAACTGCATTATTTGGATACATAGTAAAATTTTGGAGGCTGTAAAACTCTCTCTATAAGAGGTCAGGAGCCAACGCTATGCTTTCTCCACATTGTACCTATGACTCCAGCACAGGGACATGTAGACCCTTAGTAAAAATCAATAATTATTATTTTTTTTTTTGATACAGAGTCTCACTGCACTGTCAACTCCTGAGCTCAAGTGATCCTTCCACCTTGGCCTTCCAAGTAAAAATCAATTTCTGAAATATAAATTTTCCATGACTGGAACCCTATCCAATGATATACTTTTTAAAACAAATTACTGAAGTCAAATTATCAAGATTGTTTCCCATACTACAGTCCTGTAGCAGGTTGTGGCAGAAGTGATCTGCTATGGAGTTTATCTGGGCCTGTGTCCTCAGCCCAGTTTAATATATTGATTTTACCTATCAAATACATTAAACTGGAATTAAATCAAATACCAGTTTGATCTTTCTAAAATCCAAATCAGTTCCTATTGATTTGGGGGGTGGGGGTGAGTGCTGGGGATTGAACCCAGGGTCTTGTGTAATGCAAGGTAAGCACTCTACCAACTGAGTTATATCCTCAGCCCAGTTCCTATTGATTGTCTACTTAAAAGTTCTGCATGATCTGAACACTACATAGCTTTAGTACCACCACTCACTCACACAACTCCATCAAACTATGTATTTTCTAAACACATTTTTTGATGCTTTATAATTTTGTAGTTTGCAGATGCTCTTGAAATTGCAATATCCCTCTCTGTTCCCAATCATAAAAAATCTCTCATACCTCCTTTCCTAAGCTTCCTACCCTATTCCATACCATAACCATACTCTAGGAGATGACATTCTCTTTTAGGTGACTAGCACAACTTACACTCAACCTATTTAGCACCTATCACGTTGTACTAAAATTCTTGCTGCTTGTATCCCTCAACTAATCTCTCACAAGGAAGAGACTGTATTCAAATTTTTCTTGGTATTCCAAATACAATCTTTGCCAATTATGAAGAACTCAATACATCACTATGGGATGTAAAAATAAATGATAGCATTCTGAACATATACCTAAATTAAAGAATTATAGAAATAAACAAGTAAAGGAAACTTGAATGTCTTAACCTGGACAGTCTGCAAATTTTACCACCAAAAATCTAAAAAGTAAACAAAGGTAGATGTAGAACATATAAAACCAGAATTTGATAAACAGACTCACTGGTGATTCTCACTGCCCGGTCAGTACGGAAATCCTCTGTATCTGGTTCGTCAAGATCTTCTAGAAAATTATATTCTGGATCATCATCATCATCTGCTTCGTCTAGAGAGAAAAATGTTTTAGACACTTATTCCCAAATTCTGAACTGATATTACCAATAAAATCTTAGTATTTCTTTTTTTATTCTTTTTAGTTATACATGACAATAGAATGTGTTTTTTCATTTAAAATTTTTTAAAATTTTTTGTATTTGTATTTGGACAGAATACCTTTATTTTGTTTATTTTATTCAGTGCTAAGGATAGAACCCAGTGCCTCACATGTGCTAGGCAAGTGCTCTGCCAATGAGCTATAGCCCCTGTCCTGTACTTTAATATATTATACATATTTGGATTATAATTTCCTATTCTTGTGGTTGTATATGATGTGGAATCACACTGGTCATGTATTCATATAAAAACATAGGAAAGTATGTCCGATTCATTTTACTGACTAAAATCTTAGTATTTTCAACACCATAACAAGCAGATGTGGATGCAGGCTCAATTCTTCTTGAACAGGATCTTGATTGCTGCTTTGATTATCTGAGGATATCGGACGCTCTCTTCTTCACTCTTCTAAAATGGACTCTGCCAATGATTCTCCAGGCAGTTTCCAGAAGACTTGGCCTTGGACTAGGGTAGCACCGTTGTTCCCTTTTGTTCTGGGGCTTCTGTCTCTTGGACTGCACAGCTGCTGGTTCTTCCAGTTCTCCAGCCTGTAGATAGTCATTGTGGACTATCCAGCTTCTGGTCTTATAAGCCAGTCTAATAAATCCCCTTTTTATAATCATACTTCCTATTGATTCTGTTCCTCTAAGAGAACCTTGACTAATATAATGTCAATCTAAAACTAAAAAAAGTATTTAAAAAAAGAAGGTACACTCAAGCACTAAGAGGATAAATGAATAACTCACTTACCCTGACATTCCTAGCCTCACCTATCTACCCATTTACATAGTCTATTTCCATCCAAACTTTTATCTCATCAATATTCCTTCCACACTCTGGTAACACTCTTCTTTTGGGTAATGGCATACTCCAACCACATTGCTCTATGAGGTTCTGCCAATCACAGGACTCCATGCCAAAACATTTTCTGTATGGGTGCCATACACCACCAACAGGTTGGGCATGTGATCAAAACAAGACATTCTGAGTTGCTCCCTAGATTTTTCAAACTGGTACTTACAGGAGAGAGTCCTAATGTGCTGACAAAGTAAGAAGTAATTACTGAAAATATAAAAGTAAGTTTGAGAATTGAGCTAAGTGATAAAAATAAATAAAATAGGGAAAGTCAGGCATGGTGGTGCATGCCTGTAATCCCAGCAGCTCAGGAGGCTGAGGCAGGAGGATCACCAGTTCACAGCCAGCCTCAGCAAAAGTGAGGTGCAAAGCAACTTAGTGAGACCCTTTTTCTAAATAAAATACAAAATAGGGTTGGGGATGTGGCTCAATAGTCAAATGCCCCTGAGTTCAATCCCTAATACCAAGGGGAAAAAAAAAAAGGAGAAAGAGAATCCTAATAGTGCCTCAATTCCACTGCAGGTTTTCCGGCCTTTCCCTAAGTTTGGTCTTATTTGATCTCAGAAAGATAGAGGTAGAATTCTTTCACCTGCATCATAAAGACCCCTAACTAACACAATGTTCTTGAAGTAAATCAGTGAGTCATCATGAAATCATATACAAAATTATGCATGTATTTATGTTTCAGAAGAGGATCCCGAATATTCTAAAGATTCCCAAAAAAGGAAACCAATAGAGTAGAGGAAGGGGACTAGAGAGAGGGGGAAGGAAAAGGAAGTGAAGATATGGGGAATGAAAGTGACCAAATCATGTTATAGGCATATACAAATATTTAACAATGAAACACACTATTATATACAAATATAATGCACCAAGTTTTAAAAATGAACTTAAAAAGATACCCCCCAAAAAATGCTTAATTGAAAAAAAATAGAAATTACTGATTGAAAGTAAATCAGTTTTGGGGAGATACAAGATGGCGGACTAGAGGGAGGGTGCTATTCCTCGTGGCTCGGTAACTTGGGTTTCGTCTGCGAGGTAGTCATTGATGCCCATGGATCCCCTGCTGTTTACCCCACAATCATATTGCCTGCCTTCTGAGTGCAGATAGCTCACTGACCACCACCTATCATCCACCATTTGCTCATTTGCCCACCTCTTGCCTGACCATCACCCACATTCCACCTACCCATCGTCCACGGCCGGACATCGGCCTGACGTCTGCCCGATATCCATCTGACGTCTGCCTGACATACACCTGCCGACTGTCACTGCTACCCTGCAGACCACCTGCAGATCACCAGCTGCCCTCTGTTGCCTGGAAGTCCACTGTGACAGTACTGGCAGGTTTGGTTACTGTGGCTGCCACCATCTTGGGACAACTGTCAAGATGGCTGCCACCATCTTGGGAACTGCAGTTTGCCACCCTGGCTGTTGCCATCTCAGGGCGTGGCCACCTATCTGCAGACTCAAGCCAGGGCCTGGAGATATATTGGGGTACCTGCAGGTTGCACCTGAGGTCCTTCTGCTCGGTGTGGGAGTGGCTGCCATCTGGCTGCCTCTTTGTAGGGTCGCTCCTTTGTGTGAGCGCGACCCTGGTGGTCTCTCTGCAAGTTGAAAGGGCATTGAGATCTTAGGACTGCAGCAAGACAGGGCCTGGGGAACGTGAAGTCCAGGTCCATCAGACTGCAGCTGGGTTTGCTTGGGTCAGTCTGGGTCTGGTGAATCCGTGGAAAGCTGAAGACTAGGGGCAGTTCCCCAAGGGGAGCAGAGGTTGAAGAAACTGGAGAAAAGTGGGCTCTCTCCAGCTCAGAGAGTCCTTAAGTATGCAGGGACAGAAGGGGCCAGATACAAGGAGTGCCCTTAAGAGGGTGTAAAGACATCGTGCTATCAGCTTATGTACCCAACAAGTCCAGGCACCCACTGGACTGGAGCTAACATCAAACTTCAGAAAATCCCATCTATCAGTGGAGAAGGGAAGCTGAGAAAATTTTTGAAAGCCAACGGAAGCAATCACTCAATTTTCCATTGAGACTTCTTCCTTTTTTCACCCTCTCTCTCACACCTCTACCATCTTTGAATCCAAATATTTTTCATGCATTAATTTATTGAGGAATGGGATGGCTGAATAGTATATGATGGTTTTGTTGTGTATTCTTATATTTTTTAAAAATCTGTACATTTTTTTCCTCTCACCTCCCTGTCTCTCTGGGAAAACTGGAACTCCATATGTAACAAAATGAAATTAAATCTCTCTCTCTCACCCTGCACAAAAATCAACTCGAAGTGGATCAAAGATTCAGGCACTAGAACAGAGACCCTGCACCTAACAGAAGAAAAAGTAGGCCCAAATCTTCATCATGTTGGCTTAGAAGTAAATTAAGAATAAACAAATGGTACATGTATGATTACACAAATGGTGTGAATCTACATTGTGTACAACCATAGAAATGAAAAGTTGTATTCCATTCGTGTACAATGAATCAAAATGCAACCTGTAAAAATAAAAATACAAAAAATAAAAATAAATGAATAAAATCAAGCTATTGTGGCAGGGATTATAGATTAGTGGTAGAGCACTTGCCTAGCAAGGATGAGGCCCTGGGTTTGATCCTCAGCACCATATAAAAACAAATAAATTAGATAAAAGTTAAATTCTTAAAAAAAAAAAAGAAGATCAGGGAAAGAAAGGACTATTTTCTTGATATATTAAAGGACCACTCAATCATGAACAGTTTAGCTAAAAGGAAAGAATTCACTTGGATTTGAATCATGTCATTCTCTCTCATTCCTAGAACATAGGGAAAGGGCTGTTGCTTGAGATCAAAACTCAGAATGCCATTTTTCTTGATATTGGTCTATTTTATCTTACATCTTTATCACCATGTTATTTGTTGATTTTTTTCTGTCAAAGAACATGCTCACAAACTGACATGAAGCTTCAAAGAAAAAAGAATAAATAAATGGGATGGATTCAAACTAAAAAGCTCAGCAAAGGAAACAATAAGGTGAAGACAGAGGGTATAGATAGAGCACTAATCTCCAGGATGTATAAAGAACTCAATAAGCTTAACACCAAAAAAACAAATAACCCAATAAATCAATGGGCCAAGAAACTGAACAGACCCTTCAAAGAAGGAATACAGACACTTCACAGAAGAAATACAATCTATCAACAAATATACAAAAAAAGTTCATCATTTATTGCAATTAGAGGACTGCAAATCAAAACTATTCTAAAGTATCATCTTACTCCAATCAGAAAGGCATCAAGAATACAAGCAATAATAAGTGTTGGCGAGGATGTGGGGAAAAAGGTACGATCATACATTGTTGGTGGGATTGCAGATTGGTGCAACCACTTTGGAAAGAAGTATGGAGATTCCTAAGAAAACTAGGAATGGAACCACGACCCAGTTATCCCACTCGTCAGTTTATACTCAAAGGACTTAAAATCCACATACTACAGTGACACAGCCAAATCAATGTTTATAGCAGCTCAATTCACAATAAACTATGGAACCCACCTAGATGCCCTTCAACAGATGAGTGGACAAAGAAAATGTGGTACATACACACAATGGAATATTACTTAGCCTTAAAGAAGAATGAAATTATGGCATTTGCAGGTAAATGGATGGAACTAGAGAATATCATACTAAATGAAATAAGCCAATCCCAAAAATCTAAAGGCCAAATGTTTTCTTTGATAAGCAGATGCTGATCCATAGTCAGGGGTGGGTAGGGAAGAATGAAGGAACTTTGGATTATGCAGAGGGGAGTGAGGGAGGGGTGGGGCAGCAGGGATGGGAAGGATGGTAGAATGAGACAGACATTATTACCCTATATACATGTTTGTAAAAAATTCTAAAAATAAATAAAGTAATTCAGTTACATAAAAATTAAATGAACAAAACAGCTGGATGATATGATGATATGCATATATACTTGGGTTTTGTTTTGTTTTGGTACTGAGGATTGAACCCAGAGGTTTACCACTGAGCTACATCCCCAGTCCTTTATTTTTGAGAAAGGATTTTGCTAAATTGCTCAGTGTAGCCTCAAATTTGCAATGGTCCTGCCTCAACCTCCTGGGGATCTGGGATTTTAGGTCTGTGCCACCTGTGGGTTTTTAACCACTGTTCTTGGCTCATAACTCCTTTAACAAGGCACAGAAACTCTAATATCCCTCTGCCTTTAGCTGGCCATAAGGAAATTCTCTGACCTACCCTGTTTGATAGTAGAGCATGAGACCCTCCTTGGGTCCTGGCTTATAATCCAGAGGAATGAATGCTGTACAGAGAGGCCAACAATCTGAACAGACAGGCTTTGTTGCATTTTCACCCAGTCTGTTAGCAATCATGCCTATACAACGAAGTCACCATAAAAACCCAAAATGACAGAGCTTGGGAACTTCTGTATAACTGAACACCTGGAAGTTCCAGAAGAGTAGTATTCTCAGAGAAGGCCTGGAAGTTCCATACCCCTTCCCCACTCACTATATGCATTTCTTCATTCTATATCCTTTACAATAAACCACCAAACATGTTTCCCAGAGTTCTTTAAGCCACTCTAGCAAATTACTCAAACTCAAGGAGGGGATTGTGAGAACCCCAATTTATAGTCACTCGTTCAGAAAAAATAGCTAAGGGCTAGGGACATAGCTCAGTTGGTAGAGTGCTTGCCTCGCAAGCACAAGGCCCTGGGTTCAATCCCCAGTACCGAGAAAAAAAAAAAAAAAAAAACAACAGAAAAATAGGTAAGAAACCCTGGGGCTTGCAACTGACATCTAAAGATGGAGCAGTCTTGGGGTCTGAGCCATCAAACTGTGGGATCTGATACCATCTCCAGGTTAATAGTAACAGAATCGAATGTGATTAGAGGACATCTAGCTGGTATCCACTGCTGCAGAATTGCTTATTTGCTGGTAAAGACAAATCCTCACACTTTTGAGGTCACACCTCCCCACCTTTTGAGGTCACAGAAGTCCTCTGTGTTGACTGTAATGTGAAATCAGGGAGAAAGTGTTTTCATTTTATTCTCTCAACACAATCCCATTTTTTTTTTTTTTTTTTTGATGCTGGGGATTTAGTCCAAGCCCTCACACATATTAACCACTGAACTATATCACTAGTCTCCATAATCCCATTCTTTTTTAAAAAATTTTTCAGTATTGGGGATTGAATCCAGGTGTGCTCTACCACTGAACTACATCACCAGCCCCTTTTTATTTTAAGTCTCTCTAAATTGCTTAGGGTCTTGCTAAATTGCTGAGGCCAGCCTCAAACTTGTCATCCTTCTACCTCAGCCTCCCAAATTGCTAAGATTACAGTGTACTCTACCATGCCTGGCTATAATCCCATTCTTTCAGCTTTCAATTAACAAAAATTTTATCACAGAGATAATGAACAGAATAGATGGTGAATGCAAATAAAATCACTTACCTTCATTCCCCACATCATCATTCATGAGTCCCCCCAACCACATCTTCCAGTCCTCATCATCGGCTGTATTGGGGTCATACATATCTGGGTAATATCTGGAGCTTGAAGCTCTGCCTCTAGTTGCCCCAGGGGAACATCTTTCAGGGGCATCTTAGAACGGGTTCGGAATGCAATGAGACTATCATCCATGGGCTAGCCAGCGGAGAAAGAAAAAAAAGTCACTAAGTGGATAATGCTTTCAGATTCTCCAAACCTCATCATTCCTCATCCTACCTAAAACCACAAGAACTCTTCCCTAAATGATTTGTGTTTATTGCTGTTTGTCTGAAAATCTTAATAAAAATGATGTGTTTTAAACAAATAGTTCAAGAACATTTATTGAGATACATAATTTACATACCATAAAATTCACCCTTTTAAAGGTATAATCAAGTGGATTCGGTATATCACAGACTTATGCAACCATCGCCACTAATTCCAAAATGTTTTCATCATCCCAAAAGGAAATTACATACCAAAAGTGCAGGGGAGCAATACTGACCAAATTATAATGTTATATTGTGCATTACATGCATGTATGAATATGTAACAACAATATATATTAACTATAACATCAATATATATTAACTATAATGCACCAATTAAAAAAACATGGAGGAAAAAAAATTCCAAACCAATTAATAGTCACCCTTTTTTGCTCCCCCTACCATCCTCTGTTAACCACTGATCTTCTTTCTATCTCTATGAATTTTCTTCTATTAGACATTCACATAAATGGATTCATACAATGTATGGCCTGTCTGTGGCTGCTTTCACTTAGCATAACATGTTTAAAGTTCATTCTTGTAGTATGTATCAGTACTTTCTTTATTGTCTAATAATATTCCATTATATGAATATAATACATTTTGTGTACACATTTATCAGTTGGTAAGAAACACTTGGGATGCTTCTACTTTAGGCCAATTAAGAAAATTGGTGTTGGGCGTGCTAGTGCACTCCTTTAATCCCAGCAGCTTGGGAGGCTGAGGCAGGAGAATCATAAGGTCAAAGCCAGTCTCAGCAACTTAGTAAGACCCTGTCCCAAAATAAAAAGTAAAAATGATTGGGGGTATGGCTCAGTGGTTAAGTGCCCCTGGGTTCAATCCCTGGTACAAAAAAAATAATACTACTGCTATCAATGTTTGTGTATAACATTTTTGTAGAAATATGTTTTCAGTTCTCTTGGAGTGAAACTTTTGAATCTTATTATAACTGATAGCTATGTTTTTACTGAGGAACTACCAAATCATTTTTCAGAGTGGTGTTTCCCACCAGTACCATATGAGGGTTCCACATTTCTCTACATCCTTGCCAAGACTTGTTACTGTCCACCTTTTTCTTATTATAGCCAAGCTAGGAGGGTGAAATGGTGTATTACTTTTTGTTTCTGTAGGGCTAAGGATTGAACCTGGGATTTCACACACTAAGCAAATGTCCTACCACTGAGCTATACCTCTAACCCACTATAATTTTGATTTCCATTTCCCTAATGACTAATGATAGTTGTAATCTTTTCATGTGCTTACTGGCCATGGGAACATCTTCTTGAGAGCTATCTATTCATATTCTTCACCCATTTTAGAATTAGTTGTCATTTTACTGTTGAGTTGTAAAACTTCTATATAATTATTGCAGTTATTAAGTCTCTGGTCAGACATGCAATTTGAAAACATTTTATCCCATCCTGTAGGTTGTCTTCACATTCTTCAAGCACAAAAGTTTTTACTTTTGATGATATTCAATATATCTACATTTTTCTTTTGTTGCTTATGCTTTCTGTGTTATATTTAAGCAACCATTGCTTAATTTCAGGTTGCAAAGATTGATGTTTTCTTCTAAGAGTTATACAGTTTTAGCCCTTATATTTAGGTTGATGACCCATTTTGAGTTAATTTTAAGTATGTGAGGTAAGAATCCAGCTTAATTTTTTTTGCATATGGACTTCCAGTTATTCTAGCACTATCTGTTGAAAATACTATTCTTTCCCTATTAATTGGTTTCGGGATACTTGTCTAAAATCAATTGATCATAAATGTAAATAAAAGGCTTTATTTCTAGTCCTGTTCATTGCTCTACCCTATGCCAGTATCAGAGGTGTTTTGTCTTTTGTTTTGAGCCAGAGCCTTGCTACGCTGCCTCAGGTTAAACTTGAACTCATCATGATCCTCCTTGCCTCAGCCTCCCAAATAGCTGGAAATACAGGCATGCACCACCACACCAGGCTAGAAATTTTCTTATTCCCCTCTCCAGTACTAGTGACTAAACCTAGAACCTTGGACATGCCAGACCAAATGCTTTGCCACGGAGCTACATTTCCTGACCTACAATGTCTTAATTATTGTAACTGTGTAATAAGCGTTGAATTCAGAAGTACAAGACCTTCATTTATGTTTTGTTCTGTAAATTGTTTTGGTTATTTTGGGTCCCTTATATTTCCATATGAATTTTAGGATTAGCCTGTCCATTTCTGCAAAAATGGCAGATGGGGTTTGGATAGGGATTGCATTGAATCTGTAGATCAATTTGGAAAGCTCTCCGTAAACTTATTTTTTTAATATTTTTTTAGATGTTGATATACCTTTATTTTATTCATTTATTTATATGTGGTGCTAAGAAGTAAACCAAGTACTTCACACATGCTAGGCAAGTGCTCTACCACTAAGCCACAACCCCAGCCCTCCTTAAATTCTTATAATGATCTCCTTAGTTTCCTCCATTTACTCTCTTGCTCACCTACAGTCCATTTCCTTACTTTAACCAAAAGGTAATTAAGGAAGTTATTTTGTTTTTTGAAGTTTTTTTGTTTGTTTGTTTTTGGTTTGGTTTTATTGGTACTGGGGATTGAACCCAGGGACAATTTATCACTGAGCTACATCACTGACTATTTATTTTCAAACAGGGTCTCACCAAGCTGCTTAGGGCCTCCCTAAGTTGCTGAGGCTGGCCTCAAACTTGCAATTCTCCTGCCTTGGCCTCCCAAATTGCTGGGATTACAGGCATGCACCACCATGCACAGCCCAAAAGCAAATTCTTAACATAAATAAGAAATTTTCACAAAAAGTTTTTCTAATAAAGAATATATAGTATATGCACAAATATGATAAAATAGTATTCAGTCATAAATATGAATAAATCATGTCATTTACAGGAAAACGGAACTGAGGGTCATCGAGTTAAGCAAAGTAAGTTAGACACAGAAAGACAAATAGCATGTTTTCTCTCATATGTGGAAATAAAATAATAATAATAATAATAATAATAAAAAGACCTGAAAGTAGAAGAGAGTATTAAGGAAGGGGAGGGTACCAAAGGGAAGCAGAAGAAAGGGGAGGACTTTCTTCCTCCCCTTTAGGGAGTACTTTTTCCCTTGATCTCCAACATGCCTATATCCTTATTCAGATCTCAGTTCAAATGTTGTATCTTCAAAGAGGGCTTATTTTTTCTAATATTTTTGTAGTTGTAGATGGACAGCATGCCTTTATTTTATCTGTTTATAATTATGTGGTGCTAGGATTGAATCCAGTGCCTCTGCCATTGAGCTACAGCCCCAGCCCCAAAGAGAACTTTTCTGATCATCCTATCTAAAGTTTTCTGCTAGACATTATCATATTCTCTTCTTTTTATTTAGTTGATAACACTTTACCAATTCCTTAAATTATTTAAATGTTCATGATCTTCTCAATAGACTAAGTTGTTCCCCAATTTCTATCATTCAGTAACTGCTGAATAAATGGAGATAAAATAACTACCCCCCACTATTATTTATTCATTCAAAGCAGGATAATTAAATGACCTTTTTAGAGATGATCCATTCAATATTCTATTTTTAAAACTAAGAGCATATTCCTTACTGACCTACAACACTGGTGAGAAGCTAGGTGTGGTAGCACACACCTGTAATTCCAGTGACTCAGGAGGCTAATGCAGGAAGAATCACAAGTTCAAGGCCAGCCTCAGCAACTTATGGGGGCCCTAAGTAATTTAGAGAGACCCTGTCTCAAAATAAAAAATAAAAGGGGACTGTGGGAGTATCTCAGTGGTTACAAAGCACCCTTGGGTTCAATTCCCAGCTACCCCACTCAAAAAAAAAAGAAAGAAAAAAAAAAAAAAACCTAGTGAAGAAATACTTGAAACATTAAAAATATCACTAAAAATTTAATCTCATCATTTGATGATGACCCACAGTAACAATTCTTGCCTGAAATAATCAGAGGGTGAAAGGTATTTGGCTTCCAAGTATATCCCTATAAGATGCATACTAATTAAAATGGAAAATAATAACTTTATAATGGGGAAACTAAACAAATACCACCTTACCCAAGTGATCAAGGTTAATGTGAGAGACACTTATGTGCCTACTGATGTGATAACAGCATTTCTGTGGTATTCATTCAAAAAGTACAAAACTGGGGCTGGGGATATAGCTCAGCTGGTATAGTGCTTGCCCCACAAGCACAAGGCCCTGGGCACAGCAAAAAAAAAAAAAAGGTACAAAACTTTAATTATAAGGAAATATCAGAAAAGTTAAAATTGAAGAATATTCTACAAAACAACTGTCCTATAACCTTCAAAAATGTCAAGGGCTGTGGTTATAGCTCAGTGGTAGTGCTCTTGCCTGGCATGTGTGGGGCATTGTGTTTGACTCTCAGCACTGCCTATAAATTAAATAAATAAAATAAAGGTCCATCAACAACTAAAAAAACATTTTTAAAAAAGTCAAAGGTTGGGGTTGGGGTTGTGGCTCAGTGGTAGAGGGCTTGCCTAGCATGCATGAGGCCCTGGGTTCGATCCTTAGCACCACATTAAACATAAAACAAAGGTACTGTGTCCACCTACAACCAAAAATGAAATTAAAAAAAAAAAAATAAAACTCAAAGGTATAAGGGAAAAAGATGGAGAAATTTCCAGATTAAACAGACTAAGAGGCAAGACAACTAAACACACATTTAATCCCAGACTAGATTGTGGATCACAAAGAATTTTTCTTTTACTATAAAAGGCATTATTGGGACAGTTTTCAAAATCTGAATAAGTACTTTAATAGATTAAGCAGCATTATTATAAATGTAATGTATTTATTATACATTTATTTATTTATTTATTTATTTATTTATTTTATTTATTTATTTATTTTTTTTATGTGGTGCTAAGAATCAAACCCAGTGCCTTACAGTGGTAGGCAAGAGCTCTACCACTGAGCCACAACCCCAGCCCTATAATGTATTTTAAATTACTGGATCTTGACAAGTAAATTTACTGAGGTAATATAAGAATTAACTTTTTAAAAAATAAACCAAAGTTTTTAGGGGTAAAAAGAACATCATGACAACAACACAACTCCAACACAATTTTTTTTAAAATGTGCATATATAAGAGAAAGCAACTGTGATAAAAGATTAAGATCTCAAGAATCTAGGTGAAGGTTGTTCCTATGATGCACATTTCATAATGCTCTGTAACAAAGTTTATTCCTTCCTTAGAAACTGCCACTCAGGTAAGATAGAACAAAACAATTTCATTGCTCTTACGTATAAGAATATAACCTCTTTTGTCTCTCTTCTAGACATGAGCAACAACTAAATTATCATATTTCACTTTGTCAGTGATTTGGAGTTAAAATATTTACCTGGAAAGAATCCATGCAGACAGGACTGGAAGCCAACTCCTCATCTACAGCATGTAACTTCTCCATGAAAGTACTATCCCTGGTCTGTTTTGGTTTAGGAGGGGGTGGGGGCCCCATGGGCACTACCTCAGCACTGATGTGCCTGACAGCTGGCGTGGTGACTTTCTCAGCCTGATTAAAAAGAGGCAAACCATGTTAAGGGAGGAAGGCAGGAAACAAAGAAACGAAGAGGAAGGGAGAAAAAGAGAACGAAAGTAAGCAACAGGAGAAAGAAGCAGGTTCTTCCATACACTATTGACCTTTTTCTTCTTATCTAGATAGATACATGAGAATAAAGGCATTGTCAAGCATACAGATCTAACTAGGTTTCATTCTACTTCCAGTGAAGCCAACATGATGCTACTTAGGTCAGTAAAAAGTAGGAAATCTAATAAAATGGTTTTAAGGACAATATAAAATGGACAGGAGAAAAGAAACTCTGCTAGTGCATTTTTTTGGCCCCTTAAGAGAACTCTGAAAAGCCCTTTCCCTACCCACTAAGTTCTAGTCTTAACTGTTCCTTGACTTAAGGAACTTGGAAAAGGGTAACAGCAAGAAATCACCAAAAATAAATCGTATACTAAATGGTCAATTAATCTGCTTATACAGTTATATCTAACCTCTTATTTCTTTATTTGATGCTGACTTACCTCTGATAAATATGCCACTCTCCTCATCAGTTTCAGTCATCTCAGAAGATTGCCTCAATCTGCATTTCTTTGCCCCACGTGGAGACGAAAGCAGTGCTTTCAACATCACTTTCCAATAAGCTCTACAAACAAATTCAGTCTTTTTATATACATATGCCTCTATCTCAATCCACTAAATTTGATATTTCAACAGAATAAACAGAATACCACTCAAAGAAAGAGAAAATAAATTTTTTTTTTGAGAAAATAAAATTTAAATAGCTTAATATCCTATAGTGGTGGGGAGGCCATGGATCAGATCACTATCCTCATCTGTATTATAAACTCTATAAAACTATGAGGCAAAGACGGGGAGATAGCTCAGTTGGTAGAGTGCTCGTCTCCTAAGCACAGCAAAAAAAAAAAAAAAAAAAAAAAAAACTATTAGGCAGCTGGGTGTGGTGGCACACTCCTGTAATCCCAGCAACTCAGGAAGCTGATACAGTGGATCACAAGTTCAAGGTCAGCCTCAGCAATTTAGCAAGACCCTAGGAAAATTAGATCTATCTCAAAATAAAAAATAAAGGGCTGGGGATATAGCTCAGTTGGTAGAGTGCTTGCCTTGCAAGCACAAAGCCCTAGTTCAACCCCAGCACTACAAAATAAATAAGTAAATAGATAGATAGATAATAAATGAATAAATAAATAAAAATAAATAAATAAATAAATAAAATAAAAATAATAAAAAGGGCTGGATGTAGCTCAGTGGTTAAGCCACACCTGGGTTCAATCCTCAGTATC
The DNA here is from genome assembly GCF_902686455.1 of Sciurus vulgaris. Classification (NCBI taxonomy): domain Eukaryota; kingdom Metazoa; phylum Chordata; class Mammalia; order Rodentia; family Sciuridae; genus Sciurus; species Sciurus vulgaris. The sequence goes on from NC_136461.1 coordinate 116,798,173, forward strand.
AAAATAAAAAGTATAAAGCAGCAGTTTAAAATTGTTTTACAAACAAGTCAAAGAACAAATTAACACAGTCTTAAAAATGAACAAACTGGGCTGAGGTTTTGGTTCAGTGGTAGAGTGCTTGCCTTGCAAGCGTGGGGCACTGGGTTTGATCCTCAGTACCACATAAATAAAATACATTGTGTCCATCTTTTGGAAAAAAAAAAAAAAGAACAACAACAACAATAAACTATGGTACAAGCAACAGCACACGTGAATTTCATAATCATAATGTTGAACAAAAACAACAGCAGCCAGAAACAAAGGAACATATATGTATAGGCCCCAGTTATATAAAGTTCACAAATAATAAAAATTGAACTATATGGAAATGCTTACTTAGGTGATACAACTACAGTGAAAAACAAGCAAGTAATTTCCAAATAGTGATTATTTTTAGGGGGAGGGAGGTGACAGAGATTGGGAAGGACATACTTGGGTTGTCCTGGCATTGTTTCATAATTACTTAAACTGTGTATTTTATTCTATACACATTTCTGTGTTGTATTGTACATTTCATAATACACGCTAAAAAAATGGAGGGATTATGAAGAGCAGAAAAATACCTCACAGCAAAAAAGTTTTAGAAAAAAAGAACAATTTCTCAATCTGCTCTGTAGAAGAGGTGACCATACTAAGAAAGCAAGGCAGGAGGGGCTGGGGAGATAGCTCAGTTGGTAGAGTGCTTGCCTTGTAAGCACAAGGCCCTGGGTTCGATCCCCAGAACCACAAATAAAAAAAAAAAAAAAAAAAAAGAAAGCAAGGCAGGGCTGAGGACAATAGTTCAGTAGGTACAGTGCTTGAAGGCCTGGGTTCAATCCTCAGCACCGCAAAAAAAAAAAAAAAAGGCAAGGTAAAACGTGTCTCATTAAGCCAAACTTTTCCTTCATTGCCAACAAACACTCACTGACCTCTTCAGCAGTCTCATCTTCTTCTTCTTCATCCGGCTGGTACTCTTCATCTGAGGAATCATCTTCTTCGAGGTGGATATCCACAAACTGTGGAGGCTACATTAGTACAATTAGAAACAAATGGAGGGTTGGGATTGTAGCTCAGTGGTAGAGTGCTTGCCTAGCATATGTGAGGCACTGGGTTTGATCCCCAGCAGGACATATAAATAAACAAATAAAGGTATTGTCTATCTACAACTAAAAATACGAAAGAAAAAAAGAGGAAGGGAGGGAGGGAGGGTGGGAATAAGCTCAGTGACAGAATATGTGCTTAACATGTACGAGGCCCTGGATTCAATCCCCAACACCACAAAAAATGGAGTGATGGTAAACACAAATCATATGTAAAAGAAGGGATAATTCTTTTTTTTTTTTTTTTTTTTGCCGTGCTGGGGATTGAACCCAGGGCCTTGTGCTTGCGTGGCAAGCACTCTACCAACTGAGCTATATCCCCAGCCCAGAGAAGGGAAAGAAAGTAGGGCAGGAAAAAAAAAATCCTAACAGCATAATGTGCAGCTTCAGCAAATAACACAAAGCAGGGGTTAAATGATTCCGTGAGATGCAAAACCTACAGTAGTGGAATGGGAAAATCAAAGTTAGAATTAAAAAAATAAAGATAAGCTTAAAAGTTAATAGAAGAGAAATAATTAGGTTTTAAGAAGTCGTGGTGGAATGACAAAGACCTCTCCCAAGTTACCTTAATTTCATTGGCTTTTTTTAATTGGTGAAATATTCCATGTTGGAATTACCTACCAAAAAGAATATAAATAATTAATTGAAATGGATTAATTTTCTTTGTTACTTTCTCTTTACCATCCACAAAGAGCCATCTACCTAACAAGTAGCTACAGCCATCTAGAGGTGCTGATTATCCCTGGTATATTCTCAAATGTCTGTCAAAGCTTAATAGGAGAAAAAAAAAAAAGAAGAATCTATTTGTCATTTGCATTTCTTCTGTAATCCTAGTAAGGTTCACCTTTATAAATGGGGAAAAAATGTGTGTCTTGCAGCTCAGGCTCATATGGGGCAATGGATATGAAAACTATTTCTTAACTACAAAACTATACAAACCTAAGATATTATAGGTTACAGCAGTCTTTTGACATCAGTATTTTTTTTTTTAATCAACTGCATAAATCTGCCACCAGTATGCCTCTAAATATCCAATGATAAATAGCTCTTACAAAAGGATTTAGGGGTGAAGTATCATATTATCCACTCTTATTTTCAAACAGTACAGGAAGAAACAATAATTACAGACATAAAGCAAATATAATAAAATGTTACTCTTGGAATCTAAATTGTAATACTCTTTCAACTTTTTTGTGGTTTTTTTTTTTTTTTTTTTTCTTCTCATTTGAGCAGCCGGGGATTCGAACCGCGGTCCTTGCACATGCTAGACGAGCGCTCTCCAAAAGGAGCTATTGCTTCAGCTCCCTCTTTCAACTTTTTGATATTTTTCATACAGAGTTGGAAGAAGGTTTTTGTTCTTTTAAGTCGATTGTTTTTGATTTGTGGTCGTAGGGATTAAACCCAGGGATTTTCTACCACTAAGCCAAATCCCTAGTCATTTTTATTTTTTATTTTGAGACAGAGTCTCACTAAATTACTGAGGCAGTCTTGGACTTAGACTTGACTTCCTGCTACCTCAGTTTCCCATGCATCACCATGTCCATCCCTTTTTATTTATTTTTATGTTTTAAATTTTGAGACAGGTCTAAGTTGCCAAGGCTGGCCTTACACTTTCACTATTTCTGCCTCAGCCTCCTGAGTGGCTGGGATCATAAGCATGTACTACCCACACCTGACTTTTACAGAATTTTTAAAAACTCTTATATACTGCTGATAAGATGCCACTGAAGATACATAATTTCTTGCCATTCAGTTGTGACCCAACTGAAATCATCTTATGAACAAAAGACAACCAGACACTATGTTCTGTCTCTAAAGAATCTTAGGTTCTCACATCTCCTCAGTCCTATCTTATTCTGACCACTTATGTAGCTCTGTATAACTGGGACTAGTACAGGGTAAGGGGTATGATGGTGATTCAGGTCTAGTTCCCTTCCCATGTCACTTTCTGAACCTACTGCCAAACCCTTCTAGAAAGCAAGCCAGCACTTAAAAGTGTGTTGGAGTCAGTCTATTAAGCATTAAGAGGCAAGGAACCTGGACTGTTAATCTTTGCTCTCCCATATAAATTAGTCCTATGGCCCCACTTCTGTACACCTAAATTCATATAAACATTCAATAAACATAATCCAGAGCTGATTGGGATCTCATTGGCTATTATTATTTTTTCTAATCAAACATGGAATTATTGTTAATTATACTCCATGTCATACAAACTTCATTGATAGTTGCTTTCATCATAGCTGCTACCTGTTCACTGGTGATTATTTTCTGGAGAATGATGAAATATCAATTTATGCAACAAGGATTATTCAATTTGACAAGAAAGTGTGGTATGTCTGCCTCCCCGCCTAAAAAAAAAAGTCAATGCAGCCTTGAGCTGTATTAATAGAAATATGGTCTCTAGAACACTGAGGAGATATCTAACTTTAATGTGCACTAGTTAAACCACATTTGGCTTAGTAGATTCCATTTGGAGCATACTTGTTTTTTTGTACTGGGGATTGAACCCAGGGACACTTTACCACTAAACTACATCCCCCGTCCTTTTTATTTTTTATTTTGAGACAGGGTTTCACTGAATTGCTGAGGGTCTCAACTAAGTTGCTGAGGCTGACCTCAACCCTGAGCTCAATCTCCCAAATTGCTGGGATTATAAACATGCCCCATCATGCCTGGTCTACAAATAAATCTTTAAAGAAGGAAACACATACCATAATTTTTTCCATATTTCTTCCTACAAATAACCTAGAATTAGATCCTATTTACCAAGCTAAATAAACAAGATAAAACCCAGAACACTTACCACTCCTTTCTCCACCACTTCCTTCAGTTTAGAGCGAGTCATTTTAGGCTCCTAAGGAAAGAGAAACAGGATGAAAAGTAGTAAATCAAAATAAGAACTTTTGGTTTTGGGGGTTTTTTGTTTTGCAGTAGTCAAACTAAACCCGGCAGCACTCTGTCACTGAGCTATATACCCACCCCTTTTTATTTTTTGAGACAGTTTCTTGCTCAGTTACCCAGGGGGGGCCTCAAACTTGCAATCCTCCTGCCTCAGCCTCCTCAGAAGTGGGATTATCAGTGTGCACCACCACCCTGGCCATAAGTAGGTTTTGAGATGCTAACTTTGCCCCAAGCTGTTAAAAGATTTATAAACTCCCAAGTGACTTCCTATACTTAGCCAGTTTCCTGGTAACTCTGTTACATGATATTAGAACACTGATGATAATCTACTCACAAACATTGGCATGTCTTCTGTCTCACTGATGGCTGCTTTCATCATAGCTACCACATGTTCATTTGTGATTACTTCCTGGAGAAAGATGAAATTTCACTTTATGTTTGCATAAAGTATTTTGTCACTGACAAAATACTCATCTATAACTTTGCTAAATCTACATGGAGGATAAATGAAAGCTACATTCTCTAGCTTTAAACTTGGATAAAGGAGGCAGAACAAGTTTTAGATAGACATGCACAGCCTGAAACAATATAGCAGCAAATAGACCAATCACATTAACTGCTACTAAGAACAGCAATAAAAGAGTGATTCTAAAGTAACCATATGCTTAAGGGAAAAAGTAACAAACAGCAAAGCCTTTGTAAATAGCTGAGTTTGCTATGTATCAAAAATATTGTTGATATGTGTGCAAAGTACTATTAACTGCTAAGTGCATTTCTTTTCAGACATGTCACTCCACAAAATTAAATCACTATGAGCATTATTATCTTCAAATCTCTTAATACACTAAACCAGTGCAAGGAAGCAGAGGTAGTTATATTCACAATTAGTTCTTTAATATATGTTCAGATTTCAAATTTCTGCAGAGAAAGTTACCTTGAGATGTAAAATGCTTTCACAGGTAACCCACAAAACTGGTAATTAATCTACCAAGAGTCAAGAATTGCTGAGTCTGTTTATTTGCTTTCCACAGGAAGTTTCCACTGCAATGACACAGGGGTCCAGTCTTACTCACATGAAGAATGTTTCGCACATTGACTGCTGTCAGTTGTGCTGCTTGGCACCATCCTCTAAGGTACGATCAAGCATGTCATCCAATTTCAGGTCACAGGCCAAGGTCCCTTGTTCTTGACCCTTTCCCATCTCGTTTCCTCTTGGTACCCTTTTCTTTTTTCTCCTTTTCTCATTTTCTTCATTGTCTTGCTCTTCTGTTAACAAACCAACAGCATCATCATAATCTCCAAAGCAGCAGCTCTTAGAACTAAGCCCAAAAAGCCAACAGTAAAAGAATCAAGCTAACAGCTTCCTGGCCCTGGAAATCAAAGACTATGATACATATGGTAGTGGTAGTGAAAGTGGAAGCTTGTCATGGTACCATAGTAGCAAAAATAACTACCATTCACTGAATATTTTATGTCAGACACTTTTTCTTTTGGTATCCGGGATTAAACCCAGCGGCGCTGAACCATACATAGAGTCATATCCCAGTCCTTTTTTATATTTTATTTAGAGACAGGGTCTCACTGAGTTGCTTAGGCCTTGCTAAATTGCTGAGGCTGGCTTTGAACCTGCAATACTCCTGCCTCAGCCTCCTGAGCCACTGGGATTACACTGCACCCAGTTGTTGTTGTTGTTGTTTTTTTTAATATTTTAGTTGTAGATGGACACAATACCTTTATTTAATTGGTGAATTTATTTATTTATTTTTATGTGGTTCTAAAGATCGAACCCAGTGCCTTGCATGTGCTAGACAAGTGCTCTACCACTGAGCCACAACCCCAGCTCTATGTCAGATACTCTTGTACCTACTTTATAGATCTTAATTCATTTACTCCTATGAGGTATTAATTCACTTACCTTATCTGACAAAGACTATTATTTTACTACTGTACAGATGAAGAAACTAAAGCCGAAAGGTTAAGAAACTTTCTACGAGTAGTAAATGGCAATATGTTAAATCCAAGTATGCTAATTACAGAATCTATAATTGAAATTATTACTTTATACTATCCAGATAATATATCAAAAATTCTGGGTCTGTGCCCTAATTCCACAATCCAAATGGGTTACCTTGGTAATAGAGTTTCAATTTTTCTTTTGTAAAATACTGGATATGTGCCTCTTAGAGATGTCATGTGGATTAAATGATATTTATCAAAGCACTTTGTAACAAATGAAACATCATACAAATATAATTTATTATTACTATTATATTATAAAAGGAAAACAAGAAACAAACAAATAAAAAATCAATAAGGGGTTGGTGATATAGCTCAGTTGGCAGGGTGCTTGCCTTGCAAGCACGAGGCTCTGGGTTCAATCCCCAGCACTGCAAAATTTTTAAAAATTAAAACAATAAATAAATCTACAGGAAGGAAGGAGAAAGGGAAGGAAAGAAAGAGAGGGAGGGAAGGGAAGGAGGAAGAGAAGAAGGGAAGGAAGAAAAGCAGGGAAGGAAGGAAGGAGAGAGATGAGTATCTTTATTCTTCAGAGAAAGGTCTACATATATAACTAAAGAAAGAACTCTGAAATTCTAGTACACCTTGGAATAGATTAACATGAAACACCAATCAAACCAATAAAAATCTTTAAGCAATGGGGAAGGAAAAAAAAAAACAAGTAAACAAAGAGTGGAAATTATTCTGATACTGATTTTAAGGGTGAAATTTCAAAAAGTATCCCCAAAATGATAAAACTCTTTACTAAAAGTCTTTTAAGGAAGCAGCAATGGGGGAATTACGCAGTGTAACTACATGGTAAAACTTTCAACAAACCTTGATTTATACTGCTTTTACCAAAGTCTTTCCTCTCACCTCATTTACCCCTTTCCTCCATAAATTCCAAAACTTCTCTCTCTTCACCACTCTTAGATCTCCTCTTCCCTTTGCTCCTCCCTTCCCTCTTGCATCCTTTGTCATGTAGACCAACCTAGCCACTTCTTTGTTTCTGCCATCCACCCTTTCCCTTATCTCACCAGCAATTTAACAATGATCTGGTAGTTTCAGAATAAGAAAGGACTTTTGACAAGGGAAGAAGTGTTGATTCATCTTTAAGTTCATATTCTAACCTGTTATTAAGTCACATTGTTAACAGTAAAACTGATCCAAAAAGTAAAAATCTGAAAGGTATAAATTAAAACTATGAAATGACACCGTAAACAAAAAATCTGGTATTTACTAAAAATGACTCAGAGGAATCAAATCTTTACAAAAATTATATATACAAAATTTAAACAAAATTTATAGGAAAGTCAAAGAAAGGAATCTTATAATAGAAGCAGCTAAATTCATAAAATTTAACAGATAACTGATGAAGAATCAAACTGTCCCTCAAAACACTGTTTTTCAAACTATTTATTGCAAAGAACCAGTTTTGCTTTTTACCAATTCACAATAGACTTACACTTTTACAAAATAAAATGTAACCATAATGTTGAAATATTTAACATTTTTTTCTAAACTTTCTTCTTAGTTGCCATTAGTTTTTTGGGTTTTTGTTTTTGGGGTTTTTTTGGTACTGTGTGGTAGCCATCAGCCATGAATGGGTAAGCATGCAAAGACCATTGCAAGCCACAGGGAGCCTTATGATGGGGGCTTGGTATGTTAAAACCTCCCCCAGTCTTAAGGACCTTACCTTATCACTGAAACTATGTCACAACCCCCAAATCGCCCTAATAGCCAAACATCAAGATCTTCACAAAACTTGATAGGACTATTCAAAGGAAAATGAACCAATTAAAGGAGCAGGAAAACTGAGGAGAAACAGGGTGACTCAGTTTCCTTTAAAAACTCCTTCCCTATGAACACCACACCATCCTCTCTCAAGTGGTACAAACAAGCCCCTAGGTTGTCAGTCAAAAATCATTAAGATGAACTTGGTAAACTCTGGAAAATTCGCTGGGACTCCCCAAAAAACTAGAAAGCAGGAGGGGCTCACACTCCCTTTTCCCTCTGAGAGGAACCACACTCTCCCTAGAGAGTATCCCCCTTTCCATTTTCCCATCCCTTGTAATAAACTCATGCCCGTTACTTTGGGAAACATGTCTGTAATCTTTCTGAATTGACTGATTCAGGGTTGGATAGGAGCCCTTCATGCTGTTTCAGTTTCCTGAAAAGCCCCAGCTCTGTAATATTTGGTGTATTCTCTGGACCCCTCTCACTTGGTAAGAGGTGTTTCTTCTCACCTGAATAAATCCTACTCTTTCACACTCATTCTCCATTGTCCCTGAATTTCATTCGAGTTCATGAGCCAAGAACCCAAAAAGGAATCACAGGCAGAGCCATTGCTGAGCTATAACACAAGCAGCCATGGCCTGTTCTGGAGCTGAGAGAGCTGCTAACAAAAATGGGTCCAGCCTGCCACAATCTCAACAGCAGAAAATTCAGTTTCAGTACTGGGAATTAATCCCAGGGACTCTTAATCACTGAGCCACATCCCCAGTCCTTTTTCTTTTTTATTATGAGAAGGGTCTCACTAAGTTGTTGACACTCTGGCAAAGTTGCTAAGGTTCAACTCAGGATCCTCCTGCCTCAGTCTCCCAAATTGGAGGGCTTAAAGGTATGCAAGACCTTGCCCAGCTGTCATTAGCTATTTTGTATCAAACCTGTAACAGTCTGCAAATAAACAAAAGTCCTCAGACCACAGTTTTGAGATGCACTGCTTTAGAATTTCCACAAAAATGCAGTCCAAATAAAAATAAAACAAAAATGCAAGATACAATTTAAATGAATTATGAAGAAAGTTTATATAGAATTTAAAAGAAAACAATAAAATTCACTGCAGAAAATACTTTTTCATTAAAAAACCATCAGGATGATCATAATTACATTTAAAATTACTATCTCACACATTTTTGTTCAGTTACAGAATCAAACTGTAACTATGGCCAGGAGGAGAGGCACATGCCTATAATTTTAGTGACTCGGGAAGCTCATACATGAGGATCGCAAGTTCAAGGCCAGCCTCAGCGACTTAATGAGGCCCTAAGCACTTAGACTGTTTCAAATTAAAAATAAAATAAAAACATTTCTGGGTTCAGTCTCTACCAAAAAATAAAATAAATGCTGTAACTATGAGATTAAACTATCCCATGTCAAAATTACATCAAAAATACTTCTCTCTCATTTTGAGGTCGAGTATATTTATGGAATGTGTATCTATAAGTAAAATCTAATCCATTCAAATTCTAATATATTGCAAAGATAATCTAAGAAAATATAACTTGGTAACTTCTTCTTCTGTTTTGGATCTAATCCACTATCTTTCTTTTTAAATACTGGGATGCCACTGACTCTAAAGGAACTTATTCTATAAAAATCAGACCAAAAAAAGATAAAAAAGAAAAGTTTTCCTTTCATAAAATGAATTCACTAGAGAAAATGGCTAAAAACAAAATATTCCTTGAAAAATACACTTAATAATGTAATCAATAAATTTAAAATAAATGCACTATGGTAAAGTGGATGAGATCAGTAAAAAAGATCAGTGTTGGGTTCCTTTTCTTTTCTTTTTTTAAAATTTTTTTTCGGTTGTCAATGGACCTGTATTTTATTTATTTATATGCGGTGCTGAGACTCAAACCCAGTGCCTCACACATGCCAGGCAAATGCTCTACCACTGTGCCACAGCCCCAGCCTTCTTTTTTTTTTTGGGGGGGGGGGGATTGGGGTTCGGTTCCTCTAATATCTAAATCAATGAAATTGCTTTGATTTCTTAAAATGTGGCTTAACATTCCAACATCACAAACAGTCCCAGCGGGGGTTGGGGAGATAGCTCAGTCGGTAGAGTGCTTGCCTTGTAAGCACAAGGCCCTGGGCTTGATCCCCAGCACCCCCCCCAAAAAAAAAAAACAGTCCCAGGACATCTGGTTTTGGTATAACAAAGTATTTTTTAAATCAGAATAACCTTCCCACTGAAAACAACTATAAAACTATATAAACACATATGCATATACAAAGACAGTCTGAAGGCACTGGAGAACAGCCACTGTAGACAGGATGTAGGGAGTTGTGATCCTTGAAAGAAGAAAAAGCATATAAAGACTTCTAAGTTGAAAGCATCAGTTTTGCTTGGCTAAGAAATCTCTTGGGGGCAATGGAAGAAGCTGAGGCAACCAAAGCAGGTGGGTTTGAAAATCAAACCCTAGATAAGAGAAACCAAGGAAAAATGATACCAAAAGTCAAAAGCCATGTATAGTTTTTGTTCTTCTTTCTTTGGTGGGGGGGTACCAGGGATTGAACCCAAGGACACTCACCCACTCAGCCACATCCCCAGTCCTTTTTATTTTTTATTTCGAGACAGGGTCTCACTAGGTTGCTTAAAGCCTTGCTAAGTTGCTGAGGCTGGCTTTGAACTTGCAATACCCCTGCTGAGGCAGGGGTCACTCACCGTTGAGTGACTCTTAAACTGTAGGTGCACAGAATATAACTCCAAGAAATGAGCAAGAGATTCAGCTACTGGGTTAAAAAACAAATGCAGAGATTTCAGCACTCCACAGTGCTGAAGTTCAGGCTGGAAGTATAAGCTTGTAGTTCAATGTTTGTGAAGGAGAAAAGCACTTTAAAAACACTACAGTTTTCTTCACTTGAAAGCTTCAAAAGAGGGACCAGGGTTGTAGCTCTGTGGTGGAGTGCTTGCCTCACACATGTGAGGCACTGGGTTCAGTCCTCAGCACCACATAAAAACAAATAAATAAAATAAAGGTATTGTGTCCATCTACAAATAAAAATATTTTTAAAAAAATAAAGAAACCCCCAAAAGAGCAATCCCTTATGAATATATGCCACACTCTAGAAGTCAGGTACAAAGTTGTAACAAACTAGCCTTAACATAGCACAAAACCAGGTATTGGCAGAATGCAGTTCATCCTCTAGGTGCTTGCCTGCCTGCCAAAAGAAAATGTAACCCTTTTTGGGGGAAGATAATACCAAAACCGCTAGAGAGTTTCATCCACAACAACAAGAATCTAAGAAAAAATTATAACACATTAAAAACACAACTAAGGGGCAGGAGTTGTGGTTCCGTGGTAGAGCGCTTGCCTGGCATTTGTGAGGCCCTGGGTTCGACAATCAGCATCACATAAATGAATAAAATAAGAGATCCACTGACAATTTAAAAATATTAAAACACACACACACACACACACACACACACACAACGAAGAGGCGGGGCTGGAGTTGTGGCTCAGTGGCAGAAAGCTTGCCTGGCATGTGTGAGGCCCTGGGTTTGATCTTCAACACCACATATAAATAAATAAATAAATAAATAAATAAATAGGTTCATTGATAACACAACTGAAGTGCTAAAACAAAAAGGGAAAGTGGCAAAAAATTAATAATAATAATAACTGCAGGTGATTCAAATTGGAGTTAATATACAAATGATTTAAAATTAATTAATTAATTAATATATGCATGAAACTAAAGAAAAAGATGGGAAATTTCACCAGAGACATATAATCCATAGGGCTAAATTGGTGAGGCTGCCCTCAGCAACTTAGCAAGACCCTGCCTCAAAATAAAAAATAAAATAAAAAGGATGGTGGATGTAGCACAGTGGTAAATCACCTGAGTTCAATTCCCTGTACCCAAAAGAATGAATGAATGAATGAATGAATGAATGAATGAATGAATAGATAGATAGATAGATAGATAGATAGATAGATAGATAGATAGATAGATAGAAATTTAATGAACCGCTCTCCCAGCTACTCAGGAAGTTCAGGCAGGAAGACTGCACACTATATGAGAGGTACCAAATCCAGACAAAGTACCAAATCCAGACAAAGGCATTACGTGAAAAAGAAACTACATACCACAAACACAAAAATTCTTAAAAAAAAAAAATAGTAAATCATATACAACAATGTATAAAGAATAATATAGAACTGGGAATGTAGCTCAGTGTTAAATCATTTGCCTAGCATGCACGAGGCCCTGGGTTCAATGAGGCACCACACACAAAAAAGGGGAGAGGATATGTCATGATAAAAAGAGATGATTTATCCCAGAAATGCAAAATTGTTTCCAAGGTTGAAAAATTAATCAATATTCATCATATCAATAGACTAAAAGCAATAACAAAAACAAAAGATAATCACAATAAATGCACAAAAAAACTCACAAATCCAACTCAGTTCATGATTAAAAACTCTCACTCTCACCTACTATAAATAGAAAACATACATTCTCAAGTTCATAAAAATTCTATAATTCTCCCGGTGTTGTGGCACATGCATGTAATCCCTGTAGCTCAAGAAGCTGAGGCAGGATTATTGCAGCTGCCAGCCTCAGCAATGTAGTGAGGCCCTAGGCAACTTGGTGAGATCCTGTCTCAAAATAAAAAATAAAAAGGGCTGAGGATCCAGCTCAGTGGTTAAGCATTCCTAAATGCAATCCCTGGCACCCCCGCCCCATCACCAAAAAAATCTGCAATTCAATGGTGAAAGAATACATTCCTCTAAAATCAGGAACAAAAACACCATACTGGAGATCCTAGCCAGTGTGATGACAAATGCACAAAAAGAAAGTTGGATAGATAAAAGGAAGGAAGGAGGAAAAACAAGGTAGGGAGAGAAGGAAGTATAGAGAAAAGGACAAACAGATGAAAACAATAATTGGGAAAAAAAAAAAAAACTATTTGCAGATGACATAACTGTCTATGTAGGAATTCCAAAACAATCTATAAAAAAGTATACAGAGATAACAAGTGAATTAAGTAAAATCATAACATAGAAAGTCAACATATCAAAACTTACCACATTGCTATATACTAGCAATGAACAACTGGATAATGAAAATAAAATTGACATTACCATTCATAAACTAGGTGTTTCATAAATCTAAGAGAAATGTGAAAAATTTATATGTGTAAGAATATTGCTGGACACAATAACACACATTTATAATTCCTGCTACTTGGCAGGCTGAGGCAGGAAATAACAAGTTCAGTATCAGCCTCAGCAACTTAGCAAGACCCTATCTCAAAATAAAAAATAAAAAGGGTTGGGGATATAGCTCAATGGTACAAGTGCTTGTCTAGCATATGCAGTACCCTTGGTTTTATCCCCAGCACATGCAAACAAAAAAACTCTGTGGTCTGGGGTTAAAAGATATGAAACCAAAAGCATAATCCAGAAAAGAAAAACCTGAAGTATCTCCTCACAGCTAAAGATGAAACAATCTCAACAAAATAAATCATGACAGTATTGAACTACAGTTTATATAATGAAGCAAATAACCATGATCTCATACTCATATCTATAAAAACTGAACAAATGCTGGGCATGGTGGCATGTGCCTACAGTTCCAATGACTCAGAGGTTGAAGCAGGAGGAACACAAGTTCAAAGCCAGCCTTGGTAACTCAGTGAGACCATGTCTCAAAATTTTAAAAAAAGGTTTGGGGATTTAGCTCAGTGGTACAGCACATCACCCAGCACTGACTTTAAAAAAAAGGGGGAAAAAATAAATAAATTATATATAAATAAATTATATATATACACACACACACACACATATACAACTTAGCTTACTACATTACCAGAATAAAGGAGAAAAATCATATGCTCAACTTAACAGAAACAGAAAAAAGCATTTAACTGATTACACAAGAAAACTAAGAAAATAATTTTCTTAATCTGATAAAATATTTCTATGAAAAGCCTACAACTATCATCTATCATCATGCAAAATGGAACAATACAGAACATTTCTCCCCTGTGTTCAGAAACAAAACATGTCTACTACTGCTACTTCTAACTTACATAATAATGGAACTCTAGAATAGACAATAAAAAAGAAAAAAAAAAACAAAACACAGATGCTTACTGTAAAGCCATTTGCTAAGATGAATAAATGTCTATTCATTTGTCTGTACATGTTATATTTCATCATAAAAATAAAATATTTCAAAAGAATTTAAAGGGAGACTAAGCCTATGAGCTAGTATTTTCATTCAATAAAAAAAGAAGTGAACAGGTTCACCAAAAAAATCAATGGTAGCATATTCACAGCAGCACCTTTCAGAGTATCCTACAACCAGAAACTATCAAAATGTCCATCAAGAGTTGAATGGATAAAGAAAACAAAGAATATTCAAACAACAAAACATTAAACAGCAATGAAAATAATAATCTAAAACAGCATGCAACAATATGGATGAATTCTATAACAATGTTGAATGGAAAAAAAGCAATCACAAGCCAGGCACAGTGGTGAACACTTGTAATCCCAAGGGTTGGGGAGGCTGAGGCAGGAGGATCATGAGTTCAAAGCCATCCTCAGCAACAGAGGCACTAAGCAACGTGGTGAGACCGTGTCTCCAAATAAAATACAAAATAGGGCTGGAGATATGACTCAGTGGCTTAGTGCCCCTGAGATCCCCAAAAATAGGTAATCACAAAACTCATGTACATATGATTCCATTCATATAAAAGAAAACAGATGAATCAATATATGCCACTAGAAGTCAGAATAGTAGTCACCTATGATTGGGGGTGATAACTGAAAGAGAGGATAAAATGGACTTCTGAACTCAAGAAAGAAACTCAGGATATCTTAGGACATGTGAAGTTTTCTATATATTATACTTCAATAGTTTGTTGAAAAGAATAAGAAAGCCTACCCATTGGAATAAAGAGTCCACCATCCTCTATCTCTTCCTCAGCTTGGTAAGCCAGAGTCCTGAGTGGCTTTTCTGGAGGAGAGGCACAAACATCTGGCTGGGATAGTTTCCTAGGCTGGACTCCTGGTTTTGCAGATTGGCTGCCTGAGGGCAGTAAAGGAATCTCCCCTTCAGAATGCATCTGAGGTTTTCCTAGAAGAATCACAAACATACTTTGCCCATTCTCAATCATACTCTATTGTAAAAATCAGCATCTTGTTATAAAGTCTTTTTTGTTAAACAACTTCATGAATGAAGTATATTATACCTACAAGTATTCCCCCTCTCTGAGAGGTAAGAACCTAAGAAAAATACTGAAATTAAGATTCAGATATAAATTACCCATCTGTAATATCAGGGAGTTGAACTAGATAATTGCAAAGATCCTTTCAATTCTAATATGTTTTCAGCTTTGTAATATTTCCTATAGAAAAATCAGATTCAAGTTGGCATGCTGGCACATATCTGCAATCCCGGTGGCTCAGGAGGTTGAGGCAGGGGGATTTTGAGTTTATAGCCAGCCTCAGCAACTTAAAGAGGCTCTAAGCAACTTAGTAAGACCTGTCTCTAAATAAAAATATAAAAGGAGCTTGGGTGCAGAAGCACATGCTTGTAATTCCAGCAGCTTGGGAAGCTGAGGCAGGGGGCGATCAAGAGTTCAAAGCCAACTTCAGCAACTTAGCCAGGCCCTCAGCAACTCAGTGAGATTCTGACTCTAAATAAAATACAAAAAAAAGTCTGGGGATGTGGCTCATTGTTAAATGCCCCTGAATTCAATCCCCAGGACAAAAAAAAAAAAAAAAAAAAAGAAAATCAGATTCTTATTTGTGAAGGGGGTTCTGAAAACAAAAGGAACTTTTTATAGATGACCATTAACACCACTGTCTTAGTCAGCTTTTTCATCACTATGACCAAAAGACCTGACGTGAACAACACAAAGAAGGAAGTTTATTTGGGGGTCATGTTTTCAGAGATCTCAGTCCACAGATGGCTAACTCCATAGCTCTGTGCCCAAGTGAGAAGGGTATGGCAAAGCATAGCCCCTCAGAACATGGCAACAAGGAAGCAGAGAGAAAGAGAGAGAGAGAGAAAAAAAAAAAGAGAGAGTGCTCACTCACCGGGCACAACTATAAACCTCAAAGGCAAGCCCCCAGTGACCTGCCTCCTCCAGCCACAGCCTACCTGCCTACAGTTACTACAGTTAATTCAAATCTGTTGATCAATCCACTGAACAGGTTACGACTCTCATGTCACCTCTTGATGTTCTTGCATTGTCTCACAAATGAACTTTTGGGGGGCACTACATATCCAAACCAAAAAACCACATTTATCAACTATAAATAATATACATATAAAATGTCTTGACTGTAAAGTAATGTTACAGAACATAGTAAATATCACCATAAATTACATAGTTCTACAGTTCATCAGACATCTTTCTTACCTCAACTCTTCTTGGGGGTGGAAAGGAGGCAAGGGTAGCATTAAAATGGGAAAGAAACCTTCATGCAATATTGAAAGCAAATCAAGAGCAGAGCATGGTGGCACACACCTGTAATCCCAGCAGCTCTGGAGGCTGAGGCAGGAAGCTCCTGAGTTCAAAGCCAGTCTCAGGAACTTAGTGAAGCCTTATGCAACTCAGTGAGACCCTGTCTCTAAATAAAATACGAAAAAGGGCTGGGGATATGGCTCAGAGGTTGAATGTCCCTGAGTTCACTCACTGGTTTTTAAAAAAAAAAAAAAAAAGAAAAAGAAAATCAAGAAATCAAGTTGTCAGAGGAAAAAGAATATTTATAAATATAGGCTTGCCTATACACAAAATATCTGTGAAATATACACAAGAAACTGTTATACAGGGATCTGGGAAGAGGACATGGGAACAAAAGGAGTTTGAAAAGGTACCTAAATTTTCACTGTATACTTGCTTAACCTTTTTCTTTGTGTATTGTTTAGGTGAATTCTATCTTTCAAAAAGTGGTCAAATTATCTGTCACTGTTTCATTCAGAACATATACCCTTTGGCTGAGAGTGTAGATCAGTGATAGAGCATTTGCTAGCATGAATAAGGCACTGGATAAACACTGAATAAACAAAATTCCCCACCACTGAATAAACAAAAAATTTAAAAAAATTTTTTGAACTACTACCTCATCAACATTAGCAATTGGAAATAAACATGCTCTTAAATAAGACCCTTTCCACCAAAAAAAAAAAAAAAAAAAGAAAAGAAAAAGCATAAATCAGTCCTTAATGCTATCAATGTCATTATGTCATTTCCTTTACTTCTGGAGCCCATGATTACTTCACAGGGTCAAAAGGAGAAGGTTTTCACTTTAATAAGTACTGTACATCAAGGAGTTGAATCCTAAATCCATCAAAAGTTCCTCTCAGCCAAAGAGGAAACCTCAATCCATACCACAGCATAGCTTTTCTTTTTAATCAACAATCTTTAATAATTTCTAGAATTAATGATATCTGTTTTAGAAACTAAACTGAGTCAAACCATTTTTTAAACAAACATATCAGAAACTTCAAGTGGGCTGGGGAGATAGCTCAGTTGGTAGAGTGCTTGCCTGTCAATGCACGAGGCCCTGGGTTCGATCCTCAGCACCGCAAAAAAAGAAAAAGAAAAAAGAAACTTCAAATTATTGTCCCTTCAAAATACAGAAGTTTAAGCACTGGCCTAGCATGCAGGAGACCCTGGATTCAATCCCTAGCACTACCAAAAAAAAAAAAAAAAAACCACAGAAAGTTTACTTCAGTACACAGAACTTCTTCCACTGGTACTTGTGTGTGTTTGTTTTGTTTTTAGTACTGGGACTAAACATCCAGGGGCACTTTACCACTGAGTTACATCCCAAGTCCTTTTTATTGTTTGAGACAGGGTCTCACTTAGTTGAGGCTTGCCTCAAACTTGCCATTCTCCTGCCTCAGTCTCCTGAGTCACTCAGATTACAAGTATGTGTGACTTTCACTGGTACTTTTACTACCTAAATGAACATGTTATGATTTGGATCTGGAATGCCCATTAAAGTCTCATGTGTTGAAGGCTTCATCTGCAATGCAGCAATATTCAAAGATGGGGCATGTAGGAAATATTTGGATCATGAGGGCTCTGAGTCCATCAGGGTATTAATCCACTGATGAATTCATAGCTGATGATATTATTGGGAGATAGTGGACATTTTAGCAGGTGGGGCCGCCTTAGAGAAAGCAGCCCACTGGGGGAGTGCCCTGGAAGGGTAGAGTTCTTGTTTCTGGCCCCTTGTTCTCTGCTTCCTAGTCACCATGAGGTGAGCAGCTTTCCTCCACTAGGTCCTTCCACTAGGCCGTTCTGCATCACCTCAGGCCCAAAGCAATGGAATTGACAGACCATGGACAGAAACCATGGACAATAAAAGATATAGTCAGCTATGACAGTTCAATACCTATAGAACCAGCTAATTGTGGAAGCTGAAGCAGGAAGATCACTTGAACCTAGGAAATCAAGGTCAAAATGAGTTTTTCCTCCTTTAAGTTGTTTATCTCAGGTGTGTTGTCCCACTGACAACATATTTGGAACTACTCTAAAATAGTCCCTACAAACAGCTTATCAGTTGCACTACAAGATCATGTTCTTACTATATCTAAATAAAATAGATGTTCCTTTTCTCTGCAACTTCTTTTCCTTTGACTTCATCCCAATGGTTTTCAATTTAATTCATTTGCCTATAAACTCTAATAACCTCACCCTTTCTTTCCTTTATGTCAGGTACTTAAAGATCTCAGACAGAGGGGCTGGGGATATAGCTCAGTTGGTAGAGTGCCTGCCTTGCAAGCACAAGGCCCTGGGTTCAATCCCCAGCACCGCAAAAAAAACAAACGAACAAAGATCTCAGAAAGAGAAGCCAAGCAGGATGACAGAGACAGAAAGAAAAATCATATACAGAGCATTGATAAGCTGTTTAATAACAGCCTAAAAACTGTAAATTGATAAAATAAAAATTAAATAAAAAATGTGCAAATCAAGGTGAAATCTGCCTATGCTAATCATTTATAGGGGGTAAAGGAAAAAAAAAAAGCCATAAGTAGAAAGTAGGGTAAGAGGCTGGAGTTTGTAGCCTGGCAGTAGAGTGCTTGCCTAGCATGTGTGAGGCACTGGACCCTCAGTGAATAAAATAAAGGTCCATCCACAACTAAAAAAAAATTTTTTAATTAAAAAAAATACATAAGGGAATGAGTAAAATTCTATTATAATAAGCCCATTAAAGAGAAAGGTTTAAGTGTGAAGCAGGAGGATCACAATCAAGACCAGCCTGGGCAACTTAGCAAGACCCTAACTCAAAAAACAAAAGGGCTGGGGAGGAAGCTCAGTGGTAGAGTGCCCCTGGTTTCAATTCCCAGTACCATGAAGAGAGAGGGACCCCTCAAGCGGGAAAGGGGGAGGGAAGGGAGGAAGGTTTAGGGGCTTTTAAGACTGTACAGCCTAGCATGTATGAGGACCTGAGTTCAACCATTAGTGACAAAAAAACAAAAAAAGATTTAGTCAGCTATGGCAGTTCAACACTTATAAAAAGAACCAACTAATTGTAGAAGCTGAGGCAGGAGGATCACTTGAGCAGAGGAAATCAAGGTCAGCCCAGGCAACATAGGCAGATCCTTGTCTCAAAAAAAAAAAAAAAAGTGGCTTGGGGGTGGGATTTAACCACTAACACCTGCAGTCTAGAAATTTGCTTTACCAAGTACAATTTATAACATAATGTCAATACTTCAAAACAGTCCAGACATCTTTTCTACATTTTGCTCAAGTTTTCTACAATGAATATGATGCTGCTGCTTTCATATCAGAAAACTAAAATGTTACTTAGAAAAAAGCAAACCAAGCCTGCCTGTAATTTCAGTCTCTCAGGAGGGTAGGGCAGGGGATAGCAAATTCAAGGCCAGCCTCAGCAACTTAGTGAGAACCTGACTCAAAATAAAAAACAATAGTAAAAATAAAGAGCTGGGGATATGGCTCAGTTGGTAGAGTGCTTGCCTCACAAGCACAAAGCCCTGGGTTCAATCTCCAGCACTGCAAAAAAAAAAAAAGTAAAAATAAAAAAGGGCTAGGTAGAGTGCCCTACCTTTCAGAGCTATAGTGCCCCTGGATTCAATCCCCAGTACCACAAAAAAGGAAAAGACAAAATAAATATAAGAATATGCACCAAAATTTTAGTAGTAATTATTCTGAGTAGTAAGATTATGGGTGATATTTTTCTTCAAATTTTTCAATATTTTCAAGAGGCACATATATGAATTTTTTTAAGATGGAGATCTCAGTAGGTTACTTAGGCTGGCCCTGAATCATTTGGTTACTCAACTTAATGAAGTGGAGCAATATTACAGATAATCCTAAAAAAGAAATATTTGTTTTATTTATCTACATATGGATAGCAATAAAATAACCATTTAAAAAAAAATCTCTAGCCTGGGCGTAGTGGCACACGCCTGTAATCCCAGCAGCTCCAGAAGCTGAGTCAGGAGTTCAAAGTCAGCCTCAGCAACTTAATGAGGTCCTAGGCAATGTAGCAAGACCTGCCTCAAAAGAAAAAATATAAAGGGCTGGGGCTGTGGCTCAGTGGTTAAGTGCCCCTGGGTTCAATCTCTGGTACCCCATCCCCAAAAAATCTCAAGACTCTATTTCTTCAATACTTGAATAACTTTGAACCCCTAGTTAATTATCAGTTCCTTCTCTAGCATTTTCATCTTGTATTGTCCTCCAATTCTTCCTGTTTTCAAATGACCTACCTTGAAAAAAATTCAATAATCTTACTGCCTCCTCTAGCTAATTCCCATTCTCCAACTACAAAAAAGTATCACTGGTGATTTCATCCCTACCTCTTTAACCCCAATAAGACATTCTCTTTCCAAAAAAACTCTCCTGAATATACTTTTGAAAGTCCTTATCTCTCTTTTGCCACTTTTTTATTTTTGCAATATTGGGGATCAAACCCAGGACCTATGCACTCTAGGCAAGTGGTCTACCACTGAGCTACATTCCCAACCCCTAACCACTAAATTTTAAACTCTCCTCCCATCTTTGACTTTTTCTTTCTTTCTTTCTTTCTTTCTTCCTTGCTAAATTGCTGAGGGTGAGACAGGCACAGTGGCACACCCTGTAATCTTAGTTGAGACAGGACTGCAAATTTGATCACAAGTTCAAGGCCAGCCTCAGCAATTTAGTGAGATCTTGTCTCAAAATAAAAATTTAAAGGAGCCGGGAGATGGAGCTCAGTGGTAAAGTGCCCCTGGGTTAAAGCCCCAGTCCAAAAAAAAAAAAAAAGCCAGGCATGGTAGCACATGCCTATTAATACCAACAACTCAGGAGGCTGAACAGGATGATAACAAGTTCAAAGTCAGCCTTAGCAATTTAGCAGGGCCCTAAGCAACTTAGTGAGACTGTCTCAAACTAAGATTAAAAAAAATTGGGGATGCAGTTCAGTGGAAAAGTGTCCCTGGGTTAAATCCCCAGTATAAAAAAAAAAAAATTTAAATCGCTTAGGGTGGTCTTGAACTTGCCATCCTCCTGCCTCAGCCTTCCAAACTGTTGAGATTACAGGCATGCCCCATTGTGCTCAGTCCTCCTTTAATTTTTACTGTTACTTCTCCAATCATCTTCCTCAACACACAATTGTCTTCAATCTGCTGCTCCTCTCCTGCCAAACAAAATATAAGTGCTCCAGAACAAATATGCCAATACAAATTACCTGAATGTGGTTATAACAATAGAGCCATTTCAATTCCTAGTTACCAAAGGGGGGGGGGGGCCAAAATCATGTTTAATGATAAGGGCTGATTCTATAGGAGGGTATTTTTCCCAAAAGATCTTCCATCTTTGACAATGTGCTTCAGACAACTCAACTATTTCATCAATTTTTAAACACAGTAGAGTCAGAAACATGCAATTTTGCTGTACGAACACAGTTATCAGTATTGACACGGTATGTTAACAATGAAAAAAATCACCAAAGGACAATGTACCAAAATAGGACCAAGAGCACTGGCTTAAAATGCAACAAAAAATAACACAACATAAAAGATATTCAAAATGAATGAAAAGGAAGAGTCTGTCTTTTCTAAAGCATACATATGTTCTGCTTATCCATTAAATGGCTATTACCTACTTTCTAGAAAGGTTCAAACACCTTAGTATGAAAAACACCACTTCACAACCTATGCACAATTTACCACTTTTAAGGCAGCTCTCACCACTTCTACCACTTCTTCCAATCAACTATGTCCCTATCCTCTTCTGTCTTTGTTACCTTTGCATGAACTATTCTTGGTCTAGGTGCCCATGTCACCATTCTGTCAAACTGCAGCTCAGCCTTCAAGACCTAAAAGTTTCTTGTCTCCACTGAGGTCTCCCAGCATCTCAGACAGTAGTCTCTCCTTTAAGTCCCTTAAGCTGTTGCCCCTCTTCCACAAATCTAACTTTGTAGATAACCATCAAATCATAAGACTACTCATAGTTCACCTCTCCAGAAATGCAGAATAAAGGATGAAAGTAAAGAGATAGGGACAAGGACCAAATGAATGGAAGGGGAAAAGGAAGTCTCTATCTATTCATATAGTTCACTACTGACAATAAGCTTCATAGCTCCCAATTCCATACTAAATCAGTATCCCTTTCAGAAACAGTGTCTGTAAAAGCACTATATAGAAAGCAATTGACAAAGCAATACAGGTTGAGTAACCCTTATCCAAAATGTGTAGGTCCAGAAACTTTGTGGATTTTTTTTATTTTAGATTTCAGAATACGTGCACATACATTAATGTGCTATCTATCTTGGTGACACGATCCAATCTAAATACAAAAATTCATTTAGCTTTCATATATACCTTATTAATATAGCCTGAAGGTTAACTTTATACAATATTTCTAGTGCACTGCATTTTAACCACAATGCCTCACATGAGTTACCTTTGAATTTTCCACTTGTAGCATCATACAAGCATTCAAGAAGTTTCAGACTTTGGAACATTTGGGATTTTCGGATTAGGGATGCTCAACCTATACTGACAAAGAAAATGTTTCCTAGAGACCTTTCATATCTTACCTCCTTCTTCCTTGACTTCTTCACTAGGCTCTCCTGTAAAAGGCTCCTTTATGATAGAATGATAACTTCTATCTTCTTGGGTAACTGGCCCAGGCCTAAGGACAATTTTCTTTCCTCTCTTTGAGGCACTGGCCTGGAGTTTTCCTTTACCAATGGATATATTAAGGGGGTGGGAAGACACCAAGGAAGGTAGTGTGATTTCCTGAGAGACAGCCACATCAACAGCTTCCAAAATTGGCAAATTTGTATCGTGGGTGAGCGTCCTAGAGCTTAGAGAGGAATCCTCCACACCAAGCTGATTTCCTGCATCCTGCACAGATTGAACTTCAAGGCCAACTGCTCTGCCATGATTTGGACCCCAGGACATTGGCACAGAACCCAAGTCTCTAGTCTGGTCAGATTCTGGCTTAACAGCTGACTCTATGTCTAAGCTGTCTTCCTCTGGGTTGCCCTTATGCTGTGGAGATTCTGTTCTTCTCTTCTTACAGGGCATCATTTTAAAAGTCCCACTTTTGTTCCATCCTAAAAGAATGAAAAAGTTCTTATCAACTTCATATTCATTAATGATAATAACATTTGCTCAATTATCTTTTCATTTTATTCACATCCAATCATGAACGTAATACTTTACACAAAATGCACATTATTCCGTTAGGTGGTAGAAGAGGAACAATGATTAGAGTGACTGAGTTCAAATTCCAACTCTACTAATAATTAGTATGTAACCTTGGCCAACAGACTTCAACTCTATAAGCTTCTTTTTTCTCAACTGTATAAAAAAAAAAAAAAAAACTGTACAAAAAATTATTTTCACCTGAGTTGTTACAAATATTAAATGGTGATTAATAAGTGTGTTGTTACTGTTATCATCAAGAAGGTAGAACAGCATGATGCTGAAAGCAAATGTAAAGTCCAACTAACTGGATTTGTTTCCCATGTTAATTTCTCTCCAACTTTGTGCCCTTGCATAAGTAAATTAACCTGAAGCTCAGTCTCTCCAACAATAAAATGAAATAAAAGTAGCACCCACATCATTAGATGGTGAGATCAGTAAATGTTTGTTATTGGTGTTTCCATAAACAAGTACATTCATTAATAGGGACAATCCAAAAGCAAAGTGTGTTTAGTTATATTAACATAAAATTTTTGTTGGAACAAGGGAGAGATTTCTACTGCTCTCTGCACTGTTACTTCTGGATTCTTGGCTTCATTTCTAGTTACCACATTGTAAAGGCAATAACTGACCTAAACTGGAGCACTTCTTTTATACCTTTAGAGCATCTATCTGCAAAGTGCTTTTGTAGTATTTATTACTGTTGTGATCATCTCTTTACTTTACTGTCTCCTTCCTCCAAAACTGAGCTTCTTGAGAAAAAGAACTCCTTTAACTGGCATCCCTAGTATCCAGCAGTATTTGGATATTGAAAACACTCAATGTATGTTCCCTGACTAAATGAATGAACGAGGGCTTGATCGACTGTGCAGCACCTGGATTAAGCATTATATGGAAACTAATTGCATCGTTCAACCCAGGAATACTTTACTCTCATAAGTAGGCCCAAAACAGAATAATCTGCCTTAGGTTAACAAAGGGTGACAGAGGGTTCTCCACCAATGGCAATGTTCAACTGAAGTCTGAATGCCCATCTAACAGGGTACTAGAGAAAGCCTAGACTAGCTCTGAGTTTGATCTATACGGTTAGTTTGAAATCTCCTTAATTCCGTTTCTTTAGGACATTGGTGGAGACCCCCAAATCAACCAACGTTCTTATCTTGACAAACTTCAATAATGGGAAGATATATGTTGATTCCTGCGAGGGAGGGCGGTGAGTAAAAGGAGTGGAGTAGGAGCAACCTACACGACTCCTTCATTTTACAAATGAATTACTGAGGTCCAGAAAAGAGAAAGGAAAGAGAAGAAAAAGCAAACTGCTACTATTCAGTCAGGAGCATGCGGGGATCCTCTCCAAGCACCTCAAACACTGCAGTAGCTCAAAATAGTCCACTCCTTTGGGAGCCAGAGTAGAACCAACAGGCTGAAAGAATGCCAATCCAGAGGCCGCCAAAGCGCGGCCTCCTCCAGGGAAAGCTTTTCAAAAAAGAGGTCCTAAATGCGCTATTCATCTCGGCGCCAAGCGCTGGCCAAGTCCCCACTACCAATCAGACACCATCTCACCCCTAATTCCCATCGCGCACCCGGCGCCCACCTTCCGACCCGACGCCCCTCCTCCTAGACATCCTCTGCACAGGTGTCCCACAGCCCACCCGCCTCTTCCCGCCCCACCGCGCACTACCCAGTACACTCACAAACCGGCCTAATCCCGCGGAAACTCAGCTCCAGCACCAGCGGAAGTCAGGCAACGGCAGTGACCGACGTGCGCGCCCCCGAGTCGCGGTAAGCGACGACTAAGGAAGTCAAGGAGCATGCGCCAGACAGTAGTAGCCATCCTATTTAGGGTCAAACGAAGCCCGCGCTAGTACGTCAGTTACTGGCAAAAAAATTTAAAGGCATGAGTTCGCTTTCTCTACCCATGAAGCTATTCTACTCAAAACTGGGGATTGAGATTCAGTGGTTTAGTTTGAGGGCTAAACATTCTTCCTACAAAACATCCAGGACACAGGAAAAAAAAAACCAATTCCTAAACTTTCAGAAAGAGGAATCTAGATTACAAACAATGCAGGTTCCTGCCGGCGCCCCGCCCCGCCCCACGGGTCTGTAATCCCAGCGACTCCGCAGGCTGAGGCAGGAGTATTTCAAATGCAAAGCCAGCCTCAGGGATTTAGCAATTTAGCGAGACCTATAGCGCACGCCTGTAATCCCACCGGCTCGGGAGGTTGAGGCAGGAGGATCCCAAGTTCAAAGCCAACCTCAGCAAAAGCGAGGCGCTAAGCAACTCAGTGAGACTCTGTCTAAATAAAATACAAAATAGGGCTGGGGATGTAGCTCAGTGGTAGAGCACCACTGGGTTCAATCCCCAGTATGGGGGTGCGGGGGACGGGGCAAAACAAAAACAGAACTAAGGCCGATTTGCATTCAAATTACAGCAATTATTTAGATCTATATAATACTCTCTATTTTATAAGATGTTTTCATTTACATCACCTTAGATGGTTTGGTCTCCCCAATAAACTCTGTGAGACAATGGACATTATTTAATTTTCCAGTTTGCAAAGGGCAAAGTTCTGGCTTGGAGAGAGGGTGATTTTGCAAAGATACACCGTTATCAAGAGAAATCTGGTATCTGGTCTCCTAACTATGCATCGAATCAGGAAGGTGTCTGGGGCATAGTCAATGTTCACTAATTTGTATACATGAATGAATGACACCTGGGACTAGGTTCTTTCCTTTTTTTTTTTTTTTTTTGGTACTGGAGCTGAACCCCAGGGGCGTTTTACCACTGAGCTATATCCCCACCTCTTTTCATTTTTATTTTGAGATAGGGTTTCGCTAAATTGCTGAAACTGAGTTTGAACTTGCAATTCTACTGCCTCGGATTCCTGAATCGTTGGGATTACAGGGATGTACCACCACGCCTGGCTCTTTCTACTTTTCTGGAAGGGCAGAATGTCAATGCTAGGAAAATGCGCCAGGCGCGGTGATGCACGCCTGTACGGGAAGCTGAGGCCGAAGAATCAGAAGCTCAAAGTGAGCCTCAGAAATTTAGGAGACCCTGTTTCAAAATAAAAAGGGCCGGGGATGTAGCTTAGTGGTTAAGCATCCCAGGGTTCAATCCAGTAACCCCCAATAAAGTATTCTGCTCCTTCATTTTACAGGTCACCCAAATGAACGGTGAAATTAATCGTCTGTAGTCTGATCTGACCAGAAGCACATCAAGTCTCATAAATACCAAGGAAGTGACCAGAAGCTTGGCAGTTTCACTTGGGTCCTCCTTTTTTCCTTTTTTTTTTTTTTTTTTTTTTTTTTTTTTTGGTGTTGGGGAGACAAGAGGTCTGGAAGTCTAAAGTTACCCTGACTCCTCCAACTTGCAATCCTCCTGCCTCAACCTCTGGGGTAGCTGGAATTACAGGCGTGTTCCACTGTTTCTGCCTTGTGTCCTTTTGATCTACAAAATACACAGATCTTTTGGTTTACTGCCCCTAGTCCCCCTTTCCTACTCAACCCTAAGCAGTTGCCACTCATAGAAGAGGAATATTCAACACCGATTATCTTTGGCACTTTTCATTAATCTTTTAAAGTTTTTTAAAATATATAAACCATAAATTTCAACTGTTTTACATATAGAGCTCAATGATTTTTGTAAATTTTCAAAACTCTCTCACCTCCTCTCCAGGTTTGGTCTTCAGTGAGAGTTTTTAGAGTTTAAAAAATTTCTACGATTACCTTCAGTGGTCTCAGAAGTGTGTGACAATAATGGCAATCCGATACTGAAATCCATGCAATATAGAATTTTTCCAAAAATTTGGAACTCAGAACATTCTGCTCCTATATAATAGCCCTGAGAACCGAAATCAAAGAATCGATAGGCTCTCATAGGATAATCTACCTACACTTTCTCCCCACCCTGCCTCCAGAGCCTCAGGTACTGGGAATTGAACCCAGCGGCTTTTTACAACTAAGCTGGCATCCCAGCCCTTTTTATTTTTTTATTTCGAGACAGAGTCTTGCTAAATTCCGAGGGTGGTCTTGAACTTGAGATCCTAATGACTCAGCGTCCCGTGTAGCTGGGATGACAGCGGACCTACCTACCTTTTTAACGATGGCTTTAGGTACTTTTGCCTTAACCACCTACAGCCGGTCAGTGGTCGGGAACCTCATTCTCAGGACAACTCGGCGGTGGGAGGGTTCCCTTTTGGAGATCTTCCGGAAAGAGGAGGGACCTGCCTTCCGGCAACCTTTCGGACAGAGGCGGAGTCTTCTGCCGAGGGCCTTTCGGAAGAAGGCGGAGCCTATCTCGCATCAGGACCAGTATGACTGGCACCTGCATCCTTAGCTCCGAACATCCCTGGAGCATCTTAAGCGAGGAGGGCGCAGCTGGCAACCAGGGATCGGACCGTCGCAGGGGACGTCCGCCAGATACCTTCCCCCATCCCTGACCTACAGCGCTACAGCAGCACCTCGGTATATTAACTGGGGTTCCCAGAGTTGTTCTGACCATTACGAAAACATTTATAGCAACAGCCTCTGATTACGACATGGCTGAGATCACCAATATCCGACCTAGCTTTGGTAAGTAGAGTCGGGAAACTAAGCTTGAGGTGGTTTGAACCGTTGCAAAGCCAAAGGGCCCGACAGTGTGCTGGGACTGAAGCCCAGACAGAGCTTTCAAAGTGCCAGCCCCGCTAGGATCGGGCCTCTGGTGGTGGGTACCGGGTAGTGGACAGCGTCTGAACTTAAACTGTCGGCTGCAGGGGCTGGCAAGGCCAGAACGACACCGCGGGCGGGGAAGTCCTGGGTGCTAAAACCTTGTATGGTGCACTGTCAGCACTGTTGGAGGTGAGAAACTGCGATCGTGAGGACACAATCCTTCTGGGGGAGGAAAGGTGGGGTAGGCCGAGCCCTCCCCCTTGGGGCACGCAGGGCGGTGCCCCTACCTCCCCCTCCCACTTCTAAGGACTGCGGGGGAGGGAGGGTGCAAGGGGGATGGGGCATCAAGATGGCAGCTTGGAGGCTGTGGGCTGTGTGGCTGGCAGCCAGGGGAGGCGGCGGCCTCTGGTGAAAGATGGGTGCGGGGGTGGGGAGCAAAAAGGAAGCCACTCCTTAAACCGGTCAGCTGGATGCTGGGTCTGGGAGGGAAACGGTAACCCTGCAAGATCCATTCTGCATCGTAATGGTGGGGTCCGACTGATGCTACCAAATGGCGCTAGGCGCTGCTGGACTGGGGGATGACGTGATGGTCTATTTCTGGCCTCCTGGCAGCGCCTAGGCTCTCCTTCCGAGGGCCTTTGTTCCCTGTTTCCCTGGGCTAGCTTTTCAAAAAGGGGACTCACCCGCTCTGGTGCTGGCGGGGTGCGTTCCAGGCCTGAGGGGGAGGGGCGAGAGAGGCCCAGCTCTGGGGAGGCCGCTTTGTGTACCAGAGAAAGCATTACATCATCTCAGAGCGGCTGGTCCCGGACCCAGCCCTGTGAGCTTCAAGATCAGTTTTACACTCCCTAGGGCAAAAAAGTGGAGTAGAAAATAAAGAAGAATGTGAGAGAAAGACAGGTTGAGAAGCAAGTTTTTTCCTCTGTTGGGAATTCCTCCAAAACATACTAGGAGAGCAAACTTATGCTGTGCTTCCTGGTCAAATAAATAAATTAAATTGCCTTGCTTCTTCCTCTATTCTGCTGCTGTTAGATTGGGGAAGCGACTTAGAGTTGCTGCCCCATTAAGAACCTTCCTGTCCCTTAGGGTTTCTATCCCTCAGACTTAAGGTTTGAGGCATTGGATTTCAGTATTTAGGATAGGCACATGAACCAGATAGAAATGGCTTTTCTCACTCCCCAGTAAGAGCTATATGGAAATGAGCAGAATCTAATATGTTCTATCCCTCCATATAAGGAAGAAGACATCAGATCAGGGGAAATAGCCAAATAACAGATTTTCACACCCATTTACTGCTTGATCCCATCTATTCCACATGGCTGAATCTTTTGATGGTATTTCTTTCTTTCCTCTTCCCTTTCTACACCTCTATCCTTTCAGTCCTAAGTTTCTAAAATTGCAGTCACTTTTTGTGATCACATGAGCAAGCCATGATGTCTTCCTGCTCTTTTTCTTCTTATGTCCTGTTTCCAAAATATGCCTTTCTCTAAGCACAGTTTCAGAGTCCTTGGAAAAGTAGATGATGTAGAATATAATAAAGTTACTTCCATTAGAGGGAATATTAATAGAAAAGTGGAAAATATATATCAATCTTTTACATACTACATTTTATTTCATCTTAAAAAATACCTTCTGTTGTAGGTATAATTATATAACAGATAAGGAAACAGGCTCAGGAAGATAAAATAACTTGGCTAAAGTCAAAACAAACTAGTGAGGTTAGTGCTTAGGATTTGAATCATGTGTAATGCCAAAGTTTATTCTCATTTACTATATTATGGCCTAATAGACAGTGAAGGGCTATGTTTAAGAAAGGAAGTGTAAATAATCTGGTGTGAGCTAGTCATGGTGGCACAAGCCTGTAATCCCAGCAACCTGGGAGGTTGAAGCAGGAGAATCCAAGTTTGAGAATAGTCTCATCAATTTAATGAGGCCCTAAGCCACTTTCCTAAAATTAAAAAAATAAATAAATAAAAAGCTTGGAATTGTATCTTAGTGATAAAGAACCCTTGGTTTCAATTCCCCATACCACCCCCCCCCCAAAAAAAAAAAAAAAAAAAATCAGGCCTGATCAAAGATGAAGTAGCTAGAGTAGTTGAATTTGACCCAGATGTGTCTGGTAATTCTCTTGACCCTTACAGAGGGAGATCTTCTCCATAGAGATCTGCTGCTTCTGGCTTCTTCACAGCTCATTGAGTACTTCATTTCAAACACTAGCATTAGGTGGATACACCAAGCCAACAGTAAATTATCCATG
This sequence comes from Sciurus vulgaris, assembly GCF_902686455.1. Lineage (NCBI taxonomy): Eukaryota > Metazoa > Chordata > Mammalia > Rodentia > Sciuridae > Sciurus > Sciurus vulgaris. The sequence continues at coordinate 116,828,512 of NC_136461.1, forward strand.
ACCTTGAAGGACAAAAGAAGCAAGCAGCACAGGTCACTAAAATGTACAACCACTTTAAATCACTCACTTCAGTCATTAGTACCAACTTCCTTTCCCACCAAACTATTGACTAAAGCAAGACAGAGGGCTTTGAGTTTCAACATCTCTTATTTTTCTAGTTCATTGCCTTGGGTGTTGGGGACACAGGCCGGAGTTAACAAATACTGAAATGGAGAAAGTAGGGCAAAGGTGGGAAACAGGATGAGGGAGAGCACCTGGATAATTCATACCCGGATTCATCTGTTTGTCTTTCTCTATCTAAATTATTAGACTCTTTTTCATCTCTCTTTGCCACCTTCCCTCCATTTCCTCAAAAATGTGGATGCATTTAAGCAGCAGTGAATTCCCTCAATATCCCAGAGTAAATCTATCTATACTAGTGCCAAAAGGATTGCACAGATGTTTCCCAATCTGGACCTTTAGAATTCCTTTTCAAATCCTTCTCAAAAAATATACCTTTCTTGTGGTAGAGCTGTAGCTTAGTGGTGGAGTGCTTGTCTAACATGTCATGTGCTAAGGCACTGGGTTCAATCCTTGGCACCACATTAAAATAAAGGATAACCTACAACTAAAAAATTTATCAATATATATATTTATTATATAAATATTTATATGTGTGTGTAATATATATGTGTATACACACACACATATATATAAATACCTTTCTTTATAGTTGCCTGCTTTTCTCTTTTTACAGAAGCAATTAGTGTTCAGTTTCGCTAAACAGTAGAAAGCAATTTGTAGACTGGAGTTGTGGCTCAGTGGTGGAGCGCTTGCCTAGTATGTGTGAGGCACTGGATTCAATTCTCAGCGTCACATATAAATAAATAAAATAAAGGTCCATTAACAATTAAAAAATATTTTTTAAAAACTTTATTTAAAAAAAAAAAGCCATTTGTAGGAAAGCCTCTGATTGAGGAATGAAGAGCCACTTCAGATTGTGGCTGTTCTGATTGACAAACAGAATCTAATCAGTTGTTCAAATATTTACTGACCTTCTATTAGATGTATAAGACTCTGAGGGATTCAAAGATAAAGCAAGTATTATTCCTGCTTGCCCTCAAGGAGCTTGCCACTAAGGTTGCCTCCAGTTTTTGAAAACTCCCTGAGGCAGGAGGATAACAAGTTTGAGAACAGCCTCAGCAAACTCCCTGAAAACTCCCTAAACACTGCGTATTTTTTTATTTCATATTTTGAGATGGAACACTATTATTATTCAGTATGACCCTGAACATGGACTTACTCACCTTGATTATCTTTGTTAATGATGGTTTAAGAGTTGGGGGGTGATGCTCAGTGGTGGAGCACTTACTTAGCATGTGCAAAACAACTCAAAGAAAGAATGATACATTTTACTCCTTCGATATATTACTGTTAAATGTAATCCCTTCTTTTATTGGTTCCCAACTTTTGTACAGCCATGGAATGTTGAGGTAGAATTTCTGAGACATCTAGTCCAATTCCCCATTGAAGAAATTCCTTTTAAAAATGTCTGACCAATCATGATCTGACTATTTGTTTGAAATTTTTCTATTGGAGAATTGCTGTCATCAGACAATACAGGTTATTGTGAGGCAGTTCTTTGTTTTGTTTTTTTTTTGTTTGTTGTTTGTTTGTTTTGGTTTTTAGTACATTAAGTTTGGACCCAGGGATACTTTACCACCGAGTTACATCTCCCAGCCCTTTTGTTTTTGGGACAGGGTCTCCCCTAAGTTGCTGAGGCTGGTCTTGAATTTGTTATCCTCCTGCCTCAGGCTCCCAAGTCACTGGGGTTACAGACATGCACCACCACACCTGGCTGTGAGGCAGTTTAATAATAATTTGACGCTTTCACTGAGTCCAAAATCTGTTTTCCTATAGCCTGTGCACATTGGTGCTGTTCCCGTACTTGAATGTAACATCAAAGCCAACCCTCTTCCATCAAAATGTCTAAAATAATTTTAATTAAAGATGATTATATTCCTAGATAGCCCAGCTCCAGTTTCTTCAATTTTTTATTTGATATAGTTTCTAGGTTTTTACTATAGTGATTATCCATTATGTATTTTATGGACTTTGGTATCAGACAGACTAGAATTAAATCCCATCAGTGCCATTTTTTGGTATGTAGCCTTAGACAGATTTCTCGATTTTCAGATTTCTTAAAGAGTAGAAATATTAATGGTCCTATTCAATGAGTTCTTTGATTCAGCATGTCCCTGGCAGGAGCATGATAAATGCACATACATACACACACACACACACACACACACACACACACACACACACCAAAAAACTGCAGTTTTATTATTATCTTTCCTATACTGAATGCTCTATATGTCTTGTGACCAGTGCAGATGAAATTGATAACTACCCCTTGTGAGATCTGGACATTGTGCTTATAGTACAAGTTGATTTAACCTAAATTTTAGTCCAAGCCTCTGATCATCAAAACTGCTAAGTCATTTTGTACCAACTTTATCAGGTGAGGTTATTGCCAATAGGTAGGTTTTTAAGTCTAAGTAAAAATTTATATTTATCCCTGATGTGCAATCATACTGACCTCATCCTCTTTTTCTAATCTGTGGAGGTAGTTTGAATAAACTAAGTTGTTCACTGAGCACTTACTATGCTCCACATGGTTCTAGGACCTGAGAATATAGGTGAACAAAACAGGCAATGTCACTATTATTAAACTTATCTAGCAAGAGAAGACAGACAAACATAAGTCAGGGTAATAAACACTATGAAGAAAATTAAGGAGAGTAATAGGGATATCATCTCACTTGAGGCAGACAGGAAATGCTTCTCTGATAGGTGGGTTTGAACAGAGTCCTGAAATAAGTGAGGTAATGAGCCATGCAGATGCCTAGTAGAAGGATGTTCCAGGAAAAATATGGAATATGCTGGAATCAAGTTTATTTCCTTAGCTCTCCCTGCCTCCCAAGTCTTTCTTAAGTAAGGTGAGGGCGGGATTGTGGCTCAGTGGTAAAGCACTTCCCTAGCATGTGCAAGACACTGGTTCAATTCTCAGCACTACAAATAAATATATAAATAAATGTCCATTGAAAACTAAAAAATATTTTAAAAAAGTAAGATGAAAGCTACTAGTCCTTTCTAGAGCTTTAAGGCCAAAACCCAATTTGCCTTCAGTGAACTTGAGATAGGGGAAGGAACCCAAACTTAATTATCTAAGGCAGGGTTCCATATTTGTTAGAAAGAGGACAAGAGGAGGGAAAGTGAAGAGAAAAAGATCCGTTTCTCATTAGCTATTTGTTCATCAAACACATATATAAATGTGCCTGCTGTGTATTTAAGTGCTGGGGATACAGCCATGACAAAGCAGATGGAAAGTTCTGTTCTCTTGAGGCTACATTTCTAGAGAAGATAAAAACAAGAAATAGTAAAATTATGGGTGGTATGTGTATTTATTTATTCTTACAGATGTATTTTTGCTTGCATGCACGCACGTATATGTGAGCAATAATGACGAGGCATGTGAAAAATTAAACAGGACTAGGAAGTGTGGGTGTTGAGGGTGGAGAAGGGTTGCACTTTTAAATAGGGTAATCAACACTGGGGGTGCAGCTCAGTGGTAGAGTGCTTGCCTAGCATTCAAGAGACCCTGGGTCAGATCCCTAGCACAAAAATTAATTAATTAATAATTAATTAATTAATGGGGTAGTCAGGGAAGGTCTTGCCTGAAAAGGTGACATTAAGATCTGATCTCTTTCCCAGCAATCCCTAATTTCCTTTCCTATTTTAAAATACTTTAAGTTATCTGGAGTTGACAATTTTGGAATATATTTTGAAAGTATGCAGACCCAGAGTTCTTTTAATTCACCCATCCACTTCTATTGTCCCTTGGTACCCCTATCAAGACATCTAAACTTAACTCTACAACCTTCCCACACACCCTGACAGTCAACACTGGATCACTGTTTGCAAACCTGTACTGGGTGCTATGGAATGTCCTCCTAAAACCAAAGTAGCAGCTCATGCCCTTGTGTAACAGTCGAGGTGAACAGGTCACAGGGAAAAAGGTGACCTTAGAATACATACAGAGCAGCTTTATGGGAAGCACAAATCAATATTGATCAAACTAAGGTCTGTAACTACTGATGAGAAGATCAAGAAAAGAACAGAGACAGGTGGAGCAACTTCAAAGAAAGCTAAATATTTCATCTAGGTTTGGCAGAAAGATAGGCGTGGATTGAATGGAGAGAGTGGGGTGAAGGCATCTTTAAGAGAAGGGAGAAACTCCAAAGCCAAAATGAGCACAGTCTCCTTTAAAGTTAGGTTGCAGATTAGCTTGACTCCAGCAGAGGCACTGAGCAGGGGGCTCTGGACAAGGGGTTGTAATCCACCTGCTTTTGACGTAATCTCTGGTCTCTGCCTTCAGATGTGTCACCAGTGTGGTGGCTGGCCTCATATGGGGGCCTCTGTACTGGTGGTGTGTGTGTTTCGGTGACTGTCTTTGTCTGGACATGCTGCCACCAGCAGGCAGAGAAGAAGCACAAGACCCCACCATACAAGGTTTATTCCATGCTCAAAGGCATCAGCATATACCCGACAGAAACCCTCAGCAACAAGAAGAAAATCATCAAAGTGCGGAGAGACAAAGATGGCCTGGGAGGGAAGGTGGACGCGGGGAACCTACTGGTGGATGCAGCAGAGGCTGGCCTGCTGAGCCGAGGACAAGGATCCTAGGGGGCCTAGCTCCGGATCTTGTATAGACCAATTGCCCATCAAAATGTACTATGGGGAAGAACTGAGGAGCCCTATTACAAGCCTGACCCCCGGGGAGAGCAAAAACCACCTCTCCATCATCTCCAGAGGAGGATGTCATGTTAGGATCCCCTCACCTTCTCAGTGGACTATAACTTCCCCGAAAAAAGCCCTGGTGGTGACAATCCAGGAGGCCCATGGGCCTGCCAGTGATGGATGACCAGACCCAGGGCTCTGACCCCTACATCAAAATGACCATCCTTCCTGACAGCGGCATCGAGTTGAAGACCAGAGTGCTGCGGAAGGAACCCTGGACCCCGTTGTTTGATGAGACCTTCACCTTCTACGGCATTCCTTACAGCCAGCTGCAGGACCTGGTGCTACATTCCCTCGTCCTCAGCTTTGATCGCTTCTCTCAGGGATGATGTCATTGGGGAGGTGATGGTGCCATTGGCTGGGGTGGATCCCAGCACAGGCAAGGTACAACTGACCAGGGACATCATCAAGAGGAACATCCAGGTGATGAGGATGGAGTAGGTTGGGGAGGGATGGTGGGTTGGGGAAACAAGATCTCAAGGGGGAAAGGGAAGGGGGATTGGGAAAGATAGCAAAAAGAGGCTATAAAGAGTTTAACCCAAGTTCTTGGTTATCAAGATAAGCAATAGTCAAAATAGAACGGAGGGCCCTGGCAGATTAGTTCCTCCAAGAACTGGGAATGTAGCTCAGTGGTAAAGCATTTGCCTAGCAAGTGTGGGTTCAATTCCTAGTACTGAAAAAATAAAACAAAACAAAACAAATATTTAATTATTTGAAGAAGCAAGTTCCAATAGCACAATGCACTCCACTTTCTAGCTTAGAAAGTAGCAATGAGGTAAGGTGCAGTGCAAATGCCTGTAAGTCTAGCAGTTGGGAGGCTGAGGTAGGAGGATTGCAAATTTGGAGACCACCCTCAGCACTTACTAAAACCCTGTCCTCAAAAAAATAGATAGGACTGAGGATATAGCTTAGTGGTAAAGCACCCCTGGGTACAATTGCTAGTACCAATAATAAATAAATATTTTAAAATTTTTATTTAATCTAATTTCATACCAGGAGCAGTATGGATGCTTCTTCTGGGACATAAAATATGAGTTAAGTTTAAACTTAGCCATCCAGCTTTTTTCTGTCTCTGGCCCCTCTCTCTTTAGTGTTTTGTTTTGTTTTTGTGTTTTTATGGTGCTGGGATCCAACCCAGGGCCTTGATGCTAGGGCAAGTACTCTGGCTGTCACTATGAGCTATACCGCCCAAGTCCCACTAAGGCCTGTAGATTTGAAAATTGAAGTTCAGGAGGAAGTAGACTTATAAAAGATTTTCAGGGGCTGGGGAGATAGCTCAGTCGGTAGGGTGCGTTCCTTGTGAGCACAAGGCCCTGGGTTCGATCCTACACCCCCCGAAAAAAAAAAAAAAAAAAATTTTTCAGATTGAAAATCTGATTGAAGCCCTGCATTTTGTTCTTACTCATAACATACATATTGTCAGCTCCTGATTGGATCCATGGGGAAGTTCCCCTTGGCCAGTTTAAAAATCACAGGCCTGGTTGCCCTTGCCAACCAGAATGCTTCTGAGCTGTTTCCTTTCTGTGACTTTTCAGAATGTGATCAGAGAGCATAAACTCACTATGGGCCAAAGACAAATGGAAAAGCATCCCTTGTGAAGAAGAAAAGAAAGTGCCTGCTAAAACATCAGAAGACTCTGCTGTCTTGAACTAGGGGTTTGGTTAGTGGGAGAGTGCTTGCCTAGCATGGGTGAGGGCCCTGGGTTCAGTCCCTAGCACCACAAAAAGGAAAAGAAAGAAGAAAAAAGAAAACCTCAGTCATCCAATACTGTAGCCATTAGCATGTGTCTACTTAAATTTTAACTTAAATACAATTAAAATCTGAGTTTCCTCTGTCACACTAGTCATATTTCAATTGCTTAAGAGGCACATGTATGCAGTAAACTACCATACTGGACAGTCCAACAACAGAACATTGCTACCATCATTGGACAGCACTGATCTAGAAGGAATTTTAGTAGTAGGGATTGAACCCAGGTGTGCTTTACCACAGAGGCCACATCCCTAATTCTTTTATTTGATACAAAGGATCTCCCTAAGTTGCTTAGAATCTCCCTAAATTGTTGAGGGCTGACCTCAAATTTGTGATTGTCCTGCCTCAGCCTCCCAAGTTACTGGAATTACAGTTATACACTCATCTCTGGAAAAGAATTTTGGATTAATTTGGCTGCTGCTCCTCTCTATTTGCATGGAAAAATAAAATGTTAACTAGGTTTGATGTCTATTCTGGTGCCATGCTTTGAATACTGAGTATCTAAATACTTAATATAAAGTCTTTAGAATATAATTCGAACTTTACATATAGAAAAAGGATAGATGAGGGGGTAAGGAAAGTTGGTGTAAAAAACAAAGAGATTTTGTGTGTCAAAGATTCTGGGGGCTGAACCCATACCTCATGTATACAGTTTTATTTGTAAGAATAACATTAATTACAAGATTATAGCTTAGCTTTCCTGATTACTTGTTTAAAACTCTGTTTTTCTAAATCATCCACAGTAGCAAAATCTCTCAATCAAAATGTCTATGTTCCTTTGGAAAAGCAGACAACTTCTAGTTACCCTTTTGATTGTTTTCGCCCCTAAAATAACTTCTCAAGCACCTCTTCTCCCTCTGATTCCCTCCTTCACTTTGGGGCCATTTTACTTGGGCAGAATGCCCATCCCCACTCAGCTGCCCCTTTGTGATGCCCAAGTCTGCAGCCACCACCTGAATCTCCTTCCATTCTGCAGTGAAGGCTAGACCTTAATGTAGTCCCCCCCTCCCCCCTTTTCTCTTTCCACCCAATTCCCATTCCAAGCAGCACTGTCAATGGCTCTTTCTTTTGAAAAGAGCCATTGAGGGCTGGGAGAGAGGCTGTTTCCCAGCGCCTGGGCCTAGTGAGGCAAAGACCCTTTGGGGGGGGCAGGCAAGCAGAAAGACAAGGGGGAAAAAGGGTGTTTAACCATGCCTGACAGTTTCTGCTCTCAGAGGGGTAGGCTCCTTCCTCATCATTGAGACAGAGGACCAGGAGCAGGGACCCAGAAAAATGCATTCAGATGAAAGAAAGACTAAGTGAGGGTAAGTCTGTTTCCCTGTAATTAGCAGAGTGGCCTCTTTCAGAGTGATACTCTAGCCACAGTCTGCCTAAGTAAACCTTTCTCGGGCCCTGAAGCTGAGGGGCCACCTCCACCCTAAATCACAAAAGAAACAAAACCTTAAGGTTCAACAACATCCCCCTTTTCCCTCCCCTTAATACACATATGTAACAACTCTTTTTATGTTCCTAGAAAATTGACTGTTCCTTTTTCTTTCTCTCTTTTCCATCTCAATAGCTAGACTGGATGACCTCTAAGGTCCTTTATAAATCTTGAGATTTTAAGAGCCCTCTCATTCCCATGACCATTGTCTCAGGTCATCAACAGACTTGAAGAAATTCAGAGCAGTCTGATAACTTTCTATTATCTACTTTGTCAATCATTTCTTTCCCACTGTTCCCCTCTTTACCCGCTAACCCTCTCTGTGACACCTCCCTTCTCTTAATAGGGGATTTATTATGGGATAGAATGTTAGAAAACAAAGTTGTCATCTTAAAAAAAAACAGTTCCAGGCTGCAGATATAGCTCAATGGTAGAGTGCTTGTCTAGCATGCATGAGGCCCTGGGTACAGTGTCATGTACTGAAAATAAGTAATAAGTAAATAGATAGATAGATAGATAGATAGATAGATAGATAGATAGATAGATAGATAGATAAATTTTTAAAAATTAGTCCCAAGAACCAACTCAAATATATTGGGCATTATAGTTGATACTGTCACCTCCCTACATGAACAATCAAGAATTAATTCTTTTTTAGAGAGAAAAGTAGAGGGAATGTCTCATTATTTGCCCAAACTGGTTTCAAGTTATTCTTCCTTCTCAGAATCTGGGAGTAGCTGGGACTACAGACACATATCATGTGCCCAAGTTCAGGTTAATTTTTGAAGCTTCTTATATCTTTCTGTATATTTATAATAGATAAAAGTGTGCTCCCAAAGTGATCCCATTAGCTTTCATCATCCAGCCTCGAAGGAGACTAAGGCCCGGAGAGGAGAATTATTTGCTCAGAGTCAGGCATTTTTCAGACAGTGAGAAATGATGACCAGTCCTGAGCTTCTTTAAATGGACCACAGCTGATCAGGCATGGTGGCAATCCACCAGTAATCCCAGTGACTTGGGACACTGAGGCAGGAGCAAGTTTGAGGCCAGCCTTGGCAATTTAGGAAGACCCTGTCTTAAAATAATAAAAAGGGCTGGGCATGGTGGCACATACCTGTAATCCCAGCAGTTTGGGAGGCAGAGGCAGGAGGATCCCAAATTCAAAGCCAGCCTCAGCAATTTAGCAAACGCCCTAAACCACTGAGACTCTGTCTGAAAACAAAGCATAAAAGAGGCTGCAGTTGTGGCTTAGTGGTAGAGCGCTCACCTAGCACATGTGAAGCACTGGGTTCGATCTTCAGCACCACATAAAAATAAATAGCAGTATTGTGTCCATCTACAACTAAAAAATATTCTTTAAGAAAGGGCTGGGGATGTGACTCAATGATTAAGCACCACTAGATTCTATCCCTGATACCAAAAAAAAATTTTAAATAAATAAATAATGTCTGAGGGTATAGCTTGAGAACAGAGTGCCCCTGTGTTCAATTCCAAATACAGAAAGAAAAAAAAAAAAAAAAAAAAGTCCATGCTTGGGGTAGGGGTTTGACTATAAAAATGTGATTCTTACAATTCTCCACCCAGGTATCTTTGGAGGAAGAGAATTAGGTTCCTTGCTATGAGGGGAGAACCCTATACAGATCAGAATAAGACTTAATGGTTCAGAGCAGGTCTAGTTGATGTTCACCAGAAAAAGCAGACTTACTCTTGGCTACAGTAGGAAGGATCGGGGGTAGACATTTGGAAACTGCACCCCTAGGGATCACAAGTATAAATGACTAGGGAATACCAGCATGGGTCAGATGAAATAGTCCTGCCCGTAAGCACTGGTAGGGAAAAATGAGCTTAGGAAACCTGGAGTCTGGAAGGCTCTGGTTGTGGGGCTACACAGGCTCAGATGTCTTGTCTGGGGCTTCTCCTAGGAGATATATTGCTCAGGATCCCAGCCCTAGCTTATTCCTCATAAAAGAATTAATAAAGTGGAAAGAAACTTAGCTGTTGCCAAGAACCCCTGGCAGTTTAGCAAATGCCATTGTCTAGCCGCTCTGTCCAGTGCCCTGGATTTGAGACTGTTTTGTTCCCAGCCCAAATCAATCCCTTTCCTTGCCAGTCTTCCCAGCAGCAGCCTGGCACGAAGCCATCTTCCATTCCCAAGCTTGGACCACCAGTGCATGAGCTATGTGGAGGAGTCAGGCTGGTCAGTGGCTTTCCCAGGTTTGAGGCTACAGAGAAGGGTGTGCTGGAAAAGACTCACCTGCAAGACAGATGAAGGCAGGGAATGGAGCACAGAGCTGCTGTAAAGGGGTGTCAGAAAGGGAATGGGTGGCTGGGGTTGTAGCTCATTGGCAGAGCACTCGCCTAACATGTGTGAAACACTGAGTTAAGATTCTCAGCACTGCATAGTAATAAATAAATTATATAAATGTCCATCAACAACTAAAAATTTTTTAAAAAATAAAGGGAATAGGGGTGGCAGAGCCCTGAGGAAGAGATGGTGAACAGAAGGCGGAGAGTGGGATGGAACAAGTCACTTTCTCAGTCTCTATTCTTTTGACTCCAGCTTCAGAGGATGCAAGGATCCTGCAGTGTTGAATCTAGGATGTCTCATTGTAACCTGGCATTGAACCAGCACCCAGTTTATGCTCTGACCGAATGCCTCTAATATTTTTCCAAATTCCTGGACTTCCCTGGCCCCTGGGGGTTGGATCTAAGTATGCCAGGTGGCAGTGGAAGTTTCTCAGGGCATGGCCAGTTGACTACAGTGGGAAGGAGCCTACTACACAGCAAGAGGCAAGAACACAAACCAGAGGGTGTGTTTCCTGCTTCCCCACCCCACAACCCTGGTACAGTACTATTCTTCAGTGGACAAACCTTTCTGCTGGTCTAGGAGCCTCTTCTGTCCATTTTCTGAGTCCTCTGATGCTCTTCGGAGTCTGGAGTCGGCTTGCAGGTTGGAAAAGGACATCAAGACAGAGTGGTAGCATCTATAGGCAAGGCTCTTTTCTGGAAGACCTGCATTTGTTTTTCAGTGGCCTTATCTAACCTCCTTCTCCACTGATTCAGGGTTCCTTGATCTTCCTTCACTTTGTCAAACAAAATATAAACATCTACAATCACACATAGCTCCCAGGTATCAAACTTGGTTAATAATAGATATAATAGTAATGATCACAACTTATTGAAGGCTTACTATGTGCTAGAGAGCCTGTAAATTCACCCATTTTACTTTATTTCTATAAGAAACTGAGGCTTAGAGAAGTTAAGCAGCTTGCCCAAGGTTGTTTAGCTGGTGGAATTTGGATTTAGACTCAGTCTGACTACTTCAAAGTCCTCACTAATAGCCACTTAGATTTACCCTGAAAAAGGAATAAAACTCTAAGTATAAAATTTTAGCCAGAGCTAGGTGTGGTGGCTTATGCCTGCAATCCCAGAAGCTCAGGAAGCTAAGACAGGAGGATTGAGAGTTCAAAGCCAGCCTCAGCAAAAATGAGGCACTAGGTCATTCAGTGAGACCCTGTCTTTAAATAAAATACAAACTAGGGCTAAGGATGTGGGCTCAGTGGTCAAGTGTCCCTGAGTTCAATCCCCGGTACCAACCCCCTAAATTTTTTTTAATCCAGGCATAATGACACATTCCTGTAATCCCAGCAATTTAAGAGCTTGAGGCAGGAGGATTGCAAGTTCAAGGTAGCCTCAGCAACTTAGTGAGACATTGTCTCAAAGTAAAAATACAAAAGGACTGGAGATGTAGTTCAGTAGTAAAGTGCCCCTGGGTTCAGCATCCAGTACCATTAAAAAATAGCAATAATAATAATAATATAAGGTGCTGGGGCTGTAGCTCAGTGGCAGAGCTCTTGCCTAGCACTTATGAGGCACTAGCGTTCAATCCTTAGCACCACATAAAAATAAACAAATAAAGGCATACTGTCCATCTACAACAATGAAAATTAAAAAAATAATAATAATAAAATAGAGGCTTAGAGGGGTTGGTAATGCAGCCCATTGTCACCTAGTGGGAAATTAGTAAGCTATAAGTGAAGTCAGGCAGTCCAACTCTAGAGAAAGCCCAATGCTTAACTGCAGTACTAGTCTGCCTCTCCAGTTACTAAAGAAATGAATGATGAACTAGAGTGGGAGGATGAAGAGACACTTCCTGTATTCCTCAAATTAACCTCCAACCAATGTTGGCCTAGTGGCAAAAGAGGGAGAGAAGATGGGGTAGAATGCTTCCATCCTCTTTCTAATGCAAACAGGGGAAAGGAGGAAAAGGAGAGGGGAGAGGCATATGTGGGCAAAGGCTAGGGGCTGGACGGGTAGAAGCAATTCATTAAATCACAAATGTATAAAGTACTTATAAAAAGGCAAGAACATGGCACTATTTATAACCCCTACATTTGAGTTGGGAAAGTGATCTGAGGGAAAATTACTGAACTATGTTTTTGTTTTGTATTGTTATTGGTACTAGTGATTGAACCCATGGGTGCTTAACCATTGCTACGTCCCCCAGCCCTTTTTATTTTATTTTGAGACAGGGTCTCACTAAGTTGCTGAGGCTAACTTGAACTTGCAATCCTCCTGTCTCAGCCTCCCAAGGCCCTGGGATTACAGGTGTGCACTACTAGGCCCACCTGAACTATTTTTTAGAGTTTCTCAGCAGTGAGAAATAAGTTCAGTGGAAGAAGATCACATATCATTTTGGAGAATTATTAGTCCCCAGGTCCCTCTAGTACTGTGGGTCCAGCCTATTCCAGGCAAACTGGACACAGCATCTGTATGCTTACCACTAAGTGAAATTTTAGAAGTAATCTTGATCAGTCTGCTCTTCTCCCACAGAAAGTTGCTGTGGTGTGTGTGTGTGTGTGTGTGTGTGTGTGTGTGTGTGTGTGTGTTACTAGATACTGAGCCCAGGAGCACTCTACCTCTGAGCTACATCCCCAGTCCTTTTTATTTTTTATTTTAATACAGGAGTTCAACTAAGTTGCCCAGATTGGCCTTTAACTTGCAATCCTCCTGCCTCAACCTCCAGAGTTGCTGTGATTATAGGTGTGTGGCACTGCACATAGTTAATCTGTTTTTACTCAATCTAAGCATTCTGGAAGAAGGTGACAGATCTTTGGGGCTTGGAAGAATACAAAGAATGCAGTTTGATAACAGGGAGATAATATTGTCCCAAATTTAACTTATGCCCTAAATTCCTCCTTTTTATTTATTTTTTTCTTGTCCCAGCCTCATTTCTATTTCCTTAGCCTGTTACAGGTACCTCCTTGATCTTCCCCTACTTTAGTTCATTCTCCAACTTTCTCTAAAATCATAGTCATTTTAATAAAATAACAACTTAGCTGCTTTCTCTACTTACAGACCTCCTCTTGCCTGTGAGCTACAGTCTCTGCTGTTTTGTCAATGTCCCTCCAGCTTCTCGCCCTAGTGTAGCTTCACCCACCCTCCCAAGTTCTGACAAGCTCCCCAACTTCAGGCGCCCTCACCTCTCACCATTCTCTGAACACAGCGTACCCTTTCAGGTCCCTGCCTCTGGGCTGTACATGATCTCTCTGCTCATCTGTTCATTGCCTCACACTCCCCCCGCAGTACTGGGAGTTAAATCCAGGGGCACTCCACTACAAAACTATAATCCCTCAGCCCTTTTGAAAACTTTTTAAGTCAGTGTCTCACTAAATTGCTGATGCTGGCCTCAAACTTGTGATCCTCCAACCTCGGCCTCTCCAGTCGCCAGGATCACAGGTTTGTGCTACTGCACTAAGCTGCCTCATACTCTTTTATCCTCCATCATCTCAGCCCAGACATCAGCTGAAAAAGTCAACCTGTGTCTTCCAGCAATGTCAGCCTATTCTTCTTGCCCAGAGCACTTAGACAGGCTTCCTATTTTTCTGACATGTACATGTTTTACTTGCATCTGTCTTCTACTGCGTGCATTACTCCTGGGGAGCAAGAACTGAGTCCTATCAGCTCTGAATTCCTAGCATGTAGCATGGAGTTAAGTATCCAAATGTGGTTCAAAATGTTAAATGTTAAGGGTGAGTCGAATATGACGGTGCACACCTATAATCTAGCCACTCTGGAGGCTGATGCAGGAGGATTGCAACATCAAGGCCAGCTTCAGGAATTTAGCAAGGCTCTAAGGAAGTTAGTGAGATCCTGTCTCAAAATAAATAAAAAGAACTGGGGATGTAGATCAGTGGTAAATCCCCCCTGGGTTTAATCCCTAGTATAGATTGATAGATAAATAGCTATAGATAGATAGATAGGAAGGGCTGGGAATATAACTGAGAAAGCACTTGTCTAACCTGCAGGAGCTCCTGAGTTCAATCCCCAGTACTGTAAAAATAAAAGGTAAATAAATAAATATTCTTCAAGACAGAGGGTTTCCCCTTCTTAAGTTCAGAATATAGCCTAGAATAAAATGTAAAGATATGAGAACAAAGATGAAGGGGCTAGGTAAGAAGGCAACTTGGAAAGTGTACTGAAGTGCACACACTGAGGCAGGTAGAACAGGTGTGGGAGGGGCTGGGGATATGGCTCAGCTGGGTACAGTGCTTGCCTTGGATGCACAAAGCCCTGGGTTCAATCCCCAGCACCAAAAAAAAAAAAAAAAAAAAAAAAAAGGTGTGGATATTCACCTTGCGAAATGGAGGAATAAGCTTCAGAAAGTACAAGGCCTTGCCTAAGGCCTTATGGTAAGTGCAAGGTTAAAACTGCAATCCCAGTCTCCTGCCTCCCTACAGAGCTCTTTTGTTCTTTCTTTTTTTCTCTCTTGCCTTCTTTGCTGAGGATTGAACCTAGACCTTGTGTATGTTAAATCTTGCACCTACTGCTGAGGTATACACCCAGCTGTAGTTTAAAAAATAATTTTTTTTTTTTTCTATTCAGTGCTGGGAATTGAACCCAGGACCTTATGCATGCTAGGCAAATACTCTACCACTGAGCCACATCCCCAGCCCTTTTTCATTTTTTATCTAGAGACAGGGTCTCACCCAGGTGCTGAGTCAGACTTTGAAATTTGCAATCCCCGCTACCTCAGCCTCCTGAGTTGCTGGGATTACAGGCATGTGCCACAGCACCTGGCAAAACTTTCGTTTATCCATAGAATCAAATGAGAGAATACTATGTGCTGGACACTGTTGTAATTTCCAAATTTGAACCCATTTGTTCCTAATATCCTATGAGATAGGTTACTTGTTTCCCTTTCAAATGAAGTACAGAGGAAAACTGAAGTATAGAGATGTCGAGTAACTTGTTGAAGGTCTTGATAAGAAATAGCACATGCCTCAACTTCCCTAATGTGAAAAAAAATTAAAAAGTTTAAATGTAAATGTAAGTTTGGAATCCAGGCCACTCTGGCCTCAGAGTCCATGCTCTTAACTACTAGGCTATGCTTCTCTTCCATGCCAATGATTTACTTAATATCAGAAGTGATTCTGCTTCCTTTCCCTCTGTGTTAAATAGGGATCATAACATCCTTACAGAGAATGAACATCTTTTCCGTAGACTATTCATCCCTGCCTCTCTTCCCACTTCTCTGCACAACTTCTGTGCCACGCCCTACTCCCTCCTTCTGGATTCTCACTTACTCTTTCTTCTCCCTTACAGAAGTGCATTAGCAGAGGGGGAGCTCCAGGTGTCTCTGTCATATCAGCCTGTGGCACAGAGAATGACAGTGGTGGTCCTCAAAGCCAGACACTTGCCGAAGGATGGATATCACCGGTCTCTCAGGTAGCAGCTATTTACTTCAACCTACTTGTGACCACTGAACCACCCCATAGTCCTTGCCTGTGGCCCAGATATACCCCACATTTCAGAAACCCTTGCTTTTGTCTTTATGTGCAATAGGTTTCCCTAGGTGGGGAGGTGCTTAGGTGAGCAAAGGAGGTATTTACATTTTCCCTAGGCATTCTAAACGGTATACATGCCAGGTGCTGAGTATTTGCTCCAGAAGTCATGACTTCTCCAAAGCACTGCAGGTATTTGTTAATCCCCATGCCCTTGAAAATGCTTCCTGATACTGGAAGAAAATACCCCTTAACTTTCTGATGATTGCATAAACACAATTTGTAGTTTTTTTTTTTTTTTACAATATCTAATGATTATTAGAGTAGATTTAAGGCTCTAGTATTCAGAATTCATGAAATATCTGTGGTAAAAACTACTGATAAAAATCATGTAATTCAGCCAGGTGCAGTGGCACACACCTGTAATCCCAGCAGCTCTGGAAGCTGAGGCAGAATTGTAAGTTTGAAGCCAGCCTCAGCAATTTAGCGAGGCACTAAGCAACTCAGCAAGACCTTGTCTCTACATAAAATATAAAGAAGGACTGGGGGATGTGACTCAGTAGTTGAGCGCCCCTAAATTCAATCCCTGGTACCAAAAAAAAAAAAAGTCACTCAAAGATAAACTTGTTATTAGCCTTATATAATATTGTAACTTCCTTATATCCATCCTTGGATTTGGGGTCAATATCTTAATGACCTTTCCATTGGAAATAACTGGGAGTGGAGGAAAGTGGTGTACAGTATCAGAAGAACAATTTTTTTTTTTTTTTTTTTTTTGTGGTGCTGGGGGATTGAACCCAGGGCCTCGTACATGTGAGGCAAGCACTCTACCAACTGAGCTATATTCCCAGCCCTCAGAAGAACAATTTTATAATTAAGGCATTTGTTGGTATTATTTTATAAACTAAAGCAATACCTTTGCAGCATAATTAAAAACAAAATATTTAACTTTGAAAAAAAAAAAAAAAAAAGGTAGGGGGTTTGACTCCCCAGCACCTCGGGGGGAGAAAAAAAGTTGGGGACTAGGGTTGTGGCTCAGTGGTAGAACACTTGCCTAGCATGTGTAAGGCCCTGAGTTCGATCTTCAGCACCACATAAAAACAAAGGTATTGGGTCCACCTACAAAAAAGAAAGGACTGGGGTTGTAGCTCAGTGATAGTACACTTGCCTTGCCTGCATGAGGCACTAGGTGTTATGAGGCACCATATAAAAATAAATAATAAATGATATTTATATTAATAATATATATAATAAATTATATATATAATAATATATATATATATATAATAAATGATATATATAATAATATATATAATATATATAATAAATGATATTTATATTATTTATTATATTTATACAATATTAATATTATGTGGTTATATTTTATATTATTTATTGTAATGCTTAGTTCTATTTATATATTTACATTATTAATATCATATTTTATTTATTATAATATTTATTTATATTTATAACTTAGTATTATAAATATTATTTATCTTTATTTACTTATTTATTTTTATGTGGTGCTGAGGATGAAACCCAGTGCCTCACATGGGCAAGGCAAGCAAGTATATTACCACTGAACTACAACCCCAGTTCCTAAAAATATTTTTTGGAAAAAAAAAAAAAAAAAGTGCTGCCTTCTGGCTAGCTGGGTGTGGTGGCATATGCCTGTAATCCCAGTGACTTTGGAGGATGAGGTAAGAGAATTGTAAATTGAAAGCCAGCCTCCACATTTAGCAAAATTAAAAAATAAAAATAAGGGGGACGAGGCAGGAAGATTGCAAATGAATGCCAACCTCCATAAGTTGGTGAGGCCCACAGCAGCTTAAGAAGATCCTTCTCAAAACAAATAAAAAGATTGGGGATGTAGCTCAGTGAAAGAGCTCCTCTGGGTAAAATCCCTAGTGTGACCAGAAAGAGAAAATACTTGTAGTACCATGAGGTTGCCTCAGTTCTGATGGAGGAAGTTATTCTGTTCTACTTCTCCTTGGTTTTCTTGGCCCTTTGTTCAAGCAGACAGATTCACGTATAGTGTGTGTACATTTATGGTGCAATCCTGAAGACTTCACTGGGGTAGTCATCAAAGCTATGAATAGCTGAGTCCCCTTCTCAACATGAAACCACCATTATATAAGAGAGGACTGTGTCATAGGCCTGTCTCTCTTTTTCTTTTCTCTTTGGGGGCCCTAGATCCTTATGTCAAGGTGAACGTCTACTACGGCAGAAAGCGCATTGCCAAGAAGAAAACCCACGTAAAGAAGTGCACTTTGAACCCAGTCTTCAATGAGTCTTTCATCTATGACATCCCAACTGACCTCCTGCCTGATATCAGCATTGAGTTCCTTGTCATCGACTTCGATCGTACCACCAAGAACGAGGTGGTGGGGAGGCTGATCCTGGGGGCACACAGTGTCACAAGCAGTGGTGCTGAGCACTGGAGAGAGGTCTGCGAGAGTCCCCGCAAGCCTGTAGCCAAGTGGCACAGTCTGAGCGAGTACTAATCCTGTTCTTCTCACCTCTAACCCTGGGGCCAGGCTGGGGAGAGACGTGGCAGAGAGAGATGTCAGAGAAGCGGACTCAGAACCTCATTTTAGTTGTAGAAGAAAATTTCTTACAAAACAAACCCCACAAAGAACATCCCACATGACCACAGCCGCAGATCTGTTCTTAGCAAAGACAATTTTTTTTTTTCTCCTTTGCAAGGCACTAGAAATTCTTTTGTTTTTTAAATGGGGGGGCAAAGAGAGGGAAAGACCCTTACAAGTCTATATATAACACTGTAACCTTATACTTGCATGTCTAATACAAACTGAAGAAATTAGCCTAATTGCCAATATCAAGTTGCAGATTTTAATCCATGAAAATTGTGTTTTGTGCCGAATCGTATTTGCTGATTACCTGAAATTGGCCTCTTTTTATTATTGGGCTTCTCTGGAGAGTTAACCCCCCTCCCCACCTTGGCAGAAAAAATATTTTTGCTCTTGTAAAGCCTCATGTTTTCATCATCTCCATCTTTTCTCCCTATTACCTCTTATGTCTCTGCTCTTTGGCTGAGATCAAGGTCCAGAGGTCTATAGTAATCCAAAAAACAAAGGTGAGTAGATAAGGCAGGGTTTGCAGGAGAAAGAGTAATTGAAAAGTGGGGGTATTTTTTCTGTTAATCTTCCTGCTATGAAGGGGTAGTTGGTAGTCTATGACTAACTGGCAGCCCCAGGAAAGCACATAAAACTCGTCAGGATTTATCAGGAAGAATTTGGGTTGACAAAACTAGACAATTTCTTTAACAGGAGATTTGGAGCCTTCAAATTCAGCTATAGGAGAGTATCATCCAGCAGATTCCAAATGTTATTTGCAGGTATGAGGACAAGGAATGGAGAAATGAGATGACTGCCATCCCCTTGGCAGTTATATCTGGTAGTGACAGCCATTCCTTGGTTGATGGGTTGGAAGTCCTCAGAGGTTTGAAGAATTACATTGGCCTTTATTTTTCCAGAAAGGCTGACCATGGAGAAGAGTTAGAATCTTCTGAGGTGACTCAAGATGTTGCAATGAAGTAAGTTTTGCTTCACAAAAGGCCCTCAGAAATGATTCTTTCTCCTTGAAATTTTCAATAATAGCTCAAAAAATAACAGTGTGGCTGAGTAATAATAGTAACCGGGGGCAGGCACGGTGGTGCCTATCAACTCGGGAGGCAGAGGCAGGAGGATTGCAAGTTAGAGAACAACCCAGGCAATTTAGCAAATTCCTGTCTCAAAATAAAAAATAAAAAGGGGTAGGGATGTAGCTTAGTGGTAGAGTCCCTGGGTTCCATTCCCAGTACGTACGTACGTACGTACATACATACATACATACATAAAAATAACTTGAATGTTTAAGAACATCCTTTCCCTCAAACAAAGAAGGAACTTCTGAGTCTCATGACATGGCAAAGGAATAAGGGAACCACTGGGCAGTACAGGTTGAGAGATTCAGTGTTGTGCTGAAATTTGAATTCAGGACTCCTTACTCCTTGTGCAGCCATGTTTCCACTGTTGAGACTTTTCATATGGCAGAGGCTTCATTACCCACAGGTGAGCTTAACAAGCAGTACATATTTTTTCCACAATCTGAAGAGGAATGCAATCAAATAAACAACACTTGACCCAGGGCCTGAAAGAGTAACCAAAATTGGATTGTCCACTTCAATCCACAAGATCATTCCTTTCTAACTTGCTTCTAAGGAGGGAATAGAAAAGTTGAGTCTCCATGGACAGGGTGGTATGGTAACATTGCCTTTGTTATTCCCTTAGGTCTAGTGGATTTAAATCCAATCTGTACCCCACACACACCCAATTCTTTTGTTTGGTTTTCTGTTAGCCCATATTCTTGACAATGCAGAGCAGTTCTGTGCAGGCACAAAGCCCACTCTCTGTTCTTGTCCCTGTCATTCCCCCTCCAGTCCCCATAATTCAACTCACTATCTCATCCATCATCATTTGGAGTCACATAGCACTAGTCTTTGTCTTTTAACCCATGGAATGTAAATACTGTATCATACGTAGAAGAAAATAATTTTTGTTTTCTAAAAATGCATTTCAAGATACTTTAATGTAAATTTGGCAGGAGCACTCTGAAGCCCCATTAGGAAAAAATTTTAAATGGTTCCTCTTCATCGCCTTAATGTTAAAGATCAGAAATCACTGAGCAACCCGCTTTGGTTTCCTTCCCAGAAACAATGCAAAGCAACAGGTGGAAGTAGTCTGGTCTTTGCCCTGCTGTGTGTGCCTCTGTAGCTCCTCCTGACTTAGTCTGGGAAAACAGCCTCACCCCACTCCTCTCTTCCCCATCTCCTTGTAGCTTTATTCCTTTCATTCTTTGGGTCTACGGAGCAGTGGATGGTGAGGTGATAGGGGAGGAACCAGTAGTCCTGTAGGCTAGGAACTGCCTCAGTGTCTTTGCCAGAAAAAGGTGAAGAGGTGGACAGTATAGGATTCCTCCCTCCTACCTCAGGCCTGATCCATCATGCCCTGGATTTTGCTGTCCCAAAGTTTCTTAGCTAACTTTGGTTTTCAAATTTGTTCTTTCCAGAGCTAACTGGGAAGGGTGGAGGCAGAATGCCTCTTCTGGAGAGTCAGTTGAAAGACAAGAGAGTCACATCCTACCTTTTGCACAAAGCACTCGTGGTCAGGAATAGGTTAGGGAATGGTCACTTCTGATTTTCCAAGAGCCAGTCCTTCTGTGTATATCTTGATTCCTTTGAGAAGACAAGAGTTTTCTGTAATAACAGAAGTCCCTTCATGAGTTATTCCTTCTTTCAGTTCTCAGTGGAGCACGGCCAAGATGTACATGTTTATGGATAGTGCTCTAGGTATGAAAACAGAACTGGTTTGTGGGACAGAGGTGGCTTGCTCAGGAGAGGGAAAATGCAAGTCCCTTTTGGAAGGCTTTTACCATGGCCACGACAGTGACATTGCCCTCACCATGATCCTTCTCCAAAGTGGTCGTCTTTCTTTACCTTGTGTCTTCTCTTGTAAAAATGAAACAAAAATGAAATAAATGTGTCAAATTAAAAAAAAAAAAAAACAAATGAAAAAGCTAACATGAATTGTGTGAAACTGCATAATGCTGTAACGCTAACCTACAATATGTAATGCTATCTTGTATGTTGAATTTGTTAATGCACCACACCAGTGCAAAATAAAGACTGATTCACATTAAATAGGCACAGTAATGTCAGTATGATTCTCTTGGAAACCGGTTAACTATGAATTAAGTTAACACTGAGACTCCCAAAGTATGTTCTAGGCATGTTTTCCCAAGACCACCTGGTTCAGAATCATCTGGGGCATTTGTTTTAAAGTGCAGATTGGAGCCAGGTGTGGTGGCGTATGCTTATAATTCCAATGACTCAGGAAGCTGAGTCAGGAGAATTGAAAGTCTGAAGCCAGCCTGGACAATTTAGCAAGACCCTATCTCAAAATAAAAAATAAAAGGGTTGAGATGTAGTTCAGTGGTAGAGTGCCCCTGGGTTCAATCCCCAGTATGGCACTTAAAAAAAAATAAATAGATCTAAAAACTCTACTTAGCCTTCTGGCTACTTGGCTCAATAGGTCCAGAACTAGATTTGCTATAGAAAATTTGGGATAAGTTTTGGAAATTCATTAAATTGCCCTTTTGTTCAAAGCCTAGGAACTGGTAATTCACATCAAATTGTTATATGAAACCTCAATCTAATAGAAAAGTTCTGACAAGGCCATGAAAAGGGACTATTTTTCTTCCTTCCCCTCTGTCTCACTCCATTTCTATTTCTACACACACACACACACACACACACACACACACACACACACACCTTAGAGACAAGGTGGTCTTGCTAAATTTCCCAGGCTGACCTTAAAATCTCCTGCCTCAGTCTCCAGAATAACTGAGATTACAGGCATGAGCCACTGGTGGGTGCTTTTCTGTCTCTTGTGCTTTCTGTTCTGGGGCTTGAACCCAACTACCTCCACAGCTCATATTTCCTTTTTTGTTTTTGTTTTTGTTTTTTTTTTTGTTTTTTTTTTTTTTTTGGTACTAGGGATTCAATCCCTTGGGTTCACCCAAGGATGCTTTTTATTTTTGGAGACAAGGACTCACCAAGTTGCTTAGGACTTGTTTAATTACCCTGAACTTGGAGATCCTCTGGTTTCAGTCTCTCAATTTGTTGGGATTACAGGTGTGTGCCACCATGCCCAGTCCTAGCTCATATTTCTTAATTAACACTTGAAATTATACATATTTATGATATACGGCACAGTGTTTCATAATATGTGCACATTGTGGAATGGCTAAATCAAGCCAAATAACATCATCTTGCATTATTTATGCATTAGTTATTATTTATTGGTAATGAGAACACTTAAGTTCTCAGCAATTTTAAGTGTACAGTACATCATTATTAAATATAATCATATTATACATTAGCTCTCTTGAACTTAATCTTCCTGAGATATTATATACTTTAGTCAACATCTTCCCAATACACACTCTTATTATTTTCTTTTTAATAACAATAGCCAAAATAGCTAGGATTGAACCCAGGGGTGCTCTATCACTGAGCTACATCCTCAGCACTTATTATTTTTTATTCAAGATGGGGTCTCACTAAGTTTCCCAGACTGGCCTGGAACTTGTAATACTCCTGCCTCAGTTTCCTAAGTCTCTGGGATATTACAGGCATGTGTCACTGCCCCTAGCTATGGATTGACTATTTACCAACTTGGGTATTATTTTAAACACTTAATATACATAAAACTCATTTATTTCTTACAACCCTGTTGGAAATATACTGGTATTATTCCCATTTAACAGATGAGAATAATGAATTCCAAGAGATTAAACAACTTGCCCCAAGTTCACATAGCCCATAAGCAATGGAGTCTGGCAGTCACACTCCAATTTCTGTATATTTCTACCATTACTACAGGTGGAGATTTCAAAGACTCAAACAAAGCCTAATGGGAACTAATGCAAATTAGATGGTGCTCATCTTGATGCCAATGTCCTCGAGAATGTTTGAGGGTCAACTGCAATAGCAGGAAGCTGAACATTTTTAAGATTAATATTCACTTATATCAAATTGACCTTTTGTTGGGCATTTTGGCAAGTTAACATTGAATTAGTGTTTACAGCAGTTGAAATTGCTGCTTATCCCTTATTTCTCTTCCTTTCCCACCGTTAGATCTGAATCTCACACATTAGATTTTGCACTTTATAATTAGAGGTGCTCATACAACAGAACTCCAAGAACTATGTGCTTATTTGTATTCACTTGAATTTCCAGTGTCATCACAATGCCTGGCATGCAGCAGGGGCTTAATAAAGGCAGGAAGGAAGGGAACAGTATATTGTCTGGGAAGCAGACTTAAAGCAAACATGAAAAGATTTTGCCTCCTTTCTATTTAGGAGTTGGGGTTTCAAAAGGAGGTTGATCTAAATCTAGGGCTGGGGCTGTGGTTCGGTAGTAGAGCAATTGCCTAGCATAAGCATTACCCCTTCCTCCCAAAAAGAACTTTTGGTCTAGAGTTGAATTTTTTTTTTTTTTTTTTTTTTTTTTTTATGCAGTATTAGGGATTGAATCTAGGGGCACTCTACCACTGAGTCACATCTCCAGCCCTTATCATTTTTTTATTTTGAGACAGGTTCTCACTAAGTTGCCTAGGCTGGTCTTGAACTTGTGATCCTTCTTTCTGTCTCCCTGAATAGCTGGGATTCCAGTTGTGCACCATTGTACCTGGTTTAGAGTTGAGTTTTGAGGTTTTTTGTTTGTTTGGTTGGTTGTTTTTTAGCATTAAGGATTAAATCCAGGAATGCTTTACCACTGATCTATGTCCTGAGTCCTTTTATTTATAGTTTATTTTTGAGACAATGTCTCACTATGTTGCTGGGATTACAGGCATGTGCCACTGTCTGCACTGTTTGTATTTCTTCTTTTGAAAAGTGTCTACTTAGTTCTTTTGCCAATTTATTGATTGGGTGGTTATTATTATTATTATTATTTTGGCATTAAGTTTTTTGAGTTCTTTGTACATTCTGGATATTAAGGCCCTGAGGAGCAGGTGGCAAAGATTTTCTCCCATTCCATAGACTTCATATTCTCTTGAGGAATCTAAAGATATAAGTGAAAGCTGGGTGTGATGGCCCACGCATATAATACCAGATGCTCGGGAGGCTTAAGCAAGAGGAGGGCAAGTTCAAGGTCAACCTCAAAAACCTAGCAAGATGGGCGCGATGGCA
This sequence comes from Sciurus vulgaris, assembly GCF_902686455.1. Classification (NCBI taxonomy): domain Eukaryota; kingdom Metazoa; phylum Chordata; class Mammalia; order Rodentia; family Sciuridae; genus Sciurus; species Sciurus vulgaris. Next base: position 116,853,073 of record NC_136461.1, read on the forward strand.
CATGCCTGTAATCACAGCAGCTTGGGAGGTAGGAGGATCAAGTGTTCAAAGCCAACCTCAGCAACGGCAAGGTGCTAAGCAACAGGGTGAGACCCTGTCTCTAAATAAAATTCAAAATAGGACTGAGGATGTGGCTCAGTGGTTGTATGCCCCTGAGTTCAATCCCCAGTACCAACAACAACAACAACAACAACAACAACAAAAACACCCAAAAACCTAACAAGATCCTCAGCAACTTAGACCCTGTGTCTCAAAATAAAAAACAAAAAATGACTAGCAATATAGCTAGTAGTAAAGCACCCCTGAGCTAACAGTTACAAAAAAAGAAAAAAAAAAAAAAAAAAAAAAAAGCAGGTAGAATGTTTTGGATGAGTCTGTAGAAGTACTTCTGGCTGACCAGCAGGATGCACACACCTTCTGGTCAGTAGAGGTTTTACTGAATTATGCTACTCTTTTTTTTTTGGCAGTGCTGGGGATTGAATCCAGGGTTTTTGTGCTTGCGAGGTGAGCACTCTACCAACTGAGCTATATCCCCAGCCCCAGTTTATACTCTTTTTGAGCACATATTTGAATTCACCTCCATATTAACCTTAAGTTTCTCTGCCCTACACCTATGCACTCCTCTTCAAGAAAAGGGGGAAAAACATTTGGGATGTTTCAGGAGCTACAGATGATTTTCTGACTCAGGGCAAATTGTAATAAACTCTATAGCAATAACCAGCTCTGAGAAGTGCAGGAAATGAGACATGTCCCCACTCCAGCAGCTTTTGTTCAGAAAACTGGGTGACTTCATGACATGATCATGTGTGCTGAGGAATGTATGCACTGAAACAGAAGCAGCTCATCAAGGTCTTTTTTTTTTAAATGATTACTAGACAAAAGCTAAAACATTTCAGTAATTTTGTCCCATAACTAACTCCTATTTAAAAGTTGATTAGAAATTTCAGAATGCCCCCCAAATTAAGACCTAATGGGGACTGGGGTTATAACTCAGTTGTAGAGCACTTGCTTCACATGCATGAGGCACTGGGTTTGATCCTTAGCATCACATAAATAAATAAAGGTATTGTGTCCATCTACAAATAAAAAAAAATTTTAAAGAAACTAATGTTTCTTTGTCCTATCCAGTGATTTCCTTCATAACAAGATATGAGTTTGTTCATTTTTTTGCTTGTCCCGCTCAGTCAATTCCTTTGTTTCACTGGGTGTGGTGATACATGCTTATAATCCCAGTGATTCAGGAGACTGAAGCAGGAGGCTCACAAATTCAAGACCAGCCTTGGTAATTTAACAAGACCCTGTATCAAAATAAAATATAAAAAGGGGTGGAGATTACCCAGCACAGTGGCACATGCCTTTAATCCCAGAAGCTCAGGAGGCTGAGGTAGGAGGATTGAGAATTCAAAGTCAAAGTCAGCCTCAACAATGGAGGGAGGACCTAAGTAATTTAGTGAGACCCTGTCTCAAAATATAACATACAAAGTGCTAGGGAAGTGGCTCAGTGGTTAAGTGCCCTGGGTTAAATCCCCTGGTACCAAAAACAAAAACAAAAACAACCCACCCCCCTGGAAAATAAATAAAAAACATCATCAACAACAACAACAACAATAACAACCAACAAAAAACGGGCTGGAAATATAGCTCAGTGGAAGAGTATTCCTGGGTTCAATCCCCAACATCCCCCTCCCCTGCAAAATCCCTTATTTCCTCACTAGAGTTCAATTATAGCGTCCTTCTTGTTGCTTACTCCCAACTATTCCCTATCTGTACACTATACTGGTTAAATTACTAAAATTTTCCACATCAATTAGCTACAACCTTAACAATGCTTTACACAATCCTCTAAGGAGCTCCACAGACATTTCAACGTCATCCAGCCCAGTGACTCTTAATCTTGTTATGGCTGCATGGCTGCAATTGGATTTATTCAGAGAGGTTTTTGTTTTAATATAGATTCTTGAATCCTATCAGAGAGGTATCAAATTGAAATTTCCAGAGGCTGGGACAGAAAATACAAAACTCCAGTTAGTTCTGACCCAGAAGAAGCAAGTATTTGGGAACCATGCACATTTCAGACTGGCTTTCAAGGTTTTTCATTCAATTAGCTCAGTCCTAATGATCTTTATTTTAAAATATATTTTTCAGTTATCAATAGATATTTATTTATATGCAGTGCTTAAGATTGAACCCAGTGCCTCACATATGCTAGGCAAGTACTATACCACTGAGCCACAACCCCAGCCTCCTAATTTTTTGCTGTACTTCTGCCCTTTTTTTTCTCCCACTACTGGGGATTGAACTCAGAGGGACTTAACCACTGAACAACATCCCCAGCCCTTTTTATATTTTATTTAGAGTCAAGTCTGACAAATTGCTTAGAATCTCATTCAGTTGCTTAGGCTGGCTTTGAATCCATGATCCTCCTGCCTCAGCCTCCTGAGCCTCTGGGATGTGGGCCACTGGGCCCAGCTTGCCCTTACCTTTTAATGTCTAGCTTCCTTCTCCCCACTCCCACCAACTATGCTTATACTTTTTTTTTTTTTTTAAATGGTAGTACTGGGGATTGAACTCAGGAGCACTCTTCCACTGAACTACATCCCCTGCCCTTTTTATTTTATGGGTCTCAATAAATTGCCCAGGCTGGCATCAAACTTGGATTCTTCTGTTTCGACCTCATGAATAGCTGGGATTATAGGTGTGTACCATGGTACCTAGCTTCTAACTTCTTACTCTAATTAATACTATTCCTAATTGTTTGAAAGCAATTCTTTGTAAGAAGGAAGTCAAAATTAATTTGTGTACTGAGAATATTCAGAGCTATTTTGAGGACAGGTCCAAAAATCTCTTGAATCAGAGAATAAGAATTATTTACAATTACTTCCCTCTATGTTTATGCCACCTAAGTTTTAGTTCTAGCTAAACTGATGAAATGTGACAACAATTTGAAAATAAATTTTCCTTTAAGGTAGTTCCTCCTTTTGCTGACCTACATTGTTTTTCATTTCCTCCTCATGGAATATTTGCTGAGAATATTCTGCAGCGCAGGCTTTCTATTTGTAAATTCTTTTAACTTTTGCTTATCAAGGAAGGATTTTATTTCATCTTCAAATCTGAAGGTTAGTTTTGCTGGGTATAGGATTCTTGGTTGGCAACCATGTTCTTTCAGAGTTTGAAATATGTTGTTCCTGGCCCTTCTAGCTTTTAGGGTCTGAGCTTAGAAATACGCTGATATCCGTATTGATTTTCCCCTATATGTAATCTGATGCTTTTCTCTCATAGTCTTCAAAATCCTATCTTTATTTTGTATGTTAGGCATTTTCATTATGATGTGCCTTGGTGTGATCTGTTGTGATTTTGTGCACTTGGTGTTCTGTAAGCCTCTTGTATTTGATTTTCCGTTTCATTCTTCAGGTTTGGGAAATTTTCTGATATTATTTCATTGAATAGGTTGTTTATTCTTTTGGTTTGTATCTCTGTGCCTTCCTCATCCTGATAATTCTTAAATTTGGTCTTTTCATGATGTCCCATAGTTCTTGGAGGTTTTGTTCATGATTTCTTACCATCTTCTCTGTTTGGGCAACTTTATTTTCAATATTAAATATTTTGTCTTTGTTGTCTGAGGTTCTGTCTTCCAAGTGATCTAGTCTGTTGGTGATGTTTTCCATTGAGTTTTTTATTTGGTTATTGTTTCCTTCATTTCAAGGGTTTCTGGTTTTTTGGTTCTTTTTTAGAATCTCTATCTCTTTGTTGAAATGATCTTTTGCTTTCTACAGTTACTCTTTCAACTGCTTATTGGAGTGATCATTCATTGCCTGCATTTGGCTTCACGAATCATTTTAATTATGTATATTCTGAACTCCTTTTCTGACATTTCTTCTACCATGCTGTCACTGGATTCTATTAATATGGAATCTGGGTTTGTTTGGATCATTTTCTTCCCTTGTTTTTTCATGTTGTTCACATATCTTCCCTCTAGCAGTGCAGATCTGGGGTATTGCAGTTTCCCCTCTATAGGTTTATAGTGACCCTATAGGTTTCCAAAACCTCCTCTTTAAGGGGGAGATCAATATTAGCAGCATCCAGTAAAAACAATATGCAGCCCTAAATCAAATAGCCCTTATGAAGACATTAACAATATTGTCATAATAAACAGAATGAGTTCAATTATTATCTATAGTATAACAAATATTTTCAATAATGTCTGCAGTTTCTAATGGAGGACGAAGAGGATGGGGAGGGGTATAGGATGTAACTGTTAATGGGATAAGAAAAGAGTATATAGAAGTTCTCGATAGTAGAGTGAAAGTGTAATCAAAAGAAGTTGGTTGTTCACTTGAGAAAAGGGAGAAAGAGACTCTGAGGAAACAGGTAAACAAGGAAAATAGAGCAAGAAAAGTAAAGAAATAAAAACTTAAAAATTTTCAAAAAGGAGACAAAAAAAGAAAACAAATCTACACTAATATAGTATTCAAACCTCCGAGTCTTCAGTAGCCTGGTGCATGAGAGGTACCTGACAATGAGCTTCCAGTCTCCAGCAGGTGTCTCAGGATGGGATTTGCCCCACCTAAGGATGGGAGCTACTGCTTCCAGGATAATCCAAGATGGACACTCCGGCTTCCAAATGTGTTGGCAAATGGGGAGCTGCAGCTTGGGATGTGCGCATTATCATGCGCATTATCAGCTGGGGATCCTGAAGTTAGGTGCGGATGGTTAGATAGGGGTTCTGGAGGCAAGGTGTGGTTGGTCTGGTTGAGGGGTCCTGGAGGTGGGCTCGGTCAGTCAGTCTGGGGGTCCTGGAGGCAGGGAGTGGTTGGTGGGGCTGAGGGGTCATATAGGTCCTGGCTGTTGTCTCAAAATGGCAGCAGCCACGTGTAACTACTAAACCTGCAGGTACTGTGACAGTGGACTTCCAGGCAACAGTAGGAATCTGGAGATCCACTGGTGGTCTGTGGTTGGTCTGTTGGCTACTAGCAGACAATTGGCAGGTGGACCTTGGGTGGTGGGTAATGGGTAGGTGAAAGGCAGGCAAGAGGCAGTCAAGAGGGCAGGCAAATGGCAGATGATAGGTGCCAGTGAGCAATCTGCACTCAAAAAGTAGTCCACATGCTGGCAGACTGCAGGTGGTCTAAGTAGACAAATGGGGTAAGCAGCAGGGGATCGGTAAGCAGCAAAGACTGCCTCACTGAGAAACAGATATCCTCTGCTTGAAACCCGAGTTATGGAGCAATAAGGAAAGCAGCCTCCCTCTAGTCTGCCATCTTGGATCCTTCCTCCTTGAAAATAAATTTTAATTTGAAACGAAGTACTAGGTGCAATAGTGCACACCTGTAATCCCAAAGACTCCAGAAGCTAAGGCAGGAAGGTGGCAAATTTGAGACTAGTCTGGGCAATTTAGTAAGACCCTGCCTAAAACAAAAACAAAAACAAAAACAAAAACTGGGCATAGTGACACACAGCGGTAATCCCAGCGACTCAGGAGGCTGCGGCGGCAAAATTCCAAGTTGTTCCAGGCCAACCTCAGCAACGTAAAAAGACTCTGTCTCAAAATAAAAAATAAAAAGGGGTGATGATGTAGCTCAGAATAGAGTTCCCCCTGGGTACTAGGGGGAAAAAAAAAATGCTGGGGATATAGCTCAGGGTAGAGTACCTTTTGGACTTATTCCCCAATACAAAAGAAAGGCAGACAGACTGAAAGAAAGAAAGGAGGGAGGGAGAGAAGTCAGTTGGTCAGTCAGTCATGTCCTTGCCAACATTAACAAGGACTACTAAAAGTAAGATTTCAGCTGGGCATGGTGCTACATGTCTGTCATCTCAGGTCCTCAGGAAACTGAGGCAGGAGGATTACAAGTTTGAGGTCAGCCTTGGCAATTTGGAGAAACTCCATCTCAAATAAAAAGAATTTGGGATGTAGTTCAGTGCTTGCCTAGCATCCACAAAGCCCTGGGTTCAATCCCTAGCAAAGCCAAAAAGTAAAAAAAATAAAGATTTCAAAATTCTACATGTCTTGCCTTTCTCAAGATTGAGTTTGGACAACTTGCAACACCAACAATTATTCATAAGGTGTTTACTAAACTTTTACAAGAAAAAAATTCAGATTAAATTCAATCTCTCCAATTTCCTTCTTCTTTTAGCTCCTAAGAAGTTGGGGTCCTTTTATCTGCCATGGACCTTACTAATTTTTTCTCTTCTTAATTCCCATAATACTCTCAGTTTGGAGCTTATAACCTTCTATACCATAACCTACTACACCTTAAGATTGGTTTTAGGGCTAGGGTGTAGTCAGTGGTAGTCAGTCAGTCAGTTACCTTGCATGCTTCAAGGTCCTCAGTTCAATTGAGCCCCAGCACTGCAGAAAGGGCAAGGTAGGAGGAAGGGAAGATTGATTATATATGCAATTTTTTTTTTTTTTTTTTTTGTTACTGGGGATTGAACCCAAGGCCTCATGCATGCTAGGCAAGTGCTCTACATGGAACTACATCCCTAGCCCTAGGTAGCAAACTTTATCTAAACTCCACAGTGAAGATGGTATTTTATATTGCTAATCCCACTGTGCTTAGTGCTTAAAGAAGAGGCACTTGGGCTGTACGTTCATTACCTATCTGAGGTTACATTAAAAAATGGAATGCCCTTTCTCCATTACTCATTTCTGTGAAAGACAACATCCAACATCATTACTGACCCACTCAAAAAATGTTAAATAATGACACGAATACATTTCTTCCATGTCCAACGTAGGTCCTCTTGGCCAACACTAGTGCCCATTTATAGTAGAGGAGATAAAGCAAAGACTTTCACATAAGCTCAGTGTGGTGGTGCACGCCTGTAATCCCAGCAACTAGAGAGGCTAAATCACAAAGTTGAAGACCAGCCTCAGCAATTTAGCAAAGCCTTAAGCAATATAGTAAGACCCTGTCTCAAAATAAAGAAAAAAGAGTCAGGTGTGGTACACAACTGTAATCCCAGTGGCTCAGAAAGCTGAGGCCAGAGGGTCACCAAGTTTAAGGCTAGCCTCAGCAATTTAGTGAGGCACTAAGCAACTCAGTGACTCTCAGAAGAGCTGGGGATTTGGCTCACTAAGCACCCCTTGGTTCAATCTCTGGTACCTAAATAAATAAAGGACTGGGGATATAGCTTAGTGATTAAGCACCCCTGAGTTTGATCCCCAGTATTAAAAAAAATACTCTCTTACATCTCTTAGTTTACACATATTTGAAAAAATAATCTTTGATTAGGTAACAAATGTACTATCATTTTCCACTTGTGTTTTCCTGTCTCCTCATGAAGTAATCTCTGAATCAATACCCACTAGCAGTTAACTGTATGTAGTAGGCACTCAAAATTTTTTGAATGATGGAATCAGCCCAAATGCCCATGAACAGATGAATGAATCAAGAAAATATGGTATATATACACAATGGAGTTTTAGTCAGTTATAAAGAAGAATGAAACAATGGCATTTACTGGTAAGTGAATGAAAATGGAGAACATCATGCTAAGTGAAATAAGCCAAACTCAGAAAATCAAGGGTTAAATGTTTTCTCTCCTGTGGAAGCTAGAGCAGAATAAGGGAAAGAAAGGGGATGGGAGATATCATCATAAATAGAATAGTAAGATCAGTGTAGTAGAAAATAGAGAACAAGAGGGAGGGAGGGAAAGGAAAAGGAAGAAATATGGAATGTATTTAACAAAATCAATATATTTATATTTATTTATTTATTTATTTTGGTACCAGGGATTGAACCCAGAGGCACTTAACCACTGAGCTACATCCCTAGTCCATTTTATATTTTACTTAGAGACAAGGCCTTGCTAAGTTGCTAAGGATGACTTTGAACCTGCTGGCTTTGAACCTGTGATCCTCCTGCCTCAGACTTCTGATTGCAGGCATGTGCCACTGTGCTCGCTCACTCTCGCTCTCTCTCTCTCTCTCTATATATATATAATTAATTTTTTTTTTTTTTTTTTTAGAGAGAGAGTGTCTTGCTAAATTGCTCAGAGCTTTGCCAAATTGTGAGGCTGGCTTTGAACTTGCAATCTTTCTGCCTCAGCCTTCCAAGCTGCTGGACTATAGGTTTATAGGCATGCACCACCATGCCTGGCCAAAATCAATTTATATACATAAATAAAAGTACTAAAGGGAATTGCACCTTCATGTATATATAAAAAATACCAATAAAAATTAAAAAAAAAAATGAAAGGAATATCAGAGGAAGGGAAAGATGGGGTAATGGAGACTGAAATCAAATTTCTTGCATGTATGATTTTGCCAAAACGAACCTAAATACTATGGATAGTTAAAATATTAGAAAAATCACTTTTAAAAAGTATTTTCCAGAATATAAAATCTCATATTTTTCTTTTTGGATGCTGGGTACCTTATGCATGCTAAACAACACGCTCTATCACTGAGCTATATATCCCTAGTCCTGGATTTTTTTTTCTTTTTTTTTTCTTTTGTACTGAGGATTTGAACCAAGGGGTGCTTTACCACTGAGTCACATCCCAGACCTTTCAATATTTATTTTGAGACAGGGTCTCACTAAGTTGCATAGGGCCTTGCTAAATTGCTGAGGCTGGTCTTGAACTTGTAATCCTCCTACCTCAGCCTCCCAAATTGCTGGGACTACAGGCATGCTGTATTTTTTTCCTTAAAATGAGCTTTCTGTAAAGATCCCAAATATTTCTACCCACTCACATAAGTAAAAGAAAAGCAAAACAAATTGTTTTGAGTTTTGTATTGTGTCATACAAACTGTCTTCATATACAAGTGCATAAATGAAAAACTTCCCCCCAAACATCACAGTAGACCAAATTTTGCTAATATATCATAAAGTTAAAACATGTCCCTTTCTGAATTCTAAACAGCTAATTTTAGACACAAGCTTCTGACTCTTAATTTACTGATCTGGTATGGACATGAAATGTTCCAGTGCCTTTCAATTTGTCCCTGAATTTTTCTGTCTTCAAAGTTCCAGGTAGTAATTAATCTTAATGCCCTTCAATTGGATAAAGCTGATTATTTAGAGCTCATAAATTACCTACACTATATGACCACTAAGAATAGATATGACTTACACATACAACACCCCTCCAACTATCTAGCACCATGAATGAATAGAATTCTCAGTACTAATTAAGGGACTAGTTTATCCAGGAATCAAATATATGTCAGTAATACTAAGTCTTTAAAAACACTAATCTGTTATATTTCCTTGTATGCAATACAAATTTCCTTCAGTCTACAGATCTTCTGGCAATATTCTCTACTGCCCTGACTGCCTAGAACAATTATATAACTGTCAATTTCTTGCTTGATGCTAATAATTCCCTAGTTGATTAGTAATGAGAAATTAAGGCATTAAACTTAAAAGGTTCTAAACTAGTATAAATGTGGTAAAATATTGTAATTGCACTGTATTTTACTTTCACGCTTCTCCAAAGTGCTATGTTCCTTGTGAGATTTTTGTCCTGCATAGACTCAAATTTTGGGTCTTTCATTTTTAGATGGCTTAAGTACCATAAAGCATGATTTATTTGGTAGCAAAAATGTTTCCAGAAGTTTCAAAAGGGACCAATAGTCAGAGCTAAAAAAAAAAAGTCAGAACTTTTCTTTAAGTCTAGACCACATACAGTTTAGTTTCTAAAGAAAAACATAATAACCCTGTCGTCCTGCCTCTAACAACAGAAAACAGTAGGTTGAGCTTTCAAAGAGGTGCTACATCTTCTGAGAGTGATACAAATGGTGCTTCAGTGACCCTGAATATTCAATACTTGATGCATTACTCTTAGCACTTTTGCATTTACTCTCCACATGTATGTTTGGAAAGCAAAATGATTCTGATCCTAAAAAGAGAACTTACCAGCAATATTTAAAGCAGTTTTTTTGTAGTACTATAGTTTCTCAATTACATATATGGAGAAAAGTGGTTAGGCTAAACTGTCAAGGCTCAGACAACCCTGAGGTGAACTTAGTAAGATCCCCTTAAGGAAATCTTAGGATTACAAACCCAATGTACGAATATTAAAGCTTCATGATGGACTCATTAAACAGAAATACCACAGACTTTCTTTGAGCAGAGTCTAGTGTCTGTTAATGTCAAGGAAGAACACACAATTTTGCTCCAACTCTTGAAAATGCAGTCAGTCTAATAAAGGGCCTAAAAATCATTTTGCTAGGTCTTCCTCTTCCAAAGAGTACAGGGAAGATAAGGGAAAGTACTAGGAAACAATGTGTTAGCATGTGCATTGGTGGAGAAAAAAATAAATTTGTACAAGGCAATGGCTGTCCCAACGAAGGACAAACATGAGTTTAGCAATCCAGTGTTTACCTTTAAAGGTAAAGAAAGGCAAAACCCTGAAAAGAACATAAGAACCTCATAGTAGAAATTTTCATTACATTTTATATGTTCCTGTCTATTCTTACTCATCCCAGTGTCTGGACCAAAAGTGCACCTCTCAGAAAAGCCAGGCTTGTACTGGTCAGATCTCTACCTTTTTCTAGCCAACTTCCTGCAAGCACCTGACCTGATTTACCCAAATCTCATTGCTCCAGAATCTGCAACAGATGTCAGCTCCATAGCTGATGAACTTTAGTATTATCTCTTTAGTACTGATTTCCCTGTATGATTTTTGTTCTGTGACAAGGAAGCACAGTAAGAATAGACGAGACTGAGGTCCATCTCTGGGACAGTCCCAAGAAACTGAAGTTGAAGGATAATGGGGAGTGTACAGCACAAAATTCCTCTTGTGAAATTAGTCAAACAACATGTGGTATACATATTCTCCTGGGGTATAAACAATTTACATTAATTAATTAACATCAGCAAAATAACCCAAAACAATGGTAGATCAAATTCTAATGTGACAATATAAAAGCAGACAGTGTGTCACTGGGTTAATAAATCAGAATCAACTAATAGACAATACTTTAAATACCACATCATTGAAAACTCCTAGTAGGCACCCCTCATCAGTTACTTTTAAAATAACGGTCATAACAGGAGAAAGAGCAAGCACCACGCTTACTACTGCCGATTACTGGACTGCTTCGATCAAGCACTGCAGTTCACAGATAAAATACTTCATATCTTCCCTTCAAGTTATTGAATCTTTCTTCTTCCGGAATGGGGATTTTAGCCTCTTCCACATGCTGCTTTTGGGTTTTGATTTTTTCTCCATTGCCAGCACTGCCTCCTTTTCTTTCTTTCGTATCTCCCGTACAAGTGCATGGAAAACATCATCAATGTAATAGCGGTATGCAGCAGAAGTCTCAAAAAAAGGACAGTTGAATTCCCGAGCCAGAGCCAATCCTTCTTCCTTGGTGACCTTTAAAAGTGAAAACATGAGCAAATTTAGAGTGTTAACAACGAAAAACAACTATAACTGTACAAAAGTATATAGGCAACCTTAAAAGGAGAGTGCCCCAACTCTTGGGGTGTGCATGCAGAGTACAGGCGCTTTTGTGATTTTGTGGGGGCTGGATTACATGGCTTTTCTGCCTTCAAATTATATGATTTCTCATCTTTTTTTCCATTTCTAATCTTTTTTCAAGATAACTTTTTGGAACAGATTACTAAATAGATATGGATATCAATATGCAAGATCAATTTTCTCCATACTTTCCATTTTAAGAAAGAAAAGGCTGGGTGCGGTGGTACATGCCTGTATCTCTGCAGTTTGGGAGGCTGAGGCAGGAGGATTGTGAGTTCAAAGTCAGTCTCAGCACTGGTTAGGCATTAAGCAATTCAGTGAGACTCTGTCTCTAAATAAATACAAAATAGGGCTGGGGATGTGGCTCAGCTCAGTGGTTGAGTGCCTCTGAATTCAATCCCCAGTACCCACTCCTAAAAGGAAAGCACAAGGAAAAGAGATATATACTTAAACTACAATACTGAAGATTACTAGGAACCTCAAATCAATATATCCAATTCTGCATAGGCTATAACTTCTCCTACTTTTGGACAGTTAGACGGTTTCTGATTTTCTGCTACCATGAGTAGCTTGGCAATGAACATTTTATATATAACCTCCTGAAAAGATTTTCCCAAGGTTTAACAGAGAAATAGTACAAATTTAGCCACATGTGGTAGTACACACCTGTAGTCTCAGACACGATGGAGGCTGAGGCATGATTGCAAATTTGAGGTCAGCCTTAGCAACTTGGCAAGACCATGTCTCAAAATAAATAGGGGCTGAGGTTGTGGCTCAGTGGTAATGCACTCACCTAGTAGGTGTGAGGCACTGGGTTTGAGCCTCAGCACCAAATAAAAATAAATAAATAAAGGGCATTGTGTCTATCTGCAACTAAAAAAATAGTAAAAATAAGTAAGAAGGGCTGAGGATATAGCTCAGTGGTAGAGCCATCCCTGGGTTCAATAAATAACAATAAATAAATAAATAAATAAAAGGAAAGAACAGAAATATTATAATTTTAAAAACTGTCAAACTACTTCCAAAAGATTTGTACCATTTATTGCTTTTACTAGTAGTCATGAATGTGTTTTACTATACTCTCACCTTTATCCCAAACAGCAAAATTTTAAATATCATTACTAACTTGAAAGTTGTTATTCTTTTTTTTTTTTTGCGGTACTAGGTATTGAACCCAGGGCCTTGTGCTTGCAAGGCAAGCACTCTATCAGCTGAGCCATACTTATTCTTTTTGTTTGTTTTGGTACCGGGAATTGAACCCAGAGTCGCTTAGCCACGGAACCACATCCCCAGCCTTTTTTTATATTTTATTTAGAGACTGGGTCTCCCTGAGTTGCTTAGGGCCTTGCTAAGTTGCTGAAGCTGGCTTTGAACTCACAATCTTCCTCCCTCAGCCTCCAAGGCTTCTGGGATTACTGAGGGGTGGGCCACTATGCCTTGTGGTTATCACTTATTCAGTGATCCTCTACAATTTCTCTTTGTCTCCTTCTCTTTGGCTCATAATTCTCCATCAGGAAGTATAAGGTGAAGTCTAATCTAAGTCTCTCTTGTTGCAACATAAACACAGTTCTTTTTTTGTTTCTTTTTTTTCCGGTACTAGGGATTGAACCCAGGGGTGCTCTACACTGAGCTACATCCCCAGCTCTTTTTAAAAATCTTTATTATTTTATTATTCTAAGTTGCTGAGGCAGGACTTGAACTTGAGAGCCTCTTGCCTTAGCCTCTCAAATAGATGGGATTATAAGTGCATGCCACTATGCCCCGTTTACAAAGATTTTTTTTGGGGGGGTGGTATTGGGGATTGAACCCAGAAATGTTTTATCAGTAAGTTACATCTCCAGTTCTTTTTATTTTTTAATTAATTAAGGTACCAGCAATTGAACCCAGGGCACTTAACCACTGAGCAACACCCCTAGCCCTTTATATATTTTTATTTTGAGACAGGGTCTTGCTAGGTTTCACTAAGTAGCTGAGGCTGGCTTTGAACTTGTGATCCTCCTGCCTCAGTTCTAGAGTTGCTGGATTACAGGTGTGCCACCGCACCCACCCAGTTTAAAGTGATTTATTTCTGGAATTTTAGTCAATGAACATTCCATGACCCTTCACTTAATGGTTATTCTATTTGTCATCTGATCATATCCCTGTGGCTTTCCTGTAAATTGACTCCTAAAATCCAGATTTTATCCATAACATTAGCAAATAAAAAGACACAGGGAAATTTTCAAGTTAGGGAGAAGCTTAGTTTGATTTTCTGTTTTAAGGCAAAGAAATCTGTAAGCTAATTAACAAAAATGACTTGTTCTATAAGGTGTTAGAAAACTATTTCTTCTCTTTCCTCACCTGTCTTAGCTGTTTTAGGTCAGACTTGTTTCCCACAAGAACCACAGGTGTGTCATCAGTACGTCGAACTCGATAGATGAGTTGTTTGAACTCCCGAACTTCATGGAAACTTCGGCGATCGGTGATAGAATAACAAATGATAAACCCTTCTCCTGCCCTCATATACTGATCCCGCATGGCTGTAAACTCTGCCTAAAGAAACACATGGATCAATAATGTATTGATGTAACCTCGAACTATACACACTAGCTATTTATTTCAGGTTAAAGAAGAGATAAGTTGATTACCTGCTATCCTGAGTCAGAGTGCATGAAAAATTAAGAGAGATAAACAAGTGATCTCTGCATAAGCCTTCCCCTCCCATTTACTAGAGTAAAACAGCCTTAACTCATAGCTTCCTGGGATTTAATACCTGTCCAGCTGTATCCAAAATGTCCAGATTGGCAGGTTCATCATCAATCCGGATCCGGATTTTATAAGCATCTTCTACAGGAGGGAATAAAGTTGTACTATAAATCCATACACACAGAATGAAGTAACTATTTGAAAACTCACCTTACGAAAATATTGAAGTTGACTCCACCCAACTTTTTTTTTTTTTTTTTGTACTAGGGACTACACTCAGGGGAGCTGTACACATCCCCAGTCCTTTTTATTTGGAGACAGGGTCTTGCTAACTTGCTGAGGCTGGCCTTGAACTTAAGATCCTCTTGCTTCAGCCTCCTGAGTCACTGGGATTACAGACATTGCCACTATACCCAGCTCTTTGTTTTAATAGTACTGAAAAAGGAAAAACCATAATTTACTACTTCCTAAATAATCCATATTTTCACAATAGAAAATTTATTTTCTTTAAAATAGAAAATTTATTTTATGATGATGATGAGAATGATGATTATTTTAGTGAGATGTGATTTTTTTCTGTTGCTTAGGCTGGCAGTCTCCTGGGATCAAATAATCCTCCTGCCTCAGTCTCTTGAGTAGCTCACACTACTTATGCAGGCCAGTGTACCTGGTTTCTTTTAGGCATGTTACTATAGTAACCTTGGACATCATAGAAAAGAGTAAAAAACCCACTCAATATTTTCATACCTCAAAACAAATGCCTTTACATCTCAATATATTTCAATGTTTTTTCTTGAATCCCTATTTCTGACTCTTCCTCAAAGATGAAGAGCCTATTAAATCAATGTTTCTCAAACCATAGGTCATGGTCCATTAGGATTAGTGAGTTGTGAAATAAAACTAATGGGTTAGGGCCAGCATTAAAATAGGTAAGAAAAAACTTTCTTGGGTGTGGTAGCACATGCCTGTAATCCCAGTGACTCTGGAGGCTACCATAGGAGGTACAAGTTTGAGACGTTGTCTCAAAATAAAAAATAAAAAGGACTGGGGATGTGGCTCAGTGGTTAAGTGCCCATGGGTTCAATCCCCAGTACCTAAAACAAAATAAAATAAACAAAAGCCTAAATAAAAGAAAAAAATCTTAGATTGTACCATAATTTAGAAAGGTAAGCAAAATTTCATGACATTTTAACTTGTTTACAAACGTGCATATTTATAATAGGTATCCAACAGTACATATACTCTCATACTTATATTAGTATTAGTTACAATATAAAGTTTTACTTATAGTTTGTAGCCAAAATTTAAAACAAAATGCAAACTGGGTAAGAACAGACACCTGTTTCTTTTTGTTTGCCACTGTATTTCAGGGTCTACCCCAGAACTTGGCATTTAACAGCAACTCAAGAAATCAAGTAGCTGCTGTTGAATCAGATAATGCTGTCATTAGATAATGGGAAAAAATATTGACTGATTTAAAAAAAGTACTTCATATGGCTAAGGATGAAGCTTTAAGGCAGAGCATTTGCTTTTAGCATTTGCGAGGCTGATTGCAATCCCCAACACTGGCAAAAAAAAAATCTAGTATAACACATGAAAAACATGAACTCTTTCTATTTTTCCCAAATCTACAGAGGTACCTACTGTATAAAATGACCATATCCAAACCAAGGGTACCACAGAATATTCTGGCTTTATGGAAAACAGAGCAGCAGGGGCCTGATCCAATGGAAATCCTTCCAAGAGACCCAGCATCATGGCACGGTGCCACATATGGAAAATAACAGTGGCATAGATGACTTTTTGTGTCTTCCTCCACCTCTGCTCTTTTTATACTAAGTTATAATCCCTTAGAATCAAACCTGCTTCCTTATGGTTTAGCAATAATATTAGGGTTCTTAATCTTTGCAGAGAACAATTAAAAATAAAAAGGCAAAACAAACAAAATGACTTTTTTACTCTATTAGCATTCTGACAATAAGAGAGTTAAAGACTACAAATGGCAGGAAAGAATATACCACTATTTAATGAACTTCAGGTATAAGGAAGTAAATGAAGGGCTTCAAGTAGAAAAAGTCCAGGCCCTACATGCCTGGGTTGTAAGAGTTCAGAAGGCTGGCTCTACTTGTTTTTCTGCTTCCTTTTGTGGAAGTTAAACCAGCTGACTCATACTTACAGTCAGTCTCAAGTCAGACCCTTAGAGAAGTGACAACAAGAAAAGGTTACATTAAGTGGTCATTAAGCTTTTTCTTTGGTCTAACCATACAGCATACCAACCGTAAAAAATATGACAAAGAAAGTTGTCCCATTAACACTCAGTTTAATACAGAGTCTAAAGAAGGCCTATGTATATGTCTAGAAAAAAAAGAAATATTCAGTTGTTTACCAACTGCTATTATATCCTTGTAAATAAATCTGATGATGATGAAAAAGTCTCAAAATATAAATAGAATTTTAAAAATATTTCATGTTTTTTTCTCACATTAATATGCTCTTTCTGGTATTAGACCAAAAGTAAACATGATTGAGGGTCTGCTGTTTCTGCACAGAAAAAAATGAGTATTTATTATTAATTGTTTTTTAAATTGACATTTACCAAGATATTTAAGATTTTTGCTGTTGCTTTCTTTTTTTTTTTTTTTTTTTGTACTGAGGATTGAACCCAGGGGCACTATCCACTGAGTCACATACCAAGACCATTTTATTTTCATTTTGACACAGGGTCTCCCTAAGTTGCTGAGGTTGGCCTTGAATTTGCAATCCTCCCACCTCAGCCTCCCCAGTGGTTGGGCTTACAGGTCTGCACCATTACATCTGGCTCCAGGATACTTTTATAGGGTGTTATTTGGAAACCTAAGTGAGAATCTGACTTACCAATGGTGGGGTCATGATCTTCTGGGAACCTGTGGCTGATGAACTGCATGGTCATGGCTTCAAAACAAGAAATGAAAGTTAAAATCCTCACCAAGGTGACCCGCAGAAAGAATTTTAACTATCAACATTGCACAACAAATAGCCAGTAACCCCACTGGATTGGGTAGAGGTCATTTATTTTAAGTACTTTTTCATTCTTACTTATAAAATGGAAAATGTCACCTACCACTCTTCCCCACGCCACCAGCACCTAGCATCACTAATTTGTACTCCCGAGAGAGTCCTGCAGGGTTGCTACAGCAGCTACCAATGGGGCGAGTTCCAGAATCCATTGTCCTTTTGGGAAATACTGTGCGGCCCCTCGGAAAAACCACCTAGAAGGAAAGCAAGATATCTAATGCAGAATGGACACTCCGTGACCACGGTCCTGAAGCGTCCTACCTTTCCATACGTACTATGACCTATCACTCTTAAGTCACTACTGAACCCTTTCTGGTGACCCTAAGAAACCCCACATTCTCACCCTCTCTCCTAGAAGCTACAGTCCTATGACACATCACAGGTTTTCCCACTTTTTCCAGAAAGAAAAAGAGACAAAAGAAATTTACAATCTTTTCAGAATGGGATACTAACACAATCAAAGGAGCCAAGTGAGAAGGTTAAGGTCTGCGGACCAAACGAAGATTGCTGCTTGCGCTGCGGGGTGGGGTGGGGGGTGGGGGTTGTTGGAGTGTCTCTCCACCGTGGTGCCGGAGGTTCCGCCCCCTCCCCATTCCCCAGAGACCCCCCTGCCACTCCCCATGCCCCACCACGCGCCATCACTCGCCTTCACCACCAGCGGCACCGTACCCTCTCGGGCAGGAAGGCCCTGTGTTGGTCCCTTGATCCGATCACCGACTCGGTGCTCCTTCGCAGGCCGGAGGATCTGGCACTGACCTGTGACCCCTCCCGCGACCGGGTAAGATGGCGCCACCGGCACCCGCGTCCCAAAGGGAGGGGCAAGGCAGCCCTGTGACGCCTGCGGGTGCCCCGCCTCTGCGGGGCGGGACATCGCCCCTTCCAGGTCCCCAAACCTAGTTCTGCCGCTGACCACAAAGGCCCTCTGGTCACATACTGGTCTCAGGGTCTGCAAGTACCTAGATGGGTGTTACAACCACAGCATGAAGTACTTTTACCCATCAGGAGAAAGAAGCACGTGATACACGGGGCCTTTCAAATAAGCATCTGAACAATGTTGTTTGCTGGCGGTGGTGAGACATGGAGAATTTAGCCCAGAGTAAGGCCTAAACAGAACAAACAAGTCGAAGGGGCAACCCCACCCCTCAAATTCTCTCAAAACAGGGCTGAGATGTAATTTAGGGAAGATGACTGTCCTCCATACCAGAAAAAGCTTTCATTTCACAAGCACAACTTGGATTCTTAAAACATACGTGTTTCAAGAAATTTTGTTAAGGGCTGTGGGTATATAGCTCAGTGGTAGAGCAACAGCATGTGTAGACCCCTGGGCCTGCTCCCCTCCAAAATTTGATTTTTTATTTAAATATTACTCCTCTCTGGCAGGAAAGGATAAAACTCAAGAGCTTATAAACGCACATGCATCTCCATGCAGCACATACAAGAGGAAATTTTACACTGGAAAATTGCTGTTGCTCACTGCACTTGTCTTCCCAAGAAAACCTTAAATCTCCCTTAAAATATTTAATTATCTCAGTCCTTTTAAAATCACTGTGAAGTAGAGGAGGGCCAAATATAAAAATGGAGTATATCGAGCATAACAACCCTTAAAACCTTCACCTTGACTTTAAGAATATACTTTGCACAGCTATAAATTCCTGGATTTGGGGCTGGGGTTGTAGATCAGTGGTGGAGCGCTTGCCTCCCACCTATAAGGCACTGGGTTTGTTCCTCAGCACCACATAAAGGTATTATGTCCATAAAAAATTAAAAAATAATAAATTCCTAGTCACGTGCAAATTTTTGAGTCTGTATATGTATTTTTTGGTGAGGTTGTTAACCGCAGGATGCTATGAGTAAAAATGTTGACTTATTTTTAGTGTATGGATGGGTTGGATTACAAAAAGAACAGAAACCACAAGCAGAATATTTATACATTTATTTATAATGAAATTATGGTCTAATTATTTACAACATATAGGAAACCAGAGGATAAGTTTATACAAAGCCAGCCTGCAAAGTATTCAAATGTGCAAAAATGACAGTTCAGTATCTCAAACTACTCCTGGTTCAGCAGACTAGCTCCTTCACTTTCACACATCAATATTTGATACAAAAAAGTTCTTTTGGCAAAACCTGTAATGCCAAGAAAAAAGGACAAGTTGCAATCTCAGTCACCAAGTCCATCATCCTATTGGTGTAGTCAAATCTCTCTATTTTTGTTGCAAGCAGTTCTGAGAGACAGACCACTGTGTTTCATTTCTGTGATGAGTTCAGACCAGATTTTAGTCAAGTAGTTTTCTCTGACCCAGCTGAAGACAAGGAGCTTAAAGGGCAATAAAAACCGCAATGGCTATGTGAGACCAATGTGCCTGAAGGTGCCCACTTTGGATCATTCCAATAAAAACTCACAATGAAAAAATAACTTCATTTTCCTAGCCAGGATCCAGCTGCATTTGACAATTTTAAATTAGTAAAATAGCATTTTCAAAAACAGAAAGAATCGAAACTGAAGCAAGGACGAGGATCTCTTAGGTATTGAAAAGGAAAGAATGATCTTAAAATTATTTCCCCACTAATAAATAGTAAGGCTTTGTTTGTAACCAGTTATCAAAATTGACCCAACAGTAGTAAAATACAAATAAAACTTTATGTGAGAGTAGAGGCTATTCATTTGGAAAAGGCTGGATCAGGTCAAACATCTATGGGAATGACCCTGTTGGGATGCTTCATTAGACAAGCACATTTCACCAACTGTTAAAAAGCTTCTCAGACAAATTTGATTCTAAGTAAATTTTAACAGATGTTAATGCCACTGCAGAAAGGAGAATTTCTTTAAAAAATGGAACCCCTTTGAAGAAAGGAGACACTCCACCTCTAAATTCTGCAAAAGTCCAAGATGGCTCCCAGTACAGGCCCCAGAGTCTTGTTAAATCAAATGCATGCATTATTGCTAAGAAGAGTCATCGAGGGTCAAAACTGTTCCACTGCTTCCTATGGGGCCATCCAAAATGGCATCTGTTGTTTAGCTCGTGGTTGTGATGAAGGGTATTGATATCCCAAACTCCAGCCCTGTGGAAAACTACTTGCATTTTTATGACCTCCATGTTCCTCCTCTTCATCAGATGAATCTGCAGCATAAGCCACCAAGCCAAATCCCTTCTCTGTAGTTTTCATTTTTTTGGCTGGATAATCTAGAATAGAGAAAAAACAACCCCAACCCCATTCCCCACCAAGGGAAAAAAAAAAAAAAAAAAAATACCATAAATTCGTTAATAAAAAAAAGATGTTAATTTTAAGTGGTTAGTTGGACACCATTTTGAGGTCACAAGGTCAATGGTCACCCAAAAACGTTGAAGATCACACGTAAAACAGCATCAGCATCAGCAAATGTGAATCCACCAGAACCATGTAAGAAAACAGAGAAAGAAAAAAGAAACACACAAAAAAAAAAAAAAAAGAAAAAAGAAAAAAGAAAAAAAGGAAAGTTAGCAAATGAGTCTCTGGGGGCTGATATTTCACCTTTTAAAGAGTTAAAAGAAAGGAAGTTAAGAAAAGAAAAATATGTATTTTCTTCCGTTCATTTTTATTATGACTACAGACAAAAAATAAAAATGACCCCATGCACCACTATAGATTTAAGAATTTTGGGATGCTGTGAAAGCCACAGGCTTCCAGGGAGATGTGCTTTAGCTCCCAATACAAAGGAAAATAAATCTCTATTAAATCTGTAGGAGATCACCTCCAGGTATTCAGACAACATTGACAACAGAATTTTGAAATGACCTACCAATTATTAGTATTTCCTAGGGTTTTAATGTCACTGATGTTACATATAAAATAAGTTGACTGATTCTTTTCTAGACTCACGTTGGTTGAAAATAAAAGGCTGTAACTATGTGCTGTCCTTTTAAATAATAAAAAAAAGTATTCTCATTAGCCCATAGATTCATTATATAGGATAGATTAAACACCTGAATGAACATCAGGTTAGGAAACTTATGGCTTGAGTCCAGCCTACTTAGCCCTCTGTTCCCCCAACTCCACCTTACTCACCGTGGCTCCCTGTTAAGGTCCCAGACCCATTCCTTTCATCAGATTCAGTTTTTATTCCAGTCACTGGAAAGGCTGGTGGAGGCATCAACTGCCTATTAAAAAAAATGAAAGTTTCTAATTCAATTTTTAATTTATCTAGTAGATAAAAAAGTGGAATAAGTATGCAAATAATCCTTTAAGTTCCCGTAAATCATTAATTTCAACCCTTTCCATTTTCTCCCCCACCTCATCTCCTTAAGCTATTATCAAGTCATAAGGAATAAATAGCCAGGTCATGCCAAAATTGGAATGAACTGTTGTAGGAAGAACACAGCTCTCTTAGGAATACTTAGGATGACAGTCTGGCCTTCATATACCATCCATGATATTCTACGATTCTAAAGTACTTAAAACACTGATTGTATAATATTTCTGTTTACCACATATCCTTGGAAAAAGACAGACAATCAAGTAAAGGAAGATGTTTGAACAAATAAGTACTAAACTACTCAAAGGTGAGTAAATGCTTCTAAGACAGTAAAAGGCATATCTTGATATTTTCCATTACTATATCGATTACAAGAAAGAGGAGTTTATTTGATTCATTTGATTTAAATGATGTCCTTTCAGATTTAGTACACTGTAGCTGGTAGCAATGATCATTACTTACACAAAATGGTGCACAAGAATGAGAACTAAATGTATAACTGGTCCAACTAACTTACCTGTCCCTCTCTCGCTCTTTGCCTGAGGAACTTGCTGGCTTCGATCCTGCGCCTTCAATTTCATTCTGACTGGAGAAGCCTGTACCTAAATTAGTCATATGAATGGGTCCATGCTATGAGCAGAAAAATACAGTGGCATTAGCAAACCTACAACTACTGTAATGTCTTTAGCTCCTTAATGTAACTGTCAAGTGCCTCATCTTTCTGATAAATTGAAATAAATTAAACTGCACTACATACTCTGGGATTTGGAGGCTAACTGTAGTCAAGTAGGGATCTTTCTCTGACTTAAAAATACTATAATACATTATGCTACATTTTGAACCAACTACCCATAATTCAACCGGTTTCTACAATACTGTAAAAATTCTTTGGCTTAAAGAATGACAGAAGGATTCTGGCTAAATACACACATGTTTCTGTTAAAATTATACCAAAACTATGTAGTTTGGTTTTTTTCCCTTTTTTTTTTTTTTAAATATTTCTTTCTGTGGTGCTGGGGATCACACCCAGGGTCTCAACACGTGCCAGGCAAGTGTTTTACCACTGAGCTATAGTCCCAACCCTTAACCTTTCTGAATGACTATGTTTATAATTATGTGTATGTATTAAGTCACTCAATTTCCAGGTTTAAATACAAACAACATATTGGTATACTGATGGCTCTGGGTGAGATATGCTATGTAAAGTAAGAATTATCACAGAGTCTGCTATGAGTAAGAGGAAGCAGAGTTCTATACAACTCTTTCTAGATGTTATTCATGGAAGACTTCTCTCCAGGTGGTTTGTGTATTTTCTTATCACACTGAACCCAAAGGCAAACCCCACCCAAAGGAAATCATACTTGCTTGAATTACTCCCTCAAGAATAAAATCCTAAACTAAATGGATTCCAGATAGCAGAAATCCTGATTCTAGGAGGACAGTTAATGTAGATATAAATTTATTTTTTCTTCAAAGGGAGAATATAGTAGGAAGATAAGATGAGGAAATGAAAACAAGATATTTTATTTAACCTGGTATCCAAGAAGTCCAGATTCCCGTTCATCTGGTAGCTCCTCTGTGAATCGCCTCTTCTGTGCCTGGGGTTGAGTTGGGAGTGGGGGCTGGGGCTGGGGCTGGGGCTGGGGCCCAGCAGGCAAGGCAGTTTTGACAGGAGCAGCAGGAATAAAAGGACCACTCATCGGACTCTGGGACCAAAACAAACCAAGGAGGAAAAACGGTGAGATTGCTTGACTAACAAATAAGTAAATAACGATTATAATTTATGTATCACATGAAGTATTCACCTTCAGTCCTTCATCTCCTTCCTAATTAATTCATCAGTATCACCTAGCCTCCCACCATCACCCTACAGAAACATGAAATTGACAATCTATATACAGTCCTTTGACTTCTCATTGAGCATGGGAGTATTAGGATTAAACGTGACCATTAAAAAACAGTAACAACTTCAGTCACTTACTTCTGAAGTCATCAAACAGGAACTTTCCCTTATTTAAAGCCCTTAAGAGCAAGTTTGAGCCTGGTTCAGGAGCACATGCCTGTAATCTCAGGGGCTAGAGGCTGAGGATTTTGAGTACAAAGCCAGTCTCAACAACTTAGTGAGACCATAAGCAACTCAGTAAAACCCTGTCTCTAAATAAATATAAAAAAGGGCTGAGGATGTCGCTCAGTGATTAAGCAACCTCAACGTCAATCCCTGTTACCAAGTCTGGCACATTAGTGCACATCTATAATTCCAGCAGCTTGAGGCCCTAAGTAACTCAGTGAGACTCTGTCTCTAAATAAAATACAAAATAGGGCTGGGGATGTGGCTCAGTGGTTGAGTGCCCCTGGGTTCAATCCCTCTGGTGAGTGAGAGAGAGAGAGAAAGAAAAAGAAAAAGAGAAAGAAAGAAAGAAAAGCAAGTGTGACTAATGTTTTAAGCGGTTGTTCCAAAAGGAAATAAAGGGTGATCAAAGTACAGTACATATTAGAAATAAATAAGCACTCCTAAAAGGAAAACTCTCATAATCAATAAATGAGCATCTAACATTTATAGACTGCTTGGATCATCTTAACCATTACCACCCATGGAAATTTTATCTTTATGCCCACTTTGTCAAAGGAAATCCAAAGCCTAGGTAGTTCAAATTATATTCCAAGGTAATACAGCTTAAAAAGGGGAAAGCATGATGTACTCTGGCAACCTAATTCTAAACCCACAGCTCTTAACCATTCTGCCATGTTGCTTCCCAATTATACAGCGTAACAACTCAAGGCTGAGGAACTACAGATTGTGTGTGTGTGTGTATTATTATATATATATATTTTTAGTTGTAGATGGATATAATACCTTTATTTTCTTTATTTTTACACAGTGCTGAGAATCAAACTCAGTGCCTCAGGCATGCTAGGCAAGCACTCCACCAATGAACTACAACCCCAGTCCCAGAACTACAGATCTTTCTAAATATAAAAGGAACCTGGCACTGTAGAGCAAGCTTGTAATCCTAGCTACTCAGGAACTGAGGTAAAAGTATCCAAGTTTGAGGCCAGCCTGGGCAACTAAGGGAGACCTTATCTCAAAATAAAAACAAAAGGGATGGGGATGTAGCTCAGTGGTAGTGTTCCTGGGTTCGATCCTCAGTACCAGAAAGGGGGAGGGAGGGGACTGAAATTCTGATTACAACCTGAACACAGAATTTAATTTACATTCCCTTGTTACAAACTGTGCAACCTTCTTCAGTGCTCACAGCCCATGGACAAGGAGGCTGGGCAATGGTTCAAGGCTGTAGTTTACTCTGGCATGGGTACACTATGAGAGGCCCACAGAGAAAGGCCCACCATAAATCCATTACCATGCTCCCATTAGTCTCTCCCCTGTTGTACATAATCCATGTAGGGCTAGACACTTACCAACTTTTTCCCTAAAATTTCATTTCTTACATACATTAAGAAGCTTTGTAAGACACATCAGCATTTATAATCCTTGAGTTTGGAAAGTTCATATATCTCTTAGGCTAGGAACAATTGTCTATGTAATGTTTCTTTCTAAGATGAGAGTTGCTAAATCAGTTCTGACCATCGAGAGAAGAGCTCTAAGCCAGCTTCCTTCTCCTTTAGAATTCAGTTATACCACAAGGCTATGGGTAGGCAAACTATGGCCCATATAATATGGCAAACTATGGTTTTGCCTTGTCACTCATTTTTGTAAATTAAGCTCTAATCTAAGTACACCCACTGTTCATTTAGACATTGTCAATAGTTGCTCTTGTGCTATAACAGAATACAGAGCAGTTGTGAAGAGACTATCTGACAAAAGGCCTAAAGTATTTACCATATGGATCTTTATAGAAATTTGGTCAACCATTCCCACTTTAAACAAATATTTGGTGGCAATACTTATAAATATCTCACATTACATGTATTTATTTCTAGAAGACCAATGTTTCCCCAGTCCCCCCCACACAACCTAAATTAAATGACAGCATGTCGCATTCCCAGGTATCCTACCTGTCCAGTGCTAGCTGGAGGTTGCACTTGTGTTATCGGGTATTGTGTTGGCACAGGTGGGACTCCAGTAGGTAATGCTGGCAAGACTCCAGGTGCCAAAGAAACAGCTGGTGGCACTATGCTTGGTACTCCATAAGGAGGTTGAACTGGCTGCTGAGGAGGGGGAACAACAGGGTAACCAGACTGATAGCCATTGGATGGATAATATGGTGGTTGAGGAGGGACACTACTTATAGCAGAGGGTTGTGTATAGCCTGAGGGGGAAGAAAAAAAGTGTTTAATCAGCTGCAGCAGAATGAGACATTTTAGCTGAATATTAAAACTTAATATCTAGGGAAAAAAAACAAACAAACTGAGGCATGACTTGCTTTCCAAATTACCTTAAGTTGAAGAGAACATTATCAGCACCCTAGCATAGTTAGTCTAGCCTCAAGTATCACACTTACAAATAAATATCACTAACAAAATAGTCTTTAAACACTTCAAGATATACACACCTGGTAAAGGTACAGCAGTATTAATTTGATTCACAAATCTAGAGTACTCAGCATGAACCTAGAGAAGGGAAAACAAATTAATTTGAATAAGGCAGCTCTATAAGCCACCCCATGGGAATCAGAAGCATGTACAATCATAAATCCCCCCAAACTAGACTTAATTCTGTGGCACAAAATCATTCAGAAAGCCAAAAAATATTACGAGAAAATTTCTAAGTTGCTAGTACAACTAGTAAGAATTAATCATATCTGCTCCGAGAATCTAGGAAAATAAAATCCATTGATTACTTAAAAATAAATAAAATGATCATATCTACTGGTTGACATGTGCTCAAGCTCCCAATTTTCTCCAATCTCTCCTTTACTACAAGCATTCTATTAATTCTATAATTTCAGGTACCAACAAAGAAAAGACAGTCAAGGAAGTTATACGACACAAATGTTGATACATCAGGTTATATGCACAAAAACAAACACCGACTCCCCAACAAGGCATCCTTCAATACCAAAGAACACAATGTTGAATGTATTCAACCAGAAACCCAATTTTCTTTAAGTGTTACAGAAAGTCCTATGATTTACCTTTTAGTTATTTGTTTATAGAATAAAACAAATGGAATGTCAAGCAATTATCCCCAAAGCACTGCTACTTGGTTTTATTTAATTTTCTGAGATGTGAGTTCATGGGCTGCTCACACTGGTCTCTGACACCAGCACTAAACCAATCTTCTCTACTTGCTCTTGAGTAGCCTCAATGATAGGCATGAACTGTCATAGCTCTCCTCTACTCTTTCGGATTAAATTATGCTAACACAGCCAAAGAACGCCAATGCAACCAATGCAGGAGAGAAACATGGGAAGGTTTCTCAAAAGAGCTGTGGTTGTAGCTCAATGGTAAGAAAGTACTTTTCTTATCTATCCCCAGCATAAAAAAACCCCAAACAACTATAGAAGGAACCAATCCTACCAGCACCTGGGTTTCAGACTCCTGGGTTCCTAAACCCTCATGCAATAAATTTCTATTGTTTTAATCAACCCTATTTGTAATACTTTGGTAAAGCAGCCCCAGGAAACTAATACAGGTGGAAAAAAATAAGACCCATTTCAAAATGGCAATAGGTCTTTTGAATGATTACGAGACAAATAACTGACCATTAGGGCTGGGGGGTAGCTCAGTGGTAAATGCATGCTAAAGAGCACTTACCTAAGCATGATAGGAGCCTTGTGTGAGCACCTGGTTTCAATCCCCAGCACCAAAAGAAGAAATAATATAGAGAGAAAGAAATGTATTTATAGATCTATAACTCACTGTTTGCAAGAGATTCTCACAGAGCTTCTTGGCAGCAGCCAGGCCTTCTGGTTTGGGATGACTGCAAAGAAATATGAACCAGGAATTCAAAGGAGAAAATACAATACATAATTCTGTCTCACTTTTCATGTTGTTTTGTCTTTCTCTGGGCAATGATACTTCTTGACATAATAATTACTTCAAGAACATAAAATACTAGCTTTAAATTGAAGTTATTTTAAGCTCATTTTATGATCAGACTTATATAAAACCTAAGAATATTAAAGACACATGAACTTAATCCAGTTATTTTTATTAACTAATTACTAAGTGACTACTCCCAGTGTTAACCTAAATTCCTGATGTTACCATTAAGCCTTTTTAATCTTGTTCCTTCTAAATCATTCTAGTGTGTTATGACAAGCTGACAAGAATTCTGCCTGATCCATCCATACCTGATGTAAATATACATAGGTTCAAAAGCTTCTCGGCCTGATGCTGGCTCAATGCAGCCTGAACCTTTGCCCCGTAGGAAGACTTTGGCACCTGTTTCAATCTGAATGTGCTGCAAATAGGAGCAGCCTGGACCTTCCACTTTTTCCTTCACGTTAAAAGTGGGTACAGCATGTTCTAGACCCACAAATAATTTATCCTGAACGTAATGCATCTGCAGGAAGAACAGAATACAGCAGATTAAACAGAGAATACATAAATCCTAGTTCTAGGGGTGGGGATGTAGTTCAGTGTTAAGAGTGCTTGCCTACCATGTATGAGGCCTTGGACTCAAACCCCACTACTCCCACAAAAATATATATAAAATTCAAGTCTTGTAGAAAACTATTACACAAAATGCTTTAATTCCCAAATACATTTGATCACTTCTACAAGGATATGCTATACTTTCTAACATAAATTCTATCAAGAAGCATTAAAGAACTTCAAGTGCTTGCAGTGTAGGTCAGTGGTAGAGCACTTGCCTAGCATGTTCCAGGCCCTGGGTTTGATACCCAGAACCACAAAAAACATGCAACGAAAACAGAAAACCCCTTTGTATTCATGCACCTTCCTTACTCACAAAATAAATATCTTATTCTATTCAGCAAGAGATATTAGCAAAGCAAAAATCCAGGATCCAAAATTGAGTAAGCATACCCACTTCCCTTCAACTGATTCAAGTCAATCAAAAATGGCAGCACACAGTGTGCTATAAAACTGGAGCAGAATGTTGGGTAGTACAGTCAGCCCCAAAATTTTCTCCAATGAGGGCTGCTCTCTACAACCCTTTTTTCTAGGAGGAGTGTATCAGCAAAGTCTTGCTTCATCAGACTCAGCCTTCTTGGTCCTCCAGTTGCCATGAAGCTTACAAATACAAAATTAAAACAATTTTCACATTGTACAATGTTTATACCCTTTGCTCCATCAATCCCCTTTCTACATTATATCAGAATAAAGATATATGTTATATCTTGGAAATTTAAATAACACATTAATAGGATACAAGTAGTGGATAACTCTCAGTGAGAATTTAGGGGTTTTCCTTCATGTGCATTATACATGTGCACAGTTCATTTTTTTAGAAAATGATCTCTCGCCAAAACATACCCCTGATTGGAAGGGAGACTTCTGGCTAACAGCTGGAGACAGCTGAGCAATAGGTGCTGGTTGGTGATAGACAGTAACTGTTGCACCATTAAAAGTTGGACTTGTCCCTGTGGCAGCCTTCACCACCCCATTGGTGATAATTTCTTTGATGCGGTTTACAGCTCCTAGGGAAAAAGACAGTAAAGAGAATATATTAAAGAAATGAATGAACTGACTAGTGCCCAATGATAAAGACAGGAGAAATGTTCAATTATTCAAGCACTAATCCATTTTTTAGGTTAACCAAATATGTGGCTCCCCACCCTCTTCTAAACCCCCATACATGCTGGCATGTAGGTCATAAAAAAGACTAGAAGAGTCTGGGACAGTTGGTCAATTTGTTATACATAGTGCAAAACTTTGCACTTTACGAAAAACTTTGCCCAAAACATTACTTACTGTCCACTAATTCCCGTGTCTGGCCCTGAACATGAAGATATAATGGACGATCCCTATAAAGAGAAATGCAAAAGGCTGATCCCAAACTGGTCAAAAGCAAAGGAGCCAAATGGCTCACCAAACTTATTTTTTGGGGGTATGGGGGTGGGGACTGAACCCAGAAGGGCTTTAACACTGAGCTATCCTTTTTGAGACAGGGTCTTGCTAAGTTGCTGTTGCTGACCTTGAACTTGTGATCCTCCTACCTCAGCCTCCCAAATTGCTAAGATTATAGGGGTGCACCAACATGCCCACAATGGCCAAATCTCATTTGTAATGTCTGAAGTTTCCAAATAAGAAACAGGAGCTTTTGCTGGTTAGTTTCAAAAAACATGGTTTTATAGTTAAGGCACAAATAACTTTCCTTGCTAAAAGTTAAGTGGCCACACAGTGGTCAAATCTCTTCATATGGACTCATGCAAACATGGTCTTAGCTATCCAAAATAATGGGGCAAGAGTAATGGGAGCATATAAACTTTTAAAAGGGCCTGCATCAACTAGGAAGATGCTTTAGATTTTAAAGGTGAAATCTAGTTTAGATCTAGATAATGAAGAAAATAGTCAATAACTACATACAGATAAGAAGTGGCAGGCTTAAAAAAAATTTTTTATGACCAGGTTCAAAACAGTAGCTAACATATATACAAAGTTAAAATAGTTTAAGCCAATATTAAAAACATTGCATTTCCTGTTGGTGTTGTAGCAGAGCAGAGAATACAAGCTTAGCATGCTCTAGGCCCAAGGTTTAATCCCCAGCAAAGAAGAAACTTGTTTTAAAACAAACAACAGCTAGGTGTGGTGACACAGACCTGTAATCCCAACTACTCTAGAGGCTGAAGGAGGAGGATCATAAATTTGAGAATGACCTGGGAAATTTTGCCAAGACTGTCTCAAAACAGAAAGTAAAAGGGATGGGGGATGTAGTTCAGTGGTAGAGCACTTGCCTAGCATTCACCAGACCCTGGATTCAATCCCCACCTCCCAAAACAGCAAGGAGAGATAGGGAGAAAAAGTATTTTTAATCTCAGAGACTAGGAAAATTGAGGCAGGAGGATCACAAGGTCTGGAACAGTCTAGGCAACAGACTCTGTCTCAAAACAATACAAAGGATAGAAGATAAAACTCAAGGGCAATGTGAGAGGGTCTCTGGTTTCAACTCCCTGTACCACAATAAAAAAATAACCAAAATCCCCTCCAAAGCAGGGCATGGTGGTACACACTTGTTACGTTAATAACTCAGAAGATTGAGGCAGGAGGATTCTAAGTTTGAGGCCAGCCTCAGCAACTTAGCAAAACCTTGTCTCAAAATAAAAAGAAAGGTCTGGAAATGTAGCTTGGTGTTAGAACACCCCTAGGTTCAATCCAGCAGCATTGGGGGGAGAGGAGGGGTCCTCATTTCCTGAATACTTGTAAACTGATAGTAAAGCTAAAACACTGATAATGAAAGGAAAAATCAAAATTGAGATTAATTGGATAATCTATAGTCAATGATCATCATGCAGGCTGTAAAATTAACCTTGCTTTATTGGGGGAGGCAGGTCACGGGCGATTAAACTCAGGGACACTAAAGTTGAATCAGCCCTTCCAATTTGTTTAATTTTGAGACAGAGATCTGCTAAATTAGGGCCTTGCTATACTGCTGAGGCTGGCTTTAAATCTGGATCAATCCTGAGTTGAATGTGCCACTGTGACAGGCTGAACTTTTATTTTAGGTACTGGGGAATGAACCCAGAGGCACTTTACCAGTGAGTTACATCTCCAACCCTTTATTTTTTATTTTAAGACAGGTTCTCACTAAGTTGCTAAGGCTGGTTTTGAACTTGTGATCTCTCTGCCTCAACCTCTCAAGTCACTGGGATTATAAGTGTGCACCACTACGCCGGGTTGAACTTTTCTTCATTTAAAGGGAGGGACCAGGGATAAGTTCAGTGGTAGAGCCTGTGCTTAGCATACATGAAGCCCAGGTTCAATCCCTAACCCATTTGTGAGGGGACAAATTCCATAGGAAAATCAGAAGCATACATGTTAAATGTTAACCATTTTTATTTTCTTGTATGATTTCTTATAATTTGTTTCCCCCAATAAAAATATTATCAAATAAAAAGAGAAAAAGTGATAGAGAAAAATATCTGTCAACATCCTTTTTTTCCCCTGTTTTCAGTACTTGGGATTGAACACAGGGGCACTTTACATCACCAGTCCTTTTACTTTACTTTGAGAGTCGGTACTGTGTAAATTGCCCAAGATGACCATGAATTTATGATCCTCCTGTCTCAGCTTCCCAAATTACTGGGATTACAGTCATGCCCAGCTAGCTACCAATATTTCTTGTGCCTATTTGAGAAGCCCAAAATGACACTGCAAATCATGCTAACCAAACATCCTTTACACATAATACCTAAGAATGAGAAATATGAAGTGAACGATTCAAATGCTCAATCCTTCCCCAAACCAGAGGATAAGCATACACACACACCCTGGTCCCACTTTAGCTTTCTCCTCAGTTGTCATGAACCTCCCTCGAGTTGACACAGCAGCTCCACTAAGTCGGCTGATCTAAAAGAGGAAAACATTCTATTAAAAAGATGATATACATGTATTGAAAAAACACACATCACACCCCATGAATGCATAATTATGTTGATAAAAAAAGATGTAGTAATTAATGGATTTCAAAGATAGCAGGGTAGTTTTCTATCACCACTCGTTCATTCCACCAATTAAGGCAGAAAGAATTCTATACCTCAAATTCTTACTCCATGGTTTCTTAAACCCAAGGATTCACCCATATCTGTTTCATTGCCACCTTCTGCAGCTAAACTCAATTCTGATTTTGAAAACTTGAACCCAAATACCACTCATAAATATATGACCTCTGCTTGAGCTCAGATGTGTTTATTCTGAATTCACATGCCACTTTCCATAATGAGTCCCAACCCCTCCGCACCTCGTCTTGAGTCTGTCCTCGAGTCAGCAAGTTCCTACATGTGAGAGGAACATCATTGATTTCTACTTCCGCTACCACCAGGTCGTCCTTGCTTTTATTGCTAGTTAGGCCTTTGCCAGGGGCCTGAAGCTACAAAGACAAAGAAATTAGATTAAAGCAGTTATATAAAATAGTTGTTTAGCGATCTAGTTTAAAACTATCCCTTCTGTATTTCCATCACCTCACCAACTTTATCTGCCTACAAACACTTTTTTGTAGGTCTTCATAAATGAAATAAAAAGGAAACAAAACCTCATCAAAAAGACACCAAATACAGACAATTTACTCAAAGGCCACCATCAGATTTGTGACCCTGATCCTGTGTGCACTTTTATGATCACATCATTACAGAAACTCTATGAACTAGAAGCTGCAGAGACTCTAGAAAGAAAATTAATAGGTCAAACTTACAGCTCAATTCAGTGGCTGTACATATAGTAAAATAAACAGAGAGAATGCACACACCCACATGCCTCATTCATGGGGTTACCCTCTGGCAACCCCAAGTCACGTCTCATAGAATTCAACTAATTCCCTTCTTGCAACAATCTCAAAAAAACCTTCGATATGAAAAGTCTAATCTGGTGTCAATTTAAACTAGGAGCAACTCTAGATAGCTGGATTCGAGTGTTATGTGGAAGAGAAAAAAAAAAAAAAAAAAACTGCTCAAGGAAAATAAAATACTATTTTAGAGCACATGCCTACTATGAGTGAGGCCCTGGGTTCGATCCCCCAACAAGAAGAGATTAAAAACAAAACAAAACCCTGTTAACTTTGGACATTAGATGCAGTTTTTACATGTGGAGGCAAACTGGGCATGGTGGCACACGCCTATAATCCTAGCAATTTGGGAGGCTGAGGAAGGAGGATCCCAAGTTTGAGGCCAGCCTCAGCAATTTTGCAAAGCCCTAAGCAACTTAGCAGGCCTGTTTAAAAAAACATAGGGCTGGGGATGTAGTTTAGTGTTCAGTGGTAAAGCAGTGAACAACACTATACACAGACACACAAAGACACACACATACCCCAGTATTAAAAAAAAAAAAAAAGCAAAACTATATCTAAATAGTATCACCTTTATTTAACCCTTATAGTATTAATTTATACATCTTAACTTCACTGAATCCTTATGACCACCTCTAAAGGTACACATCAATACTGAACAGAAAATTGTGATAATCAAATGTTCTATATCTGAGCAGTCCAATATTGTTACCGTTAGCCACGTTTCTCTAAAGCATTTTAAAGGTGACTGATGTAATATAATTAACTTTTTACATCTAATTTAAATAGCCAAATGCGACTGGTAGCTACCACGCTGGGCAGTGCCACTATATATTAACTGTAAGACAACTGATGTCAAAGCCAGGGAGGCTGGGGTTGTGGCTCAGTGGTAAAGCGCTTGCCTAGCATGAGTGAGGCACTGGATCTGATTCTCAGCACATCACGTAAATAAATGAACCAAATAAAATAAAGGCCCATCAACATCTAAAAAAAAAAAATATTAAAAGATGTCAAAGCCAGGTAGTATTTAGTCTAAAAGCAGTGTATTTTTATATTCCATGTTGCTTCCTGAAAATTATTTGGGGATGGAGGGAGTTACCAGGTATTGAAACCAGGGCCTTGCATGTGCTAGGCAAGTGATATACCACTGAGCTACATCCCTGATCCTTTTTATATTTTTTTTTGAGGTAGGGCCTGCTATGTTGCCCAGGCTGTCCTTGCACTTGTTCTTCTACTGCCTCAGACTCTTCCATCACTGAGATTAAGGAATGTGCCACCATGCCCAGACTCGACTATCATTTTAAAGATTAATTTTTAGAGAAAAATTGAGTCTAAATATTCAAGTACCATTCCTTTGTCAATGTACAAGTTTTGTTTTCATTGCAGTACTGGGACTGAACCTAGGACACTCTTGCCATTGAGCTACATCCATAGCCCTTTTTATTTATTTGTTTAAATTTTGAGACAGGTCTTCCTGTATTGCTCAGGATGGCCTCAACCTTTCCATTCTCCTGCCACAGGCTCTGGAGTTGCCTGGATTACAGGTGTGTACCACCATTCCCGACTGTCAATGTGATTTTAATTTTTCCCTTGAAGACCTTAGTAACGGGCAAGGGTTGTGGCTCAGGGGTAGAGCACTTGCCTGGCATGTGTGAGGCACTGGGTTTGATCTTTAGCACCACATAAACATAAATAAGTAAAATAAAAATATTGTGTACATCTACAACTAAAAAAATTTTTAAAAAGACCTTGATAAGGGACACAAAAATACACTCTATACTGAATTTTTAATTCACTAAAATTTCTCTGTAGAACTTTAATAGTTAAGCATTTAAACAGGTTATGGTCTTACTGATAAAAATTCCATAGAACTGGAAGGTTCACAAAAATTTGCATTTTCAAACATAGAACTTACATCTTCACAAGAACTATGATATTGTGAAGACTAATTTAAGTCAAATTTTTTTCCAAAGGGTAATTACAGTGGAAAGAGCTCCAATGGAACACAATTCTAGAGGCGTTCAACCAAAAAAGTGAATAACCAATTGTGTGAGGTGACCTTGAAGTCAGATGCCTGTGCCCACCATTAACAAATCTTGGATGTGTTACTTTACTCTCATGAGCCTAATTTTTCTACTGTGTTTAGTAATAATCATCATTGCAAAGATTTTTTTTTTTTTTTAAGTTTACAAAGGAGCCAGGTGGTAATGCATGCCTATAATCCTAACAACTAAGGAGGCTAACAAAGAAGGATTCCAAGTTTGAGGCCAGCCTCAGCAACTGAGCAAGATTCTGTCTCAAAAAATAAAACAGGATAGGGATATAGCTCAGAGGTAAAGCTCCCCCTGGGTTAACTCCCCAACACATCCCCCCATATGTTTAAAAAGTTTACAAAACATGTTGTAGTAATACCAATAGTCACTCTCATCATGGTTCTGTATATTCCTGCATTCTATGGCAAAGTAAAAGTTTCAATTGGACCCCTTTTAAGCATGAGATTCTAATTATACCAGAAATTATATAAAATAACATCCTCATAATTTGTATGAAAACAGCACACTAATCCAAATACATATTATACCTCCATTTTAGTTCAAGTTTAAAAGCACATAGTTATTAAAGTTAGTAGATTCTAATTTGAAACAACACTTCAAATTCAGTTAGTTTACCTGAACTTCTCTTCTGACTTCAGGAATAAAGTACATATATCAAAAACAGATTACAGGGGCTGGAGTTGTGGCTCAGTGGTAGAGCGCTTGCCTAGTATGTGTGAGGTATGGCTTAGGTCCATATATAACTAAGTAAATAAAACAAAGGCATAATATATATGTATGTATATACATATATTTTCTTTTAAAAAAGTGATTGATTTTTAATCATTTAAATGATTAAATCAACAGAACCTGAATGACTATACAAGGACAAAAAAAAGCTACTTGGTCCATAAATGTAAGGAGCCCAATCAAAACTGTTGTAAAATATCATCTGTAATGTTCCAAAACTGAATAATATTCAAATTATGGTGTCCGTGTTCTCCTTCATTAACAGGAACGATTATGAGATTACAGTATTAATAAAGCTCCTGAAATTGCAATGAACCCAGACTTCGATTTGGAATACCTTCTCAGCAGCATTCTGTGTTGGTTTCAGCTTCCCTTTGGCCATGAGCATGGCATTGATCTTGGCAGCCACAGCAGCAGCAGCATCCAAGGCTCCTGAGGGAGCAGCTGTGGCACCTCCAGGGCTTCCCCCACTGCTAGAGACCTCACCACCTGGAGCAGCAGGTGGGAGGAAGAGAAGTGGGGCTGGAGCCGGTTGGTCCCATTTGCTGCGGCGCCTACAGGTAGAAAAAGGAAAATATTAAGGCCTAAAGACTTCATTAAGTATTATTCTTCCCTCACTACGCCTTAGCACCCATTTCCCCTCTATCATGTTCCATATTCGTCTCTTCCCATCTCTCCTTAGACAAGTACAGCTACGTTTCCTTCAAAGCCCATTTCTTTCGACCCTTTCCTAAAATCTTCCTTTCTCCGTAACCTCTATCTAAAGGCTTCACTCGGTCCCACATGCCCTTGTTTTTTGCCTTCTCCATGCCTCGCACTTCCATAAATACCTGGTTCCCTTCCCTCAGATCTGTGCCGGCCCTTTTCAGGGGCCCGAGGCCTGCTCAATACCCTTCTACCTAAAAGTCTGGCCTTCTACTTCCTACTTAAGTGCCCCTCCACCCATACGCAGCTTCCCGTGGTCCCTCCGCCTCTCCCATGCGGGTAGGCTCGTTGCGATGCCCTCGCCCACAAAGCTTTACCCGCCAGCTCCAGGATGTGTCGCGCTCCCCGCGGACATGGCGACCGGCTCTACTCAACCACCCGCCAACTACCCCACTACCACTTTCCCGTCACTTCCGCCCCCAACGCTCTTACGCACACCCTCTT
Organism: Sciurus vulgaris; assembly: GCF_902686455.1. NCBI lineage: Eukaryota > Metazoa > Chordata > Mammalia > Rodentia > Sciuridae > Sciurus > Sciurus vulgaris. Next base: position 116,889,776 of record NC_136461.1, read on the forward strand.
CCGGTCGCGAGGTCGAGCGGTTCCGGTGAAAATGTCCATTCCGATTGGACTCTTGGTGATTTAATGGCGTCTGGAGTTTCTGAGACAAGGTAAGGTATGACTTTCCGGCTTGCACTTTGCCCTCAAGAAAAATGTCTGCTATGCCTAATTTAAATGCATATTGGGGCGGTGTGTGTGTGTGTGTGTGTGTGTGTGTGTGTGTGTGTGCGCGCGCGCGCGCGTGTGTGTGTGTGTGTGTGTGTTCGCGCTCGCGCGCCCGCGCGCGCAACCATCTTTGTTGAGGGCAAGCGGGTAGCTGAGAACACAATACGCATGAGTCAGGGAATTAAATAGGTTTACCCCCGAATTCTAGTTCGTTTGTGTGGCGTCCGAACCTCTGCCTGGGGGAAAGCTATCCTGCGGCTTCTGCCCATTTAATTTCAATTACCTATTTAGGGGAAGGGAAATTTTTCGTGCCAAAGGTCATATGAAGACTCTGGTTTTGTTTTTGTTTTTAAGTTCCGTGCGCCTGACAGTGTATATAAAGATACGAAAAAGCCTCAGATCCTGCCTTTCTGGTACTCAGTGCAGCAAAATAGCCACGCGGGCACACGTATAACAGAGTTGTATAATAAGCAAAGGTCAAAGAAGAAAAACTTCTCAGTTTGGTAGGGCAATTAAGAAAAGTTTAAGTTAAATAGCCAGTTGAGGCCTGGAGAGGTGAAGATCAATCCTAGGTTATGAAACACTGTTAGGCGGTTCTCCGTAATTTGGTTTGGCCGCCCAGACGTCGGGGATATATAATGAAAACTCTTGAATGCTGTGGTGTTTGAGTTGATACTGGAGGCCAATTGTTTTGTTTTGTTTTGTTTTGTGTTTAACTTTTCAGTACTGGGATTTGAACCCAAGGTCTCCTTACCACGGAGCTACATCCCCAGCCCTATTTATTTATTTTGAGACAGTATCTTCTTAAATTATTGAGGCTGGCCTCCGATTTGCGAGCCTCCTCTGCTTCCCAAATCTCTGGGATTACAGGATTACAGGCCTGCGCCACCACGCTATGCAAGGCCAGAGGATTTCTATTTTAGGGTACCTGGGAGATGCCAGAAAATCTAGATAGAATGAAATAGAGTATTTTCTTTTTCAAAAAGACGTTTACATTGCAGTATGACTAATGGAATACAAATTAATTTAAAAACCGATTTATGGTGTTTTGCCTTTGGCCTTTAATAGATACAATGCATTCTTTACAAAAGCCATCTTTATCATATATGAACTGGTAGGTATACACACGCACACACTCGCACGCACAATTATATTTCTGAATTCTTTTTATTTTATTTTATTCTATTTTATTTTATTTTATTCTATTCTATTCTATTCTATTCTATTCTATTCTATTCTATTCTATTCTATTCTATATTTTATTTTATTTTATTTTATGAGACAGGGTCTTGCTAAAAATACCCAGGCTGGCCTTGAACTTTTGATCCTCCTGCCTCAGCCTTTCCTGTCACTCGGATTACAGGTGTATGACACTGCACCCAGTTTAACAAGCATTTTTTTGCAGAAACGAGTTTTAATTTTAGCAAGCTACCTTTGGTAGGATTGATATAATCACATAAGTATTCTTTCCTTTAATGTATTACAAATAATTCTGATGCCAGATTTCTCTCTCTCTCTCTCTCTCTCTGTGTTTTACTGGAGATTAAACCCAGGGGCACTCTACCATTGAGCTACAACCTCTTTGAAGCTAAATTTCCAAGACCAGTCTGGAACTTGTAGTGCTCCTGCCTCAGCCTCCTCAGTTACTGGAATTACAGGTACACAACAAATCACCTAGGTAAATGCTAATTTTCTTAATGTTGAACACTCCTTCCATTTTCAAATAATCTTAATTTTGAGGTAGCATTCTTTTTAATACACAGCTGGATTTGATTTTCTGATATTTTGAGTTTTGCATCAGTATTCACAGATGATCTTTTGGTACTTTTAAAAAATGTAATTGTGGGGACTGGGGATGTAACTCAGTGACAGAGTGCTTGCTTAGCATGTGCCAAGCCCTTGGTTAAATTCCTAGTAGCCTAAAAAAATGAAGTTATGAATTTATGCTAGCTTTGAAAAATTACTTAGCAAACTTTTCATTTTTTTTTCCTCTTCTTTGAATAATTTAGGGATTATTGTTTCATTTAGGATTAGACTAGCTGGACACGGTGGCATATGGCATATGCCTGTAATCCCAGCAGCTCAGGAGGTTGAGGCAGGAGGAAAACAAGCTCAAAACCAGCCTCAGCAACTTAGGGAGAACTTGTCTCGAAATAAAAAGGGCTGAGGATGTGGCTCAGTGGTTAAATGTACCTGGGTTCAATCCCTGGTACCAAAAAAAAAAAAGCACTGGGGCTAGGGATGCAGCTCAGTGGTACAGTGTTGGACTGATATGCAAAGCCCTGGGTTTTATCCCAAGTACTACAACGACAACAAAGGTTAGACTGGATTGGCTTCCAAAAATCATCGGAATCTGGAAACTTTATAGTGATACTTGAAAACTTTTCAACTTATGTGGTTATTCATATGTTCAGGATTTTTTTTTAATAATTAACTCCTATAACTAACTCATTTACTCATGTAATTTTCCTTTAAAAAGCTCATCCTTCACAATAGCTAGATTGTGGAACCAACTACATGCCCTTCAATTGATGAATGGATAAAGAAACTGTGGTGTATATATATACAATGGAATGTTACTCAGCCATAAAGAACAATAAAATTATGGCATTTGCTGGTAAATGGATGAAGTTGGAAAATATCATGCTTAGTGAAATAAGCCAAGCCCAAAAAACCAAAGGCTGAATGTTTTCTCTGATAAGTGCATGACAATATATACCGATAAGGGTAGCAGGGGGAAGAGAAGAATGAAGGAACTTTGGAGGATGTAGAGGAAAAGGGGATGGGAATGGAAAAACAGTAGAATGAAACAGTATTACCCTATATAGATGTATGATTACATGAATGGTGTGAATATACATTGTGTACAACCATAGAAATGAAAAGTTGTATCCCATTTATGTACAATGAATCAGAATGTGTCTGTAAAAATAAAAAATGTTAAAAAAAAAAAAGCTCATCCATGAGGCTGAAGAAATAGCTTGTGTTGGAGAGGGCTTGCCTAGCATGCGCAAGGACTAGGTTCGAATCCCCAGTGTCTCAGAGGGAAAAAAAACTCTTTGAGGCTGAAGAAAAAGCTCATCCATTTAAGAAATTTAAAATGCTTAGCTTGAAATTCACCAGAAGACCCTCATTTTTTATCATTTATGTGGCTAATTCTCTTCTCTTTTTGCTCCTTTTTATTTTCCTTAGCCTTGCTAAGGTTGTGCCTCTTTGTAAAACCCAGCTTTTAGTTTTACTCATCAGTTTTTTCATTAATGTCATATTAATTTACTTTTATGAATTATCTTCTGCTTTTGAGAGGATTTATTTTTTTTTCTCCATTCTTTCTTTGTGTGTGTGTATGGGGGCAGATATTGGAATTCAATCCCCAGTATTGCCTCCCAAAAATGTCTGAATTTCTCCAATAAAAAAAAAATTTCTCTATTAGAACACCCAAGTCTAATTTTGTGTGTGTATGTGGTGCTGGAGATTGAACTCAGGGTTCACATGTGCTAGGCAAGCCTTTCGCCACTGAGCTATGTTCCCAGTTCTCCAAGTTTGATTTTCTAAATGAAATAGTATAGAAGGAATAAAATAGGTAGAAAGGAGACATAAAGGAAGGATGGAGCTAGGTGCAGTGGCACATGCCTCTAATCCCAGTGACTCTGGAGGCTGAGGCAGGAGGATCATAAGTTCAAAGCCAGCCTCAGCAACTTAGCAAAGCCCTGTCTCAAAATTAAAAATATTAAAAAGCTGGGGATGTGGTTCAGCTTTTGTACCCCTGGCTTCAATCCCTGGTACAAAAAAAAAAAGGGGGGGGGGATAACAATTAATTGTAAGTTCCCCATACTTTTCCAGTTCTGTCACTCCCCAAGTTAATTCTTCTCCCACTTTTCATTCCCAGATTCCTGGAAAATTCATTAAAAAGTTAACCATATGAGCTGAGGATATACTCAGTTGGTAGAGTGCTTGCCTCACATGTACAAGGCCATGGGTTCAATCCCCAGCACCAAAAAAAAAAAAAAGTTAACATTCACTCACTCATAATAATTATCTTGTGTATTATTAATTAGCTCACCAATAAATCAATTAAAGCAAAGAGAGATAACAATATTTTGAGAAACTATAATTTATATGATTTTCCAGCATTATCTATTGATCAGATAATGAAGACTGTATCAACTAAAGATCCTAAGACTGACCAAACAATCGAGATCACCATACTGATGTCATCCCTACATGCCTTTCCATACCCGGCCCTCACCAAGTTTTCTTTAAGGGAGGAGCTTGGAACCCCAAAAGTATGTCTCTTAAGATAACCTGCATTCTTCCTTGCTCCATCTGTGCCTATGACTGGTACAGGCTGAAATTCTTTTCCATTACATAAGCCAAGGACTGTGCTGGTCCTGAGTGGAGTTCCCCCTTCTCTCCAGGAATTTGTTGGACCCTTTTCTGTAGACATCTCTTCTCCCTGGACATCTCCTTTATTCAATTGTTATTGAAAAAGTCTTTAGAATAAAAGAGGTTAGGCTGAGGTCATTTTTCCTTCCTCTTTGGTACAGGATGTGTGAATCCCAATGACTGTAATTTCCTAGTCTTCATTTGGGTATTAAGAGATCATTAACTACCAACTCTAAGGCATTAGCAGTGTGGATATCACATAAAACCCAGGGGACTGGGCCCTATAACCATTCTCTTGAGTATCCTCTCCTGTTCCTGAGACTTACTATTACTCTATTGTTTCAATGGCACTTTCTTTTAGTGCTGGAGCTGGAATCCAGGGCTTTGTACAAGGTAGACAAGCACTGACACTGAGCTACTTCCCCAATCCTTTTTTTTTTTGTTTTGTTCTCAATGGATCTTTTATTTTATTTATTGATGTGCCAAATATTGAACCCAAGGCCTTGCACATGCCAGGCAAGCGCTTCACCACTGAGCCACAACTCAGGCCCCTCCTTTTGTTTTTTTTTTAAAAACAGGATCTTGCTAAATCACTCGGGCTAGTCTCAAATTTGCAATCCTTCTGCCTCATCCTCCTAGTAGCTGGAATTAAAGGCATGTGCCACCATGCCCAGCAAAATGGCACTTTTTATCTACCATTCCATCTCCTTTTCTCCATGTGGTGGTGCTGCATTCTCATACCTGTCTCCTGAGTATTCTGAATCCATTAAGATCAAGCCCAAACTTGGAAAATGCCAAACTAAGTTCTGCTGTTGAGACCTAATACTCTTACCCACAGCAGTGGGAACCTGGAAAAAATATAAAATGAAAGGTGGGCTTTCTTGAGGTCTCCTATATTGACCACATCACTCCTTGGGGTATCTCCTCAAAGAGCTTATTGAATAATTTTTCCAAACAAAAGAATTTTCATTGAGAAGTTCTGATGTCACTTTAAAAAGTAATTTTAGAAATATTTTTTCATCCAGACATGGTAATGTATGTACTCCTATAATCCCAGCTACTTAGGAGGCTGAGGCATGAGGATTGCAAATTTGAGGCTAGCCTCATCAACTTAACAAGACCCTGTCTCAAAATAAAAAACAAAAAGGGCTGGGAATGTGGCCTAGTGGTAGAGCACCCCTGGGTTCAATCCCCAGAACAAAAAATAAATAACTAAATAAATAAGAAAAAGAAGAGAAAGGTAGGTACAGTGTCATATGCTTATAATTCTGGTGACTTCAAAGGCTGAGGCAGGAGGATTACAAATTCAAAGCCAGTCTCAGCAATTTAGCAAGGTCCAAAGTCATTTAGTGAGAACCTGTCTCAAAATCAAAAATGCAAAGGGCTGGGGGTGTAACTCAGTGGTAGAAAGCCTCTGGGTTCAATCCCCAGTAGGACAACTGAATGTAAGAAATGACCCAGGATTTATTTTGCTATAAAAGACATTATAAGGCAACTGGTCATATCTGAATCAGGTTTCCAGATTAGATAATAGTATTGTAGTATTGTAATTTATTGATTTTGATAATTATACTGTTATATAAGAGAATACTTTTAATTATACTGCTATATAAGAGAGTATCCTTGCTTTTAGGAAACATACACTGAATAATTTAGATGTAAAAAAACATGTCTACTACTTTCAAACTAGGAAAAATTTATATACACATACATATATATATATACAGAGAGAGAGCGCCTTATAAAAGACAAAGCATATGTGAAGAAATATTAACATTCGGGGAATCTGGATGAAGAGGATACAGAAATTCTTTGCACTATTTTAATTTTTAATTTTTTGCCTTTGTCTTTCCACTATTTTTTTTTTTAAACTGGGGCTTGAATCCAGGGACACTTACCACTGAGCCACATCCCCGCCTTTTTTATTTTTTAAAGGCAGGGTATCACTAAGTTACTTAGGGCCTTGTTAAATTGCTGAGGCTGGCTTTGAAGTAGCAAGCCACCTACCTGCCTTAGCCTCCCAGTTTGCTTAGATTACATGCTCTGTATCTTTGCACTATTCTTGTACTTTCTCTGTAAGTTTAAAATTTTACCAAAATTTTTAAAATGAAAAATGTTTAAAGATTTTGTGTGTGTATGGTCTGGGATTTGAACCCAGAGGTGCTCTACCACTGAGCTACATCCCAGCCTTTTTTACTTTTTCTTTTGAAACAGGGTATCCCTAAATTGCTGAGGGTTTCGCTAGGTTACCCAGGCTAGGTTACCCATGTAATCCTCCTGCTTCAGCCTCCAGAGTCACTGGAATTACAGGTGTGTGCCACTGCACCCAGAATAGGAAAAAAAAAAAATTAAATAAGGTAATACATTATTAAAATAGCAAACCTTAAAAGTAAAAAAGGACAGGTATTGAGGTATAGTTCAGTGATGGAGCATAGGTGCTCGGTTTCATCCCCAGTATCACAGAAACAGAAGAAAAAAGAAAACAAGTAAACAGGACAAACAACCCACTGAACTTCAATGGGAACTGGATTGCCAGAAAAACACCAACATGGAACAGTTGAGTCTTGTGTTTGACTCAAATCACCATGACAGGGCATCTCTGCCTCTCTAGTAATTCATAACGAAGTGCACAGGATAGTGGCCAAAAAAAAGAACCATTATAGGAACTAAATTCACGTGGGGACATTTTCATCAATCACCCTCTCAAGGATGATCTGAAGAGCAATGGCAAACAGTAACTTCCTAGTAGGCAAAATTTGACATAATCAAATTTTCTGACCAAGGAACTTACTTCCCTTCAAAGGATGTGAATCAGCCAACTACCTGGTACTGAGAAATTACTTGTCCTATCACATAACATTGTTATCACCTTTGACTATCCTTGCAGTGTTAACGGGGTGCCTGCTCTATGTGCCTGGGGCGGGGGTGCAAAATAACCTTCAAAGTTTGTTACATGGTACTGATCTATAGGTTTTGTCCACTTTCTCCCTTTTAATTAAAAATTCTAGTGGAGAAAAACTATACAACCACGATCTGGATAAAGATTATTTGGATTTAATCCCAAAAGGTCAGACAATGAAAGTGAAAACAAACACACAGGATTACATCAAAGTAAAAAGCTTAATAGCAAAGCAAACAATTGACAGTGTGATGAAACAACCTACAGATTGGGAGAAAATATTTGCAAATCACATCTGATAAGGGGCTAATATCCAAAATACATAAGAAACTCAAACAACTCAATAGCAAGAAAATAAATAAACATTTTAAAATTGGCAAAGAGCTGGGTGTGGAAGGAAGCACATGCCTGTAATTGCAGTGCCTCAAGAGGCTGAGATGGGAGGATTACAGGTTCAAGGCCAGCCTCAGTCATTTAGTGAAAAGGCCTCAAAGTAAAAACTAAAATGGACTGGGAAGTGTAGCTTAGTGGTAAAGCACCCTTGGGTTCAATTCTCAGTACCAAAATAAATAAATAAATAAATAAATAATTTTAAAAATTAAAAATGGTCAAAGGACCTAAATAGAACTTTCTCAAGATGATGTACAAGTAATCAACAGATAAATGCAAAAAAGCTGAATGTCACTAATCATTAGGGAAATACAAATTAAAACCAAAATGAGATATCATCTCACACCTGTCAGAATAGCTACTATCAAAAAGACAAAAGATACCAAATGTTGGGTAAGGTTGTGTAGAAAAAGTAATCCTTGCACACTGTTGATGGGAATGTAAATAAGTACAGCTATTCCAGAAGATAGGATGGGAATTCCTCAAAAAACTAAAACTACCATATATATCATTTCTGCATATATATCCAAAGCAATTATATTAAGTATGTTGAAAATATATCTACATTTCCATGTTTGTTGCAGCATTATTAACAATACCCAAGCTATAGAATCAACCTAAGTGTCCATCAGCACTGGACATGAATGGATAAAGGAAACATCGTGGGCCAGGCATAGTGCCACAGGTCTGAAATCCCAGCAGCTGGGGAGGCTGAGGCAGGAGGATCACAAGTTCAAAGCCAGCCTCAGCAACTTAGTGAGGCCCTAAGCAACTTAGTGAGATCCTGTCTCAAAATAAAAATATAAAAAAGACTGGGGATGGGGATGGGGATGTGTCTCAGTGGTTAAGTGCCCCTGGGTTTAATCCCTAGTTGAGGGAGTGGGGGGGGGGAGGGAAGGGAAAGGAGAAAGAAAGGGAGGGAGGGAGGGAGGGAGGAAGGAAGGAAGGAAGGAAGGAAGGAAGGAAGGAAGGAAGGAAGGAAGGAAAAAGGAAAAAAAGAGAAGGAAGGGAGGGAGGGAGGGAAAGGAAAAGAAAAACATGGTGGGGGTTGGGGTTGGGTATGATGGCACATGCCTGTGGAAGGAAAGGAAGGAAGGGAAAGAGAGAGAGAGAGAGGAAGGAATGGAGGGAGGGAGGGAGGGAAGGAAGGAAAGAAAGAAAAGAAAGAGAAAACATGGTGGAGGTTGGAGTTGGGTGTGATGGCACATGCCTATAATTCCAGCTAGCCTGAGGCAGGAGAATCAAAAGTCTGAGGCCAGTGGGGGGGTGGGGGGAGGCAACTTAATGAGGCCCTGTCTCAAAATAAAAATGACTGGGGTCCAGGGATGTAACTCATTGGTAGACTGCTTGCCTAGATTAAGCAAGGCCCTGAGTTCAGTCCTCAGCTCTAAAAAGAAGAAAATGCTACATATATGCATAATGAAATGCCATTCAGCCTTTAAAAAGAAAATGAATCACATGTGCTGGTGAATGACTGTAGTCCCAACTACTCAGGAGACTGAGGAGGTAGAATCACTTGAGCCCAGGAGTTCAAGGCCAGCCTTGGCAACGTAGTGAGAACCCATCTCAAATAAAAAGAAAATGAAAGGAATTTCCGTCACTTGCAACAACATGAATGAACCTAGAGGATATTATGCTAAATGAAATAAAAGCTAGGCACAGAAAAACAAATAGTGTGATCTCACATGCTAAATTTAAAACAATTGAACTCATAGAATCAGAGTGTACAATGGCATTACTAGAGGCTGGGTGGTTGGGGGACAGGGAAGATGTTGGTCAAAGGGTATAAGGTTTCACTTACTATGTGTAAACGTTTTTTAGACATGTATGATAGCCTGGTGACTAAAATTAAGTGTATTGTATATTTACAATATACAATATTTAAACATTCTTACCACGAACAAAAAAAGGTAAGTATTTAATCCAGGAGTGGCGGCACATGCTTGTAATCCCAGCAATTTGGGAGACTGAGGCAGGAGGATCACAAGTTCAAAGCCAGCCACAGAAAAAAGTGAGATGCTAAGCAACTCAGTGAGATCCTGTCTCTAAATAAAATGCAAAATAGGGCTGGGGATGTGACTCAGTGGTCAAGTGCCCCTGAGTCCAATCCCCAGTAAACTCCCCCCCCTAAAAAAAAGGTAAGTATTTGAGATGATGGATATGTTAAATAGCTTGATTTCATCATTCCACATCCTATATACAATATCAATTTGTATCCTATAAACATATACAATTGAAATTTGTCAACCTATAATAAAGTTATAAAAGTCAACTTATAATAAAGTTATAAAAGTCAAAAAATTGAAAATATTTAAATTTTTAAAATAATCATCTGTGTTTCCTCTCTTATTGAACATCAGATGTCTGATGTCTGGGTTCTTAATTTTTTTCTCTTTTCTTATTTTGGTACTGGGGATTAAACCTAGGGATGCTGAGTTCACTCCACTAAGCTATATCCCAGCCCTTTTTATTTTTTACTTTGAGGCAGGGTCTCACTGAGTTGCCCCGACTCAGTTGCTCCTGCCTTAGCTTCCAGAGTCAGATTACAGATGTGATCACCATACCTGGCTACATGCTTATTTCCTGAAGTTGTAAGATATAAAAAAGATAAATGTATGATTACACAAATGATATGCCTCTACTTCATGTACAGAGAAACAAGATATATCCCATTTGTTTACAATATAAATAAATTTTTTAAAAAGATATAAAAAAGATCATATCTGGAACTGATTACAATATATCTGGGGAAGAATGGACATCACCTACAGATTGTAGAATGATTAAGACTGCTCCATTACATTGCCTCTGGATGCAATACTGAACTCGCCTTTAGATTATTTTTCTTTGAAGAGGGATGGATGTATTTATAGTTATTTACAGAAAAGCTGGATCACAGCTGGGTGTGGTGACTCATGCCTGTAATCCCTGTGACCAGGGAGGCTGAAGCAGGAGGATCACAAGTTTGTGGTCAGCCTGAAAAATTTATCGAGCCCTTAAGCACCTTAGTGAACTCTGTTTCCAAATAAAGAATAAAAAAAGGCTGGGGATGCAGCTCATTGGAAAAAATGTCCTTGGGTTTAATCCCCAGTAGCAGGAAAAAAGAAAGAAAAGAGAAGAACTGAATCACGTTAATGGAAGAGGCATCTTTAGATCTACATGTATGAGAAGGCAGTGCATGCCAGGTAGGCAGAGAAGTAGCATGTGCTGTTTAATTGGTTGCACCAATCACAGCCCTTTCTATAGATTCTTCCCCTCCACAAGTTCTGCAAAGATAATCCTGGTCTCTTTACAACCTAATGGTTACACAAGAGTAAACAAGGGACACTTACATGACTAAATGAAGGACTGTAATGATACTTTTTTACAAGCATTTTGAGAACCAGAGAACTACAGGTTGTCAGTCATAGTCATTTGTGCCTAGGTAGTCACTTTAGGGTGTCAGTACGTGGGTAATTTCTTTGGGTATACCCAAGAAGAGCAGGGAGAGCGCCAGGCATCAAGCGCGTGCCTGTGATCCCAGCTACTCAGGAGGCTGAGGCAGGGGGATTTCAAGTCCAAGATCAGTCTCTGCAACTTAGGGAGATCCTATCTCAAAATAAAAAGGACTGGGAATGTAGCTCCATGGTAGAGTACTCCTGGGTTCACTACCCTATACATGTTGGAGGGAAGGCAGGCAGGGGCTCTAGTCTGTGTACAGAAGCAGGAGAGTGGAGCACTTGTGCTGACAGAAGCAGCAACCCAATGAGAAGCAAAAGAAGAATTAAACTTCCCTGAGGGCTGTACTGTCGGTCTTTCCATTACCTCCACTGAATCTATTCAAATCTACTGAAACTGTAAAATTGCATTTAGGCCCCTAAACTTTCAGGCCAACATTCCCACACACTGCAGTGGAGACCAGGAAGAGAAGGTGGACATGGGGAGACAAAAGGGTAAGAATTTTTCAAGGACTCTGGCATAATCAACTTCACCCTGTCCTTCTATGTCTGTGTCATCACTAATCGTCACTTGGGAAATTTTTGTTACTGGCAATAAAAGAGACATTATAGAAAACCTGAGAGGAAGGGAGTGACAGTGGACACTGATCTAGAAAGAAAAGGATTTAAGAACACACATGGAGCCAGCTAATCCTAGTGACTCAGGATGCTGAGGCAGGGAGATCTCAAGTTCAAGGCCAGACTCCTCAACTTAGCAAAATCTTGTCTCATAATTAAAAAATAAAAAGGACAAAACGCCCCTGGGTTCAGTTCCTAGTACTGCAAAAACAAAATCAGAACACACATGGAAGGACTGGCCTTGAATAGGAAGAGATACTTCTTCCAGAGAACCAAAAAAGTACTTCAGCCAGCATGGCAGCATGATGGTGCACACTTGTAATCCCAGTGGCTCCAGAGGCTGAGGCAGAAGGAGTGCAAGTTCAAAACCAGCCTCAGCAACTTAGTGAGACTCTGTTTCAAAATAAAACATTAAAAATGGACTGGAAATGTGGTTCAGTGGTTGAGCGCCCTGTGGGTTCAATCCCTAGTACAAAAAAAAAAAAAAAAAAAAAAAAAAAAATTCTTATGAACTTATAGATTGATTTAATTGTTCCGTAGGCATGGTAATAAGTAGCTACTAGAACTGTTTTATACTTGTTGAATCAGTCAACACAAGTTTGCCTAAGTGAACATCATCCAATCAGTGTCAGCCCCTTGTTTTGTGAAGTCAGACAATTGCCAATAAACTGGCCACTGAGTGCAGGTCTTACCAGAGTAACCATCTTCTAAAAATAATGTCTTTCTACTTAAATATCTAAAAATCCACCAATCCCTGAACTCCAGTTTTCCCAAAATCCTACAACTAGAATATTTGCACTCTGCTCAGAGAGACGAGTATGCCTACCATCTCTCTTTTACTAATGTAAATAATAAATTCAGTAAACATAGTCTCTGCTCCCTTCTACCCTAAAAATTACTATTCATCAATCCTTTATCCCTTCTGGTTCAAGCCAGGATGTTTCTCATTACAAATAACAGAAAAACAAACTCAAAATGGCTTAAACAATAATGAAATGTATTGTCTCTCAATGCTAGATGTCTTTTTAAAAATATTTTTTAGATGTTGATAGACCTTTTTTTTTTATTCATTTATTTATATGCGCTGCTGAGGATCAAACCCAGTGCCTCACACATGCTAGGAAGCGCTCTACCACTGAGCTACAACCCCAGTCCTCAATTCTAGGTATCTATAGTGCATGCTCAATTTCTCTATTCTGTCTGCCTCCATGGAAGTCTGGTACTTAGATTGGCTTCCTTCGTGGTGACAAGATGAGTATAGGCACAGCTAGGGCACATGCTGTTAGGTTCAACAAGAAAAAGAAATTCTCTCTGCTACTCAGAATAAAACTTTTTCTTCCATTTCTGTGTGATTGGACCAACATATGTACTAACAGTGGTCACCTGAGCAATATCAAGTAGTGATGAGCAATTGGTTTAAACCTTGGCTCTTGAACCATCTGCAGGGAAGAGACGGAGATTGATTGATCTCTCTCTTCCCCTCTCTCCATATATATAGATATTTAAACACATATACACATAGACTTTTTAAAAAATAAGATGGCATTTCACTAAGTTTCCCAGGCTGGTCTTGAGCACATGATCCTCCTGAGTAGCCAAGACTATAGGCATGCACTACCACATCCAGCTTAAGATGGTTATATTGCAAATTGGATTAAACTAATCTGGATCAGCTCCTAGAATTAGGCTTCAAACTTGTCATCCTCCTGACTCAGCCTCCATAGTAGCCAGGAGTGTGCACCACTACATGGAGAACAGCCATATTTTATTTTTGTCTCCCAGAATCTAGCACATTGCCTGGCACATTGTGAGGTCATAGAAATGCTATGATTAGTGAATGAAAGAACAAAGTACTACAAAAATGAGGTTCTTAGACATGACCAGTCAGGGGCATCACCTCTGTACATAACCACAAGGGAGGATTGGTGGTCTCAAACCAAGGGAAAGTCTTTAGACTAGTAATGCATAAAGGCTAAAAAAAAAAAAAAAAAAAAAAAAAAAGGAGAAAAAGAGGAGGAAGTAAGGAGGAAGAAAAAGAATTAAGGAATCAGTACTTCATTATCTTGTGACCTTTAAAAATCTTCTTAAAAAAACTGTACCACTTAAATAATATTCTCCAATGAGAATTCCTAAACTGTGATCACATATTTTCCTATAACAAATCCATATTTTTTTTCTTTTGATGGAAGTATATGTTATTGGATCTTTTCCCTCAAATCTATTCATTACACTTTTCTTGATCCCATAGGAACTGACTGTTATATGCTGTGTTTTCCAGGTTCTCTTGCCTTCCTATTAGGTTTGGCCAATTGGACTATAACAGATTTGAGGCTGGAGGAGGAGAGAAGTCTTAGTATTTCTCCACTGCTCTCTGCTCCAGGTGGCATATCTAGCAGTGATTTTATATTTCCTATCTCCATGGACCCCATTACCCTGTGTGTTCCAGAAGATACTCTTAAGTCATTGTAATAAATTCTCCTTTATGCTTTAAAAGATTAAAAGAAGAAGTTAGAAATCAAAGGGTCAGATATTCTGGGACAGCAGAAGGCTGGAATTTTGGTCCAGCTTCTTTTCTTTAATGAAGAGAAAATAAATCCAATGCATTGAAATTTTCTTAATTGCCAGATTGTTAAGGTATTTCTGGGTGGGCAGAAGAGTAGACATGACCCTGAGCAAGTGACTGGCACAAAGTCACCCAGAAGCAGTCTGTAAGGCCAGGTGGTAGCCCACAGGGCTCACCTGACCCAGGACTGGGCATTCTTCCCCACCATCCCCTTCAAAACTCATCCCTGGTTCAAAACCTCAAACCTCTTAGCACCCAGACTGCAACTCTCTTACCTCTGAGTTTCTCATATGGAGTCATCAAGTCTTATGATGATTTATTGTCCTGAAGAGATCCAACACCCCAAGAAAACTAAACATTGAACATTTTCTTGGGCTGGGCACAGTGTCACATGCCTATAATCCCACTGGCTCAGGAGGCTGAGACAGGAGGATCATGAGTTGAAAGCTAGCCTCAGCAACTTAATGAGGCCTTATGGACTTAGTGAGACCCTGTCTCAAAATTAAAAAAAAATAAAATAAAAAAAAATAAAAATGTTTTTAAAGGGCTGAGGGTGTAGTTCAGTGGTTAAGTGCCCCTAGATTCAATCCCTGGTAAGAAAAAAAAAATTATCTTGGGACTGGGGGCAGAGTGCTTGCCCAGCCTTCTTGAGTTGCATCCCCAGCTCTGCCAAAAAGGAAAAACAAAAACAAAACCCCCAAACATTATCTTAATTAGCCAGCAGAGGGTAAGATGTTGAATATGTTGGAATCCGTGAAGAAGCCTCACTCTTTTACCTCCCCACCTTCCACATTCTCTTTTACCTCAGTGCAGCTCCTGCTGTGCAGAGATATGGTCAATGAAAGGTGATGACAGGGAGGCATTTTTTCCAGTTGGGACTGAGATCATGGGGAGACAGGATGAGGTGTGGTGAGAGCATGTCTCAGGGCCTGTAGCTCTGAAATGGGGTTTGGGGAAGGGAGGAGAAAGTGGGGCTACTGTTGAACTCTGGCTACACAGATCAGAGTGGAAAAGGTAAAGTGGCAGTGGGGGTGACACAGGCTGGAAAGACAAAATAATGCAGAGCAGGAAAAGAACTGAGGGCATGCCAAGGTCCACCTAGGTCCTCACAGGCCCAGTATTTCCAGCAGAGGGGCAACAGGAAGCTGTGATTTCCTTTCTCCTTTCCCTCCCTATGCTTAGCCTCAAGGCCACTTGTTGCTGAGATGAATTCCAA
This sequence comes from Sciurus vulgaris, assembly GCF_902686455.1. NCBI lineage: Eukaryota > Metazoa > Chordata > Mammalia > Rodentia > Sciuridae > Sciurus > Sciurus vulgaris. The sequence goes on from NC_136461.1 coordinate 116,905,426, forward strand.
CCTGTGTTTTAGTTGGCACTGTGCCCTGGGCATGATGACAATAGCTGCTCCGTATGCAGCTCCGCTCCACCACAAACACCCCAAACTTCTCCTTTGAAATAGCAGTCATTCATGCATAGACCTACAAAGTGCTGTCTCACATGTATGATCTTAATTCATTACACCAATTTTGTTAAACAGAGACTTTTTTTTTTGTACTGGGGATTGAACCCCGGGGCTCATTGTGGTATGGCCCACTAAGCCATACCCCCAGTCATTTTTAATATTTTATTTAGAGACAGGGTCTCACTAAGTTGCTAAGGGCCTCACTTAAATTGTTGAGGCTGGCTTTGAACTCATGAACCTTCTGCCTCAGCCTCCCAAGCTGCTGGGATTACAGGCATGTGCCAACATGCCCAGCCAGAGACTTTTATCTGAAAAACAACCCCTCCCCCCCAGGAGTAAACCCAGGACCTTTCGTGCATGCTAGGCAAGCACCCTACACTGAGCTAGGCCCCTCCCCCACTTCTCTCTATCTCTCTCTCTCTTTCTCTCTCTCTCTCTCTCTGTGAAGCTGGGTCTTGCTATGTTGCCCAGGGTAGCCTCAAAACTCCTGGATTCAGGTGATCTTGCTGCCTCAACCTCCTTTGTAGCCAGGACTACACGTGTGCCGCCATTCTAGGTTAACTCTGAAAAATTTTTTTGTTTTGTTTTGTTTTGTGGTGCTGGGATTGAATCCAGGGTCTCATGCATGCCAGATAAGATCTCTACCACTGAACTATATCCCCAGACCTTTTTATTTGGGGGAAAAGGGTCTCGCTAAATTACTCTGGCTGTCCTTAAATTTGTGGTCCTCCTATGTCAGCTTCCTGAGTAGTTGAGATTACAAGTACATGCCACTGTACCCAGTTAACCCCTGAAACTTTTAAGCAAGGAAACAGGTTCAGGAAAGTAAAATAACTCACCCAGAGGCACACAGCTAGTGAATAGCAAATGGAGATTCTCTGCTCCCTCCTCTCTGTCAAACACTTGTTCTGATTCCCTGCCTCTACACCCCCTCCCTATCCCTTTCCCTGGGACCCAAGAGAGCAAAGGAGGCCTGCACACTGTACACTGTTAGGTGTAGAGGGAAGCCAGGAGCAGTGGCACACATTTGGGATTACAGACTTGAGAGACTGAGGCAGGAGGATCACACGTTTGAGACTAGCCTGGGCATTTTGGGAGAGACCTTGTCTCAAAATTAAAAACAAAAAACAATTGAAATGACTAGGGATGTAGCTCAATGATAGAATGCTATCCTATCATGTGAGGCCTTGGTTTGGTTCCTGTCATTCCTGAGCCAGGGAATCTCTGGCTATCTCCCTGGGGTGCAAGCTTGGGGCTGCCCTTCACAGTGAAATAATTCCCTCTTCTCCTCTTCCTCATTGCATAGAGCTTTCTCTCTCTCTCATACACACACACATTTATTCCCAAGTGTCAGGTCCTTCCTTGATATGCCCCACCTACTACTGGCCTTGCCCAACAGGGAGCAGACAGGCTGTTCCTTTCACACCCCTCCCTCTGAGGTGTGGGTGTGGGCTGAAGCTCCTGGCAGCTGGAGCCCCAGAGAAGCACTTAGACCCTGAGCCTCCTGCTGAGAGCCTACAGTGGCCCCTGCCAGTCTGGCAGGCATTTGCTGGCTCTTCTATTCAGCAACACCAACCTCTGATGCCCTGCAATGCCCACACCCAATACCTCTTCCCCTCTACCCACATTCTTCTGGGTCAACGCCTCTGGAGGCAGCACTGACGATGCTGGGATGCCTGTCCAGTTCCTTGCCCTCAGGGTCACGGTTGCTTTGGCCTATGGGATTGTAGGAGCCATCGGCTTGCTGGGAAATTTGGCTGTGCTGTGGGTACTGGGTAACTGTGCTCGGCGAGCCTCTGGCCTACCTTCTGACACCTTCGTCTTCAACCTGGCTCTGGCGGACTTGGGGCTGGCACTCACTCTCCCCTTCTGGGCAGCAGAGTCAGCACTGGACTTCCACTGGCCCTTTGGAAGTGCCCTCTGCAAGATGGTCCTGACAGCCACTGTCCTCAACATCTATGCCAGCATCTTCCTCATCACAGCACTGAGTGTTGCCCGATACTGGGTGGTGGCCATGGCTGTGGGGCCAGGCACCCACCTTTCACTCTTTGGGGCCCGTATGGCGACCCTGGCAGTGTGGGTGGCGGCTGCTCTGGTGACAGTGCCCACAGCTATCTTCGGGTCTGAGGGTGAGGTGTGGGGTGTGCGCCTCTGCCTGTTGCGCTTCCCCAGCAGATACTGGCTGGGAGCCTACCAACTGCAGAGGGTGGTCCTGGCTTTTGTGGTACCTTTAGGCATCATCACCACCAGCTACCTGCTGCTGCTGGCCTTCCTGCGACGGCGGCAACGACGACGGCAGGACAGCAGAGTTGTGGCCCGCTCTGTTCGTATCCTGATGGCCTCCTTCTTCCTCTGCTGGTTCCCCAACCATGTGGTCACTCTCTGGGGTGTCCTAGTGAAGTTTGACCTGGTTCCCTGGAACAGCACTTTCTACACCATCCATACCTATGTCTTCCCTGTCACCACCTGCCTGGCCCACAGCAACAGCTGCCTCAATCCTGTGCTGTACTGTCTCCTACGGCGGGAGCCCCGGCGGGCTCTGGCAGACACCTTCAGGGATTTGCGCTCAAGGCTGTGGCCCCAAGGCCCAAGCTGGGTGGAACATGTAGCCCTAAAGGAGGTAGGCAAGCAGTGGGTGGTGAGCGCGGCCCAGGAGAGTGGTCCTTCCACTGTGCTCATGAACGTGGACAAAGGGACACCTGGGTGAAGGGTATAAGCCGAACACTCTCCCTTTCCTGGGATCTACAGGTGCAGAATCCACACATTTCTAAGCTGCCCTCTCTGCCAGGTTACAGTGTCCTCAGGGAAAGTCTGACCTTTGATCACCAGCTCTGGGTGTGGTGGAATGGGGGAGGCCAGGGCTGTGGGAAGGGCTGGGTGCAACTAAGTTTATAGAGGTGGGAAAGAAGAGGAACTGAGAATAAACCTCTGGATTACCTACAGATCGTCTTGACCTTTTATCCCAGTTCCACCTCCAGTACGGTGTGGGGCAATTTTTGCTCCATTTCTGCCTTTTATGAGAATTTTCAGGAAATTTTCCCCATAGGGTCTAGGCTAATGGATCAGAGGTCAGTGCCCATCTCCCTCTGTCTGTCCTCCCCCACCCCACTCTAAACAGGGTATCTCTTTTCCTTATATGGTACCAACGCTTAAAATGCCCCCTTCCCCTGGCCATTCCCCTCTTACCATTTTAGGGGTGCCTACAGAAGACTCAGACTCAAAAGTTGTAGCTTCCCTGCAGCTACCCGAGATGCCAGGTTTGGGGCCTTGCTAGAATCCCTAGTGCCTACCACACTCTTGGTGTAAATCCTTGGTGCTCATTGCGATTACCTGTGTCTCTCCTTAAATTAGGATTTGAAAGGTAATAACTGGCTGAGGCCAGCACAATGGCACAAGCCTATAATCCCAGCGGTTTAGGAGGCTGAGGCAGGAGGATCCAGAGTTCAAAGTCAGCCTCAGCAAAAGCAAGGCGCTAAGCAACTTGGTGAGACCCTGTCTCTAAATTAAATACAAAATAGGGCTGGGGATGTGACTCAGTGGTTGAGTTCAATCCCTAGTACCCAAACCCCCAAAATGAGGAGTAAACTCCTCTTGAAGGTAGGTCTCCAAGACACAGGGCTTCCCTTTGTTTTTAATGATTGTTAGCCATTATAAGGGAGTTTTGGGGGGCTGGGGATATAGCTCAGTTGGTAGAGTACTTGCCTCACAGGCACAAGGCCCTGGATTCGATCCCAGCACCAAAAAAAAAAAAAAAAAGGGAGTTTTGGGGACAGTCCTGAAAAGAAGGGAAGAGGCAGAGCGAAGACAGGGTGGAGGTCCCAACTTTGCTTCCTCCACTGTCCTCAGGACCAAGCTCTCTGGCACACCTTGTACGCAGGACACCAGCCATTCAAGGTCCAGAGCAGTAGTACCCCCTCTGAAGGGGAAACCAAGTGCTCCAGGTTCCTGTTCCTGCCTCAGTACCATTCAGTTGCTGAGAAGAGGCCACCCAATTCACAACATATTAAGCAATGTGAAGGAGATTTAATTAGCCTCTTGATGTTTAATTTCCTCTTTTTGATAATGTTTAAACTGGTTCCAAAACTCCAGGTCAGTTCCCAGACAATTCAGGAAGATGGAAAATCCTCCCCTACCTCAGTATCCCTCTTCCAGCAGCTCCTCTGATGGCCTGGCTGGCCTCCGGATATTGGCTCCTCTGGGGGCATCTTGGCTTTATGGGAACCGGAGGTAAATATTGACAAAATTTACAAAGGTCCAAGTCAGAGACAAATGAATGCATGTAGACTTGCCTTTGGAGGAGGGTGGGAGAGGAAGGGGTGGTGGACAGGAAGATTGAGCAGGGTTGGACACAGCAGGCTTGGATCTCCCCTAGGAATGAAAGAAGGCAATGGCAGGCTTGGCTCCTGGAGCATAAAGCCAGAGCTTTGAAACTGCAGTAGGATGCCTGGCATGGTGGAGCATGCCTATAAATCTCAGCGATTCAGGAGCTGAGGCAGGAGGCTCACAAGTCTCAGGTTAGTCTCAAACTAACTAAAATTAAAAAGAGGAGCTAGGGTTGGGGTTAGGTGGTAGAGTGCTTGCCTGGCACGTGTGAGGCACTGGGTTCGAGCCTTAGCACCACATAAAAATAAAGGCGTTGTGTCCATCTACAACTAAAAAAAAAAAAAAAAATTAAAAAGAACTGGGGAAATGACTCAATGGTAAAGCACCCCTGGGTTCAATCACCAGAACAAATAACAAAAGACTAAAAAGCACCAGGAGGGACAGAGGTTCAATCTGAGTTGTTTTTTTTGTTTGTTTTTTTTGTTTTTGGTGGTGCTGGGGATCAAACCCAGGGCCTTGTGCTTGCACTCTACCGACTGAGCTATCTCCCCCAGCCCTCAATCCGAGTTTTCAAAAGTAGAATTACAGAAGTGACAAGGGTCAGAATGGTGAGAGCTGGGAGGGATCATGCTATCAGGAATAAGCACATCAGAGACATGCTTTGAACCACGTTTTGGGGCTGAAGACCAGGAGGTAGCTTCTGTACAGGAATGGCACTACTGGGGCTAAAGCAATGCTGTTCTTCAGGGAGCTGTGGGCTTCTCCACACCTGCTCTGGGATATCTCAAGGGTTCCCATTTCTCTCCAGACTTGGTGGGGGAGGAATTGCATTCCCTTTCTTGGTGGTCTTTTGGATGCCGTCTGCCATCCCCATTCATCCCTACCAGTCTTTCTCCTTCCACTCCACCTTTACAGGTTTGGGTCTTGGCTGCTTCTGGGTGACTTGGAAGGCAGCTACTGAGGCCCATATCAGTGTGTTTGAAACTTGAAGCTCTTGGTATTTTTAAGTAGAGTAGCTAAGGGGTCAGAGGCAGAAATGAAGGGTTAGAACTAGGACTGGCTCCTTCCTGGCCTGGCAACATTTTTGCACCGAGCATATAAAAAGAGGACATTTTCTACCTCCTAGGATTCCCATAACGGATGAGATAAAGCTCCTCGAAAGATCCAGATGCTGGTTGAGTGGAGGGAGCTGGCTGTGCCAAACCTATCCCCCAGCAATTTAAAGTCCTCTTTCTAGGTGGGGTCCTAAGCCCTATTCTCATCTTACTCCACAGGCTTCAGCAGCATATGCATGCACAACAGCATGAACATAACCCCAAGCATTCCCCACCCCTGTGGCCCAAGTGAAGGGTATCATCCAGAAACAAGAAGTGACATGAGGCAAAAACAAGAACTGAAACCAGAGGCAAAGAGCCAACGAGGAGCTCCATTTTAGGCTGACACCATAGCGACAGACCAGGGCAGGATGGGGGTTGGACTTAACTCAGTGACACCAGGGGCAAGGGTAACAAGAACTGTGCCAAATGGGGCAAGAAGCAGAAGTGACTTCTGAGCACAGCATACAAATAAGATGAAAGTAAGTTTTCTAATATTGGCATCCCCAAGAGCTGCTGGAACCTCAGTGCCACCACTTTTTTTTTTTTTTTTTTTTTTTTTTTTTGATACTGGGTATTGATCCCAGGGGTGCTCAACCACTGAGCCACATTTCCCTGGCCCTTTTTATTTTTAATTTTGAAACAGGGTCTCACTGAGTTACTTAGGGCCTTGCTAAGTTGCTGAAGTTGGTCTTGAATGTAATCCTCTTACCTCAGCCTCCTGAGCTGCTGGGTTTACACACATGCTCCACTGTGCCTGGCTAGCCCTTTTTCTTGATTTTGAAATAGGATCTAACTCAGTTACCCAGCCTGGCCTTGACCTTGGATTCTCTTGTCTTAGCCTCCTGAGTAGCTGAGGTTACAGGCGTGTGCCACCATGTCCAAATAATTGTGCATTTTAAAAGATTTGTAGCAGCTTCATTCATTAGTGCCCCCTCTCTTCAGTGAGGCAGAGGGCCCTTCTGGTGAGATGCTGAGACCCATACAGAAGAATCTGGGTCACTGCCTGGCTTGCTCTGTTACCATCACCCTCAGAATGAGCAGATATTACAAGACAGCACCTTATGGGGTTTCAGGTCTTTAATTTTCCCTGCTTGATCTTTTCCTTTTTTTTTTTTTTTTTTTTTTTTCCTTTTTTTTTTTTTTAAACAATCATATTGGCAGAAAAATGGTTGGAGCTGGTGGGCATTGGGGGAGTCCACTGAAAAATCCCCCAAATTCACGCTGAGGTTTCAGGTTATGGTTGCCGAGATGGGAGACAAAGTCAGGATTCACACAGATTTCCCAACCTACCCTAGAACTTTTTCCAAATGGCTGATGAAGAGGGTCAGATAGGAACCCCATTACTATAGATGAAGGGAGAAGTCACTGTCTCCCCACTCCTCTCTCAAGTTCAGAGGTGGAAATAGAAGGCTACAATCTCTAACTGCCTACAATCTTCTCTTAAAAGTATAAAACACGTGCAGTTGGCTTTGGTACAAAAAAGAAAAGAACAGTAAAACATTCTGGTCCCTGTGGGTTTTCTCCATCACCCCAATAAACCATTATGGCCACCCTAACTTCTATGCCATCAACTCTAGGAAGCCAGGTTATCTCCCTGGGGTTTCCTGGAGGATGGAGAGAAGGAAGAACAGTAGTAAGAAGTGGAAGAGAGCAGCAGGGAGAGGGACATGGCCCTGCCCACAGCCCTCCTTAAAGGGGCAGTAGGGTCCTGTGGCTGTAGCCTCTTGTCAAAGATGTGTATTGCTGGGGAGGGTGTCAGGGCTAGAACCCATCAACTGCATGATTAAGCCTGAACGTACCCCAGTATAGTGTTAAAGGACAAGGCCCCCTGATCCCTATGGCTTGGTTCCCATGTCCCTGGTCCTTTAAATCTCTCCTCTCCCCCCATAACTAATAAACAATAAATAAATAAATTTTCCTAAAGTAGAGGGAAGAAGGCATGAAAAATTGGCATCTGTGGTGTCGTTTTTGGATGCCACCAAGGGGATATTGTGGCCTAAATCCCCCAGCTTGCTAAATGGCCCCAGGTATCCAAGGATTCCAAGAGCTGGCAAGGACAGTCAGCAGTTCTTTCAATCGTTCCCTCATCATTGGCAGATTGGAGTCACCAAGGTTTGCCCCCCTCAGTAATGTTCTTCAGTGGGGTGCAGCGCAGGGGAGAGGGGCCCCCTTAGCTCTCTGAAGCCACAGGCTCCCCATCGCGGCTCTCCGTCTCCTCCGGGATGTCCTGCATTCGAGTGAAGTCTGAAGAGGACAGGGTAAAGCAGTGAGTGAACTGAGTCTCCCATGGGGAACTGTACCCCTACACTGAAGCCTTCCCACCCATGGGCTGGGGGCCTCTGAGAGCTGTGGAGGGATGTCTCCTCCGGGGAGAAAACCTTTGTCCACTGTCAGCAGTGTAAACTCACCTAGGTACTTGGTATACTTTGTAAGCACACAGAGATATAATTTGATCAATAAAATACAAAACACTTAAGATTATAATAAGGAATCAATCCAGTTGGTTACTTTGTATTTTCTAAACAGTAATGTTACAACTTGGAGATCTTTGAAATTGTTTTACTTTATGTTTGAGTGTGGTACTGGAGATTGAACCCAGGGGTGCTCAACTACTGAGCCATATCCCCAGCCCTTTTTTGTATTTTATTTAGAGGCAGGGTCTCACTAAATAGCTGAGGCTGGCTTTAAACCTGCAGTCCTCCTCCTCAGCCTCTCGAGCTGCTGGGATTAGAGGTACGCACCACTGCACCTGCCTGGTGATTGTTTTACTTTGAAGTTCTATTTCTAGGTTTGGGAGTGTGGCTCAGTGGTAGAGTACTTGCCTAACATGCACAAGGCCCTGGGTTTGATCCCCAGCAATGCAAAAAATAATAAAATAAAAATCTGTTTCTCCTTGAAAAAGTTGAGAGTCACCAACCACTCTGCTTCCTGAAGTACCACCACCAACTCCTTATCAGGCAAAACAGTAAGTCTTTATCCCTCTCAAGAGTTACTGTGGTTTGGCACAGTGGTGCATGCCTACAATCTCAGAGGTTTGAGAGCTTAAGGCAGGAGGGCTGTAAGTTCAAAACCAGCCTCAGCAACTTGGTGAGACCCTGTCTCAACAGGATACAGCTCGCCTTTATTCCATGTCCCCACCAGGGTCTCACCTCGTGGACTGTGGGGTGGAGACAGACGGCTGCTACCTTCCTCCTCACTGCCGGTGTCAGGGTCACTGCTGTCTTGCAGTCGCTCTTCTGGACTACCCAGCTCCTGCCTCTCACGGTCCTCAAAGGGTCGGTGGACAGAGCGAACAGTCACAGGCAGATCCAGGCGGTCATGTCCTCGGCTGGGCTGTGGAAAGTAGGCAGAAAACACAGTGGGCTAGAAGTCGAGCAGTGTGAAGACTGCAAGCTCTGCTTACCTGGGGGCAGGGTCTCCTGCTGGACCCCTGTACCCACTCTCTTCTCAACAATGACTCCCCTCTGATAGATTCCCATCAACCAATATCTTTTTGGGTGACTATTTCCTTCAGCACCTATCCCCGCTACTGTCGAAACTTTTTGTTTTCTAACCAAAAAATTTTTTTTTTTTTTTTTTTTTTTTTTTTTTTTTTAATAGCACTGGGCATTGAACCCAGAGGCACTCTATCACTAAGCTACATCCTCAGCCCTTCTTTAAAATTTTGAGACAGGGTCTCCCTAAGTTACTGAGGCTGGATTCAAACTTAGGATCCTCTGCCTCAGACTCTGGAGTCCTTGAGATTACAGGAGTGTGCCTGTGACCCCACGCACACAGCTCCAACCAGAATCTTAATATTCTTCCAATTTGTTGCTTGACTTCACTTCTGCAGACCCTTATGTCCACTCCAGGTGAGTTTACTACTCCAAGTTGCCTTACCTGAGGGGGCGTGAAACTCAAGTACAGGGCATCGCCTGCTGGGAGGCTGCGCCTCCGAGGATCCAGAGGCCTGCGGGCCCAGGGGGCCTCAGCTGGGAGTGGCTCAGTCTGGCCTAAGGCGGCCAGCTGCCTGCGAGCTTCTTCTGCCTCCCGCTCCAGCAGCGCCCGGGCCTGCTCACTCTCCCGGAGCCGGGCTTCCAGGCTGCCAGCCTCAGTGGCCCGTTCCTCGCCCAGCCTTCGGCAGCGCCGCAGCTCCTCTTGCAATAGTGCATGTTGTCGCTGCAGCAGTGCCAGCTCTGTGGCCTGCTTTTCAGGAGCCAGAGGGGCTGTCCCGGCCCTGCCAGCCTCCCCATCCCGAGAGTTGGCTCGGGACAGCTTCTCCCGCCGCTCAGGGCCCTCGGGGAGACGAGCTTCCATCAAAGTGTCCTGTTGGGCCACAGCCGCCTGAGGGTAGGGCAGGGACAGAAGGGTAGGTATATCAGAAACCCTGGTGCCTTCTACCCCTTCCCCACAACCTCCAGGCCTCTTAGGATACCCCATCTACATAGGCATCTTTGGCCTGGCTCTTCCCCACCAGTCTAACTGCAGTCCTTATCCACTGACCTGCAGGCCATGTAGAAGTCCATAGAGATTGACCAACCGCTGTAACGCCTCCTGAGGACAGAGGAGAGGGTGGGAACAGGGCCCAAGCTTCAGGATGGGAGAACTGCCCAGAAGTTGAACAAGAGTGGGTGTGGGGACAACAGGATCTGGAGAGACACTTTGAAGTATACACATTCTCCCTCACACCACTCCAAATTGGGCTATAATTTTTCAGGCTGAGAATACCCTCCCTTCAGGTTCCTATTCTATCATATTCCCATCTCACCTCTTGTGGGGATCTCAGCTGATTTCCATTTCGATCCTGCAGAAATGGGCAAGGGTGGGGAGTCAGCAGACCCGCAAATCCCTGGTGCCTGCCCTTGACAGCTTTGTGCCGAGCACCCACAGGCCAGCTGTCCCCTGCCCAACCTCTAGCCACATCCTGGAACCTCACAAGGACCCACCTTCTGGCTACAGTCTGAGTCAGCTCTGCAGAGTTCAATGGAGCCATTGAAAGTTCTGGCCTCACCATCTGTTGAGAAGGAAAAGGATGGGTTGAGCTCAGTTTCCCAGGGCCCTGACCCCACTCCATCCCTGGCACTGCCCCAGTATCTTTAGCTCCTCCCACCTACTACATCAGTCCCATGCCCTGGCACTCACTGGCAGTGACCCCAGGACTTGTGTTACCACCGCTGTCCGGTTCCAAGGGCAGGGCTGATTCTCGGGGTGTCACGAGCAGCTCTACTCCAGGTCCCACCAGCAGGTCTTTCAAGCCCTCCACTGAGGGGAAAGAAGAGAAGGTTAAGGACAGGAAGAACAGAGACCACTATAAGGTATATACCATTCACCCAACGCACAAGCCACCAGGGTAAGTCCTCTGGAAGACAGAGGAGTTTAACTCACACAATCACAAAGGGGTGCACAAGCATGTGCAGAATGAGAGGTGTCCAACAATATCAAGGACCAACTCTCTATCCTGCCCCACTCCCTAGGAAGTGGCATAGGATGGGCACTCAGGGGTGTTTATGGACGGTGGGGTAGACAGCCTCAGCTCTGTGTGTTTCCAGATCTGCCACACGTCCACATTCTGATGGTGAGCGCACAAGCCTGGATTCTACCCCAGGAGCTCCCTCACCCTCACGGATAGCATCCTGTAGCAGTCGCTCGCCACGAGGGGATTCAAGGGACTCTGAGCGGAAAAGTCCCCTGGGCAGGGTGGGCAGGGGCATTCCGCTGCCGCCATCTTCTTCTGCCTGGAAGTGGGTCATCTCGGCAAACAGCCCGACCTTCTCCTGCAGCAGCTCCACCAGCGCGCGGTCCTTCTGCTGCAGCTCCACTGCAGACAAGGAACAGATGAGCACACAGAAGGGCCCAGAGGGTCCCCAGAAGAGCCAGTGGAGGGGCTAGGCAGAGTGGCAGGACTTAACTTTTTTTTTTTTTTGGCATTTAAGAAAAAAATTATTTTGGGGAAAAGTGACACATACATTTTTGTTTTAAGAACAAAAGAAGATTCATGGCAAAGGTTGTAGGTTGTTCACCTCACTCTTTCCATCTTCCTTCAATTAAAGAATACATGCAAGTTTCATCTGGGCACATGGCTACCCAGTTAATGACAACCTGATTTACAGTTAGACATTCCCATGTGACTAAATTCTGGCCTTTGAATTTGTTAAGCATCTTCCAGCTCTTCCCTTACAAAAAAAAAAAAAAGGGAATAAACTCATTCCTTTATTCTTCCCTGCCAGCTGAGAAGCAGATACAATGGTGGGGCTGAAGTAGCTACTTTGGATATAGAGATGAAAGTTGATGTTGAAGATGGCAGAGTTGTAACACTAACTTACATGTCCTACTTAATTCTTAAATAGGAATAATCTACATTTGGGGGGTGGGGGCGGTACCAGGGACTGGACCCAGAGGCATTTACCACCGAGCTATAGTCTCAGTCCTTTTTATTATGGGACAGAGTCTCACTAAGTTGCTGAAGCTGGCCTCAAACTTGCAAACCTCCTGCCTCAGTTCCTGAGTTGTTGGAGTACAGGCATGTGGCATTGTGTCTAGCTGAGAAATAACCGACTTTTTAAAAAGGGACTTTTGTTGGTATTTCTGTATAGCAGTTAGGTCATATATACCCTAATTAATATTAAGGTTCCTTAATGAAAAAGTTAGTTACTTGCCCAACCCTGGTCTTCCTAATTTCCTCTCCCAGAGGTAGCCATAGTAATATCTTTCTAGTAATATTACACACATAAAATATGTATGTAATCATATCTATCTACATTTAAATACCTTTATTTTGTTCATATAGTTTTTTTAATGTGGTGCTGGGGATTGAACTCAGTGCCTCATGTGTGCTTAGGCAAGTACTCTACCACTGAGCCACAGTCCCAGTCCCACATTTTTGTGTGTTTGTGGGAGTACGGGGGATTAAACCCAGGGGCATTTAACTACTGAGCCATATTCTCCAGACCTTTTAATGTTTTATTTTGAGACAGGGTCTCACTAAATTGCTCAGGGCCTTGAACTTGCAATACTCCTGCCTCAGCCTCCCTAGTTGCTAGGATTATAGGCATAAGCCACTGCACCTAGCTATCCACATTACTTTTAAACAAATTATAGCATATATTTTACATTGTTTAAATTTTTGCTTTTTTCACTTAATGTATTTTGGTTTTAGGTTTACATCAGCCCTCATGGAGCTATCTCATCTTTTAATAGTTGTGTAGTATTCCATTATGTGGATATGTCATAAATCATGTGACAAGTTCCCTAAGTATACTTTTTGTTGTTGGTGTAGAGGGACACAATACCTTTATTTTATTTACCATTTTTATGGGTGCTGAAGATCAAACCCAGTGCCTCACGTGTTAGGCAAGCACTCTACCACTGAGCTACAACCCCAGCCCCAGTGGACTTACTCTTGATCCGCCGTAGGTAAGCCTCATCCTCAGTTTCAATCAGGGGGAAGTCCTCCCTGGATGGGCATCTGGAGGGGTCACAGGTTGGATAGGGTTGTAGGAAGACACTAGGTTAGATACCAGGTACCGGCCTTCCCTCAATTCCCACACATGTGCTATGCTCCCCTCTTCTAGTAAGACTCCTCAGTTCATGCCCTGATGTCATTCATTCTTGACCTCTCTTTTTCTTTTCACTGATTGTCTGTGTTTAAAGGATATAAAGATTATAAAAATCCTGTTTAGGGGTATAGCTCAGGTTCTAGCATGTGATAAAACAAAACACTTAACAGTTCTTTGTTGCAATTTTCTTTTTCTTTCTTTTCTTTTTTTTTTTTTACACACTAGATTGAACCCAAGGTTGCTGTACTACTGAGCTACATCCCCATCTTTTTTATTTTTTATTTTGAGATGATATCTTTGCTAAGTTGCCCAGGCTGTTCTCAAACTTGTGATTCTTCTGCCTCAGCCTCCCTAGTTGCTAGGATTATGGGTGAGCACTACCACACTTGGTTTAAGAACTCAATTTCAACATTTCACTGTGCTTTGATTTCTTTTCCTATCACAATTAAACATACAGCCCCAAATCTAGTGTGTGCTCTAAAGATTTGCTGATTGAGCACATCAACCAATTTCCTTGTTGCTTCTATTATTAAATGTTTATAAGACTTGCTCTTCTTCTCCCTAGTATCAATGCTTTCCTTAGCCTCTTTTTCATTCATCTTTAGAAAATAAAGGTAAAATGCAATAATTCAAATAATGGCCCTCTGCCTACACACCAAGATGTTAATGCAAGTGGAAAAACCCTGCTGGTTGGCAGGTATACCACATGTGACAGCTCTGAGCATGCTGCATTTGAAGGGTAGTTGGGCTTGTCAGCATATAAAATATGACTTTGTAGGACATAAAGATCATACATAGGTGACCTTTCCTTTTTTGGCCCATCTTGTTTCTCCCTGAGTCTCTGCCGCCACCTCTGAATGCTGGTTCTGTTCCCAGTGAGTACCACGGCCTGTGACTGATGCTGTGGGTAAGGAGGCCATACACACATACAGGTAGCAAACAACACTCACACGCGCACACTCTGCTGAATGACACGGATCCAGGTGCTCCGGTCATCCCGGGATGCTGTATGCACCTCATACATCTCAGGCGGGGCTGCGCTGATCAGGAACATTCCTTTTTCCTGGTTGGCGATGTCCCGAACAATCAGATTCTGCAGTGATACCACTGAGGGTTTGTCCTGCCAGTCAGGGGAAAGGAAAAATTAAGCCTAGGAATATTGAGATATTTAGGTCTTCAATCCAGGAATGTCCTAAGGATTGAAGAAGATATCTACAACATAAGTTAAGAGTGGCTTTAGTGTCATCTAGAAAAAACTTAGAGCTGGGTGAGGTGGTGCATACCTGTAAACCCACAGGCTTGGGAGGCTGAGGCAGGAGGATCACTTCAAAACCAGCATTAGCAACTTAGCAAGGCCCTAAGCAACTCAGTTAGACCCTATCTCTAAATAAAATATTTTATTGTTTTCTAATTAAAATGTATTAATTATATTCTCTAATTAAAATATTTTAAAAGGAGGGGATGTGTCTCAGTGGTTAAGTGCCTCTGGGTTCGATCCCCAGTACCAAAAAAAAGAAAGAAAGAAAGAAAGAAAGAAAGAGAAAAAAAGAAAAAATACTTGGAAATGCATATGACTCTATGACCCTTGACAAATTATTTAACTTCCAGATTTACTTTCATCATCTATTAAATAACGATTCTGTAAGACTTTTATAACTTTCTCATAAGTGTAAAAGGGCTGCGTGCCATAAAAGTATCTGTTAGCTATTCTTATTTTTTATCACATTAATGTAATAGCTACAACAATAGTTGTTTGACTCTGGAGGGCCTCCAGGGCTCTTTTGGGGTTGGGGAAGAAAGCACGAAGGGTCTAAAACTTTTATCTGTATTAAGAAAGAAGATTGAGCCAGACATGGTGGTGCATCCCTGTAATCCCAGAGACTCAGGAGGTTGAGGCAGGAGGTTTGCAGGTTCAAGTCCAACCTCAGCAACTTAATGAGGTACTAAGCAACTTAGCGAGACCCTGTCTCAAAATAGAAAATAAAAGGGGTTGGAGATGTGACTCAGTGGTCAAGTGTCCCTGGCTTAATCCATGGTATCAAAAAAACAAAACAAAACAAAACATGATGGGACTGGGGCTGTAGCTCAGTGGAAAAGCATTTGCCTAGCATGTGCCAGACACTGGGTTCGATTCTCAGCACCACATTAAAAATAAACAAATAAAATAAAGGCATTCTGTCCATCTACAACTACAAAAAACTTTAAAAAACAAACAAACAAACAACAACAACAACAAAAAAAAACATGAAGGTCTCACCAGGGCAGGAAAGATGTACTTCTGGTCCTTCTCCTGGAGAAATAACAGCACATCTGTCATCAGTAGCATCAGCACATCTGGTTGGGGAATGAAGGCAGGAAAACGGTCAACACTAAAGGGTGTAAGCAGATATTTCCCTTTTTCCCAGGGACTAGGTCTACCACGTCAACTAGAACTTCCAACTCCCCTCACCCTGGCTTCTCTTCCTTCTGGTTTCTTACCACACATTTTTAAGACCCCATTCTTGGAGTATAGAGATGGAGGGCAAAAAAAGATGCTACCAGATGAAATGCTTCTTGGGCTGATAGAGACCACAAGGGATCACACAGTGCTTTTGGAAAACACTCCTTCTCCAGCTCATTCACGTTTTTTAGCCAAGGGTCTACAGATCCCTACGGTATCCACTGCTTCAGAGGCTCTATAAGCCCTCTGAAGTTGCAAACACATTTTTACACATTAATAACAACACATGCATTTTCCTGCATGAAATGGCCCAAGATTTTTTGGTTTTATTTTACTTTTTTTTTTTTTTCTCCTGTGGATCTCACAGCCCAGGCTGGTCTCAAACCCCTGCGCTCATGTGATCCTCCTGCGTCAGCCTCCCTCGTAGTCAAGACTGCAGGCATGCACTGCCACCTCCAAAAAAGCCCAAGATATATATATGTATATTTTTGTACTGGGGATTAAACCCAGAGTGCTTAACCACTGAGCCACATCCCACCCTTTATTTAATATTTTATTTACAGACAGCACCAAGTTACTTAGGGCCTTGCTATGTTGCTGAGGCTGGCTTCGAACTTGTGATCCTCCTGCCTCAGCCTCCCAAGCTGCAGGGATTACAGACCTGTGGCACTATGCATGGCCCACCACGTTTTCTTTATCCATCCATGTCCAGTGCTGATGGACACTTAGGCATGTGCTACGGAGCCCAGCTAGATTTTTTTTTTTTCTACTGGGGATTGAATCCAGGGCACTCTACCACTGGGCTACAGCCCCAGTTCTTTTATAAAAAAAAAAAAAAATTTTATTTTGAGACAGGTTCTTGCTAAATTGCTCAGGCTAGCCTCAAACTTTTGATCCTTCTGCCCTGGACTTCTGAGTCACAGTGGCATACTAGGCAGGTCCAAGATTTTTGTGAGTCATAAGATTCCCAGAACAAGAGGGGCTGTTTTTTTTTTCAGACTTTAAGTCTAACATCTAACTAGTGTTAAGATCTTTTTAGGTATCTGACCTAAATTCCCCCTACCCCAACATATTCCCACTTCCCACTGTGTGCTCGGTAGGGAGGAAGAAAGTTAGTTTCTTTCCACTAAAGGAGGACTGAAAGGCCAGCCCCCATGCATCTGTCTTTGAACAATCCCATCCCCTGCAACCCCGGCAGGATCTGCTTCATTTTGCTTTTCTGCCCCACCCTCTAGGCTCTCAGATCCTTGGGGGTGGAGGTCTGCACTCCAAGAAGGAGGGAGGAAACAAAGGTCAATTCTATAAAACTTGGATGTCACAGTCAAGAAAACACATACTCACCCTTCGCCCTTGGGGATCTTACTAAACTGTGGGCACACAGAAGGGGAGGGATTTTGCTAAATGCCTTCAGAAATAGAGCTCTCCAGCCTTGCTATTTTTAACCCCCCATGCTTTATATTCTTAGCTGCTGCGTGGGAGGGATGGAAAGGAGAGAAAGGGATGGAGGAAAAAAAGCTGGTGAAGACTGACAAATATCCAGGTCCAGGGAGGAGGGATTTCATGACATTGTGGAGAAGTTCAGGCAGACTCTGGCCTCAGGTATCTCAGTTTACCTTTATCCCCCATTCCTCATCCCCAAAGCTGAGGCTTGCTCTTTATTTGCCCTGATTTAGTTAGGAAAGACTTGCAGGTACAGACAAATTCTAGAAAGTAGTCCTGGGAAAGTATGCCCTGCCCTCCAACATGTCCCTTCTTCTCTGCCCTGCCTGTCCTTCCCTGGGTTCAGTCCGCTCCTGTGGGACTTCCCTGGTTGCATTCTCAAAGCTCTGGTGGCTGGGAATCCAGAAGGGGTAATCAGCTGCCCTGATCTTGTCCTCTGCTCTGTATCTTCTTCACCAAAACTGATGGCTCTTTGGCCAGGTATGTAACTTAGTGATAGGACACTTGCCTAGCACGTACAAGGCCCTGGGTTCAACCCTAAGTAGCACTAAATAAATAAATAAATAAAGCTGGTGGCTCTCTGAGCATGCAAGGACCATGGAAATGAATCCATATTGGTAAGTTCCTCTCTGGTCCATGATATTAAGTGCACAATTGAGACTTATGCTACAACAGACACCATGTCTTTTCCTCCCACTGAGTCTTGTCCCGGTATAGGACTGCACAAGAGGGATCCTGAGGGCAGATGTATCTTCCACCCTCTGACTCTGAACTCTTGCTGAGTCAGGTCACTGACCTTTGAAGCGACCCGTTGCTGTCTTCCAGAGCAGGCAGCCATCATGGATGAGCTTGCGTCGCAGAAGTTCCTCTCGACCAAAGGGCCCCTTGCCAGGCACTGGGGCCTGGGCCCGAGGGTCCATGCGGTTGTAGATCTCTTGCAGGCGGGCCCCTTTCTCCAGCTCATGCACATCCTGGTCCACATTGGACAGTAACTCCTTCACTAGCCCCAGTGCGGCTGTTAGGTCTTGGCGCTCCTCCTCAGCCCCTGGTGCCAGAGGGTGGGCATAGGGCATGGCGCAGCTGGCTTCACTCCAGCCCCGATTCCCGGGGGGTCTGGATTATACCAAGCTACTCAAGGTTCCATGCCTTGGAGGGCCACCATAAGTCTTTCCTCATCAGAGGCAAGCCTCTCCACCCACACCCTCCGAGTCCTGCTCACCGTGGGAATGCTGCAGGATCCGGTTGATGAGCACTGGGTACTTGGTGATACGCTGAGTCACCAGGAGGATGCACTCCTGGACCCCATGCCGCTTCAGCACAGCTGAACGGGTCACTTTCTGAAAGGGAAGAGGCAGGACTCAGGGTAACAGAAAAACTTGGAGCCTGAGCTCTGGCACTGGCCCTGCCTTGGCCTTACCATTTACCTAGGTGACAGCATCCGGGACAAGGGAATACCAGCACCACGGGTCTGTGGTGAGGACCAACCTTATAAGGTAGTGAGAAATATGTGGGGAACTAGCACAAAGTACTATGAGGAGTGACTGTTGATAGTATCAAGGAGTGGACAGATCCATAACGGGGGTGAATGGCTGACCTTCATGGATGCAGTTCATGGATTAACTGGCCCCCATGAATGGTGGGGCTGGTTTGGACCATGAGAGGCAGCTCTGAGCATGTCCTGAAACGGCTTGCTCACCCGGATGAACTGCTGGAAGCGTTTGTCTCGGGCATACAACTCCTTATAGAGTTTTAAGGCCTTGGTGTGGCGACTGCAGAACTCCGAGTATGTCTTCCGCATCTGCTCTGCACTGGGACCTGAGAACTAGAAGTCAGGGGAGTGAGGCTAGGTCAGCATTTTCCCAAAGTCATAGCTTATTCCCTGGACACACCTCTGGCCTCCTGCCTGAAAGGCTGACTTCTTGCTCCTCCAGCTCCCCCCAGTGCCCCTTCAGCCCCCAGTTTTTTGCTGGAAGCAAGAAGTGCTCCCCTCCAGTCACACCTCCATGAACCTTACCCAGGGGTCCTGCCTTTCCCACCTGGCTAATGAGCAGGTCACCCAAGCGATGGATGACAAAATTCCGGGAGCTGCCAGGACATAGAGCCTGACGTCGGCGTTCTAACAGCTGGCTGAGGAAGCGTGTATGGATGTCACTGAGCTCATCCACACAGGGGAACAGGCCCTGGACTACTCCTGGCTCCAACTGTAGCTCTTCCAGCATCCCGGTGCGGAAGAGGCGGGTCATGATCTTCAGCGTCCTCACATGGTGCAGCTCTGTCTGGATTAGCTCTGTAGGGACAACGCAACATTTGGTTTTCTGCTCTGGAGTGGCCATGATTTGTGGGGCCCTAGACTGGTCCCTTCCAGGTTAATATCTACATTATTGTGATCTTCAATAATATTTTGACTTTCAGTACTGAGGATGAATCCAGGGCATTCTACCACTGAGTTACAACCCCAACCCTTTTTATTTCTTATTTTGAGACAGGATTTAAGGAAGTTGCCAAGGCTGGCCTTGAATTTGCAATCCTTCCACCTCGGTCTCTCAAGTCACTGGATTACTGGATTACTGCACCCTGCTTAGACAATTTTCTATTTTTTTTTCTCTTTATGCCATGTCATCAAATGATAAACTATTTGCGGGCAAGAATCACATGTCTTCTACGTGTCTAGATTCCCCACGGTCCCCAGTCCAGTACTGGGCATAGAAGAGGGAGAGAGAGAGGACTGAGTTGAAGAAAAGATAAAGATGGGGCCTCGGAGCCAGGTGTGGTGGCACACATCTATAATTCCAGCAGCTTGGAAGGCTGAGGTTGGAGGATCACAAGTTCAAAGACAGCCTCAGCAATGTAGCAAGGCCCTAATCAACTTAGCAAGACCCTGTCTTAAAATAAAACATTTAAAAAAAGCAGGGGATGCTGGGGATGTGGCTCAGTGGTTAAATGCAAGTGCCCCTGAATTCAGTCTCTGATACCAAGAAAAAAAAAAAGATGGGCCCATAGAACCTCTTGGGCTCTGTGGCTGAGGGGGAAACCTGATACCTGATATTGGGCACCTGATATTGGGCAGGGTCACAGAGGCCAATAGGTTAGGAGGCAAAGGGTCTCAAGAGGTGGGAGCTGACAAAAAGTAAAACACAGAAAAACAGGAGCTGGTGAAAAAGAGGACGACGAGAGTGGGTGTGCTCACCATAGATGACGTCCTGCTGCTTCATCACCTCCTTTTTGTGCTGCTGCAGGAAGCTGCCATCCACAGCAAGGCTCCAGGAATCGGCTGCAAAGTCCTTTTCATCCATTTCAAAGTCACTCATCAGCTCATTGTAGATCACCTCTGCACCTGGACACCAGAGGCAACTCAGCCAGATTCTCTTCTCTGGGTCCTGGGGTCTTCTCTAGATTCTTTCTCTTCCTGCCCGTCCCAAAATGCTTCCACCAGCCATTCATCCCACCCCCTCTTCATCTTCCTCAGGTAACCCCCAGGCTCTGGGCACACTCACCTTCATCAATAAGGGATTCCACCGACAGGGTTCGGTTCCGCATGTTGAGGGAGTCTGTGGACTGTGAGAGGATCCGACGCAGCCCCAGGGGAGTCTCATCATTGAAATGTCTGAAGGGAGTGGAGGCTGTCTGCATCACCCCCACTCAGGCAAAAGATCCCTCCCCAGTGGGGGAAACCAAGGCTGGGATCTAAGAGGTAGTCGCTCTGGCTTTTCCTTACTCCTCTATAATTTCTTTTTTTGGTAGTACTGGGGACTGAACCCAGTGGTACTCTACTACTGAACTACATCCCTAACACTTCTTGTTTTTTATTTTGATGCAGGGTCTTGCTAAGCTGCCCAGGCTCTTCTGGAACTTTCAATCTTCCTATTTCAGTCTCCCAAGTTGCTGGGATCACAGGCATGTGACACCACCACACCTGGTTCTCTGTCTACAATTCTGAACTCAGGGACAGAGAAGACCATCTCAGCTCCCTAGGGCTCCATATTCTCTGATGCCTGGCTTCCCTTTCCCAAAATAGAGGCTCACCCAGCAATGTTCGTAGTGGAGACACTCTTGGCTAAAGACAAGGACGAGCGGCCACGGCGGGAGCCAAGGAGGGACTGCCGGAAACTGTCTGAGGGGTAGATGGCAGAGGAAGGCCGCTCCCGGGTGGTTGCTGTTGGAGAGAAATGGTGAGCAGGCAAATATCAAATGCTGGTACCTTCCCAGGATTTGGAGCTCCCAGGCTCCTCCTCACTGGAAGGGAAGTGTCCTCTCCTGCCCTCCTTTGTAGACAAGAGATGGTCACAATGACAATTCCAAGGTCCGTTTGTGCAGTCCTCCACATTTTCTTAATGTATTTCCTCCCCAAAATAGCCTAAGAGCAAACTGAAGCTCAGAAAGGCAAAAAGACCTGTCCAGGGTGACCCAGGGGATGGTGAGTAGGGATGCAGGCTCTGCTCTTCCTGCCTAAGCATCGTGTTCTTTCTGTTACATCAAAGTTGTCGAAACTGACACTTGACAACCACTGCCAACACTCCCCCAAATGCAGTGTGCACAACTGACAGTAACAGCATAGGATGTGGCCAGGTTTGGGTGACCAACCATCCCATCCCTCACCACATTGGGTCTCTCCTGTTCTGCCCGTAAGCCCAAGAATCTACCATCATATCATCCCTTATGCCCCCACTAGCTGCTTTCACTGAAGGAGAGGAGGGTGTTGTGCCTGGGAATGACCTCATGGGGGCAGCAGAGCCTGTGGACTGAGCTGCCTTGGGTCCAGGCTCTTAAGGGGGCTCCCCCATTCCCCACTACTCACTCTTACTGCGAAGAGAAACAGACTGCAAGGCAGTGTTGTTCTTAAGCAGAGCGGCTTTCTGTTGCTGTGAGACAGAGCAAGAGAGAGACACCAAGAACAGCTGTCACCCAAGAATCACCCCCCAGGCATGGGACAGGAGCTGGGCAGCTGGCCCCCTCAGGAGAAAGCTGGCACCGTAGTTAAGGGCATTGAGGTGGCTGACATAACTCCAATTCTGTGGGGCTATGTCTAGAGCAATACACCCGGCCCACTCAGGGGACCCAAGGCCTGGGGTCAAGGTTCTGGGTTGCCCTGTGATGTGGAGGGAGGTTGAGGAAAATAGTAGGGAATGAATGGAAAAGGCATGAGGGTACCACACACTTCCTACCCTCTCCCCCAGCCCTCTGCCCTCCCTGCAGTCTCACCTTCTGCTTGACCTTGGTACAGTTGGCGAGGGTGTCTTTACAGCGGTTGTGGATAGTCACATTGCAGGCTGGGAGGGTGGGGTAGAGAGGGTGAAGGGAGGGCCGGGTGGTACAGGAGGGGACATACCCACATGCAGACACCCATGTCCCCCTAGCCACACAGTCCTCAGACACTCCCCCTTCCCAGATTTCTCATCCATTACCATACCCCATTCCCTCTCCTCCCACCGCCCTTTTCCTTCAAGCAGGAAATGGAGAGGGGGGTCTGGGTGTGAAATGAAATTAAGCAATTAGGAGAGATGGACAATCCTGAACCAAGGATGGCCATGATGGGGACTAGAAGGAAGAAGGGGTTACTGCTGCCAGAGATGAGCTCAAGCACAAAAGAGGTTGAGAATGGCAGATGGGAAAGAGGACTCCCACAGAACAGAAAATGGCACTGAGGCAGCTGGGATGGGGGTTAGGGCAGAGGGGGACATTAACATTCCCTGAGCAAATGCCCCACATTTACTTTATCCCATCAGTCCTTGGAGGCTGACTCAACTATCCTCATTTTACAGATAAGGATCCTGTTCTGGAGAGACTAAATCACCTGCTAGTGGTAAAGCAAGCCTGAATTCAAAGACCAGACTCCTCCCATTGCCCCACAGGGATGCCACAGACTCTGGCTGGGTCTAAGCAGTTCCAAGGTGGACGGATCAAGTGGGGGGATAGGAACAAGTCCATGCCCTTCCCTGCCAAGGCTGCCAGCCTTCTATATGGCTTCCAGTCATCCTGCCTTCTCCCTTCCAGGCCTGGGGAGTCCTATTCCCCATGTAAGGCAAACCCACAGCTCCCACACTCCATCTGCTGCTCCCCACCCCCACCCCACCTTTCCAAGGGTAGGAGAGAAGAGAGGAGGCGCAGCCAAGCTTAAGCACAGGACCACTGCCATCCCCTTCCCCAAATGCCCTCAGTCCTTAGCCCTCTCCAGCTTCCTCTCCCCACAGCCAACACCGGAAATTCTGCTAACTCCTTCAGACAATACCCAGCACCATGTTCACTTCCACAAATACAAGGCAAACAGGGTGGGGCAGAGGGGGCAGACAGAAGCGGGGGCTGCAGCAGTGCTCACCCCCACTGGAGCTCCCTGTTCCTACCCCCAACACCTAGTGTCTCTGGTTCGAACCTCCGCTTTCTACCTGCTCTCAAAATAGTGCTGCCCGCCTCCCCAGTTCCCCTGGCAACAAGCTTCCGGATTGGATATTTTGTCAGGTCTCTAGAGGGATCTAGATTGGGGTTCCCTCCTCGCCCTCCTAACTCTAAATCAAGCAGTAAGGAAGCAGAGAGGGGAGGCCTCACTAGTTCTTTCTGGGGGTTTCTTCCCCCCAGTTCCATAGGGATTTGGAGGGGCAGAGCTTCTCCTCTGCTGGTCAGTACCAATCAGAGGCATCTCAACCATAAATTCGGGAGGAACTGGGGGAGGGGCAAAGCGAAACTGTCTGCATAGGAGTCACAGGGAAAGAAGGAATCCTTGTCTGTGCTCCAAATTTAGGGTTGCCTCAGAACAGGGTGAGGATAGGGTGTTCTAGCCCCTTCCCCTCAACCACACATCCCTGCTGTCTTCCTGTGCTGTCGAATCAAATTGGAAACTGGAGATGGAGGGACCTAATCCCATCCTCTCCTTGAAACAGGGTTTTCACAGACTCTACTCATAAGTCATGAAGGGGCAAAAGGACCCTGAATGTCCAGTTCTGCCCAGGAAGATGGGCAGAACCAACTGCAAGGTTGGTAGCTTTCTCCCCAGCTCCTCTCTCATCCCCCTCTTGCACACACATTCTTGCTTCTTCTCCAATCAGTTCCCCTAACCCTCAACAGCTGTTCAGGGAGCAAGAGGGATACCCAGTGGGTGACAGCTGCAAGGAGAGTCCTCCCAGCCTCCCCTCACCCACATCCTCCAATAGACCTGCTCATGCCACATTCCAACAGCCACCACCCTCAGTGTGAAAAAGGGAGCAAGCATCTGACCCGGCACTTGGGCCCAGCTGGGGTTTCAGAAAGGAGAGTCCCCCATATGGATCCAGGGCAGAAAGGACAGATGGAAAGACAGGATCAGTGGGCATCCAATCTGAGAGAAAGGGGCCAAATAACTTACTTGGGCAGACGAGGGCTTCCTTGGCTGTGATACTCTTGTTACAGGCATAGCACATGGTCATGCCCGAAACTGAGATGGTGGTGAAGAGGTGCCCATTCGTATAGCGGGCATCCTTGGCTTCCTTCATCTTCTCCTTTTCCCGGGTCTGTAGAAGGAGCAAGAAACACAGGAAGTGAAGTTAGACAATGCCAGCGTGCAAGGAGTCCAGAGAGACAGGCTGAGGGCAGACTTGAGGGAGAAATGCCAGCCAGGGAAGGCTGGAAAGACACCAGTCCCTACAGCAGAACCTGCCATAGGGTGTCAGAGGTGGCTGTCCAGGAGTAAGCAGGCCCTGGAATGGCCAGTCCCAAAAGCACTTCTGGGGTCTCTGACCTACCTGGCCCCTACGGCTGGGTTGCCTCCTGTTGCCACTCATCTCCCTGGCTCTAGAGCTCTGCGTCCTCACTCCACCTCCCAGCCCTAGCTCTGCTCGCCCCCGAGCTGCTGTACTCTCTTCTCTGTGCTGGGGGGGAAGATGCGCAGAGAGGAGGGGAAAGCAGGCGAAGCAGAGGGTGCCAGCTCACCAGCGCTTTCCAATCTATGGGAGTGAGCTCCTCTCATAACCATGACAACCGGTGTTGGAGCTGCTGTCTCTGTGGCAGTGGGGTGGGGTGGGGGGTGGGGGTATCAGGGATGGGAGGGCAGGAGATCCCCTTATTAGACTGGCTGAAAGGACAGAATGTCTCCAGGGCCAACCCCAACTCAGGGGTCAGGATGCCAAACCTTTAACTTTTCTACCCACACTCAGTCAAAGTCACATGCTGTTTCCTCTCTGGGAAGTAGCATGCCCCCCACTAACCTCTAGGCAGGGGGAACCTGGATTTGGTCTCAGGTCACTCCTCCTCTCTGGGACCTTTAAAGACAGAAACCCAGTCAGCCAGTGTGGTTGTCCTGGCAGAAAATCCCCTCTGCAGTCTTAACTTTTATCCTTCTCAAATTATGCTCCAGAGACAAAACCTACAAGAGCTCTCAATTGCTCCTCAACCAACTGGTCTCCCTCATTCTAGAAGTCCTTTCTGATATCTACCCTCCATCCTTCCAACCCTGGTCTCTGCAGAGATGGGGGACACCATGTATCCCTCCTCCAACCTCTGAGGCGGGACTTTCCCATTTTGGTTTTCTCTTCTCCAGCTTCTCATTGGCCTCTGTGAGTCAAATCATTCTCTCTGACTTCTTTTCTGTCCTTCCTTAAAATCCTGTGAAGGTGATAAGATTGGGAGACCACGCCACTGAATCCAGGACCTTCTTCCGTTATCACCTCAGGTCTCTGGATCTTTGTCCTCCCCTCTTGGACAAAGCAGGAAGGGAAGCTAACCACTCCCTTCAAGGTTCCTTTTGCCTCTCAGAAATCAAACATCAGAGCCAGGCATGGTGGTACATGCCTGTAATCCCAGTGACTTAGGTGGATCAGGCAGGAGGACCACAAGTTCAAGGCCAGCCTCAGCAATTGAGTGAGGCCCTGTCTCAAAATAAAAAAATTAAAAGGGCTATAGATATGGTTCAGTGGTTAAGTGCCCCTGGGTTCAATCTCCAGTACAAAAAAAAAAAAAAAAAATTAAAAGCAGGATTCAGATTGTCCAGGGTCTGAGCCCCAACGTTGGAGACAATGGTTAGGACCTTGGGACAGAGATTTACACCTTGATGGGTAGCCTTCAACCTGGGCCTGAGGAGGCTGGTCCTGACTAGTTCCAGTCACACTGGCAGTCAGTGGGGGGAGGGAAAAGACACAGACCAGTGCTCAGGGCAGAAGAGGGTAGAAAAGGGAAGTGCTGCACAGGGGGCTGAGTCAACAGTACAGGGGCCAGAGGGCACTTGGTCACAGCGACCTGGAGTCCCAGGACATTCTGGTGGTTCCAGATTCTCCTCCCAGCCTCTCCTCAGCCAGGGAGGAGCAGAGTCCAGAGGCCCAGAGGCAGTACCTTTTTTTTTTTGGTACTGGGGATTGAACCCAGGAGTCCTTAACCACTGAGCAACATCCCCAGCACTTTTTAATATTTTATTCAGAGACAGGATCTCGCTGAGTTGCTTAGGGCCTTGCTGAGTTACTTGAGGCTGATCCTCCAGGCTTGACCTCCCCAGTCACTGGCCGCTGAGATTACAGGAGAGTGCCACTGCACCTGCCTTTCCTGGACTTCTTATCTGCCTTCTCTTCCTAGCTCCTGGTTTTATCATGGCCACATGGCCACACGGCCACATGGCCACACGGCCACATGGGGGCCATCTGGTCCCTCCCCTCCTCCTCTGTCCTGTAAGCCACTCCTCCTCCCCTAGGCCTCCAACTCTAGGATCTGACATTGTAGCCTCCCTTTTTCTATATTGGTACCTAGCTACCTTAATCACCAGAACTAATCATCTAATCATCTGTCTTGCTCCAAGGTATAGTTCTTTAATTGATTAAATGTTCTCAAAAGACCACATTTGGGGCTGGGGATATAGCTCAGTCAGTAGAGTGCTTGCCTCACAAGCACAAGGCCCTGAGTTCAAATCCCCAGCACCGCAAAAAAAAAAAAAAAAGACCACATTTGCCTCTGAATAATAACCTTTTAGGACCCTCAAAGACCAAGTCCAAATCTCCCTTCTCACTGCCATGTACTGTCCCTTCTTTCCCCATCTCCTGCCCTCCCAAAGTATAAGCACTTATGAAATTTGAATTCAAAGCAAGCAAGCAATCAAACATGAAGACAGCATTCAAAAGAACAGGGTGATGCCAAAAGGCACAGTGTTGCAGATCTGCCCCAATGCTGCTAGGAGTTCCCCTTTCCCAATTTCCGTACAGCCTCTTCCTCCCTGCTCCAGCCTTCTCCCTCTCCATCACACTTGGTACTCACCTGCTTGGCCAGCTCGGATGAGCATGGGCGTGGCAAAGGGAGAGAGGACTGGGGCAGCCAGAGAGTCAGTCTCTAGTGGCCCTTCCCTTTCTGGCATTGATGCCCCATTGACAGTCTAGGAACCAGGGCCCTGCCTGCTCTACCTTCCAACACTCACCCTTTCTTGGAGTGACCCCCTCTCTAGGTGGGCCAGCAGCGGGCAGCAGCCACAGCAGCACATCCTAGTAGCAAGCGGCCCTGGCACTGCCTAGCACTATTGTCCCAGAGGTGGCCTGTGCCCGCCCCAGAGCTCCAGCTGCTGAGGATGGAAGGACACAGAGTCTGCTCACCAAGGGCATCTGCTCCAAAGGTGGAGTGAGTGGGTTGGCTTGTTCTTTGTCCTATTCTCTTCAGGTTTTTTGTCTGTTTGTTTCCTACAGGGGATTTCATCTCACTGAGCCATATCCCCAGTCCTTTTTACTTTTTGGAACCCAGGGGCACTTTACCAATGAGTTAGGTCCCCAGCCCTTTTTTATTTTAAGACAGGGTCTCACTAAGTTGCTTAGGCCCTTGCTAAGTTGCTGAGGCAGGTCTTTAACTTGCGATCCTCCTGCCTCAGCCTCAGGAGTTGCTAGGATTATAGGCATGTGCCACCATGCAAGGCTCTTCCAGGATTTTTTTTTTTTTTAAGAAAATCACATTGGTTCCCATTTACCCACTCCCCAGGCAAGACAGCCCTTCATCTCCATACCCCATCCTGTCCACTGAGAAAAGGTCCATCACTCTACAAATCCACAATACTGCTCTCAAGACTCAGAGGCCCTTCCTGCCTGGTCCAGCCCTCTGCTGTCCAGCATCCAAAGGTCATTTCTGTCTCTTTCTCACAAACTTCATGAAAAGTCTTTTTGGGCCTGGGGTTGTGGCTCAGTGGTAAAGCTTACCTAGCATGTGTGAGACACTGGGTTCAATCCCCAGCATCACATAAAAAAACTAAATAAACAAAATATTTTTTAAAAAAAGTATTTTGCCTATACTGCCTTTCTCTATGCCACCCCGACATCAAGGATTAAGGGAAGAGTGTGAGCACACCTAGCAAAAAGACTGGATACAACATCAGGCATTGTAAACCCCTCCCAAGTCACACACCTGTAATCCCAGTAGTTTGGGAGGCTAAGGCAGGAGGATTAAGACCAGCCTCAGCTACTTAGCAAGGGCCTAAGCAACTCAGTGAGACCCTGTCTCTAAATAAAATATAACAAAGGACTGGAGATGTGGCTCAGTGTTAAGCACTCCAGGTTTCAATCCCCCATACCAAAAAAAGAGAGAGAGAGAGACTATATACAATAGGTACCCAACACATGTTTGAGAAGGAAGAAGGGAAGGAAGGAAAAGGAAAGGAAGGGCAGGGAAGAGGAGGACATCAAGATATGGGGTCTCAGCAGCACCCTGCTCTGGGGACCCCATTTTTTCCTTATTGGAGCCTTCGGGTCTTTCCATCCTCTCACAACCACTTTGGTTCCAGCTGCAGTTAGCAGCAGCCCCTTTCCCAAGGTGGTGAGGCCTCTGTCCAGACCAGAGAGCTCAGAGGAGTCCACTGGGATTCCAGTCATCTGTGGTTCAGCCCCCAGACAGCAACAGTGCAAAGTCACTGAGTCAGGGAGGATGAGATATAGGGCTGGGAAGTGAGGAAGGAGAAGCTTCCTGCCCACGGACTGAGGAAAGAACTTAGGATGCTCTCAGCCAGGTCAAGCTCCCTTAGGAGCTTCCAGGGACAAGATGAAGACAGGAGGCTAAGAAAAGGCTGCCAAATGGAAAACACTAGTGCCAAGGGCAGAAACAACACAGAAAATAATAGGGAACACACACAAAAGCACTTAATAAATGCTTGCTTAATGAACGAAGATGAGACCGGATAATGGGGGTGAGCACACTGATGAAGCAAAAGAAGGGCACTCAGGGCCACAGGGAATAAAATCAGGCTAAGACCCTGAGACCGAGTCACCCTGGATCCCAGCCTGCCCCCGCACCCGGCCACACCTGTCAGGCCAGGAGAGAGACAAGGGGGGGTTGCGATGCAAACAGACGGGCATTTGTGCAAGTGAACAATAGCCGTGCCAGGACTCCCTGCCCTCCTGGCACAGGGCAGGCCGGCTGAGTTGGGAGGGGGGCAGCTGCTGCCTGCAGCCTTCCCCCCTCCCGCAAGGAGACACAAACAAACTCAGACAGCCCAGCCAGCCAACATTTCTCAGCCATTTCTCTTACCAGCTCCAGGAACCCTGACCAATCCACTCACTTGACTCCTCCATGATTCTTCAAACCAGAGGCTGAAGCTAAGAATGGAACTCCTTCCTCATATCCAGGGAGCATGATCCCCCTACTCTGGTGTCCACTATTTCAAAGAATAACTTAGAGCACTGGGGGACAGACACACAGAGGTACACACCCCAACACACAGGTAACATGCACACAAGGGATTCACACATTCTGATCTGTCCCTTCCCTGATCCCAAGGTCACAGTTCCAGAGCCAGGGGGATTGAGATCAGACAGACAGATGCCTCCTGAACTCCCACAGCAGACCCTAACTTAGGCACCCTCCACACCATGAACCCTCATTGCAGTCCCTTGGTGACTGACTTCAGCTTTCAGCTCCCTTCTGGCCATCCTTGTTTCTCCCCTCCCCCTCAGTTCTTTCCCTAACCTCCATAACCCCTACAGTTCTCTATGCACCTAAAAGCCTCTGCCTCCAGGAGGACCCCAATTCCTCAACTCTTCTCCAAAGCCACCAGCCCTCCCGGCTCCATTCTGAGGGTCCCCAGCTCTCCTCTCTAGCTACCCTGTTGGTCCTGCACACAAAGCCAGCCACCTCTCTAGTACTCAGAACAAAGAGAGTCTCCCCTCCTCACTCCCCATTCCACCTGCCCACCATACACACCAATGCTGGGGTCCCAGAGATCCCAAGGGGGCCTCTAGCCTTCAGAGCCATCCCTACATCTCTGGCCCCTGTTTGGCAGAAAAGGATCTTTTGTTCGGAGGGACCTGAAGGTTAGGGCTTGGGAAAGGAGGGAGGGAAGAGCAAGAGACTGAAGGGAGAGAAAGGGGATCTGTGGGCTCTGAGGTTTGAGGAGGTAGGAAGTAGAGCAGAGAGAATTACGGGGGTAGAGAACTGAAGACAGCCTGGAAGAATAGAAATGGAGTGAAAAGAAAAAAGGAAGCCTGGGGGGCGGGAAAGATCCTAAGAGGGTGGGAAAGAGAAAGAGGCAGGTTGTACTTCAATTCCTTCTTCTAGGAGGAGGTCCAGGGAGTAAGACAGGGATGGGGAGTGGGTGGGGTGCCCTGACCCATCCCCCCACAGAGGTAGCAGGGGAGAGACCCTCTTCCTCAAATAATCTCCTTTCCAGTGTGCCCCCCTCTACTTCCCACCATAGTATAAAAAGAAAGGAGACAGCTGGTGTGCTTGGGGGGAGGGGGGAAGAGGGGACCCAGGGTTTGTTGGCTAAGAACCAACTCCCCTCTTCCGTAACCACAGCTTTCCGGAGGTGGCCCTCCCCTTCCGACCAGCCCAAACTGACACCCTCCCTCCTCTTGTGGCCTTCTTGCCCTCTCAGATCCACCCACAGAGTCCCCCATTCCCCACCCCCTGCCAGATTCCCAAATCCCACCCCCCCAATGGCCAGCTTCAAGGCAGAAAGAAGAACCAGGCTTCTGGATCCTCAGTTCCCTACTGGGGGAGGTGACAACAAACAAATAACAACAAAAAACAGGGCACAAAGATCCAGGTATCTGGCCCCCTGGCTGCCTCATTAATGGAGAAAGGACCCCAGTATTTATCCTCCCAGGATCTCTCCCTACACCCCCCTCGGCCAGGTCTGCCCCCTCCCACTGGCTCCCCCATGGCTTTCCTTTTTAGGGTGGAACCTATTTCCGTGGTTTCAAAAAGCCTCTCCCGCCCCCCCTTGGCTCTACTCCAGGGTCTCAGCTCAAACGGTTGAAAAAATAAACAGACTTTTGGAGCCGGGGCCTGGCCTGGCGCAGGGTTGTGAAGAGCCTGTCTGCCACCCCACTGTTCCACCACACTTCAGCCATCTCACCCGGGCCCTCTGTTTGTCTTAGGGGTTACTCAAATCCCCGGTTGCTTTCCGGTTAGCAGAATCTAATACCAATTCCCTAAGGAAAGTCTTAAATCCTCTTTCCCTGCCCGTCTCCATCCCCAGTTCTACCCTAGGATGAACCTTCTACCAGTTTAGCATCAAGACAGGTAGGTATCCTGCCTAAGAATCAGGAGAGAGGTGGAGGTGAGGGGTTTCCACCCCCTGGAGGGCTCTCTTGCCTAAAGATGGTGATCAGCTAGGTTGGCCACCCACCAGACATGGGAGGGAAGCCAGAGATGAAGATTAAAGCAGCTTTGGGCTGGGTTCTGGCCTTTCTGAGAATGGCACAATGTGGGAGCCCCCAAGGCCCTGGAAAGTGCTGTCTGCTTACACCACCTTCTTCCCTGTTCCCATTTATTTAGTTAAAGTGTTTGATCATTTTCTGGGGTCTGGAGTGTAGACAGGTCATGGTATTTGGGAGTGGGTATGGATACAAAGACAGGGATAAAGGATACTTTGAAAGCAGTGGCCAAGAGGTCATGATGGGCGTGGGTGTGTGTGTGTGTGTGTGCGCGCGCGCCAGTGTACGTGTGTATAATTATACACACAGACTAGAGATGACAGGTAATGGGCCCCCAACACCAGGAGATAAGAGAATAAACGCAGAGGAAGGCGGAGAGGGGCAGGAACACAGTGCCCGGGTCTGTCATCCTAAGGGTTTCGGGGTTGTTTTAGGTTGGGAGAACAAGGAGCTTGGAAGCTGGTGGGGCAGAGAGGGATGGGGGACCCCAGGCACAGGGGTGCTCGGTAGGGAGGAAAGAATCCTAGTTACACAAAGACCTCTGCTCCCTTCACCTGAGGTGATTGCCTGGGGTCGGGGTGGGGGGTGGGGAGTAAGCCGTCTGACCCCAGCCACCCGCCCACCCCGAGGGGAGAACTGAATCACAGCTGGAAAGTCCATTTGCGAGGAGAGGAGGAGCTGACTTTTGTCTTGGAGGGGTGGTGGTGGTGGTGGTGGTGGTGGTGGTAGTGGTGGGAGGAAGCTGGGAAACCACCCCCTCCCGCCCCCTCAGCCGGATGGCGGGGACAAAGGGGGAACGACCTAGACAGCGACTGGTGTGGGGGTACCGCCGAGAGCAACCCAGTGACAGTCCGGCGCAGAGGGGGTGCCAGAGAGATTCCACCATCCGGACCCCGATACACACACCTCCCTCTTCCCGCTTGGTCCCTTACCGGAGCAACTTTCTTCTGAGCGACAAAAATCACCCGGTCCCGCCCGATCGGAGGCGACCAAACCCAGACTGCTCTCTCCCGGGATCCCGGCACAGAATCCGCGCCGCCGAGCTGGAGGCGCGGGTCGCGCCTCGGGCTCCCCCAACCCCCTCCCCACTCACTCACAGTCCCCACCCACCCCGTCCCGCCGCTTTCCGATTCACCGCTCCGCCCGATTTTGGCGCCCAGAAAGCAGACGCCGAGACAAGGGGTGCGCGGCGGGTGCGCGGGGTCCCAGGGCACCCGAGGGCCGCGACGCGAGAGGAGGGGTTGCAGAGCCCACCTTGCTGGCCAGCTCTTTGCTCCGGTCGATCCGCGCCCGCGTGAGGGATTCGATCCGAGACATAATCCGATGGGGGGAGCCGGGAGGACGCGGCGCGGACCCAGGCGTCCAGCTATTGTGGGGGTGGGCGGGGGAGGGGTCCGGCCCGCACGCGTCGGTCTCGGGGACAGGAAGTCTGACTCCCCTCGCCCGGCACCCAGCGCCAGTTCCTCAAACCCTAGTCTCCTCCCCCGCCCGAGCTCAGGAAGGGGGGAGGCGGAGCGGAGCGAGGGCGGGGTACCGGCGCGCGGGACGGGGCGCCGGGTTTGTGTCGGGGCAGCTTGGAGGAAAGGGGTGACCGGACCGACCTGAGGGGCCCTTCTGCTGGTTTCCCCTCCGGCGCCTAGGGACGTCCCCTCGCCCCAGTGACCCGCCTCTTAGCTCGGCTTTTCCTAAATCCCGCCGGTGACCAGCCCCGCAGTCCACGCCGGACCTCGGGTCTTCCTCCCCTCCCCCTTCTCCGCCACTTAACTTCAGTTTCTAAAGACCCTCGGGCCAAAGGATTCCTCCCGCCCCCAGCTCTCCAGGGAACCCGGGACCAGTTCCTTCCTGGCCTTCAGGGCCCATCAAAGCAGGCCAGAATAAACAGACCCCTTTTATGATTGGGGGCAGGGGTGGCGAGAGGGAGGGCAAATCAAAAGAACTAAAAGATGAATCTCTAGTAGGTTTAAAGGAGAAGATCCGTTCCCAAAAGTCAAAGAATCGAGAGGAGAGAATTCTCCCACAAGCCTCCACCTCTCTGGGCCCTTCCGGACCACACTGCCCATCCTCCTCCTAGCTCCGCCTCTGCCATCTACTTTGGAGGGTGTAGGTGGGAATTAGCAACCTTGCCCGAAGGCTAGGAAGCTGAGGAAGTCCTTCCGTGTGTCTAACCTTAGTTCTTTCTGTTGCAAGTTAAACCGAAACCAGAAGACTAGAAAACAGCCTGCCCCAATCAGGAAACGGGGCACGACTAATAAGTGTCTCCATTAGAAGGAAAATGGAGCCAGGAGCCATGGTCCCGCCTGTAATCCCACTGACTTGGGAGTCTAAAGCAGGAGGATGGAAATTTCAAGGTCAGCCTCTGCAATCTTGTGAGACCCTCAGAAAGCCCCTTAAGTAACTTGGTGGTAAAGCACTCCTGGGTTAAATCCTCCATACCAAAATGATTGCCCCAAATTGTGCCAACCTCCACCTTTGGTGAGTTTCCTGCTATTGGGAAAATTCCTCCTCCTCTCTAACTGTAATCACTCACATTGCAGTTCATTTCCTCCTCTCAGGGTGTCCCATTTCTGCGTAGAAATCAGAAGCACAAAGAGCTCTAGGACAGAGCATACTATGTTTGCAAGGTCCTGCCTGATTCTGCTCCCAAAAGGTGTGGGAGGAGGAGGGAGGGAGAAGAGGCCCAGCCCAGGTCCAGCAACTCCCTGCTGGACTCAGCAGCAGGACCAGACTGGAGGTTTCAAGCCCAACTCAGCACTCCTCTAGGTGCCAATTTTAGCCTCTGCCTCTATTTTGGGCTTCACTGCCTCACCACTGGCTGAGCTGGTTGGACTCCTCACCCCCAGCACCACCCCCATTACTGCTCCTCTGGTTTCCCCCCTTGCCTAGCAACTCCTTCTTCACCTTCTTCACCCATTCTCCTGTTTAGGATCCTTATACAGCAAAGATCAGGAAAAAAGGAGAGGAGCCAAGCCTGGTGGCACAGGCCTGTAATCCTAGCTACTTGGGAGGCTGAGGCAGGAGGATAGTAAGTTAAAGGCCATCCTGGGCAACTTAGCAAGACTTTATCACATAATTTTAAAATATAGCTCAGTGGTAGAGCACCCCTGGATTACATTCTCAGAATGGGGGTAAGGGGAGACAGGAAAGGAAATAAACCATACCCAGTCTTGGCTCGATGATGACTGAAAGAATAAAGGGCTTTTCCAGGGCCTGGGCTGGTTCCTCTAGGATTGCACCTGCAGGGGAGACTATGGGAAGGCCACAAGAACTCCCCCAAACCAGCAGTCCTGAGGTTCCTGGCCCCAGAACTTACCTCCCCTCAGTGGTCAGCCAAGGCTTAGGAATGTACTAAATTTAAAAAACAGCCAGCCAAAGGACAAAATCCTAGCTTCATGGCTCCACCCACTGGGGGCCCAGAGACCAGGATTGGGCTGGGACCTCAGCTTTTCTCCCACGCATGGGGCTGAGGGTTCTGCAAACAGAGGATAGAATCTTAAAGGGCCAAACTCTGCCTGGGTACCCAATAAACCTAAGATTTGAACCTCAGACTCTTTTTTGTTTGTTTCTTTTGGTAGTGGGAATTGATCCTAGGGGTGCTTCACCACTGAACTACATCCCCAGTTCTTTTTTATTTTTTGTTTTGAGACCGGATCTCGCTAAGTTGCTGAGAGTCTCACAGTATTGCTGAGGTTGACCTTGAACTTGTGATCCTCCTGCCTCACTGGGACTACCTGAGTGAGCCACCATGCCCAGCTGAATCCCAGGGCCTTTAAGGACCTCTCAGTCCATAAACATAATGTAGATAGTATTGAAAGAGGCTGGGCCAGTCACAGTGGCACAACTTAGTAACACCCTGTCTCAAAATAAAATTTAAAAAAAGATTGGGATGTAGATCAGTAGTAGAATGCTCCTAGGTTCAATCTCCAATACCAAAAAACAGAAAAGACAAAAAAGGAAGGAAGGCTGGCTAGCCTGATCCATTTCTGTCTCCTTTTAGTGAGACCCTGTCTCAAAATAGTCTACTATTATTTTTTTATCCCCTTGCTGTTTGTTACCCAGCTCATTATCCTCTTAGAAGACAAAAATGAGCTGGATGTGATGGTGCAATGTGTAATCCCAGCGTCTTGAGAGGCTGAGGCAGGAGGATTGCAAGTTCAAGGCCAGCCTCAGCAACTTAGTGAGGCCCTAAGCAACTCAACAAGACCCTGTCTCTAAATTAAACATAAAAAGAACCAGGAACGTGGCTCAGTGGTAAAACCCTTGGGTTCAATCTTCAATCCCTGGTACTAAAATAAAAAAAATAAAAAAACCAGACAAAATTGAAGCAGGAGGGAGGTAAAGAAAGCTGTTCTACCTTTAAAAACACCTGCATGAGTGAGCTAAGTCAGCTGCTTGACTCAGTTTCCATTTTCTGTAGCCTGTGCAATAATGAACACTTTTCCTTCTCCTCCCACCCCTGCCTTTCCCAAATCCATTCCTTCATTCCAGTCCCCCCCTCTAGTGATATTTTCCAAATTTCCAGAAATTATTTTTTATATGCATAAAAATTAAAATTTCTGCCAGAATCTAAAAGTAGCCACCACCTTCTTTAGCCCGTTTAATTTGACAAAACATATCCCTCCCATTTCCCTGGAGAGGAACCCTAGAGAAGGACTGGATTGCCAGAGGCTTGGCCGGTGGTGAACAGCATAAGCCCTGGAGATGTCTGGACCCAGGCTCTGCATTGTCCAGAAGAGCTCTGTTTCTTCTCATTACTCTGGACTTGTATATGCAGGGGGGTGAGGGGGATTAAGGCATAATCATCAACAGAGGCTGATGGAAGAGGGAGGAGACAGACTGTTAGGTTGTGTTTACTGAGAGGGCCAGAGGCAACAATGTCAAAGCTCCACCTTTTACTAGCTATGGGATCTTGGGCAAGTAATTTAGCTCTGGGTTAGCTTGTCTGTAAAATGGAGATTAAAATACTTATCCATGTTCAAAGCCGGCCTTGACAACTTAGTGAGACCTGTCTCAAAATAAAAAGAGCTGGGAATGTAGCTCAGTGGTGAAGTGCCCTGGGTTCAAGCCCCAGTACTGAAAGAAAAAGAAAACCACTTATTCAGAGTTTTTATAAGAATTAAATGAGATGACCTCTGGGAAAGTGGAATGGAAATGCTTCCTTCTCTCACTGCCTGACTGAGCTGCTGTCCAGGCCCACCCCCTGATGTTTACCTGCCGTGTTCCACATCCTGGGTTGGAGCAATTAAGTGAAGCAGGAGCACACCTTCCCAAGAGGGTGGAAGGAAGCTGGACCACAGCATAGCAGAGAGGGAAACAGGAAGACAGGACCAGAAACCGTGGTGAGGGAAGGCCAAACTGGACAATATCCTGGCTTACTCAGGTTCTTTCCTGTTTCTTGTCTGGGCTCCAAAGTCTCTGCCCACATTCCCCTTCATCAGGTTACTCAGCCTCCTACATGGCTGTTAGGCTAAGGGTGAGCACACAGACTATCTGGGGCCTGGACAGTACTGACTTCCTCTAGCATTCCCTCTGCAAAAAAAGAGGGTGATTCCTCCACTAGACTTTCCTGCCCCGAACTGACAGAGACTCTGGGCAGTGGGACTCAGACACCCAAGGGCTGTTTTATTTGCTTTGGTCTCTTAGAATTCTTGCTCCTCACTGCTCTACCTACCCTCCCTGACCTTCAGCAGACTTTGATTCTCCAGTTGCTTTTCTGAGATGCACCCTGTCTGAAGCCTTCATCAGTCTGAACTCCTTACCTAATGCCAGTGGTGAGAAGGTACTAAACAGGTGACCTGCTTACATCTCTACTCCCAGCTCACTCAGAGGAAGGGAATCTGGCTCAGAGGCTGGCCCAAGGAACAGCACTAGGCCCTCAGGAGGAGCCAGTGGGGGAGTCTGAGCAACCTTACAGTGAGAAAATCCCATGGTTCTTCAGGATGACTAGGATATCTTCTCTGGAGTTTCTCTTAATGCTCAGAAGCTGCCCCAGATTGGAAAACTCATGCATACCTGAGGAAGTCATGAGAAGAAAAGGAATGTGGCTCATTCTGCCAGTAAATAAAGAAAGTGGAAATGAATTCAAGTTGCAGGCACCAGAGAAGGGGGTTGGTTACAAGGAAGAGAGCAATGCACTTTCACTTCCTGGGATCGGACACACATAACCACACAAGTACAGGTCCTTTATAATCGTACACTTTCCTAGCTTGCACTCCGCCTATGATCTTATTTCAACTCCTTCAGCTGCCATTTCCACCCATAAAATTATGAGTGTAAAAGTCCTTTGCAAACTCGAATACTCTATGAAGAAGTAAAAAGTCTTGCTGTAATTATTATCATTATTATGCCCAATAATAATGGACAAATAAGATTTCTGCAGCCCACCTCTTAGCTACGTGAGGCCTAAAGTAAGGGAATGCAATGCCATGCCTCAGCTCCTGAGGCTCCTAGCTCTTTTCCCTTTTTCCAGCTGTCCACAGCTGACTGCTAAGCTGGAGGCGTGGGTTAGAGCAGAGAAAAGGCGATTTACTGGGACGCAGACACAGAGGCTGGAAGAGTGAGCATATGTTCTCTTAAAATTTGAGCTGTTGCCCTGAATCTCTAATAGGGAAGGTTGGCGAGGGGTGGCATGGGCTGGGGAGGAGGGGAACTGGAGAGGGCAGCAAGTCTAGGCCCCCTGCTTCCCTTTCTATCTCCTACCTTTGACTTGCCAGTCATGAGGAAGAGGAAGCTGAAGGTCCGTCGCAGG
Source organism: Sciurus vulgaris (assembly GCF_902686455.1). Taxonomy (NCBI): domain Eukaryota; kingdom Metazoa; phylum Chordata; class Mammalia; order Rodentia; family Sciuridae; genus Sciurus; species Sciurus vulgaris. Next base: position 116,943,681 of record NC_136461.1, read on the forward strand.
GAGGAGCCTGCCCAGGTACCTGAGTTCCCTTCCAGCTGGTTCCAGCTGCAGAGAGAAAAAGAAGAAGTGAGAAGATGGAGTCAAGAAAAAGATACTTCCAGAGAAATGGTGGAGAGAGAGTGGGTGAAGATGCCATGGCTGGCAGATAGGAAATGGAGATAGGAGGAAGAGTGAAGAAGAAGGAGGAAGGATGGAAAGGCACCCCACACATACCTTCTACAGCTTCCTGGAGGTAGACACTTCAGTTTTTCAGGCCCCTCTATTTATGAGGAAAACTTCAGGCTCCTCCCAGATACACAAAGACTCCCCCTTCCTACCTAATCCAGGCTCAGGATGGGTGGGCCAAATCTCTGCTCTCATGCTGCTTCCCAAAGGAAGTGGAGCGGAGTGAGGGCCCTCCAGGGGGGCATTTTCCCCCCTCAGAACAAGAGCCCTGTGCAGACCCTGTGCTGTTTGGAAAGAGCCTCTGGGCCTAAAGCCAATAAGGCCTGAATTTCCTGGGATTTCATCAGCCCCATCCCATGAGCTAATCCCAAGCCCAGAGCCAGGAGGATGTGTCAGCGGGAGAATTTTAGGACCACAAATCAGAGCCCGATATCTTAAAGGGCCCGGGACTTGCTCACACAGCCACACTTAGAAGACTGTCCCACTCTAATCAGACTTCAGCCATAGCAGCCAAATGAACAGGTGCTGATTTTACATGGCTTATTTAGTTATTGCAATCTCTCTGACTCTGTCTCTGTTCTTCAACTATGCCTTCAGTCCCTGCCCTCTTCTGAGAACTCTACAGCCCTTGCATAGCTCTCCTTAGGGCCAGTACCCATTGGATTATCTGAACCATCCAAAGCCGACGCATGGTCCTTGGTCATCGTCTCTCACTGCCTGTCCAAGAGCCCATCTGCCCATCCACCTTTGTATCTTTGACAAGGGCAAACAGCTTACTCAGCTGACACTCTGTGATCTGGTTACTTCTTTTCTTTCCCTAATTTCTCCGCTATCCCGTGGGTCTGTGGTAAACCTGAGAAGAGGGTGAATTTGATGCATCTCAGGGAGAAGGTTATTTGGAGATCTTTAATCGGAAATGTTAAGGGAAGTGTGTGTCAGGAAGCAGAGACTCTGGGGGCTACAAAACCCATGGTCCTGACCCATCACTCCTCCCCCATCTAGGCCTTTGAAGGGATCCCAGTCCCCCAAACTCACCGTTTGCTGAGGTCAGTGGCAGAGGACTGGGATGAACGTCCTGCCAACAAAGAAGGAGAAGAGAAGTGTCTAGCTAAAGCCAGACAAAGGCGCCCAGGGCTGCCTCTCCCACCCCCTCCACCTGGATCAGGTTCCCAAGCTGCAGGTGCATGTGACGCCATTCCTGAGGGCGGGCACCAGGGAGCAGGGAGGGAGGGCGGGGTTCTGAGCAGAGCACAGCTGAAGAACTTAGGAACCAGGGTTATGTGAAGAAGGGGGAGAAGGGCCTGATGTTTCAGTTCTGTTTCTGGTGAATGGAGAGGACTAAGGATTAACACTGAGTTCCCAGTACTCCATCTGGAGGAAAAGGTGCATTGCAAATAATTGTCCTCCATTTTTGGTGACAGAAGAGGCTGGAGAGCCTCACTCTGTCCTGTCCCCTTTTATTGGCAGAAGTTTCAACATGCCAAAGTCCTGAATTAAGATCTCTCATTTGAATAATGACATTCTGGGGGGTTCAAGGGTGTGGTTGGAGGTCATCCAGGACATCTAGATGCTAAACGCTGATAGGAGGACTAGTGATGAGATGGATCGGAGAAGGGTCCGTCTTTGCCTCGCTCCCCACCTTTACTCACCATCTGGATCTGAGCGCTCCAAGAGGCAATTGATGGCACTCATGGATGCGGACTTGGAAAGCATGCCAGTGACTGAGTGGTCCAAAGAGTCAGCAGATGGATGACAGGAAGCCCTGACCCTAAAATCAAGTCAAGAGTTCTCATACAAAGGTCAAGCTTCACCCCTCTCCCAGCATGCTCTTCCCCTTCCCTCAGCTTCGCATTTCTACAAATTCAGAACCTCCCCCAGGCTCCACTACCTACATCTGGGATATTCCACTTGATATAGTTGGGAAGTTATTCCTGCTATTTAGATCATCACTCTACTGCAGTAAACTCTTCTTATTTTTTTAATTGGCCCATCATAAGTCTGCATTTTAATACTATGCAATGTGATGTCTTAATACATGTATACATTGTATATCAGGCTTTTAAAATATAGAAAAAATTTTAAATTTTTTTTGGTTGTAGATGGAAACAATACCTTTATTTTTTCTTTTCTTTTTCTTTCTTTTTTTTTTTTTTTTCTTGGGTGCTGGGGATGGAATCCAGGGCCTTGTGCTTACAAGGCAAGCACTCTACCGACAGAGCTATCTCCCCAGCCCCCAATACCTTTATTTTTATTTATTTATTTTTATGTGGTGCTGAGGATCAAACCCAGTGCCTCACACATGCCAAGCAAGTGCTCCACCACTGAGTGACAACTCCAGCCCAAAATACAAAATATTTTTGAAGAGAAAAGATTTACTCTGAATGATTTCCAGAAATGACAAACTCAACCTATAGAGGCCAGATAGGGAATGAAATAAATTTAGGTAGTCTGGATTTAAGGTGGTGCACACTTGTAATCCCTTGTAATCTCAGCTCAGGAGGCTGAGGCAGGATGATCTCAAATTCAAAGCCAGCCTCCGCAAAAAGCCAGGCAATAAGCAATTCAGGGAGACCCTGTCTCTAAGTAAAATACAAAATAGGGCTAGGGATGTGGCACTGTGCCCACCTATTTTTTTTATTCTTTGCAGTGCTAGAATCTGTTTTTTTATTTTTAATTTAACTTATTTTACTTTTTACCCAGGGTGGTTATACAGGTGTTTGCTCCCTAATTATTTACTACACTGTATGTGTAAATTTTCTATATTTTTCTATGTATATGTTACATTTAAATTTTTTCCAAAAAAAAAAAAAAAAATTCCTCAAATGAAACCAGAAAAAAAATCTCTAGAACTGGGGGTGTAGCTCAGTGGTAGAGTGCTTGCCTAGCATGTGCTAGACCCTGTGTTCAATCATTAGAACCACAATTAAAACAAAACAAAAATTTTTTAAACTCTACAAAAATGAAAATACTATAAAACAAAACCCAAGGGACATAGCAAGTGGTTTTCAAGGGCAATCTGTAGCCTTAAAATTTCATATGATTTTTTTTAATAGCTTCAAAAGTAATGAGTTAACTTAAGAAGTTATAAAAGGAACAGAACAAACACGAAGAAAACTGAAAGAAAGTATATAAAAAGGCAAAACCATGCTGGTACAGTGCTGCACGCCTGTAATCCCAGTGATTTGGGAAGCTAAGGCAAAAGGATCAAAAGTTCAAGGTCAGCCTCAGCATCCTAGAGAGAACCTATCTCAAAATCAAATATCAAAAGGGGCGGGGAGGTAGCTCAGTGGTAGAACACTTGCCTAGAGTGCTCCACAACCTGAGTTTGATCCCCGTTACAAGAAAGAAAGAAAGAAAATCTGAAATCAACAAAATAGTAAACCAGAGAGGGTCAATAAAACCAAGAGTTGTGTTTTAGAAACAGGTGAGTAAAATACACAAAGAGTAATAGAGAAGGCATAAATAAAATTAGAATAAAAAGTGGATCTATGCCTTGCAAGCACAAGGCCCTGGGTTCAATCCCCAGCACCGCAAAAAAAAAAAAAAAAGTGGATCTAGGGCTGGGGTTGTGGCTCAGTGGTAGAGTGTTTGCCTGGCACGTGCAAGGCACTGGGTTCAATTCTCAGCACCACATACAAATAAATAAATAAAGGTCAAAAAAATTTTAGAAAAAAAAGTGGATCTAACTACTGACTGAGCAATGATTAAAAAGTAAGAGAACAGTACCTACAACTTTTTGCTAATGATTTTGAAAATGCAAACAAAATAGACAAATTCTTACCAAAAGAAAGAAACAGATATATAACTTACCAACACTGAATCAAGAAGAAATAGAAAGTCTGAATGGTCCTATTAAAGAAATGGAATCAGTTGTTAATCTTCCATAAGCAAAACAAAACAACACCAGGCCAAACTGTTTTGGACAGAACTTTCCAGAACAGATCACTAACAGGTTATACAAATTCTTCCAAAGAATAGAAAACAAAAATAAAAACAGAAACACTTCAACTCTCTAAAACCTTGAATCTGAAACTATACATGGACATACAACAAAAGAAAATATGGGCTGATCTTTCTTGTACACATAAGTACAAAGATCCCAAACAAAATAATAGCAAAAGTATTTTAATGATCATAGATTATTTGCAGCTCTTCCTATTAAGAAGAAGTCTAGCTAGGCACGGTGGCACATGCCTATAATTCCAGCAGATCAGAAAGCTGAAGCAGGAGGATCACAAATTTGAAGCCAGCTTGGGCAATTTAGCAAGACCCTGCCTGGAAAAAAAAAAAGTGCTGTGGATGTAGCTCAGTGGCAGAGTACCCCTGGGTTCAATCCCCAGTATCCTGCCCCCCACACACACACTCAGAAGAACTATTGGCTGAGCCTAGGCAGATTGCCCACTTATAAAATTGGAACCAAAAATGGTTGTTTGCTAAGCCACTAAATTTGGGGTTGGTTTATTATACAGCAGTATAAATACCACAATATAAATACCACGAATAAAACCTAGCAGTATATAAAAAAGATAATGTAGCCAGTCATAGTGGCACATGCCTGTAATCCCAAAAACTTGGGAGGCTGAGGTGCAAGGATCACAAATTTGAGAACAGCCTGGGCAACTTAATGAGCCCCTGTCTCAAAATAAAAAGTAAAAAGGGTCAGGGGTGTAGATCAATGGTAGAGCACCCCTGGATTCAATGCCCAGTAACACCTTCCCCCACAAAAAAGAAAGAAAAAGACAAACCATCATAACAAAATTAGATTTATCCTAAGAATACAAGGATGGTTTAATGTGAGAAAAACTTCACATGTAATTTACCTCAATAACATATTAAAGGGGAAAAAATATAATCATCTCAGTAATTGCAGAAAAGTGCAATGATAAAATCCAGAGCTCATTCATTCTAAAATGCAAATCCTTGCAATTAGGAATTGAAGGAATCTTCCTTAATCTGATAAAGAGAATCTTTCACAGACTACAGCCAAAAATCAGTTTCAATGAAGAAACCTGACTGAGAGTATAACTCAGTAGTTGAGCCTGTGCTTAGCATGCATAAGATCCTGGGTTCACTGTGCAGCACCAAACAGAAAACAATAACAAAAGTTGTGACTCAATGATAGAGCGCTTGCTTGGCATGTGTGAGGCCCTGGGTTCAACACTCAGCACCACATATAAATAAATAAAATAAAAGGTCCATTGACAACTAAATATATAAATATATTTTTAAAAAGTTAGACTTAATATACATTACCTCTAAAATCAGAAACAAGACAGAGATACCCATTATCACCATTTCTACTCAGCAGAAAAGAAGAAATGAAGTTAATTTGAAGATGGCTAACAGTTCACTTAGAAACCACTCCCAGCTGTGTACTATGGCCCACACCTTTAATCTTTGCTACTCAGGAAGATGAGGCAGGAACATCACAAGTTCAAGCCAGCCTTAACAACCTGGTGAGACTCTTGTCTCAAAGTTTTAAAAATAAATTAAATTAAAAAGGACTGGAGGTATAACTCAGTAGTAGAATATCCCTGGGCTTAATCCTCAGTACAGGGGGGAAAAACACACACACACTATGCTGGGATTTATTTTCAATTCTATTTCTACAAACCAAACAATTATAACATACAATCTAAAAATAATAAAGCATTATAATAGCAAGCATATCTATACAGTACCTATAAATAAATCCAATAACGATTGGCAAGATGAGTATGAAGAAAACCAATATTTTATTAAAAGACTATTTTTAGAAAAGCCTAAGTAAATAGAAATTTTTTTCATGCATAGGGGACATGTCAATTAATCCTAAATTAATCTTTTTTGTGTGTGTGTGGTGCTGGGGATCAACCCCTGGGTCTCATTTATGCTAGGCAGCAGTCTACCACTGAGCCATATCCCCAACCCTTAAATCAATCTTTAAATTCAATGCAGCCTCAATCAAAATTCAGCAGGTATTTTTGTTTTTTTCAAAAAAAATTATAAACTGATTCTAAAAGTTACCTAGAAATACAAAAGACCTAGAAGATCCAAGATAATCCTAAAAAGAATAATAAAGTTGGAGGACTTATATTGTTTGAGTTTAAAGACTCAAATATAGCTAAAGCTATATTAATGAAGACAATGTGGTGTTAGTATAAAGAGAAGCAAATAGCTCAGTGGAATAGAAAAGAAGATCCAGAAAGACTCACATCAATACAGTTGTTTGATTTTCAACAAAAGCACCATAGCCATTTGCTGGGGAAAGTAGGATTTTTAAAAGAAATGATAATGAAACAAATGGGTATTTATATGGGAAAAAAAATCTGAACCTACATCAAACACAAAAACTGAGATAAATCAAACACTATGTGAAAAACTAAAACAGTAATCCTAGAAGAAAATATTGGAGAAAGACATCATATTCTTGGGGTAGACAAGATCTCTGAAACATGACCAAAATGCACTAACCATTAAAAAACTGATAAATTGCTGGGCATGATGGCACACACCTGTAATCCCAGCAGCTCTGGAAGCTAAGACAGGATGATTGCAAGTTTAAGGCTAACCTCAGCAATTTAGCAAGGCCTTAAGCAACTTAGTGAGAGCCTGTCTCAAAATAAAAAATAAAAAGGGCTGGGGATGGGGCTCAGTGGTTAAGCACCCCTGGGTCAACAGCCTCATACCAAAAAAGAAAACAAACAAAAAAAAAAAAAAAAAAAAAAAAAAAAAAAAAACAGAAAAAGAAAGAAAGAAAGACAAGACTGAGGACTGAGGACATACAATGTTGAGAAAGGTGTGGATTGTAGGGCACTCTTACATTGTGCTGATGGAAGTGGAAAACAATTTCCCATTATCTTATAAAAGTGAACATCTGCACACTCTAAGACACAACAATTCTACTCCTCCACGGTTTATACCCTGGGGGAATTCTGGCAAATGTGCATGAAAAGATGGATAAGAGAGTGTCACTGTAATACTCTTCATGATAGCAAAGAAAGAAAACTATCCAAATGTCTGTCAACAGAATGGAATTAAAATGAACAAACTATAACTATTTGTAACAAATGGATAAAAATTAGAAACAGTGTTGAAAAATATGCAAGTTAAAAGAGCAGTGTCACAGGCCTATAATCCTAGGTTAAGGCTGGAGGATCCCAAGTTCAAGATCAGCCTGGGCAATTTAGTGAGACCCTATCTCAAAATAATAAATAAAAAAGGGGTGGAGGAGGGGAATCATGAATTGAAATAGAATTCCATGCATGTATGAGTTTGTCAGAATGAATCCAATTACTATGTATAACTACAAAGCTCTAATAAAAAATTAAATTAATAAAAGGGGAAAAAATAAAAGCAAAAACCAGAAAACCAAAGGGGGGGGGGCGCCCTGGGGATGTGGTTCCATAGTACAGCACACCTTGGTTCAATGTTTTTTTAAGTAAAAAAAACAATAACAAGAAGTTATAGAAAATATTATACAATATGACATCATTGCTTTAAATCTCAGAAATAATCGGACATGGTAGCACACACCTGTAACCCCAACAGCTCTGGAGGCTGAGGCAGGAGGATCACAAGTTCAAAGCCAGCTTCAGCAATTTAGCAAGGCCCTAAGCAACTTAGCAAGATCCTGTCTCCAAATAAAAAATAAAAAGGGTTGGAGATGTGGCTCAGTGGTTAAGTGCCCCTGGGTTCAATTCCCCGTACCAATAAATAAATAAATAAAAATAAAACTCAGAAACAAAAATGAGATATAATATATTAGTAGGTAAGGCATATTTCTGTGTTAAAACAATTTTTAAAGGCTGTTAAGGGCTGGGAGAAGAGCTCAGTGACAGCATGTGTGAGATCCAGGGTTTGATCCCCAGCACCATGAAAAACAAAAAGGTAAAAAATTTTAAGGTAAAAATTAAGATGGGTGGCTGGAGTTGTGGCTCAGTGATAGAACACCTGCCTGGCATGTGTGAGGACCTGGGTTCTATCCTCAGCACTGCATATAAATAAATAAAATAAAAGATTCGTTTTCAACTTTAAAAAAAAATTAAGATAGGGCTGGGGTTGTGGCTTGGTGGTAGAGCACTTGCCTAGCACATGTGAGGTCCTGGGTTCAATCCTCAGCACCATGTAAAATAAATAATACAAAGGTATTGTGTCCATCTATTACAAAAAATATATATACTTTAAAAAATTAAGGTAAATGAGTGATAAAATTCAAGAGAATTATCAGGAGACAGGGAAACAAGAGATGGGAGGATCGCATAAACAAAGTTAAAAGTATTGGTGATGTTCTAGATCTTGAAATGACTTTGATTTATTGTGGATTCGTTTTAAATAGAATATTTAAAAAGACAAAGGAAAAAATACAACAGAAAATATTAGCCACTCTGACAAACTGGAGAGCACATTTAAGGACGTCAGAATTTTTTAAAGTTTAAGCATCAAGTGACCAAACAAAATTAAGTTTGGAGCAAGACTTGGCACATGAACAGTCTGCAGTCCCAGGCCTGCAGGCTTTTAGTCTGTAGGCTTTGGTAGAGTACTACAGTAAGAGAGAAAAAACAACCCCAAACACAGAGACAAAGAATATTAAGGAAAAGGCTAAAAGATGAAGAGAGAATAGGAATCAGAGCAGGAGGGCAGAATAGGAGAGGGGGAAAAAAACACTAGTGAAAAATAAGAAGAAAACACATAATACCAAGAAGCAAGAAAACAAAACGGGCAGAAGAGAAAGGTGGAAGGGGGGGGGGGGAAGTTCTAAAGGGAAGGAAGAGAAAGAGAGAAAGGGGGAGGGGAGCTGGGTGTCTTTTTTTCTTTTGATTTTTAAAATTTTTTTTTATTTTTTGGTATTTTGTTTAAGAAGAAACATTACTGAGTTTTTAAATTATTTTTTGATTCACTGTACACAAATGGGGTACAATTTTGATTTCTCTGATTGTACAAAAAGTAGAGTCACGCTGTTTGTGTAATCATACATGTACATACGTAGGGTAGGGTAAAGATGTTTGTCTCATTCTATTATCTTTCCTTCCCCTGCTCCCTCCCCACCCCTCATTTCCCTCTACATGATCCTCCTTCCTCCATTCTTCCCCTATCCCCTCCCTTCCCTTACCCCCTCCCCCTACCAGGCTGGGCTTGTTAAAACAAGCTTGGTTTTTTGTTTGTTTGTTTGATTTTGGGCAGTATAGGGGATTGAACCCAAGGTCTTAGGTATGCTAGGCAAGCAGTCTACCACTGAGTCACATTCCCAGCCCTTTTTATTTTTTTCTTTTGAGATAGGGTCTTGCTAAATTGCCCAGGCTGGCCTCAAACTTGAGATCCTGCTGGGCAAAGTGGTGCACGCCTATAATCCCAATGTCTTGGGAGGCTGAGGCAGGAGGACAGCAAGTTCAAAGTCAGTCTCAGGCCCTAAGCAACTCAGCGAGAACCTGTCTCTAAATAAAATATGAAGAAGGGCTGGAGATGTGGCTCAGTGGTTAAGCACCCCTGGGTTCAATCCCCAGTACTAAAAAAAAAGACCTTGAGATTCTCCTGCTCAGCTGCCAGAGTTGCTGGATTACAGGTGGCAGATGTACATCTCCCACCAAATTACACATTTTAAAAATTTAATAATTACAATAATTAATGATAGTTTTATTAGTCAAGCATGGTGGCATACCCCTGTAGTTTCAGCTACTTAGGAGGCTGAGATAGGAGGATGACTTGAACCCAGGAGTTCTAGACTAGCCTGGGTAACAGAAGACTTTGTCTCAAAAAGAAAAGAGAAGCAAGAAAAGAAAACAAATGAAGGATACAGGAGTCATTTGACTTTAAAATCCTGTTCTTTCTACTATATCTCTTTGAAATGGGGCAGCAGATTGGATGGGGAATGCACAGATTCAGGTGGAGAAAAGCAGCTGAGGGGTTAAGATGGGTTCTTGCTAGTTCTCTAACAGGCTGTACACAGCCTCTTTTTCTTAGCCTTTCTTCCAAGTCATAGGCACCCCCAAAATAAGGCCAGGATTGGAAACCCTGGCCAGTCAAGGGATGAGCTGAGGGATGTATTCAGGGACTCTCACCTGTCAAACCCAGTGGTGTCTCCAAAGCTCTTGTATATCCTTAGATTTTGGTTTCAGACACTGACCCTGAGGCAATCTTTATATCCTTTCACAATCTGTACTCATGGCTATTTTGTTAGAGAACTTTTACATCTTCTGGGGTACTAGATGCCTAGTTTCATCCCACAAATAATAAGTCTAGTTTTAGCTATGGGAACTTGGGGCCCAGAGAAAGAAGTGGTTATAACAGCTAGGGAAACAGGGCCCTTTTAAGAACAGAGGAACAGAAATATCCACATTAACACAGAGACATAGAAAGGGAGAAACAGAGAGTCTTAGAGAAAGAGACAGAGGCGGGATGCTAAGAGTCAGGGCCAGAGTATACAGACCCAGGGAAGCAGACAGAGGGGTATAGATGACAGAATCACTTTGGTCAGATAAAGTCAGAGCAATGCTTGGGCACAGAGAGATCTAGCAGCTGGCAGAACAGAAGAGGCACAGAGTTGTGACTGGACAGGCAAGGGACACGGGAGGGGTGGAAAGCAAGAGCCTCAGTGGATATCTGTCGGTCCATACCAGGTGGGAGGGTTGGCCACTCTGCTGCTGTGATCCCAAAATGGTATCCAGTTCTTCTTGACTCTGTAGTAAGGGGGCTTCCTGGGGGCCTGGGCATTCCGATGCTTGCAGTCTTCTCCTGAAACACACATTGCCACCACTGCCCTCTGTAGTCAGTGACCAGTGATGGGCACCAGGGAGGAAAACTGCCTCAGCCCAGCCCTGTTGCTTGCCCCCTGCCCAGCCCAGCCCTTCCTGTTGGCATAGGTGCAGCCCAGACTCAAACTGGCGTCCCTTTGGAGGCTGTGCTTCGGCAGAACTACAGCACTAGCTGCAGGCAAGGGTGGCCCCTGCTGGCCAAAAGGCAGTACTGCACTCCAGAAGAAAGCCTTTTAGTGTTGGAGGGGGAGGGGAAGGGCACACTGGAATCACACTCCTCTGGTTTCTGATGCTAACCTTTCCCCTTACTGGGATAAACAGTATGCTCAGGGCTCCGTTCCCTCTCCACCCAACATGCAAAATTAATGCCTTATCAGGAAAGGTGGGTGATACGTGAAGCCCTGAAATGCAGCTGGCACCACATATGGGGTACCCAGGGCATTTTTGCCTTCAAGCAGCTGCTCGTAGGAACATGCCATTCAGCATGAGCTTTTCAGGCCTTGCTTGTCACCTGAATTCCCATCCATACCAATTTAGGAACAAGAACCAGGGTGCTCTCTGCCCACTCAGCCCAGCCAACTGTGCCCAGGAGCGAGAAAAGGTGATCCACTCACCAGAGCTAAGGGAACTTGTCCACGGAGACCACTGCCAAAGCAGAGAGACAGTGCCCCTCCATAGCTAGCAGGCCCCCACAATGACCACTCACACTGAACTCTTCATGTGGACCCCCGGACCTTCTCTTTCTGACTTCCTCTGTTTTTGGGGAAGTGGTCAGGGATTTTCCAGGGGAGGGGGAAGAATTGAATCCCTCTCCCCAAGTCTGCCAAACATATGCAAAACTCCCCCATTGTAGCATTGAACTGCTGAGACAGTCTGAGACATCTTGGGTCTGCCTCAACCTGGAACCAGCAGGACTGGAAATGGAATAAGCCCAATGCCCCAACCCTGAGCCCACTTTTCTCAAGAAATATCCTAAATGGAACTGGAGACTATCATGCTAAGTGAAATAAGCCAATCCCCAAAACCCAAAGGCTGAATGTTCTCTTTGATATGCAAATGCTAACACAAGGTGGGGGCGGGGGAGGGAAAAATAGAAGTTCATTGGATTAGATAAAGGGGAATAAAAGGAAGGGAGGGGGACGGGAATAGGAAAGACAGTAGAATGAATTGGACATAACCTTCCTATGTTCATATATGAACCAGTGTAACTCCACAACATGTACAACCGCAAGAATGGGAAGTTATACTCCATGTATGTATTATTTCAAAATACACTTTTTTCCTACTATCATGTATGTCTAAAAAGAACAAATAAAAAATTTAAAAAAAAGAAATATCCTAAAGTTCTTTGAGCCTCAGTTTCCTCATCTGTAAAATGAGGGGATTGGGTCATTTAATTTCCGAGTTCCTTTCAGCTCTGACAATATTTTTGGTTCTATGAAACCCAAAGTGGGACCCAAGTGTCCTGATACTCACTCCATCTACCTTCTCACACCAACCTGCTCTTGAGATCAGGTAGGAAGGAGGAGCTAGAGCCACTGGGGAAAGTCCCATTTTGGAAGACAAAGCTCCATCCTCCTTAGGTTCATAATAGTTGGGTTCCAATTATCCAGGGAGAAGACTGGAGGCCCACATCTCCTCAACTGCTGTCATTCTTCAGAGATAGTTGTCTCTCTTGGGAGATCATTGGGTGCAGGTAAGGACATCAGAATATTTCTTTTCAACCACTTTCTTCAAGATCCAGGGCATGAAGAAAGCAGGGAGGAGGACTTCATGCTTACCTGCTCAGTGGGTCCTGGAACTCCCTGCCAGGCCCCCAACTATGTCTTTTGAAGGGGTCATAGGTGTGGCTGTGGGCACGGAAAGCCCCTGATCTTCGGAGGGGTACAGCATGGAAATCATTCCCCTCTTTTTTTGGTCCCTCCTTTTCTTCCTCATTTTCTTTCTCCTCTTCCTCTAGCTGCTCTCTGGATTCCACTGCGGACAAGCAACGACGAGTGCGGCCTTGGGGCACTGGGTCTCCACCTGCGAGGAACACCTCTGGGACAGCTCTGCTCATGGGCGGCACACACAGGCCAGTCTGAGTCAAGAAGAGAAGAGTGAGCAGAATTCTAGAACTTTGGAAGGGTGTCACAGTCAGCCAGACTTCAGGGCAACCAAGTCACCCTCGCTTTACGGAGTCACAAAATTGGAGAATGGTCGGCTCAGAGTCAAACCACCTACAAAGTCAAGTTTCTGGGTTTTCTGGCTCCCAGTCCAGTGTGTGTGTGTGTGTCTGTGTGTGTGTGAGTGTGTGTGTGTCGTTTTTGTTTTTGTTTTTGTTTTTAGTACCGGCATTGAGCTCAGGTGTGCTCTACTATTGAGATATACTCCCAACTCTTTATATTTTTAAATTTTGAGACAAGGTCTCTCTAAGTTGTCCAGATTGACTTTGAACTTGTGAACCTCCTGCCTCAGCCTCTCAAGTTGCTAGGATTACAGGTGCATGCTACCAGGCCTGGTTCATGTTCTTTCTTTCTTTTTTTTTTGGTACTAGAACCCAGGGGTGCTTTACCACTGAGCTACATCCCCAACCCTTTGTATTTTTTATTTTGAGCAGGATCTCACTAAGTTGCTTAGGGCCTTGCTAAATTGCTTAGGCTGGCCTTGAACTTGCGATCTTCCTCTCAACCTACCAGATCACTGGGTTTACAGGTCAATGTTCTTTCTAGTACATAAAAAACTAGGTGTCGTGGTGCACACCTATGACAGTGTCTTGGAAGCCTGAGGCAGGAGAATCACAAGTTTCTGGTCATATTTAGTAACTTAGAGAGATCCAGTCCTAAAATAAAATACCTAAAGGACTGGGGAGGGCCTGGGGTTGTAGCTCAGTGGTGGAGCACTTGCCTAGCATATGTAAGTTTTATCCCCAGTACCACGTAAAATAAATAAATAAATAAAATAAAGGTATTATGTCCATCTACAAAAAAAAAAAAAAAAAAAAGTGCTGGGGAGATAACTTAGAGGTAGAGAGTCCCCGGGTCAAACCCCAGAATCACATCACACACACACACACACACACAGAGAAGGCTTTGGGTTATCAAAGGAGTGAGCACATATTACCAGTAGAAACAATCAAAAAGGGAAACAAGTAAGCAGATAGTTTTTGAGATGTGCCTCGACCAGCAGAGGCTTAGAATGTGGCCAAGATAGGGTGGGGAGAAGTTTCTTGACCAATAAAGTAACAGGGAAAACAGGTTCATAAGTGAAAGAATTATGATTCCTTCCTTCTAAGACCCTGGTCATGTGAAGAGTAAGAGCCATTCTGATCTGTCCCCATGTTACAGAGAGAAGAGCTCCAAGCATCAACCACATCACCTTCATCTTCTAGCCTCTCTCCCAATCCCAAGAGAGCATTGTTTTCACCTCCCAACAGTCCTGGTTGGTACCAGGGCCCACCTCAGTGTGTCTCAGAGGAAGAGCACTCAGGTGCTCTTAAGTTGAAAATAAGTCCCACTCCAGAAAGAAATACCAACCTCCAGAGTACCAAGGTGGTGGAGGGGCAGAAGGAGAGTACCACATACTGCATACCTCTGTACGTCCCCCTCCCCGGCCATGATTCTCTGGACCTTCTGCCAGAAGTAGTCTCCCAGACACCCTTTCTCCTGGACCACCCCTAGCTACTAAGATGTTGAAGTGTGCAGGACGACCAGAGGTCATGAGTCAGCACCTTGCTTTCTTTCCAGGCCTTCTCTAAGTTGTCATAACCACCCCAGGAAAGTCCAGATTGGGGGAAAGGTGTTCTTTCAATTTGCTTCCCCCACCCTCACTACAATCTGTCCACTATTCCCACCCTACTCAGGGCTGCAGGGCAGAATGTTCTTGTCTCTGCCACCATGTGCCCATTCACCAGAGAGAAGGAAGGGAGACAGGTGCTCAGTCTCTGCAGGTGGTGTGGTTGAAGGAGAGAAAGGAGAGGCAAAGGGGACTTACCCAGGCCTTATGTCCAACCATGCTCTGGTATCTGGGAGCAGTGTTGAGGGGAATCCTTCAACCAACCCCCAGCTGAGATCCCTTCTTGTTTATGCACTTGGGCTCTTTGCCATTAGGAGTACTGGGTATAATTCAGATGGCCAGATCTACAGGGAGCAGGATGGAGCCTGAAGCCCAGGACATGGTCCCCAACAAACAGCAGATTCTGAGACAAGAAGCACTGTGAGAAGCTGGGGTGAGGAGAAGAGTAAAAATGGGAAATGGTCACTAGGAAAAGAGGGACAGGGGCTAGAAAGAAGGCAGAAATGGAAAGGAACTGAAGGATCTTGGGTACTCCGATATTCAGTGACTTCCCCGAAGCAGAAAGTTGGCTTGAGCTGCAGCACTTAACCTCTACCTCCTATCTCTGCTCAAAGGATTGACTTTGGCAAGATGAATGAAATGTAGTAAATTAGCTGGGTGTGGTGGCACACACCTGTAATCCCAGCAGCTTGGGAGGCTGAGGCAGGAGGACCACAAGTTCAAAGCCAGCCTCAGCAATTTAGGGAGGCCCTAAGCAATTTAGTGAGACCCTGTCTCTAAATAAAATAGAAAGGGCTGGGGATGTGGCTCAGTGGTTAACCACCCCTGGGTTCAATCTCTGGTCCCAAAAAAGAAAAAAATAAAATAAAATAAAATAAGGTAGTGAACTGAAGCCCTTTCTTTTCCTTCATTCTGGAAGATGCATTGCTGGAGGAAGAAGGGTGAACAGACAGTAAGTACCCTGTAACCCAGGCCCAAATGACAGACTCTGCTGATCTTTTTTCCTATGCCCCCACATGCCAAAGATCAAACCCAGGGTCTAGGGCATACTAAGAAAGAGCTCTACCAGTGAGTTACACCCCCACTGCTAGTGTTGAGATCTTTGTGTACTTCACTCTTTCACATCATACCAACTGGAATCCAACCCCTTCTCAAAGATCCATCCTTTTCCCAGCATTTCATTCATGATCTCTACCCTCTGTGAAAATAAATCTATTGGACAGCTTTTCTCTCACATCATTTCATTTCTCAAGAGTTTTCCTGCTTTCTAACCTTCACCTCCTCCCAGGCTACAATGCCAATAATGATTGTTCTTTTCTTCAAAGAGATGAGGCTTGGTAAGTTTTCCTTCACTACCTCCCAGAAATTTCCCTCCTCTGTTTTCTGAAATTCAAACCGAGGTTCCCATCCATCATTGGGTGTTTTCCCTGCTTCTCCTTCCATTAGCTCTCTTCCAGTCTCCTCCTACTTTCCCACGCTTCCTGAGCTCAGGAAATGGTGCAAGGGAGCCCACCAGGACTGTCTCATACAATGGCTTTTTTTTAGCTCCTATATGAAGTCACATCATGTCACATCACTGTTTCCATTGAGTAGAGATAGGAGATTCTGAAATAGTTCTGGGATCAGATGTTTGAGATGGGACGCAGTGGGGGCACAGCAAGGGGCTCTGAGGAGTCATTTCACTTAATTTCCTGTCCCCCTACCACCACCGACCATCAGTATCTCTGGTCCCCTCCTGTGAGTGTATAATCTTCACTGATTGCACTAGTCATCAATGACTTATTACACACTCTGCTGGGTAATAGGATGAAAATTTATAATATTGTAATAGAAACATATCTTATTTCAAAACTCCAAGAGCATAATTTCTTTAGGGTGTAATAATGGCTTTAAAGTTTAGTTTGCCAGGTGAGGTGGTAAATGCCTGTAATCCCAGTAACCTGGGAGACTGAAAGAGGAAGATGGAAAATTTGAGGCCAACCCTAGCAACTTAGGGAGACCCTGTTTCAAAATTTAAAATAATGCTGGGGATGTGGCCCAGCGGTAGAGCACCACTGGGTTCAATCCCCAGTATCAAGAAAAAGAAAAAAATAAAAAGTCTTCTCAGTTTTGCGAGTTCTGCTGCCATATGACCTTGGGAACTTCCTTAGATTTTTTTTTTTTTTTTTTGTACTGGGAATTGAACCAAGGGGTGCTCAACCACTGAGCCCTTTTTAAGATAAAAATAAAATAAAATAAAATAAAAAATAGTTTTAGTTGTAGATGTACATGATCTCTTTATTTTTATGTGGTACTGAGAATTGAACCTAGTGCCTCACATGTGCTAGGCAAGCGCTACACCACTGAGCCACAACCCCAGCACCCCCAGCCCTTTTTATATTTTATTTAAAGACAGGATCTTGCTAAGTTGCTTAGGGCTTCATTAAGTTGCTGAGACTGACTTTGAACTTGAGATCCTCCTGCCTCAGCCTTCCGAGTTGCTGGGATTATAGACATGAACCACTGTGCCCCACTTGTTTAGCTTTCTGAGCCTCGGAATCATCTATAAAAAGAGAATAATAATATCTACCTTGTAAGGCTGTTGATAGATAGGATAATAATTTGTGCAATGCAATTAATATTATGCTATTAACAATAAATACTACTATTATTGTTGTTATTTAGAGACAGAGAGAAGGTGAGGCATGTTGAAATAGGGAGCTGGAGAGGATGACCTAAGACAGAGAAGAAATAGGCAGCATATGATAGTGATTCACTGTTTTATCTTGAGAGAGGGGTGGGGAGAGAATTAGCAACCCACAAGCAGACACTAACACAACTGCAGTTGGGACTAGTTATAAACAACACCTGATGGATAATTGTGCATGTAACCATAGCAGAAACCATGGCAAGAAGAAAAATAAGCGGTAGCTTTCTGTCCTTTGAGACCCTGATGAGCCTCAGATAACTGAGAGCAGGAGTTGGCAAACTATAGCCTGTGAGCCAGACCTGTCCTGAAATCTTTCAATCTTTTTTTTTCCTTCCTGTACTGGGGATGAACCCAGGGGTGCTCTGCCCCTGAGCTACATCCCCAGCCTCCTTGCCTTTTTTTTTTTCTTTTTTTCCAGACAGGGTCTTGCTAGGTTGCCCAGGCTTGCCTTGATTTGTAATCTTGCCTCTGCCTCCCAAGTTGCTGGGACTATAGGCATACACCACCACTCTTTTTCAAAGAGTTGAGAAAAATAATAAAAAAGAATACTTTGAGGGACTGGGGTTGTAGCTCTGTGTTGGAGTGCTTGCCTAGCAGGTGTGAGGCACTGGGTTCAATTCTCAGCACCACATATAAATAAGTAAAATAAAGGTACATTGACAACTAAAAAATATTTTAAAAAGAACACTTTGAGATACATACAAATGATATGAAATTCAAATTACAGTACCCATAAATAAAGTTTTTTCCCCAAAAACAACCATGCTTTTCTTGTTCTTTTATGTATTGTCTATGGCTATTTTTGCATTAAGATAGTTGTGACAGAGACTATATGACCCGCAAAGTCTAAAATATTTTTTTCAGGGTCTTTACAGAAAGTTTGCGGACTCTTGATCTAGAGCAACTGAGTTTCAAAATCCCAAGAAGGACAAAAGAGAACAAAGAGGGACATTAAGTTTCACTGCATACCAACTAGTCATTCTGCAAAAAATTTAGGTGAGGAGGGGACATGAGGATCTCATCATACCCATTTCCTAAATATCCTCTGGAGCCCACGGGGGAAGAGATTTAACCCATGAGTGCTCACATTCAGCCCGTGTGGTCATCACAACCATTTCTTGAAATAGACATTATTCTTCCTATATTACAGGGAATCCCCTGAGCTTAAGTTGCTAGCTTAATTCACACTGCTGATTGGAGGTGAAGATGAGCTTTCAAAGTGGATCCATCACACTACTAGGTCTGAGTTCTTTGCTGACACCAAAAATAAGCTCCCAGGCTGGGGATATAGCTCAGTTGGTAGAGTGCTTGCCTCACATGCACAAGGCCCTGAGTTCAATCCCCAGCACCACAAA
Source organism: Sciurus vulgaris (assembly GCF_902686455.1). Classification (NCBI taxonomy): domain Eukaryota; kingdom Metazoa; phylum Chordata; class Mammalia; order Rodentia; family Sciuridae; genus Sciurus; species Sciurus vulgaris. The sequence continues at coordinate 116,962,394 of NC_136461.1, forward strand.
ACAACAACAACAACAACAACAAAACAAACAAGCAACAACAACAACAAAATATTGTCATTCACCTCCCGAGCCACCTCCCTGACCCCAACCAAAGAAAGGCAGCAGCAGGCTTCCAAAATAAATTAGATGGGGGTACCAAAGAAGTTAAATTTGTCCTTTCTGTTCCCTCTGTTATCTGAGAAATGTGAATGAGGTGAGGGGGCGGGCAGGTTCTGGTTTTGTTTGCTGCCAGTAAACACTGGGGGTAAGACCTGCCAATAGCAACCAAACAGTGGGGTCTGGTGGGCTGGAGTCAATGCTGGCTGGCACTTTGGAAGCCTGAGAGGCTTTCACTGTGAGACTCTAGGGTCCTAAATCTCCTCAGGGGGCAAAAATGGCGCAGACCTAAAGAATCAGATAAAAAAGACTGGGAAGGAAGGGAGAGGCCAGATGACATTGTCTACTGGCTTTTCCTCCATATCTCCTGGCCCTGGGAGCACAAGGTCATAGAAAACCCTTTGATGGTTCAAAATTTAACCTAAACTTTCTTTTCCCGTTGAAAACCATTAATCCCACAGCACCCCACAAAGAGAGTTGAGCAAAGCTTCTTTTAGCCGTAGGTGAAGTCCCCAGTGTCAGCCGTCCCTTCCTTCTCTGGCACCCTGGACACCCCATCCATGGCAGGAGCACCCCAGTGTCTTCACCCATCAGCCTTCTGTGACCGAGCAGTGGTGTCCTGGAAATGCTCTTTCTCTGACTTTCCTATCAACTGTCAGAGAGCTGTACAGTCCCCAAAAGGAAAAAGTCCCCAAAAGATATAGAGAATTCATTCATTCATCAAACATTACTGTAGCATAAACTAAGTGTCAGGTGCTGAGAAGAGGACCCAGGAAGATCTACACACAAATACAAAGGTCGGGCAGGAGGTAGTATGGGCAAGAGCCTTCTACCTAGATCAGCTTCCGTGTTGACTCTTGATAAAAGTACCCTCCTACATCCAGGGCCATAGGGCAGATTTGTGGACTTTATTATTATTATTCAATTCTATAAGTTCATATTGGAAAGACAGTCAAGCCTAATCTAATTACAGCTCTTCTACTGGGTCAGCAAACAGGCATCTCAAGCACTTAAACCACCTATAATATACTAGGAGCATGAGTCAGGATTTTACTGCTTTGGGCTTACAAGAGCAGCCGCTTGTTATTATTATTATTTTTTTTTTTTCTTTTTGTCTTGCTGGGAATTGAACCCAGGGTTTTCAAGCATGCTCTACTACAGAGCTATATCCCCAGCCCTTTTTCTTTTTTTAAATTTTGAGACAAGGTCTCAGTAAATTGCCCAAGCTGGCTTTGAACTTGTGATCCTCCTGCCTCAGCCTCCCAAGTAGCTAGGATTACAGCTGTGTGCCACTATGCCAGATTGGTTTTTTGTTTTTAATTGCTTTGCAAACTGAATTTAGGGACACTGCCCTCCTTCTTTCTCCTGGTCATGTGGCTGTATGCTTATTCTACCAGGGCCTCAAGACACAGACTAGCCCATGATATGTGGGGGACGGGGAAAAAAAGGGGTAAGACCAGCCAGTCGTCCTCTACCTCCTTCCAGTTTCTTGGCATGCACTCTGAAGTCTGTGCCAGAAGGGTGGGGCACACGAGGGTCTGAGATTCAGAGGGACACACCTGAGAAGACTTGGCCAGTCTGACCCAGGGAATTAACCTGTTAGATCCCAGGAAACAGCTGAAGAAAGTCAGTGGAATAGGGAACCCCTAATATGGATGAGATAATTTGGAATCTGGAAGCCCCTGGCTCTCAGGTATGAGTTGGTGGCCCTTTAAATCTCATAATTAACCCTCCCACCTTAAAAGGAACATGTCATAAGAGGAAGGCGACCCTCAGTGAATTAGAATCTCAAGGTTTTAAGGTTCAAGAGCCATTCTTGGTGTCCATATCTCCCAAGAAAGAAAAAAAGACCAAAAGGCAATCTAATGGACTGATGTCAGGTGAACTTGAGTCTGAATCTCAGTCCTACAATTTACCTTTTAATTGGTAAGTGTTAGTTATTTAACTTCTCTAAGCCTTTTATTTAATATAGGGATTGGGTAAGTCAACCCCATAGGATTATAAGGATTAAAAAAGAATGTATATAAAGGATTTAGCATCATTTGCTGCTCACATTGTGTTAATTAACCATCGACCATTATTGGGATTTTTTCCCCTATTTGCATACTTCTATACATGTGCATGCATGCGCGCACACACACACACACACACACACACACACACACAACATACCCCCTAATTAAAATGAGAGCTGAGTGCAGGAGATTGGTTGGGGAAGCTATGGATTGTTCTGCTACTTCCTGGGATACTAAGGAATTCCTGGACATCCTACTTCTGGGAGAATACCCATTCATCACACAAGGACACAAGAAAGGGAAGATGGAAACTCACCAGAACTGAGAGATATCCCAAAGATGGAGCACCTGTTCCTGCCCTCAGTTGGTGACTTCAGTATGGGAAAAAGTTCTGCTTCAGGTAGCCCTTTTAAGCATCCAGTTCGGGGCCTTCATGGGGGCGCCTCTGTCTTGTTCCTGCTAAGGGAACTGCTCATGGTTCAGAAGTTTGCATAGGAGACAGGGGGGACTCATTCCAGTCCAGACCAGCTGCCTCTTCAACTACTCTAGCCCTTCCCTTCCCCGCCCTACTTCAAACACCCTAGACAGTGCTGTACCCAGGACTTTAACCCCTTCAATGCCCTGTCCTCAGCATTCCCTGAAAAAGGGCAGCCACCGGAAACTCCCATGGAAACAGGTGCAGGAAACCAAGCTGGGGTCATCATAAGGGGAAAGGATGTGGGAACCTGACATCCCAGGGAACTTTCACCCTCCCTCCAAAAGGGACGGGGAGAAGCTGGGGAAGGGAGAAGGAACATATCTCAGGAGTAGAACTGGACACACACCTGTAATCCCAGCTACTCAGGAGGCCTAGGCAGGGGAATCCCAAGTTCAAGATCAGTCTGGGCAACTTAGCAAGATCCTGTCTCAAAAGAAAAAGTAACAAGGGCTGGGGATGTAGCACAGGAGTAGAGCACCCCTGTGTTCCCCAGCAAACACACAAACAAAAAAATTGACTTCAAAACTGCTTGTGGGTCCCTTTAAGAGGCAGGTTATAGAAGTGGAGGAGGAAATATCTTTTTTTTTTTTTTTTTTTTTTTTTTTTAGTGAAAGAGCAAGGAGGAGCAATTACAAGGGCAGCCACAGCTGAGGAAGGCTCTAGCTTCATCCAACAGGAACAGGGTGACCAAGCAACTCAGCATACACACACCACAGTCTGGCTTGTTGTGGATACCGGGCAGCAGGATATTTGAACAGTTTCTCCACCCATCTCTCTGATAACAGCTTGGAGGGGGTGACTTCTTCAGAACAGAGGGCAGCTTGGGCAGATATGGGACTTCATGAGGTAGTGGGCAGCCCTCCTCTCTGATGGGTCCCCTGGTCTAAGGGAAAGGGCTTGTTGGAGTTGGGAAATGTCAGCTGGCTCTGCCAACTCACTAGTTATGGCGACTTTGAAGAGTTAACCTATTAGTGCATTCCCTCATCTGTAAATAAGAATGTTAAATGAGAAATGTGCAAATGGTGGAACACAAATGCTGGATCTGTACTACTCAAATATGCTAGCTGTCACTTGCTGGTGACCTTTGATAAGCCACTTCATTTTGTCTTTCCTCATCTTCTAAATGAGAGGATTAAGTTAGGTGATCTAGGGCCCATTCTTTCTCTAGAATTCTTGTTCTGGGTAACAGGGAAAAGACAGATATGTAGAATTTGCACCTTCCTGGCCTGGTCCATACCACATGATGAAAAAGTGACTCGGTTTTTTGTTTGTTTGTTTTGTTTTGTGATGCTGGACATCTGCCCAGGACTCTACACATGCTAGATAAGTGCTCTGTCACTGAGCTACAAACCCAGCCCAGACAGTGTTTTATTCTTACTACATAAGAATGCAGGAGCAGGGTATGGTGGCACATGACAAATCCTAGAGACTCAAGAGGCTGAGAGGAGGATCACAAGTTAGAAGCCAGGCTCAGCAATTTACCAAGGTCCTAAGCAACTTAGTGAGACCCTGACTCAAAATAAAAAATAAAAAGGACCAGGGATGTGGCTCAGTGGTAAATGTCCCTGGTTTCAGTCCCCAGGATAAATAAATAAATAAATAAATAAATAGATAGATAAATAAATAAATAAATGGAGGAAATGCCTGTGCCATCTTCTGGGGTGAGGGGTCTGCAGAAATCCTCTCATTAAGCAATCCAGGGGTTGCCCAGATGAGGACAGAGGCGCCAAGAGGAGGGTGGTGATTACCTGAGGTCACACAGCCAGTGGATGGCCAGTCGGGAGCTGGATCCAGTGCTCCTGTCCCTGTGGTCATTGCTGCCTCCCCACCTGCTCTCTGAAGGGGTTAACCCTGGGCCACTTTCCATTGTTTCACTGAATAGATCCACTACTCCCAGGCAGGTGGAAATTCATTCTCAGACATGTTTCCCATTCACTTTCCTCAGGTACAGTCTGAAGGCCTATTACATGAAGCAGATGGAAATCAAAGCACTTAGCTCCTCCTGGTACTAGAGCTGGGTGTGTGGGCAAGTACATACCAGTTCAAAGTTTGGATGATGTGGGAGGGCTAGAGGGCTGGTCTTTTGAGGGTGGAGAAGATCTGGAACATGCTGGGCTGAGGTTACTATCTGTATTGCCTTTTAGGGAGGAGCCTCAGTTTGAGTACCCAATCTCTAGGAAGGATGTGGGATCAGTGTGCACTTTTCCTTCTCCCCTCACAAATCTGTATACAATCCCAGGGTCAGGGTTCACACCACCTCCCTGGAGTGGCTTGCTTTTTTTTTCTCAGTACTGAAGATTGAACCCAGGAATGCTTTACCACTGAGCTGTTTCCCCAGACCATTTTATTTTTTATTTTGAGACAGGGTCTCATTAAGTTGCCAAGCTTGTCCTTAAACTTTGAATATTCCTGCCTTAGCCTCCTGAGTTGCTGGGATTACAGGCATGTGCCACAGTGGCATGATCCTAGGGTGGTTTTCGAATAGAGTACAAGAGTGCAGTCTGCCACTTATTCTCCTATCAGATTACATTAAGGAGTCAAGAAGTCTCAATCCTAAAGCCAACTATTCCCACTAAGTCTCTCCATAGATTTGAGAAACTCTTATATTCCTCACATCACTACTTAAGGGAGGTTCAAATTCCATTCTGACTCCAAGGAAGTTGGACTCTCGAGAAACGAAGTATCTGATTTTGGCTTCTTTTCAAGGTGCCTGTGACATGCACTGCCTTCACAATGCTTCTTTTGTCATCTGTGGGTTCCTGGATTCCTCTCTAGTCTTCCCTATAACATGTGCCAGGACACAGGGTGCCGGAATGATAAAGACAAGTCTCCCCCGGCTTTTGGAAAAGTAGTGCCTCCATGATCAAATCTCTCATATTCCCTTCAAGAGTTATGAAGTTCATCCCATCCCCTACACCAGAAGCCCTCCTCATATAGGTTAGCTCATAGGTTAACTATAGATTTCCAATGGAGAGGGCGCAGATGGAAAAGTGTTCCCTCCTCCAGAAAGACTTTTCAAGAGTCCTAGAGAGAAAATCAACATATAGCAAAGTAGCTCACCTGCCCTTCCCCACACCTGTTTTTTTTTAAGCCTCTGACCCACTGCCCCTTTTACCCCAATCTCCTGAGCATTCCAGGTTTCCACCAGAACACAATGAAAAAAAGCAAATACAGACTTCTTGCCCTCTGACCTGGCTGGTCCTGGGGTGTCCAAGCCGCAGCCCCTGAAAGAGGGATGTGAGCTGGCCCAGGGCTACTCCATTTGGAGCATCCCGTTGTCTCCATGTCCTTTTCATCTTCCAGGGGCCCAGAGGCTCCCAGTGCTGGGCAAAGAAAAGGTTAAACCAGTTGGGCAGGGGAACCAGGGGGAGCAGAATCTAAACGGGGAAACTTGGTGGTAGGAACAAAGCGGGTGTTTGTTGGGTTTCCCTCCTGCCTGGGAGGCTGTTCTCGGACCACGACATTCCTGGGTTGGACAGAGTCAGCTTACAATGGCTTCTCCCTACTGCTGTTGCAGCCAAAGCCACCGCCTTTCCATAAGCCAGGCTGAGGGCCCAAGTCAGGGAACCTAGCACTACTTCCTGGCCTGAGTTCAAAGCACAGAGGCATTAAAAATAAATTTAAGCTCAAGAAAAGCTACTTTTTGGCTGGGTACAGTGGCACATGCCTGTAATTCCCAGCAACTCAGAAGACTGAGACAGGATTGCAAGTTCCAAGCCAGACTCAACAATTTACTGTGACCCTAAGCAACTTAGCAAGACCCTACCTCAAAATAAAAAATGAAAAGGACTGGGGACATGGCTCAGTGGTAAAGTGCCCTTGGGTTTGATCCCCAGTACCCTCCCCCCCCCAAAAAAAAAGCTAGTTCTTAAACAGAGAATGGACTAGAAATAGGCATAAGAGAGAGCTTTACAAGAACGATCAGTAAACTGGTCATGGTAGTGCATGCCTATAATCCCAACAACTCAGGAAACTGAGGCAGGAGGATCACAAGTTCAAGGTCAGCCTCAGCAACTTAGAAAGACGCTCTCAAAATAAAAAAAAAAAAAATAGGGATGGGGTTGTGGCTCAGTGGCAGAGTGCTTGCTTTGCCTGTGTGAAGGACTGGGTTTGATTCTCAGCACTGCATACAAATAAATTTAAAAAAAAAAAAGGCCTATCAACAACTTAAAAAGAAAAAAAAAAAAAGTCAGGCACAGTGGCACAGGCCTATAATCCCAGCAGCTCAGGACAAAAACAAAGAGCCTCAGCAAAAAGCAAGGTGTTAAGCAACTCAGTGAGACCCTGTTTCTAAATCAAATGCAAAACAGGGCTGGGGATGTGGCTCAGTATCCCTGAGGTCAATCCCTGGAACCCCCCAAAATAAATTTTAAAAATTAAAAAAATAAATAAAAAGGGCTGGTGATGTAGCTCAGTGGTAAAGTGCTCTTGAGTTCAATCCCTGGTACCAAAAATAAAAGAATGCTAAATAGATAGCAATCAGGACTCCCAGGGCATGAGAACAGCTGTTCCTCCATCTTCCTTAGCAGTGGAGAGAGCTAACAGGCAAGGAAGGGTTAGGAGAATAGGTGGTGACTGACAAGAACACTCAGAGGGAAAGAAGAGATTCATAAGGGGGCAGATAGCTGCATGGGAACAGACTCAACAGACCCACAAGCCTATGGCAAGGACTTAGCTTGCTTGCCCAGGAGTGGGAGCACTCAGGGCCTAAGCTCCTGCAACAACCTTTGCTCACCAGGCTGATGACAAAACAGATGAGTCAGTGTGTGGCAGTTGTTTTTATTAGAAAACCCCATTTGGTAAGCGCTTCCCTAACCCAGAAGAGAGACTGGGTAGCCTCTGAGTCCCACAGCTTTCATTTCATCTTTCACCCTCTTCTGAGAGAGGACGATAGGGGATGGGGGTGGTGTCAGGCAGTCTCCGAAGGGCCTCTCCTGGACCCCTGAGAGTTCATGTTGCCAGCGATATACCAACAGCACCTCGGTGGGGCCCCAGAGGGCCCTCTGGGCTCCAGGCTGGGGCTGAAGGCATTCCTGTTTGTATGGCTTCACAGTGGAACCACTGAGGCTCTCACAGACTCCCAGGCCTGGTCCTTCACTCTGGTTGAGAGCAGGGCAGAATCCAGGAGAAGGTGGCCAAGGGCGAAGAGAGAAGAGATTGCATTTGAGATCCCCTTTGGAGTCTGGAAAGCACCTGGTTTCTTGGGAGAGGAGGGCCGTGGAAGCCCCACTCAGTTCTTCTTGGTTTTGGGAGTGTCATATTTCCTCTTGCTGGAGTACCACAAGAGCAGGGGGATGCCGATAGATGGAAGGGTCATAACCCCGAAGGCTGCCCAGTCCAGCTGCGGAGGAAAACCAAGGTCTCGCTTAGAAGTCTGGATAAGCACACAGGAGAGGACAGGGAAGGAATGGGCCCAACAAGAAAAGGGAGTGGTCTAGCCCAGATTTTAAGCAGGACTTTGGCCAGGAAAGTTCTTCTGACCACCCTTGGTACAGAATGGCTCTCTGAACACCAATCCTTCAAGCTGTGAAACCAAAGTCCTCCAGACTGGCTTCCAGACAACATTCGAGAATGGAAATGCCCAGGTCTTGCCCCTAACAGTCAGGCCTCCTTTGACTTCCCTGCTTACACCTCAGGACCCTCTCCTCCATCCTCTCACCTCACTTCTGCCCTCTAACTTTAATAAATGACTTATCATTCCTGCATCACACCACGTCTTTCTTACATCCTGAGCTGCTCCTTCTTTTTAGAACACCTGCCCTTCCTAGCCTCTTCCTTGGATAAACCCTCTGTGGCTCTTGAAAACAGGTTCGATGTTCCTGCAGTGTGCTCCCCTGGCACCCTGCATGAAACCTCTCTCATAGCGTCTTCTCCACTTATTTTTTCGGTCCCATACGAGCCTGTATAATCTTTTAATGGGAGGGACTATGCCTTGATGGCCATGCCTTCCCAAAGCAAAGCGCAGAATAAGCATGTAGTTAGGAACTTTATAATTACTCACTGAATGAATGAATTTCCTCATTCAGTATTTTAGTCAAATCTTCAAAACATTCTCTCCTAGATGAAACCACAAAGTTCCAGCTTGATTTTCTCAATGCTCTATGACCCTTAATTTTATTTTATTTTTTAGCACTGGGGATGGAACCCAGGGGTGTTCTACCTCTGAGCTATATCCCCAGCTCTTTATTTTTGAGACAGGACCTGCTAAGTTACTGAGGATGGCCTCAAACTTGTGATCCTTCAGCCTCAGCCTCCTGAATTTGCTGGGATTACAGGTATGCACCACTGTGCCCAACACTCTATGACTCTTTATCTAACCAGATACTCTTTTAAACCTCCAAATAGACCAAGGACTCTAAGGCCAGGCTCTGCACCAGGTTGAGTAGAGAAAAGGCCAGTTCTATGGTTCTGGCAATAGAAATCTCATTAATGAAAATCTTGAAGCACGGTTAAATCAGGATGTTTGATGACTGTCTATATCAGATACCAAACAAACAAACCAACCAAAAAAAACCCAAAACAAGAACAACAACCACAAACCAGACAGGTAGGCTAACCAACAAATCTTTTAAGGAGACCAAGAGGTTCCAGAACCAAAAGAGTGTTCTCACACCAGGGGAATGAGAAAATATTAGAAAGCTTACAAAATGAGGCGAGAATCTTCTATCAAACTCCCGCTGAGCCAGGATCCCTCCCTGTCCAGGTGCACTGGTGGAGCCAACCTGAAAAGAAAGACATTAAGGCGATCTCCAAGTCAACTCATCTGAAGAAGGGAGCAGTCCCCTGCATCAGAGTCTTAGTTCCCAGAGTACCAAAAGAGTGCTTCAAGATGAGAAAGGGGTTGGAAAGGTGGCTCAGTGGCAGAGAACTTGCCTTGCATGTGTGGGGTCCTGGGTTCAACCCAAAAAAAAAAAAAAAAAAAAAAGGAAATGTATTTGAACTAGGGAAAGTCAGATGATTCTCTTAAATGTGTTGGAAAGAAGAGTAAATTAGGAGCCAGGAGACCTGAAAAGCACCACTGGAAAAGCATTTATTAAACAGGGTAGGCCAGGTATGCACCTGAAATGAAAGCTCAATTCTTCTGTCACAGCTTTAGACTCTGAAGAGTGAAACTGCTCACCACCACTGGCCCCCTCAGCAGGGCCAGATGTGCAATCATTTACTTATTCCTCAAACAAAAATACTCTTCTATAATTTACAGGGTTGACATGAGGCTCAAATGAAATAATGAGAATAATTCTGAAAAGTATAAAGCCCAACCCAAATGGACATGATGAGAAGAGGGCTGGGACTGGCTCACATTCCTCTGCTTTGAAGAGGAGGCCAAGAGCTTGAAGCACATTGCAAACAACTTTATTCTAAGATGGCAGCTGAGTCTTGGATTTTTGTATCTATTAACCCATCAAGTATCAGGCAGAACCAGAGTCCTGAAGTTGGTTCTGAAAACAGAACTGACACAAGATGTGAGAACATAGCTAAGATTACAAGAACATGGGTCCGTGTGGTTTATGAAAAGATGAAAAATTTGAAAGTGCTTTGACTGTTACAGAATTTTAGATTTCTTTTAGTTCCTTGGACAGACCATATATTTTACCTTCATATGTTTACAAAATTTATGATCTAAGATTTTTGGAACTGGGATAGTGTCCTAATCTTCTTGTTTTTTTCCACAGCCTAGCATGTTGCAAGGGCTCAAGAAATGTCTGTTGATCTTTACATGAGTCAATCAGATGACTGAGTTCCTGGCATCGAGGAGTTTATAATCAAATTGGGAAATGGGAAGGAGGGAAGATATTCACATAAGAAAGAAAACTACTGAAGTCAGGAAGTAACTAAAATTTTTGGCAGGGGCAAAAGGTACCAGGATTGAACCTGGGGCACTCTACCACTGAGCTACATCCCCAACCCTTTTTATTTTTTATTTTGAGACAGGGTCTCGCTAAATTGCTGAGGCTGACTTTAAACTTGCAATCCTCCTGCCTCAGCCTCCCAAGTCTCTGGGATTACAGGCGTGCATCACCACGTTCGATAGAAGGCAGAAACAAGGAGATACAGCTCAAAGTTGGATCTTGAGAAGACTTCAGCTAATGAAGTAGAGGAGAGAGTGTACTTTAAACAGAACAAAAGCAAAGAATAAGAACAAAGAAAGAGAATAAACAGTGAGGGGTGGAGGGAGTACAGGAAGGAGGTTGGACTAATTAGGATTGGGGTCTGTGTGGGTGGAGTGGGAGACAAAGCTGGAGAGACAGGACAAGAAGACTATTGGAGGACGTGCACGATGAGAACAGTGGAGCCTGTCAATAATCTGACAGTGGCTTAGAAGATAACAGTGGCTTAGAAAATTACCCAGCATGCCCTGGGTTCTTAGCACTGCAAACAATACAAAAACAAAAAATGACCAGAAAGGCAAGGACAGCAAAAAACTGGGCAGTAAATGACACATTCCAGATTAAAAGGAAAGCAGAAGGAACAAAGAGGAAGGAAATGTTATGGAACTCCTCTCCCATCCATTTCAGTTATTCTGTTCTAGATCGCTACAAATAGAATTATACTTCTTTAGGATGATACCAAGTTTCTGGTCAGTCTTAGCTCCTTCACAATTTAGGGGCTACTGTGGAGATTTTCTGTGGGGCAGGCAGATCTGTGAGTCCCATCCAGCTCGGCACCTGGGTAACTCACCACAACAGGACCATCTTCCTGGGCCAGGTAAGTAATTGTAGCTGAGGTGAAGTTGAAGTAACCAGCCTTGAGAGGACGCAGGACAACTGTATGTGAGACGTTGCTAGCACTGTTCCAAGAGTTAAGGAAGTGAAAAAAAAATAAAGCTAAGGTGGTAACAACCTTTCAGTTTGTACACTAAGTGCACCATTCCTAAAACAGTTGCTAACACGTGATTTCATATCTGCAATACTCCATAGGAATTAAAAAACAGACTTTCTAAAAAAGTCTAACGTGGTGTAACATGGTATCTTTGATAAATTTTAAGGAGTCCATGATACACTTACAATCAAGGTTTTTTTTTTTTTTTTTTGCCGTGCTGGGGATTGAACTCAGGGCCTTGTGCTACTATCAAGGTTTTTGAAGTAAACTTTTAAATATGTTACAGATGAAAAATTATACTCACTGAAGCTCACAGATAATCTTTTTTTTTTTTCTGGACCAGGGATTGAACTGAGGGGCGCTTAACCACTGAGCCTCATCCCCAGCCCTTTTTAATATTTTACTTAGAGACGGGTCTTGCTGAGTTGCTGAGGGTCTCAATAAGTTGCTGAGGCTGGCTTTGAACTCGAGATCCTCCTACCTTAGCCTCCCGAGCTGCTAGGATTACGGGTGTGCACCACCGTGCCCAGCTAATCTCACAGATAACCTTTCATCAACTATGACTATATGTGAATAGTCTTGAAAATACAAAAAACAGAAAACAAGAAAAAATACAAAGAGTACATTTACCCTCCTGAGAAAAATCTAAATACACTTTAATTCACAAGAGAAAAAAGGGCTGAGGATGTAGCTCAGTGACAGAGTACTTGCCTAGCATGCAACAAGTCCTGGGTTCAATCCCCAGTACCATGAAAGAGGGTGAGAGAGGGAGAAAGGGGGGGAGAGGGAGAGAGAGAGAGAGAGAGAGAGAGAGAGAGAGAGATGATGCATCTAATTCAATACTTAGGAAATAAATGGTAGACCAGAAAAAGAAACTCCTTGATTTAGAGACTTTAAAACGGTCACCCAAGTCCTCCATGCTAGCATCCCATTTAATTTCTTCCCTCCTTTCCTTCCCCTCTCTCTCTTTCTTTTTGCACTTAGGGATTGAATCCATAGGCATTCTACTACTGAGCTACATTTCCAGTCATTTTTATTTTTTGTTTACACAGGATCTTGCTAAGTTGTCCAGGCTGGGCTTCAACTTGTGCTCTTCCTGCCTCAGCCTCCTGAGTAGCTGGGATTATAGGCATGCACTACCCAGCCCAGATCTATTAAATGCCTTTTAAAACATCTTGGGGCTGGGGGTGATCATCTTAAATATCTATGCCTGGCCACAGACATTTTAGTAATTGTCTATAACCTTCCAATATAGTATGTTTCGGGCCTTACAACCTAAAACTTCAAGAACTCCCTTTCAGGTCTTCTCTAAATCACATTCACACAATTTACACTCGTCTCTCTTGCCTCATATTCCCAGTCTGCTTCAAGTACCCCTGATGCTTTGCAGGTAATGGCCCCCTTCCCCAGCCTTCATCACCCAGAGCCTAAAGGATACGGGGCAATCCGGTCCCATTTGACATTGAGCATACCGGAGACAATGCCAAAATCTTCTGGAGGGAAGGAATCATCAGATAATTCCACATCTAATGCGGCACTAAAAAACAGAGGAAACAAAAAAAAAAGTAAAGTTAATAAAATTAAGCCACTCAATCAACAATTAAATCTATGCTAAAAATTCAGAACTCAAAAAAGAGTCACATAATAATTTGAATCTGTGGCACTGAAAGATCTAGGTCGAGGAATAGATTCTACCACTCAGAAATACCAAAATATTCGAGTGTCTAGAAGGGAAAGGGCCCAAATTCATTCTTGTCTCAGTTTCTTCATGTGTAGTGGGGAGGGGTAGATGAGAGGATAAATATGGAAAAAAGATAAAGGGAATAAAATGGAAGAATGGCAACAAAAATGCACATGGGGGTAGTGAAAGGAGGAAGTTAAAACTCTGAACCTTTGAGGCAACAAAGGAGTGTACATTTTCTGTCCTCATCTTCTCCTCCTTGTTTCACAATTCTTGTGTCTTCTCTACTCTGAAACTCTTCCAACCTACAAACTGGAAGGTGGTGTTTTGCAGCTTAGGTAAAAATGTCCTCTACTTCCAAAAGTAGGCCCAGTAATATCTAATGCTGAAGATCTCACAAAGAGAAATTGATACTCACCAAGATGTTTCTTATGCCCATCTGAGAACTAAAAACCTTGAAAAGGGCCCCATCTGAAACCCTAGGTCCTCCTTACCTTGAACCAACATTGTAGATGTTGTACTGTAAGGTTAGGTCTCGCCCCTCCACCGCATATCTGTTCAGCAGGGATTTGGAGGCCAAAAGTCTGGCTCCTTCCTCGGCTTGAGTGACAGTTAATAAAGCCAACACCACAAATGTCAGCAGCCTCATCTTTGGAGAAAAAAGTAAAGTAAGTAGTCAAGCCAGTGGGTAAAGGCACCAAAATCAACCTGACAAAGCTCTTATAAGTCCGTCAAAGCTCTTCTGATCCCCTATCAAAGAAGCTGCCCCTTCCACAAAGTAGTCTGTAGGCCACCAGCGATGACCCACTGTTCAGACTCATCTCTGCCTGCAGCCCTGGAAAACCAGTACAAACACCAGCATTATCCACCGCCCTCTTCCTGAACCCCAGGTGCTCATCAACTGGAGGAGTGTTCTTAGTATAGAACAGAATAGGGTTTTCCTTGTGGTGTCTGATTTTGGCCGGCCTCAGATCTGCAGCAGCCTACCACTTTCCCTCACTCAGCGTTCCCCCACAGCTGCAGCCTTCCCGCAGCAACTCTCCTCCTCCACCCATCTCTGCTAGGATCCCACCGCTCGCTCACGGGATCTTCCCTAAGTCCTGTATTCCTCCCAGCCAGTCCATTCCCGGGATCCTGTTGCCCTCGTCCCCACATCCCTTCCTAGGTCCCTTGGGGGGTTCAGTTTGATCTGCCTCCTCCTCCCTCCAGTCAACCTCCCACTCCCTTCTGTCAAGGTTACACGTCCTCCCGCCGGTGCGCCCTCCCCGCGCGAACCCCCAGCTGCTGAGTGCTGTGCAGACACGAGACTATCACCACTCCCGCTGGAACTCCCTAAGCCTCTAGACTCACCGTGTGCATCCCAAATGCTTTTCGGGAGCCACCACGACCGGAAGAGAACGTCAGCACCCGAAAACCGGAAATAAGATTTAGCCGGAAACCCTGGTGCTCCGCCCAATGCCTTGTGGGAGTTGTAGTTCTTGGACAAGCCACGCTTTCTCTTTGTAGTGCCCGCCAGCCTCCAAGGATGTGAGGGCCGCAGGGGCAGTGTTCTGTGCGTCCTCCACGCTTTTTTTTTTTTTTTTTTTTTTCTTCTTTTTTCAGATTTACTTATTTTTTTCCCGGCACTTGGGATTGAACTCAGGAGAGCTTTATCACTGAACTATATCGCCAGTCCTTTTCATTTTATATTTTAAGACAGGGTCTTGCTAACTTTCTCATACTGGCCTCAAACTTGTGATCCTCCTGCCTCAGCCTCCAGAGTGGATGGGATTACAGGTGTGCGCAATCTCACTCGGCCTCACGCTTTTACTCTGTCCTTTTCAGTGTGGCTTTTCAAGCTAGTTTATTACTACTGTTTGTGACCAGCACCTGATTAGGGGCTTTTAGAAAATAGCAAACCTAGAGATTTGGATCATCTATTCTATGTACTGTCAAACTAAGAATTACAGAAAGCTATTCCTATTAGCATTCTTCCTATTACCAGGTGAGGAAATTAGTCATCATGCTACATCTAGCAAGTCACCAAACCCTGAGCTTTATTTAGAAGCCCTTTGAAGTGTCAAAAAAATAGTCCTTTTTTTTCTCCATTCCCACTACAACTACTTTAATTCGTGCTCATTACTCTATGCTGGTTTTACTTAAGTGGTCTTCCTGTCTTATGTCTTTTCTTGTGCTTTTCAATCAGTTCACAGCAAACTTCTCCAAATTGCATTTTTGAAAGTAGACCCCAGGTTTGGGGAATGGATAGTGAAGTTAGGCAGCGATGAATTCAAGTCCCAATTCTGTCACTTACTGGGTAACTAACCTTGAAACAAATGTTACTTACATAACACCTTGGTTCCCAAGTCTGTAAAATGAGAAAATTACAGTACTTTCAAAAGGTCAGAGGATCAACTAAGATCCCGTATATAAAACTCTGGGTTGAGTGAAGAATAATCCTAGCTACTTGGGAGCCTAAGGTAGGAGGATCACTTGAGCCCAGGAATTTGAGGCCAACCTGGCAACATGGTGGGACCCTGTCTCTAAAAACAAGCAAAAATTCTTAGTACAGTGCCTTGCAAATAATATGCACTCGATAAACGGTAACTATCAGAATTAATATCACTCTGTGTCTCCATTGTAGCAATACTGCATTCAATACACATTTATTAATCACCTACTTTGTGCCTGACTTTGCTCTAGGTAGTGGAGAATAGAGTAATGTATGAGACAGATACGGGTTCTACTTTCTGAGGGCTTACATTCTTGTGGGAATAGTGCACATCACCTGTATTTGTTTGAATATTTGTCTTCCCATTCCCCATCTCCCAGATGGGAGATCCCTGATGGCAGGTTGTCCATCTTCCACACAACTTCTAATGGTCTGACTTCACACCTTTGTGTGTGACTTGTCTGAAATGCCTTACTGTCCCTCTTTCCCGTCCAAATCCAGCTCTTCTTTCAGGACCCTGTTACATTCTCATCCCCTCTAGGAGCCTTCCTTGACTTTGATTAAACTTCTATAACACCACAGTTTAATGTTGTCTTCTAATTGTTCCTAGTTTTGCTTTGTTTTATTGGTACTGGAGAATTGAACCCAGGGCCACTTAACCACTGAGTCACATCCCCAGACATCTTTTAAATTTTATTTTGAGACAGGGTCTCACTAAGTTGCTCAGGGCCTCACTAAGTTGCTGAGGCTGGCTTCGAACGGGTGATCCTCCTGCCTCAGCCTCCTGAGCTGCTAGGATTACAGGCATGTGCAACTGTGCCTGGCTCATTTCTAGTATTAAAAATGTATCCTTCTGGGGTTGTAGCTCACCTAGCACATGTGAGTTGCTGGGTTCATTCCTAAGTACCACATAAAAAATAAATAAAGGTATTGTGTCCATCTACAACAACAACAAAAAATTTAAATATCCTAAAGATTAGCTCCTATTTCTCTAGTACACAATTTATCCAAAGACCCTACAGTAAGGCTGAGCACATAGGAGCTCTCAAGAAATGCCTGCTGATTGGAGGAATTTTTATTTCTTTCCAAAGATTGCCTTCTCATATCAATTTCTCTAGGATTAGAAAATTGTGAAGTGAGGGTGTTCTTGTTTCCCAGATTAA
This sequence comes from Sciurus vulgaris, assembly GCF_902686455.1. Taxonomy (NCBI): domain Eukaryota; kingdom Metazoa; phylum Chordata; class Mammalia; order Rodentia; family Sciuridae; genus Sciurus; species Sciurus vulgaris. Next base: position 116,979,078 of record NC_136461.1, read on the forward strand.
ATTTTACCCAGAAGGAATATATCTTCAGTTTACTATCCAGATACCCTACAAAATAGCCTCTTATGAATTCAGAAGAGAAACATTTTATCCAGTCATGGTGGTACAAGCCTTTAATTCTAGTGACTCAGGAGACTGAGGCAGAGGGATTGCCAAATTTAAATTGCTGTAAATCCCCAGCAATTTACAGAGGCCCTAAGCAACTTAGTGAGGCCCTGTCTCAAAATAAAAAGATACAGGTAAATAAAGAAGCTTAGGGATGTTGCTCAATGGAAGAGTGCCTTGAATTCAGTCCCTACTACCACAAAACAAAACAACACAACAAAAAACTTCATCCTTGCTTTGACCACTTACACACTGACCCTTCTGCTACCTCTTCCCCATACATTGAATCACTTGTTCATTCCTGAGTCAAATGTTTGTTGGAACATTTAACATACATTGTTTTTTCTGGTGCTAGGGGTTGAACACAGATAGGACCCTTTACATGCTAAGTACCCACTTTACCACTGAGCTAGACCATCAGGCTGGAGCATTCATTCTTTTTTTTTTGGTGGTGCTGGGGATACGAACCCTGGCCCTTTGCACATGCTAGGCAAGCACTCTACAAAGTGAGCTATATCCTCAGTGGAGCATTCATTTTTTTGAGATATGTGTCAAGCACTGTGATCATCACTGTGAGAGCTACAAAGACAGAATATGGTATCTGCCCTCAGAGAATTCAGAACCTAGCAATGGGAATGAGATATAGTCATTTGTGACTGTAATGAAAAGGCCAGCTGGTCATTACATGCCCATAATCCTAGAAACAAAAAGATTTTTAAAAAATATCAATAGCTTGCACTAAACCAAAAGTCTAAAGCTGGGTCTGGTAGTGCACATGTGCAATAGCATCTCTGGAGGCAAAAGCAGGAGAGTACAAGTTCAAGGCCAGCCTGGGCGATTTAGTGAGACCCTGCCTCAAAATAAAAAATAAAAAGGGCCGAGGATGTGGTTTAGTGGGTTCAATCCCCAATAGGGAATGGAGAGGTAAATGATATGTTAAGCACTACTCACAAAATAACAATAGTGGCAACAATTCGGTGACTTCCTGTTGTCAGTAGACTTAAATCCATTCCTTTGTCTGGTGGTTGAGACCCTTCACTGTGATCCCTGTTTCCCTCTAGTCAAACAGACCACTTTCCCTCTTGCCTACTTTCTCACTTTTTTATTTTGTTTTGGTTGGGGGGATTGAATCTAGGGGTGTTCTCTCACTGAGCCACATCCCCAGCTTTTTTTTTTTTTTTTAAGACGGGGTCTCACTGTATTGTTCAGGTTGGCCTTGAACTTGTGATCCTCCTGCCTCAGACTCCAGAGTTGCTGGAATTGCAGGTGTGCACCACCAAGACCAGCTTTAGACTTTTGGTTAGTGCAAGCTATTGATATTTTTTAAAAAATATTCATCAACCACATACTATCAAAGGCCCTGTGCTGTTTTCTGAGTAAACAAATAGGTATTAGACATACCACTTGGAAGTTTCTAATCTGCTGGGGAAGAGAGATAAACAGATGTCTTGACACTATCCTAGGTGCTGACGGAGGTTAGCCTGTGATTTCCCTATCTGAGGTTTGTTTTTTCCTTCTTTCTCCTCCTCCTCCTTCTCATAGGGATAAAACCAGGGACGCTCTCCCACTGAACTGCATCCCAAGCCCATTTTGCTTTTCAAATTTTTAAAAAATTGTTTTTATTAGCTGTTGATGTTGATGTTATTTATTTGCCTGCGGTGCTGAGAATTGAACCTCATACATGCTGGCAAGCGCTCTACCACTGAGCCATAAGCCCAACCCCCGCTTTTTAAATTTTTTAAAAATATTTTTTAATTAGTTGTTGATGAACCTTTTATTTATTTGTATGCAGTGCTGAGAATTGAACCCAGTGCCTCACACATGCTAGGCAAGTACTCTGAGCCACAATCCTAGCCCCACTGTTTTTTTAAATTTATTTTTATTGTAAACAAATGGGATACATGTTGTTTCAGTTTGTACCTGGAGTAACAGCATACCATTTGCATATTCATATATTTACATAGAGTAATGATGTTTGATTCATACCGTTATTTTTTTCCCCCCCCCCCCACCTCTCTTTTTCCTCTATACAGTCCCTCCTTCCTCCATTCTTGCCCCCCTCCCACCCCCCATTAAGCGTCATCATCCGCTTATCAGTGAGATCATTCCTCTTTTGGATTTTTGAGATTGGCTTATCTCACTTAGCATGATAGATATTCTCCAATTTCATCCATTTGCCTTCAAATGCCATAATTTTATTATTCTGTATAGTTGAGTAATATTCCATTGTGTGTGTATGTATGTATGTATATATATATATATATATATATATATATATATATATATATACCACAGTTTCTTTATTCATTCATCAATTGAAGGGCATCTAGGTTGGTTCCATAGTCTGGCTATTGTGAATTGAGCCACTATGAACATTGATGTCCAGCCCCACTTTTAAAACTTTTGAGACAGGGTCTCACTACATTACTGAGGCTAGTCTTGAACTTTCAATGCTCCTGCCTCAGCTTCCCCAGTGACTGGGGTTACAAGTGTGAGCCACTGTGCACTGCTCATCATCTTTTTTTTAGTTGTTAATGGATCTTTGCTTTATTTATTTATATGTGATACTGAGAATCAAACCCAGTGCCTCACACATGCTAGGCAAGCACTCTACCACTGAGCCACCACCCCAGCCCTTGTGCTGCACTTAATTGTGTCTTTTTGATGAGCAGGAGTTCTGCATTTTGAATATAACGTTCTCTAAAAATGCGATTAGCAGTTGGGTGCAATGGTGCACACCTGTAACCCCAGTGACTAGGGAGATTGAGGCAGGAGAATTGCAAATTTGAGGCCAGTCTCCTCAACTTAGAAGGGCTGGGGGTGTAGCTCAGTGGTAGACTGTACCTGGGTTCCATTTCTAGTGCTACAAAAAGAAAAAAAAATCCACGGGCTGGGTATATAGCTCAGTTGGTAGAGTACTTGACCCAGGAAACATAAGGCCCTGAGTTCAATCCCCAGCACCACAGGGGAAAAAAGAAAAACCTTGGAATTAGTATGGATTTTTTTTTTTTCTTTCTCTTTCTAGAACCAGTAGAGACTGGGAAAATAAGGTGATAACAGTTTCACCCTTGGTACCGTGACATAACCCACTGTGGTTCGGAGAGTCTCAGATAAAGTATGATGGGAAAGACAATAATCTGTTTACAATCTCCCTCTGGAATCCTTTTTTGACTAGAGAAGAGATTTTGAGGGCCAATTGCTAAGGCAATATTTCTGTTGAAATTCTTCCAAAGGACTATAACTGCTTCCTGCCATCTTCAAGGAGACCCCCCAAACCAAGAGATTGAGGAGAACTTTGTTGAATGTGCAGAACACTATGTGCAAGGAACAGAGATGTGCAGAGCCAGTGCAAGGATGATGTCCCAAATTTCATACCACTTCCTCTCCTCTCCTCTCCTCCCCTCATCTTTCTTTCTTAAAAAAAAAAAAAAAGTGCCATACCACATGATCGATCTTTCTTTCTTTCTTCTGTGTTTTTATTGTTTTTATTTTTATTTTTATTTCTTTTCTTTCTCTTTTGTAGTGCTGGGGATGTAGCTAGAAGCACTCTACCACTGAGCTGTATCCCAGTCCTTTTTATTTCTATTTTGAGACACAGTCTCGCTAAGTTGTTGAGTCTGGCCTCCAACTTGTGATCCTCCTGCCTCAGTCTCTTGAATCACTGGGATTACAGGTGTGTGCTATCATACCTGGTTTCATGCTCCATTTCTTGATGTGTGAGAGAGAGCTTCAGTAGCCCACTGATGTCTCTTTTGAGATTTGCAACAAGAGTGCAAAACAGGATAGTGTGTACTTAATTTGAGAAGGAAGAGCCAAGATGCTGCTTGGCTGGTGGCTGGGCGGGCACCCAGCGATAAAGTCTTGCTCCAAATCTAGGGCCCTTAGATGGGCATAAGCTAGCTGGAAGGACCCTCTGTAATGAATCAAATAGAAACCACGCCACTTTTCAACAAACACCCAAACTGGGTGCACACTTGTAATCCCAGCGATCAGGAGGCCGAGTCAGGAGAATTGCAAATTTCAGCCCAGCCTCAGCAATTAGCGAGACCCTAAGCAACTTACTGAGACCCTGTCTCAAAATAAAAAATAAAGGGCTGGAGATGTGACTCAATAGTTAAGCATCCTTGGGCTCAATTCTCGGTAACTAAAAACCCTCCCAGAATCAGACTTGTTAAAGTAATATTACAACATTTTTTCCCTCTTTTACTTCAAATGTAAAATAAACATATTAAATTTACCATTTTAACCGGGCATGGTAGAGTGTGCCTGTAATCCCAGCCGCTCAGGAGGCTGAGTCAGGAGGATCTCAAGTTCCAGGCCAGCCTCAGTAATTAGGGAGACCCTAAACAACTTAGTGAGACCCTGTCTCTAAATAAAATATAAAAAAAGGCTGGGGATGTGGCTCGGTGGTTAAGCACCCCTCAGATCAATCCCTGGTACCAAATAAATAAATAAGTACATTTACCATTTTAACCATTTTGAAGTGTACACTTCAGTGACATTAAGTACATTCACATTGTTGTGCAACCATCACCACCACCCATCTCCAGAACATTCTCATTTTCTCAAACTGAAACTCTGTACCCATTAAATAACTCCCATCAACCCCTCTCCCAGTCCTGACAGCCATCATTCTACTCTCTGTCTCTGAATTTGACTACTCTAGATAGTGGATTCCACCTCAGATAAGTGGATATATACAATAAATAAATTCATTTCTAATTTGCACAAATAACACATGCCTATATTCTTATTGAAAAAAAAAAATTCTGATGTAGTGGATACAATTGTCAGGTTGCAAATACAGATGCCCCCAAATGTTACCTTCCTTGTTTTCACTATGATTACATCGAGTTGTTGCTTCTACTCATTTTTCTATCAGGTAGCAAGAACTTAATTTCAGTTAATACAGGGACGCGTCATTCATTTTGAGGATTGCCTGTCAGTTTAGGGGGCTTCTGATGTGCCAAAGGCATGAGGAGAGGGGATTTGGGACTTAGTCATCAGTATCTTTCCTTGCTGGTATCCCAAAACACACCCATCCTGTGTGTGAGAGAACCAGAACTCTCTGGCTCTGAATTGACAGGTTTCCCCTCTCGGCCTGTCTACTGAGCTTACACCCATCCCTCAGCCCTACTTATTCATGCCTCTCTGGAGCCATGGGAAACTCCATGGTAGCTCTCTAAGATCCTTTACCTCTTCCTTGCTAATCAAAGTCATTCTTCAATTCCACAAGCCAGGAAGGGACCTGGGGTGAGCAGAACTCTTAAAGGGTATCTCTGACCCCCTCCTGGGCACACTCTAGTTTTATCTACTCTTTGGCCCCAGCACTTTTTTTGCCGTGCTGGGGATTTGAACACAGGGCCTTGTGCTTAGCAAGGCAAGCACTCTACCAACTGAGCTATATCCCCAACCCGGCCCCAGCACTCTTGATGGTGTAGGGGAAGTTCATTGCCTCTTTGGGAGCAAGCACAAGACTCCACTTGCTCTTGAATTCACCAAACTATTTGGATTTCCCCCCTCACCCCCATTTTTGCCTCTTTCTTTCCTTCCTCCCTAATTTGGATAAACTCTATCCATCTGAAATCAGCTGGGTGAATAAGTTCATGTGATGGAAACTGGCTCTAACTTCTCCAGTATTAGTCCAATTAAAGTTTACAGAGTATCTTCTCATGTACCAGACACTGTTCTGGACACTGAGGCAAATAACAGTAAACAAGGCTGCTATGGACCAAAAACTCCCTGCCTCTCTCCCTCTCTCTGTCTATCTCTCTCTCTCTTTCTCTCTCTCTCTCTCTCTCTCTCTCTCTCTCTCTCTCTCTCTCACACACACACACATTTTTGTTTTGTTGGTACAAGGGATTGAACTCAAGGGCACTCAACCACTGAGTTCACTCAACCACATCCCCAGCTCTATTTTATATTTTATTTAGAGACAGGGTCTCACTGAGTTGCTTAGTGCCTCACGATGCTGAGGCTGGCTCTGGACTCACCATCCTCCTGTTTCGGCCTCCTGAGCTGCTGGGATTACAGGTGTGCGCCAGCCCTGCTCTCTCACTCTCTTTTTGGTAGAACTGGGGATGGAACCCAGGGATGCTCTACCCTGTGAGCTTGAAATGTGACTGGTCAGACTGAGGAACTGAAATTATAATTTTATTTCATTTTAACTTGTTTTGGCTTAATTTTGAATAACCATATGAGGCCAGCGTATTGAACAGCACAATTTTAATATATAGTGACATGGTTCTGGCTTTTGGCTTCTGAGATCCAAAAGCCCAGGGTTTTGCTACACAGAAAGTCTTCTCTTTGCTTTTCTTCTGGAACATACTTTTCTGTCATTGGGAGAGCTCAGGGTCTGAGATACAGGACATGGAACAATGACCAATGAACAATCACTAAATCACTAAAAGTCACTAAACAATGAACAATCACTAAAAACCCCCCACATTTTTTTTCCCTATTTTTCAGTACTAGAGATTGAACCCAGGGACACTTTACCACTAAGCTACTCTCAGCCCTTTTTATTTTATTTTTTAAATTTTGAGACAGGGTCTCTCTAAGTTGCTTCCCGCCTTGCTAAATTGCTGAGGCTGGCTTTGAACTTTCCATCCTCCTGCTTCAGCCTCCCGAGCCACTGGGCTTACAGGTGTGCCCCACCACACCCAGCTTTCACCTCGGAAGTCATGCATATCTCACACACCATCCTGCAGACATTTTCAACAGTTAACTATGGCTGTCCTGCCATCCTTCCCGACAACAGAGGATAACTGGCTGTTTTGGTGAGCTCCACTGCCCCTGCAGCCACCTCGTAGTAAGATGACTTGTCCCAAGTCTGTCCCCTTAATGGATTGTGAACACATGGAGGGAAAGGTCACATCTTGTGTTTGTTGAGTGACTTTTCCATACATAGTCCCTGACCAGAACTGAGCTGTGGAAGAAGAAAAGCTCTGTGGCTGACCATGCAAAGCAGGTTTGACTGGAAATGAAGAGTTTGGAAAATGCCAGATTATTGAGCCAAAGCATTGCCTACCACACAGTAGGTGGTCAATAAATGCCCCCACATAATAGACAGTTCAAAAAATTATATACGTCTGGGGATGTAGCTCAGTGGTTGCTCAGCGCTTGCCTAGCATGTTTGAGGCTCTGGGTTTAATCCCCAGCACCAAAAAATTTTATATATATAAAAAATGTGTGTGCATCATGTGTGTGTGTGTATTGTGAGTGTGCGTGTATTTGTGTGTGTGTGTGTGTGTGTGTGTGTGTGTGTGTGTGTGTATGTAGTTTCGGTCAGCTTTGCATTGCTGTGACCAAAATACTTGACAAGAAAAATCTTAGAGGAGCAGAAGTTTCTTTTGGCTCACAGTTTCAGAGGTTCAGTCCATGGTTGGCTAACTCCAAGGCTTGGTTTGCGGTGAAGCAGAACATCATGCCAGAACAGCATGGCAGAGAAAAGCAGCTCAGGACGTGACAACCAGGAAGCAGAAAGAGAGCACTCCACTCACCAGTGACAAAATAGAAACCCCAAAGGCAATTCCCCAGTGACCTACTCCTCCTTCATCTCTGATCACTCTTGAATTTTCTCACCCATGAGCTTTGGGGGGACACCTCATATCTAAACCATTTGCACATACCATGCTGTGGATTGAAACCAAGACTTGTGCATGCTAAGCAAGCACCCTACCACCAAGTTACATCCTCACCTTATTCATTTTTTTATTTTGAGATAGGGTCTAAGTTGCTAAGGCTGCCTCAAACTTGTGATCCTCCTGCCTCAGCCTCCCGAGTCCCTAGGATTACAGTCATAAGCAAATGTACCCATCTGTTTTCAGAATTTAGCTAGAGACTTCTGTTCTCCCTTGTGAGGAGTAGAGAGAGGATGTTGAGCAGGCCCAGCCTCTTCTTGCAGAAAGTTAAGGAGGTGTGTTTATGTGTGTGTGTGACTGTGTCCTCTCACATCCTACAGAGGAGCACTCCTTTGAACCCATGGGCCTGGGACCCCACCCTCCTGTTGCTATAACAACCACTTTTGTGAGGACATGGAGACTGAAGTATTGTGTGTGTGGTGAAGGAGGAAGGAGACACACCAGTGTCCCATGGCATTAATGATCATAGAGCCTTATAGAAATGCAGAAGAAAGAGAATGGCTCTTCACCAACTTTCAGTGTAAGAGGGCAGGCTATGGCACAAGCCAGGGATCAGGGCAAGGTGATCCTGAAGTTCCGCTTCATGTGGGCTGCTCCTCTCAGATCCAATCTGTCCTGCAGGGTGCAGTGGTGCACACCTGTAATCCTAGCAGTTCAGGAGGCCGAGGCAGGGGGATCGTGAGTTCAAAGCCAGCCTCAGCAACTTAGCGAGGCTCTAAGCAACTCAGTGAGACTCTGTCTCTAAATTTAAAAAGGTGGGGAGGCTGGGGATATGACTCGGTGGTTAAGCATCCCTGGGTTCAATCCCCAGCACAAAAATACAAAACAAAAAAACCTGACCTGTCCTTCTCTCCTCTAGGAGACCAAAGAAGCTTGGGGGGCTTCACAGTTAGAACCTTCCTCCTTAAACAACTTCTCTATGTCCTTGACATCCATCTGCAGCTTCACTGATGAATTAGGCTACCAAGGGAGCCAGGAGTTGTCCAACGTGAGTGTCCCACCCCCTGTCCTGCCTCCTTTAGGTTTTGTACCCCTCTGTCACCAGCTGGGTATTTTAGCCACTGACGTCCCCTCCAATAAGACGATCTATGGCAATTTTCTGTATCTGCCCTACATATTTCCAATTCACATCTTTACTAAACATGGCTCAACTTGATCCCTTCCAGAAAAAAATACTAACGGTAATAGAAATCATAGTTTATATTTATTGAGTACTTATTACATGACATTTTAATTTTGCTACTGAGGATTTAACACAGGGGTCACATGCCACTTTGAAGAATTTATATCTCATTTAAATCTCATAACAACCCTGGAAGGTAGGTACTATTATTACTCCCATTTTTCAGATGAATAAACTAAGGCACAGGCAGGTTAATTAACTCTCCCAAAAGCACACAAGTAGAAATCACAGTTGTTAAAATCTGAGCTTAGTTTATCTGACTCAAGCATGTGTACACAGAGCAGATGTAGTGACGTACACCTGTAATCCCAGCAGCTCGGGAGGCTGAGGCAGGAGGATCATAAATAAGTTCATAACTCAGCCTCAGCAATTCATGGAGACCCTAAGTAACTTGGGGAGACCCTAAGTAACTTGGTGAGACCCTGTGTCAAAAAAATAAATAAATAAAAAGGGCTGGGTATGTAGCTCAGTGGTTAAGGGCCTCTGGGTTCAATTCCTGATATCAAAAAAAATTAAAATAAAAAGGACTGAGGATGTAGCTCAGTGGTAGAGCTCTCCTGGGTTCAATGATCATCACCAAAACAAAGAAAAAACAAAACAAACAAAAACTGCACACAGAGAACTGCCTTCCAGTTAGGACTCCATTTTATTAGTCCTCCATGGTATCCTTTCAACAAGTGACACATGAACTTCTTGTCGTTCGCTCACTTAGAGAGTTTAAATGCTAATCGTGATTTTTGTTATCCAGCTCTGATGCCCAGTACATTGTACATATTTAGAGCGTATGATCCAGTAAACTCTGACATATGAAACTGTGAGTATAACATGAATGTATAGTTTTATGAGAATATACATATGTCAGCCTTAGGTGTATATCTGGATAATAAACATATCTAAGAACAAGAAAGTTTTGTAGGACAGATAAATTAGAGGGTGATTATTTGTCTTCCAAGATGACTTTTTAGTTAATCGGAGTATTCATATTAGAATCTTTTTCAAAACAAAAAACAACTAAAAAACTTTCCTGCTGCATTCAGAACATACCTGCATATCCTTCGCAGATACTACGATACTACTTTGTAGCTTCTCTTTAGTAATTTTTTTTTTTTTTTTTGCCATGTAGGGTATGGAACTCAGGGACCCTCTACCACTGAGCTACATCCCAGCCCTTTTTATTTTTTATTTTGAAATAGGGTCTAAATTTCCCAGGTTGGCCTGGACCTTGCGATTCTCCTGTCTCAGCCTCCTGAGTCGCTGGGGTTATGGGTCTCTTCTGGGGTGGCACAATCTTTTTTTTTTAAGTGCGAAGAAGTATTTTTTATTTGTGCATTATAATTGAACGTGATAGTGGGATTCATCATTACATATTTGTTACATGCACATGACATAATTTGGTGAGTTTAGGGACAAACTCTTTTTATCTGTGCTGCCTGTTCTGCACTCACATACAGGTGGTGGTGTGGGTCATGCTTGCCCTCTGATCTTAGCACTTCTTTACCTCACTGCCATCCCTCAGTCACCAAGTCCCATAGGTAATGGGATGGGTCCGTGGAGAGCACACTTCATTCCTTGCTCTCGGATTCCCCAAGGAAGAAGACCTTGGCCTTGACCACTGCAGGAGGCGAAAGCGAAACAAGCTTGCTGTCCTCCAGATGAGGAGGAATGAAGTGAAAGAGGAAGACGAGGAGGATGAGGTTGAGGGGCTCCCTGCTACTTTGCAATCCCCCAGGCTGAAACAGAGGCAATGTCCAGTTTCAGAGACCTCCCAACCAACACCCAAGCAGCCCTCAAGCGTGGAAAATACCTTGAGCTCCTCTACCAGTGACTCCCAGTGGTTCTGCTGTAGTTTGGCTACTTTTTGTCAATACCTACGTAGCTGCTGCCATAGGACACAGAAGTCCACGAGGAAAGCAGGGCATCTCAGTCAGAGGCTCTACTAATGAGTGATGACCCAGGGCTCCAAGTGGCTCTTCCAGGAACTCCAAGGGAAGGCTTGGGCAGGAGCCAGAATAGTGTGCAATAAATAAAGCCAAGTTTATTTTTGTAATTGGCATGTATGATTATGATGATTCCAGGATTTTATCTTTTTTTTTTTTTTTTTTTTTGGTACTGGGGATTGAACTCAGGGATGCTTTACCACTGAGCTGCATTTCCAGATCTTTTTATTTTTTATTTTGAGACAGGTTCTCACTAAGGTACCCAGGTGCCTTGAACTTGTGATCCTCCTGTCTCAGCCTCCCAAGTTGCTGGGATTACAGGCATGGTCACTGCATCCAGTGGTTTTTATCTTTCTTTCTTTTTTAAAAAAACTATTTTTTTTAGTTGTTGATGGACCTTTATTTTATTTATTTGTATGTGGTGCTGAGAATTGAACCCAGTGCCTCACAAATGCTAGGAAAGGGCTCTACCACTGAGCCACAACCCCAGCCCAGTTTTTATTTTTCTTGATATTTTATCTTTTTGATATTTTATCTTTCTTGATACATATATGTACATATATATACACACACATATATATGTATATGTATGTATATATAACACTCACACACACACACACACCCACACATTTTGGTGTGTGTATGTATTCGCTCCCCCCACCCACTAACCTTTATTTCTGAATATTTCCTTCTCTCTCTCTCTCTCTCTCTTTTTGGTACCAGGGATTGAACCCAGTAGGGGACTTAACCACTGAGCCACATTCCCAGCCCTTTTTTATATTTTATTTTGAGACAGGGTCTCACTGAGTTGCTTAGGGCCTGGCTAAGTTGCTGAGGCTGGCTTTTTTTTTTTTTTTTTTTTTTTGCGGTGCCGGGGATCGAACCCAGGGCCTTGTGCTTGCGAGGCAGGCGCTCTACCCACTGAGCCGTCTCCCCTGAGGCTGGCTTTGAACTCAGCCTCCAAAGCCCCTGGGCTTCAGGCGTGGACCACTGCACCGGCTTCTTGTGTTTAACTTTCAATGAACTGTCTCCAAGACATGGAGCTAGTGTGTGGGTGTGTGAGACCTTGAGAATGTGTGACAAGTCTTTTTATTTATTTACTATGGTGCTGAGGATGGAACCTGGGATTTCAAACACTCTAGCCAAGTGCTCTAGTACTGAACTCCATCCCCACCCTTTTTTATTTTTATTTTTATTTTTTTTTAGACAGGGTCTCACTAAGTTGCTGAGGCTGGCCTCGAATCTGTGATCCTCCTGCCAAGCTTCCTGAGCAGCTCAATGTGCGCCACCGTGCTCGAGTCCTTTCTATTTTTCATTTTTGAGTCAGGGTCTCATTAAGTTGCCTGGGACGCCAAGAAAATGCAAAACAACCTGAAGAGGAAAAGTCCTGAGGTGACTACATGGGGAGGCTTCAAGGACTAATTTTGCAGGTTATCAACTCCAGCAGTCTCGTTTTCTTCCTAGTATCTCAAAGATCTAAAACAAAGTTTTTGAGCTTCTAACTGTAGCAAACAATAAGAGCGAAAGAAAAACTATTTGGCCAGAGGGAACTTAGGAACCATTTTTAAGATTGTGGTTGACCCTAGCAAAAATTTTATTACCATCTCCCTTTCCTTTCTTAGTGTGAATAAAGGAGAAATGGGTCCCTGCCCTTCACCATCTCCACAACTCCCGCTCTGCCCCAAATATTCACTAATAATTTGGAAGGACACTTACACCTCAGGATTTTTAATTGTCTTAGGAAGCCTAGCTTGAGATGAAGGTTTTGCTTAGGGCTTTGCTAAGTTGCTGAGGCTGGCTTTGAACTCTCAATCCTCCTGCCTCAGCCTCCAGAGCCACTGGGGGCATCTGGCTTGTTTTTTTTTTATTTTTGTTATTCTGAGGATTGAACTCAGGGGCACTCTACCACTGAGCTACATTCCTAACTCTTCTTATTTTTTTTTTTTTTTTTAATTTTTTAAATTCTGAGACAGGATCTTAAGTTGCTCAGGCTGGATTCGAACTTGCCATCCTCCTTTTCAGCCTCCAGAGTCACCACCATGGATTTCTATCGCAACCAGCAAAAAGGAGTTTCTTATTGAGAAGTAAATTATTGAGAGAATGCCCTCAGTAGGGGAGAGAAGGATGAAGGATAGAGAAAGATAAGCAAGGATGCTGTCTCAGTGAGAGCTTGCTTCAGCCTGATCCCAGGGCACTCTGGGGCATGGGTTACACTTTTGAGGAAAGAGGTTGGCCTTTTGTAAGCTCACATCGGTCAGTCATTGGCTGGAGGCTGCCCAAGGGAGGGGTTTGATCATAGCTTCTCCAGCAAGGCCACCCCACTATTGACAGAGGACAACTCTCCAGTGAAGGGGTCATCTGTGAGCTGTCAGCAATCAACCTTACAGCAGCTAGGGAATGGGTAGTATATGGCCTCATAAAGGGACTCTGGGTAGGGAACCTCAATAGCAACTTTTATAATCATTACTTTTTGTCTTTCCCAGTATGTTTAATGTTTATAAACTTTAAATAAATTGAAAATTGTATATAGTAAAATGCATAAAAATAAATACAAATGGGGAGAAATGATGTTTCTTCCTTGCAGAAGATTTGTAACTAACAAATCTAGGATGAACGAGGGAAATAGCCCGATTTGCTGGTGCACACTTGCAATCCCAGCTATTTGGGAGGCTGAGGCAGGAGGATTACAAGTTTGAGGACAGCCTCAGCAACTTAATGATGCCCTAAGCTACTTAGTGAGACCCTGTCTCAAAATTAAAAATAAAAAGGGCTGGGGTTATAGCTCAGTGAAAAAGGATCCCCTGGGTTCAATTCCTAGTACTGAAGAAGGAGGAGAAAGAGAAGAAATAGAAATGAAGGAAACAGAAAACCAGTCATAATTGTTGCTGCAAGACTCAAGATTGGTGATGAGATTAGTGGGTAAAATTTGGAGGAGAAATAAGATATTTGCAAAGTCTCAAAGTTTCTCTCTCAGGAGATTTATTCATTATGAAGGTACAGATAATAATTTTATAGGGAGAAACCTGACAGCATACTCTTTTAACCAAGTTATCTGGTTAACATTACCAATATAAGAAATGTTGTGTACTCCTAATATGATATAGTAAGAAGGTACATCATTTCTTTAGCCAAAAAGTATCAAGAAAGTGGCAAAAATATACAACCTCCATGTAGACCTAAGGAAATACCAGCCAAACCAAGTATGGTGGGGCACACTTGTAATCCTAGTGACTCGGGAGGCTGAGTCGGCAGGAGAATTGCAAAGGTGGAGGCCAGCCCCAGCAATTTAGTGAGACCCTGAGCAATTTGGGGAGACCCTGTCTCAAAAAAAATTTTAAAGGGCCTGAGGATGTAGCTCAGTGGTAAAGCACCCCTTGGTTCAGTCCTCAGTACCTTTCTCCCCCACCAAAAAAAAGAAAAAAGAAAGAAAACATCAAATAAACCCAAATTGAGGGGTATTGTACAAAATAACTGACCAATACTCTTCAAAAGTACTAAGACTCCAAAAACAAGGAAAGATGTATTAAAAGAGACTAAGGGGTTATGACAGTTAAATCAATGTGATGTATTGAATTGAATCCTGGAATAGAAATAGTAGTTAATGAACAAAATGGTAAAAAATTCCTAATAAAGTCTGTAGTTTATTTAATGTTATTGCACTATGTTTATTAGTTTGGATAATGGTATTCTGACTATGAAAGAAAAAATAGGTGAAGAGTGTAGCAGAACTGTACTATTTTTGCAAAATCATTTCAAAAGTAAATATTAAATAAATAAATGTGGGCTGGGGTTGTGGCTCAGTGGTAGAGCACTTGCCTAGCACGTGTAAGGCCCTGGGTTGGATCCTCAGCACCACACAGAAAGATAAATAAATAAAAATAAAGGTACTGTGTCCATCTACAACTAAAAAAAATTTTTTTAAATAAATAAATAAGTGCTCAATTGAAGGAATTGTGGTTGCCACAACTCAAATCGGGAAACAGAACATTTTCAACACCATTGAATGCTCCTTTCTAATTACAAATGACTGTCTCCCTGTTGGGGTAGCAACTCTGGTGAATCTTTATGGTAATCACTTCCTTGCTTTTTTTTTTTACTTTTTCATTTCTCGTTTTAGACAACCATCCTGAAAAGAGTAGCCTAATTTAGGCGGTTTTCACCTGAATAGACGACAGATTTTTTAAAAAGTAACTTGATTTTGCCTGTTTTAGAATTTTATCAACATGATTGTAAAGTGTATATATATATATATATTTTTTTTTTTTTTTTTTTTTTGGTGCGGGGGATCGAATCCAGGGCCTTGTGCTTGCAAGGCAAGCACTCTACCAACTGAGCTATCTCCCCAGCCCTGAAAGTACACATTCTTTAGTGTCTCCTTTTGTTTTTTGTTTTGTTTTTTGTTTTTGTTTTTGTTTGGTATTAGGTATTGAACTCAGGGGTGCTCAACCACTGAGCTACAACCCCAGTCCTATTTTGTATTTTATTTAGGAACAGGGTCTTGCTGAATTGCTTAGTGCCTTGCTTTTGCTGGTACAAAACAAACAAACAAACAAACAAACAAACAAACAACTTACCAGGGTTGGTGATGTATGTAGCTCAGTGGTAGAATTGGTAAAGTGCTTGCCACTCCTAGGCTCTGGGTTTGATCCCTAGCATTACAATAAAAATAAAAAATAAGCAAACTAAGTTGAGGCTGGCTTTTAACTTGTGATCCTCCTGCCTCAGCCTCTTGAGTCACTGGGATTACAGGTGTGTGCCACTGCACCTGGCTGAAAGACATTTTCACTGGACATAATATTCTAGAGCGGCAGTTACAGTCTTTGGCCAAAGGGAAAATGCCATTCTATTCTCTGACTTTCAGCTTTGCTGTTGAGATGTGAATGATAGTCTATTGCTCCTTTGAGAATAAAATGTCTTTATTCTCTAGCTGCTTTAAAATATTTTTTTCTTTCACCTACTTCTATTTAATTAATTTATTTATTTTGGGGGGTTACCAGGGATTGAACTCAGGGGCATTCGACCACTGAGCCACACCCCAAGCCCTATTTTATATTTTATTTAGAGACAGGGTCTCACTGAGTTGCTTAGCACCTTGCTTTTCTGAAGCTGGCTTTGAACTCACAATCCTTCTACCTTAGCTTCCCAGTCACTAGGAGGTATCATAAGCACATGGTTTAGTGATTTAGGAATAAGGAAGATTACATTCATTCATTCCCATCCCTAGCATGCGCCACCGTGCCCAGCAGTCTTTTGCCTACTTTTAGAGGGCAGGTTTACTTTAATTCGTTGGGTTTCGTGAATATGTGAATTGATGGTTTTCTTTCATTCTAGATAAGTATCAGCTATTGTTTCTCTAAAGATTGCTTTTTCCGCTTTTCTCTCATCTTCTATGACACAGATTAAAATTGTTAGCTCAGGGGCTGGGTGTGTAGCTCAATGGTAAAGGGGCAAGTGCCTAGCATGTGTGAAGCCTTCTGGGTTTGATCCCCAGCAATATACACATGCACACAAAAAGAAAAGTTCGCTTGACTTATGTTGCTTCTTATGTCTTCTGTATTTTTATCTTCCTTTAACTCCTGGTTTCCTTCTCATAGTCCTTCTGACCTGTTTTTTATAATTGACTGCTTGGTTATATTGAATCTGCAATTAAATCCACCTATTGAGATCTCAATTGCACTTCCTGTATTTTATTAGCTAAATTTTAGGTTGGGGTTTTCTTTTCCCTGCAGTACTGGAAACAGAACCCAGGGTCACTCAACCCCTGAGCTACACCCCAGGCCTTTATTTTTATTTTGAGGCAGGGTCTCACTAAGTTGCCTGGTTCAGGCCAGCCTTGAACTTGATACCCTCCTGCCTCAGCCTCCTGAGTAGCTGGGATTACAGGCGTGTGTCAACTCCCAGATCCCAACTTTTAATTCTTTAGCTCCTGGTCCTTCAAGGCCCTTGAATATACAGCTCAGTCTCTCAACAACCTTTTCCCAATTGGTAAACTCCTCTGGGTCAAAGGCAGTCTGGAGGGCTTTCTTTATCCTCTGGGTTACAAGCCAAGCTTATCAACCCCTTGATTTTTCTTATGTTTCACCCAGCTTTTTGGATTTCCGGTTAGAGTATTGGTCTGAAGCATCTTGTCTACCATTCTCAAAAGTGGAACCTCCCACGCATGGTTTATTCCTTTATCACAGAACTCTAGTGTGTAACTTCACTCTACCAAAGATAAAACCTCCCAGTTCTGAAGACTTCCTGGAGTTCGCATGAGTAGTGGTAGAACCGGGTTTAGTCTCAGAGCTCAAGATTAATAACTACTAAACTTCACTTGCGTAAGATCCAGATACAGGGTTTGTTTAGCTTTTCTTGCCTGAGCTAAGGGAAGGGCTGTTTTCCCAACAGATCAGGAGGATGGAGTAAGTAGCCCAGTCATCTGCCCAATGCCTCATGCAGGCTCCTCCCAGAAGGGGTAGATCTCAGATGTCATATGAGCTAGGGATGGGAATGGATGAATGCAATCTTCCTCATTCCTAAATCACTAAACCATGAGTTTATGATACCTCCATGATCAGTTACCTTTTCTTTTCTTCTTTTTTTTTTTTCCTGGTACCAGGGATTGAACCCAGGGGCGCTCAACCACTTAGCACATCCCCAGCCCTTTTTTATATTTTATTTTGAGACAGGGTCTCACTGAGTTGCTTAGGGCCTCTCTAAATTGCTGAGGATGGCTTTGAATTCACCACCCTCCTGTTTCAGCCTCCTGAGCTGCTGGGATTACAGGCACCCGGCTGATCAGTTATCTCCTAATGATCAATATTCCTTAACACCTGTGGTAACTGAACCCAACTTCGAATTCTTCCGCATCCCATCTTTTGTCCTGTAAGACCAGAATGTTGTCTTCAGTCAGTCTCTTCTCCCACAGAAAACACACCAACACACTTTCACAACAAAGATCACACCATTTATTTACAAAGGCCAGTGTGGGAGTTGGGGGAGGTAGGGAGGAAAAGGGCAGACATCTTCTCTGGACTGTTTGGGACCCATTCCCACTTGGAGCAAAATTCTTTTCCTCTGGCCTGCATATTCTCCAAGCAGTGGGGCCCCACAGCTGAGGGAGGAGGTAGTAAGAGCCTCCTCTGTGCTCCAGTAAAGCAATGTCCAGTTCCAGATTAAAGGCATCATTGCCACCATCCCCTCTCCCTCCTCAAATAGAACTTTCTGGCCTGGAGGGAAAACTGTAAAAAACTGAAAGGCCAGGGGCTCTGGAGGAACCCCTGTACTATTCTCCAAAACAGTGGGGGATGGTAAGGGTACCAGTCACACCCCAACAGCTTCACAAGGTCTCCACACTGCCTTTCTGTGACCCAGTATTCACAGGCCTAAGCTCTCTTCAATGTCCCTGTTGCTGCTCTAGACAAGCTCTTGTACTCACTTTTCCCTGTGAGAGGCAGCTCTGAGCTAGAAATCTACAAAGAACCTAACTCACATGTGGGTACTCGTGCACACACAGATACTACCCCACTGCTGAACAGACTTCAATCCCCTTCATATCCTTTGAGTGGGGCTCAAATATACTGGGGCCTGGAAAGACAGGGAGGTCTTGGGTTCGTGAGAAAGTGTGTGTGTGAGAGACACTGCTTAGCTCCATCAAGCCCCTTTCTTCAATTCAAATTCCATTAGTATACCTATTTCTCCTCTGTCAGGCCTGGGCCTGGAATCTCTTGCCTAAAACAGCTACTAGTACTCCAGACTCCAACAGTCATTTTCAAGCCTTTTGCTCAGGCTGTCTCCCCATTCCCTTCCTTTAGGAAATCTCAATCCCGCCACTGCCACAACAGTCTCCACTACTCTGGTCCAGGGCCTGTTAATTTCTGTCCAGAGTGCTGTGTTTCATGTTCCCCTTTGGATGAGAAGTCCCAACAGAGCCCAAGAAAAAGTACTAGATGAAGTGACCAGAGTAGGATTTGAGGAAGAAAATCACAGCCTGTTTCACCTGCCCCTCACCTTCAGAGTGTGCAATGCTAGTGCTGGAGGGCTGCAGGGAGGGGTGGGGAAGAAGACAGTTACCAAAAGTAAATTAAGACAAGCTAAAACCTAGTGGTATGGATGGAAGACTGTTCCAGTAAACCAGATAGTTGAGTCCTCCTTCAACTTTGCAGTCCCCATTGAGAAGTTTGAAGATTGTAAAAGGTGGGCAAAATGTAGGCAAGGAGGCAGGGTCAATCAACAGAACTGTGAAAACTGTTTAAATAGCTCTGCTAAAGGAGGACCAGGAGAAAAGATTCTGTTAGAGACAGCAGTAAGATCAAAATTCTCAGACAGAGCTATGGGATTGGGCCCACGCCTCTAAGGTCACCTTGCTGTTTGGAGAGGACAAGGAAGAAGACAGAGGGATAAGCTGCAGAGGTTAGGGGCTGACAGAGGAAACAAAGGTTGGTGCTGAGTCAGGGAAGAGGCACGGGCCAAAGGATTAGGAGAGCTGGGAGCCCAGGAGTCTCTCGATAGCTGCGTTGATGTCCCCTCCAGTGGCAATCAGGGCCTGCAGATTGGCCTCCCGATTGATGAAGCCCATGGAGTTGAGCTGCTCCAGTTGTTGCTGAAATCTCACTTCTGGCATCTGCACCTGGAGGGGACAAACCTCATGAAGTGGGCATAGAATCCACCCCAGAGAGAATATCTGAAGCTGAAGGGTTTATAACACCAATAGGTCCCTAATATCCTCAGTCAGTGGGGTGGGGAAAAGTGACCTGAAAATGAAGGCCACTGAGCCCAGCTCCTAAGTCACTAAAGAACTATAATAAAAAGGCAGGTGGGGTGCTGGGGTTGTGGCTTGGTATTTGTGAGGCACTGGGTTCAATTCTCAGCACCACATGTGAATAAATGAATAAAATAAAGATGTATCAACATCTAAAAATTTTTTTTAAAAAAAGGCAGGGGTGTTTTACTTATAATTTCAAAGTGCCTGATAGGCCTGGGTCATTTTATATTCCTATTTTCCATGAATACTCTGGAGATATTAACGAGTGCTCCGAAAGTCAAATGTTCTGTGGTCAAAAAAAAAGGCATGTCAAACATGCTCCTTCCTGATAGTCATCATGCATGCAGTCATATTAAAAGGCCAGAGAGGGCTGGGGAGATAGCTCAGTCGATAGAGTGCTTGCCTTGCAAGCACAAGGCCCTGGGTTTGATTCCCAGCATTGCAAAAAAAAAAAAAAAAGGCCAGAGAAGGGCCCCAGAAAAAAGGATCCCCTGTATGGATGTATATATGTATTAAGCAGCAGTAGGGATTCAACTCAGGGACACTCTACCACTGAGCTACATTCCTAGCCTTTTTTATTTTTAGACAGGGTCTTGCTCAGTTGCTGAGGCTGGTCTTGAACTTGTTATATTCTGCCTCAGCCATATGTGAGTAGCTCACACATGCTTTTTTTTTTTTTTTGAGCTGGGAATTAAACCCAGGGGTGCTTAACCACTGAGCCACATCCCCAGCCCTATCTATCTATCTATCTATCTATCTATCTATCTATCTATCTATCTATCTATCTATCTATCTATCTCTTTATTGTGATACTGGAGATTGAACCCAGTGCCATGCCATTCCCAGCCCTTATTTTTAAATTTTTTTTTTTTTTTTTTTTTTTTTGGGTGCTGGGGATTGAACCAGGGCCTTGTGCTTACAAGGCAAGCACTCTACTGACTGAGCTATCTCCCCAGCCCTTATTTTTAAATTTTGAGACAGGGCCTGGCTAAATTGCTGGGATTACACGTGTACACAACCACAACCAGCTTCACACACATTTTTGTTGAACAGCTCTTCCCCATGAGTCACTGAGGTCAGAGAAACTCCAGGTAACATCTCTTCCCCTACCCCAAGCCCTGGCCTTGACTTTGTGGCCCATGATTCTGGAATCCTTCCAGACTCTTCCTTTCCAAGGTATCAGAGGTAGAAGTTGCTTTAATTATCAAAAGAATACTTTGTGGGGCTGGGGATGTTGCTCAGTGGTAGAATGTGTGCTTACAATATGCAAGGCCATGGGATCCATCGCTAACCCTTCCCCTCCCCAAAAGAGGATGCTTTGATATAAGTAGAAGTAGTATAACAAAGTAGTTAAAAGTGTAGTTCTGGGGCTATGGCTGTGACTCAGTGATCGAACACTTGGGTGAGGCACTAGGTTCGATCCTCAGAACCATTTAAAAGTAAAGTAAAATAAAGGGATTGTGTACATCTACAACTAAAAAAAAAAAAAAAAAAAAAATGTGTAATTCCGGCTGGGTGCAGTGGCATATGCCTATAATCCCAGCAATATGGAAAGCTGAAGCAGGGGGATTACAAGTTCAAGGCCAGCCTGGGCAACTTAGCAAAACCCTGTTTCAAAATAAAAAAATAAAAGGGCTGGGGAAGTAGCTCAGTGTTAGAGTACCCCTGGTTCAATCCCCAGTCGGGTGGGGGCAAAATGTCAATTCTGGAACCAGAATGCCTGGGTTTGAATCATGGGTCTGTTACCAACCAGCTATGTAAGTGAGCAATGCACTTAATCTCTCTGGGCCTCAGTTTCCCCCATTTGTAATACAGAGATAATACTAACAATAACTTTCTCCTACGGCTGTTGTAAGAATAAGGTAATGAGCTCTTATATAGAGAGCTTTTGGAATAGTACTGAGTATACAATAGTACTATTACTATTCTCAACTCCACTTTATGGCCATGGAAACTGAACTGAGGGATGACTGGAAATCTCCTCAAGGCTAATGAGTGGCAGACCAGCCAGCTCTGGCTGACTGCAAAGCCTGCCCTGCTGCCTCTATTCTACTGCTACCCTTGATGCTGCTCAGGATGGAGGTGGTGAGCCCCATACCAGTCCTGCTGCCCCATGTACCTGTGAGTTTCCACTTCCAGCCAAAAGTTGGATCATCTGCTGCATGAGCTGCTGTTGGGCATTGGAAGCCCCTGTGGGAGGAGATGTGGCTGGTGTGGCTGGCGAGGAGGTGGGGCCTTCAGCAGACCCAGAATTGCTGCCCGCTGAGGGTGCTGGGGTCCGGGACATCCCGAAAGAGCCAAGGCTGCAGACAGGAAACATCAAGAGGTGGGAGACAGCATTCAAAAAAGGATGGGAATGTGAGATCCAGAAGGAAAACAGTTGGGGGGGGGGGGGGCAATAGGACAGCAGATCCTCCAGGACAAAGGCTGTCAGAGAGGGCAGAGAGAAGGGATGAAGGGGGGCACTAGCCAGACCTTGCTGCTCAATCACCATGCCCTCACCTGGGTACCAGCCCGGGGGCCTCAGTCTGCAAGGTCTGCAGTCCCTGCTGGATCTGCAGCAAGGCCTGCATGGCACGGGGGTTGGTGAGGATAGACAGTGACTCCGGATTCTGCATCTGGTGGGAAACGGAGACAGGCAACGGGAGGTGGCAGGGAAGAGCAGGCAGCCTAAGGCCTAAGTGCAGAGCTAAGTACTGCCCCTACAGAACTTGGTGAGCCTCACGGTCCACCCCTTGCCTCCACCTCTGCCCCTCTAGGCTCCTTACTCACCTGCTGCAGGAAGACAGGGAGCTGCAGGCGGAGCTGCTCCTGCAGTTGGGGGTTCCCGGCAAAGAGTGGCACATTCACCATCATCTGCCAGAGTGAAGGTAGAAGGGCGAGGCCTGGAACTTCTCACCCTAAGAACTCCCCCACAACTCCAGTCACCCTTAGTACCCCCATCACTGTAGGAAATCTGGCCAGGGTTTCCAAAGACCTCAAATTATCCTAAAGGCCCATGTAGAACAATGAGGAAATGGAATTATGCACTGAGCAAGGAAGAGTCAGGCATCAGTCTGGGTCTGATGATGGTGACACCAGCTAACATTTCCAAGTACACAGTGCTTATTTCGTGCCACACTATGTTCTAAGCACTTGACATGTGTTAACTCCTCTAAAGCTTTAACCCAATGAGGCAGGAACTATTGTTACTATTGTTTTGCAGATGAGGAAATCAGGAGGTTATATAACTAGCTTAGCTCACAAAACTGGGAAGTGGCAGAGTTTGGGATACATACCCAGGCAGTCTGGCAGCACCAGAGTTTTGTTTGGTGGTGCTAAGGAGTAAAGCCAGGGCCTCACACATCCTAGCATGTGCTCTACCATTGAGCTATATCCCCAGCACTTTTTACTTTTTATTTTGAGATGGGGTCTTGCTAAGTTGCTGAGGCTGCTTTTAAATTTGTGATTCTTCTGCCTCAGCCTCCTGGGATAGCAGGTGTGTGCCACCGTGCCTAGAACCAGAATCAGAGTGTTTTTATTTTGTTTTTTTGGGGGGTTCTTGTTTTATTTTGGTACCAGGGAGTGAACCCAGGGGTACTTAACCCCTGAGTCACATTCCCAGCCCTTTTTTATATTTTACTTAGAGACAGGGTCTCACTGAGTTACTTAGGGCCTCACTATGTTGCTGAGGCTGGCTTTGAACTTGCAATCTTCCTGCCTCAGCCTCCCAAGCCATTGGGATAGCAGGTGTGTGCCACCATGCCTGGTGAACCAGAGTGTTTGGACCAAAAGAAACTGCTCTCACTCAGGGAACCCCTCCCCAGCAACACTCCCCTGTGCCAGTTTGATACCTGAGCAGCAAAGTCAGGGTTCTGGGCAAGTGTCTGCATCATGCTGCGCATGTAGGGGGCTGAAATCACATTCTGCATCAGCTGGGGGTTCTCAGAGATCTGCTGGAGGAGCGCCTGCATTTCTGGGCTGTTGAACATCCCTAGGACAAGGAAGGAGAAACAAAAAAAAAAAAAAAAAAAACAGGAGAGAAGGGGTCCAGATGGAAACCAGATTCTTCACTTCAGTCTACCTTACTTTGGACACTGAGTGGTTACAAAACTCAGAAAGTCAATGCTCAAATGGGCGCCCAAGTACCGTGGCCTGGGTCCAGGTCTCTGAGTCTGGACTTTTCCCATCTACTTTGTGAAGGACAAGCCAGCTAGAAACTGGGTCTGATGTATGCCCTTCTGGACTGTTCCTGCCACAAGCTCAGATAATGTCTGCATTAGAAAGGATGAAGTGTCATCTAGACCAATGGTTTTCAAACTTGTATTAGTGGCAGAGACCCTTTCCTCAAGTCGAATTTTACTCAGAAACCAAGTATGTCAATGGTCTGGTTGGAGCTGGGGCAGGAGGCCTAGAGCCTCTCCCCTTTGGTCCTTCCTCATCCTGGAGATGGGGCTGGAGATGGTCCAGACTCCCCAGGACTCAGGAACACAATTTTAAAGCCATAGATGAAATTCTAGTCCTTAATTTATAAATAAGGACACTGAAGCACATGGAGGGGAAAGAACTTTCCCAATCAAGATATCCCCTAGTGTATAGAGAAATCAGGGCATCCACCAAAAACATCCCCAAGGCCACGTGTACAGTCATAGTCCAGATAAATGGGGCATTCCATAGGGTTGCACAGTACATAACCTGCCCTTCTGTACATGGCAGCTCTGCACATCCGTCTATGGCAGCTACACATCTGCCTGTCTCCAGGTCTGCCCTGATTCTTCTCAAACCCCGCCCATCCCACCTCACCCCACTCCTGACTATCCCACCCCACCTTCACCTTCCACTCTGACCCATTAACACTGGAAGGTACCAAAGGTGCTCATGGAGCCTGGGAATTGGGGCCTGGTTTATTCATGAGCCATTGCTCAGATCACTCCCAGAGATATCAGGACATGGCCAGAACCAAACTCTCACCCTCTGAAAAGTGGGACCACTACTCCAGGCTACTAAGCCCCCTCAGTAGCCTTAATACAGTGTCACCTGTCTTCAATATTCTGGAACAGTGTGAACCCCATTTAGTCCTGGGGGTAGGGGACTACCCTGGTGACCCTACTACACTTCCACCCTAGGACATACCTGACCCCAGGCTAGCCGCATTGATCCCAAAGGGGTTCGAGACTGTCGGGTGCACCTGGCTGGTCCCCGATCCTCCGGTGCCCTCCCCACCGGACCCGGGGGCCTGGGAGGTGGGGGGCGAGGGGCTCCAGGGGTTAGGGAGGGGCTCTCGATTCTCAGTCCGCAGAGGCTGGGAGGATGAGCTGTCGGAGTTCCCGGCCAGGGAAGAGAAAGGATTGTTGCCAAACTGGGAGGAGGGAAAGGTTTTGGGTTAAGGACTGAAACAAATTAGGGACAAGGGCTAAGCTCTTTCTCTTCTCTCACCTAACAGACTCCCCTCCCCCAGAAAAGGGAGGGAGATAAAGAACTTGGACTCCCCCATTCAGTTCTTCACCCAACAATGGACAGCTCCACCCTTGCCTGCAGGGTGGAAGCTGGCTGATGCTAATGACCACATAATCCCTGATGGCTCTAAATTGGTCTCTCTTTGTGACCTGCTGCACTTAACACACATCTTTCCCATTGTATAATGAGATATTTGTTTTCCTGTAGCTTTCAAGGGGCAAAGATTTACCTTTGTGCCTTCAACAATGATATTAGTAGATGCTCAATAAAACTGCTGACTTGATGGGAGCCAGTTCTCAGACCTGGCCCTCTAATTCAACCTCGATTGCCTCCAGCTCCCCTTCTCCCAGCCATCTTGGTCTAATGCTAAATCCCTAGAACCCTCTCCCTCCCTCTCCAGATACCTAACAGGTATTCTCTGTCCATTCGAGTCCACCAGTGGCACCCTCTAGTGGAGCATACCTCTAGCTGCACATGCCCCCTTCTGGGTTTTCTCCTTCCCACTCTTCTGTGTAGGCCCCAAAGGGAACCTTACACTAGGTCTTGATTCCTCTCATGCCTTACTACCAGGCTCCTCATTGTTACCCAGATGGCTCAGGTATGTACCTCACGGAATGGTGTCTCCTTCTCAACCCTCCAGCACCCAGGACAGAGCTCTGTCCAGGGGTGTGCTTGCTGAGGGAGTCCCAGACCCTGCCTCACTTGCTCAGCCTTCCTCAGGTTCCCAGAGCTCAGCAGTCCCTCTCTGAGCTTCCAAGTGGTCCTGAAGCAAGAAGTAGGAGTTATCTGAGCAGCCTCAGCCCCTCTCCACTGCGGGGTTTCATATCCAGTCACTTTTCCTGTTATTCTAGGTGATCATGGGAACACAGATGATCAAGGACTCTATTCTGAGCAGTGGTTCCTTCGCCTTATCAGATGCCTGTTCAGACAACAGAGCTTGCAGGCCAGGGTTCACATACCATAGTTTCAATCTTTGTCCCTGCTTCAGATTTCCTGTTCTGGTAATCTGCCTTGCTTACTCCACCTACTTCTGAGCTGTTTTGTTCTTCCCAGTACACCCTACAAACAAAATCTCTTGTCCTAATCTATGCATAGTGATAGCAGCTTCTATTTATTGAGCACCTACTATGTGTCCGACACATTTATTCTAATGCTCAAAAGATCCCTCTAATACTCTAGTTCTCAAAGTGTGGTCCTAGAACCCTGCAAGGTTTAAAATGATTTTTATGATTCTAAGATATCAATTTGCCTTTCTCACTCTTATTCTCTCATGAGGATATAGTGTAGTTTTCCAGAGGCTATATAACATGTGACATCTAATGGAGCAAGTATAGATCTGAGAAGCCAACTGTTTTACATAGAAAGCCAGGCATTAAAGAGATCTGCAAAAATGTAAAACAGGTCAACTTTTCTGTAAAGTTTTATTTGTCTTGGAAAAGTTATTTTTCAAAAGAAGTTTAGTTATTTGAGCCAGGCATGGTGGTGCACACTGAGGCAAGAGGATCACAAGTTGGAGGCCAGTCTCAGCAATTTAGCAAGATGCTAAGCAACTTAGTGAGATCCTGTCTCAAAACAAAAAATAAAAAGGGCTGGGGATGTAACTCAGTGGTCCTTGAGTTCAATCCCTGGTACAATAATAATGATAATAATAGTTATTATTATTATTCATAGTTGAGCTGGGTGCTGTGGAGCATGCCTGTAATCCCAGTGACTCAGCAGGAAGGACTGAAAGTTTGAGGCCAGCCTCAGCAACATAGTGAGACCCTGTCTAAAAATAAAAAATAAAAAGGATCCAGGCTTGGTAGTGCATGCCTGTAATCCCTGGAACTCAGGAGGCTGAGGCAAGAGGATCACAATTTGGAAGCCAGCCTCACCAGTTCATCAAGGCCCTAAGTAACTTAGTGAGACCTGTCTCAAAATAAAAAAATAAAAAAGGGCTCAGTGGTTAAGTGCCCCTGGTTCAATGCCATACCCAGAACCAATAAATAAATAAAATTAAATTAAAAGGGCTGGGGATGTAGCTCAGTGGTAAAGTGTCCCTGGGCTCAATTACCAGTACTAAATAAATAAAATAAAAATAAACTCATACTTGATCATAAGTAATTTCTAAAATTTGAAAGAACAATGCCAAGAATAACCAAGATGGTCCTGAAGAAAATGGTGAGGATTTCACTGTACCAGATATCAAGGTTAATTAAGACAATGAGGAATCGTTATAGGCAGAGAGAAATGGAACAGGGAAACAGAAGAGCCAGCAAAAGAAAACTCATCTTGGAGACTTGGTGTAAAGGACTGCAAGAACGAATGATCTGTTGGGAAAGCACAGGGCCACGCAGGATATGGGAACTTTCCTTTCCAGAAGGAACAAATAAGGCAAGATCCCGCCCTCACACCAGGGTGCTAGTTAATTGTAAAAACTCATCAAGTGTACATCAAGTGCACAAACATGTGCACTGTTTGTAGTTCTCTTATTCTTCAATAAAACATTTCAAAAAGAGCAAGTTAGAGTGATATGAACAGCATGATACCACTTCTACAAGGTTTAATATGCAAAACAATACTGCAGATATTTATGAACACACACAAAAGTAATAAAGGAATCAGAATGATAAACCCTGCCCGCCTCAGGAGTAGTTACCTCTGCTGAGGGAACAAGAGGAAAAGGACTGCAGAGTCGTATGTGAAGCCTACAACTCTACCTAGAACAACTTATTTGTGGGTGGCTGGAAGATAGAACTAGAAGAATCCCTTTTTTTTAGCTTGTGTAACTTTCCATACTTTTTGAATAATTTTTGTTTATTTTGTGTAAATTCAGAATTTTGAAACATACAAATATATGATGTGTTTGGCATAAAATTAAGTTTTGAGGCTGAGACAGGAGGATGGCAAGTTTGAGGTCAGCCTCAGCAACTTACCAAGGCTCTAGGCAACTTAGTGAGATTCTGTATCAAAAGAAAAAGGGGTTCGGGGGTGCTGGGATTATAGCTCAGTGGGTTCTGTCCTACTGAACACTGCTGGGTTCAATCCCCCACTCTCCCCCCACCAAAAAAAGAACCAAGAAAGAAATTGAAATTATATAAGGCAACATGGTTATGAGAATGCTAAATTTTTATACTATACTTTCTGTATACTTGGAATTAATTCATAAAGCATTTTTAAAAATGCATAATCCCAGGCCACAATGCAAGAGATTGATTGAAAATGTAGCTCAAAGGTGGGGACCAGGAATCTCATTAACAAGCTCTCCAGGTGACTCTGATGCAGGTGAGTCATGGACCACACTTGAGACACATTGTCTCAACCCAAGTAAGGGTTGACATTTGAACCCAGGTCTACCCCACAACCTTGAGCCCCTGATACAAGAAGTTTGTCAAAACAATGTCAAGTCCCTGAAACACTATACCTCACTCACTTCTCTAGGGATCTCTGCTATGTTCTACCCTCAGTCCACGACAAGTCTGCACTGCTGAAGAATGCCTCCTAGCCAAGGCCCACCCTTGGGGGACTGGAGAAGGAAGGAGGGGCAGAAAATACCCCAGGCTTGCCTGGGAAGCGGGCAGAGAATCCTAAGCCCAGGCAGACCCTCCCCTACCCCAGCCCCCGGCCCCACCTGTTCCCGGGCAGCACTGAACATGGGCTCCTGGATGTCGGTGTACATGCGGCGCAGAGCATTGTACCCCCCAGGGATGCTCTCGAGGTTACTCAGGGCCCGGTCCTGGTTCCGCATCATCTCTTGCATCATGGCAGGATTCCGAGCAAGCTCCATTGTCTGGTGAAGGGAGAGAGACGCGATGGGCCCTGGAACCAGGGGAGCACCAAGCTGGGTGCAGTGGCACACACCTGTAATCCCAGATACTTAATTGCAAATTTGAGGCCATATCAGGCAACTTAGTGAGACCCCTGTCTCAAAATTAAAAACCTGGAAACGCAGCATGGTAGAGCACTCCTGAATTCAACCTAACACACACACACACACACACACACACACACACACACACACACACAGGGTGGGCCCTGAGAAGGGGCATCAGGAATGAAAGAACTGCTCAAAGCTGCAAGGAGCAGGGTAAACCACACCTCCTTCCTTTGTTGTCATCTGGGCTCCCACTTTGCCCCCCTGTGGGTATTCTGGGTGGCTTTTTCTAATGGAGGACAAGGCTCCCAGAAGGGATGAGGCAGCAGTTTCCCTCTCTCAGGTTCAGGGGCCCAAAGAAGTATCAGGAAACACAAGGAAATCGAGTAAGAAGGGATATGAGGAAGGAGAGGAGGCAGAAAAAATGAACATCTGTTGAACACCTACTACCTACAGGCACAGGGTTAAGCAATCTACAGTAACCACCCCAGGTTAGGTACTCCTGCCCCTAATTGGCAGTTGAAGAAACAGGCTCTGAGATGTTTGTGGTCTTGCTGCACCAGGACACACAACCGGTCAGCAGGGGAGCAGTTATCAAGGCCAGGTTGATTTGTGTTACCAGGACCATACTATGGCTCCGCAAGTTGGGCAGGGAAAGGATTCTGGCTGGGACAATGCCCCAGACACCCTCTAACCCTCACCCCAGGTCTTTGTCTGACCAAACCTTGATCAACATTGAAGATGAGGGCTTTCTTTTTTGGAGCCCATGATTCACTCTCAGTAAGAGGTGACCTGTATCAATACCAGGGAGTTCATGTTAGAGTAAGCAAGCTACTTCTTATTCCCATTCAACTTAGAATACCTTCCCTCTCCTTCTTCCAAAATCTGTTCCACACCTGCCTCTTCTAAGACACCTTTCTAGACTGATACACTTGGCTTCACAGAACTCTGTGCCATACTTCGTTCACCCAATACATATTTACTGAGTGACTACTACATATCAGGCACAGTTGTAGTCAAAGAACAACTCTCCTAACGGAAGTTGTCTTTTGGTGAGTTCTGCACTGGTGTCCGCAATTCTGCTGGGAAGACCATCTATCCTTGTCCCCTGGTAGACTGGACCATGAGATGAAGTTCTAAAACACCACCACCAAAAGAGCCTCTGCTGAGTCTCCCTTCCCCACTGGCTCTAGTCAGCCATAATAATGCTCTCCAAACATCCCAGGCCTTTGCCTGGCCCTTGGCCCTAATTTTTTTTTTTTTTTCCCTTTCCCTGGTTTACCCGCTGTCTTTCTTTGGGTCTCAGCTTGGTGACGCTTCTTCCACAAGGCCTTCTCCAAGTCCCAGGATAGGGTCAGAAGCCCTTTCTTATGCTGCGATTATCCTTAGGACACTGGTGATTGTGCTTAGGATAGCACCGACCACATTGTAGTGTAACTGCCTACTCACTTATCCCACTTCCCTTTGAGACCAGGAGTTCCTGAAAAGTAGGCCTACATCTTTTCATCCCTGTACCTCAAATGTCCAAAATACGGCTGCTAAATGAATGAATGAACAAACCAATGTAGGAAAGGCTGGGTGCCAGGTGTCTTCTCCACCCTGCCAGCTTTCTGTCCTACCCACCTGCCTCATGAGCTCAGGGTTGTTGAGCATGTGGCTGATCTCAGGGTTCCGCTCCATCAACTGCTGCATCTGGGGGTTGGCCATGATCATGTGGCGCATCAGGTCAGGGTTAGACATCATATCCTGGACCAAGGGGTTCTCCATGATCTGCGATAGCATCTCAGGGTTGGACATCAGCTGCCTCTGCATCTGCTGCTGCAGCTCCATGAAGTTGGCAGAGCCCAGGCCCAGGCTGCCCAGCCCCAGGATGCCCCCAAAGCCAGCTGTGGGGAGGTGGGTAGGGTCACAGTCTACACCAAGAGCCTTTCCCCCCTCTTTTTTTTTTTTGTGGTGCTGGGGATTGAACCCAGGGCCTTGGCTTTCGAGGCAAGCACTCTACCAACTGAGCTATATCCCCAGCCCTGCCTTTCCCCGCTCTAGCACAGACACTGAATTTGGTCTCCAGGATAGGCTCCCATTACTTCTCACATCTCCCTATTCGAGTTACTTCCACAGTCCCAGCCCTGACTGTTTTTGGGCAAAGAGATGTAAGCCTAGGGGACTGAGACCACTTTATGGCAGAGGCTGAGCTAAGCACAGAAGGCAATCAGCCGTGGACTGCTCAATGAGTAAATAAGTGGTACCCATTTGCCTACAGTTGGAGCCATCTTTTCCTGATGAGAAGGTCTTCCAATCTCCTCACTCAGGGGTTCCCACATCCCCATCTCTCTCTTTCCTCCTAACACTTAGCTAGTTCCCCCTCTTCCGGAAAGCCCTCATGGACTGGCTTCCTCCTCAACTTGTCTCAAGCACCAATGTCTGGAACCCTATGTCCAGGGCTTCCCATCCCATCCCACTAAGAGCAAGGACTGTTTCTCCCTCCTCTTGGCTTCCCCCATGCCCCAGCCCAACACAAGATGTTGTTCTCCTCCCCAAGGGCTTACAGAGAATAGATGCAGTAGCACTGGGGGGTCCCTCCCCTGCCCCTGGTGAGGGACCCCCACCACTGCTCCTCCGGCTTCCACTGCCAGCATCTGAAGTGGCACTGCCAGAGGTAGAGGGATGGGCAGGGGTGGCAGGTGAAGCAGGCGTGGTGGAGGGCGCTGAGGCAGGGTCTGGAGTGGAGGGGGAAGAAGCAGTGGCAGCAGCTGGATCTTGAGCCCTGAGGACAGAGAAAGGAGACTACTAATTGGAGTGGGCACGACAAGAGGGAAGGTACCACAGTGATAACTGTGATCTGTGTGTGCTGCACAGCTACTGTAAGCCTAAGCCACCTCCTGAACAACCCTCAACACACCCTCACCTCAGGGGGGTTGCTGGGGGGTGGTCAGTAAGCCAGGGAGAGGGAGGAAGTCACTAGTGTCATGTCTTCAGGGCATTCTAGGAGTGGTAAGTCAGATTCCCTTGCCCAGACATGAGAAGTATCCATCCCAGACCCCCCCACCTGGGCCTGAGCACGGGTCCTCCAGGTACAGTGGAGCAAAGGACAAGGAAATATGGGTCCCAATCAACAGCGGTATGTTCCTCTCCTGAACTTACTTCTGAGGGGTCTTGATAACCAAATGGACAGTGAGCCCATCCTTGATCCCGTGCTGGTTCAGTGTGTCTCCGTCCTTGAGGATCTTGCCTGCGAAGATCAGGACCAGCTGATCCTGCTGAGCCTTAAACCTCCGGGAGATTTCCTCTTTGAACTGTGATCAAGAGGCAGAGATCACTGTGGCAGTTGCTTAGGTGTCACCCACCAGAGACCTTGCCTCTACTCTGACTGCTACTCAAGGAAAGTTCTTTCTACAGTCTCAACTCCATCCCTCCAGTTGCAGCTCCTTTAATCAAGGAGATGGATTAGCAAGAGGCACTTCCCTCAACTCCATCCCAGAGTCTCCCACCCTAGGAAGCCCTTGCTGCTATCTAAAAATCAGCTTCAGCTCCTCCACCCAGTTCTCAGTGAGGATACTGGATGGGCACCCTCCCCATGCCAACTCCTTCCCCAGTCTTGGATCTGTCTCCCTTCATTCTTCTTTCCTCTTTATTGCCAGCTTTCTTGTAACAACTACAACCAATGGACCCCAGTTATTGGACACTAACCAGTTATTCACTGGTTAGCCGTCTAATGCATTATCTCCTTTTTAAAGATGAGAAAACAGGATCAGAGAGGTTAGGTTAACTCGTCCTGGGGAGATGGGAACTCAGATGTTGACATCAAAGTCCCTGCTCTTGACCAGAAACCCCATCTCAGAGCTCTTTTCAAATTCAGTCTTACAGGGAATACTATTTAAATTACAGTATTTAGTAATTTTATATGGGGGTGGGGAGCAATATGAGTTGACTCTCCAAATTCTATTGGCCCCTCCAAAACAAAACAAAACGCACATTCTAAGTAAAAACAGTGCACTTGCTAAGCAAAAGCAGCTTCCAGATCCCTCTCTTCCAACCAGATGGCCTATCTTAAGCCCCGCCTAGGTGAAATTCTGGAGCAGCCACAAGCAGTGGTGAATACTGTAACAGTCCCTCTTCACTCATTCAACAAAATTTTATTGAGCACCTACTGCACTCTGGACATCCCAGATGAGCCAAGAACCAATGTAACTGCCTCGATTCGAGAGAGTAAGAAGGCTTTGGGCAGACGACAGCCTTCCCCACCGCCCCGACGCTCAGCGAACACTGGACGCTCTCGGAGGTGCACAGTAGGTGCCCGGCGCTCCGCCTGCCTCCCGCCGGTTTCCTTTGGTTTAACACCTTGCCGGGGGCCCCCACTCTGCCTCGGCGACTCGAACCCCGACCAGAAACACGGGCGTGCACACCACTAGAGCCCAGGTTCCTTATCCCGTCCGGGTGCAAGGTGTCCCTTACCCACTCCCCACCACGCCCCCAGCCCTGGCCACCACAAGCCAAACCCGTCCCCCCAACACGCGCCACGCTCCCCCAGATCTACCCTTGTAGGGCGCCCCCTACCCGCCTCTCCCTCCGGCTGCTCGGAGTCCCTGCTGGCCCCAGCCCTCCTGTCGGGGGCAGTCCTGGACGCCAGGCCGTCACTGAGGCCCCCCCACCTCCTTTAGACCCCTCCTCCGAGCACCCACCCCAGTCAGCCGTACTACCTCCTTGACCGAGGCTCGGTCGCAGATCACAATTTCCTCCTTGTCCTTGGGGGTCTTGACGGTGACCCGAATGGGGGGCCTCGTCTCGGCCCCGCTCGGCTCCGCCATGCCGCCGCCGCCACCCGGCCGCCCGCCAGCCCGTCCGGCTCCTCCTTCTCCCCGCCCGCCCCGCCGGCCCGGCTCGGCTCCGGCGCCTCCGACACCCCCCTCCCCTCCCCTCCCCTCCCCAAGGCTTCGCCGCCCCCTCCGGACCAGCCGCAGCCACAGCGCCCCGGGCGGACTGGGGGGGCCACTGCAGCGGGGTCCGCCCAGGGCCGAGCCCCGGGTCGCGCAACTGGACCCGGCCGCGCCTCACTGTGGTCCCAGCGGCGCTCGGGTGGGCGCGGGGCGGGCCCTTAGCGGCCGAGAGCAGGGGGCGAGCTCTTGGCCAGAGACCTGGGTCGGTCCTAGCCCTCCGGAACAGCGCCGCGGTCCCCCGCCACCCGGGCCGAAGCCGCCCCCGCCTCTCGGCGGGTAACTCCCGCTCCGGGACAAAGGACTTTCTGTGTCGCCGCTTTATCTCCGTTCCCAGTGATAACTTGGTCTTTCTTGGGAAGCTCGAGTCTCTCCCAGGCCTGGGGCCTCTCCCGACCCGGAGGTTGTTTTCCCCCACTGCTGGACGTCCACTTAAGATCTCTCTGGGATTGACACGGTTCCCCCGTGGCCTAAATGGTCTATTAAGTACGCTTCCAAAGATCTGGATTTTGCCTACGTGGCCTTCCCAAGCCTTGGCTTCCTCGAGATAATAGCGCCTCTCGCCCCTTCTCCCAGAATTGTAGACAACGCAAACTGCTTTGAAAAGTAACCAAAGGTGTGCCTAACAAATAAGAGGTTTTAAATGATTATTGAACCGTAGGTTGCCAAGCCGACATGATGACTTCCTCTCCCCGAAAGGGTTAAAAGTGTCACAGTCCTTTCACTCCCGCTCTTTTCACCCCCAAGAGCCGCGTGGTCTGACTGGAAAGGCAAACTATAGTTCCCAGAGAGCCTCGCGAGGCCACGAGGAACTACGATTCCCAGCGTTCCCCGCGCGGGGCGGGGTTGAGTTAGAGCTGCTCTAGCTTGGCGGGGAGACTACAAATCCCAGGGTGAGGCGGAGCAGGGCAGCTGGGTATACGGGAAGCGGCCGGCAGAGATTACCAGCAGGCAGCTTGGGGGTTTGGGGCGCAGAAGCCCAGGGTTAGGAGCTGCAGGCATGCTGCGTCCCAAGGCTTTGACTCAGGTGCTAAGCCAAGCCAACACTGGAGGCGTCCAGAGCACCCTGTGAGTGCCCATCGAGGACCCGAGCGGCGAGTGCTGGAGTGGGGCAGTGCGCGGCTGTTTGAGGGAGGGGTAGAGAACGGTCTCCACGAAGGGAGGCCGTGGCAGAGGCGGACAGCCGCTGGGGGAACCAGCTCTGAGGGTCCCTCTCGGAACGGGTACCCGTCACGCAGGGTGTTTAAGGCACGTTCCAAGACACACTCAGCCCAGATCCCTACTTCCTGGAAGCGTCCTTGGCGGGGAGTAGGGATAGGAACCAAGGCGTTTTACTCCTTCCCTTGAGTATGTCTGTATCCCTCCCCGCCTCTCGCCAGGCTGCTGAATAACGAGGGATCCCTACTGGCCTACTCGGGTTACGGGGACACGGACGCCCGGGTTACCGCAGCCATCGCGAGTAACATCTGGGCCGCCTACGACCGAAATGGGAACCAAGCATTTAATGAAGACAATCTCAAATTCATCCTCATGGACTGCATGGTATGAAGAAGGGAGTCAGACTTACTCTGCTCCCCAAGGGGATCCGAAGGGGGAGACCTGGATCCCATCCTGGATGGTTGGAGGGGTAGGGAGGTCCCCGGAAGATTGTTACTAAGATTTGGTCTGGCAGCAGCATTTGTAATAGGCAGGACTCCATGAGTCAAATGGAGGTAAGGAAGGAGCCCCAGACCTCAGGTCTGTCTTGGGTTCTGATCCTAGCCAATCACTTGTCAGTTTTGGATCCTTGGGCGAATCACTTAACCTCTATGCGCCTCCTTACCTCATCTGTAAGGAGGAAACAATTTCTTATGCCTCCCCCACATCCCCAGGTGTTGTGAAAATCGAATGGTTGGATTTAGAAGGTGGTGTGATGAAAGTGTTGTCAGCCACTTTTTCTGACTCGACCGTGGCAGAGTCTCTAGACCCCATCAGTTTACAAAGAAAGGAAATGAAGTGCAAAAAGAGAAAATGGGAACTTCTTTGAAACAGGAACTATATCATTCATCTCTGGATCTGTTCAGTCAACAAGTATTTATATTCCTGCAATGTGCTTAGAACTAGTGAAAAACTAGCAAATGGAACAGACAAAACCCCTAGGCCTAATGAAGCTTACAGTCTTATATTTTAAAATAAGTAAAAATGTTAAGGTGGGCACCATGTTGCATGCCTATAATCCCAGAAACTGGGGAGGCTGAAGCAGAAGAATCACAAGTTCAAAAGCAGCCTCAGCAACTTCCTAAGACCCTAAGCAACTTAGCAAGACCCTGTATAAAAATAAAAAGGACTAGGGATGTGGCTCAGTGGTTAAGCACCCCTGGGTTCAATACCCAATACTAAAAAAATAAAAAAAGTTCATGCCAGGTGAGGTTGCACATGCCTGTAATCCCAGCGGCTTGGGAGGCTGAGGCAGGAGGATCACAAGTTCAAAGCCAGCCTCAGCAACTCAGTGCTAAGCAACTCTGTGAGACCCTGTCTCTAAATAAAATACAAAAAAAGGACTGGGGATGTAGCTCAGTGGTCAAGTGCCCCTGAGTTCAATCCCCATTATCCTCCCCACAAAAAATACAAGGTTAGATATTGAAAATATAATAGAGAAAAAAAAAAAAAAAACAACAACTGGAAATGAGAGAATGGGGTGGGGGCTTCTATCAGAGACAATCTCACTGAAAAGATTTGAGATCTGAAGGAAGGTGAGGAGTCAGGGGCAAGCCATTTAGCTCTCTGGGGGGGAAAAACATTTCTGGCAGGACAGCAAGTACAACGACTCTGGGGCAAAATGATACCTGGTGAAAACTGAACAAGGTTGGTATGACTGGAGTGGCATGAGAATGGGGAAGAGATGAAGCCAGAGAGGCAGGTGGAGCAGTGCCTGATTCCCAACAGGGAAATATCTAGTGAAGGTGTGCGGAACAAAATTGAATGGGCCCTAAGGGTTAACTCCTCAGGAAGGATTTCCACTGTAACACTGCTACCTACTCTTCCCCATCCCCTGCCTAACTAATGCCATTTTGGTTTAACAAATGACTTCTACCCTTGCCTAGTCTGGAGTTGGTGCTATTGGGCAATAACTTCCAAATGTTTTGACAATAACCCAGCCATACATAATAAATGTATTTTAAGTCAGAACTTACTACATATAGGCATCCACTAAAACAAATTTTCATGAAACAGCACTTCCCTTACTACATGCGTTTTGTTTTTTCTTTTCTTTTTGGTACTGGAGATTGAATCCAGGGACACTTAACCACTGAGCCACATCCACAACCTTTTTATTTATTATTTTGGAACAAGTCCTCACTAAGTTGCTTAGGGCCTTGCTAAATTGCTGAGGCTGGTCTCAAACTTGCCATCTTCCTGTCTTAGCCTCCCAAGCTGCTGGGAGTGTGTGCCACAATGTTAGCTTCTTCGTTTTTGTTTGTTTGTTTTAATGCTGATCAAACCAGCCTAGGTTCTATCCCTATCCCCAATACAGAAAGAAAACAAACAAACAACAATAACATCACCTATTTGGATACCTGTTGGAAGATATAAAACTCTTTAATCAGCCAGGCACAGTGGTGCACGCCTGTAATCCCAGCAGCTCAAGAGACTGAGGCAGGAGAATCACAAGTTCAAAGCCAGCCTCAGCAACTCAGCGAGGCCCTAAGCAACTTGTGAGACACTGTCTCAAAATGAAAAATTTAAAAAGGCTGGGGATGAGGATCAGTAGTTAAGTACCCATGGTTTCAATCCCTGGTACCAAAAAAACCCCAAATAAACCAAAACCAAAAAACTCTTAATTAAAAAAAAAAAAATCTTGAATGTGTTTATTAGCACCCCTGCTGACGGTGATACAGAAAGAGAAATCAGGTTTCTGGGAGACTGTTTCCTAGGGTAAATAACCTCACATCCAGCACCATGACCAATGCTTGCCAGTTGAACCTCTTGCTGTGCCCAGGGCATACAATCTCTCTAGGACCAGAAGAACCACTGGGGAATGAGGGACTCCAAGTGTAACATAGAACATCCCATCCCATCATATCCCCACAGGAGGGCCGTGTAGCCATCACCCGCGTGGCCAACCTTCTGCTGTGCATGTATGCCAAGGAGACGGTGGGCTTTGGAATGCTCAAGGCCAAGGTGTGTATGTGCCCATCTCTTCACTACTCTGGGACCAACCTTTGTGCTCTGTCACTGTGTCCACTCCCATCTGCATTCCCTTTTTGGAGTTCTGTCTCCTCAGCCCATGTCTGGTGTGAGTAAACTCCCAAGAGCAGGTGGTCACTCAGTATGTCATGGGGAACAGAATTGGATTTGGAATCCCTCTGGGTGGACTGATGTGTGCTCCCCCTCTTGCAGGCCCAGGCCTTGGTGCAGTACCTGGAAGAGCCCCTCACCCAAGTAGCAGCATCATAATGGGTGTTGTTGGAAGCTGGGGTCAGAAAAGAGAGATGACCAGTTGGAGGGGCAGGGCCTCCTGGGAGAACCCTCCTGAACTGTGGGGGAAGGGTGGGCTTTTGTATTGTCTAGAATAAACGTTAACTCCTGACTTGTTTCTTGGTACTTTCTTGGATGGAAGGAATCAAAGACCATAGGAAGGACCAGGGATGGCCTAGATGATTCCTCACTTTCTACAAGGATGGATTTCTACCCATCCTTCCTTCACCATGACATACCAGAACCTGATGGTTCTGACAGTGGTGCCCAGCTCCCTTTACCTCTCCAGTGGTGTGACCCTACCTAGCCCCTGCCACTCAGAGCAGAATCTTACCCACCTGGTTGGCAAAACCTTAGGAGTGAGCTCAGGTGAGCAAAGGATTGATTATGCTGGGAAAAGAATTTAGGGAGGACCCTGGGAGTTTAATGTCCTTGATTCTGGGTTTTAGGAGGGTGACCCTGACTGCCCAGAAGGAACCATTCCTTTCTTCTTCTCCCAGGTGTTCATAGGCTCACCTGGACCCTTTCCAGGGGGAGGGGGGAATATACATACATATATATATATATATATAGTTTTTTTTTGAGACAGGTTCTAAGTTGCTGAAGCTATTCTCAAACTTGCAATCCTCCTGTCTCAGCCTCCTAAGTCATTGGAATTTACAGCCATGTGCCACCATGATGCCTGGTCATTTCCAGATCTTGAAGCCCTGTGCAGACAAAATACCTTTGTTGTGAGACCTCAGATCCTAGACAAGGAGTTGAATCCTAGAAAAATGCCTTGATGCTCATCTCCAGATCCTGCCCCATCTGGCTGTTTCTGCCCCACATCTTCCCCTACTCAGTGTCCTTACAGCAAGTCTGTGCAGGGATTTACCAGCCCCTTCCCCCAGTGCCATAGGAAGGGATCAGGCAAACGGTAAGTTAAGAGTCCCAGCCAGGCACAATGGTGCATGCCTGTAATCCCAGCAGCTCAGAGGCTGAGGCAGAAGGATCACGAGTTCAAAGCCAGCCTCAGCAACTGAGCGAGGCCCTGAACAACTTAGCAAGACCCTATCTCTAAATAAAATATAAAAAAGGGCTGGGGATGTGTCTCAGTGGTTAAGCATCCCTGGGTTCAATCCCCGGTACCAAAAGGAGTCCCAGCTCCACCCTGGGTGAGAAATATTGCCCATCCAGGCCCTGTCTGTCAGGGAGGGGCAGAAATCTCTGACCAAGATGCAGCTCGCACAGCTCTGCTCTGCAGATGTGTAGCTGGCATTCCATCAGCCCCTGCCCCTATTGCAATAGCCCTTCCTCTGGTGCCCAAAACACATCACTACCAGGGCCTCTGAAGGAAAAGTAGGGAGCCAAGTGGGTTTCTGCTTCCCAAGGAGCTACTTCACACTCACAGATGGCTGCCCCCACCTCTCACCTTGGATCTGGATCCAGGACCCAAGCAATGCAAACTTAGCTCTCAGCGGCCTCTCTCCAGAGATCCTGTCCCTAGCCTTCCCTACTGTTGCCCCTTAGAGCTGTCTCTCCTGCTTGTAAGAGCCCAGGCTGAGGGCAGACACCCGACCTGTCCAACCTGTCTGACGTCATGCTTTCTCCACCCACCTGGGCCCCAGGTCTCCAGCCGCCCGCTCTTCCTGTTCTCAGCTTCCGTCTTCTCAGTTTCCACCCAGCACCCCCACCTGGCAGATCTGAGCCTCCCTGGACCTGGCTAGCTTTGAGTCAGTCCTCAGTCCCTTTGGTTGTAGAAATCTTCTTGCCCCCAATGAGAAGAGAGGTGGGTCCAGGTCTCTTGAGAGCTGAGGGCTGAGGGCATTGAGCTGACGCACACACTTGTGACCTCGTCCACCAAAGACATCTTTCTGCACCTTCCATGCGAAGCCAAGATGGGGAATGGGACTGAGGAAGATTATAACTTTGTTTTCAAAGGTAAGTTGGGTCCTTGGAAAAGGAGAGAGAGGAAGCTTGAGAAAGACCAGAAAGTAATGAATAGAATCAGAGAGGGTTCCCCTCCTGCTTTTTATCTCTTACCAGGACTCCTCAAGGCTTGTGATTCCCTCCAGCTAAGAAAGAAAGCTGCAGGGAGCGAAGGAAGGTCTGGTTACATGGGGCAAAGGTTCTGGAGTTGCCAAGTATACTCCACTGTTGTAAATAATGATGTTGATCATGTCTTCATATTGCCCGTTTGCCCC
This sequence comes from Sciurus vulgaris, assembly GCF_902686455.1. Taxonomy (NCBI): domain Eukaryota; kingdom Metazoa; phylum Chordata; class Mammalia; order Rodentia; family Sciuridae; genus Sciurus; species Sciurus vulgaris. The sequence goes on from NC_136461.1 coordinate 117,019,547, forward strand.
GTTCCTAATAGGAGACCTGGTAATAGTCAGACATTGCAGCACAAGAGATGCAGGTCAGACTTCAAAAAGGACTTCCTTTCTGGGTAGAGGGGGAAACAGATTTAACAGGAAGAAAATCATTTTTCTAGGCAAGTATATGGGAAAAGAGAGAAAGAAGAGATCTCTCCATTTTTGGGCTAGTCTGTAAATTCACAGGAAAGACACTGAAAAATGTAATGAATTTGGAGCAGGTTCTGATAAAATCCGTGGAACTCCTGGTGCTGAAACCTGGGTTACCTGTCCCTTGGCAAATTCCTTGGACCCAAATATTAGGCATTGGATTCAACTTGGCTATCCCTGGAAATATGCATATATCCTTCCTGCTTCTTTATCTTGGCCCCTGTGTTTGGTCCCTCTGTGGTTCCCTAAACCCACCTCATACCTCCTTGAGGGCAGGGTGGCCTGGTAGAGCTCTGATTCCCTTTCTAGCCACCCCACCCCACCTCACCCCACTGCCTTTCCCGGCCTTGGCCCCACCCTTGTTCAAGTTGGGGAACCTGTACTTCTGGCATCTTTCCCAGGAAGGAGAGAGTAAGGTTGACAAGAGTCTGGGTGGTAGATACTACTGTTTATTGAGCCCTTACTAATCACCATAACATTCCCCAAAAGTTATCTTTCTAAGAGGAAGTACAGCATCACTGTCAGGAACCAGACCAAGATCAGGTCTCTGTTCTGCCACTTACAGGTTAGTGCAGGAGGGTTCACCAAAAGCAGACTCTGAGAAGTTTGGGGTGCTCAATGTTGATTAGGGATCAACTCCTGTGAAAGCAAGGGGTAGGAAACAGGCTTGGGCAAGGGAGAAGTCAACTACACCACAAGCTGCTCAAAGCCTGGGCCAAGACTGGGGAGCTTTGTGAGGGCCCCGTCAACAGGGGGCTGCGGAGGAAAGATGACTTCCAGTGAGGTTGCTGTCTGTACCAGAGGCAGCTTCTGATGGAGCTGACAGTTGGGGGCTGTCTACTGCCTGCGCTCCCTGTGGTGGGGTGGGTGGGGGTAGTCCTTCCTTGAAGGTGGATCTGGAAAGCACATCTCTATTCACTATTCTAGCTGTGTTATCTTGGGTAAGTCATTTGACCTCCCAAGCGCCTTCCGTGTCTGTAAAAGTGTGGATAATCATAAGGGCACTTACCTCAGGGCATTGTTTGAGGATTAAATGAGTTAATATGTGTAAAGTGTTTAGGATGGTGCCTGGCACTTAGTAAACATTCAATAAACATTAACTACTAGCAACTTCATTTTACAGATGAGGAAACTGAGGCTTAGAGAGAATAAGTAGCTTACAGAAGTTCACAAAGATAACACATCTCACTATTATGTATAACTATAATGCACCAATAAAAAATATGGGGAAAAAAGTTCACAAAGTCAGTAGAACTCAAACCTAAGTCTGTCTGTCTCTGAAACCCTCATCTTGAGCAACTTTGGGGTCTTAGGACAGAACTAGGAACACACCAATTAGGAGGGATGAAATGGGAATGAAGTTTCCAGTGAGGGAGAGGTAGGAACACACACACACACACTCACACACACACACACACACACACACGCACCCCTCTAGCCACACATACCAAGAAAGCTACTGGTGCTTTCTTGCCATGTACAAATAAGAATTTTTTTTACATTGGAAGAGACCTTTATAAAGTGTATGAACAAGGAAACTGGAGCCCAGAAAAGGTGAGCCATTTGTTCAAGTTCATACAGCCACTTGGAGCCTGAGCAGAGACCAGAGTTCAAAATATGGGGCTCCCAGTGGCTGGGCACCAGGCTGCCTTTCCAGAACCACCTGGGTGGCTTCCTTCAATCCTGGGTGCTCAGGTCAGTGTCATGCAACGTGTGGGTCTTCCTTACATCGGCCCCTCATACTATACTGAAGCTCCCAGTTTAAGGCTGGACCCTGGATGATGTTCAACCTAAAAGGTCTCCATGGTGCCTCTAGTGATCCTTATCCCTGAAAACCCCAAGGCAAAAGCACTGGGAAGTCAACAACAACCAAACGCATCAGTAGTTTTGTACATGGGTTTTTTGCTTATTTTTGGTACTGGGGATTGGACTCAGGGGCACTCAACCACTGAGCCATATCCCTAGCCCTTTTTTGTATTTTATTTAGATACAGGGTCTCACTAAATTGCTGAGGCTGGCTTTGAACTCTTGATCCTCCTGCCTCAGCCTCCAAGCCGTTGGTGTGCACCACCCCAACTGGCAGTTTTGTACATTTGCTATATTCTAAGTAATATCTAATTTGCTTTTTACAACAGCCCATAAGGTAAATACTATTGTTAATCCCATTTTTTTTCATATGAAAATAAGGTTCAGAGAGGTTAAGTACCTCACTGAAGGACATAGAAATGGTCCAACATCCACTCCGTTGCCTTTAAGCATGCAGTACAGGATCTCTTTAGGGACGACTGAATTCTATTATTTATTTATTTTTGTACTGGGGATTGAACCCAGGAGCACTCTACCACTGAACTACATCCCCAACCCTTTTTATTTTTATTTTAAGACAGGGTCTTGCTCATTTGCAGAGGCTGACCTTGAACTTGCCATCCTTTTGCCTCAGTCTCCTGCATCACTGGGATTATAGAGATGCACCACTGTGCCCAGCTGGATCCTAACTCCTAACACACAGTCATGGGCACACATACCTCCATGTCTTACCCTTACCCACACACGTCACCTATTAAATTTCCCCTTACTCATATCTCTCTGTTCATACCTTTGTTGGCTATGCAAATACACACTAAACCTCCCTCCTCACTTGTCCTTCCAGCTAATACAGAGACATGCACAATGTTCTTGTACTTTCCAGTCCAGAAATATGTGCTGCCCCAGACCTCCCATCATCCCTGTCCATATTCACACACCTCAATAATCTTCTCACATGACACCCATGAACAGTTCACAGATTTCACTCCATTCCCAGGAATGCAGGATGACTTGGCAACCAGGGCTCAACAGAGCAGGCCTATGACCCTTTGTTGGTTTTAAACTTCTGACCCTTCTGCTCACCAGGACAGATGCATTATGTGGACTTGCTGACCCTTTTCTGCCAGGAGAATGGCTCCCTCCTCAGTTTTTGGAGTTCAGTTCTGACTTTCTGCTAGACAAACCCTCCTAGCTCAGGTGGGCTCAGGACCGCTCTGCCGGGTGCTCAGCCCTTATTTCTCCACTCTTCCAGTGGTGCTGATTGGCGAGTCAGGTGTGGGGAAGACCAACCTGCTGTCCCGATTCACGCGCAATGAGTTCAATCACGACAGCCGCACCACCATCGGGGTTGAGTTCTCCACCCGCACGGTCATGCTGGGCACCGCTGCTGTCAAGGCTCAGATCTGGGACACGGCTGGCCTGGAGCGATACAGAGCCATCACCTCGGCGTGAGCCCGGGGCCTGGGGGGATGGTGGGTTGCTTGCTGGAGCCCTAGGGGAAGTCAGGGAACACCTCTGGAGAAGTGGAGGAGCAGGAGGAGGCAGGAGACTCGGCAGTGTGCTCTCAGAGGAGATCACAGGAGACACAGGTACTTGAGCAACAGTGAGACAGAATGTAATGATAAAATAAGAGTCATTGCCACACTGGGTGTGGTGGTGCATGCCAGTAATCCCAGCGACTCAGGAGGTTGAGCCAGGAGGATCACAAGTTGGAGACTAGCTTCAGCAATTTAGCGAGATCCTGTCTCTAAATAAAAAATAAAAAGGGTTGGGGGTGTGGCTCAGTGGTAAAGTGCCCCTGGGTTCAATTCTCTGTACTTGTTCGCAAGAAAAAGAAAATCATTGCCACGATTTACTGAGCCTTTGCCATGTGCCCAGGAAGATGCAAAGAACTTTATTTATACTTGGCATTTTATGTAACCCTTCAAGCACCCCAGAAGTAAGGTGCTAAAATCAATCCTATTTAAATACAGGCAAAGTGAAATGAAATCAGGGTGGAGCTGGGATGGGGCAGGCTGCGTGGATCAAGAGCGCCCCCTGACGTCAGCACTATGGTCTGCACCTGGTAATATTCATTTGACCACAAATGCTAAGCAAGGGCTGGAATTGGAGTAATTCATAAAATCTCAGAGGACACACAGGAAGTTAGGATTCCTGATACCTGTTTAAAGTGTCTTCTAGTCAGTGTCATATTCAAATGTGTAAAACAGGGCTGGGGAGATAGCTCAACTGGTAGAGTGCTTGCCTTGCAAGCACAAGGCCCTGAGTTTGATCCCCAGTACCGAAAAAAAAAAAAAAAAAAAAAAAAAAGTGTAAAACATGCTCTATGAATGTGTGGTGGGGGACAGCAGCTGTTGGGGGAGTGTTATGGTTACACTTAACTCACAAGGGCCACATATACACTCATCACTCTTGGTCACTTGACATCTTGTGAGTCTAGTTGATTAATCAATAAATTGAGAATAATTCGACATCCCCAAGCTGAAGATGGCTCTTCCAGCTCCAGTGGAGGCTGGATGCTGGCAGGGATGCCCTGAGTGGCCAGGTCAGGGACTTCTGCAAGGGGAAGGCTAGCCATAGAGAAATGGCCACAGGAGAAAAGAGTGCATTGTGGGTTGAGGAGCATGTTAAAAAGCTCTCAGAAGTGGGGCATCCAGGAGGCACACTTGTCCTGACTAAAGTCAGGTCAAAGGACCTGAGGAGTAGAGGGGCATTGAGGGGTCAGTGCAAGTTTTGAAGCAGGGAGGTGAAACTCCAGAGGCCCTGAGAACAGCATCTTTGGAGCACATGGGAGCCTTGGGCTGCCCCCTCAGGGTTTGGATCCCTGACCCCCTGAGCCCCAGTTTCCTTATTTCTCCACATCTGGTACTCTGCTCTCAGGCTTTTTGGCTCCATGATTCTGCTGTGAGTAGGGGCCCAACACCCCTATCATTCTTTCTGTCTGCCCCTCCCACTCCCAGGTACTATCGCGGAGCAGTGGGCGCCCTCCTGGTGTTTGACCTGACCAAGCATCAGACCTATGCTGTAGTGGAGCGCTGGTTGAAGGAGCTCTACGACCATGCTGAGGCCACTATTGTTGTCATGCTTGTGGGGAACAAAAGTGACCTCAGCCAGGCCCGGGAAGTGCCCACTGATGAGGCCCGCATGTTTGCTGGTGAGAGCCTGCCCCGACCCAGTCTGACTCTTCCAGGTTTGCCCACCTCCACCCAGCCCCAGCTTTTCTAGTCCCAGCATGAATTTCCTCCATATGGTTCTCTGGTTCTCTTATCTTTATCCACCACCTTCTCCGCTCCCCCCCACCCCCACCCGCCGCCTTTTTGTTTTATTTCAGGACAGCGTCTCACTAAGGTGCTAAGGTTGGTCTCAAACTTTCAATCCTCCTGCCTCAACCTCCCTAGTTGCTCTACCTGGCCCTTTTTATTTTTTTATTTTGAGACCGTGTCTTGCTAAGGTGCTTAGGTCTTTGCTGAAGTTGGCTTTGAACTTTTTTTAAAAAATATTTTTAGGGCTAGGGAGATAGCTCAGTGGGTAGAGTGCTTGCCTTGGAAGTACAAGGCCCTGGGTTCAATCCCCAGCACTGCAAAAAATAAATAAATAAAAATTAAAAAAATATTTTTAGTTGCAGATGGGACACAATAACTTTTTCTCTTTTTCTTTTTTTTTAATGTGTTGCTAGGGATCGAACCCAGTGCCTGACACATGCTAGGCAAGCACTCTACCACTGAGCCACAACCCCAGCCCTGAATTTGAACTTTGCTTCCTCCTGCCTCAGCCTTCCAAGTTGCTGGGATTACAGGCCAGTGCCACCATGCCCGGCTTCCATCCACTCTTGCTCAGTATCTCCCAGGCCTTCCCTCTGGAATCCTATGTCCATCATCACGTCCCTCTACTTGCCCTTAGATTGTCTTCATCAGCAATCATTCATAGTTGATTTTAAGACAGTCCTACCCTGCAATGCTCAAAGATCCTGGTGGGCTCCCCTTCACCATCTCCAGTCACCCTTTCCCCAGGGCTTTTCTGGGTTTAACGGCAGCACAAAATGTTGGTTTAGGGTTTTCTTCATGGGCCAGCCTCCCATCTCCTCTTGTTTTTACTAAACGCAAGACATGGAGTAAATTCCTTTATTCTCTGTTTAAGTTTTCTAATAACCTGTCTCATACGTTGCTTGAAGAATTAAATGTTACTGTATACCAAGGATTTAGCACATAGTAAATGTACATTAAGTAGTTGCTGTTATTATTATTGTTATTATTATCGCCTTTGATTCCCACAATTAATGGTGTGTTTCCATTCCTGGCAGAAAACAATGGGCTGCTATTCCTGGAGACCTCAGCCCTGGATTCCACCAATGTTGAACTGGCCTTTGAGACTGTCCTCAAAGGTTAGAGCCTGCCTCCATTTGGCACTCTCCTTCCATCCCTGGGGCTTCAAAGGGCAGCCTTAGAAATGCAGACACTCAGTTCAGCCCAGCTATGGACTCCCTCTCCTCACAGCCACTGCCTAGCCCTCTCAGCCCCTCCCCAGGAACCCCCACTCAGCCTGTAGCTTAGAGAAGGAAAGATAAAGTCACACTTCCCAGGGGAAAGTGAGTCTTGGTTCCTTTTCCACTCAGGTAAGTAGAAGGGACCCACCACTTCCTTCTAGCAGAAACCCTTGTATGTGTGGCTACCCCCCATTGCTCAGGATGGACATGCAGAGTGTGTGTGCATGTTGGTGTGTACATGTGCATGTCCAAACCTTTTGGCCTGATCACTGCCCTCCATCCTCTCAGAGATCTTTGCAAAGGTGTCCAAGCAGAGGCAAAACAGCACGCGGACCAATGCCATCACCCTAGGCAGTGCCCAGGCTGGCCAGGAGCCCAATCCTGGGCAGAAGAAGGCCTGTTGCATCAGCCTCTGACCTTGGCCAGGACCAACCCTGTCCCCACCCCAATGCCACCTGATGTTGCTCACCCCCACTCCCATTGTAGGGCTTTCCCTGCCTGTTCACAGCCCCCCAGGGCCCTAGAGTATTCATGCCCAAAATGCATATCTCTATGATCTGTCTACACCCACAGACTAGGACCCTCAAATAAAGCTGTTTTGTATCAATGCCTGGCCATCTTGCTGCTTCCTGCTGTTCCTCTTCTTCCACTTGTCTGTGCCTCCCACACAACTTCGGCCCCTCCTCTGAGTCCCTGTATCCCCTCTCCTCCTCCTCCTTCTGTCTTCCCCACTATCCTGACTGTCCCCCAGGGCCAGCTGCCTCTGGAGTTCTGTGGTCTGGGGACAGTGCCAAGGGAGAGGGAGGTGCCGCCCTTCCCTCTGCCAACCTCCAGGGCAGGTGGGGAGGGAGGACAGCCAGCCTGGAGGGGAGGGGTATCTGGAAGGCAAGACAAAGGAAACCATCGGCAGGCACCATCTGGTGCCCAGGGCCCTGGTGCCAAGAACTGAGGTCACACCAATGCCAGGGGCAAGAGGAGGAGGCTGAGGGAGATACAAGAGAGAAGGGGAGGCAGGGCTGGATGTGTGCTGGCAAAGGGGTTTTTAAGGTTGGGAGGTTGAAGGTTGGAGTCCTCCATCCAGTTTTCTTCCTTTCCCCAAAGAGGGATGGATTGAAATAGGGGAGGCTCTCGGTTTCAGCCCTCTGCCTTTTCTCTATGAAGCCTGGGAGATGAATTTAGGCAAGGGCTCGTCCCCTTCCTCAACTTCCCCTGTTCTGCAGCACAAGGTGCAAGGAGGTATGAACACATCTCTAAGGAAAAGGGAGCAAATGTGGAAGAGACAAGGGATTGAGTGCTTGGAGATTTGACTGGGGAACTATGGAGAATAGAGAGGGCAGCAATGGCAGGGAACCCTGAGGTACTCACCACATGGAACACCCACAGGGGCACCCAGAGTTAAACCAGAGAGAACCCAAGGCTCTACATTCCCACTATAGTCCTTCGTTCTCATCCCAGTTCGGTACAGACTGACATGCAGAAAAGACAAAACCTTAAGTAATAATACTTTTAATAAAATTAAGTTCTTAATAGCACATTTAATACATTAACCCTCCCCCTTCTTGGTTTCTCTGCATTTTGTGCAACATCACTTTGACTTGATTATTCATGGGTCCATTTTATTTCCCGCTTTTGAAATCTTTTTTCCTTGGTGGATGTGTCTTCACTAGATGCCTCAAATTAAGTCTGACCACAATCCTACTCTACTTTCTACAGTGGAGAGACCATCCCCCCTGCCCCAGGGCTGTCTCCACCCACCCACCCTACCCCACCCGCACCCTCGCGTGGGGAAGGGGAAGCAGGCCCTCCCCATCCCAGACACTACCATCCCAGACTAGCGAGGGTTCATGGACAAAAAGAGCAGGGGGAAAATCTGTCCCGAGGTGGGGCAAAAAGAGTAAATTGGGGAGAGGGAGATGTTTGGGGGTCTAGGGTCAGGGAGCGGCATGGCAGAGTCATTGGTGTAAAGGAACAGGCACCTCTTGCCAAAGGGAGAGCCAAGAAGCTTCTCCACCCTCTGGGATATGAGGAAAGAGCCTGATCTGACTGACTGCTGGGTTTGGTAGAAGGCAAGTGCTTAAATGTTTATTCCTCACATGCAAAGCCGGGTTCCCCAATTTTCTGTGGGGAAAGCCATGTGCCCCTGTGCCAGTGCACAGTGGAAGACCCCTATCCATGGAGGTGGGCTGGGGCAGAAGGGGTTAGAGCTGAGGTCACCCAAAGCCCCTGTGCCCCTACCCTGTCTCTGTACTCTTGGGGGGCTATTCTCCCAGGCCTTGGAGGATAGTTATCTCCATTCCACTCATTGGGTAGCAAGTCCTTCTTGAAATCTAGCCTTTATGAGACAATTTGCCAACCTGTAAAGCACCATACAAATTTAAAAGAGAATATTCAATTGAGATCACTACTTTCAGAGGTCAAAAGCAACATTAAATGCTGGATGGGATCGGGGATGGGGTACTGATCCCCTCAGGGCTCTAGAAGCTCCAAGAGGGTGGAAAGTGTGTGCGATTGACTTGTTTGTGGAATGGTTTACCAGGCTCTTATGAAGTGGATTGAGGTTACACTTCAGGAAGGACTTCCTCAGGCCTGAGAAGCTGACTTAGGAGTGTGTGAAGTCTCTATCCTCCCCGAGAGCCCTTGGAGAGGACGGATCACTTTGTAGCAAGGGCTGCCCAATAAAGACAGAGATGGCCAGGCCTCCAGGTTGCAGGGGGTGCAGGTCAATGTGCTCAGCCTCCTCTGCTACCCCAGCCCAGCCCACACCTGGTTGAGGTGGTCAGTGTGCACCCTTTCAAAGACCCTGGGAGCTGAGCCCCTCATCTATTTGTCCTACAATTTAAAATCCAAGGATTCTCAGAATCAACCCCAGCAGACTGGAAGCTCCCAATCTTAACTAGCAACCTGCTCCAACCCTGATACCTGAAGATGGGGCGACCAGGGTGGACTCAGCCATTTCCCTCCTCTATTCTTTTTGATACGACTTTTATACATTCTACTGGACCCAGGGGTCCTCGATGCTACTAAACTTTAAGCTATCTGAATATCGTCTACTAAGTAACTAGTAATTCTTTCTTTCTCTAGGATTATATGAAATAAATTTGAATTATTATTATTATTTTGTAGTATTCTTTTCTTTTAAACCCCTCGGTTTCTTTCTTTTTCTTCTTTCTTTCTCTCTTTTTGGTTAAAAAAAAAAAAATCTATTTCTCTTAAATCTCACACCTCTCTGAGGGTTCCCATAGGCCTACTAGGCCTCAGTTCTGGATTTCCCCTCCGCAGTAGCCCCTGGGACAGGGCAGGGGAAGGGGGGGACACCCCAGGATCCTCAGTCCTTAGTCCCACAGCTTCTTCCTTTCTAGTTAATCCCTTTCTTTGTTTGGCTCTGCCAGCTCCCCTGAGGGGGAGGGGGAGAAGGGAGGGGGAGCCCACCGAGTGAAATCCAATCTACTTGCAGGGCCCCAATAGGGACCAGGTTCCCCCAGTCCTTCTCTCCACCATCCATCCCAGGATGCTCCCCCAAGAAAAGCAAATGACATTCCTCCCCAAAAAAAAGTGGGGGAAAAAAGGAACGTAAACCCGAACATATATTAAAAACACTTTTTTTTTAAGATTTAACTCTGAATACAAATGTATTTTTTTCTTCTTCTCTCCCTACATATATTCTAAACCTTCTAAAGTTTTTTTATTTTTTTTTTAAGGATCACTTTATCATAAAATAAAATATCCTTTTCATATAATAAATTACCTAATAAAAAGTCTTTTTTTCATATTAGCCCAGGTTCTTTGCTACATTTATACGGTAATAAACGCCTTTATTAAAATAGAATATTAAATTATAAAGAACTGCTTTTTTTTTTTTTTTTTTTTCTTTTTTGCTATTTTTGTTTCCTCTCCTGCGTTGGTCGCCCATCTCGCTCCCTCTCCTGCTCTTGCTTTCTCTCCTGTTTTGTTGCTAACTATGTGTGTTTTGTTTGTTTCTAGGTCTGGCTCAGTAAGGGTGGGATTGAATTGCTGAGCCCCCTAGTGTAACAGTCTTTTGCCTTTGTGGGTAAGGAGTGGAGAGGGGGAGGGGGATCGACAGACAGACATCCCTTCTTCCCACCCCCCTCCCCACACACCCCTCGGTGACCGAGGGTGCCCATTTGGTTTGGTTTCTATTGTACAGACATCTCAGGATGGCTCACATTGGCGGGAAGGAGGGAAGTTGCCACAGGCCAGTTTTCTGGGCTGCGACCTCCTTCCTCTCCCCTCCCAGGCTGGTGGTCTGGAGGGGAAGGCTGAGGAGAGGTGAGTTAATTCACAACAGGAGGAAGGAGAGGAGGGAAATTCCCTCTGTGCCTCCATCCCTGCACCCCTTCTCCATTCAGGAAGAATGGGACTCCTGAGCTTTAAGTGCTCAGAGATCACGCAGAACAGTCCCACCCCATTATATACAAGATCTCCTGGGCCCTCTGGGACTCCCATCCCCATCCTCTCCTGGCCCGGCCAGCGGAACCAGGAGGGTGGGAGGCTGGTGGCAGCCCCAAGTGAGCAGTAGGGAGGCAGCAAAGAGGGTGCTAGGACTGTCACAATACATGATTCTCGGAACTGGCCCTGATGCACCCCAATCCTGTTTTGCCCCGGTCTGACCCCTCTCTTAAGACCTGGCCTCTCTCCTCAACCACAGTGGGTAGGACAGACATTTCATGATTTGCACACTAATAAGGATTCAATAAAGGTTCAGTCGGGTCCAGAGATGGGGGCAGGGAAAGGGGCACTGCAGGGGAGGGGATCCCTTCCCACTGCATCTCTCCTACACTCCCGGGCCCTTTCCTGCTTCTGCTCCCTTCTCCCATAGCCAGAAAATCCAGCCTAGGAGCTGCTCCCTAAATATAATGCCCATAGATGAAGAAGGTGGGTGTTTGACCCTTTATGTACCCCACTATTAGTCCCCCTCAAATTGTCACTGAGAACAGGGATACATTTCATCAAGAATTGTAGATGTTTCTTTGGAGGAGGGGAGAGAGGGCCTTCCAATGCCTGAAGAGAAACGGAGGGGGTTCATCAAAATGTACTTCCCCCACTTTTCCACAGGCAGATGGTGTCCTCAAAGCTGGGCTGGAAGGAGCAGGAGTGAAAGGGAAGAAGGGAGAAGAAAAAGAAAGAGAAGGATCCAGACAGGGCTGGGAGTGACAGCCACCCAGGGGAAGCAAAGAAAAAAGAGCTAGAAAAAAGGAAAAAGCAAAGAACCCAAAAGAAGGAAAGACAGAGAAAAGTTGGAGGGGGCATAGAGGAGTGTCTCTCTCCAGATTCCTCTAGCCCAGCTTTGTGAGGACAGCTGAATTTTGAGCCCTTTACTGATTGATAAATAGGCTTCTCTCCATCCCACTCACTCCACAGATCTATGCAGACTTCTGTTGGGCCCCAGTTCCCCTATACTATAGGACACTCTGGGAACAGTTTTCCAAACAGGATATGGGGGGAGATTGCTAAAGGGTCATGTTAGGAGGTCGGAGGTCAGGACCAGAGGGCCAAGAATTGCAAAGAGCACCTCTAGATGCGGATGGTAAGTCTCCCTCTCCCTTTTCCCCACCCCCTCCACAGAGGACAGGGTAGTGTGACACATAGTTTGGGAGGCGGGCAGAGGGGGTCAAGATGCCTTAGTGGCCACCTCTGGCAAAACAAGTTTCTCTTAGCTGCTTCCAGATTTAAGGGTGTGTTGAGGTATCAGAGTTGTAACTCTAGTAAAATTTTCGGTCTGGCCCCCTCCCAATCTTTCCTAGGCAGGGTAACCAGAGGCTCTGAAAGTGGCCCACCCTCCAGCCACCAACTGCCTCCCTCCCCCCTCCCCAGCGAGCGAATATCTGTAAGCACCTTGCCCCGCAAAATTCATTAATTTCCAAAAGGCCCTACTGGAAAACAGGTCCAGGGCCGGCCCCTGGGGAGTGGGCCTAGGACACATGGGGCACAGGGCTTAAGAGAATATTCGGATGGCTTGCGTGGCTGTGATGTGGCAGACGGGACACTCCGGATCCGTCCTCTCGCAGATGCGTACTGCACACTCCATGCAGAACAGGTTGTGTCCGCAGGGCACAAGGGCGGCAGTCACTTCGCTCTCAAAGCATACCATGCAATCTCGCCCACCACCCGGGCTCCGTAGGCCGCCTCCCCCAAGTTTAGAGAAGCCTTGGAGCGGTTCTCCCGGCGGGCGCCTGGGAAGTCCGGCCAGCTCGGGTCCTGCAGAGGGGGCAGGAGAGCGGTGTGCGCCGGGAGGCCCAGCCCGGGCCTTGGCGGAAGAGGAGGAGGATGAGGAGGCGGAGGAGAAGAGCACCGAGGTGGGCGTGGCATTCTCCTGGCCCGCCCACAGCGGGGGGCTAGTCTCGGCCACGCCGTAGTACACGTCCTGCTTGCCCACTCCATAGCCCGGAAACAAGTACCCGCCGTAGCCAAAATCCCCGCCTTGCTCGCCCAGGCGCTGGGCCTCAAAGCCAGAGTCCACTCCACACTCGCCAATGCAGCCCAGACTGTTCTGCCTGAAGGTGGAGAGCGGCTTGCAGCCTGGCGGGTGTACCCGCCAGGCGTCTGAGTAGCGGCTATCAAGTGCGGCGTCGGGGCTCCCCGCCAGGAAGTCGTTTTCATTGTTGTACTCAAGGATCTTGCCAGTGCGCACTGCGATGTGCGTCTCGATCTCTTCCCGCGCACGCTCCACGTTGCCCGGGGCACCAGTGATCTCGAACACTGGGTCGCGGTCACGGCTTGGCGTGATAATGTACGTGTTGGTCTGCTGCTGGATGCGCTTGATGGTTGCCCCCTTGGGGCCCACCACCAGTCCCACTACACGGTAGGGCACTCGCACACGGATGGTCACCTGGCCAGGCAGAGCAGGGGCCACACCAAAGGCTGCGCCTGACTTGTTTCGGGAGGCGCGGATCATAGAGAAGTGCTCAGCTGCCGAGATGATTTCCCGCCGGGCTGTGGCCACATCCTCTCGCCGCCCTGTCACCATAAACACCGGCTCCTCGCCCCGAACCGGTGTCTTGATGTAGGTGTTGGTCTTGGCCCTCAGAGCCTTAATCTTGCAGCCTGGGATACAGTAGGGAAGGGGAAGAGAAAGAAACTCACAGGACAAGGAGGTTTGTGCTGGGACTAAATAGCTCCGGTTCTTTCCCAGACACCTAACCTTCCTGGAACCCTTAAGTCGGCCTAGTGAAACCTCACCACCCGCAAACACAGGCCACCCAACTTGAACAATCCATTCATGGGATCTCAGATCTACCCAGTGTCTCTGTCAACCACAGACTTCAAAACGTACCAACTTCCCCTCAAGTTCCATTCAGGACCTTCCGAATTCATTCACTCCTCCGAACCCCCAAATAATCACCCTCCCAGACAAGCTGCCCCCCATATCTATTCACAAGCTCCTCCCCAAACATCTGTTGTCCCCTCAATTTTTCTGGCTACTCACAAACTTCCAAAATCACTACCACCACCCCCATCTGTCACCAATCTTTGCACTGAACCCCAATGCATTCAGTAATCTCACAATCTACTCCTCATTTAGCTTCCACTCATTCATTACAAGTGTCCTCCAGCCGACTCAGGGACACTGACCTCCATCTGCTCTGTGACCTCCCCCCATGCCTTCTACCCAGTAGTCTCTCTCTGAGGGTCCCCAAATCATAATGTATTTGCAGCAACTAGTGCAGAGAAGGACATTGGGGAGGGTCTGAGAATTAGAATTAGGGGGGAAAGGAAGAATATGAAGATAAAGAAAATCACGTGTGGAGGAGCAGCATGTAACCCTTGTCACTCCTGTCCCCTGTCCCTTGGGGGCAGGAGAGCTGAGATGAGGCTGAGTAGGGTGGTGGAAGAGGGTATTCTGGATCCATGCTTCTGCTTTGAAAGAGGAGTGGGTTAAAACTGAGAGACTGGAAAGAGAAGCAGGAAGAGAAAAAAGAAATGTGAGACAAAGAGAGACAAAGAGGGAGAAGGGGAGAGAGAAAAGTGAGGGAGGCTGGGATGCAACACCATTGGGAAAAGCTAGAGACCTCAATGGCTGACTCCACAAGCCCCTCTCCTCTTTCCCCACATTCCCTGCAGGACCCCAGCCTCAGAAAACCACACTCTTCATCGAAGAACACATGCCACATGCCTGTGAGTTTGCACACATGCACCAAGAGCCGTGATGCAGTGTGCCTTTAGCTAAACAATACTTGTGGGGTGAGCACAAAATACATTTTCATATGCCCCTTTCACTTGCACAAAGGGTCTAGGTGTTTCCATTCACATCCTCCCCAGCCAGCACATGAACTGCACATTTCTACGCACACAAAATTAACTTTGGCCCCATTCACAAATGGTGCTCATACCTATTTCCACCCCCAATTCACTCTCCTCTTTCGCTCTCCGCACCACACTACCTATCCAAATCCAAGTGGTCCACTTTTATGACTGCCCCAACCCTACAACCACAAGTCAAAGTGAGCTCTTTCTTTCTTTCTTTTAATCTCCTTCCTCCACTCCAGATGGTTTCTTCTTGGCAGTTAAGTCCTACCTGTTGTCAAGCCCACATCCATGCTGCTTTAATATTAGTAAATGATTGTTCTATTTGTGACACTTGGAGGGCTGGGGAGCTGTAAAGTCCCCTTTTCTGCCACTTCTACTAACATGCCATCTGATGGGCACCTGGGTTCAGGCTCTAAGTTTGGGGTCAGTAACTTAAGTGGGAGCTAGGTATATTTAAGAGTTGGGGTTGGAGTGAGGAGAGGCCAGGGCATACAACTAAGGAGAAAATCTAAAGGCCTGGAGGTACAGAACTGGGGTGGGCCTCATTCTGGGTTCTGCAGTCCTGAAGAAGTATCTCTTGAAGGGAAAGCCCACTGGGCCTCACCTTCCTAGAGGTCAAATAGAGAGCAAGAACATTGCAGCAGGAGGAGGAAGGTCAGACAAGAAAGAGGACTTCCATATACTTAAGGAATGAGGGGAGAGCAAGGCATATCTTTCCGAATAGGAGAAATCCCCCTACTTTTATGAAGGACAGGCCCATCTGATGCGGAGGCAGAAGAGTAAAGAATGACTCCATTAAATTCCGGGTCCTCCCAAGACCATCCCCACACCCAAGAAAAGATATTAGTGTCCCCACCCAGTTCCAGGATCAGGATCCCCAGTTTCTAACAAGAGCAAATCCAACTTTCTAAATCAGAAATCTCAAGAGATCAGATGGCCCAGAGGGGTTCAGGGCCATGCAGGGGAGTGGCATCCTCCCCTCCTCCATTCTGCTCTCCCTCCTAAATCCCCCAGCCCCCAGACTCCCAGTGGATGAGGTGGGATGTGGAATAGCACCCCCCCCTCCCTGCTTCCCCTCCTCCTCCGCCAGAAGCCAGCCTCCTCCCTCACTCCCGGCCGGAATGCAGCTCCTCTATTGTTCCCCACTGTGGGACAGCTCCTCCCCCGCTCCTCCCCCACCCCACACCTCCCCAGTCCAGCCCCTTTGCAATTTCCAAATCCCGCCCCCCCTTTGGGAAACAGGGAGAGGGAAGGGTCCCCAAGATCCCGTCTGCTCAATTTGGACCCTTACCAACACCCCCACCCACCCACCCGCCCAGGGATGCTGGGCTGAGGAGGGTGCGGTATCAGACATTCTACACTAGATTAATACTACACCCCCCTGCCAACACATCCAGACACACACCCCTCGCCAAATTTCCAGGTGAAGGTTTCTCACCTTCACCCCAGTATTTCCCCTCCGGCCCTGTCCCACTTTCTCACTCAGAGACCCCTCTCCAGGCCTCTGGCCCCAGGCCGTGGCCATCCCAGAACAAAAGCCAGAGAGGGAGCAGAGGTCCACACCAGGACTACCACTTCCTTGGAGACACCCCTTCCAAAACACCATGGATCCTCCAACTTTGGTGTGTGGGTAACCGTAGGACCCCCTCCTCCCAGCGGCCTCCATTCCACCTCTCCCCCAGACCCGGACCCTCCCGTGAGCCACACCCCCTTCCATTCCTACGCTCAGCCCAACAAAGAGACAGATACTCAGACGGGCTTCCCGGGCCAGGTCTCCCCGAAAGTCTTTTAACTCCAGGCAGCTGGGGGTCCCAGGGGTGCCCCCTCCCTAACCTACCAGCAGATACTGAAGTAGGGGCTTCTGCATAACTCTTTGCACATTCCGTCAGCTTTTCTAGCTAGGAGCGGACACCCCCTCCGGACAGCCTCCCTGGATTGGGAGACCGATCCCCCACCCCTTTCCCACTTTCCAGTTCGAGGATATTTCTTTGTCTAAGGGCAGAGCCCTGGGGAAGGAAGGGTCTGGAGAACCGTCCCAACTAGGGGTAGCAGGGAACTTTGTGGCACTTGGAAATCGGGGTAGGGGGCGGGTCCCCCTTTGTGGGGAAGGGACAGAGCCAGAGGCGGGCAAGAAGGGAAGAAATGAACTTTCCGCGTAGGGGATGGGGTGCCCCCCACTCCAGCCCTCTCCGTGGTCCCGGTGCCCGCTTACCTTGTCTGCCCACGATCTCGGCCACGTGCTCAGAGGTGGGCACCGGTACACACTCCGTGGTGTTGCTGCTGCCCTTCAGGCGCAGCTCGGCCTCTTTGTAGAGAGCGCATAGCTTGGCGTCGCTCGCCCCTTTGGGGGCGGTGGGGGGCTGGGGCGTCTGCGCCGCGGGGGCCGCTGTCGGGGCGGCCGGGGGCGCAGCGGGCGGCGGCGGCGGGGCCGGTTGCGGGGGGGCGGCCGGCTGCGCGGGGGCGCCGCCCCCCCCACCTCCCCCGTCCTCGCCCGCCGTGGGGGCGGGGGGCTCCCCCAAACCCAGGAGGCAGAGTTGATCAAGAGCCAGCTGAAGGGCGCGCTCGTCTTCCAGCAGCCCTCGGTCCTTAGCGCTTCCCCCGAAACATCCTAGTTCTCCAAAGCCCCCATTTCTTTCCATTATTCCAGATACCACTAGACTAGGCATGGCGAAACAAAAGCTGGGGGAGAGAGAGAGAGAGAGGGAGAGAGAGGTGGTGGAAGGGAAAAGAGGAGAGAGGAGGGGAGGGGAGAGGAGAGGAGGGGGTGTGTGGGGAGGGGGGAACAAAGAACTGGGGAGGGGGGAAGAAAGCGAGATAGAAAGATAGCCCCTCCCCCTAAGCCCCCCTCCCCAAACACCCTGTAACCCGACTCCCCTCGCCCCAGCCCCCGGGGTGGGGGTGGGGGTAAAGAGAAGCAAAACCAAGAAAGCAGATCTCCGCTCCTCTCCGGGGGTGACGGGGGGCGGGGGGCTGCGGGATCTCGGCCCCCACCCCTCCCGCCTCGGACCCGGGAGTCTCTAGTCTCCGCCGTCCAGACGCCCCCCTTAGGCTCCCGCACCGAGCCCCAGTCCTGGAGCTGCGCTCAGTGGCCCCCAATAGAGCCCAGCCCCTTCCAGCGCTCAAACTCTTTTGTTTTAAATGAACTGGATGGAGCAGCATGGAACTGACGGGAGGGGGGCGCGCCGGGGGCGCCCGGGGCATGCCGGGAGTTGTAGTTTCCCGCCCTCGGGGCGCGGGGACGAATTCCTTGACCCGAGGAGGATAGGGATGTGCCTTTCGATCTCTCCCCACCGCTCCCAGGCAAAGCTAGGGATGGGGTGGAAGTCGAGGTCTCTAATTTTTCTGGGGGCGGATACGGGGAGAGAGGACAGTGTGCAGAAACAAAACGGGTGTGAAAAGGGTTATTGCTCCTCGCCCCCCTTCCGATCGGCTCCCTCCCTGTCCCGGCCTGTCCGCGGGCCCTCTTTCTTATGGTAATGAAGGGGGCCGGGGCGGGAGCGGTCCCCGCTCGGTCACTGCGGTTTTCTCTCTCCCCTTTCTTCCCCCTCCCTGCAGCGCTCCCTCTCCGCTCCCCCTCCCGCTCTCCCGGAGTCCATTCGGCTCCCGGCCGCGGGGAGAGGTTCTCGGCAGAGCAGACAAAGCCCGCAGCCGCGATGGGGGGGAGAACAGGTCTCCGCGCTTTGTGGGGGCCAAGAAGGGGTGCCGGGCTAGGTGTGGGACCTCTTGGCAAAGAGTGGGGTCCCCTCATCCTTAAGGAGCAGGCCATCTCCCTTCAATCCCCCTCGGCCCCCCTATCCCGGAGATCCCAGAGGCGCCGGCTGGGAGGTGAGTTAGTCCGCGTCCTTCT
Source organism: Sciurus vulgaris (assembly GCF_902686455.1). Lineage (NCBI taxonomy): Eukaryota > Metazoa > Chordata > Mammalia > Rodentia > Sciuridae > Sciurus > Sciurus vulgaris. Next base: position 117,038,107 of record NC_136461.1, read on the forward strand.
GATCAGTGGAATGGGCGGGGAAGACTGTGGAGTGACGAGGTGAGGAAGATGAGGGATGGAGGGAAAAGGAGATGGGACCGGAGAACCCGGAGGCAGAAGTCTTTAAAGGCGTGGTGTGACTTAACAGTTCGTGGCGAGGGCCTTGAACTTCGGATGTAACTGGAGGGAGGAAAGACCGGGGATCGACTGGGAACCCCGGCTTCCTTCAGGCCTTGGTTGTGAATCCTGTTTGGGGGTGATTTGTTTCTTATCGCCAAGCATCATTCCATTCTGCTTCACTCACCTCTGTCCAATTGAACACTCATTAATTTAGCCCCTTTGAAGCTAGAAATTTGATGAGACTTGAAAATAAGTTTTTAAAGGCTTGAATCAGACAGTGGACACCTTCAGGAGGCATTTGGGGATGCTGAAGTGTAATGCAGTATTTTCTTCACCCCTTACCCCGTGTCTTCGACTATTTTTTTTTTTTTTTTTTTTTTTTTTTTTTTTTTTGGTCACCCTTTTTGATCTCTGGGTCTTTCTCAAGAGAAGGAATGACCTGCAGCTTGAGGGCTTGAGATTAGACTTCCCAAAAGTTTTATAAGAATGGGTAAAAAAAAAAAAAAAAAAAAAAGGGTGAGTGACAACAACAAATAGGTCCACAAGACACTGTTTTAAAAAACAAACGAATAAATTACAGAAAGATCAGTAGAGGGAGGGGATCAGGGGAAGGGAGAAGGGGGAGGGGGAAATACTGCAGACTGAATTAGAGGTAATTATATTCCATGCTTTTGTGATTATGTCAAAATGTATCATAATGTTATATTTAAAAAAAAAAAAAAAGAAAAGAATGGGTGTGTGAGGCACAGTGATAAAGTGTCCTTATCTAGAGTGCCTTGGAAACTGAAAATCTGAACTAGGAGGCAGGGGAATGAATGGCATGACCTCATAGACCCCACACTTTGAGGCCCTAAAGGCTAAGCAATTTAAACTCCGTTCCCTAAATTGATTCTTGGAAACACTGACCTTGCACACTAATGAAAGGATGGGCGCCCAAACCCAGGATCCCTGGAGGGACTGAGAGATTGCCACACTGGAAGACTCTTTCTCCTTGGCTAGGCGGATCCAGGGAAGGAGAAGCTTGAACCCAGAACCCTAGAATTCTTCAGAAATGGGGCAGGGTGCCCCCTGGGTGAAGGGTTTAGCATAAGATTAACAACAAATCTTTTTGTGGAATTGGGTGCTGTTGCCACCAAGGAGGAGTAGAAGAGGAAGAATTGGAAAGACAGGGCCCTGGAGAGTGGACTGTTTCTGTTACTTGTCCCCTGGCTGTTTGCCCCAGAAACCTAGATTGGAGGAACCATAGTACTGGAGACCACGGGGTTCTCAAATGGGGAAAATTTATACTGAGGACCAGGTGACTATTTTTCACATTAAGAGAAATAGCAAATAGTTGCATAGTACTTATTATGTGCCAGGCATTTTTATAGGGTTACCAGCTGGCTTGAGCTTTCCTGTCCCTGTCGAAATGAGATTCCCCCCAGACACCCACCCTGAATTTGCCCTACCTCTGCTTTCTCCCCACTAAGCCAATTAAAGCAGGAGGTTAATGACCAAAGAAGCCGTGGGGATTTGACTGGGGTGGAAAACAAAGGGCAGAAACAAGTGTGTGTGAGTGGGAATGACTGCTAAATGGGGAAGGGACAGGCCGAAGGGTGAGGTGGGCAAGGTGGAGTCCCTGCTGGACCCACATCACTGATCTAACAAGGAAAAATCAGCCCTCTGAGCATGCTAATATCTACCCTGGGGCCTACACTGTGACTCCAGGTGAATATCCTCCAAGGCAGAAGAGGAGCATGTGTGAACCTGGCATCTGGAGGGCAGGGTGTATGTGTGTGCACTTAGGTATGTGTCATGGTGTACAAGGTGTGTAGCATGTGCCTGCAGGCTATATGGGGAGTGCTCAAGTACAGAGGGACCTGAGGGTGGGCCCCTCAAGGAGCCAGGTTTGGGGTGGGTTTTGTTTTGTTTTGTTGCTTTTTTTTTTTTTTTTTTGTATAAGAGATTGAACCCAGGAGCACTTAACCACTGAGCCACACTACCAGTCCTTTTTTGTATTTTTAGAGACAGGGTCTCACTGAGTTAGTAAGTGCCTCGCTAAATTGCTGAGGCTAGCTTTGAACTCCGGATCCTCCTGCCTCAGCCTCCAGAGCGCTGGTTTTTTTTTTATAAGCTCCTTCACTTGCTTCCTGAAGTCAATGGCCTCCTTTGTTCAGTTTCCTGCTCCACTGATAGTCATGCCAGCCAAGCTACAGTCCAAGCTACTTTGCTATCCATGGGCTTTTCTTCCCATCAGCCCTGCTTGCTCAATCTAAAATTATGGCAATGAGGGCAGAGACCTTCTTTTAAAAATACTCCTACTCTGCCTTATGACAGAAAGGTGTATAGATGGCATATCTTTCTCCTTTAGGACCTTGGAGGACTAAACTATCTCTCATCTTTTTGTTGTTGTTGTTGTTGTTTTCCTTCCCTAGTATTGGGGATGGAATCAAAAGCCTCACTAGACATGCACTCTATCAGTAAACCACACCCCTAGCCATCTCATCTCCACACCCACACACCTGCACTGGGGACTGAATTTAGGGGCACTGTACCACTGAGCTAGATCCCTAGCCCTTTTTATTTTTTATTTTAAGACAAAGTCTCACTAAGTTACTTAAGGCCCCACTAAGTTGCTGAGGCTGGCCTAAAACTTGTGATCCTCCTGCCTCAGCCTCCTTAGTCGCTGGGATTGCAGGCATGTGCCACAGTACCTGGTTAGCCCTCTCATCTTAACTATTATATTCCCTACCCTGAGTGCTCCAGCACTGAGCACACAGCCCTGTCCAGAGCAGAGGTTCAGTAAGCATATTGTATATGTGTACGTATTTATTTTTGGTACTGAAAATCAGACCCAGAGGTGCTTTACCACTGAGCTGCATCCTCAGTCCTTTCTTTTTTTGAAACAGGGTCTTGATACATTGCTTTAGGGCTTCCTATGTTGCTGGAATTACAGGTGCACACCACCACACCTGGCAGTAAGGATGTATTGAATATAACTGCTTTTTGTTTGTTTATTTATTTTTGGTACAAGGGATTGAACTCATGGGCACTAGGCCACTGAGCCACATCCCCAGCCCTATTTTGTGTTTTATTTAGAGACAGGGTCTCACTGAGTTGCTTAGCACCTCGCTTCTTGCTGAGGCTGGCTTTGGACTCAAAATCCTGCCTCAGCCTCCCAAGCTGCTGGGATTACAGACCTGTGCCACCATGCCCCGCTATAACTGCATTTTAAAAATTTCAAAGTGTAACAGGAAGGCACAGGGCTCTGGAGTCAAACATGCTGTTTGTTAGTTCTGCTACCTTGAATAGTCCTTTACCACTGAGCCTCAATTTCCTCACCTCTAAGATGAAAATCATATGCCAAGTCCTTAGGCCAGTGCCTGGCTCCTCTTAGGTATTCAGTTAGTGTCAGTTTCCTGGCCCTGCTTATCCTCTCCTTGCAGTTGACTTTAGCTGGATTGTGGTCTTCACTAATGAATTTTCATTTATTCATTCAGCCAGTCGTTTTCTTTTTTTTTTTTTTTTTCCATTTTTCGTACTGGGGCTTGAACTCAGGGGCATTTAACCACCGAGTCACATCCCAGCCGTTTTTTTATATTTTATTAGAGATAGGGTCTCACTGAGTTGCTTGGGGCCTTGCTAAATTGCTGAGACTGGCTTTAAACTTTTAATCCTGCAGCCTCAGCCTCCCAAGACACTGGGATTACAGGCATATACCACTATACCTAGCTAAGTCACTTCCTTTTGAGCTCCTATAGGATGTGTTAGCTGCTGGAGAAGAGTCTGACCCATCATGAGTCGCCTGAAGTCAGTTCTAGGTCAACTTGCTGAAATAAGATGATCCCAGCCAAACAGCAGATAATTCCCATTATGCACTGGAATGCAGGCAGACTCTGTCTCTGTCCTCTCTCTCTCTTTCTTTCTCTCTCTCTGTCTCTCTGAGGCAAACTCTGTCTCTCTCCTCTCTCTCTCTCTCTCTCTCTCTCTCTCTTTCTTTCTCTCTCTCTCTCTCTCTCTCACACACATACACACACACACACACACACACACACACACACACACACACACACACACAGAGGCCTGGCTGCAGGGCAGGAAGGGGACCCAGTGGAGAGAGGTTTATGGGAAGCTGGAGGACAGAAGTGCAGTAGAAAGTCCAGACTGCTTGTCTGTGCAGAGTCATGTCCCTTCTCTTTTCTAAGCACCTGTTATTGCTTTCTACACACTAAGTATCAAGCAATGGCTGGGGACATACACCTACCACTTGTCCCTCCCTAGTTCTATTCTCAGGGCCTTTGGGAGGAAGGGGGACACAGAAGACTACTACCAAGACTCTTTACCAAACTGGCTAGCCAGACAAGAGCTTATCCCTCTCATGTCCCTTCTCCTCACAGGATACCTTCTCCATCTTTTCTGGTCAGCTGAGCCTCCTCTTTCCTGCTTTATGGGGTTTCCATTTTCCTTTCTTTTTATTTTTTTATTTTTAAAGTCAGTTAAAGGAACTTTTATAAAATTTTTTTTTAGATGTTGATAGACCTTTTCTTTTACTCATTTATTTATATGTGGTGCTGACAATCAAACCCATTGCCTCACACGCTATGCAAGTGCTCTACCACTGAGCCACAACTCCAGCCCCTCCTTTCTTTTTAATTTTTATTTTTGTGTGGTACTGGGGATTGAACCTGGGAGTACTCTACCACTGAGCTACATCCCAAGCCCTTCTTATTTTTTATTTTGAGACTGGATCTTGTTAAGTTGTTGAGGATTGCCTCAAACTTGCAATCCTCCTGCTTTGGCCTCCCCAGTAGCAGATATGTGTCACCATTTTCCTTTCTTAATATCCCTTCCTTGTGGGAAGTCCACCTGGCTATCTAATCTCCATCCTCTTGTTAAATTTTCTCTGTCTTATTGGAATGCACTGGACTCATTAATTAATTTCAACTAACAATATATTGGGTAACATTCTGTAGATCACTCAAAAGAAGTGTCAGACTTGAACCCTGATTGAGATACAGAAAGTCGCCTACATGACCCAGATCACATGGCCAAAGAGAAGAAAATGTGAGAGCAAAACTGTCTTTGGAACCTAAAAGGCTCCAGAGATTGCAGAGTGTGGATCACAATGGGTGGTTCTGTTCTTGTGCATATATCTTTGCAGCCTGCAACCTGCAGTTTAGACCTGGACAGACAAACATGTCTGCTCCTCCTCTGGAACTACCCCAGCATTTCCCCTACCAGGTCTCCTGCACAGTCTGATTCCCCAGGGAGAGCTGCTCCAAGGGGCTGGGTTAGAGCCTGGGCCCCCCAGGACAGCTGGCTGACAGGGTCCCTATGGACTCTCAGGGTTGGACCCAGGCGTCCAGGAGGCAGGTGATACAGGAGCCTGTGACAGTTGGTCCCTAGATTCCTCACCCAGTGGCGCCAGCTCTGGTTTCTGGCTGGGGCGGGGTGGGGGCAGGGGCAGCTGGAGCCAGGAGGGACTGGGTGCTCTCCTGGCTGGTGTGTGCATGCATATGTGCACATATGTGTATGTGTGCATGTAGGCGGTAAACATGACTCCAGTGGGTTGTGGAGGGTGATTTTTTCCTTCTGTCTCTGTTCCAGGCACTGTGTGCTAGGTATGAGAAGGGGATTCTGAAGGACAAAACCCAGTCTGGCACAGATGAATTGATGGACAAAATGTATAGAACAGAATATTCTATATAGACTGTCAGAGATGGAATAGATATTGAATAGGTTATGGGCATGGTGATAATCCCAACAATTCAGGAGGCTGAAGCAGGAGGATTGCAAATTCGAAACCAGTCTGAGCAACTTAGCAAAATCCTGTCTCAAAATAAAAAATAAGAAAGCCTGGGGATGTAGCTCAGTGATAAGAGCACCCCTTCGGTCCATCCCCTGTAGGGGGGAGGGGATAGAAGTGAATGAGTGAGTGGGTGAATGAATAGTTCATCCATTATCTCATGGCCTCATTTTACACAGGAGACTAAGACCCAGAGAACTCAGGTCCCGTGACTCCCTTCTGCCTTTTGCTCCATCATACTTCCTTTTCAGGAAAGAGAAGAGGAAGTCAGAGAGAGGGTAGGAAGGGACTTCCATTTCCTGAATGCCTGTTTGGTGCAGGTACTTTGCTCAGCTTTTTCAGACTTCATAGCATTTAATCTTCATAACTCCTTAAAGCTAGAATTGCTGTCTCTGCTTCACATAAGAGACCTGAGTCTCAGAGAGGTTAAGTGACTTGTCCAGGTTATACGCTGGTAAGTGGAGACACCAGTGTTCAAAACCAGAGCTTTTTTATTTCAGAGCCGGGGACCCCAGAGGTAGAGAGTGATACCCAGTGAGTGCTTGGAGGCCCTGAAGAGATCAATTGCTGAAGCTGGAGCAGATTGGAGAGGCTTCCTGGATTAAGTATCTGATGTCATCTCTGAAGGATGAATGAGGTTCATTCTAAGGGAGACAACTGGATGGACATCTGGAGCTTGGTGGCAGAGGTGGCCAGGAAGGCTTGCTGGTTAGGTAGGAGGCTAGCTTTTCCAAGACCCTGGAGGGGACGGGTTCAAAGAACATGTTTTTGAACCTTGGCCACCAGATGGCACTGCAGGCCAATTACCAAGAGGGGGCCCCAGGCTGGGTTCTGACACCATGGCCCAAGTGTTTTCCCCTGCTGAGCCAGGGCTCCATGCTCTGCATTCCTCAGGTGTTATCTCAAGCTTCCACCTGGCCCTCTTCTGGCTTCTGATGGACATCCAATATGTGTGGGGCAATCAAGCTATCAGTCTATTACTGATTTATAATGAAAACCCAGGTGCTGGTGGGATTCTAGTGGGGCTGATCAGCTCCTCGGGTCATCTTGAGTCCCTTCCAACTGTTTAGACTGACTTCTTGTCCAGCTCCCTCCTGATTCCCTGGGAGACACTGTTGAGGGAAAAAGTTAAGGAAACAGATATCTGAGTCCAACTAACCTGGGTCTGAAGGGAAATAATAATATCTACCTAATGTTGGGCATGGTGGCACCTGCCTGTAATTCCAGCAAGTGGGGAGGCTGAGGCAGGAGGATCACAAGTTCAAAGCCAGCCTCAGCAACTTAGTGAGGCTCTAAGCAACTCAGTGAGACTCTGTCTCTAAATAAAATACAAAAAAGGGCTGGGGATGTGGCTCAGTGGTTAAGTGCCTTTGGGTTCAATTCCTAGTACCAAAATAAATAAATAGATAGATAGATAAATAAATCTATCTAACAAGAATTTAAATATTTTTCACCAGTCAGTATATATTGAGCACCCACTATGTTGGGCACTGTTTTAGGCATTGGAGAAATACCAGAGAACAAGACATATAAAATGCCTCCTCTTATGGAGCCAATATTCTATGGGGTGGAGGAGAGGCAGACATTAAACAAATTGATAATGTCCTTTCTGGCAGTGAAAATTGCTACAAAGAAAGATAAAATGGGACTGACAACGTAGCTCAGTGGTAGGGTGCTCCCCTAGCATGCAGAAAGCCTGGGTTCTGGAGGCTGAGGCAGGAGGACTGCAAGTTCAGAACCAACCTGCACAATTTAGTGAGACCCTGTCTCAAAATAAAAATAAAAAAGGGCAGGGGTGTAACTCAGTGGTACCCCTTATTCAGCGGTACCACTGAATAAATAAATAAAAATTTTTAAAAGTACAAAAAAAGCAGGATACGAAGGTAGACGAGTTTGAGGTAACTAATTTGGGAAGGATGATCATGTTGTGAGAATTTAACTGAACATATATAAAGCATGTAGCACAGTGCCTACATAGGTTAGCTATTGTTACTATTTCTTCCTTCTTCTGCCGGTACTTCTTCCCTATACTCCCCCTGCCCTGAATTTCCATGCCTCCTTCCAGCAACCCCCTCAGGGAAACAGGTGCTGGCTTGGGAACTGCAAGCCCAATTTCTGGCTCTGTTTCCAACAGTCCAAACTAGCTCCTCCCCCAGCCTCCCCAGCTTCTGGTAAATGACATCACCATGCACCTGGTTGCTCAAGAAATCTGGAGCCATCTCTGAGTCCTCCCTTTCACCTATTTTCCTTCTATCTGACCTAGCAACAAGTTCTCTCTACTAAACCTCAACACATTTCCCAAGAACTGCAGGTGTAGCTTAGTGGTAGAACACTTGTCTAGCATGTGTGCAAGGCCCTGCCTGAATTCAATCCTGAATACCAAACAAGTGAAGAAATAAAAATCCCAAGTCCATTAACTTCCTGCCTCCTGCCACCCTCCTGATGTGAGCGATCTTCACCGTGCCTGAAATTGCCTGTAACTGGTCTCCCTGCCTCTGTCTTTGCCTTGCTCCTGCCTGCTTCAATCCACTCTCCCCACAGCAGTCAGAGAGATCATTTGTAAGAAATCTAGCTGACTGGGTGTGGTGGCACACGCCTATAATACCAGCAACTCAGGAGATTGAGACAGGCCAACCTTCTCAACTAGTGAGGCCCGCACCAACTTAGTGAGACCCTGTCTCAAAATGAAAAATAAAAAAGGACTGGGGATGTGGCTTAGTGGCAAAGCACTCCTGGGTTAAATTACTAGTACCCAAAGAAATAAATAAAAGAAATCTAACTGGGTGTGGTGACCCATGTCTGTCATTCCAGGGATTCTAAAGGTTGAGGCAGGAGGATCCCAAGTTCGAGGCTAGCCTAGGTAAGTTAGTGACACTCTATCTCAAAATTTAAATAAAAAGGGGGTGCTGTAGCTCATTGGCAGAGTGCTTGCCTAGCATGTGTGAGGCACTGGGTTCAATCTTCAGCACCGCATATAAATAAGAGAATAAAATAAAGGCATTGTGTCCATTTACAAATAATAATAAAAAATATATAAAAAGGACTGGCGATTATAGCCCAGTGGTAGAGTGCCCCTGAGTGCAATGCCCAATACTGCTGAAAAATAAATTTAAAAAATCTACTCATGAAACCCTCTTGCTTGAAACCTTGTATTAGTTTTCCTTTGTCATTAGATTCAGATTCCTTCATGTAGTTATAATGTTCTTCATGATCTGGCCCTTGTCCACCTGTCCAGCTGATTTTAACCTCCCTCCCATTACTCCACCCTTCACCTGGATAGGATAGCAATCATTCATCTTGCAGGACCCCATTTGATGTCATTTTTTCCCCCAGAAATCTCCCCTGGTTACTTTTGGATGTCTTACCCTTCATGACACTATACTATAACTCTCCATGCTTTTTTTTTTTTTTTGGTACAGGGATTGAACCTAGAGGCACTTAACCACTGAGCCTCCTTCCCAGCCCCCCGCCCCCGGTTTTTTTTTTCTTTTTGTATTTTATTTAGAGACAGGGTCTCACTGAGTTGCTTAGGGCCTCACTAAATTGCTGAGACTGGCTTTGAACTCGAGATCCTCATGCCTCAGACTCCTGAGCCACTGGAATTACAGGCATGGTCCACTGCACCCGGCCTCTATTTATGTTTGTTACCCCAATATTTTAGAAACTCACTGAGGACCAGGACTGGGTCTAGTCTACTCCTGTGTTCCCAAAGCCTGGCACACAGTAGGTGCTCAATAAATGTTTGTTGTTTGGAAGTTGTGCCTGTTCATCTATGCCTTCCACACCCGCAACACACACCACCAAATATTCAACTTCTCCCTCTGCTTTCTACCATACCTCCCATTCCCACACCCTGCTCCACCTCTTCCCTCCCTTTCCCACCTAACCCCTCACGCCCCTCCTCAACTGGCCCCCAGGGGGTGCTATCTGCTCGAGGGTTGGCATATACTGTCATTGGATTCCTCACTTTCCACACCTAGACTGGGGCTCAGGAATGCAATCCTTGTGCTAACTTACTGACATGGCTTTTGGCTGGTGGCCCAGCAAGTATCTCCAAACATGTAGACCCCTCCTCTCTGGCAGAATGAGACTTGCACAAAGAATGCATGGCTTGCAAGCTCCTGCCAGGCCTTCAGCTCTCTAGGCCTTTCGCTTGCTTTCCCTCGGTCTTGAAAGCTCTCCCTCATCTCTCACTCACCCTTCAGACCTGGGTCATGTCCTCTGAAGAGCCTTCCTGGCCATGCTGATGGATGTGGGTGGGATCAGGCTTCAGCACCCAGTATTTGCCCCTGTTGGTAATTAGCCCACAGTGTTCAAAGCCAGTTTCCATGTTCTGCATGCTACTCCAGACTGAAAGCTCTTCCAGGACAGTGGCTGTTTCTCCAAAGCCTAACACAGAGGTGGCACTTGGCACATTATATGATGATAATAATAATTATTATTAATTTTTTTATTTTTTATTTTTGGTACTTGGGATTGAAGCCAAGGGACACTCTAGCACTAAGCTAGATCCTTAGCCCTTTTCCTTTTCTCTTTTTGGTATTGGGTTCAAGTACTGGGACTTGAACCCAGGGCCTCACATATGCTATGTGTGTGCTCTACCACTGGGTTACATCCCCAGTCCTTATTTTCTATTTTGGACAGGTTTCTCTAAATTGCCAAGGCTGACCTCAAACTTGAGATCTTCCTGCCTCAACCTCTGGAGTCACTGGGGTTATAAGTGTATGCTACCACTCCTGGCTGCAAATTTGTCAAATCAATGATTGATTGAAATAATCAAAGAAAAAAGAAAGCATGTAATTCTGAATAAGTCATTTCCTCTTCTGTAAAGTTGGCACAGGAGAATGTAGAACTATTATGCTGGTAAATGTTTAATAACAGCGGGGTTGGGGAAGGTGGTGCTGGGGTTGTGGCTCAGTGGTAGAGCGCTTACCTAGCACATGTGAGGCACTGGGTTCAATTCTAAGCACCACAAATTAAAAAAAAAAAAAAAAAAAGATATGTGTCCATCTACAATTAAAAATATTGGGGAAAAAGGAGGAGTGGGAGAAAGCTGTGATTTGTGGCAAATATGAATCTAGTGTGAATCCTCTCACTATGGCTGATTTCAATATGCACTGGGCTTTCTCTAGCAGGTACAGCTACCTCCAGTTCCCCACTGCAGGTGAAGATGGTCTCCAAGTCACTTTTATTTATTATTAATTAATTAATTAATTAATTTAGAAGCATTGGGGATTGAGCCGGGTGTGGTGGCATAAGTCTATAATCCCAGAAGCTCAGGAGACTGAGGCACAGGAAAATCATGAGTTCAGAGCCAGCCTTAGCAACTTAGTGAGGCTCTAAGCAACTCAGTGAAACCCCGTCTCTAAATAAAATACAAAAAGGACTGGGGATGTGGCTCAGTGGTTAAGGGCCCCTTTATTCAATCCCCAGTACAAAAGAAAAAAAAAAAAAAATTAGTACTGGGGATTGAACCCAGGGATACTCTGTCCAGTGCTATATCCTTAGCCACTTAATTTTTTTTTTTTTTTTTTTTTTTACTTTTGAGATTAGGGTCTTGCTAAATTGGTGAGGCTGGCCTCCAACTTGCAATCCTCCAGCCCCAGCTGGAATTACAGGCATGCACCACCACACCTGGGTCCCTGGAGGTGCTTTTCTAGTTTCACCTTCTTGTGCTAGTCTCCATCCCAGCTCCCCAAGGAGCCCAGGGTTAGAGGTCAGGCTGTTTCACACTTTCATTACCTCCCCAGACCTCCAATTATTTCTTGTATCCAGTCCCAGAAGTTGGAGACTTATTGCCAGTGTCCTAGAGGCACTTCCATGCCCTTCCAGATTAATTGCCTCTCTCAGGCAGTCTTCACAGACTACTCATGACCTACTGGTTGATCTACTCATGATAGTTAGACCTTTGCTAAGGAACTACCTACTCTGGCCTCCCTGCATTTCTATGCCCCAACTTTCCACATTGCTTGGGGCTACCAGTGAGTAGGAGCTATGTCCAATCTCAGTTTTTATCTTGTTTGACTTCTGACCTCCGAGCCTTCGGTGCCTCCTTCTCAGAATTTCTGCTTCTACTGAGGATGTAGCTTACTAGTGAAATACTTGCCTAACATGTGCTAAGGCCCTGGGTTCAATCCCCATACTACAAGAAGAAGAAAGATTATTTATTTCCTCCCTAGATTTTCTGTTACCTGCCTAAGTACTTTTTGGTCTCCTTCAATCATTTCTTCTCCTTTGTCCGTTCAGCCAACCGTTTCAGTCCTGGAAACACTTTCTCCACCCGACTTTTTAAGCAGGAGCTCGTAGTCAGACAAGGAACCTGCCTACTACCTGTGAGCCCTCTACAGATTCCTTAGCACCTCTGAACCTGTTTTCCCCATCTATAAAATGAAGATAATAGTAGCAATTACCTCAAGGGGTTGTTGTACAATTAGTGGGGAAAAGCTTTTAAAGTACTGACATAGCATCTAGTACACAGAAAGTGCTTAATAAATATTGGTTGTTATTATTCTGGATTCAGCTTAATCATCCCTTCCATAACAGCAGGCTGGGTCAGGTACAATCCCTGACCCCTGAATTTCCCCTTTTGAGAACTTTTACCACTTTAAAATGTTTGTGTGTGTGTGTGTGTTTTCTAGAACTGGAAATTGAACCCCCATGGCGCCACCACTGATACAGCCCCAGCCCTATTTTATTTTCATTTATTTATTTTTGGTACTGAACTTGAACCAGGGGCACTGAGCCACAGCTCCAGCAGTTTTTGTTTGTTTTTAATGTCTTATTTTGGAACAGGGTCTTACTAAATTGCTTAGGGCCTTGCTAAATTGCTGAGGCTGGCCTTGAACTTGGGATCCTCCTACCTCAACCACCTGAGTCGTTGGAATTACAGACCTGCACCACCGCTCCCTGCTCCTTTTTATATTTTATTTTCGGATTGGTCTCCAATTTGCCCAGGTTGGCCTTGAACTTGCGATCCTCCTGCCTCACCCTCCTGCCTCACCCTCCTGAGTTGCTGGAATTACAGGTGTGCACATCACACCCGGCAAATTTTATCACTTGTTCCACGAGAATACACAGACAGTACTGAGTAAACACTTGTGAATAAATGAGTGAGCAAAGGATATGGATAACTATCTCCCCTAAAAGGACACGTGGCCAGGGCCTTCTGACACTCAGGGTTCCTAGACACGCCCACCGGGAAGAAGGTGGGGCTGATCCCGGGTCCCCCAGCAGGTGGCGCCAGCGCCCGTCGGTCTCTTCCCGTGGCCACCTCCCTTGCCCTGACTGATGATTTCACACCCCAACCCTGAGTGGTCTAAACTGGTGCTGGAGAAATGGGGTACTGATGCCCGAGCAAGGGTCCAGATCCAAGGCAGCTGGGGCTGACTCCCTCATTCCTCTTGGAAAGATCTTTTTCCTTTTTCTTTTTTCTTTTTTCTTTTTTCTTTTTTTTTTTTTTTTTACCGTACTAGGGATTGCACCTACTGGTACTCAACCACTGAGCTACACCCCAGCCTTTTTTATTTTTTTTTAATTTTGAGAAAGGGTCTCACTAAATTGCCTAGGTTGTCCTTGAACTTGCAGTCCTCCTGTTTCAGCATCCCTAGTCGCTGGGATTACAGGCATGCACCTCCTCACCCCTCTGGAAAGATGTTTCCCTATGAGGTTCCCAGAGGAACTTGGAAGGAAAGGGAGTTGGGGGCCATAACAGAGGAGGAAAGAGGCCCACCTGAGGGATTGTGGGTGCAGACCATGAGAGTTATGATGAGACTGGTGTTCTCTTGGGGACATAAAATTAGAGACAGTTAAATCAATCAAGAGTCAAAAGCTGAGATCTAGGAACCACAGTGTGGGAGGCCATGCGGTGAAATCAATCAGCCAAAGAGGAAGGGAGGCCTGGTTTCCATGACAATGGTAGTGTTTGTGGCAAGCTGGGGACTCCTGGGTCCCCAGGGCCCATGAGCAGTGATTCATCACAGGAAAGGGAAGGCTGCAGAGGGACCTGGTGCTGGGGACCGGATGCCCTGTGGCTCCTGCACTCTCCCAACCCTGGCCCCTGGGCTTCTGCTGTGCCTGGGTAGGGAACTGAAGGATGGAGGAACTGAGCCCCCACAAGGCGTACACCCTCTGTTCCACACATACATGCACATCTCACTTATTGCTCACAACATCCTTATGGAAATACGGTTATCCCCCATTTTATAGAAAAGTGTCACTCTTGCTCATGGTGACATTAGGTAGGTATATGAATGGCAGAAACAGGATTAGAACACAAGATAGCCTAACTCAAAGCACTCTTGGGAAGACCCAGAAAGCAGAAAAGGATGAAAAGGAACATAGAGTATAGCTAAGATCCCAGAGGATGTGGAGAAAGGATCCTTCCATCTCTCCCAGCCTCCCTTGCCTGCCTGTCCTGTGTGAGCTCAACATTGATAGGGAGATTGGCAAACTATCTTTCTGATGTAGACAAGAAACTGTATCCGGCCTACTTTCTATTTTCCTTCAAGACCAAGAAAATAGGCCCCAACAGCATCCCTTTTCACTCTCTTTCCTGGTCCTGAGTATAGGAATGTGTGTGACTCTGTGTGTGTGTGTGTGTGTGTGTGTGTGTGTGTGTGTGTGTGTGTGAGAGAGAGAGAGACAGAGAGACAGAGAGAGAGAGAGAGAGAGAGACAGAGAGACAGAGAAAGAGAGAGAATTATTATAATCATTATATCTGCTTACCCTCAAACTCCTAACCCCTAATGGAACTGGGAGTTCCCAGCCTCTTCTAGACCCTATTAGAATAGTTTCACTCTTGTTCAGCTGTGCCCCCCCCACTGCCAGTTTCAGTACAAAAGGGGTATCCCCATCACCCTACACTAGGCCTCGATGACATGCGAGAGGGAAATCCAACCCCTCATCCTCCTTCTCTTGCAGCAGAATGAATGGAGGTTGGAAGGGCCTTAAAAATCTTCCAGCCTGAAGGAATGGGGAATGTGGCTCAGTGGTGGAGTTATTGCTTGGTATGGGTTAAGGCCTGGGTTCAATCCCCAGCATGGGATAAAACAACAAAAAAGAGTAAAGAAATCCTTCCTCCAGTCTGGTTCCTCTTGCTTTGTGGATGTGGAAACCGAGGCCCACAGGAAGACAGGGATTTTTTTTTTTTTTTTTTTTTTTTAAATAATGTTGTAGGAGCTGGGGATTGAACCCAGGAGTTTGTGTTTACAAGGCAAGCACTCTACCAACTGAGCTATATTCATAGACCTGATTTTTTTTTTTCCAGAGTTACCATTCAAGTTGATGGAAGAGTGAACTAGATTCCCTGCTTGCAGCTTCCAAGTCCTGTCATCCCAGAAAGAACTTTTTAATTTGGTGCTGGATTCTCTCTAGAACAGAAACAGGCACATGAGCAGAGAGAGAAAAAGTAGATTAAATGGGACAACCTGGCATTGTGTAGCATGTGGAAAGAAGGTGCCCAATTCATGCCCCACCTGTCAACCATGTTCCATCAGGAGTCATGGAGGTAAACCAGGCGCAGTGGTGCACACCTGTAATCTCAGCAACTTGGGAGGCTGAGGCAAATACTTGTGGAGTGGTATGAATGTTGTTGGTTGTCACGGAAGGCAAGTCGTGTCTAGTGGGACCTGAGATAGCTGCCATATGGTCTACAAGTAGGGGATAAACCAAGGTGCTCAGCCTTTGATCTTTGGGAGAGTAAGAGAAGAGTATGAACTGTCAACATGCCCCATACTTTCTCAATCCTCCTTCCTGGGGATGGAGGGAGGTGGGCAGCAGGTTCCTGCAGACCCCGGGGAGGGCCCAGAGGCTGTGGGAAGCTGAGCACTAATTAGCACTGGCTCCCTAATTGGGCTTAATTGCCTCCTTGTGATCAGCAATTAGGAGGCTGCATCAATTAGCATAGGGAGGGTGACAGCTCAGCTGGGACTGGTCAGGGCTCCCCTTGGGAAGGGAGGGAAGTAGAGGAAGGATGGCCTCCTAGGGGGATTGCCCCACTGCCCAGCCCTTTCCACCCCCATGATGGAGGAGACCTGGACCCTCCAGCCTTCTCCTGCATTGCAGCTTCTCTGACTTCAGTTTACCCACTTTTACAAGCTCTCTGACTTTTCTGTCCAGTAGAAACCTGGGGTCTGGGTCTGGCTCCACCACTAGCTTCTTTGTGATTTTGGTTTTGATGGCCGTGGGGTCAAGGTTGGGAATGTAGGCTTTGAAGCCAGGTCTTTAGGATTTGAATCCCAGACTTATCATTCCTTGGTTGTGTGATGCTGACCCTCAGTGCTTTGCTTTTTCACCTGAATCAGAGAGCTGATGATGGTCCCTGTCGTGCTGGGCTATGGTGAGATCAGTTGAACACACACTATTCACAACAGTGACTGACACTGCAAACACTCAATAACTATTAGCTGTATTGTAATTCCCACTCCAAACTCAGCTTCTTCATCTATAAAATGACAGATCAAAAAGTTTTTTTTTTAATTGAAAAATTCCCATCTTACCCCAGAACAATCACTAAATCAAAATACCTACTATTTTGGTCATTGACAGGTTTTTTGTGTGTGAAAGTAAGTGTGGTGCTGGGGATGGAACCCAGGGCCTACCAACACACACGTCCCTGTTCTACCTCTGAACCACTCCTTTAGCACCGCCTTTGGCAGTTTTTTGTTTGTTTGTTTGTTTGTTTGTTTCCTTTTTAGCTTTGTTCTGTTTGGCACTGGGAATTCAATCCAGGGGCACTTTACCTCTGAACTACATCCCCAGTTCTTTTTATTTTGAGACAGGTTCTGACCAAATTGCTGAGGCTGACCTTGAACTTGTGATCTTCCTGCCTCAGCCTCCCAAGTGGCAGGGATTATAGGTGTGCACCCCCTTGCCCAGCTTCCACTGGCAGTTTTGAAAGCCCTCTCCCTGGAGAAATTTTGATGCCCAATGAGGTTTGAGACCACTGAATGGATGGTCTCAAAAGGTTCCCCCAGCCTGGCACAGCTCTTCTATGCCCTGTGCCACACTGGACCCCTCTGCCTGTCCCTCAGAGGAACTGCAGTGTGGACAAGAGGCATTACCACCTGTGTGGCTGAAAACAGTTCTTCTCACTCATTTGGAGTGAGTGAAAATAATGCCCTTGCTATGCTCACCTCCCAGGGCTTCCTGGAGATTATGTTTTACTAGGGATAGGAACTGCTATAAAGGTAGGCAATTATATTGTTTCTTCCCTTGATAAACATTTATTGAAGGCCTAGCATATATTCCGTCTCCTTTACCCACAATTGACTATGGAATTACAAACTCCTGGAAAGATCCACCTCCAACCATCAGATAAGTTAAGTCTTTGGGCCAACCTCTTTTTTTGTTGTAGCTCCTGCTTGGAACCAAATGAGCCAATGAATGGAAAGATCCTAGAACAAGCCCTGACACACAGGTAGCTCTCATTATTATTGTTATTGTGACTATGCCTCAGGCTGTGAGCCCAGAGAGGCCTGTTGCAGTGCACACAAGGAGCTCAAATGAATGAAGGCAGTAAGGGGAAACACGGAGAGGTGAGGCTGGAAGTAGGTGATGAACAGCGAATTGTGTGGGGAAAGTAGAGAGAGAACTTGAGCCCCTTCAGGGGGCTGGTTCATGAGGGAGCTGTGAGGAAGATGCTCAGCTCAGATGTGTATTGATAGGGCCAGGTATGGTGGCGCACGCCTGTAAGCCCAGCGGCTAGGGAGGCTGAGATAGGAAGATCGTGAGTTCAAAGCCAGCCTCAGCAACTTAGCGAGAGCCTGCCTCTAAATAAAATACAAAAAGGGGGCTGGGGATATAGCTCAGTTGATAGAGTACCTGCCTCGTATGCAGAAGGTCCTGGGTTCAAGCCCCAGCACCACACACACACACACACACAAATATATATATATATATGTATATATGTATATATATATATATATATGTATATATATATAAAAGGGCTGGGGATATGGATCGGTGGCCAACCACCCCTGGTTTCAATCCTTGGTACCAAAAAAACCCTATAAATGTGCATTGAGTTCTTAACACACATCAGGGGCTGTGCTGGGTGCTAGAAATACAGAAGACCAAATCCACAAAACCTTAACCCTCAAGGAGGTTCCCTAATGGGAGAAGACATGTATATAGGACATGTATATAAATAGTATCACTATTATGTGGCAAGGGGTATGGAGGCTCAGTGGGGACACCCGATTCAGGCACTTTTCGATGAGCCTGGAGAATGGGTAGAAGTTGACCAAAGGGCAAAGTACACGCCAAGTCCAGGAAGGTTGCCTTAGAAGAAGCAAGAGAGGTCAGAATTGCTGGCATTTAGAGGGCAAGGGATGGGGCTGGTGCTGCAGGCTTTACAAGTCAGGTCATGGAATTTGGAGTGTATCCCAAATACAACGGAGATCCACTTTTGGTTTGAAGTCTTGTGGAAACATGACATGGTTTTCTTTTGGAAAGATCATCTCTGGTTTGGGGGCAGGGGGGAAGGATGAGACAGAAGCAAGAGTGGAGGCCTCTGCGAGGAGGGAGGTGCCTGCAGGCATCCAAGTGACTGATGGTGCTCAGAACAGGGAGCTGAAGGCAGAGCTCTAAGGGAGAGAGACTTTGTAGGAAGATCCACAGGACTTGGGGGATCCTTGGCTATGGGAGATGGAGAAAGTAAGTCTGAGGAAGCTGAGTGGGACCAGGATGGTGTTGGGGAGACAGAAGAACTCCATCTGGGACTGGGGATGTGGCTCAGTGGTAGAGCACATGCCTAGCATGAGCAATCTGCAGCACTCCAAAAAAGAACTCCATCCGGGACATCAAAGAGGGATGGCAAATGATAGAGCTTGACACTCACTTGGAAAGCTTGGGGTCCTCCTCTAAGAAATGTCAAGAGTGGAGGGCTGCTCACCCTTAGCCTGGTATCAGGCCCTCCCTCTTCCTAGCCTCTCTGGAATAGGCTGGGAATTCCTGGCCCAGAGACACCCTGTTAAGGCAGGCTTTCCTGGATCCTCCCCAGCTCCCAGGGAGGCACACACCTGTGTGGCTGCTCCGTGGTGACTTGTGTTGGGAGGGGCATTGGAGGTGAGTGAGTTCAGGGGAGCTTCCACTCCAAACTTCTGGGGCCTCTGGCCTTAGTTGTAGCTTGGTTCCAAGAAAGAAAACAGGAAAGGAACTCTCTGGGCCTGGAGCACACAGGGAGCAGGGTGCCATGGACGAGCTATGGACATGGTAGGCAGAGCACCCACCTTCAGTCTTGATCTTATACCCTTTGGTTGGGAGACTGGGAGCGCCATAGGGTTCATTCTTGTCTTACCACTGTACCTTCAAGATGGTTTGGTTTGGGTGGTGGTCACATGACTGTACTTTTCTACCGCCACCCTTGAGTGTCAACGTAGACAGGTAGAATTCTCCCCCACCAGTTCCACAGTGGGAGAATTACCCCACCCTTGTCTGCCCGCCCAGCACACACCTCCGTTTCCAGCTCAACTCGAAGTGCTTCTCAGCCTTCTTCAGCCAGTTCCTTGCCCTCCTCCTCTGTGAAAATGTGACTTGAATTAACTCTTGGGAGAAAAATCACAGAAACCAGGAAAGGGGGGGCCCTGGGGAGGGGGCAGTGAGTCACGTTTCCATGTGTATTTTTCAAACTTTCCAATGGAAGTTTGGAAAACAACAGCCTTTTGGTTGCCAGCATGGACCTGCCTCTCCAGCATGGAGTTCTGTGTTCTGTTTCTCCCCCCACTCACTTCTCCTTCTGGACTTGTGCTGTTTTAGGGGTGTTGGGAAGTCTTTCCTGTGGTATAGCTTTAGTCTCTTCTCTGTTCATTTCATCTATCCCTGCTTCCAGGTGGATCCATGGAGACTGCAGCAGCAGAATTGGGGACTTTGTCCCTACAGTTATTCTGGCCAATTCTCCAACACCTGAGAATTTCCACTGGTGCCAGGAAGTCCCAGGCTCTAGAAACCTCTTCTTACCCCTGCAGTCCCTCCTGCCTCTGCATTCCAATTTGCAGAGGGGCCCATGGCTAAGGGTGGGAACCTGTGGACCCACAGGGAGAGGCTCTACAGAGTAGAGGCCTCACCCTGAGGAGATGGACAAGGAAGAGAACATGGGGGCGGGGGGAGAAGAACATTATGGCATGTCCTTTCTGTGTTCTGGGCCCTGGGCCACACTCTTGGCACATCTGGTATGAGGTACTCCTCCTGCAGCCCCGGGGAGAGGTGTCAGGATCCCCATTTTGCATACAGAAAACCAGGTTGGGTCAGAGAAATGGGTGGGAACCTTGAGGATGATAAGCAGGAAAGGAAGATCATGGCCCTAGCCAGCCCCTCCTCGAAGGCCCTGAGCACTTGAACCATCCCTTCGTCTGCTTCCTTTGGGTAGGATGAAAGGGTTCTGGACTAGCTCTCCCTCTCCCCTGCTCCCTCTCCAGGGGGATACACCCTCCCAGTTTCTGACTAATCCTTTCCAGCTGCAGTGGCACATCCTGCCCTTGCTGTGCCCATGCCAGAGACAACCCACATCACATGGGACACATCTGGCTCCATTTGAGCACAGCCCACTCTTCCCTCCCTTGTTCTTCTCCCTCCTCTGCCCAGGGGCCAGAATGGGGAGTGCCCCTCAGAACCCTCTTCTCTGGCTCCACCAGTCCTGCTCCCCTCCCGTTTTGAACCTCCTAATAGCGTCACTCCTTTCCCTCCCACTCAGCCTCCATTCCCTGGACATTTTGGCTGTGTCCTTCACTGCCCCCTCCCTCATGAATCCTGACATCTTGGCCCCACCCCTTCCCAGTCCCCACTGAACAGTGGATTGAGAAGGTGGTTTTTTGCAAGGCCTGAGTCTCCAGAGCTGTCCCAGGGTAGGGGCAAGGCCTGGCAGCACAGGGATTGAATTCCCCCTAGCTCAATCTTCTGACCTGTTGCCACCTGGGCTTGGGAGGGGAGTGGAGGAGACCCCAAGATGTATGTGCATGAACTGGTATAGCTGAGCGGGCAGGGCGTGGTTGAGGGGTTGAGGAGAGCGCCTTGACTCACCCTCTCTAGGCTGTCTTTTGTGAGGGATGGGAGGAGCCTGGAAGGGCCTCTAGCTACTGGCCTTGCTCCTCCTTCCTGCTTAGCAACCGTTGTCATCGGGTAAATATTTGCCCCACCAGGATCTGGCACTGGAACATGGACATCAGCCAGAGTAGTTGCCCCCCTCCTCAATCCCTGGACCTATTTCTGCCCATCTCCCCACTTCAGGGCTCCCCAGCCTGGACTCCAGATGTGGTCCCCAACCCCTCCCTCACAGAAGACTTCCTCCCTAGCCTCCTCCCTTTCCCCACTCATCTCTCCTTCATTCCCACTCTGTGCTCAACTCGTTCTAGTCCACCCCCCTCATACCCATTCACTACAGAACCTGAGCAAGGGCCACCCCTAAGCTAGACAGATCCTCTGCCTCTCCCCCACCACAGATTTCTGGGAGCCCAGCCTGGCTGTGACTCCTAGAAAATTGTTGGTGCTCATTGAGCCCCTGGACCTCACCCCTTTCTACCAACAGGAAATATGCCTCTCACCTCTAAACCTTAGCTTTACTCCATGAAACCCCAGGGGGAGTAATGTTTTGCTGGAAGCCATTCTCCATCCTCAGGCCAGGAAGCTCCCTGTCAGCAAGTCAGCACCATTTTTACCTTCTCTGGGGTAGGATTGAGGGGACCAAGGTCAAGAGGAAACAGATACCCTCTCGCCCCTTCCTGGGCAGCCTGACAGAACAGGGTTGGAGAGTTTGCCAGCTTCAGCTCTGCATCCTGTCTCTCCTGGCCAGGTCCCTGCCACCCCTCTCCTCCTCTAGTAGTTTTCTCATTACCTGTCATTGTGATGAAGAACCCCTCAGGGGTCAGGACCAAAGTGAGGTGCACTCTCTGGCTGCCCTATAAGCAATGAGCTCCCTGGACAAAGAGGGCTAATGGGGGTGCTCCTCTAGGGCGGGTCTGTGGGCTGGCTTAGAAATAGCAGAAGGGGAATCTGGGGAGTTAGACTAATTCTGGTCTAGAAGGGCGGGGGGGGGGGGGGGGGGGATGTTGGGCTGTGCAATGCTCTGACTCCTCCCAGGTCTAAAGTGCTAGCTTCTAGGCAGTGTTGAAACACTGGTCTAAGCACAGCAGTCCCTTCCCCATCCCATGGGGCTTCCTGATGGCCCAGAGAACCTGCTCATCCCCTTGCCCCACTTGCCAGCTCCTCCTCCCAACTTCTCCACAAAGTGCCCCTTGCTCCACCCTATCCCACCCATCAGGAAACCTCCAAGGCCCTCCTTGCTGAGACTTTGCACTCCCAGTTGCCCCCTGGCCTGAATGCCAGGGTAGAGGTTTCAACAGGACTTTGAGGAACTTGGGGGCTACTGAAGCTGAAGACAAGGGCAGATTTGCCACTGAGCTGGGGAAGGTGAAACTTCAGGGCCTCTCAGCCACAAAGACCATATGGCTTCTTTTTAGAGCCATATGTCTTTGTGAAATCCGCAGATCTGATTATAGCTCCTTCCCTGGTTCGTGGGGATCGAATCCAAGTCCTCTTGCAAGGTAGGCAAGCACTCTACCGCTGAGCTTCCTCTCCAGCCCTTATTTTGAGACAGTGGCGCTGTTGTCCAGGCTGGTCTCAAACTTGTGATCCTTCTGCCTCACGCTCCCGATTCGCTGGGATGACAGGCATGCACCGCCACCACCATGCCCGGTCCCTGGTTGTATTTCTTCGAGGGCCTCCCCACAAAACTGTATGTGCTTTAGGTAGGATGGCCAGTCATCCCGATTTTAGCATTAAACGTCCCTTCCCCTGGGAAATCCCTATCTCGAGCAGACCAAACAATTGTCCATCCTACTTTCAGATCCCACAAACATGTGGTCCACACCTGGACGCAAATGAACGAGAAAAAGAATTATTTTCTGCCTTCCTTCCCGCAAGCGTGGGGACTTGGGGGGGAGGGGACCCTTTTCTCCAACTCCAGTCCTAGAGTTGTGGAGCTTCTGTTTGTTTCCTTGGCAACAGGGAAAGGAAACCCCCATTTAGGAGGCCGGGGAGGCCCCAGCAACCACACACACAGATACACACAGACTCACATGCGGCCGCCCACACGCAGCCGCCTGCGTCAGCATCAGCCTTCAGCGCCGCGGCCTCCGGGGTGTGGAGCGGGAGGTACCCTTGCAGGAGCGGAGCCAAACAGCCCGCCTGCATGGATTTGCCTGAGGACGCAGGCGACCACATGACCCCGCCCACGCCTCAGGCGCCCCGCCCATTTCCACCCCTAATCCCCGTAGGTGGTGAGGGGCCAAAATGCAGGAAAAGATGGCATCGTTGGATGTCGTGCAACCCGCTGTCTGGTTTCTGTTTACTCTAGACTGGTGTGCATTGTAGCAGTTTTGTGTATTGTGGTGAGTGTTGTGACAGTTTAGGAAGCTCAAGGCGACAGTTTAGAGTAGCCATCTCCGCCCAGTAGTGTGTGGAAGGTGGTTTGGAATGGAGCTCCTGGGCAGGCCCTGGGACTTAATGTTAGACGGGGTTCCTTGCAGTTTGGACTAAAGAGAGAAACCTAGGGTCTGGAGCCTACTTCTGTCACCTGTCAGGTATGTGGCCTGGAGCAAATAAGTTAACTTGTCCAAGTCCCGGTCTCTTTATCTGTAATAGGGGGATATGGTATTTGCTAGTGCTCCTCAAAGAGATTTGAAAAGGCGAAGGTAAAATCTTTGTGAAAGATTTTACCAGGGAGACACTTGCACAGGTTCGAGGTGTGAGGGGTTGGTTCTCTACTCTTCATCCAGCTGGCCCTTCTGCCTTGGAGCAGTGAGTTCATCGGATGCCTCCCACATCACAGGAACAGCAATGCCCATCCCTTGGGGTGAATTGGCTCCTTAAAATCAGTCCAGCTAGCAAGGCCTTAAGCAACTTAGTGAGACTCTGTCTCAAAATAAAAAAATAAGAAAAGGACTGGGGATGTGATCCAGTGATTAAGGCCTCTGGGTTCAATCACTAGTAGAAAAAAATAAATAAAATAAAAATTGTCCAGCCTCTGCCCTGTTGCCTATAGTATCGTGACACCAGGTCAGAGCCCTATTTGAATGATCTGGCCCTGCCTGGCTGTGTGACCTTGGATGAATTTTCCTCCTCTGACCTCAGAAACCTGCTAAAAAGAGAAGGACTAATTGGTCAGATCCCTGGGGGACTCCTGGAAGAGGGAGGTCAAGGGATTACCACACAGAGACCCTCAACTTTCCAAATAGAGACTCTGCCACTGTCATTTAGGTTATTGTTTTTGTTTTTGGTGAAATTTCATTTGAATGAGGGGTTCTCTGGCTTTACAAATATTTGTCAATCATTTGCTCCTTTTAATGGTCTCTTGGCACCCTCCCCTCCAATCAGCAAAAGCCTGTATCTTTCCTCTTTGCTGAGTATGAGTGGGAAGAAGGCTGTGTTTACTTCAATCTAATTACTCAGCCTCTCAGAGTTTTAGGTTCCTGGCATATAAAGTACAGGTAATAATACCTATCTTATTAGGTGAAGGTGAAGATTAAATGGGACCTACCTCCTCTCTGCCAGGCACATGGCAGCAACTTAAAGAATGGGTGAGGTCTTCCACTATCAAGGTTATAACTATCACCTGCACACTAATGACTCAGCACTTCAACAATGTTTAATACCAGACCCTATCATCAAAGGAGGATTAGGACAAGGACCGTCCATCAAGAACTCACTTGTGCCAGATCTGGTGGCCACACCTGTAACCCTAGTGACTCAGGAGGCTAAGGCAGGAGGATCACAAATTTGAGGCCCACCTCAGTGACTTAGTGAGATCCTAAGCAACTTAGCAAGACCCTGTCTCAAAAAAAAAAAAAAAAAAAAAAAAAAAAAAAGTGGGGCATGGGGGACTGGTAATGTAGGATGCAGCTAGAGGTAAAACACCCCTAGGTTCGATCCTCAATACCAAAAAATAAATAAAAAGAAAAAAGAAAGAAAAAGAACTTGTGAAGGGATTCCCTAGCCATGACTTTGGATCTCTAAATCACCCCTACTTTCCTAAACCTCCTGCAGAGAATCACCCCTTCCCACCCCACAGGGGAACAGATCTGCCTCTCCAATGGCCTAGGATCCTAGCTGATGACTCCTGTCTCTGAAATCCACCTGTCCAGTATTACAATCTGATGGTGAGCTTTTGGCCTTTGGAGTAAGACCAACTGTATTAAAATTCCAGCTCTGTTAATAACTGTATGACCTTAGACAAGTGGTTCTCAGCTGGAGGTGACTTTCCCTGGGGACATTTGGCAACATCTGAAGATATTTTTTGATTGTTATAACTGGGGACAGAGGTGCTACTGGCATTTAGAGGGTAGAAGTCTGGGAGGCTGCAAAGTATCTATCAGTATACACATCTCCTCCCCAACAAAGAACTATCAGGCCTGAAATGTCTGTAATGCCAAAGAAACTCAGCCTCACGTGAATAATTTAACATCCCTGGGCTTTAGTTTCTGCATCTGTAAAATAGGGCTAATAATAGTGCCTACCTTGTACACCTATCTTATACCTTCAATCAGATAATAGAAATGCCCTAGTGCCTAATAATAGTACATATCCCATAAATATTCCCTACATTAATCATTATTACTATGCCTCTGGAATACCTCCTGGTTATATTCCTTTGCTGAACCCACCTCACCCCAGTTTGGTCTATTTCTTGACAAGGTCAGTGCCTCTGACTTTTTTTTTTTTTTTTTTAGGTGAAGGTTTTTGTTTTTGCTTTTGAAATAGGGATTGAACCCAGGCGCTTTATCACTGAGCTACCTCCCCAGCCCTTTTTATTTTTGTATTTTGAGACAGGGTCTCACTGAATAGGTCAGGTCTAAGTTGCTCAGAGCCAGCTAGGTTGCTGAGGCTGGCCTTGAACTTATGATCCTTCTCCCTTAGCCTCCTGAGTTGCTGGGATTACAGGCACAAGCCACTACCTGCTAGGCTTAGGGTTTATTTTGTTCTGTTTTATGATACTGAGTGTTGAACCAGGGGTGAAGTATCACTGAGTTACATCTCCAGACCTTTTTTATTTGAGACAGGATCTCACTAAGTTGCTGAGGCAGACCTCGAACTTGTGATCCTCCTGCCTCAACTTGGAATAATAGTCTGGGATAACAGGCTGGATGAGATCTTGCTATGTTACCAGGCTGGCCTGGAACTTCCTGACTCTAAGCAATCCTGCTGATTCAGCCTCCTGAGTAGCAGGGACTATAGGCAAGTGCCATTGCTGCTGGCTCTATGTCTCTTTCTTCACTGGTCTTCTTGCTTCCCTTTTTTCCTGGACCTCAAGCCCTAGAGCAGCTTGGATCCTTTCCCCAGTACTATCCCAGCACCAGGTCTCCACCTCCACAGCCGACTTTTCCCCTCCTATCTCTGCCCACACTTTCCAGCCTCACCTCTGGTGGCTCCCTGCTCTCCTCCAGGTCAGACTGCAGGCTCAGCTCTTTCCCACTTTGGCACCTCTGCACTGACTTCCTCCCAGCACAGTCCACCCGCGCACCTCCCACACGTCCAGTCAAAGTGGCAGAAGATAGTGAAGCACGTGCTGGATTTGGACCAAACTTCCTGGTCCATTCTGAGCTCCGCCTGTTATACTGTTTGGTTTGGGGAAAGTCAACCTCACCTGTAAAATAGAGAAACAATTTTCAACCCACAAGGTTGTTTTGTGGACCAACAACTATAAAGACTGTGAAAGTGGAAATTACTCACTGATCAAGCATTGTCCTGCTTTTTATTTTTATTCTCACAGCACTTGTATCTTTTAACTATAATTCTCTCTCTCTCTCTCTCTCTCTCTCTCTCTCTCTCTCTCTCTCTCTCTTGGTATGGGGATTGAACCCAGGGATGCTCAACCACTGAGTCACATCCCCAGCCCTTTTTCATATTTTATTTGACAATAGGTTCTCGCTGAGTTGCTTAGGGCCTCATTAAATTGCTGAGGCTGGCTTTGAACTCACAATCCTCCTGTCTCAGCCTTCATGCTGGGATTACAAGTGTGTGCCACCACGCAAGGCTCACTTTGGTTAGTGACTTTCTCCACTGAAATGCCAGTTCCATATATGTAGAGATTTTTTTTTTTTTTTAAGTTTTTGTTGTTTTGAGGAGCTGGGGATGGAATCTGGGGTTCCATGAACGCTAGGCAGGCATTCTACCACTGAGCTACATTCCCAGTCCAATTTTTTTTTTTTTTTTTTTTTTTTTTTTGAGATGGGGTTTTACTGCATTGTGCAGACTGACCTTGAACTCACGATCCTCTTGCCTTAGCCTTCTAAACAGCTGGGATTACAGATGTGCATCAGTGAATCTGGCCTCAGCCCCCTACCTATTTTTCCCTTTTTTTTTTTTTTTCTGTATTGGGCCTCTCACATGCTAGGCGGGCACTCTACCACTGTACCATATGCCAGCCTCTATATTCTAATTTTACTCATTAATGTTCCAGCTTCCACACTTCTGGAATTCATTATCCAGTTAGAGTTCCATGCTGTTCTTTCGTTTTTTTCCCCCAGTGTTAGGGTTTGAACCCAACGTCTAGCTCAGGGCTAGGCAAGCACTCTACCATTGAGCTCCATCCCCCATCCACTGTGCTGCTGTATAACCACTGTACTTTTTGCTTTTGCTACTCTGTCTTCTCTACCAAAGGGAAGCTCACTTGAGAACAAGAATAGCATTTTCTGCTGTGGCATAATGTGCACACCCCAGAGCTCAATCTACCGTGTTACAGATGAGGAAGCTGAGGTCCACAGAATTCAGTGTCACACATCAACTGAAAGGCAGGATTGGAAACTGTTCACCACCCTGTCACAATTCCCCAACCCCAGCAGGCCCAGATTCTCTGGACTGGACCTCCCCTACACTCTCCTGCTTCTTCAGGCACAGGGAGATCAAACTCATGGCATTTGGGATCCAGAGTTAGGATTGAATATTCAGGATAAAGGCCCCCTCTGAAGTTCAGATTGGTACCAGTTTGGTAATGGCAGTGGCAGCTGAGATCCTTTGAAAAGAGTTCAGAGTGAGATTTGGGGTGAAAATCCTCTTCCTTTCTCCTGCACCTTTTCCCCAAAGATGGGAAAGTCTAGGATAGGAAGGGTTAAGCTTGGTTTTGCTTCCTCAGCCAGGAGGGGAAACCAGGCCAGGCAGGGAGGGGAGCTCAGTGCCAGGGTGGGGGCTGAGACAGTGGGAACAGCATGAGCCCCGTCCCTCACGTTTCTCTGGTTTGCCCTCAGCCCTCCCACCTCTGCTTCTGGTTTGGGGAACAGAAGGGGGAGAAACAGAACAAGCCTTTTTGTTTTGTCTGGGAAGTTGTGGGCGAGTGCCACGCCCTAGGAGAGAGAGCTCCAGGAAGAGGTAGCTTGGGTCCCCCTCATCCCGGGTTCTCACCACACTGCCCAGACTCCCCTAAGCATCACCTCTCAAGGTTCCCTCCTGAATACTCAAAGTCCTTGCCTTAATTCCACAGCAACCCCTTGTCTACTTGGAGGCCTGGCCCGGAACCCAGAACTGACGACCTGTCCAGCCCTGCTTCACTTGTGTACAGGAAAAGCCCTGATACTCTGGAGCTCTGGGAGTTAGGAACATAATCTAATCCCCCAGTTGCTTACCAGAAAATGAGCTGGGTGAGCACTGGGGCAGGGCATGGAGATGGATAGGCCCTGAAACCTCAGTACTGTCACCTCTTAGGATGCCTTGGTTGGTGTGGCCAGGGCCAGAATTAGAGGAGGAAAAATTAAAGGGGTCTTTGGTGAGGGCTGAAGATGGAGGCTTCAGAGCCGGCTACAGGGAAACCTGGGGTTCTGAGTGATACTGTTTTGTGAGATGGCCTGGCACGACTCCTCTCCAGAGCTGGTTGAAAAGTGGCCCTGACCAGAGAGGAATGTGGAGATCTGTGTGGTGGTGGCCTTTGTAGCCAGCAAGGCATGTTGGTCTTTGCTGTTCCTGCCCCCAACTACTCCCTTTCTGGCTGGAACTAAGATGGAGACCCAATATTGAATGTCCAACCTCCAGTCCTGCTCCCCCTTTTGGGCCCTGCTGGGAACCACAAAAATCTGGGACCTGGTGTCCTGGCAACGTGATGAATGCGCACACAGCTCTGGTATCTGTTTTAAATTATCCATTAAAATAAGTACAGTTCTGGAAAAAAATAAGTACAGTGTTGGAGTTTGCTGGGTGGGGTAAGAGTGAAAAGGGACTGATGGGGGAGGCACCTACTAAGCCTCTTTTTCTAACTGCCTGGGTTCAAAGGAATGGGGCATGAGGTGGAAGGGGACAGCTCCTGGGTTTAATTAATTAATTAATTAATTTTATTTTTGGTACCAGGGTTTGAGCCCAGGAGCTCTTAACCACTAAAGCCACATCCCCAGCCCTTTTTATGTTGTTTTTTTTTTTTTAATTGTTTTTAGTTGTAGATGGACACAATATCTTTGTTTAATTTATTTATTTTTATGTTGTGCTAAGGATAGAATTTAGTGCCTTACAGGTGCCAGGCAAAAACTCTACCAGTCCCCCATTCCACCCAACCCCCACCTCGTTTATTTATTTATTTTTTGAGGCAGGATCTCACTAAGTTGCTTAGGGCCTCACTAAGTTGCTGAGGCTGGCTTGGAATTCACAAACCTCCTGCCTCAGCCTCCAGGCATGAGCCCCCAAGCCAGCTCTGGGTCCTATTCTTGGTTTTCTCTGTGGGGTGAGGGACTCTGAGATTGTTTGCTTGGGTCTTACACCCAGTGCTCAGTTTTTAAGACAGATAAACAGGGGCAGACCTTACGAAAAAGAGGGCCTCAAACCTCTGTCCCAAAACTGAGGACATAAAGCAACTGAGGTTCCAGAACTTTGCACCCCCCCCCCCCCCCCCAAGGAACCCAGGCATTCCTTTCCCATCCTAACCTACTCCTGGCATATTGCGATGATCTTTGAATGGGCAGCCCACATGTGGAGGGGGTGGGGTAGAGGTGACTCACTATTACTACTGGGAGGCAAGGGGGAGCCAGTGGTGGAAGAATGAGTCACTTCGATGGGCATCAGCTTCAGCCCTACCCCCACTTTCCCGGCTCCCTATCCCTGCCTGGCCCCCTCCCTTGCTTTGCACCCACTTCTTTTCTCCACCTCCCTCCCCCGCCCTTTGCCCACCCACTGTTGTCCCTTGGCTCTGTCCTCTACCAGAAGGCCTGAGGCCGTGGGGGCAAGCTTAGAGCTGAGATCGCTGTGCAGGCAGGAACCAAGACTGCGATCCCCAGTCTGTCTGGGGTGCTCCGGAGAGGGTGGGGCCCGACTCCGCCACAGCGGGCGATTCGTGCCCCTCCTCACCATTCCCGCCCCCGCCTCTGTGGGTAAGTTGATTGCCCCTTTAAGAGCAGTAGGCCCGCCTCCTGTAGGGAGGACCTATTAGAGCCTTAGCCCGGGCGCCGGTGACTCAGTGTTCGCGGGAGCGCCGCATCTACACCAGCCAACCCAGACCCTTAGGTCCGACAGCGCCCGGCCCAGATCTTACGCCTGCCAGGAGCAAGCGGAGAGCCAGCCACCAGGCGCGCTCCGCCCCTGAGCAGTCTCTGTCCTTCGGTCTGAACCCCGAGCCCTTCCTGGGACCCCTGCCCTGCGGGCAGCGCTGCCACCCTGCCGGCCATGGAGACCCCGTCCCAGCGGCGCGCCACCCGCAGCGGGGCGCAAGCCAGTTCCACTCCGCTGTCGCCCACCCGTATCACCCGGCTGCAGGAGAAGGAGGACCTGCAGGAGCTCAATGACCGGTTGGCGGTCTACATCGATCGTGTGCGCTCGTTGGAGACCGAGAATGCAGGGCTGCGCCTTCGCATCACCGAGTCTGAAGAAGTGGTCAGTCGCGAGGTGTCCGGCATCAAGGCCGCCTATGAGGCCGAGCTGGGGGATGCCCGCAAGACCCTCGACTCGGTGGCTAAGGAGCGCGCCCGCCTACAGCTGGAGCTGAGCAAAGTGCGCGAGGAGTTTAAGGAGCTCAAAGCGCGGTGAGTGAGGCCAGGTGGCGGCGTGCCGGGCGCAGAGTGGAGAGGGCGGGCTGACCGGCACCCTTGTCCGACTCCAGGAAGGGAGCCCGAGGGCCCTGGGCAGCTGACAACTTTGCCATATAGTCTCCTCCCTCCCCGGAACTGCCAGCGGGTGACTGGCAGTGCCAAGAGGAATTGTCAAACCGGGACAGAAAGGAAAGGGGTCTCTGGGAGACGGTGGGAATGTAAGGAATAGTGAGGGCATTGGGGCCAAGCAGGGACTCAAGACAGGGCCGCATTCTGTTAGGGTAGGATTTGACATCCATTTGGAGCCTGGGGGAGGGGCTTAAGCAACACAGAACTGGCGTTGCCAGGTATTGAAACTCTGGGCATTTAGGGCACACTGGAATGGGTAGGGTCCTGTTAGAAGTTTCTTGGTAAGCTTGGCACTGTACCAGCTTCGCCTAAACTTGCTCTGAACACATGATTTCCACTGAGAACACTCCCAAGCTGGCATGTGTCCAGTGGTACTGGACCCTGTTCCCAAGTGGCACAGTGGTGGCCACCTGGCATGACCTTTGCTTGAGTTCTTTTTAGAATTAGGAAGCTCTCCTTCACTCCTTGCATGTCTGGGACCTTTCTTGGACTCTTTGAGGCCTACCAGAACAGCTCCAGGAGATCGGCTCCCCCGCAGCTCCCACAGCCTTTGGCCTGCCTGGCCCAGGAATGCAAAGGAGGGAGGGAGGCCAAGGGCAGAGGCTACTGGCTCAGGAAGTTGTGTTATGCCCAGGTCTGGGATAACCACCCTCTTGGCCCTCTGCCTGGCTTCTTCAAGAGTTAGGGGCTCTGTCTTTCCCTCCTTTCTCAGGATGAGCCACTTTTATTTTCCCAGTCAAATCTGCTCTGGCCCATCCTCTCTACTGCTGACGTTTTGATTTTTGCTTTATTATTCCACTGCTGGAATCCAGTGACATTTTTGAAATCCAGCCGTTGGGATCTTCAGGCCACTCCCACTTCACCCATCCCAGCCCCACCCTACCACACCCTACTTGACTCCACCTTCTTTTCTAAAAAAGAAGGGAGCCTAGATGCTTATCCTACCTCTTCTTCCAGCCCCCAATAATTTGATTTCCCTCTCCTGGGTCCTATATGAAGATCCAGGCTAAAGAGCATTGAAGGTGCTTGGACATCCCTGAGGGGCTGATTGATAGCTTTGACTTCCACTCCTTTTTCTCCCTTTGCTTTATCTTCTCCAAACTCATGCCCTTTCAGAACCCCTCTAGATGGTGGCATGGCAGATCCATCAGCCTCCTGAGGGACAGATACAAATTGCCTTGGGAAGATGGGTTCAACCTTTATTTCTGCCAAAAGGGGATCACCTGTCTTTTTCATTAGTGACATGAACAACTTAGCAAGACAGATAAGGAACCTTGGTGAGTGAGTGTTCTGAACTAGTCCACTCCACTACCAACCCCCTACCTCCCACTTTCAGATTCCTTCGAAGGACATTCTTAGTAGATCTGGGGAAAACACTGATTGGGGAGCAGGACCATTGGAGACTACAGCCTCTTGTGCTCAGACAGCCACGACAGTCTGATTCCTCTGCCTCATGGTGCAGCTGTCCAGGCCTGGGACACTAGGCGGGTGTGTGCCCACGTGGGGTAGGGGTGGGGGTGGTGTGTGTACTTGTTATATTTAGCCACCTGCTTCTTTTCTCCCCCACTGATCCTAACTGGGGAGGCTGGGCTTCCGGAAATGGGAGGTGGGCTTGCACACCTGAATCCCTGGGTGGTGGGAGGTGGGGTGGAGAAAATGGGGACTCAGAGTGGTAGAGTCTGTCCACTTACATATCTATATCTATAGTAGGAGGAGTCAGGATTGCCTTTTT
Source organism: Sciurus vulgaris (assembly GCF_902686455.1). NCBI lineage: Eukaryota > Metazoa > Chordata > Mammalia > Rodentia > Sciuridae > Sciurus > Sciurus vulgaris. The sequence goes on from NC_136461.1 coordinate 117,070,838, forward strand.
TTTTTTTTTTTTGTATCTTCTGTGCTTCTGTGCTCAGGTTGATGTGGAGAAGTGGCTAGAATGAAGAGTTTGTGGTGCGGGGGGGGGGGGGGGGATTGTCCCACCAAAGCCTGGAAAGAAGGTGTTGTCTAGTTTAATGTTTAATTAGATCTCAGAGGTCAGAGCCAGCTTTGGAACTGGGATGCCGAGCTGTCTGTAAGACACTGTGGCGATCCTTGGCCCAGCCTCAGTACCTCAAGCACCCCCAGAGGTTTGGAACTCTTTGTTGGGCTGGGTTTTGGGTTCCAAGAAAATTTTTTTCCCCAAACACACACACACACACACTTTCTATTCTGGAACCCAAGATATTTGGACACCTCAGTTTGCAGAGAACAGAAAGATTGAAAGCGCCAGCAAAAGTCCACCTGGGGTCCAGGCTCAGAGCTGGGCCCCACCCCAGGCAAGACAGCTGGGTGAATGACTCAGATGCTATCCCCCTCCCTCCCACCCTTGTGACTTTACAAGAGACAGCAGGAGACAGGATGGAGACAGCAGATGTCTTTAAAGAGGAGGGATGGGGGCCTGAATGTCTGCATCTGCACACCTCTGCATCTTGGGGTCCCTTTCCTGCCTTTTCCTTGGAATCTCTGGTGGTATCTGGATCCAGAGGTCTGGACAGTCACTATACACAAGCATTAGACTGCAGAGTTGATTCTGGAGTTATGCTTTGGGCTGCTGGACAGTGCAAGGTCTTTGACTTCCTATGAGGAACTGTCCAAGGAAGTCTGAGTCAGAAATGGGGAGATCCCAGGCCCACAAAGCAGAAGCACCTCTTCCCCTCATGAGGTCCTCATGCTCTACAATTTCCTGGATTGCCTGCCTCTTGAAGCCCCAGTGTGGACTGGCAGGGAGATGGAGGTTCAAGTACTTACAGGCTCAGATCAAGACAAGAACAGCAAAGGCTGTAGAGGTGCAGAGGCTTGTCCCGTGTTACACAGAAAGGGATGATAGGTCAGGGTTGAGCATGGACCTTCTGACTTCTAATTGGTACTCTTCCCCTTAAATCTCACTTCTAACTTGGGGGACAGGTTGGAGATCTGGGGGGTAAGGTAAGGAGTAGTGACTGTAACTTGCAGCCTGGAGAGTATGCCTTGGGGCTAGTGATCCCTTAATGTCCTGCAGTCCTGTCAGGACATGTCAACTCTTTATCAATAGCATTTGTCGCAGTCTACCTGGAAAGACCTAGGACCCTGCCAGACCATTGATCATGAGACTGTCAGAGCTCTGGGAAGCTGATGATTGCTGTCTTGAGACTATCTTGGGACTTGTCATGGGAATTGTCTACCTGGATTGGAAGGGCACAGCCATTAGGTTAATGGAGCTGGGGGTCTTTGAGCATGCATTGCCCTTACTCTTATGTGATCGTGTCTCCTGATGTTACCTCTCCCAACTACCCCCAGCCCTGCCCACATTCTGATTGAAAGGGCAAGAAGGTATAGTTCAAGGGCTAAAAACTACTTAAGGAGCCCAAGGGAAATGGGAGAATCATTTGTTTTCCTTTTTTTTTTTTTTTTTCCAATGCCAGTGATTGAACTCGGGGGCACTGAACCACTGAGCCACATCCCCAGTCCTTTTTTGTTTTATTTAGAGACATGGTCTCACTGAGTTGCTTAGGGCCTTGCTAAGGTGCTGAGGCTGGCTTTGAACTCTCAATCCTCCTGTCTCAGCCTCCTGAGCCTCTGGGATTACAGGCATGCACCACCACGCCAGGCTGAGAATCATTTGTTAGACTCTGGGAGTCTTGAGACTGCATGGGGTGTGCCCATCGCCCCCACTTATAGTCCTGCCTCCAGTGATTCAGTAGCTTAGGGTCAGGGCTGAGGCAAGGGACAGCTGGGGTGACAACTGGTAGGAGATGTTTTCACCTACCAACTGTGCTTTCTGTTTTCCTCCCCCTCTCCTCCTTCCTCCCCAGCCCCTCACCAGTTCTAGCACCTGTGGCAGACAAAACCAAGTCTGGATCTGAGACCCAGACACTAGGGACAGTTCCTCTTGTCCTCATCTATGGTTCTCAGTAGAGGGGTGACACAAACCAAGCTCTAAGATCCTAGAGACATCTAAAAGATCACAGGATCTCCTATCCTTAGTAAGAGGCAAAGTGGTCCACCAACAAAATGACAGGTAGTAAAAAGTAGTAAAAACAGCCTGGCCCTCAATATCCTTAGTGCTAGGATTGGCCCTGCCAATAAATTGCTGTGCGACCTTGAGCTAATCACTTCTCTCTGGATTTCCCTAGCTATAAAAGAGGGGATTAAAGCAAAAGGTTTCCAGAGATCCTGTAGGTCCCCAAGTAGTACAGTGACCTGCAAAGTGAGAAAATAGTCCTCTAAAATACCAAGCTATTAATAGAAAAATCAAATATAATCAATGTGAATATAATTAACAGTGCTATTCTCAATAGAAATTTTCCTATAAGCAATGGAATTAAAAACACTAGTATTCTTCTCTATGTCCCAAAGATAGTGTGTTAGAAACGGTTAACTATTGTGACATTACCCTCTTGGCGTGTTCTTTGTTTTCATTACTGGTAGGAAAGGACAATTCATTTTCAGTGCTTCTCCTTCAGGACAATGGAAAGGGCTGTATCATGTAGCAGGACAGGGACATTCAGCACTGGAATGACTCCCATTGATTGATATATGTAGAGACCAGAAAAGAGGCCCTAGGGAAGGCAGGACTGCTACCTAGAACTGGCCAGGATTAGACAGCATATGCCTGGAGCAGAGGGAGGCACACAGTGACCTTGACCTGTCTACCTTCCACCTTTCTTGCACCCATACTGGCTCCCCCAACCTGAGGCTGGGCTGTGAGCAGATTTTATCCCTTCCTAATTCCTTTAGAAAGAGGGCAGAGTTTGGAAAGGGGGCTCTTCCTACCCTAGTCTAGTTGTGAGAGAGGAAGCCGGAATCCCGCCTGCCAGGAATAATTCTGGCTGAGATCCCTGGTCCAGCAGGGGAGCTGAGTCACTGTAGAGGGCAGAGTATAGAATGGACAGGAGACCCAGAGCTTATCCAGTCAGACAAGAAAAGTCTGAGGGATGGCCTTTCCTTGAGAACTAAATTCAAGTCATGGTAAGAAGGACAAGTATAGCCAGGCCTGGTGGCACAGGCCTGTAATCCCAGTGGCTCAGGAGGCCGAGGCAGGAGGATCACAGGTTCAAAACCTCAGGAACTTAGTAAGGCCCTAAGTAACTTAGTGAGACTCTGTCTCAAAATAAAATATAAGAAGTTCTGGGGATGTGACTTAGTGGTTAAGAACCCCTGGGTTAAAGGTACATTTTGTGGGGACAAGTGGAAGGGAATGGGGTACGTGAGTCCCTTCAGTGTTGATCAGTGTCTAGAGATTTTTCATTCAGGAGGTCTGGCCTCTGGGCAGTGGAGAAAAAAGGCTTCCTGGGGATGGAAAAGCTCCCCTTCTTCCCAAAGCTCTGGTCTGCCACCCCCTGCTGGCTGAGAAAGAGTGCTGCATCTTCCCAGGCTTCCTGGAATGTGGCCGGACCAGAACTGCTAGGTCCTCCTCCACTTCCTCTCCTGACCTTGGGGTGGGGCTCCTACACTCTACTGGTGCTGTCAGGGTTAATAACCATGCAGGACCAGATAGAGGGCTAATAAGTCTCCAGAAGGGACTGCTGAGTCGATTTTTTTTTGTGTGAGGATCCCCTAAATGCCCCACCCTTTGACCAGTAGCTTCCCTTCCTCCCCAAGGAAGGGGAGAGGGGAACATAGACATTCTGCCTTCTTCTTAGGCTATCTTTCCCCTCCTCCCTGCATCTACTTCTTTTGGTCTGTCCCCAGGCCCCATCCTTGCATTTTTATGACAACATAGGAATGACTTCTGGAGGGATGGTCCAGGAAGATGGAAAGTAGAGTTTGACATGAAACTTTGCAGGGTTGGTTGTTGAGGAAGCCAGCCCTGCCTGTTATCCAGGACCCCAGAGCTCTGGCCTGTGGCCCCAGGCTTCTCCCCCTCTGTACAATGCCACGTTGATACACCCAGCAGCTGTGACTCAGGCCTGGCCCCCTGCCAGGCCCAGCACTTCTGCTGGAGTTGTGTCTGAACATGTCAACAGGCCTCCTATCCCCCTCTCAGCACTAGCGCCCCCCAGACCCAGCTCCTCCCTCTGCCTGGAATTAAGACCTGGCTTTGTCTTGGGAGAGGACAACTGGGAGCCTGGCTGCTCTGGAAGGGGATCTGAGCATATTTGGCTGGCGTCACACCCAAGAGAGGCATGTGGCAATTGAGCCTTACCAGCTATGGTACATGTGTCCATGTGGGGAGGTCAGGGGTGTTTCATACATGGGCCCTGCCACGCATGTGCTTCAGGTTTAAGACAACCAGAACTTAAAAAAAAAAAGAAAAAAAAAAAAAAAAAAAAAAAAAAAGAAACAAAAGAAAAGAAAAAAAGGCGGGGAAAAAAAGAGAAAGACCTCCAGAACTTCACAGAATAGGGTCTGGAGGAGACTCAAGAAGCTTCTAAGTCCTTGGAACACCTGCCCCCTCTCAGTTCCTCTTTTCAAGATCTCCTTTCTGGTGAGGGCTGGCACCTCCAATGCTAAGGTGGGGAAACTGGCTGCCCACATTCTGCTCTTACCTGAAAGTGGTCACTGACCCACAGACCAGCCAAGAAAACAGCAATGGTTTCCTTGGTAGTGGTTACCTCTGGTGGCTGACTGTACATGATTGTGGGTTTGTGTGATGTTTGAGGGTGGTTGGGAGTGGCATATTCACTAGATTCACTGTCATTCTGACTGGGGTGTCTCCAGCAATAGAGGCAAAGGTTGATATGTCTCCCGGACTCTGTTACTCTCTGCACAGCCTGCCTGCTCTTTTCTTTCTTTTTCTTTTTTTGGTCCTAGGAATTGGGCCCAGGGCCTTAGGCATGCTAAGTGGGTGTTCTACCACTGAACTACATTCACAGCCCTACCATGCCGTTTTCTGTGTTCTGTTCCCATCTGCCCAGTCTCTTCAGGTGACTCTGGACAGATTGTTAGTACATGACCCTACCCTTCGCCAGGCTTTAGTTTCCTCATCTATGAAAGTCCAGGAATTGATCCAGAAGGCCCCTCTAAAACCCCTGAGCATATGAGCCATTTAGTCTCAGGGCATTCAGGGGACATACAGAAAAATCCCCAGACCCCATAGGTAAAACATCAGCTGAAATTAGCAAGGCTGGGCTCTGCTAGGTGGAGCTCAACTAAGGTGTGGGGAATGGGTGTGAAGGAAGGGGACAGGGAAGGAGGACCTACTACAGTGGGAGGAGTTACTGGAACAAACTCCAATTTGGGTGGGTCAAGTATATAAAGTTTTCTATATTGAATGTACAATATGATATGTACATGTCAAATTTTTAAAATAAAGGGAATTGCCAGGCACCATGTCTCAGGCCTGTAGTCCCAGTTACTTGGGAGGCTGAGGCAGGAGAATTGCAAATTGGAGGTCAGCCTCAGCAATTTAGTGAAACCCTGTCTCAAAAAAAAAAAAAAAAAAAAAAAAGGAGAAGAAGAAGAAAAAGAAGAAAAAAGGAAATAGGGTTCAACCCCTCCTACCACTAAATAAATAAATAAATAAATAAATAAATAAATGAATAAATAAATGAATAAATGAATAAATAAAAGGAATTGACTGTTTTGTTAATGAGAAGAACAAATGAGAAACCCAGAGGGGAAATAGGGACATGAAGGAGGCTGGCTGGCTTAGGGTGGTGGTGGGAGATCTAGTCACACTTAGGAAGTCCTGGGCAGCCCGGGGGCTCCTCACCCAGCCACAGGGGTCGCCCTTTCTTGGGAAGCAGGAAATGCCCAGGGGCTCTGACACCTTGGCTCTCCCGCCTCCGCCGCCCCCCCCCCCCCCCCCCCCCCCCCCCCCGCCCAATAGAAGCCGCCCAGCCCAGCCATGGGGAACTCTGAGGGCAGGTGAGGCAGGCTGCCAGGGAACCTCCGGCGGGTCTGTAGGAGCCCCTGCAGGGCGGGTCTGGCCCTCCGCACCGCCTCCTTGTTGGTCTTCTCCTCCCACTAATTATTTTTAGCCCCAGCGTAAAGTCGGTCCAGCCTGTCTGTCTCCCAGGCCAGAGGAGGAAACGCAGGCCTCTCCCTCCGGCCCTAGCATGTTGCTCCCAGCAACCAGGCCCAAACAAGCCGGCTGCCGGCCGGCTTCCATATCTGGCATCCAAGCTGGGCTAAGGAGGGTGACTCAGTGGGTGGGTCAGCCCCTGGCCCTGTGCCCGTCAGCCTCTTTGCTGCCTGGTGTCTTTCTTCTCCCAAGCAACTGAGAGCCCGGCCTGCAACCGCCTGGGAACCCGACTTCCTACCCTGCCAGCCGCAGCCTAGCAGATCCCAGCCTCTGGGTGCTGCCAGCACCAGCTCTCATTTTACCTAATTCTTTTTCTCTCTGCTCCTTTCCCCTCCATAACTCCCTCTTCCCTGTTTCTGCCATGGGACTTGCCAACTGTGGGATGAGTTAAACAGGATGCCCAGCCCTTCTTTCCTCAAGAGGCTGCTGGCATGTAGTCACTCCTGTGCTTGGGGAAGCTGGAAGGATGCGTGAGAGGGAAGAGCTGGCTCTCCACAGCATGGTACCAGGCCCCCTGTGAGCACTAGAGGATTTCCCGACCCCTGCCCTGGTATTGTCTGCCTGGGCATGAGTCACCTGAGGAGCCCCAGGCTCCCATCCCTTCCCAGCTCCCCTGACCAGCTCCACCCTTTCCTCCTTGCCAACCCAGCACAGGGAAGATGGCGCTCAGCATACACTCAGCTTTCTTTCTGCCACCCGCAATGGACTGGGGCCTGGGCAGCACCACCGGCCAGGGATTGGTCTTGTTCCCTGCTAGATCCAAAGTCCTTTCCTGGGAAGAAAACGGTGTTTGGTGGACAGGCAGGCCTAGGGAGGAGGTAGGAGAAGCTAGGTTCGGTCCCACCCCGAGCCATATCTTGGGGTGTGCATGTGGCTCCCTGGCCGCAGAGCTCCTGAGGTCTGAGTCATGAGCCCATGGGTGACAGTGGCTTCTTCCCCACAGATGGGATCTCCCCAGACCTGACTAAGAAAACCACAAAGGCCCTTTCTTCCCTCTCTTTGCTCGTGGTTTCCCCCATCTGCAGGGCGTGTCTTAGTCCTAATCGCCTTTCTGGTGCTAGTCAAAATCTCCAGGAGGGAAACAGCTCCCTTAATTTAGTTGGAGACCAATATATCGGAGCATGTGCTGAATTAGTACAGCAGCCATTTCCAGCACTGCTGTGCACTGGCTGCAGGACCCCGGACCTATCTCTCTGCCTCAGTTTCTATAAACACATAGTAGTAGTGTCTACCTCAGAGGCTAGCCATGAAGATTAAATGAGTTGACACCAGAATGTTTAGAGAAGTGCTTGGTACATAATGAGCTCTATATAAGTGTTTGCTAGTGTAATAATGCACCACAGAATAATGTTTTGATCAAAGACTGGCCACATACATGAACGAGGGGGTTCCATCACTGTCCTATAAGATTATATTGATAGTCTAGTGACATTGTAGCTTAGTTTACATAAGTAAATTCTACGATGTTCACACAATGACAAAATTGCCTAATGACACATCTTTCAGAACATAACCCCATCATTAAGTAATATGTGGCATGACTGTATATTATTATTATTTTTTTGGTTGTACTGGGATTGCTCTACCACTGAACTACATCCCAAGTTATGTTTATTTATTATTTTTGAGACAGGGTCTCACTAAGTTGCCCAGGCTGGCCTCAAACTTGCAATCCTCCTGCCTTAGCCTCCCAAGTAGTTGGTATTGTAGGCATGTGCCTCCACACCTGACTGTGACTGTTTATGATTATCATCACCACCACCACCTTTGGGAGCAGCAGCAGGAAGTAAAAAGGTTAGACTTAAAACAGAAAAGAAAAAAGAAAAAAGCAACCCTGTGCCTGTTAGACTATAAGCCCATCAGATCATGAGCCCAGAGGGCAGGAACCATACATCTCCATTTTCCTAAGTCAGTGTCTCCCAGGTATTCCAAGGAAAGGGTATTTCCAAAGAGAACCCAGCCTCCTCATCTGGCATCCAAGGAGGTCATGGAGCCAGCACTATGGAGGAGATGCCCTTGAGACGTGGTCTGAAAGCATCTTGTGCTCCTTCCTGCCTCTCCCAGCTCTGTCGAAGGAACATTTTGATGCGAGGCGTCTGCTCTCTTCTCCCTGGCTTCCCTGGCTTCTCCATTCTCTCTAGCCTTGTGACTTAAGAAGGCAATGAGATGGAGGAGGAAGAGTCCCAAACCAGTAGCCAGAATAGACTGGAACACTGTCCCTGCACTAGCTTGCAGTGTTTGACACTGGGACACCCACCTTCCTCCTCTGTCACTCAGTTTCCTTATCTTTAAAAGCAGGATGTTGAGTTGAGCTGACTCTAAACTGGTTCTCTAAATTTTTTTTTTTTTTTTTTTGCTACTGGAGATTGAACCCAGGGGTACTATACCACTGAGCTACATCCCCAGCCCTGTTATTTTTTGAGACACAGTCTTGCTAAGTTGCCAAGGCTGGCCTCAAACTTAAAATCCTCCTGCCTCAGCCTCCCAAGTTGCTAGTATTACAGAAGAGTACTATTGCACCCAGCTGGTTCTGTAAATTCTGAGAGTCTCTCCATAGAGCCAGCTGCAGCCGTTGGCCTTCAGGGTAGAGAGACCTCTTGTGGGGGGCCCCCAGCCAGCCTGGGAGTAGCCCAAGGAGCTCTGAGTCTGTGTCTGCTGTGTTGCTTCACTTTACCAGCAGTTTTTCTTCATTCTCCCTCCTCCCCGTACAGCTGCCTCAGCTTCGGAAAAGTTCTGAAGTCATGGAAAGTTGGGGCTGTGCTCCCAGCCAGAGGCTGGGCCGGATGGCAGCCAAAACCTGAGCTGGGTTCTGACTTTATTTTTAGCTTTTCAGGCTGAGAGGGAGGAGAGGAGACATCCTCTGGTCTAGAAGGGCCTCTTTTTGCAGGAGACAGACAGTATTGCATTTAACAATTTGTTCTGAGGGGTGGATGAAGCAAGCACACAGGCAACTACCCTGCCTCTTTGGGTGTCCCTCTATCTCCCAAGTGTCTCCTCCTTTCAAGCTTCTGCAAGTCTCATCTTCTCTCTTCTGCTCCAGAGTGAATTGTTGAGTTATATGGAGCTTAGGGCTTTTGTGACAGGAGAAAATATGTTGACAGCGTTGCTCTTCTTGCCGGGGTGGGTTTTTCCTGACTGCCCACGTTTAGTTTTCCTTTCTTCCATCTGCCCTGGTGGGTTCATGCTTGAGGATTGATGCATTACATAAGGTGGCTTCCCAGGCTCTTGGATTGTCATATCTTTAAGATTTGTGGGTTCCCCAGAGCCTTCTAAGAACACAGGACTTCCCTATTTCTTGAGTTCTCTAGCAAAAGTAACTAGGGGCCCAGGAAGGTGCAGGAGGGCAGAGTAGTTGGTTCCATCTAAAGCTTTGCCCAGTTTGAGGAGCAGGGATGCTCAAGGCTGGAGTGCAGATGGAACTGAAGGCCTGGAAGCCACATCTGGAGCCAGGTGCTGAGGCTTGTGGTTGATGAGTAGGGTGCAGCCTTCTCTCAGGACTCCAATGGAGGCTGGGACTCCTGTTCTGCCCAGATCAGAGTCCTGATAAAGGAAATGCCCAAATTGCCCCTCATTGTCCTTGTCCCAAGTCTTCTGAGCTCTAACTAGAATTTCCTTTCCCACAGTCCATGCCTATAGAAGGGTTAGGAGAAGGGACTGACAACTTTGGGACTCAGACTGGGAAGGATTAGGTACACATGGCCCACAGGGCCAGGAGTCTAGTTGTCTGGCTCTTCAGAGGCAGTGAAGACCAGGCTGAATAGAAAGTGGGCGTTGTTGAGGGAGGGGAAAGTTAAGGCCCTGTGTGGGAAGGGGCGGGAGACAAAGGTGCCCCTGTCTCTTTTGGAAGGAATGGGAGGAGAGGGGAAAAGCATTCATATCATGGGATCTAGCTTTGCCCTTAGCCCCAGGCACGTTCCTGAGCCCTGAGTCATGGAAAGGGTGGAGAGGCAGGAAAGGGGTTTTGGGGAACCTTGGGGGAGGTGGAAGCCCAGCTCCAGAGACAGGCAATATAAACAAACCTAAATCAAGGGCTCCCTCTACTGGCAATGAGAGCCAGCCCCACAGGAAACCGGCCCTCTCCAGGGACCTGGATTCCTCTGAGACCCACTCTTCCCTCTTTTCTTTAGCAATACCAAGAAGGAGGGCGACTTGATGGCCGCCCAGGCCCGGCTCAAGGACCTGGAAGCTCTGCTGAACTCCAAGGAGGCTGCACTGAGCACTGCGCTCAGTGAGAAACGCACATTAGAGGGCGAGCTGCACGATCTTCGGGGACAGGTGGCCAAGGTAGGCTATGCTCCAGGGACCTCATTTGACTCTCATCTGACACATGCACATTCATTGTTTTACCCTGGTCCTAGGAGGTGCCTGGTCTGTCACATAATCCCAGAGCTGTTCACCTGTCCTAGCACCACTTTGCCTGTCTAGACCACATCTGATCCTTCTTTGGCTGCTCGTGGGATCTAGCACATTGAATTGAGAGTAATCCATGAGCTGGTCACGGTGCTTGCCTGTAATCCCAGGGGCTCTGGAGGCTGAGGCAGGAGGACCACAAGTTCAAAACCAGCCTCCGCAATTTAGTGAGGCCCTAAGCAACTTAGCAAGACCCTGTCTCAAAATAAGTGCTCCTGGGTTCAATCCTGTTGCCACACACACAAAAAAAGTAATCCACAAAACATTTCCAGTTAACTTCACAATGAACTGACCCTGTATCCCTCTCAGTCTGGCCTTCCCGTGGCCAGCTCTTGACCTCTCTGGAGGTAAGGAGAAGTGGAGTAGCCATTCACTGTGGCTATCATGGGGAGCTGACGGCTAATTACATATGGGATGTATATTAAAAGTGCTTTGTGTACGTATGGTGGCTTTCACTTTCAAAACACTGCTATCCAACCTTTTCTCTAATTTTTCATGATACAAATTAGGGAACAGAATTGAAGAAACTGGCTCATTCCCAGTTTCAAAATCTTATCTGTTCAGAACAGGGCCAAGACTAGAGTCAGTAGGCAAACTCCCATCTGGATGCTCTCCCTCTCAGGTCTCTTCACAGTATAACACAAGAGACTAGAAAGACTGCCAGAAACCTTCAGGTCAACTCCAAAGCCAGGGCTAGATGCTTTTCTCTATGGTATCCTGCCTCCAATTCCAACCCTCAATCCTGCCGAGCTACACTAACCTGAGCTTTCCAAAATGAATGTCTTAGCCAGATTCACCTGTTCAGACTTCTTCAGAGGCTTTTTTGTGGCAGATAAGAACATCTCTCAATTTTTCCCTTTCCCCTCTGGAACCCATATAAGCTTAACCACTGAGCCACATCCCCAGCCCTTTTTAATTTTTTATCTTTTTTAATATATATATTTTTATTTGTAGATGAACACAATACCTTTATTTTATTTATTTATTTTTATGTGGTGCCAAGGATCAAACCCAGTGCCTCACACGTGCTAGACAACCACTCTACCACTGAGCTACAACTCCAGGCCCTTTATTCTTTATCTTGAGACAGGGGTCTCGCTAAGTTTCTGAGGGCCTCACTAAGTTGCTAAGGCTGACTTTGAATTTGTGATCCTCCTGCCTCAGCCTCCTAAATCACTGGGATTACAGGTGTGTATCACCACACCCTTTTTATCTTTGATTTCTTAGCATGGTACCTACTCAAAGTAGATGTCTTTACCTCCATGGGCATCCAAGGCCCTCACTTTCCCTGGAACTTTCCCCATGGATAAAGGATGCCTGAAAACAGCCATTGCTCAGCTTCTTTCCAGTTCCTGTGCTCTGAGACCCCTCTCTCTGAACTCACCCCACTTCTTCTCAGCTTGAGGCAGCTCTGGGTGAGGCCAAAAAGCAACTTCAGGATGAGATGCTGCGGCGGGTGGATGCTGAGAACAGGCTGCAGACCCTGAAGGAGGAACTGGACTTCCAGAAGAACATCTATAGTGAGGTGGGGACTGTGTTTTGTAGGCCAGAGGTCTGGGGCTGGGTGGTGGCAGAAATGGGTCTTACGGCTAGAAATGAGCTGTATGTGGAGCTCAGCCACCTGAGTCCCTTGTATAGTGGACAGGGGGTGGGGATGACCAGCACCCAGATCCCAAATTAAAGTAGGTCTGACAATGGCTTGTGGGGTTAGGGCTGGTCAGGGAGCTTGGCTTTCTGGGTCTAGACCTCTAAAGAACCAGTTCTGATTTCAGTCTCTGTGTCCTTGATCCAACCCTTCTAGGAGCTTCGTGAGACCAAACGCCGCCATGAGACCCGGTTGGTGGAGATTGACAATGGGAAGCAGCGTGAATTCGAGAGCCGACTGGCAGATGCCCTTCAGGAGCTGCGAGCCCAGCATGAGGACCAGGTGGAACAGTACAAGAAGGAGCTGGAGAAGACCTATTCTGCCAAGGTACTTACTGTCCCCCAGTTCCCTCACTGCTCTGGTCCCAGCAGCCCTACCCCTGCCTGCACTGGGATATGCCTGGGAGGACAGACAGATGGTGGCAGGGAGCTCAGGGTGGCCCAGGACCTCAGGACAGCTATAGCAATGATCCTATCCTCAAGCCCCTCCCTCTGTCCTTCCCCATCCCTGCAATCCTAACTCTGTACTCCCTGCAGCTGGATAACGCCAGGCAATCTGCTGAGAGGAACAGCAACCTGGTGGGGGCCGCCCATGAGGAGTTGCAGCAGTCCCGCATCCGCATCGACAGCCTCTCAGCCCAGCTCAGCCAGCTGCAGAAGCAGGTGATGCCTCAGCTCACTCCTTTTGCCAGGGACCACCAGACTGGGCAGATGTAGGTAGAAGCTTCCCAGGGGGAGGAACGTTATTTATCCATGAAGAGCCTCAGTTTTCTCGTGTAAAATCGGGATAAAGCTGGATATGGAGGCACATGCCTGTAATCCCAAAGATCAAGAGAAAAGAACAGACCCCCAGGACCACAGACAGAGAGGCAGGGTCTGGGATTTGGAGTCCAGTGGCCTTCTGCTGTTCCAGTTCTTCCTCTTATCTTGCTTCCACTTAGAACGTTTGTTTTCCCATTTGAAAATGGAGATCATTCTTGTCCTTCCTAGTTCACAGATCTGCCATAATGTTTTGAAGTGTGAGGCATTAAAATCATCAATACTATTCTACCTGGCTGTGCCATTTGTGACAGGAAGAAATGGACTCTAGCCTCAGAGCAAGAGATTGTAGTTAGATATTGGGAAGGACTTCCTGTTCACCACTTTAGAACCTGCAATGAGCTCTGATGGGAGTCTGGAGATCCTGGAGAGGGTCCTCGGTACCCCATGTCCCTCCCTCTCCATACCTGGGGCCCTTGGAGGCTCACCAGATCCTTACTTCCTCCATACCAGCTGGCAGCCAAGGAAGCGAAGCTTCGGGACCTGGAGGACTCGCTGGCCCGTGAGCGTGACACTAGCCGGCGGCTGCTGGCAGAGAAAGAACGGGAGATGGCTGAAATGCGGGCAAGGATGCAACAGCAGCTGGATGAGTACCAGGAGCTGCTGGACATCAAGCTGGCCCTGGACATGGAGATCCACGCCTACCGCAAGCTCTTGGAGGGCGAGGAGGAGAGGTGAGTTGGGCGGAGTCAGGAGGAGTGAGCAGTAGCTTCCTGCCTCCAACTTGCCCTGACCAGGTCCCCTTCTTCATCTCCTCCCTAGGCTACGCCTGTCCCCCAGCCCCACCTCACAGCGCAGCCGTGGCCGTGCCTCCTCCCACTCATCCCAGACACAGGGTGGGGGAAGTGTCACCAAAAAGCGCAAGCTGGAGTCCGCTGAGAGCCGCAGCAGCTTCTCCCAGCATGCTCGCACCAGTGGACGTGTGGCTGTGGAGGAGGTGGACGAGGAGGGCAAGTTTGTGCGGCTGCGCAACAAATCCAATGAGGTAGGCCCCCAGGGTTGGGTCAGCTGAGTCCCAGTCTTGACTCCTGGACTTTGTGGCTGTGAGACCTTGGGAGCATTATGACCTTGGGAACGTTATTTAACCATAAAGAGAATCAGTTTCCTTATCTGCAAAATTGGGATGAAGCTGGGTATGGTGGGACACACCTGTAATCCCAGAGACTCGGGAGGCTGAGACAGGAGGATCACAAGTTTGAGGCCAGCCTCGGTAACTTAGCAAGACCCTATCTAAAAAATAAAAAGGACTGGGCCAGTGACTCATGCCCAGTGGCTCAGGAGGCTGAAGCAGGATTGCAAGTTCAAAATCAGGCTCAGCAACTTAGAGAGGCCCTAAGCAATTTAGCAAGATCCTATCTCTAAATAAAATATAAAAGGGTTGGGATATTTCTCAGTGGTTAAGCTCTTCTAGGTTCAATCCCTAGTACCATAAAAAAATAAAATAGGGAGAAATAGTTATCTCTAAGTCTTTCAACTGTTGGGAAGATGAAAGAAAAAGTGTCAGTGTACTCAAGTGTCCACAGGCATTGCTATTATCCTTGGAGAGAAGGGCAGTGATGAGCAGGGGCAGAGGATGGAGGGAGACGCCTCTGAATGTGGGTGGTGGCAGGTCAGCCTGAGCTCTTTTTCGTTTTGTTTCATTTTATTTTCGAGTTGGAGGACTCACTATGTTGCCCGGGTTGGTTTTGAACTCCTGGGCTCAAGCCATCCTCTTGCCTTAGCCTCCCAAGGAGTGGAATTGCAGACACACACCACATGCCTCACCTGCCTGGGTCCTTGAGCAAGATGAACTCAAGAGCCCAGCTGAGCCGCCCTGCTTCCTTCCTCTCCCCTCCCCTCTGGCAGGACCAGTCCATGGGCAATTGGCAGATCAAGCGCCAGAATGGAGATGACCCCTTGCTGACTTACCGCTTCCCACCGAAGTTCACCCTGAAGGCTGGGCAGGTGGTGACGGTGAGTAGCAGGGTACTTGGGACTCTCGTGTGGCCTTAGGTGGGGATGGGTTGGCCTGAGGACAGGAGTGCTGGAGTGAGCACCCTTCTCAAATTCCCTTTTCTCAGGTCTGGGCTGCAGGAGCTGGAGCCACTCATAGCCCTCCTACCGACTTGGTGTGGAAAGCGCAGAACACCTGGGGCTGTGGGAATAGCCTGCGCACGGCTCTCATCAACTCCACCGGGGAAGTGAGTAGCCCCAGCTGGCCCCTTGCCAGACAAGGCTTCCCCTGAATAGACCTCTTAGGTGACCCCCAGGTGACCAGAATGGGAGCTAGCTGCCCCCAACCCACAGGGACCAATTCAGGGCCACTTCCAGAGCTCTCTCTGGTGTAGGACCCAGAGTCCCAGTATCACAGATGAGGAAACTGAGGCTCATCTGTGATACTGGAGGCAAAAAACCCAGAGGAGATGGAGCTGCCTACCTGGGCTCTTGAGCTGTGAGGGAGTCCCAAGTCATTTAACCTCTGTGAGGTCTCAGTTGCCCAAGTCTAGGAGCCAGGACTGGAACTCATCTGTGTTCATGAAGACCTGATCTAGGGGCCTACCTCCTTGGACATGCCAGCAGCATGCTGGGTAGAAGTCAGCCATCAGGGATTGTTAAAGACAGAGCCACTTCCCCTGCAGAGAGCTCTAGAGTGTCCATCTCGGGTAGAAGCTAGTTCCTTAGCTCCAACATCACAGAAGACAGTGAGCAGCAGACTGGACAAAGTCCAGGCCACAAAAAGGTTCCTGGTGGTCACTGTGGGTAGATATGCTGCACACCCCTCCCTGGCCCTCACCCCTGACGCTTGGGCCTGGTCCTGTGTCCCTGTAGGAGGTGGCTATGCGCAAGCTGGTGCGCTCAGTGACAGTGGTTGACGACGATGAGGATGAGGATGGAGATGACCTGCTCCATCACCACCACGTGAGTGGCAGCCGCCGCTGAGGCCCCGCCCACACTGGGCCACCCAGCCAGGCCTGGGGCAGCCTCTCCCTGCCTCCCTTGCCAAAGTCTTTTCATTAAAGAATGTTTTGGAACTTTACTTGCTGCCCTGGCCTTTCTTCTCTCTCCTCCCTCTACCTTGAACAGGGAACCCAAGTGTCTGGGTGCCCTACTCTGGTAAGGAAGGGAGTGGGAACTTTCTGATGCCATGGAATAATCCCACGGGAGCAGTGGACAGGGTCTGGATTTGTCTGCTGGGAAGGGGACAGGAGGACAGAGGTGGGGCACCCAGCCCTGCCTCTCTCCCCCACTCCTGTTGCATGCGTCTCCTTTCCAGTCCCTCCCCGAGTCCTGCTGCATGCATGTCCTCTCATTTCCCTCATTTTTCCTGCAAATCTTATTCCTGTCCCCTCACAAATTAAATTTTGCATGTCTGTTGCTCTACAAGCTTGCTTTCCCCTCTACTCTTTTCCTCTTAAATTTAGGAGATTTAGAGGAGTCCAGACCACACCTCTCTGTCCCCAGGTCTTTCTGACCCTCCTGCCCTTTCATGTCCTTCTTCCCAGTCCCTGACCTCCCCAGTCCCTGTTAGCCTCTGGCTCAAGGGGCACAGAACCCCACCTTCCTGCCTGGTGGCTGGGAACTTGTAGGAGCCTGGGGCCTGGGTGCTGGGCCTGAGCAGCCAGTCCCAGACTCGCCGTCCCGCCTGAGCCTTGTCTCCCTCCCCAGGGCTCCCACTGCAGCAGCTCGGGGGACCCCGCTGAATACAACCTGCGCTCCCGTACAGTGCTGTGTGGGACATGTGGGCAGCCTGCCGACAAGGCGTCTGCCAGCGGCTCGGGAGCCCAGGTGGGCGGATCCATCTCCTCTGGCTCTTCTGCCTCCAGTGTCACAGTCACTCGCAGCTACCGCAGTGTGGGGGGCAGTGGGGGTGGCAGCTTCGGGGACAGCCTGGTCACCCGCTCCTACCTCCTGGGCAACTCCAGTCCCCGGACCCAGGTGAGTCATCCCTCCGCCTCCACTTCCCCATGCACAGGACCCTGACCATCCGGGTTAGGACAAAGGGAAGCTCTGGGTGGGTGGAGAGCCTTCTCTCCCGCAGCCCGGGGGAGTGGGAGCCTCCTCCCCGCAGCCCAAGCCCTAGACACCCCATTCCTGCATCCTGCCCCTCCTGTCTGAGCCCCAGACTCGAGGGCAGGGGCAGGGCCAGTGTGAGGTTTGGGGGAGACAACACCTGCAAAGGGGCTTGTCCAGACACCATCACTCACACCTGTTCCCTCTCTCTTCTCAGAGTGCCCAGAACTGCAGCATCATGTAATCTGGGACCCACCAGGCAGGGGTGGGGGCTGAGGCCACCTGCTTCCTCCTCACCTTCCGCCCACCCCCTGCCCTGCACCTCATGGGAGCAGGCTTGAAGCCAAAGAAAAATACCCCCTTTGGTATTTTTTCTTCTGTATTTTTTTGTTTTTTGTTTTCTAAGAGAAGTTATTTTCTACAGTGGTTTTATACTGAAGGAAAAAACACAAGAAAAAAAAAAAGCCTCTATCTCAATCCTAATTTCCCCTCCATCCTTTCCCTGCTTCCAGGAAACTCTATATCTGCCTTAAAACCAAAGAGGGCTTCCTCTAGGAGCCAAGGGAAAGGGGTGCTTTCACAGAACCTAGTTTCTGCTTTGCTGCCCTGGCTGCTGTCCCCACCCCGGGGACCCCATGACATGGTGCCTGAGAGGCAGGCATGGAGTCTTCTCCACTAGCCTCCTGGACAGCTGTCCCACTGCCAGGCCAGCCTCAAAGAGAGAGGACAGCTGAGCCAGGCCTCCCCTGGTTCCACTACACTTGGCTAAGGCTCCTCTGCCTGCCCCACCCCCCCAGTCCCCACCCCTGTCCCCAACCCCGGGGTGAACTGATTCTCCCAGATACTAGCTGTGCTTGCTTTTTCTGTATTTTATTTAGACAAGAGATGGGAATGAGGTGGGAGGTAGAAGAGGAAAGGAAGGTTAGTTTGAGACTAACTTCTCCCAGTTTAAGAGCCTTGGGTAGGCTCTGTTCAGTCACTGGAGGTCAAGGTCAAGTGGGGTGCAGGGAGGAGACAGGGAGGCAACTGGAAAGGGTGAGAGCCTGCTAGGGCCCCACCGCAGAGGAAGAAGGTGAGGGGGTGGAGGGTGGTTGGCAGTAGTTATTGGCAAACACTAAGGAGCCCCTTGCCCCCCATTTCCCATCTGCATCCCTTCTCTCCTCCCCAAATCAATACACTATTTGTTTCTATCCCTGGCTCTGGTGTGGTCTTTGTTGGTGGTCGTCATCGTGTACACACAAGTGCTGCATGGTGGCTGTGTCCTCATGCTCATTGCTGCCCAGCCTCACCCCTGCTCTGGGGGGAACAGGAAGAGAGAAAGTCCTCAGAGCACTTGAGGGGCACATCCGGTGCTCAGTGATGGCTGAGGGGAGCGGCTTTGACATAAGCATCACCCATCCACTGGTGGCTCTTCCTCTGTGGATATTCTGCAAAGAGGCAGAGCCCAAAGGAGGGCATTTCGTTCTAACTTCTTTCATTCAGTCAAGCACTGATCAAGCACCCTCTAAATGGAGCCCTGAGCTAAGCAAAGACATATGTGAACCTAGTCTGAGATGGTGACATCTCAGGGCCAAAGGGCAAGGACAAATGGGGAGGAGAGAGAAGCTGGGTAAAAGGGCAATAGGAAAAAAGTAGGGCTTACCATGCAAACAAGCAGTTAGTCTCTTTGGGCCACGTTGTGCTCAGCTTGAGGCTGGGGAAACCAGCAAGACAACACATTCAGTATTCTCAGGGAACTTCCACTCAAGTGGGAATTGGAAAACTGCTGGGAACAAAGGGATGTGCCGGGCAAAGCAGGAGCTGCTGAAGTGGAGATGGCTTATGACCTGAGGAAAGGAGACATGAGGAACTGACCAGAGGGGAAGGGCCCCCAAACAGGTAAAATGAGCTATGGTAATCTACCTTTCTCTTGCCCTTTCTAATTTCCAAAGCATTTCTGTAGATCTCATTTGCTCTTGATACTCTCCTGAGGTAGTTATTATCCCCTTTGACCCTGGAAATGAAGGCTCGGCAAACATATCTGAGGCTGCACCACTAGTAGTTGGCAAAGATCCCAAGGGTCTGGCTGCAGACCCCTGCTCTTGTGACATGATGCTCCCCTTTGGAAAAAAAAGTATGGATGATAAAGTATAAGTTTATGTCCCCTGGGCAGAGGAGCAGTCAAAAGTCAGTGAGATCATGTGAGGCACAGTGACACACACCTGTAATCCCAGCTACTCAGGAGGCTGAGGCAGGAGAATTGCAAGTTCAAGTTCAACTTAGTGAGACCCGTATCAAAAAAAAAAAAAAGTCAGAAAAAAGTGCATGTCCGGATTTGTGGAAAACAGATTGGGAAAAGCAAATTTAATTAAAGAAGGGCCTGGAAATCTCTAATGTCCCTAGGCTGAGACCCCATGGAGGCTCTGAGGAAGCAGTGCCTAAGAGGAAACAGGTAGGGGGCTCGAGGAAAGAGTACCTGCCTGGGATGGGCAGCTTCACAGAAGGAAACCCTTTCTCTCCCACACCTCTAGTAGACATCTATTTGGGTGGCTGAGTCGCCGCGTCCTCTAAACTAGGTGCACATCCCGAGTCGGCCACCGGGGGGCGCCAGAGCCACACCGCGGCCCGCCAAGCGACCACGCACCGTGGGCTAGGGTCCTCAGCATCGCCTTTGAGCTGGGTGGGGATCTCGCAGGCTCTGAACTGAGTAGGCTGCTCTGGTGCTGTGGGTTGGGGGAATCCCTGGACCGCAGGCGAAGTCCTCTGCTCTTTAGAGGGAGGGCTGAAAGCGATAAGGCAAGTGCGCAAACCCGCAAGGAGGTAGAATCAGCAGTTCCTGCGTAGCACATGTGGCTAATCCACGTGATGCTCACCGCAAAACTCCACACTCAGCTGGCCTCCGGTGATTAAAAGTTTGTGTTTTGTTTTGTTTTATTTGGTACTAGGAATTTAATCCAGGGAGCTTTACCACTGAGCTGCATACCCAGCCCTTTTTCTTTTTTTATTTTGAAACAGTGTCTCAGTTGCTGAAGACCTCGCTAAATGGCCGAGGCTCTTGTCTCAGCCTCCGGAGCCGCTGGGATTGCAGGCGTGGGCACCGAGCCCAGATCTAAAGTATTTTTTGTTGTTTAAATGTAATACGGAGGGAAGGGAAGAATAGAAGTTCATTGGATTAGACAAAGAGGAATGAGGGAAGGGAGCGGGGATGGGAGTAGAAAAGACAGTGGAATGAATGAGACTAACTTTCTTATGTTCATATATGAACACACGACCAGTGTAACTCCACATCATGTACAACCACAAGAGTGGGAAGTTATATTCCATGTATATATATATGTCAAAATATACTCTACTGTCATGTATAACTATAAATAACAAATAAAAAATAAAAACAATGTAATACAAACTCTATAGTAAACCTGAAAACTCAGGCAAGTGTGTGCGTGTGGCGGGGGAGAAGCATTCCTTTTCAGTCAGCCACAGCCAACCACTAACGCATTTCCTTCCAGATTTTTTTCCCCTGAGTATACATAGTTAAGATCTTACTATGGTTTAAATTTTTATTCTGCTTTTCTCTATTAACATGCATAAGTACTTGCCACTGTTATTTCAAGGTTTATATATATTATTTTAAAATAACATACATTCATATGATACTTGGCCATTGCACAGAGGGTAGAAAATGCAAAAACAAACAACTCTATAATGATTGGTATTAACATAATGGTGGACATCTTTCAGCATCGTTTGTGTGTGTGTGTTTTCAGTACTGGGGATTGAACTTAAGGGTGCTCTATCACTGAGTTACATCCCCAGACATTTTTATTTTTTATTTTGTGACAGGGTCCTTGCTAAATTGCCCAGCCTGGCTTAGAACTTGCAATTTTTCTGCCAGCCTCCCACGTGACCATGACAGGCATGTGCCACCATGCCTGGCTTATTTATGTTTTTTTTTTTTTTTTTTTTCAGTTTTCAAATATATATTCAAACAATGCACACACAATTTTCTGTTGACTATTATAAATAATGCTGCCAGGGCCAGGGCTGGGAGTGTAGCTCGGTGGTGGAGTGCACGTTTGTAGCATGTATGGTGTACCGTGGGTTCCGTTCCCAGCACTACACAATAAATATACAAAATAAATAATGCTTCCCAGAATATATACCTCTGCACACATCTGTGGACATTTCCATGAAATGAATTACAAGAAAAGGAAAAGTCAAGTTGAAGATACACACACCGGTTAGTTTGCCAGTGTACCCAGGAGAAACTGGACCCTTATCATTTTCACCAGCAGGGGGCACACGTGACCCCGAAACTCCTCCCAATGCTGAAATTTTTTTCTTTTTTTTTTTCTTTCTTTCTTTCTTTTTTTTTGGCGGTACTGGGGATCCAACTCGGGGCCTTGTGCTTGCAAGGCAGGCACTCTACCAGCTGAGCTGGCTCCCCAGCCCTGAAATTTTTGTAAGTTCAATTTATTTATTATTCATTCATTTATTTATTTTTGTGATACTGGGGATTGAACTCAGGGGTGCTTAACCACTAAGCCACACCCCCATCCCTTTTTATTTTTTGAGACAGGGTCTCGCTAAATTGCTAAGGTGTTAAACTTGGGATCATTCTGCCTCAGTCTCCTGAGTCGCTGGGATTACAGGTGTGTGCCAAAAGTTTTTGCCAATTTGATAGGGAAGGAATCATAGTTCATTACTGTTTCAAATTGCAGGGTGGGTGTGGTGAGGCACACCTGTCATCCCAGGGACTTGGGAGGCTGAGACAGGAGGATTCCAAAGTTCAAAGCTAGCCTGGGAAACTTAGATGCTGCTCACAAAAAAACTAAAAATAAAAAGGGTTCTGTGTGAGTGGGGTTCAGCCCCCAATATCAATTTTTTTAAAAATTGCCTTTCTTTGAAGAGAAAATCGAAAAATCCTTTATCTTCCTTCCATATATATTGGTTATTTGCATTTCAACTGATATGAATAACATTTCTATCCCTTTTGCTCAGTTTTTTTGGGGAGGTAGAGATTATCCTTTTCGTATTTGTTATTAAGAGTAAGAGAGCCAGGGTGATTGGTGGCCCTTGCCTGTAATCCCAGCAGCTCAGGAGGCTAAGACAGGAAGATTGCAACTCAGGGAGGACCTAAGCATAATAAAAAATAAAACAGAAAAAAGCCTGGGGATGTGGTTCAGTGGTTAAGTACTGGGTTCAATCCCTGGTACACTCCTAAAAAATTTTTTTCTATAGCTATTAAACCATATGTTTTGCAAATTTTTTTCACACTCAAGAGATTATATTACTGAGTTTTATGGAATGGCAGCAAATTTGGGTTATTTTGTACTATCATTTTGGTTTTAAAAATCTAATACCATTGCCTGATATTAATTGACCCCTTACTATATAGTCATTTTGCAAACATGCAAATATTTCTAAAAGGATCTTTATCATATAAACATACTTATTCCCTCAGTTATTTATTTATTTAGGCAGTTCTAGGGATGGAATCCAGGATCTCTCAAATGCTAGACAAGTGCTATACCACTGAA
The DNA here is from genome assembly GCF_902686455.1 of Sciurus vulgaris. Taxonomy (NCBI): domain Eukaryota; kingdom Metazoa; phylum Chordata; class Mammalia; order Rodentia; family Sciuridae; genus Sciurus; species Sciurus vulgaris. The sequence goes on from NC_136461.1 coordinate 117,093,328, forward strand.
CTATATCCCCAGTCCTCCTGCTCCCAGCTTTATAAAGGTATAATTGACAAATAAAAATTGTGCATATGTTGTGTACAACCATAGAAATGAAAAGTTGTACCCCATTTGTGTACAATGAATCAAAATGCAGTCTGTAAAAAAAAAAGAATGGATAATATTAAAAAATTATATATGTATTACATAGTGTTTATATATGTATATATGTGTATATACATATATTAAAATGAGTATATCAAACTCATTAACATACCCATATCCTTACATTATTTTTTGTGTGTGGAAGGAACATTTAAGGTCTACCCTCAGCCCTGTACAATGGCACACACCTGTAATCCCAGCGACTCAGAAGCCTGAGGCAGGAGGATCTCAAGTTCAAAATCAGCCTCAGCAACTCAGCAAGGCCCTAAGCAACTTAGCAAGACCTTGAGTCTGAATAAAATATTTAAAAAGGCTGGGGATGTGGCTCAGTAGTTGAGCATCCCTGGGTTCAATCCCCAGTACACCCCCCCCCCAAAAAAAAAAAGCCAACCTGAGCAACTTAGAGAGGCCTTAAGCAATTTAGAAAGATCCTGTTTCAAAAAAAAAAAAAAAAAAAGGATCTGGGGATGTGGTTCAGTGGTTAAGTGCCCTGGATTCAAAACCAGTACTAACAGAAAAATCTACTCTCCCAGAATTTTCCAGTATATAAAATATTATTATTAGTTATAGTAACCATATTATATAATAGATCTCCAGAACTTTTTCATACTGTTCGATTGAAAATTGTGCACACTTTGGTCAAATCTCCCATTGCCTGCTCCCCAACATACTTTATTTATTGAGGTGGGTTCTCACTACATTGCTTAAACTGACCTCATACTCCTGGGCTTAAACAATCCTTCTGCCTTAGTCTCCTAAGTGTTGGCACAACAGGTTCACACCATAGTGCCTGGCATACATTCTTTTTTTTTTTTTTTAGGTACTGGCAATTGAACCCAGGGCACTCTATCACTGAACCACCTCCCCAGACCTCTCTATTTTTAATTTAAAAACAGGATCTTGCTACATTGCTGAGGCTGATCTTGAACTTGCAATCCTCCTGCTTAAGCCTTTTGAGTAGCTGGAATTACAGGCATGAACAACCACGCCTAGCTTAACATACTTTTTTCTCTTCTTTTTTTTTGTTTTGCTGAAGATTGAACCCAGGGCCAGGGTATCACATATGTTAGGCAAGAACTATCACAGAGCTACATTCCCATCCTTTTTACTAATTTGTTTTTTATTTTGAGACAGTGCCTTGTAAAGTTGCCCAGGATGGCCTTGAACTTGTTCTCCTCCTGCCTCGGCCTCCTGAGTCAATGGACTACAGGACTGTACTACCATGCCAGACTCCCTACATACTTTTTTTTTCCCCAACATACTTTTTAATGGCTGAATGGATGTAGAACTATTCATTTAGCCAATTCTCTCTGGGCATTCAGATTAATTTTCAGACTTTGTTGCTATAAATTATGCTATAGTAAATGCTTTTTTCCCCCTCTTCCTTAACTTCTCTTTCTCCCTCCCTCCCTCCTTCCTTCCTTCCTTTCTTTTTTCTTTTTTCAGTACTGGGGATTGAACTCAGGGCTTCTTGTATGCTATGCAAATACTATGCCACTGTGCTACATCCCAGTCTAACTAGTGGATGCCTTTTTTTTTTCTAATGTGTGTACTGGGGATTGAACTCAGGGGCCCTCAACCACTGAGTCACATCTCCAGGCCTTTTTTGTATTTTATTCAGGGTCTCACTGAGTTACTTAGGGCCTCACTAATTGTTGAGGCTGGCCTTGAACTTGCGATCCTCCTGCCTCAGCCTCCTGAGTAGCTGGGATTACGGATGTGTGCCACCATGTCTGGCTCCAAGGACTTATCTAAGTCTCTAGAATATGTGTGGAATCCAATTCATTCTCATCACTGCCCCCCCATCCTCTCTAGCCTGGGTGGTGGCATTAGTGTCCCAGCTGTCCTCCTGCCCCTGCTTAGTACTGTTCATTCTCCACACAGCAGCTCAGTGACCCTGTAACAGTTTGGTTTCTCCTCTGCTCAAAATCCTCAGAGTCCTCCCAAAGCACTCAATGTAAAAGCCAGAGTTCTCACAATGGGACAGAAAGACTGGCATGAAAACACTCCCACCATGGACCCCTCATCTGTTACCATCCCCTTCCTTCTCTGCCTGCTCAAGTCACAGCAACTGCTTAAGTACATCTAGAATGTACCCTGCTCATGTCTGCCCCAGTACATTTACATCAGATTCTCTCTTCCAGGACCACTTTTCCCATCAAATATCTGCTGCCTCATCCCCTTGTTTTCTCCAAGTCTCTATCAAAATATCACAGTCTAAGAGGGTGGAGGACAGAAAGATAGTAGAATGAAACAGGCAGTATTACCCTATGTATATGTATGATTACATAAATGGTGTGAATCTACATTGTGTACAACCATAGACAGGAAAAGTTGTACCCCATTCGTATACAATGAATCAAAATGCAGTCTGTAAAAATAAAAAAGATTTTAATTAAAAAAAAGTCACAGTCTGGTAAAGCCTTCCCTATTTAAATTTTATAAAATAACAACATGTTCCACATTGACGATATTAGCACATCAGAACTACTCTACCTGATCTATTTTTCTCCAGGTTATTTAATACCATTGGATATGTTCCACATATGTATTTGTTCATTTTCTGTTTCCCATCCAAAATACACATGCCTGAGTTACCTGTGTACTTTGTTTTATTCATACTAAATCCCCAGTACCTAGTCCAGTGCCTAATTACACAGTAGGGACTTTATAAGCATTTAAAGGAAATGCAGTCAGGTGTGGTGGCACATGCCTGTAATCCCAGTGACCCAGGAGCCTGAGGCAGGAGGATTGCAAGTTCAAAGCCAGCCTTAGCAACTTAGCGAAGACCTAAGCAATTTAGGGAGAATATGTCTCGATTTTTTTTTGCGCAGTACTGTGGATTGAACCCAGGGCCTTGTGCTTGCAAGCCAAGCACTCTACCAACTGAGCTACATCCACAGCCTCAAAATTTTTAAAAATTAAAAAGGGCCAGAGATGTGGCTAAGTGGTTAAGCAACCCTGGGTTCAATCCCTGGTTCAAAAAAAAAAAAAAAAGAGAGAGAGAGAAAGAAAATGCATAATCAGGCCTGGTGACTCATAACTGTAATTCCAGCAATTTAGGAGGCTGAGGCAGGAGGATCTCAAGTTGGAGGCCAACCTGGGCAACTTAGCAAGACTACCTGAAAATTTTAAAAAACTTTTTTTTTTTTTTTTTTTAAGGAATGAGATGTAGTTCAGGGGTAGAGCCCTAACCTCTAGGTTTGGTATCCAGTACTGAAAGTATATGCAAACACACACACACACACACACACACACACACACACACACACACACACAGAAGGAGAGGGAGAGAGGGAGGGACTAGCTAGGATCCTTTGTCTCTCAGTTTCTCCAGAACCTCAATGTCCCTGATTCTATCCCCAGAGGGAACTTGAGAAGACCATTGAAAGAGGAAGATGCCGCCTCTTTCTTGCCCCTCCAGATTGACTCCGAGGGTCTGCTCTCCCCTTCCCCCTGGGACCAGGTCTCAGCCCTTCTGCTTCTTGGGCTGATTTTCCATGCCTAGTACCAGTCAGTGCCAGTTGGCAGCTCTTACCGGAGACTGAGGTGGCACGAATATGGGGGAGGGGGAGAGAGTGGGCAGGGACCCAAGAGGAACAGAGACCCAGAAGTAAGAGATTGTCATCAGAACTGGGTGGTCAGTCAGGGTGTTTCATGGGATGAGGGACAGCCTAGGCAGAGGAGCCTGGGGGTTTCCAGGGGAAGTGGGAAGGTGCCAGGCTCCCCATTCTGGCCCCTGGAAAATCCAGTCCTCTTTCCCACCACCTACTTTCCTTTCCAGGCACCCCTTAAGCTGCCCCTGGCTAATTCTTCTTGGTCTCTTTAAGAGCTGCCTGGGAACTGGGACACCAGAGGGGGCTGGCAGGCATCCCCCCCGCCCCTCCCCTGCCTATCCCTGCTCCGCCCCCTGACCAGCACAGACTGCTGGAAGACTTGGACGCCTGGGTTAGGGTCTCCACTCCTGGGCTGGGGGTAAGGCTGGAAAGTGGTGGGGAAGGGGAGTGTGTACTCTGGGGTGGGATGGAGGGTTGGGACACCAGATTCCTGTACTATGGACCTGGTGTATCTATGTGCCAACTTCAATGGATACCAGTAGGGGGTGGCCCTCTGGTCTCAGGCTTGGGGGAAGGGAAATTCCAGGGAACTTGAGGGGCAAATCCTAAGGGGCAGGATGCCTGGGCCTAGTCAGCCCTCACTCTCCTATTTCATTATCCCCACGATGATCATTTGCTAAACTCCGTCAGCTATTTCCTGCCCCTCCCACAAAGACACAGGGGAACACCTGTGGTGGGGAAACTGAGGCTAGGTAAACCAGAGGAAAACAGATTGTACACAGCAGCAAGAGAAATGGAAACCAAGCTGTAGAAAGGCTCACTCCACCCCAGAGGTCTGGGAACAGCAGACCTGGCACCCAGGTCACCCCAGCAGGTTTCCCACTGCAGCCGTGGCCACCGCCCAAGACTAAATAGGATAATTCAGTTATTCTCTGGAAGTCTGAACTTCCATATGTCAAGGCCAGGAGAGACCACCCTGAAGTCCGGCTGGGTAACCTGGAATGAAGCGGAGCCAGGAGAAACCTGTAGACTCCCTTGGATCATGTCAGAATGTAGCCCCTTCCAGTTCTGCCTCAGAGACTGGACTCAGTTTACCTAATAGAGAAGAAGATGGGGACAGGGACCGAAGGACTTCCAACGGATGTGTGAAGGCTTTCTGAGTTCCACTTTTCTCCTCCTGTTATAGAACTTATTCAGTTTTCTTGAATTCCTTCCATCTTGATCCCAGATAATTTCTTCCCCTGCTACCACGTGTCCCTGTCTTGGGGTAAGAATTCTGAAGAAGTTGGCACTCCCTGAGGCCCCAGCCTGGGTGCTGAAAGGCGGAGAGGATGGAGTGTCCGGAAGGAAGTGGGCAGATGTGATAGCTCAGAGTTCACTTCTGCTTTCAGCACATACCATGTCCTTCTTGCCTCGCCCCAGGAGGAAACTCACCCACCACCAACCTAGACCTAAAAGGGAACCAGAACTGGTCTGTGAAGTCTTCTGCCCGGGCTGGCTCCAATACACTCACTTCCTATTTCCTAAAAATACTATTAAGTCTGGAGAGGAGCCAAGCTGCTCCCAGGTGGCAGAAAAGCCATCAGCCACCATTTTACTTACATGTATCAGAGAGGGCAAGTGCCCTGCCTGGGTTCACACAGCAAGTTAGAGGCAGCCAGGTCTAGGATCCAGGATGGAGGGGCCTTTTTCACAATCCTCCTGCATACTGAGAGAGACCAGCCTAAAAGGGACTTTTTTTTTCTCAACTCCTCATTTACCAATGAAGAAGTTGAGGCCCTGCAGGGACAGAAGGGAACTCTGATAGTAGGGTTGCTTAGGATCAGAGTTGAGAGGGGACACAAAGACCCAAATCTCTACCTACTATCCAGATGAGAAAGAGTTCCCAGAGAAGAAGGAAACCCAGAGAAACTGGTCATAAAGGGGAATTGACTCCAGTTGATCCCAGAACCCAGCTGGGGAACATCTGCATGGTTGTGCTTGCCTGAAGGTGGGCAAGGGTGCTGAGCAAGGACTTGGGGGGTGGTGAGTAATGTACTCTCTCCTTGCCTCGCCCCCACATATGGAGCCCCTCCTCCTCCACACATGTGGATCCAGGAACCACAGAAGGTGGGGCACAGTGGGACGCGGGAGGAGGAGGAAGAATATGGGGAGATTCTAGTCCCTCCCACTTAGAGATGCGGTCGCCATGGTGACTAAGGACCAGTGAGGCGGGATGGGGTTGGGGATGGGGGTGGGGGTGTGGCAGGGACGAGGCACTGGGAGACAGGAACGCCTGGCATTCCAGGGGGAGGGAAACGCGGCATTCCCCAGCTCCAGGTAAGGGAGCGGGAGAGCTGACAGTTCTGAAAGGAGGAGGCGGGCCATTGTCTGGCGCTGGCTCTGCCCTGAGGAGGGGGCAGAAGAGGGGTCGGGCCATTGTGTGCGATACTGTGCGCAGCCTTCCAGCACTAGTCAGACTGGAGGAAGGGACCTAGGAGGCACTGGGTAAGGGGTTAGGAGGGACTGGGGCTGTGTGGGTGGCAGGAAGGCTGGGGTGGGAAGGGGGGGGGATGCTGGGGAAATCCCCTCCATACAGTAGGCACTTAAACGCACATAAGTTGATTTGACTTGCTTGTGATCATAGGACAGGTAAGGGGCAGGGTTGGTGGGTCTAAGGAAGGGGAGTCGGGAAGCAGATGTTCCCCAAGTCTGCACTCTTCTGAGGGCTGCCCCTGAGGTTGGGAGGGAGGAGGAAGTGGGGGAAACTGAACCTACCAGGTCACTGGTGAGACCCAGAGTGGCTTCTGTCCTGACTCCAGGAGCCCTTCCCTGCAGAGCTCTGAAAAGACAGAGGCCTTGAGGTTGGTCGAGGTTCCAAGCTAGCTGGTGTAGGGTGAAAATCTATCCCTCCATCTCCCCTCCCACCTCCGCCTGCACATCTGGGTCTCCACTCTGGGCAATGAAGCCTGGCAGGAAGGGGCTATTGTCGCATGGGATATAGAGGCTGTGGAGGAGGAGTCTGTGGGGGAGCTGGACCCTGGCCAGGGGAGAGGTTAAACTCAGCATTGTTATGGTGGAGGTCCCCAGGCTGGGATCCAGGGCTTGTGAAGCAATGAGGTAGGGAACCCCCAGATTGGAGCTATGATTATGATATAGCTCTGATAGCCGGTCCCTGAACATCTAACCCCACTGCCACCCCACCTGACCTGCTGCCCCAGCCAGAGTGCTTCCCCTCTCTGGCCTTAGTTTCCTCATTTGTACAGTGAAGGAGGAGGTGGGGCGCTGCTGGCTCTGAGCTTCCTGTGGGCAGGACCTGCTGCATAATTTGTGGGGCTAGGTGCAAAATTAAAATGTGGGTCCCCTGCTCAAAAATTATTAAGACTTTCAAAACAGCATTAGGCCAAGCGTGGGCCCTTCTGAGCACAGGGCCCTGTGTGATTATACTGGTCACGCATCCGTGACGTGACGCTGGCCCTGGCTGTGGGCTCTGCCAGCTGCAACCTGTGAGACTTTGAATCTGACTTCAGAGGCTCTGTTGGGAGGGGTGCGCTGCTGGGGACAGAGTGCCTCACCACTCCATTGGGCTTTTCTGCTGAACTGGACATGGAGGCAGGGGGTGGCAGAAGGTGGTAGGGGAGGCAAGGAGGTGTGATGGCCTCTCTTCAGGTAGGTTTCTGTTCTCTCTGAATCAGGAATCGCCCCAGAGATACTGTTTTCTAGCCAAGAAGAGATAGAGCTTGCTACTTTCCCACCCCAGCACTCACCTTCTCCTTTCAAGTGGCTCTGAACCGAATTTTCTTGTGGGGGAGGGGGATGAGGAGACAGGAGGTGGACTGAGGGAGCAGGACTCCAGAGAAACTGTGTAGCCAAGGGATTAGCTTCTGAATGAAGCAGAGCTGAATTTAACTTAGCTTCTAGCTGTGTCACTTCCCTGGGCTTCACTTTTCTTCTCTCTAAAATGGAATTATGTTAAGTCTGGGAATGCAGCTCAGTGGGAGAGTGTTTGCCTAGCAGTCAGGAGACCATGGGTGCTATCCTGAGTCCTGCAAATTAAATTAAACTAAATTAAAAATAAATAAATAAAACAAATTTTAGTAAAAAATAAAATGAGGTTGTGATCGGGCATGGTGGTGCTCATCTATAATCCCAGCAACTCTGGAGGGTGAGTCAGGAAGATTGCAAGATCACAAATTCAAGGCCAACCTGGGCAATTTAGTGAGACCCTGCCTCAAAAAAAAAAAAAAAAGTGCTGGACATGTACCTCATTGTGGTCAAGCCCCCCTGAATTCAATCCCCTGGACTGCAAAAAAATAAATAAGTAAAATGAAATGGGATTTTGGTGGCAGTGACCTGCTGAAATTCCTGACAGGACACAGAAGTCCACAGTACAACTCTCCATGTTGGTTGGAGGGGCTGCAGAGAGGAGGTCTGGTTTGAAGGGGAATCCAGGGTCTTGGGAGGAACTAATGCGGGGTATCAAGTCTACCACTGCCAGAGCCTGGGAATAGGCCATCAGACAGGGAGGAGTGCGACTGGAACTCCCCGCCTCTAGTTCCCCCATCAAATCTCCTCCCAGTGACCCAGATAAGCTAATCTGCTCAAATGGAGAAGGCCCTGGGGCAGGTTGGCTTCCCAAATCTGAGCTGGGGGGAGTTTCAAGGAGCCTTTGCAAATGGGGTCACGGGAATGGAAGTTTCCTTTGATTCTGAGAGCCTGGCAGAGACTTGGCAATCAGCCTCCAACCGACTTTGCAGGAGTCTTATGCAAGTCTTGATAGAAATGGTGGTCAGGAGGGGTCGGTCTAAAACCAACCCCTGGGAAATTGAGAGATGATAGGAGGAGGGAGAGAAGAAAGATGGGCAGGTGGGCTCTGATAGGGAATTCTAAGAAGTCGTGGGCTGTATCACCATCCTTGTCGACTGGTGCTGTGGCAGGAGGGATGTGAGTTAAACTACAGCAAGAACTTCCTGGTAGTGAGGAATGTGCACTTAAGATGGAGGTGGGTTATTTATTGGAGTTGGATTGGCCCAGGAACATCTGTGCTCTTTAACCTATAGTCAGCTGACCTGGCTGAGTGGGCAGGAGCCTACTCACTTTATAGGCCACAGTGCCTCATTAACCCTGCATTATGAGGTCCCTCTGGAGCCTTTAGGGAGGAATGAACAGCCACCATTAGGGGCTGAGTGCCTCAGAAGTGCATTTCATTAAACATGAGCTCAGACGGGAAATTTCCTGGGCTTCCCATTGGCCTGATGCTTCCTGAGAATGATGGAGATCACACTGCAAGGAGGGACTTCCTCAGCAAAGTCATGAATAAGAGCCTAATACAATTTTTTTTTTTTTTTAATCTTTTAAAGATTATAGCCTTGCTGGGCATAGGTGGTGAACACCTGTAATCCCAGCAGCTCAGGAGGCTGAGACAGGAGGATCTCTATTGCAAGACAATCCTGGGCAACTTAGCAAGACCCTATCTCAAAATAAAAAAGGATTGGGGATGTAGCTCAGTAGAAGTGCACCCCTGTGTTCAATCAGGAATAAATAAATAAATAAATAAATAGTAGCCCAACCAAAAGTGGGAGATATGAAGCTTAGACTGCTATCGGGACTTCCCAGTAGGTAGGAGTGGTAAGACCCCAGCATACTGGTAAGTGGAAAGAGGAATATGAAAGATCATGATACCATATCTCCTATCTGGGAAATCTTGAGCAGGAGAAACCACAGTTATGCTGGTTAGACTGGATGTGATATGAGAAAGAGGCAGGAGAATCACTGAAATGACCTAGAAGGGCCTTTTAAACTTTCTGGATAGAGTGAGGCAAGAGGAGGGAGGGAGAGAGGTGTGTCTCCTGGGAGGCGGGTGAGCATTTTTTTTTTTTTTTTTTTTTGTTCCCCTCCCAACCCACTGACTTCCGCCCAAGCCAGGATCTGTCACAACTTGAGGTGGAAATTCTGGTTTCCCTGGCCCAGAACTCCTGTGTTGGCTTTGGGACGATGGGCACCTGGAGGGCCGTGCTCTCATTCCAGCCGGGCTGAGCCTTCTTTTCCCTGCCTCTGGGGCCTGGGCATCCCCTTCTTCCTTCTCTTGGATGGCACCCCCACCCCAGAGCCTGCACACCAGGGTTTCCCACTGTGGCTGGTCCGAGGGGACGTGAGGTGAGATGGGCAGCTGGCGATTGGTGATCTTAGGGGAATGTGCTGCAGAACCTCAGGGAGGCCAACAGCAGGAGCAGAGAGATAAGGGAGAGGGGACAGCCACAGAGGCTGGGACACAGCCAGCCAGGCTTCCCCTCAGGAAATACTGGTAGCCAAACTGGCTGATGGACTTGCATCACCTCCCTGGAAGAAGAGGGCCAGGTGGGCCTAAGAATCAAAGACCCTGAACCCCTGGGGCTGGGGGAGAGGAGAGCTGGCTGACTCAGACCTGGTCCACCTACCTGGGTCAGGGGTGAGTACGAGGCAAAATTTGTCAACAGATCTAAAAGTGATAGGAGAGTCAAATCCTAAGAATCTATATTTTGAGTATAGGAACTTGCTCCCCAGAAAGTCCCCTACCTAGGGCAGGCAATGGTTTGGGCTCTGGGCTCTGGGCTCTGGGAGGGGGGAAGATTAGATAGGAAAGACCCAAAAACTTCCCTTTGAGTTAAGTTAGAAAATGTTGGAGCAGTCAGGTGCCGTGGTGCACACACCTGAAATCCCAGCCGCTCAGGAGGCTGAGGCAGGAGGATCGGGAGTTCAAAGCTAACCTCAGCAATATAGTGAGGCCCTAAGTAACTCAGCAACACCCTGTCTCTAAATAGAAAATATATGAATGGGCTGGGGATGTTGCTCAGTGGTTAAGCACCCTGGGTTCAATCCCTGGTACCAAACAAAACAAAACAAAACAAAACAAAAAACAGAAGAAGTTGGAGCAGAGCTACAGGTGGGAAGGACAGGATGGGGAGCACCAGGGTCTCTACCCAGAGGGTCAAGTTAAGCAAGAACTGAGGCCTGTGAGTGTAATGGAAATGAGACTGAGGGCACTTCCAGATAGGGAACTGTCCCCTCCCATGTAGCACCCCCCCCCCCCACTACACACACCCTTCTGCTGCCTGGGGCTGTGCTATTGGTCCTCAGTGGGCATGTGGTAAGAACTGCTCATCCAGAAAGTGCCCTGGTGCCTGTTTCTTCAGAGCCGTCTGGTGACAGCCTCTGGCTGAGCATGGCCCTCCCAGCCCTGGGCCTGGACCCCTGGAGCCTCCTGGGTCTCTTCTTCTTTCAACTGCTGTTGCTGTTGCTGTCACCTCCGACCGCAGAGAGTGGTGGGCAGGGACCTGTGCCCAGGGTCAAATATTATGCGGGTAAGTATCTGATGGGGAACATGAACTGGAGGGAGTGGAGGAAGGAGAGAGAGGGGGAGAAAATGGACATGAAGAAACAGGGATGCTAAGCAAGTGTGAGGCAACCACCTTGTGTGTGTGTGTGTGTGTGTGTGTGTTGAACCCGGGCCTTGTGAATGCTAGACGAGCACTCTACCCCTGAGCTACATCCCCAGTCCTAGAAACAGCAACTGAGGGCCTCAGAGAAAGAGAGACAGCCAGAAATAGAAATTAAGATTGAGAAGCAACCTACTTGAGGTACAGATTCAGGGAAAGGAAGAGAGGGACCACAGGTTCTCCAGAGGTTCTCCAGGGCACCACTTCTTTCATTTCTGCGAAGTTGGTGATATCTTTTCCCCCTTCCTTGTCAGCTTAAATCCGGGGTACCTTAAATCCCTAACTGATTTCACGCCCCCAGATGCCCCCAAATCAAGGCCCATCAAGGCCCATGCTAGAGGATCATCTGCAGACCTGGCATGCCAGGCACAGGTAACCTGCAGAGATCACCCTGGACCATTCCCTGTCCTAGACACCAGGAGTACAAGCACTTGGGATGGTCTGGTTGGGGAGTGGGCCCTGGCACCCTGCAGGCATAGCTTGGCTGTTTTCTACTGGAGCTGTGGGGCTGCTGGCCCTCTTGTCCCCAGAGAGAGGGTTCAGGGAAAGACACGGCCCCAGTAGGGGTTGTAGGGACAGGTCTCTAGGGCACAGCTGTGTCTTTCACATCTTTCTGGGGCAACCTGGTAAAGGAAATATAGTTGTTTTTGTTGTTGATTTTTGTTGTTGTTGCTTATTTTGGCACTGAGGCTTGAACCCAGAGGTGTTTTAACATATCTCAACCCTTTTTTTTTTTTTTTTTTTTTTTAGACAAGTCTCCCTAAGTTGCTTAGGACCTTGCTAAATTGCTGAGGCTGGCTTTGAACTTGTGATCCTCCTGCCTCAGCCTCCTGAGTATCTGGAATTACAGGCATGCACCGCTGTCCCTGACTTATAGTTGCCATTGATGGACAGGATTCCTCTGTGTTGGAGTACAAACCTAGACAAGACTTAGCCAGCTCTAAAGGAGCTCATAGCCTCAAAGGGTTTTGGGGAGCAGAACGAGCAGACAATCCTGCTGCAGGGTGGTCATTTCAGTAATTGAGCGGTGTGTACAGTTCTGAGGGAGGCCTGGTCTCTAGGAGACCCCTCTTCCTGAGGCCAGCCCTTCTAGCACCTTCCCTACTTTATTCTTCAACTCCTCTTCTTAGTTCTAAGATTCTTTGAGCCTGCAAAGGTAACAGGGTGCTAGTCAGCCCTCTAAGGTTAAGATGTGATGGTGAGAAAGGAATTGAATAGCTCCTTTCCCCTAACTGATGCGCTAATGGGACACACACATACACACCACCACCACCATCACCATGTTATATTTAGAAAATGGATAGGACTTAAATGAGTCTCCCCCAACCGGATGCCCAGATGACATTCAGCCATGACCACACAGAACTCAGAAAAGAAGAAAACTGTTTCCTTTCTGCACACCATGTTTTTAGTGGTGGAAATTTCCTGTGATAGAGGAAGGAGGTGGGTTGGTGGTGGGGGCATCAAGAGGAACCCCACAACCCCAATGCTCAGTCCTGTCTGTCCCTCCCTTCCCTGCTTGTAATTGGAAACACCTTTCTACCTGTCCATCTGACTGTGGAACCCCTCCCAATGGGGATCAAGGTGTCCTTCCCACTGCAGCCCCCTAGTCCTGAAAGAGCAACCCTTGGGGCCCTCTTAATCTCCTTTCTGTCTGCCTGGGGTGTGGGCCACGCTCCCCCCGTCCCAGGGCTGTCATTGCCCTGTCCCTGGCAACATCTCTCTATTGTGGGCTCAACATGCAAAGCTCCTGTGACTGCCAGGAGGGTGGGGAGCAGGGAATTCGGGTGGAGAAGAGTGGCTTCAGCTGCCGAGGCTGGATATGCTCAGCTCTCAAGGTCTGTCTTTCTCCCAGGTCCTCTGCTGCTCCTGCCAAGCTTGACCTTGTCCTACCTTTGTCTTGGGAATCAGCTGCTGCCCATCACTTTCTCATTGTCTCCTTCTGACCAACAGGAGATGGACGCAGGGCATTGAGCTTCTTCCACAAGAAGGGCCTCCAGGACTTTGACACTCTCCTCCTGAGTGGTGATGAAAATACTCTCTATGTGGGGGCTCGAGAGGCCATTCTGGCCTTGAGTATCCAGGATCCAGGAGTTCCAAAGCTAAGGAACATGGTGAGGATGTTGGGTGTGGGCTGGGAGTCAGGAGGGCGCCAGCAGCTGCCCTATGCTGGGGCTGCCTGTGGATGAGTAACAACCCAATTGCTGTTATCTACCATCAGCAGCAATTCTTGTTATATATATCTTGACAATATAACAGACAGGAAATGTTATTGTGGCTTCATTATTTATTGATGTCATGAATTTTTGTTGAATAATATTGACTCAAAATGACTGATATGGAAATCATTGACATATGAGATAAACATTGACTCAAATTATATCAATAATTTGATATAATTTGATATCCACCCACTGATGGAAATCACTGAAGCTTCTATAGTGTTGTCACCCTACTAACGGGAGTAATGGGAGGGAGTGAGGAACAGGAAGGAAGAAAGAGGGTGTTAGTAAGTAAATACTGATCAATTCCATGGTTTATTCTCAATATGTGGTCTGCTGACCACCTGCATATATGCAGTGTTGGTAAAAAAAATGCAGATTTTCTGAGGTGTGACCCAGGAACTGAGGTTTTGACAACAACTCCAGGAAACACATGATCTGAGAACTCATGCTTTGCATTGAGTGTTTATGTAGACTACCTGGTGTGTCCATCTGCAGCATATGACATTTAAGAAAAATTTTGTAGTTGTAGATGGACAGAATACCTATATTTTATTTGTTATTTTTATGAGGTGCTAAGGATCAAACCCAGTGCCTTATACATGCTAGATAAGCGTTCTGCCACTGAGCCCCAGTTCCAGTCCTGCAGTCTATGACATTGACCAAATCACTTAGTAAGTGGCAGAGCCTAGATTTGAACTCAGGTTTGTCTGATTCCATAGGCCGCGTTCTGCCATGGAGCTGTGTCCTGAAAAATATTAGTTTTATCAGGTTGATAGCCCGGATTACAAACGTTACTGTCCATCAGCAAGTCACTAACCACATGCCTACTTGCAATTTCATGCCAGCTCTGAGAAGGGGATAGCAGGTCACAGAAGATCTAAAGACCTCTTTTCCCTTTGTCTCCCCTTCCCAACTCTCTTCCTTCAGATACCCTGGCCAGCCAGTGACAGAAAAAAGAGTGAATGTGCCTTTAAGAAGAGTAATGAGGTAAGTGGAGGCGGGGACATGGTGGCTCTGGGTGGAGAATCGTGGTATCTCTAAGGCCATTACTGAATGACCTTAGATGGAAGTGAAGGGACAACCTCTGGGAGCCAGGAGTTTGGGGAAAAGGTCTGGAGATCTGAATTCTCTGTCTCTCCCAGACACAGTGCTTCAACTTCATTCGTGTCCTGGTCTCTTTCAACACCACTCATCTCTATGCCTGTGGCACCTTTGCCTTCAGCCCAGCTTGTACCTTCATTGTGAGTTACCTGACATCCAGCTCACTGGCCCCAAAATCCTTTCTCACAGCTACCCCAGCCTGTCCTCTGTAGCTCTGGAAAACTCTGGTCCCTCAGGACCCTCATGAGCTTCCTGGCCCCAGACACATTTCCCTGTCCCTTCCTCCCTCATGCCCCTCATTTCCCAGATGTGAGACCCTGGCATTCTGGGCCCCCAGCCTCTCTCCACCTCTAGGGACTTCAAGATTCCAACCTGTTACCCATCTTAGAGAACAAGGTCATGGAAGGGAAAGGCCAAAGCCCCTTTGACCCTGCTCACAAGAACACAGCTGTCTTGGTGGGTGAGTGTCAGTCCTCCTGGTCCATCCCAACATCTGCCTTTTCTGGTCACTGTAAAATATGGAATATGATAGAGTTTCCTAAAAGGCAAGGGACAGAGAGGTGAGCCAGGAGCCTCAGAACACAAGATTTAGAGGGAGAATCAGGCATCCAACCACCAACTTCTACTATAACTGTCATAAGGAGATGGAAGGAGACAGATAGATGTAGAGAGACAAAGAGCATGATGATCTGGGAAGGGTGTCAGGCAGAGAAGAGAACTGGGATTCGTTTATTTGTTCAACAAATGTATACTTGTGCGGACATCTCCTCTGGTGTGCCAGGCATGGGGCTGGGTATAAAAGGGGTTACAAAGAAGAAATCATGGCCTGGTGCCTTTCCTGATACAAATCATGACAGACTTCCCACCCTGACTCCCTGGAGGAGGTGGCCTTTGACTTTTGAGCAGGACTTGAAAGATATTAGGTAGAGGGACAGGGAAGGTGTTCCAGGAAGAGAAAGGTAGGACTCGAGGTGTGGAAGAAAAAAATGTAGTCACCTTCTGAGATCAGTGAATGCAAGTGGTTCAGCTGGTATGTGAAGGAGTAGCCAGAGAAAGACTGGAAGAGTGCCCAACACAAAAGGTCACAGTGGTCATTTCCCGTGGAAAAAGGGACCTACAAAGAGTGCCTGTGTGTGCTGGGTATGGGGGTGTGTGAGCTGGGCTTTGGGGCTCTGCAGGAAGTCATAGAAAAAACGAAGGGGACAAACTGGCTCCAATCACAGGCAGGGCAGGGCACCCTCCACCTGCTAAGTTCTCTCCTCCCTTATCCTCTGGTCCTAGATGGGATGCTCTATTCTGGCACCATGAACAACTTCCTGGGCAGTGAGCCCATCCTGATGCGCACTCTGGGCTCTCAGCCTGTCCTCAAGACTGACACCTTCCTCCGCTGGCTGCACCGTAAGGATCTGACTTCCAGCCAGCACGGGTCTGGCCCCTTTCCCGAGTCTCCGAGACCTGGCACTGAGTTGTTAATCAATGCATACTATGTGTGCATACTAAAAGTGATACACACTATGTGCATCACTCTTAGGCACTGGGGGTTTAGCAAGGAAGAGGACAAACCTCCAATTCTCCTGAAGTTTTTGTCTTATGTAAATAAATTAAACAGCTGCGTGCGCGCACACACACCATCACAAGCTGTGGGATCTGAGGGCAACCTGTTTCATGGATCCTAGAACCAACCCAAGGGTTTTCACCAAAGGGAACCCTGGCCATCAAGGTGCTCAGTCACTAATCCCATTTTGCCCCTGCCCTGCAGCGGACGCCTCCTTCGTGGCAGCCATCCCTTCGACTGAGGTCGTCTACTTCTTCTTCGAGGAGACAGCCAGCGAGTTTGACTTTTTTGAGAAGCTCCATACCTCCCGGGTGGCTCAAGTCTGCAAGGTCTGCTGCCTGGGCGGGAGGCGGGTCTGTTTGCGGGGGAGCCAATGGGAAGGTGGCAGAGGCGGGGCAGAGTTCCAGAGGCCCAATGGGAACTGGGATAGGCGGGGCGGAGGCGTTCCCTGACTCCTTGAGCTCCCGCAGAATGACGTGGGCGGTGAGAAGCTGCTGCAGAAGAAATGGACCACTTTCCTGAAGGCCCAGCTGCTCTGTACCCAACCCGGGCAGCTGCCCTTCAACGTCATCCGCCACGCGGTTCTACTGCCCGCCGATTCTCCCTCCGTTCTCCGCATCTATGCAGTCTTCACCTCCCAGTGGTGAGCTGGAGGTTGGGAACACCCGGGCTAGAAGAACGTCTGTGGTCAGTGGCTCCCTGGCTCACGGAAAGGAGACAGATAGAAAGGCATTGATTTGGTTGTCACCACATCCCAGGAATTTCACTCATGTCCTTCACATAGATGGGAAATGTAAAGCTCAGAGAGATTCTGACTAGTTTATCCTAACTGCCTCTGAAATGATGGGAAGAAGTTCACAAAAAGCAAATGTTAAAATCAATAAAATAGATAAGAAAATGGGAAGAAATGAAAGAATACAAGACGTTAAATAAAATTAAAGAAAAAAAAAACAGAAAGAGAAAGAAAAAAGGAATAAAGAAGAAGCTGCAATAGCTAGAGTTAAGGCCAGTGATGCTTTTCATAAGATATTGTATAGTCCCTGGCTGCCAACCACAAATTTATCTCTGAGTTTCCTAATGGCCAGGGCAAAGAGGGAAACACCATCACTATCACTAGAGAAAAATAAAGTCATTGTTTACAGGCTGAGAACTGTTAACTGATTTTTCCAAGGTCTCTCAGCCATGCTCTGACCCCACCATGTTTAGTGGGGTCAGACCACCACACTACTGACAGTGTGTTAAATACCAAAGTTATCTGGTGTAAGTAGAGTCTGGTATCCATGAGATTCAAAGCTGTGTACAATGGTCAGGTTAAAGAGAGAGAAAGAGCTGGGCGTGGTGGCAGATGCCTGTAATCCCAGCAACTCTGGATGCTGAGGCAGGATGCAAGTTTGAGGCCAGCCTCAGCCATTAAAGTTGCCCTAAGCAACTTAGTGAGACCCTGCCTCAAAAAAAAAAAAAAAAAAAAAAAAAAAAAAAAAAAAAATTAAAAAGGCTGGGGATGTAACTCAGTAGTAAAGTAGGTTAAATCCTCAATACAGAGAGGAAAGAGACATCTTCTGTCTTCATAGACCACAAATGAAGAAATAAAAATACTCTAGTAGTCAGGCTGTTGTAGATTCTCTGAGAACAAAGAATCCAAGGGGCCTCAAGAATAGGGCTTCATGTGGAGCTATCCTGGAGCTGCTTGTACTGCCTTTCTTATGGGTATAGCCCAGCCGAGGCAGGAGCCACCCCAGGGCCTGTGCCCCAATTAATTCTCATTAAGGATAATCACATTTCAGATTCTAAGATGGGCCTAGAGCCAGGCCGTGGGCTAGACTCAGGCAACTCCATGGGCTCTCCCAAAGCTTATCACCATTGCAAGGGGAAGAAGAGGCAGTTGGAGGTTGCCCAGTGCTTCACGCTCCTGCCACCCTCTCACTGAGTGTGGCCAGGGCTGGAGGGGTTGCTGACTTGGATGAGAAAACCATAGATAGCATCTATCCCCTCTGGCTGTCTTCAGGCAGGTCGGTGGGACCAGGAGTTCTGCAGTGTGTGCCTTCTCTGTCACGGACATTGAGAACGTCTTTAAGGGGAAATACAAGGAATTAAACAAAGAAACTTCACGCTGGACTACTTATAGTGACAGTGAGATCAATCCCCGGCCAGGCAGTGTGAGTATAACCAATCCCCCAGCAAAGCCCCTACAAAGAGGTATACATATAACATGCATGTAGAAGCAACTATCATAATGTGATAAATGTCCAATAACTGTTTGTTACCTACCAGTCCTGTCTGGAGCTGGGTCAGTATCTTATAAATGCTGACTTTGGCCCATTTACATTACACTCAGTCCAGCTGCCCACATTTCACAGGTGTCCAATGTCATCCTACATCCAGCACAGTTGCCAGGTACCTCTTCTCCAAGACTAAGTGCACACCAAATATCTGAACATATTACTGAGGAATTAAGGCAACAGTGTGCCAGACTGTCTTTGGCATGTTCAACTGCATTTCTTATGTAACTTTCTTAAAAATCAAAGATATATATACATATATATATATATGGATATATATACATATATATGTATATATATATATGGTTTAAAAAGTCAAAAGTTACATAGATACCTGATTTCCACAGTCTGTATATTGATTGCATCTGGTGTAGTTTAAGTATCTCTTGTAAATTGTTCAGTGGTTAGAGCTAGAGACTTAATCAGATTCAGGTTTGATTTTTGTGGGCAAGATTGTTACATTGTGGTTGTTTGTACTTCCTTCTGGATATATGCAATGTTCCAGAAAACCCGCAGTGGCTGGGCATGGTGATACATGCCTGTAATCTTAGCTATTGGGAAGGCTGATGCAGGAGGATTGCAACAGCCTGGACAACTTTGTGAGACCTGGGCAACTTACTACATGGCTCAACTGTGAATAATAAGATATAAAATACAATATTGATCTGCTGGACATGGTGGTACATGGCTGTAATCCCAGCAGTTCAGGAGGCAGGAGGCAGGAGGATCTCGAGTTCAAATCCAGCCTCAGCAACATAGTGAGGCCCTAAGCAACTTAGTGAGACCATGTTTCTAAATTAAAAAAAAAAAAAAAAAAAGTGCTGGGGAGGTATCTTAGTGGTTAAGCATCCTGGGTTAAATCCCTGGCACAAAAAAAAAAAAAAAACCAAAAAACAAAAAAAAACCTCATATTATATATATATATATATATATATATATATATATATATATATATACACACACACACATATATAATACATGTAAAATATAAAATGATTACTTTGCCTTTTTGTATAAATTTGATTCTCCTGGGGTCAGTAATTATCTGGGTTTTTTCCCTTGCTTTGTTTTCCAAGTTCTTATTTCTACTTCAACCTCAAATTCTTCCTGAATTATCTGCATATTTTCTGAAGACAAGCCCATTAGCTATTTTAACAGTTTCATGTTCCTGGAGAGCCTTCACATCTACCCTGTCTAGACTGGAGGCCCTCTGCATCAGCTGCTCTCCTGGAATCCCCCTTCTTCATCATCCTGGGGATTCCCTGATTTCTTTCCTGACACATATTCACATATTGTGATTGTGTTTCTTGCATCCCATGGCTTCCCCCCCCCGCTTTTTTTTTTTTTTTTTTTTTGTATCAGAGATTGAACAACCCAGGACTACTTTACCACTGAGCTACGTTCCCAGTCCCATTTATTTATTTATTTATCTATCTATTTATTTATTTATTTATTTATTATTTTCAGATGGGGTCTTGCTAAGTTCCTGATGGTCTCACTCAGTTGCTGAGACTGGTCTCAGCCTCCCCAGTTGCTGGAATGCACCACCACACCCCGCTAAATTAAATGTTGTTATAGAAGAAGCCCTGGGTTTAATTTATGGTACTGCAAAAAAAAAAAAAAAATTTGTATTGAACTGTTTCTCTTCCTTCCTTCCTGTTTTCTTTTCTTCTTTCCTTTTCATTTTCTTTCTTTCTTTTATTTTTTCTTTCTTTCTTTCTTTCTTTTTTTTTTTTTTTTTGAGATGGAGATGGGGTTTGCTATGATGCACACCAGGCTTTCCTCAGATTTCTAGACTCCAGTGATACTCTGACTTCAGCCTCCAAGTAGCTAGGACTACTGCACCCACAGTGAAGATATGTATATTTCCTTTCCATCTGCTATTTTTCTCTTGAAATTTATTTGCTTGTCTTAGAGTTTTCCACTGTCTGTATATTGATTGCATCTGGTGTAGTTTAAGTAGTTCTTATAAATAGTTCAGTGGTTAGAGCTAGAGACTTGATCAGATTCAGGTTTGATTTTTATGGACAAGATTGTTACATTGTGGTTGTTTGTACTTCCTTCTGGATACATGCAATGTCTGGCTGCCCAGTGAAGTAAGGATTCCTCTTTTGCAGAATTCTATTCTTGTTTTCTGAATATTCTAACTTTTCCTAGGATAGTGATGATAGTTTTCTGTGACATTTTTTTCTCCCTGAATAATTTCTGTTTCCTCTTAGGTTTTTCTTTGTTCTTCCCCTATTCCTTTGTTTGGTTTCTTTCTTTCATTTTTTTGTGGTTTTACTTACAAGTCTGATAGTCCTTGGCTATCTAGTGTGTGTGTGTGTGTGTGTGTGTGTGTGTGTGTGTGTTTTGGTACTGTGCGGGTTGAAACAGGAGGGACTTTGCCACTAAGTCACGTCCCCAGATCTTTAATTTTTTTATTTTGAGATTGGGTCTCACTAAGTTGCTGAGGCTGACCTAAAACTTGTTGTCCTCCTGCTTTGGCCTCCCTAATTACTGGGATTACAGGTATGCACCACTATGCCTGGATGTTCTGTTTGCTTCTTAAACTGACTTTCAAATAATCTTTATTTAGTCTTCCCTTTAATTTCACTTTCAGAAGTAGCCAGATCCATAATTCACACACTTTACGAATTCTACCTTGTAAATCAGATGATTTAGGGGCCAGGGGTACCTGAAGAAGAGGATTTCTTTCTCTCTGTCTCTCTCTCTCCCTCCCCCTCCCCTCTTCCTGTTTCCGGGCAGTCTTGTTTGCTCATTACTTAACAGTTGCTAAGATGTGAATGCTTTTTGCCTTCTTTCCTGTTTTCCACATCACTTTAGTTTTATGACTTCAAAAAAAAAAAAAAAAAAAAAGAAATCCCATCAGGTACAGTGGCATATTTCCTGTAATCCCAGCAGTTTGAGAGGCTGAGACAGGAGGATTGTGAGTTCAGAACTAGCCTCAGCAATTTAGTGAGGCCCTAAGCAACTCGGTGAGAACCTGCCTCTAAATAAAATATAAAAAGGTCTGGGATGTGGCTCAGTTGTTAAGTGCCCCTGGATTCAATCAAAAACAAAACAAACAAACAAGAAATCCCTTTGGACTGGGTGTGGTGGCACACACCTGTAATCACAGCAATTTGAGAAACTGAGGCAGGAGGATTGCAAGTTTGAGGTCAGCCTTGACACCTTAGTAAGACCTTGTCTCAAAATAAAAAGGACTGTGGCAGAGTGCCTCTGGGTTCACTCCCCAATACTGGAAAAAAAAAAAAAAAAAAAAACCCTTTGGGAGGGGCAAAAGTAGGTGCATGTATTCTAACTGGCATCAAAATGGGATGTAGATACTATTACCTCACTTTATAGATGAGGAAGTTGAAGTTCAGAGAGGTGAAATAACTTGTCTAAGGACACAATTGTAGATGACAGAGTTTGGTCTGTCATTAAGAGAAGCTCTTGGTTATGGAAAACAAGGATTCTGATTGAAGATCAGGATACAGGTGTCCCAGAGCCACAGCATGCTTGTGTTGGCAGGGCCTTTAGAGAACAGCCGGTCCCACCCCCTCATTGTTGGGTGAGAAAAAGGAGGCTCAGAATGGAGAAGGGACTCTTCCAGAGTCATGCGTCAAGTTCATGCAAAACCATGATGAGAAACACTGCGTGCCACACCACCCCTTCCTGTGATATCCTCTATGCCATTGACTCAGCAAACATTTCCTGAGCACACTTGTGCCAGGTCCTATGCTATGTCTTGCCTGCAAGAAGCCTCTCCTGCTTCCTGCTGACTGCCAGGCACCGCGATGCAGGTGCTAAGGAAGACAGTAGTGACAGTTAACCTTTCTTTCTTTTTTTTCTTCCTTCCTTCCTTCTTTTCTTTCTTTCTTTTCTTTTTTTTTTTTTTTTTTTTTTTTTTTTTGTAGTAGGGATTGAACTCAGAGGGGCTTAACCACTGAACCACATCCCCAGCCCTTTTTATTTCTTGAGGTTGGCCTTGAACTTGTAATCCTCTTGCCTCAGCCTCCCAAGTCTCTGGGATTACATGCATGCACCACCAAGCCCAGCAATATTAAGTTTTCTTGAGTACTTACTGCATGCCAAGCACTGTTCTGATGACTTTTCATGTATTAGTGCATTTCATCCTCAGGAGCCTATGAGGCAGTTCACCCTTGAGGAACCTCAGGCATGCTGAGGCTGGTATCAGGCAGTTCCAGAATCTGAGCTTTTAACCACCATCCTGAGATAAGGACAGCCCTGGGAGAGGAAGGCAAAAGAAAACAGCAGAGGGGGAGGAGGGAAGGGAGGGAAGAGTCAATGGGTGAGCTGAAGAGATGGGCAAGCCAACCTGATCTGCCTCCTTCCTCCTTCAGTGCTCTGTGGGTCCCTCCTCTGATAAAGTTTTGACCTTCATGAAGGACCATTTCCTGATGGATAAGCAGGTAGTGGGGACGCCCCTGCTGGTGAAGTCTGGTGTGGAGTACACACAGCTTGCAGTGGAGACAGCCCAAGGCCTTGATGGGCGAGATCATCTGGTCATGTACCTGGGCACCTGTGAGTAAGGGGCTCTAGGGCACTTCCTAGAGCAGGGGCTAAATAGGGAAACCTTCAAGTCCATCACTTATTCATTGTTTTACAAATGTTTAATGTGCCTGGTGCTCTGCTATACTTCAGCACTCTGTTCTGGAAATACAGTAGGGAACAAGACACTCCAGTCCCTACTCTTTATGTGCTTTCAGTTTTAAAAATGTAACAGGGGTGAAGAATGAATGCAAGGAGGAGAATTGGAAACACAGTGTATAAAGGTCACTCCTTTTTGTTGTTGCTGTTGTTATTGTTGCAGTGGTGGGGACTGTGCATGCTAGGCAAGCACTCAACCACTGAGCTACACACCATCCCTGAAAGAGCCCTGAGATCACTCCTTCAGCAGGGAATGTAGCTCAGTGGTAGAGTGCTTGTCTAGCATGCATGAGCCCCTGGGTTGGTTCCCCAGCATCACCCCCTGGGGAAAAAAAATCGGGGGGACCCCTGTGATGGTAAAAAGATGGGCAGGAGTTGGATGTGGTGGCACATGCCTGTACTCCCAGTGGCTTGGTGGGAGCTGAGGCAGGAGGATTGCAAGTTCCAGGCCAGCTTGGGCAACTTAGTGAAATCCTGTCTCAAAATAAAAATAAAAAGGGCTGAGATGTAGCTCAGTGGTAGAGCACCCCAGTACCACAAAACAAAACAAACACAAATTTGTGTCTTTATAGAGACAGACAATAAGCATCCTGAATAAGCAAATTACATAATATTATAGTATGTTAGTTATGAGATTAGAAAATCCAGTAGAGCAGTAAGGAGGAATCAGGAGTGCCAGTGGAGGTTACAATTACAAAAAAAAAAAAGATATTTTCTGTTTCTGTCTGTAGTGCACTGGCTTGCTGCGACGTTACAGTGGTGGTGGAAGACCGCAAGGCAAAGAAATCAAACCCCTGGGCTGGGGTTAGCATCATCTAACATTAATGTTATTTCAGTCCTGATCTTGATGCAAGTTCTTTGCCTAGTGCAGTTTTTCCAACCCCTGGAATACGGGTGAGCAAAATCAGGACTGAAATAACATTAATGTGGATGATTTAGCCTGAGAAGTTTGATCACTGGATATCATGGGGTGTGGCAAGATGGCTTCTCCCAAGAGCATGCCAAAAGGAGCACAGATGATGGCACAAATCCTGAAGGATATGGGATTACAGAATAGGAGCCAAGATCAGATGTTGGAATTTGCCTTCCCATATGTGACCACAATTCCAGATGATGTTAAAATTTATTTTAGCCATGCTAAGAAAACTACTGTTGATGCAGATGATGTGCACTTGGCAATCTAGTGTGGAGCTGACCAATCTTTTACCTCTCTTCCCTCAAGAGATTTTTTTTTATTAGATATAGCAAGGCAAAGAAATCAAACCCCTGGGTTGAGGTTGTGGCTCAGTGGTAGAGCGCTCATCTAGCATGTTGAAGGCCCTGGGTTCAATCCTCAGCACCACATATAAATAAAGTAAAGGTACTGTGTCCACCTACAACTAAACCAAAATATTTTTCTAAAAAGAAATCAAACCCTTTTATCATCAATCAAGCCATATTCAAGTCCTAGATTGCCTCCTGATAGATATTGCTTAACAGCTCCAAACTGTAGGTTCAAGTCTTTACAAAAAAAAGCATCTACTTCTGCAGGAAGAATAGTAAGCAGTTCCATGGTTAAGTGTTGGTTCAGTTACTAGCAGACCAAGTACTCCACAAACTATGTCTGTTTCAACTAAATTGGGACTCCAATGTCTCTAACAGGGCAAAAGTTTACAGTACAGGCTGGGGAGATAGCTCAGATGGTAGAGTGCTTGCCTTGCAAGCACAAGGCCTTGGGTTCAATTCCCCAGCACCGCAAAAAAAAAAAAAAGAAAAAAAGAAAAAAAAAGTTTACAGTACAGATGCCTGCTTCACAGTACTCTGCTGTAAAAGCCTTAATTCCTGTCACATCAGCAGTTCAGAATATTCTGATTAATCTATCATTAATTGGGTCCAAAACCATTCTTATTACCATTAACATGGTATCATCACAAAATACTGTCAATGAATCATCAAATGCATTGAAAAGAAAATGTGATGATAATGATGAGGATGAGGATGACTATGGTAATTTGTAATTTGGCTTTGATGCATGCATGTAACCTGTATACTTGGTCTTGAATCCATTGTACTGAAATTAAAGAAGCATGCTGGATATCTCCAAGTTGTGTTTTAGAAAACTTACATAGTATCTAATGAATAAGTAGTAACGAAATGATTCATTGATTTGTTAAAAATAGTTTATTATATATTTTATAATATATGTTTATATGTATATATAAAATATACAATATATTTTAATACTCAACATATATATGTGTGTGTGTGCATCTATATGTGTGTATATATATATGTATATATTAGAGACAGGGTCTCTATGTTGCCTTGTTAGGTTGCAGGCTTTTGCGTTTTGTTTTGTTTTGTTTTTTGTACTGGGAATTGAACCCAGGGTTTCCACTGGCATGTAGATTGCAACTTATTAAAAGGTGGTCAGGGCAGACCTCACCAAGGCACCTTTGAGTGGAGACATTGGATGGATGTGAGGGAGGCCAGTAATGTGGTTTTCAACAGAAACAGTCAGGTGCCCGCTGTCCCATATCTATGGAGAAAGCGGGCAGCTGGGTTTCTCCAGGGATAGAGTTTTCATGCAGTTGCAAAGGAGAGTAGCCTCAGGGACTTTAAGTCATTTACAAGAGACCTCCATCAGCAGGATGCGGAGGAAAATGAGTTGTCTGACTGATCTCTACACACTGCACATTGCGCTTCAGGAGCATCAGGCAGCTGGGGAGGCCACACCAAGGTAGAAAGGGCTCTAATATCAAGAGGAGAGTTCAGCTCTGTTTCTCTATAGCCACAGGGTCCCTGCACAAGGCTGTGGTGAGTGGGGATAGCAATGCCTATCTGGTAGAGGAAATTCAGCTGTTTCCTGACCCTGAACCTGTTCGTAACCTGCAACTGGCCCCCACCCAGGTAAGAAGGGACCTGATCCTCAAATGGCCATCTGGTAGGGCTGGCCTTGGGGGCTGGGTTGGGCTGGCTCCCTGGGCCTGGGTTCTCTGACACTATTCATCTCTCTTTCAGGGTGCACTCTTTGTTGGCTCCTCAGGAGGTGTCTGGAGGGTGCCCCGAGCCAACTGTAGTGTCTATGAGAGCTGTGTGGACTGTGTTCTTGCTCGAGACCCCCACTGTGCCTGGGACCCTGAATCTCGAACCTGTCGCCTTCTCTCTGCCCCCAACCTGTGAGTGCCAGTCCTGGATGGTGGCTGAAGATGGCCCACTGAGACCCTTCTTACCCAGCTTCTGCTACTGTTCCTCCCTCTCTTGGGGCACTGACACATTCACTCCAAGGGACCAGGGACCCTCTGGGGTGGGTTCTTCCTAGGATAGCATGTTGCTAGGCAGTTTTGAAGCTGTTCTAGCCATCCTAGCTCTTCATCCTTCCTCTATTCTGCCTAGTCTCCTTGACCCACCTTTTCCCCTCTGCATTTCCCTCCCTTCCTTCTCTGGTTCCTTACCTTTTTTTGTTGTGGCGGGGCAATTCTGGAGTTTAAAAATCCAGGGGTGCTTTACCACTGACCTACATCCCCAGTCCCTCCCTGCTTTTTTTGGTACCTGGGATTGAATCCAGGGCTGCTTAACCACTGAGCAACATCCCCAGCCCTTTTTATTTTTTATTTTTGAGATGGTCTCACTAAACTGGTTAGGGCTTTGCTAAGTTTTTGAGGCTGGCCTTGAACTTGAGATCCTCCTGCTTCAGCTTCCTGAGTGGCTGGAATTACAGGTGTGCACCACATGCCTGGCTTCCTGTTCCCATTTTTGTCTGTTTCAAAGGATGACTTTTGCTTGCTATGTCTTTTCAGGAATTCCTGGAAGCAGGACATGGAGCATGGGAACCCAGGGTGGGCATGTGCCAATGGCCCCATGGGCAGGAGCCACCGGCCTCAGAGCCGTCCACAAATCAGTGAGTGTGGGACCAGGGGAGGCTCCAGGGTTCTGGAGGACTTCTGAGTGGGTGGGCATTCCTGCTCCATGCCTGACTTAAGACCTGACCTCCAGAGTTGGGATAGATCTGGGTCCTGGCTATAGGGAGGAACAGCAGGAATTCTGAGCTGGAAACTAAACTGGGATTCAGATTGAGACGGAAGTTGGTTTGGTGACAGAGTTGGAATTAGAAGGACTGAAGGTGTGTTTGAGATCCAGGATGAAGACAGACAAGGGGTGACCACTGAGTTTGAAAGTTGAAATAGAAGCTGGTGATGACAGTGGGGGTCTAGGTGTACGTTAGAGACTCTCCTGTCTTCCTTCTTCCCTGCTTCCTTAACGGTTTTGGCCTTTCCTTGTCTTCCAGTTAAAGAAGTCCTGGCTGTCCCCCACTCCATCCTGGAGCTCCCCTGCCCCCACCTGTCAGCACTGGCCTCTTACCACTGGAGTCATGGCCTGGCAGCAATCCCAGAAGCCTCTTCTGCAGTCTACAATGGCTCCCTCTTGTTGTTGCCCCGGGATGGAGTTGGGGGCCTCTACCAGTGTGTGGCCACTGAAAACAGCTTCTCATACCCTGTGGTCTCCTATTGGGTGGACAGCGAGGAACAGTCCCTGGCCCTGGATCCTGAACTGGCGGGCATTCCCCGGGAGCGAGTGGAGGTCCCGCTGACCAGGGTCGGTGGTGGGGCTGCCATGGTTGCCCAGAGATCCTACTGGCCTCACTTTCTCATTGTCACTGTTCTGCTCGCCTTAGTGCTTTCAGGAGCCCTCATTGTCCTCCTTGCCTCCCCACTGGGAGCTCTCCGGGCTCGGGGCAAGGTCCAGGGCTGTGGGACCCTGCCCCCTGGGGAGAAGGCCCCACTGAGCAGGGAGCAGTGCCTCCAGCCCCCCAAGGAATGCAGGACCTCTGCCAGTGATGTGGACGCTGACAACAACCATCTGGGCACTGAGGTGGCTTAAACTCTGGGCACAGGCTAGAGCTGTTGAGTAGAGCAGGCTCCTGGCCATGCTGGCTGGGAGACCCTGAGCAGAGCACCCTGATTAGGGTGGGAGTAGCGCAAAAGACCATCTTCCTTCCATGACTGGAGCTTCTCCTGCCACTCAGTGCCACCAGCGGCATCCTGTGGGGCTGTGCATGGCAGCCTGTCTTGCATGGGACTCCCTTCTACCAAGCCAGGGGCTCTCTCACGGGAGGCTGCCCCCAGGCCTGCACCTATGATGAGAGGACCTGGAGAGGATCTTACGCTTCTGGCCATTCCAGGGACCCTCCAGAAACGTACTGTTCCAGGAGATATGGAAAAACTGTTCCAGGACCCTGTGGTCATGGACATCGAACATCAAAATGACCCTAAACTAAGACTCTGCTCCTGGAAACTCTACCTTGAAAGCAGCTACCACCTGGATACCAACCCTCCCTTCTCCCAGGGGTTTCCAGGATTCTCTAGGGAGCTTCCCATTCCTGCTCCCCTTACCAACCATGCACCACTGACTCTAGGAAGTCTTTCCTAAAGTCTGACCAGCTTCCCTCTTGCTTCTATTCAGGTAGATTGTGTTCTTTCTGCCCTGGCTAGAAGGGCAGGGGTAATCTGAGCCTTGTTCACTCCTTTACCCTGGATGACCCCTTGACCTCTGACCTCTCCCCTTCCCTATGTTTTGAGATTCTGAACACTGCTTGTCACAGACAGTTTATTTTTTATTAAAAAGACAAAGCTCATGACTGGTGCTGTTTTTGGAGGAACAGAATGTTCCCACAGAGGAGAGCCAGGATGTGCAGCAAGAGGTCTGAGAACAGTAGGGAGGACCCACAACTGGGTTTGTAGGCTGATTGCTCTCTTGGACACCTGAGTAGCTCTGCTGCCTGCCCAGAGCCCTCCCCTTCACTCTGGGTGTTGCTAGGGAGCACCTTGAACCTTGCCTGCAGCACCCACCACAGTTGGTGTTGACCAGCCTCAGCTTGTTTCTGCTAGACAGGTGACTCCTTGTCATTACAGACTCCCTTGCAGGGCACCCACAGTTGCCATCCCCAGCTCTCCCACGTTTCTCGTGACTCCAGCTCAGCCCCCTGAGCTGCAGTTGGCTTCAACTCTTGGTAGACGAATTTATAGAAAGACTGTGCAGCCACCTCCACACACTTTTTGTGTGTGTTTGTGGTACTGGAGATTAAACCCAGGGGCACTTAACCACAGAGCCACATCTCCAGTCCTTCTTATGTTTTTTTTTCAAATTTTGAGACAGGGTCTCACTAAGTTACTTAGGGACTCGCTAAGTTGCCCAGGCTGGCTTTGAATTTTCAATCCTCCTTCCTCAGCCGCCCAAGCTGCTGGGATTACAGGCATTGTACCTGGCTTGACCTCACATTTTGACCAAACTATTCTCACAACTCTCTTCTATTATAGGTTCTTATTTATTTATTTGTTTGTTTGTTTATTTAGCAGTCCTGGTAATTGAACCC
This sequence comes from Sciurus vulgaris, assembly GCF_902686455.1. NCBI lineage: Eukaryota > Metazoa > Chordata > Mammalia > Rodentia > Sciuridae > Sciurus > Sciurus vulgaris. The sequence goes on from NC_136461.1 coordinate 117,122,645, forward strand.
AGTGATGCTTTACCACTGAGCTACATCCCCAGCCTTTTTGTTGTTTTGTTTTGGCTTGTATTTTGGTACTGGAGATGGAATCTAGGGGTACTCTACCACTGAGCCACATCTCCAGTCCTTTTTATTTTTTATTTTGAGATAGGGTCTTGCTAAATTGCTTAAGTCTTTGTGAAACTGCTGAGGCTGGCTTCAACTTGTAATCCTCCTGCCTCAGCCTCCCCAGCCACTGGGGGATTATGGGCATGCACCACCATGCTGGCCCTTAGCCACTTTTTAAGTGTACAGTTCAGTAGCATCAACTATAGTTACATTGTTGTATAATAGGTGTCTCGAACTTTTTCATCTTGCAAAACTGAAACTCTGGGCCCTGGCAATCACCTTTTGACTTTAGTTTTCATAAATTTGACTGTTCTAGTTTACTTTTATAAGTGGAATTATGTAGTACTTGTCCTTTTATGACTGGCTTATTTCATCTAGTATAATGTCCTCTGGGTTCACCCTTGTTGTAGGGTGTGGCATGATTTCCTTTTCTTTACTTTTTTTTTTTTTTGGTTGGGGGCAGATTGAACCCAGGGGCACTGAACCACTGAGCCTTGTCCCCAGCCCTTTTTAAAACTTTTTAATTTTGAGACAGGGTGTCGCTGAGTTACTAAGTGCCTTGCTAATCTACTGAGGCTGGTTTTGAACTCAGGATTTTCCTGCCTCAGTCTCCTGAGTTGCTGGGCTTATAGGCATATGCCACCACACCCATCAGGATTTCCTTTTTTAAGGCTGAATAATACTCCATTGTATATACATACCATGTTCCATGTTTTATTATATATCCATCCATTGATTGATATTTGGGTTGCTTCTACCTTTGGTTATTGTGAATAATGTTGCAGTGAACACGGATGTGCAAATATCTCTTTCTGATCCTATTTCCTGTGGCTTTTTTATTGGAGCTATTTGGCTTCTCTAGTTCTTTCTTTTTTCCTGCTGTCTCCTTTTCTTCCTCTCATTCCCCATCCCCCCAGTATGCATCTATATCAAGTTTCAGTCTTTACCACTCCTGGCTTTCTGTCTTGCCACTCCCCTGATGACCTCTAGACCAAGGACTGTGGGGAAGTCTGGGACAGTGGAAAGGACACTGAACTAAGATTGGACTCCTGGAACTTTCATGTGCTGTTAATAGACTTGGGCAGTTCTTCTCATCTGTACCTCAATTTCCTCACCTACTGAATGAAAGGAATGGGCAGAAAAATCTTCCCACTTGATGCCACAGATCCTTCACTGCCAGCTATAGTGCTCCAGAGCTGAGCTTTCTCCTTGCTGTGGCTAGTACAAGGACAATTTTGATGGACATATTATTCAAGTGACCCTGAGGCTCCTTGAATCATCCCCTGTGATGGTTAAGATGTCAGCTTGACTGGTTAAGGAATACTTACTTGTGTGGTGGTGTACATCCCTAATCCCAGCTACTTAGGAGGCTGGGACAGGAGACTGCAAGTTAGAGACCAGTTTCAGAAACTTAGCAAAACCCTAAGCAACTTAGTGAGACCCTGTCTCAAAATAAAAAATAAAAATAAAGGACTGTGGCTTAGTGGTTAAGCATCTCTGGGTTCAATCCCTTGTACCAAAATAAATAAATAAATTAAATTACAAGGGCTGGAGATGTAGCTCTGTGGTAAAGTGCCCCTGGGTTCAATTCCCAGTACTAAAAAAAAAAAAAAAAAAAAAAAAAAATACTTTTAGTTCTTTTGGTTGTATGCTTAGAAGTGGAATTGCTGGATCATATAATATTAATTCTATCTTTAATTTTTGGAGGAACTGCCAAGTTTTCCATTTTCCATTTCCACCAACAGTGCATAAGAGTTCCAGTTTTTCTCCACATCCTTGCTAACAGTATTTTCTGGAGTTTTTTTTTTTTTTTTTGGAGAGTAGTCATTCTAATGAATGTGAGGTGGTATCTCATTCTAGTTTTGATTTGCCTTTACCTGATGATTAGTGATGCTGAGAATCTCTTCATGTGCTTATTGACCATTTGGATATCTTCTTTGCCCATTTTTGGATCAGATTGTTTATTTTGTTGTTAAAGGAATTCTCAATATGTTAACTATTTTTCCTGTATGTCCTTTGGTGTTACAGAGCTCTTGCTTACTTTCCTACCTCTCTGGCCACTGCTTCTGTTTCCTTTAAGCTCTTCTCTTATCTACTCTATTAATTTTTTTGTTCTTAGTTGTAGATGGACAATACCTTTATTTTATTTATTTATGTGGTGCTGAGGATCGAACCCAGTGCCTCACACACGTGAGGCAAGCGCTCTACCACTGACCTACAACCCCAACCCCTCTTATCTACTTTAAAAGTTCCCCTGGATAATGTCTTCCATGCCTGTTGCTTAAACTTCAAATCCACCTCTTAACCAAGGATGCTCATGATTCATTCATTCAGCAGACACACACTCTGTTCCTGCTGTGGTTCACCATCTGGTCTAGACTGCTGGGGAGACACATGAAGCAGGCCTGCTTCCTGCCCTCACAGGGCTTAAAGCCCAGCAGTACACAACAATTGGCAACTCTCAGAGCCAGGGGTGAGAGGAATAGGTATGGTGGAGGTCAGTGTATGGCTAGCTCAGGTCTCCTGTCCTCCTCTACCTAGGTTACTTCTACCTGCACATAGCATAGACATCTCTAGTGCAACATTTCCCCAAATGAAAAACAAAATTGGGGGGTGCATGTTGCTGGGAATTGAACCCAAGGGTGCTTGGCCACTGAGCCCCATCCCTATTTATTTATTTATTTGTTTATTTATTTATTTGAGGTGTATCAGGGATTGAATTCAGGGGCACTCAACCACTGAGTCACATCCCCAGTCCTATTTTGTATTTTATTTTGAGACAGGGTCTCTCTGAGTTGCTTAGCACCTCGCTGTTGCTGAGGCTGGCTTCGAACTTTTTTTTTTTAAAGATAGCTCAGCTTTTATTAGGTTACATTAACAAAAGTATTTTTTTATTGTAAACAAATGGGATATATGTTGTTTCTGTTTGTACATGGAGTAAAGGCATACCATTTGTGTAATCATACATTTACATAGGGTAATGGTGTTTAATTCATTCTGTTATTTTTTACTTCCACCCCATCCCTCCCACCCCTCTTTTCCCTCTATACAGTCCCTCCTTCCTCCATTCTTGCCCCCCTCCCACCCCCCATTATGTGTCATCATCCTCTTATCAGTGAGATCATTCGTCCTTTGGTTTTTTGAGATTGGCTTATCTCACTTAGCATGATATTCTCCAATTTCATCCCATTTGCCTGCAAATGCCATAATTTTATTATTCTTTATAGCTGAGTAATATCCCATTGTATATATATATATACCACAGTTTCTTTATCCATTCATCAATTGAAGGACATCTAGGTTGGTTCCACAGTCTGGCTATTGTGAATTGAGCAGCAATGAACATTGATGTGGCTGTATCTCTGTAGTATGCTGATTTTAAGTCCTTTGGGTATAGGCCAAGGAGTGGGACAGCTGGGTCAAATGGTGGTTCCATTCCAAGCTTTCTGAGGACTCTCCACACTGCTTTCCAGAGTGGCTGCACTAATTTGCAACCCCACCAGCAATGTATGAGTGCATCTTTTCCCCCACATCCTCGCCAACACCTATTGTTGCTTGTATTCTTGATAATCGCCATTCTAATTGGGGTGAGATGGGATCTTAGTGTAGTTTTGATTTGCATTTCTCTTATTACTAAAGATGGTGAACATTTTTTCATATGTTTGTTGATTGCTTGTAGATCTTCTGTGAAGTGTCTGTTCATGGTGTAGTTTTTTGAGTTCTTTATATATTCTGGAAATTAGTGCTCTATCTGAAGTATGAGTGGCAAAGATATTCTCCCACTCTGTAGGCTCTCTCTTCACATTGCTGATAGTTTCCTTTGCTGAGAGAAAGCTATTTAGTTTGAATCTATCCCAGTTATTGATTCTTGCTTTTATTTCTTATGCTATGGGAGTCCTGTTAAGGAAGTCTGATCCTAAGCCAACAAGGTGAAGATTTGGACCTACTTTTTCTTCTATAAGATGCAGGATCTTTGGTCTGATTTCAAGGTCCTTGATCCATTGTGAGTTGAGTTTTGTGCAGGGTGAGAGATAGGGGTTTAGTTTCATTCTGTTGCATATGGATTTCCAGTTTTTCCAGCACCATTTGTTGAAGAGGCTATCTTTTCTCCATTGCATATTTTTGGCACCTTTGTCTAGTATGAGAAAATTGTATTTATTTGGGTTTGTGTCCGTGTCCTCTATTCTGTACCATTGATCTACCTGTCTATTTTGGTGCCAATACCATGCTGTTTTTGTTACTATTGCTTTGTAGTATAGTTGAAGTTCTGGTATTGTGATACCCCCTGTTTCATTCTTCCTGCTAAGGATTGCTTTAGCTATTCTGGGTTTTTTATTCTTCCAGATGAATTTCATGATTGCTTGCTCTATTTCTGTGAGCAATCATTGGGATTTTAATCGGAATTGCATTGAATCTGTATAGCACTTTTGGTAGTAAGGCCATTTTGTGGGTTTTTTTTTTTTTTTTTTTCTTCTCATTTGAGCAGCCGGGGATTTGAACCGCGGTCCTTGCGCATGCTAGGCGAGCGCTCTCCAAAAGGAGCTAACTCCTCAGCTCCAGTATGGCCATTTTGACAATATTAATTCTGCCTATCCAAGAACATGGGAGATCTTTCCATCTTCTAAGGTCTTCCTTAACTTCTTTCTTAAATGTTTTGTAGTTTTCATTGTAGAGATCTTTTACCTCTTTGGTTAGATTGATTCCTAAGTATTTTATTTTATTTTTTTTGAGGCTATTGTATATGGAGTTGTTTTCCTCATTTCCCTTTCAGATATTTCATCACTTGCGTATAAAAATGCTTTAGATTTATGCGTGTTGATTTTATAGCCTGCTATTTTGCTGAATTCACTGATAAGGTCTAGAAGTTTTCCAGAGGAGTTTTTTGGATCCTCTAAATATAGGATGTCATGTCATCATGTCATCAGCAAATAGTGACAGCTTAAGTTCCTCTTTTCCTATTCATATCCCTTTAATTTCTTTAGTCTGTCTAATTGCTGTGGCTAGAGTTTTGTGGACAATGTTGAATAGAAGTGGTGAAAGAGGACATCCCTGTCTTGTTTCCATTTTTAAAGGGAATGCTTTCAGTTTTTCTCCATTAAGAATGATGTTGGCCGTGGGCTTAGCATAAATAGCCTTTACAATGATCAGGTATGTTCCTACTATCCCTATTGTTTCTAGTGTTTTGAGCATGAAGGGATGTTGTATTTTGTCAAATGCTTTTTCTTTTTTTTTTTTTTTTTTGCGGTGCTGGGGATTGAACCTAGGGCCTTGTGCATTCAAGGCAAGCACTCTACCAACTGAGCTATATCCCCAGCCCCTTGTCAAATGCTTTTTCTGCGTCAACTGAAATAACCATATGATTCTTATCCTTAATTCTATTGACATGATAGATTATGTTTATTGATTTATGGATGTTAAACCATCCTTGCATTCCAGGGATGAACCCCACTTGATCATGGTGCACAATTTTCTTAATATGCTTTTGGATTCGGTTTGCCAATATTTTGTTAAGGATCTTTGCATCTATATTCATCAAGGATATTGGTCTAAAATTTTCTTTCCTTGATGTGTCTTTGCCTGGTTTGGGTATGAGGGTGAAATTAGCTTCATAGAATGAGTTTGGTAGGGTACCCTCCTTTTCTATTTCCTGGAATACTTTGAGAAGTATTGGAATGAGTTCTTCTTTGAAGGTCTTGTAGAACTTAGCAGAGAATCTGTCTGGTCCTGGGCTTTTCTTAGATGGTAGGTTTTTAATGGCTTCTTCTATTTCATTGCTTGATATTGATCTGTTTAAATTGCGCATGTCCTCCTGGTTCAGCTTGGGAGGAGCATATGTCTCTAGAAATTTGTCAATGTCTTCGGTAGTTTCTCTTTTGTTGGAATACAGATTTTCAAAGTAGCTTCTCATTATATTCTGTATCTCAGTGGTGTCTGTCATGATATTTCCTGTTTCATCATGAATTTTAGTAATTTGAGTTTTCTCTCTCCTTCTCTTTGTTAGTATGGCTAAGGGTTTTTTTTTTTTTGGTAGTTCAACCATTCACCTTTTTTATTTTTACATGGTGCTGAGGATCAAACCCAGGGCTTCACACATTCTAGGTGAGCGCTCTACCACTGAGCCACAACCCCAGCCCATGGTTAAGGGTTTGTCTATTTTGTTTACTTTTTCAAAGAACCAACTTTTTGATTTGTCAATTTTTTGAATTGTTTCTTTTGTTTCAATTTCATTGATTTCAGCTCTTATTTTAATTATTTCCTGTCTTTTACTACATTTGCTGTTATTCTGTTCTTCTTTTTCTAGGGCTTTGAGCTGTAATGTCAGGTCATTTAGTTGTTGACTTTTCTTCTTTTCTTGAATGTGCTCCATGCAATGAATTTTCCTCTTAGTTGGTTTTGAACTTTTGATCCTCCTGCCTCAGCCTCCTGAGCTGCTGGGATTACAGGCGTCTGCCATTGTGCCCAGTTTATTTTTTATTTTGAGACAGTCTCACTAAATGGCTTCAGGACTCGCTAAATTGCTGAGGCTGACTTTGAACTTGCGATCCTCCTGCCTCAGCCTCCAAAGCAGCTGTGATTAAAGGCATGTGTCGCCATGCCCTGCTTCTCCAAATGAATATACTCTCTCCTCTATATCTGTTCCCCACCCCTACATTCCCCATGCCGGTTAATCATACTGCAATGTAGAAGCTTGGGACTCTTCATATACTTCCTCTCCCTCCCACCAAGAGGGTCCTTTAGAGGACCACCAAGTACCTTTTATCCACCTTCCTTCTTTCTGGAATTGCTCAGCACCTCTTCAGTCCATGGGTCCATTCCACCCCACCAGGGCAACCTTTAACCAGTCCCTGTCTCCCTCTCATCCTCCCATCCATCTTCCATTCTGGGAAGGGGCAAAGGAAGTATTTTCTTCTTCTTTTGTACTGGGAATTGAAACCAGGGGTGCTTTACCACTGATCTGCATCCCCAGTCCTTTTTATTTATTTGTTTTGAGACAGGGTTTCACTAAGTTGCTGAACTTCAAATGACTTTTTATTAAGTTCGGAATAAAAAACCAAAACCACTAGGTGGGGTGGTGCATGCCTATAATCCCAGTGACTGGGGAGACCAAGGCAGGAGGAACCCAAGTTCAAAGCCAGCCTCAGCAACTTGGTGAAGCCCTAAGTAATTTAGCAAGACCCTGACTCAAAATATAAAAAAGGGCTGGGGATGTGGCTCAGTGGTTAATGTTAGCACAAAAAAACTAGGCAGGATGCAAACCTCACATTTCATCTCAGCTCTTTATTCAGGGGGATGAAATGGTGCCCATGGACCCACTCTCCTGGTGGAAAATGATCCACTGAACAAAGAAAGGGACTGGACTGTGTTTATATAGGTTATTTTGAGGGGTGGTCTAGTGAACACATATCAGTTTGCTTGGACAATCAGGAATGTTTTTTTTTTGTTGTTGTTGTTGTTTTTGTACTGGGGATTGAACTCAGGGGACTCAGCCACTGAGCCACATCCCCAGCCCTATTTTGTATTTTATTTAGAGACAGGGTCTCACTGAGTAGCTTAGCACCTCACTGTTGCTGAGGCTGGCTTTAAACTTGCAAACCTCCCAATCTGCTGGGTTTACAGGTGTGTGCCACTGCGCCCAGCTGAATGAAAGCTTTTTTTGGTCAAGATCTGTGTGAGGGTCTGAAGAGGATTTACTTTGGAGGAGATAACGCATCCTAGAGACTGTTTTGTTTTCTTTTTTAATTTTTTAGATGTTGATAGACTTTTATTATTCTTATTCATTTATTTTATATGTGGTGCTGAGGACTGAACCCAGTGCCTCACATGTGCTAGGCAAGTGCTCTATGTAGACATTGAGCCACAACCCCAGTCCCAAGACTGTTTTCTTCTGAGGATGATAGAACATCCTCTTTGCCTGCAGCCAGCATGTGGAGAACATTCATCTTGGGAGATGAAAGCTGTCAGGGCACGGCCTTCATTTTTACTCCCTTTTCTTTTTCTCAGGCCTCATTATTTGGGGAATTTCTTATTCTCCATATCCATTAGTTAAGTGCCCCTGGGTTCAATCCCCAGAATCCAAAAATCAAAACCAGAAAACCCCAAAACAAAAAACTTGAAGGCAGCATGCCTTGCCTCCAGCTCCTCTGTACACACCTGGCTCTACTTACAGTACCTAAGCCCTCTGTGCAGTTTTATGAAAACGTTCAATGCCTAGCACTGTTCCACACCTTGGTGACACAGACGTGAACAGACAACTCACCTTAAGAGACTAACAGTGACATTCCTAGGAGCATACTACTTCTTCCACCTAGAAAATCATCCTTTCTGTGGATTCTTCACTAATGTCCCTGACATAAGGAGTTAGTGCCTTACGTCCACTTCACGTAACCCTTTTTACACTGTGCTGCCTCACTGCGTTTGTGTGCCCCTGTATGGATGGCGCTCTCTGCTGCAATCCATTCATTTATTTAACAAATATTTACTGGGGCTAGGCTTGTGGCTCAGTGGTGGAGCACTTGCCTAGCACTCATGAGGCACTGGGTTCATCCTCAGCACCACATAAAAATAAATAAACGTATTGTGTCCCTCTACAACTAAATATATACACAAAACAAACATTACTGAGCACCTACTACGTGACAGGTGCTGTTAAATGCTGAGGACACATCAATGAAAAAAGACACAATTCTTGCCTTTCTGGAGCAGGCATTCTCATGTGAAAGACAGTATATATAAACAAATAAAATAGTGTTAAGTTAGGTCTGAGGATGTCCTTGTACTTGAGCCCTTATGTAACAAACTGCAACCCTACTTAATGCAAATATCTGAGACTTAATCAATCACAGCAGCCGAGCTTCAATCACAGTCAGCTGATTCAAATAGGGCAAAACACCAAGCTGTAACCCTGTGTATCACTTCTGTTTTCTATTCACAGTCTTCTCTGAAAACACTGGGAGTTGAACCCAGTGGCGTTGTACCACTCAGCTACATCCCCAGGCTTTTTATTTTCTGCTTTGAGACAGGGTCTCTCTACCTGGGATCCTCAAATTTGAGATCCTCCTGCCTCAGCTTCTTGAGTGGCTGGATTACAAGCACGTACCCCTATGCCTGGTTTGCCCCAGAGTTCTTTGAACCTGCTCTAATTCTGCTGATGGCCTGATAACTGTCATTAATAAAAGCAAATTAAGATGTTTGAATGTGTTGTAATTTTGTCTCTTAACAACAGGTAGCACATTAGATGGTGACATGCTGTGGAGAAAAAAATTGAACTGAAAGAAGAGTGAGAGAGGGAGGAGTGTCTACAATTTAAATAAGTAATTGAGATTTAGGTCTCAGTATAAGATAAAGTTTGAACAACATTGAATTGAACAATGAAACAATGGAGTAGATGATAGTATGAGTCATCCTGATGACTGAGTTATCAACAGAAGCTAATGCAAAAGCCCTGAAGCAGAAGTAAGAGTAGTAGATAAAGTGATGTATATCAGAGAGACCTCAAAACTCCCATGTTTATCACAGCACTATTCACAAGAGCCAAGAAATTAAACAACCTACCTATCCATCAAGGGATGAACTGAAATGTGGTACATAAACACCATGAAATACTATACAGGCATAACAAAGGTAATCCCGTCATTTGCAACAACCTAGATGGAAAGAAAGATCATTATGTTAAGAGAAATAAGCCAGGCACAGAAAGACAATTACCATATGATCTCAGATAAATATAAACAAGTTGATCTCACAGAAGTTGAGAATACAGCTGTGCATGGTGGTTCAGACCTATAATCCCAGCAACTTCAGCCTCGGCAACTTAGTGAGACCCTGTTTCAAAATAAAAAAAATAAAAAGGGCTGGGGATGTAGCTCAGAGAGCTTGAGTTCAATTCACAGTACTGGGGGGAAAAAAGTTGAGAATAGAATGGTGATTGCCAAAAATTGAGGGAATGGAAAATGGGAAAAAGTTGCTCAAGTTATCTAAGTTGTAGTTAGGAGTAAGAAATTCTGGTTTGCATAGTAAGGTGACAATATGTACTATATATTCCAAAAAACTAGAAGGATTCTGAATGTTATCACCATCAAGAAATGATAAGTGTTTGAGAAGACAAATTTAACCTGATTTAAACATTACATGGTAGGGTGGTACATGACAGTAATCCCTGCGATTTAGGAGGCAGGAGGATTGCAAATCCTCTTGATTCAAAGTCAGCCTTAGCAATTTAGCAAGGCACTAAGTAACTTAGCTAGACCCAGTTTTAAAATAAAAAATTAAAAGGGTTGGGGATGTAGGTCAGTGGTAGAGCAACCCTGGGTTCAATCTCCAGTACAAAAACAAAAACAACAACTCCCCCACCACCACCAGGGGCTGGGGTTGTGGCTCAATGGTAGAGCCCTTGCCTAGCATGTATGAGGCACAGGGTTCGATTCTCAGCACCACATATAAATAAATGAATAAAACGAAGGTCTATCAGCATCTAAAAAAATATATTTAAAAAACCCCACAGCATTACACAATGTATACATGTATAAAAACATCACATGTACCCCATCAATATATTCAATTTTTATATATCAGCAAAATTGGGGAAAAAATGGAAGTACAAAAACAACAACAACAACAAAAACTACAGGTAGGCACAATCAGTTTCACTGCTGGATGAGACCCTTAATATTATTTTCTCCACCTCCAAGATGTCTCTCATTCCTAAATTTTTTTAGTTCCTGACCCTCAAAAATTATTTAACCTCACCTCAGTCCTTTCCAGTCCTTCCTGTTGCACTTTGACCTCTATAGCTTTGGCTCTATTAAAAAATGAGAAAAGCTACACAAAAATTAAAGAGTACATTTTTTTTCCCCTTACGTTGTCAGGGATCGCACTCTAAAGACGAGATCTGAACATAAAGATTCCAACAGATCCTAAAAGGTGACCCATTTACAACTCGATGCTCAAAAACGGTTCAGTGATCCGGTGTCGGCGAATTAGAAACAGCCGGAACAGAACACGCATGCGCTTTAGACCTGCGGGCACTGCAAAGGCAGAGAAGGCGTGGCTACGGCACTATGGCCGTCAGGACCGTCTATCCTCGCTCCTGGGGGAGGCTCAAAGGCTCAGAACACCATTGGTTCAGTTACCCACTGCTCATTCCCGCCCCTCGGGGGGGGGGCGGTAATGACAGCGTACCAGTTTCCGGTTCCGGCAGTACCGGGATCCTAGTCGTGATGGAGGAAGATGCGACCGGAGGCCGGCAGTCGCTGGGAATGGAGAGTAGAGCGGGGGCTGCGGCCTAGAGGTCCAGACTTGAAGTTTGCCTCAGACGCGGTGGAGCCGCCGGGGTCTGAGAAGGTAAGAAACCATGGTAGTAGCGGTGGCTGAGGACTAAGGGGTGCCTGAGGGCTAAGGTCTCTGAGGACCCGGACTTGCTAAGAGGGCAGTGGATGTCGGCAATGCCTGATAACTTGCCCTCTAGTTTGGGGAATGAAGGACAATTCCGGAGAGGTATTTCTTCTTGGCTGAGGAGGGTGAGATTCATTGACAGCGAAAGAAGCATTGTGAGTGGCATTTCCTAGGACCCAGAGTTGTCTGTGTCGGGGGACCAGGACCGAAACTGCATAAAGAGATGTGCCATGTGGAGTATGTGGAGAGGCTTGTCATGTGGTGTCTGTGATGAAGGATCACGTGGGTACTTATGGAAGACCATGGAAGGCTGCCATGTCGGAGGAAGGAGATTATCTTGAAGGAGGGGTCGAAGGCATCACCTGGGAAATGTATATTCAGTAGCACAGGTGGGCAGGCATGCAAATATATTCACGTTCATGTGGCAGATAGCTTCAGGATGCAGAGCCTTGATGCAGATGCTGTAGAAAGGACAGAAGGAACAGCGGATACTGGTTTCTACTCTTGTTTACATCTGAGATGAGAACTCATGAGTGTCTTGTCAGTAGTTGTACAAGGTGATATGATTTGGAGGGAGTGTTTGATAAGATTGAAATGGACCAAGTGATCATCACTGTGTCCAGTTCTAGTGGCAAGTCAGGATGGAGTCAGAGGGCTTTAGGAGCATGTCATAATGATCCAGGATTCCTGGCTAGGTGTTGTAATTCTTATAATACTGACAGTCCCTAATATTTAAAGCAGTGCTTCCCAAATTTTGACATGCGCATCTCATCTCGGGATCTTGTTAAAGTGTTAGCTCTTATTCAACAGGTCTAGGGTTCAGCCTGAAATTCTGTATTTCTTTTTTTCACTGTATTAGGAATTGAACCCAGGTGCACTATACCACCAAGCTACATTCCCCAGCCCTTTTTATTTTGAAATAGGGTCTTGCTAAATTGCCCAGGCTGGTCCTAAATGTGTGATCCTCCTGCTTTAGCCTCCTGAGTAGTTGGAATTACAGATGTGCACCACCACACCCAGCTTTGAAATTATGTATTTCTTTGTGTGGCCATGTGCATGTGCATGTGGTACTGGGGGTTTAAACCAAGGGCATTTTACCACTGAGCTACATTCCTAGCCTGTTTATTAATTCTTTTTTGTACTGGGGATTGAACGCAGGGGCACTCTACCACTAAGCTACTTTCCCAGATATTTTTAATTTTTATATTAAGACAGGGTCTTGATAAGTTGCTTAGGGCCTTGCTGAGTTGCTGAGGCTGGCCTCAAACTTGCGATCCTCCTGTCTCAGCCTTCCGAATTGTTGGGATTACAGGTGTGCACTATGGCACCTGCCTCTGACTTCTAATTTTTTTTTTCTTTCTTTCTTTTTTAATACTGGTCATTGAACCCAGATACCAACCACTGAGCTACATCCCCAGCCCTTTTTTATCTTTTATTTAGAGACAGGTTCTCAATAAGTTGCTTAGGGCCTTGTTACGTTGCTAAGGCTGGCTTTGAACTTGTGATCCTCCTGCCTCAGCCTCCTGTGCTGCTGGGATTATAGGTGTGTGCCACTATACCTGGCTAAATTCTATATTTCTAACCAGCTTTCAGATTATGCTTATGCTGCCAGTTAGTGGACCACTCTGAGTGACAAGAGCATCACTTTCTGCAATAACAAATGCTTTACTTTAACAAAATGCTTTCACAATATTAGCTCCTGTGAATTGCACCACAACTGTTGCATAGCTGTGGCAGGCTTGATTGGCCCCATTTTGCAGACAAGGAAGCTGAATTTCAGTGAAGTGACTTGGTTCCAGTTTTACACTAGCAAATAATGGGGGACTCAAAATATAGATCTAATGATGACTAGTGTTCTTTCCATTGTATGTCCTTACCTTCTAGCAAACACTGCCTTCTTCTGAGGCAGAATATTATCTTAGAACATAGTGAATAGCCTGGCAAGATTTGTGTATGTGTGTGTGTGTGTGTGTGTGTGTATGTGTGTGTGTATGTGTGTGTGTGAAGGAGAGTAGAAGTAAAGCAGGTATATATATCTGGGCCAATTTCTGCCTTCCCACTGGTAGAGTCAGTAGTGGGAGCTCCACTTTTGACATTTTATTTGATCACTTAAGGACAAAGTGTTCACTAATTTGGGTCCTCACAAGAAGCATGTAAGCCTGAGCCTTTTTTTTTTTTTTTTTTTTTTAATTTGCTTGTTTTCGTGGTGCTGGGAATAGAACCCAGGTCTTGGTGCATGTTAGGTAAGCACTCTACCACTGAACTATATCCCAAGCCTGAGCAGTTTTAAGGGTGGGAGAAAATGTGGAATTGGAGCCATGCACACAAATAAGAGTCTGAGAAAGGGTCATAAAGAAGTTGAGCTGACTCACTTGGGTGAAGGGAACGCTTAAGGAAGTTTGCATACAGTTTATCTGCAGAGAGGATTTTCTAGAGGGTAAAACAAGAGGAGCTGGTTTTGATATTTCAGCAGGAAATTTGAAAGTTATATAACAACAGGTTGAGATTTAACCTTCTGGAGTAACCTCCTTTTTGAAAAGGCAGAGGGGGTGGGAATTGTGCCCTCATCCTTCTGGAATGGCTTTTTTTTTTTTTTTTGGTACCAGAGATTGGACCCAAGGATGCTTAACCACTGAGACACATCCCTATCCCCTTTTTATTATTTATTTTGAGACTGGGTTTGTTAAATTGCTTAGGGCCTTGCTTAATTTCTGAGACTGACTTTGAACTTGTGATTCTCCTGCCTCAGCCTCCCAAGGCACTGGGATTACAGGCATGCACCACAGCGTGTGGCAGTGGTTTATCCTTTGAGGCCTAATCCTTAATGGCTTCTCCAGTTACTATGACAACAGTAGGCATTACCTGCTTTGGAGAATCCCAGCTTCCTTCTAGGAGTTTAAAATAGACTGACACATGTGAGATATGGAGGCAAGACAGGAAATGGGACATTGGATTCTGTTGTAGTAGTTCTTTTCTTTTTTGGTACTGGAGATTGAATCCAGGGACACTTAACCACTGGGCAACACTGTCAGTTCTTTTTTATTTTTTATTTTGAGACAGGGTCTTTCTAGGTTGCTTACGGTCTCCCTAAATTGCTGAGGCTGACTTTGAACCTGCAACCCTCCTGCCTCAGCCTTCCAAGTTACTGGGATTAAAGGTGTGCACCACCACACCCAGCCTGTTGTAGAATTTCTTATCAGGAGATGCTGGTACTTGGTGATTCAGCCAGACAAGTTGAAAAGGCACTCAGGAAACCAGGGCCTGGAACAGAATCCTTTGCTGCTATGCCCTTCTGCCCTGAACAGCACACAGTTTGCACGTGCCCCACAGGAGGTCCTCCTACTTGAGTCCTGCTGTATTTGTTCTGTGCTAAAACATGCCTGCTCAGTCATTCCAAGAGCAGAGGCAGCATATGCTTTCTCTGAAACAAAGTGAGGGAAGTCCTTGGGCATCTGCATGGCCAGGGGCTTATGCTTAACCCTTGAGTGACCTGCAATCAAGAGGGCATTAACTTTTCCTCCCATGGGTGGGAATGACTTGGCTTGAAACTGAACAGAGTGATTTGTGTTAGAATCTTCAACTCCCATGGGGTAAAAGGCATGGTGGAGTAAAGAAGAACTTGGCTTGTATCCTCCCTCCACCACTGACCAACTGCATGACCTTGGGTCTGTTACACTTTACTTATCCAATCCTCCATTTCCTTACTTGTCATAAATGTTTAACTGTACACAGGTTAAGTTGTAAGAACTGCATGAGGTAGTAGGTATTCAGTAAATCCTAGCCTTTTCATATGTCCTTACTTCTCAGTGGTATTGGAAATATAACCTCGGGTCCTAGATGACAGTCAGTTTGGCTGGAGAGACAGTGACCACTTTCTCTTGAAGGGTTTAGAGAAGATTGTCCCGCTGGACTTGGTTGGTGTCTCAGGCTGAGGCTGGGGAGGAGGACCATCTTGGCCCACAGCAGTGGCACATCAGTGTTCCAAGGGTCCTCCTGCCTGCAGAACCCCACCTCTAGCTCATTTCTCACAGCCTAGATTTCCCATTCTGGACAGCCCCATTGACTCCTGTCTTCTCTCTCCAAGCCATTGTTCTTTCTTTTTCACTGTCTGCGTGTATTCCTTCTTCATTCAAGCTGCTTCGTCCTCCAGGATGCCTGTCTTATTCCATGTGCCTCGGCTCTCAGGTACTCAGATTGCACTGTGGGTAACCCGTACTTTAATGAAAGTGATAACAGTTCATCTCAGGGATTCCTGAAAAGCCAACCCCCCTCCCCTCCAAGGTACACCAAGAGCAATTCCCATGGAACAAAGCTACCTACACCTGAGTTGGGACCTTTGGTTGGGGAAGGTGATTGAGGATGGACTCTGATTAGACACTTAGCATGAGGTTTGCCACTAGAACTGCTTGCATAGAATGTTTCGGCCCTCTAGAGTAGTCCCTGTGAGGTGGCCATCTCCTTACCCATCTCCTGTCTCAAAAGCCTGGGGAGTCCCTGACTTCTCACTTCCTGGAATTTTAACCTTCCACTTTCCCTGTCTGGGCAGAAATTTCCAGTATCCTATATGATAGGTGGGCTACACTGGAGCATCTGACATTATCACTAAGAATATGTCCAACATATGATGTCCTCTGGTTTCATACTTCCTAATTTGAAGCTCCTAATTTTAGACAGTTATTACATTAGTAAGTTCATTGGTTTGTTCAAAATTCTAGGCAATGCATACACTTTGTGGGCCACATGTTCATTCATTTACCTCAGTTTTTTTCTCTTTGTATCTTATATTCATTCCCCAGAGGGATATGGTGTCTCTTTGAACAGATTGAGTTTCTTGGAGAGTCTGTTTCTCTGTCATTTCTCTCCTTTCATTCTCTAGAGCTGAGGTTATGCTCTGTATGTTTAAGGTTCAAAGCACAGGGTCAAACATATCCTCCATCCTGTAGCTCTCTAGGTTTGCAAGTGGTTCTTTTCTCTTTCTGGAGCGTTATCTAATAACCAAAGAGGACTCTGACCTTTGACCTGTCCTGACTCTCTAATTCCTTTCCCTGGAGGTGGGGGAGGTGACAGGGGTGTCCTGTGCTGTAAAAGCCCCACTTGGGCTCTTCCCCACCCTTTCTTCTAATACACTCTGGAGAAAGGGGAACTCAGAGAGGCCAGCGTGGCCGTAAATAAAATCAGATCTGTCGGCTGGTAAATGGTGGCAAGAGGTACCTTGCTGAGGATGTAAGGCCAAACAGTGCCTTCTCAGTGAGCCCAGGAGCATAAAAATGGAGCACTCCCTTTCGGTCTTCATGAACCTCCTAAATGTCATTTATTGACATCCCATTAGCCAACTTAAAAAGATCCTGCATCTTCCAGGTAGTTACTTTGTTCACAGCATTCTGAATTCTGCCTGGATGGTCCAGATAAGGAGAATGGTACCTGCCCAGGGCTGTGTCACGATGACCTAGGCAGAGAAGAGTTCAGGATGGATAATCCTAGATGCTAGGATAGGGAGCTGAAGTGAGAGTGGAGTCAGGAGAGTCACAGTGGTGAGGAATGATTTCTGGTGTAGGGGAAGGACTGGTCAAGGTAGAAGGAAATGCTCATTTGTGAAGGATGGTGATGGGCAGAGCCAAGCCTGGTGAAGTCTGAGCTTTGGGGAGGTGGTTGTCCCAGGAGATGAGAAGGGAACTTCAGAAACTAGCCCAGAGGGGAAAACGCAAAGTTCTAACTTCCTTCCTCACATCGCTCCACTCTGCCCAAATTCCAGGTCTCCAAGCACAATGGAGGACAAACGAAACATCCAGATCATTGAGTGGGAACATCTGGACAAGAAGAAGTTCTATGTGTTTGGTGTGGCAATGACAATGATGATCCGCGTCAGTGTCTACCCATTTACCCTCATCCGCACCCGCCTGCAGGTTCAGAAGGGCAAGAGCCTCTACCATGGGACCTTTGATGCCTTTATTAAGATCCTTCGAGCAGATGGTGTGACTGGCCTCTACCGGGGGTTTCTGGTCAACACCTTTACCCTCATCTCTGGCCAGTGCTATGTCACCACTTATGAGCTCACCCGGAAATTTGTAGCTGACTACAGCCAGAGCAACACAGTCAAATCATTGGTGGCTGGTGGCTCAGCCTCTCTTGTGGCCCAGAGCATCACAGTGCCCATTGATGTGGTCTCCCAGCACCTGATGATGCAGCGCAAGGGTGAGAAAATGGGCCGCTTCCAGGTGCGTGGGAACCCAGAGGGAAATGGGATAATTGCCTTTGGCCAAACGAAAGACATCATCAGGCAGATTCTGCGGGCTGATGGGCTTCGAGGATTCTACCGAGGCTATGTGGCTTCACTGCTTACCTATATCCCAAACAGTGCTGTCTGGTGGCCCTTTTATCACTTCTATGCAGGTAAGCAGGGGCTGAGAGAGTTGGGGAGGGGGTTAATGACGGGGTGAGATACTGCTGCTCTGCGCAGGTTGCAGTGGAGATGAGATTAATGGGGGGGATGGTCCATTCATTGAGCAAATGTTTGAATCCAAGAGGATTCAAAGATGAGTAGGACATGGTTCTTGCCTTCAAAGAGCTTGTGATATAGTGAGAAGGGGTTGGAGAAGTAAAATAAGTGAGTATAGTGTGTGCTCTGGGTGTGTTGGAATCAATTTGTGTTAGCAGAATATTGGCAGAGAATTGGAAGGTGATGGGGTTCAAAAGCTGTTGGATGTTTGGGATTTGAAGATAATAGTGAGCCCTTTTTATGGGGGAAAATACTGGAGATGATTGAATCGAGGGGCACTTAACCACTGAAACACATTCCCAACCCTTTTTAAAACAGTTTTTATTTTGAGACAGGGTCTTGCTAAATCACTGAGACTGGTCTTGAGCTTGGAATTCACTTGAGTTGCTGGGATTACAGGCATGTGCCACCACCGTTCCTGGCAACAGCGAGCTTCCTTTTTTCCAACTAAGCTATATCCCCAGCCCAATAGTGAGCTTTTTGAGTTGGATGTTTTTCCTCAACATTATTAAACAAAGTGTGATTGAACTTTGAACCTCTCCACTCCTGCAGTGTGTTTTTGTTAATAAGATATTTTACAGAAATAATGTATTTCCCAGAAATGGAATTACTGGTCAAAAAAATAACATTTTTTGAGGGCTTCAGTAGACATTGCTTTCTGAAAGAGCACATTGCCTAGTGCAGGACCTGAGTGTGCTCCTTCCTCAACCTTGGGTCACTACCACTACCAAATTCTGGTCAGGGCCTCTATGCTTACAACCTTCCTAATGGCTGCTTCTGGTTTCTTGCCTTTCATATTGTCATTCTGTCCTTTCCTAGATGGTATTTTTTTAATGACTTCCTATCCTGTAATCATTTTGTTCCTGTAGCACTGTACTTTTCTGGTGATTCTTTTATTTCCCTGATTATACCTTCTTTTTTTGCTAACTCCATTTCTTCTTCTGTTTAGCACAATCTTTCAATCTGTCATCTGTACTATTTGGTAAAATTCAGATTCTTGGACTCCACCTTTGACCCTTTGGAAATGAATCCTGAAAATCTTAAAAAAAAAATATATATATATTTTTTTGGTACCAGGGATTGAACCCAGGGGCACTGACCATTGAGCCCTGTTTTTTATTTTGAGACAGAGTCTAAGTTGCTTAGTGCTTCACTAAGTTACTGAGGCTGGCTTTGAACTCGAGATCCTCCTGCCTCAGCCTCCCAGGCCTCTGGGATTAACAGGTGTGTGCCACCATGCCTAGCAAAATTTATTATTTACATTTTTCATGTAATTGGTATTTGAACCCAGGCACGCTATATCCCCAGCCCTTTATATTTTTAATTTTGGGACAGGGTCTTGCTAAGTTGCCCAAGCTGGCCTCCAACTTGAGATCCTCATGCTTCAGCCTGCTGAGTTTCTGGGATTACAGGTGTGTGCAACCATGGCAGATCCTGGCAATCTTAATGTTAAAAAAGCTTCTCAGGCTAGGCACAGTGATGCATACCTATAAACCCAGCAACTCAGAAGGCTGAGGCAGGAGGATCACAAGTTTGAGGCTAGCCTCGGCAATTTAGCAAGACCCTGACTCAGAATAAAATAACAAAAGAGCTGGGGGTATAGCTTGGTGGAAGAGCACTTGCTTAGCATGTGTGAGGTCCTGAGTTCAACCCCCATCACCGCAAAAAAGGAAGGAAGGGAGGAAGGGAAATGTGAGCATTTTTCTGTGGAGTCTTCCTTTTGCCTTCTGTTCTCATTTGGTTTTATTTACAGTTAGAGGTGAATTTTTCCAATATGTCCAATATCTTTTTCTGTTCCCAGATTAACCTGTTAAAAAGTCTGACCAGACATTCTGACTTGGACCTCTAGATATGAACACATCTACTTACATTTGAAATTTTTTTTCATGTAACTATTCATCCTATGCAGGCTTTCCCTTCTGACTTACTTTCATCTGTCGGTGGCCTTGTTTTTCTCCAAATCTCTTAGACTGAAGCCTTGGGGATTGTGCTCCACCACTCCCTCTTTCTTGTCCCATATTTAATCCTGGTAATTCCAGAAAGTCTCTCCCAATTTTCTATTCCTGTTGCCTTCTTCGGAACCATACCATACTCCTGGCCTGCTGCTACAGCCTTCTATCTGTTCTAAGTTCTTCTGTGCCATTTATTGCACACATCCCTAACTGGCTTGACCTTTCAAACCCTGGCCATGGGGCTAGGGTATAGCCCAGTGGTAGGGTACATGCTTAATATGCAGGCCCTTGGTTCAGTCCGCAGACCAAACCAACCAAATAAACAAACAGAAAAACTATTTGTGATCAGCAGCTCCTCCTGCCTACTAAAACTTGCTTTTATTCTCCTTTTACAGTGAAATCTCCTGCTGTTTCCTTATGTATGGTCTGTGCTGCAGGCTGGTGGGATACTGCACAGTTCCTCAATCATGTGTTATTGCTCCTACCTCAGTTCATGCCATTCTCTGTCTAATACCCCCCAGGTCCACCTTGCCTTGGTGAAGCGCTCCTTCGTGCCTTCTCACCCCTGCACCCCATGTAACCCTTCACCCAGAAGTGTTCCTTTTTTCAGCCCCCATGACATTACTTGACTCTTTCTTAAGGCAGTATAATATTTGTGTTGGTTTTATTTGTGTACCTTTTCTGCCAATTGGAAATGTTCTTGGAAGGGGGAGAAACTAACTTATTGAATGCCCTCTGTGTGCCAAACTCTGTGCCGAGAGACCTTGCATCTTTATCGTTATTTCCTTTTCACAAGAATCTTAGGATGTAGCATCTTCCCTGCTGTCCCAGCCTAGATTGGGTTCCTTTTTATATGTCCCCATGAAGCCACATTTCTTTCAAAACACTTAGCTGAGATTGTAATGATATATTCATTCATGTGATTATTAAGTTAATGTCTCTTTCCCCACTGGGCTACAGTTTGAGAACAGGGACCATATCTGTTTTTGCTCACTATTCTACCTCCCAACACCTGGCTTAGGGTAAGTGCTCAATAAATGTCTGTTGAACAAGATTGGTTCTTGTCACTTCCATCTGGCCTGTGCTTTTCCAGCTCCGTACCATGCCACTTTCTGCTGCTGCTTTTTTTTTTTTTTTTTTAAAGTAACTTTTTAAAATGTTGATGGACCTTTATTTTATTCATTTATTTATATGCAGTGCTGAGAATTGAACCCAGTACCTCACACATGCTAGGCAAGTGCTCTACCACTGAGCTACAATCTAGCTTCTCTGCTCTGCTTCTTAACTCTGCTCCATCCTTGCTGACAATCAGTAGTTCCTGGTACACATTAAACTGTGTTCTGCTTCAGGGCCTTTGCAGATGATGTTCTCTCTTCCTGGGACACTCCTCTATGTGTTGATGGCTCCTTCTCATGTTTCCAGCGTCACCTTTGCAAAGAATTCTCTAATTACTCTATTGGAAAGAAGGCTCTGTATGTTTTCCGTTTTAGCACCTTGTTTCCTTCTTAGTACTTGTCATAGTTTGCAATTATTTTACCTCCAACTTCCAGTTCATGATTAGAATATAATTTCCACGAAGGTATTTTCTTGTCTTTTTCTCTATTTTTTTTATGTCTACTGCTTATCATTGTGTCTTACATTTAGTTAGCATTAAATAAATATTAATTTATACTATTTGTCCAAAATCATTTACCCAGGAGTGACTTAAACCAAGTTGGCCTGGGTTTATCTTCTTTTTTTTGTGGGTGGGGTATTGGGGATTGAACCAAGGAGCACTTAACCACTGAGCCATATCCCCAGCCCATTTTTAATTTTTAAATTTTGAAGCAGGGTCTCCCTGAGTTGCTTAGGGCCTTGCTAAATTGCTGGGGCTGGCTTTGAATTTACTATCCTCCTGCCTCAGCCTCCCAAGCCACTGGAATTACAGGTGTGTGTGCTACCATGCCTGGCTGGGATTATCTTCTGCCAGGGAATCAATAGGTGTTCAACAAACATTTGTTGAATGAATAAATGCATGCATGAATAATAATAATAATTAGTATTATTATTATTTTGCTTTTGTGGTGCATGCTAAGTGAGCACTCCACCATCTGAGCTATATCCTCAGCCCTTGAATGAATAATGGAGAGGAAGGCAAGATATGAACTCTTTCCCTCCACCGTTTTTGCCTTTGTTTCCCTCCCTAATCCCCAGGAAAGTGGCATGGCATGTATGCATAATTAGAATTGGAATCTGGATTCCAGTGCTACATCTAATGATTGCAAAATGCTTTCTTTGCAGGAGAAACAGGGCACCCAGAGAGGCACAACTGCCAGTTCACTTTGTTTCTGTTTGCATCTGACTCTGGGGAAGAAAGTGATTAGAAACTGGGGGATAAGTGATTCTGGGAGGGCTGAAGGAATTCTGCCATGCCAGCTGAACTTGGAAGCCCTCACTTCTGCCCTGCCAACCCCCACCTCCCTACTTCTTCTCTTCTAGTTTTTAGTTGCCTGGTTACAAACTACTGAAAACTAGGAGCATGAGAAAAAAATTAGCAGTATGGTGACTGACCATAGAAGAAAAAATTGAGAGGGAATCAAATCCTTGCAGTGGCTTCAGGCCCTAAATGACCTACCTCTTGGGTCTCATTACTGTTCTTTCCCTCATTCTGCTCCAGGCTACTAATTCACTGCCCCTTGCACAGTACAGTCATGCTCTTGAGGTGAAGGGACTTTGCATCGGATATTATCTTGTGCTTGGGGTGCTCTTTCCACAAATCCAAATGGCTTGTACACTCTTTTCAGCTCTCTGCTCAAACTTCATTTCTTGGAAAGGGCTTCTATGACTATCTTGTTTAAAATGGGAACCCTTTCATCACCCCCTTGGCCTTTCCATCTCCCTTTCCTGCTTTGTTTTCATCTATAACACATACCTTCTGACATGGCTGTATATTTTGCTTTTACTTGTTTATTGTCTGTCTTCCCCAACTACAATGTAAATTTCTTAAGGGCAGGAATTTGTAGCTCTTTTATTCACTCTTAAATCTTTAGGGACCAGGGTGATAAGCTCGTGGTAATCACTCAGTAAATCTTTGTTGAATAAATTAATGAACTTCTTTTCACCTCCAGAAAGGTTAAAGCAAAAAAGTTCAATCACAGTGAACTTCCTAGTGGTACTGGGAATGAATGAATCTGGGTACTATTCCATTGTCATTAACATTTAGAAAAATGAATTTTTCTTTCTCTCTTTTTTTGTGGTATTGGGAAATGAACCCAGGGGCACTTTACCACTGAGCTATATTCCCAACATTTTTTTAAAATTTTAAATTTTGAGATAGGGTATTGTTGAGTTGCTAAGGATGTCTCTAGGTTGCTGAAACTGGCCTCAAAGCTTTGGTCCTCTTGCCTCAGCCTCAATGAATTTTTCTTTTTCAAATAGAGTGGTGAGAAGTTCTCACTACAGGATAAGACTTTTAAAATTACTTGTTTTTTTTATATACCTTTATTTTATTTACTTTTATGTGGTGCTGAGGATCGAACCCAGTGCCTCACACTTATTAGGCAAGCGCGCTACCACTGAGCCACAACCTCAGCCCTATAATCACCTGTTTTTATTTATAAAAATATCATTATGGGGGCTGGGGATGTAGCTCAGTGGCAAAGTGTGAGTCCTTGGGTTAAATCACTGGCTAAAATTCAAAAGATGGGAAAAGGTAGGCAGTATGCAATGAAAAAACTCTTTACCCACTGGAGTCACCCAGTTCCCTTCCAGGGACAATCAGCGTCACACATCTCACCAAAATTATTTAATGCATATGTAAGCAAATTTGTAGCATCTGCTTTTCTAGCCCATGACTTGGGAGGAATAGAGCAAGAACACATAGTGTTTATATTGGTAAGAATATTCTGTCCATCAGATGAAAGGAATCATCAAACAAAGAGGTTTTGACATTCCCTTCTCCAGAGGAATCCTGTCCTATTTAAATGGGTGATATCACCAACATGACTTCTGGAAGGGGCCTGAGATGTATAATGTGATTTTGTTGTTGTTGTTGTTGGATGAAGGCAGAAACAGGGAAAAAAAGGATGGTAATTATAGGTCTAAGGTGGCAAAGGATGGAGGGCTTGTCATGGTTGTGAAAGGCCAGTGAGTAGAAGCAAGCAGGTAGCAGGTACAGTGAAGGCAGCTGGGTGGTACCTCATGTCTTCAGGCATTGTCTTTCCCTGGATTCCAGAGCAGCTCTCGCACCTGTGTCCTAAGGAGTGCCCTCACATTGTCTTTCAAGCCATCTCGGGGCCCCTGGCTGCAGCCACTGCCTCCATCCTCACCAATCCCATGGATGTCATCCGAACTCGCGTGCAGGTAATGCTGGTCTTCTCCCCAACCCTTCTCCCAGAGAAGCCATTAGAAATATAATCTTCAGGCCCTCCGGTATTCCCTTGACCTCTGTGTATCGTGGCCTTTTGGTCCAATCAGCCTGTTCCTGGTCATCCAAGCCCCTTCCTTGTTCCCATCTGCAGAAACCAGTGAGCACTTGGAAGTACCCAGATTGTTTCTCTTACCCTGTCTGCTACCTTGTGTGTCTCTACCTGGTTTCCTCTAACTATTAGCATACCTATAAATCATCCTATCTTCATTGTGATTTTTAGAAGTATTGATTTCAACACTGGGCCCAGTGGCACATGCCTGTAATTCCAGCAACTTGGGAGGCCGAGGCAGTAGGATCACAAGTTCAAGGCCAACTTCAGCAACTTAGTGAGGTCCTAAGCAACTTAGCAAGACCTGTCTAAAAAAAAAAAATAAAAAGGGCGGGGGATGTGGCTTAGTGGTTAAGTGCCCCTGGATTCAACCGTGGTACCAAAATAATAATAATAATAATTGATTTCAGATAATTTCTGTTTGATTTTTCCAGTAAGCTATGGGTTATCTACTGAGAGTGAGTTACTATTTTTTGGGTTTTTTTTTGTGTGTGTGTGACAGGGTCTTGCTAAATTGCTGAGTTTGACTTTGAATTTATGATCCTCCTGCCTTACCTTTTGAGTTTCTAGGATTATAGGCATACCTCATCACATCCAGGACAGTGACTATTTTTAAAAAGATTGTTTTGTTTTGACTGGGCAAAAATGCTAACAAAGCCCTTGGTGATGCTGTCCAGAAATTATAGTCTCTGTCTTCAGTCAGCTCAAAGACTCTTTTCTTTCACCTAGAAATAGAATCTGAATGATGGTGTATAATATGCAAAGGGTAGATTTTGCTCTATATTGTTTTAGGTGGAGAGAAGGGGTATTTTTTCCCCCTTTGGGTGTTGGAGATGGAACCCAGGGCCTTGGACGTGCTAGGCAAGCACTCTACCACTGAGCTGCACACCGTGTTCTTTCTTCCCCTGCTTAGTTGTCTAATTTGGTCTCAAACTTGTAATCCTCCTGCCTCAGACTCCTGATAGCTGGGATTATAGGTTTGTACCAATGTGCTGGCTGCAAGAAAGATTTTGTCTGATTTGGGTAACTGAGGAGGAAAGGTAGAGAATCAAGAAAGATGTACAGGAGAGTGGGCCAATTGGGTTATGGTGAGGAGAGGAGGGAAGGAAAAGAACATTAACAGGTTGGGAGCCATATGTGGTAGTATGCATCTGTAGTTCCAGCTCTTCAGGAGGCTGAAGTAGAGGATCATTTAGTCCAGAAGTTCAAGACCAGTCTAAGCAACATGGGGGAACCTCCTCTCAAAAAAAAGAAAAAATAAAACATCAACATCAAAAAAGCACATTGTGGGGACTGATGTCATGACTCAGTGGTAGAGCGCTTGCCTAGCTCGTATGAGACACTGGGTTCGATTCTCAACACCACATAAAAGTAAATAAAATAAAGGTATTATTTCCATCTACAACTAATAAAAAAAAAAAAAAAAAGTCTGTTGGCGATAAAGTCAGTTTCTCTGCTACCAGAATGTCTAGAAGAAGACAGGTAGCAAGTATAGGTATTTTTGTTCCTAGGAAAGAATGTCTCTTCCTACATTTGAAAATGAACACATTAGCCTCTGGTTTACACAAAGAGTACACAGACTGAGTCCCCATTCTCCCCTAAGCCTTGTCCTGAGTGTTCTAGGAGGAGATCCAAGGGAAAGGACAGGTCTCTTCTCTGAGGAGTTCCCAGGCTGGAAGCCAGAGGCATAGCTAGAAAAGCCTTGACATTGCTGTGGAGAAATGGGAGGTTAGGGGAGCAGAGGTGGTCAGATGAGCTAGTACTAGTAAGGAAGAAGGGAGTGTGCAGGAGGGTGCTGGTGGAGGCAGGATGGAGTGAGGAGGGGTTCTTAGCCAGGGCTGGGATCAGCTTGTTGTAGGTCACACTGGAGGGGAGGTATGACTAAGGAATGTGTGTGTTCAGCTGAGGAGATGAGTGGAAAGTCTCTAAAGGTGTGCTTCAGGAGTGGGGGAAAGGGGTGGAACTGATGAGAAAGAAGAAATTAATGCCCTGGACAAGTTTCCAGTGTGACAGGGAAGACAGGCCATGATATGTGTAAGCAATGACAAGGATGAAGGGGAGGGTTTTCACCCTGTGTCTTCAGATAGATTGAGATACCAGAGTGAAAATCATAGACTGTCAGAACTGTAGAGGATCTTAGAAGAGATCTAATCCAGCATTCCCAAGTCCAGACAGAAGAACCCAGCCCAAAGAATCATACCTATGTAGCTTATCTAATGATACTAATAGCTAGCATTGATTGAACGTTGACTATCTTCCAGGTACTATTCTCAGCGTTTATTTATTTTTTTTCTTTTTTTTTTCTTTTATTGTAAACAAATGGGATACATGTTGTTTCTCTGTTTGTACATGGAGTAAAGGCATACCATTTGTGTAATCATAAATTTACATAGAGTAATGTTGTTTGATTCATTCTGTTATTTTTTCCCTTCCCCCCACCCCTCCCACCCCTCTTTACCCTCTATACAGTACTTCCTTCCTCCATACTTGCCCCCCTCCCTAACCCTAACTCTAACCCTAACACTAACTCTTCCCTCCCCCGATTCTCAGCGTTTATAAGTAGTATTTTCTTTTTGTTCAGAATAACCTCATGGCATACGTACTATTATCACTGTTTTATATTTGAGGAAACTGAAATGCAAAGAGTTAAGTCACCCAAGGATATGCTGTTAATAAGCTGGGGAGCAGACTTCAAACCCAGGCAGTCTGGTACCAGAGTCATACAAGTCCCTATGCTTTCTGGTCCTCAGAAGCAGAATCTGGCCCATCTGCCTCCCAAGTCTAGTTCTTCCCTACATGAGCCTGAGGCAGAGGGAGACTGAGCAGAGGGGCACTGACTGCAGACAGTGATCCCAACTGTGTTGACTTCCAGGTTGAAGGCAAGAGCTCCATCATCCTGACCTTCAGACAGCTGATGGCAGAAGAGGGACCTTGGGGCCTCATGAAGGGCCTCTCAGCCCGAATCATCTCAGCTACACCCTCCACCATCGTCATTGTGGTAGGCTATGAAAGCCTCAAGAAACTCAGCCTCCGACCTGAGCTGGTTGACTCAAGACACTGGTAGCTAGTGGTGGGCAGAGAAGCTGGCTGTTTCCCACTACTCTGGGCTGGGGGCAGAGCAGGGAAGATAGTGCCCTCTCTAATGCCCCCACTACATACCCAGCCCTGCCCTGGGCCAGGTGGCCTGTTTGGGAAAGGGACAGAGACTTTGGACTGCTCTTGCTGAAGAGGTTCCATGCCTGGCTTCCTTGCCCCCATTATTAATTCTACTAAACTGGGCTCCCTTACTCAGTCCCTGGCCTGGAGACCCCACCTGCCCTGACCTGCTAGCCCCTCTCAGGCTTCCTCTCCATCTTCCTTGAGGCCCTGAGAAGAACTGTGCATAGAGCTTGTTTACTACCACTGGTTCCTCCTCTTGGGCTTTCAGACTCTAAGCAGCTGCCCCCTGCCCTCTCCCACTTCATCTCTTAGGCTTGCTTATTTTTAATTTGGGTCTGAGCTGCCCACCAGACTACTTTATATTTCTCTGCCACTTTGGGATAGTTGCCAGGCACTTTTGCACAGAGAGACAGAGCAGCAAAACCCTATCTCTACAGAGCACTTGTCTTCTCTTTGGAGGAGTTATTAAGATGGGGAGAAAAGCTGATACTTTATTTTATGTGTATACTTTTTAAACATCTGTGAACCAGGCTTAATCCTGCTAAAGCACCAATCCTGCTGTCAGAGCCCACCCCTGCCTCAGACAGGTGAAAAATGTCATGTATTCTTTTTCCTCAGTCCCAGTTCCATATCCCTTCAGCCCCAACAGTCCCTGTAACAATATGAGCTGTTGGCTTCCCCTGGCCCAGGTGACTACAGTGGGGTAGGGGGCACAGTTCTAAATAGATCAGGCTCTCTAGGGTACACTGGACTTATAGCACCACTTTGAAAAGTCAGGTTGAGAGAGTAGTTGGTTTGGAAAGCAACAAGAGGGTATGTATTCCCTACCACATCTCCTCAGGCCAGCTGAGCCAAGCCTAGGAGAGAACAAGTGGAGGTTCTCAACTCCAGGCAACCATGACACACACATATACCCCAGTCACTCACACTCACAGCAATAGATGTTGTCTCACAGTGGAAATCCCAGATGTGGAATGTTTTTGTTTTCTTCTCCCTGGGTGTAAAGAGTCATCCCAGTCATGGTACCCTGTACTTGCAAGAGAATAAAGATCAGGAAGTCACCTAATACCAGGATCACTGCATTTACCAGCCTGATACTGCCAAGATTATACTGAAGCTCTTCTTAGGAGCTGGGAGATGGCGCTCCTTCCTTGCCTCATTCTTCCCCACCCCACCTCCTCCACCAAGCCTGTGTTGCAGGCGGAGAGGTGCAGTAAATGGAATGAGAAGAAGGCAGTCAAACCCTGCCTTTCCACTTGAGACATTTGGTCTGAATGATCCTTTAAACCTACTTAATGGTCCCACCTGCTGGGAAAGGCCATGGTGCCAATTTGAAAGGTGCTAGCTACCTGAAGCCTTGATATTTCTTATGGCAGCCCCATATTCTTACACCCTGGCCAGATCAGACTCTGAAAACCAGATTTTGCTACCTTCACCACCACCATATTCCATCTTGTCTCACTTTTAAGGATCTTCCCTCATTCAATTTATTTATTAAAGAGATTTTTTTTTGTTCCTCCCTGCACTTTGTCTAACAGTTTCTCTCCACAGTTATCCCAAAGGTTGGGCCCACAGGTCATGCTGAATCTTCCTGCCCATCAATCATCACTCACCTCTTCACCCTAAGAACCACCAACAAAATGGAAGCAAGGGCCCCTCCTCTTTTTTTTAAGTTCGTCCATTGAGACCTCTGGAAGATGGTTTTCTCAGTGCTACACTTCTCCCTCAGAACGGTCTTCTATCCTTCCCCACTGTGGTAAAATGTGGATGGGAGGTAGTTTCCTGCCTCTCATGCCTAAGGATGTTTCTCCCTCCCAGACTCCTTTCCTTCTGTTTCATTTTCTTGTGCAATATTTCACAGCCTTTCACCTGCTTCTTTCTTCCCTACCCACCTCTCTCACAATTTTAAAGGATTGTGTGTATAATTGTGTGTATAATTAATGGGACTCCTGGCCCCTACTTTCCCTTAATAGTTTAGGAACTGGGATTGGGTTTAGGACAGTTCTTGGTGGGGATGGGACCGTGGACTTCCATTTTCTTAAGACTTGGAGACCAAAGCAGCTGGCAATTTTGATATGCTGATTAGCAACCAAAATTAGAAGAAACTTCTGGGAGAATGGGCCAGACAGGAAACCTGACTGCAGGAGCATTGAGACAGGGAAATGAAAATAAAACACACTTAACGTTTGATCAAATGGACTCTTGTGAATATTAGCAGGGAATATTCACTTTTGCACTGTACGAAGTCTTTGAGGCGTAATTAAAAGTTTTTATTGAGCCCTTGAGCTTTGGCTTGCGCGTATTTTTCCGGGTGCTGAAAAACTACACTGATGCACCACACATCCCTTCTACCTCTTCTGAGCCCTCCTGAGTTAGGCAAGTGCCCCGCCCCCACGTGACTCGGTGACAGACATTCTCCCGGGTCCAATCGGAGGCGCCCAGTGCGGAAGCACCCAATCAGGAGGCCCAGGTGGGAGGGGCGGCCGCGCCAGTTCACTTTGGCGGTTCGACTTCAACATGGCGGAAGCTGGCATCGCAGATCCGTCAACGGCTGAGGGAATAAAGCCTCTGGTGTCGTCTTCGGAATCCGTGTCAACCTGCACTACTATTTCGCGGGTGAAGCTCCTCGATACCATGGTGGACACTTTTCTCCAGAAACTGGTCGCTGCCGGGAGGTAAGGTGGAGGATGATGAGGGGGAGAGCAGCTTTTGGAGGTTTGTCCCCGCCTGAGTACAAATCCCGCGATTTCAGGCGGGTAGAGGGCGGGCGGCTCCGGCTAGCTGGGCGGGGCGGGCCTGGCGCCACCACTCTGGTTCGGGGTCATTGGCGGAGGCGGTCGTCTCAGATAGCCCTGTCAGCTCCTGCTCAGGGAGAAGTCAGGTAATATTTACCAACTGAGGTAACCTGTAGTAGACCCGGAACCTGCAGTAGACCAGAAAGCCTGGTTTTGTCTAAAAGTGGTTGAAAGGAAAATAAGCCTTTGCAGTTAGATCAGGTTTAGATCTTGGCCCATACTGTGTGAGCGAGACTTACCCGCCCACAGCCTCGTCGATTCTTCGCCAATCAGTACGTTTCCCTTGGGATCCTTTTGAAAATTGACTAAGCCAAATACATTTAAAGCCACAGAGAAAGCCGTGTGAGCTATTGTGGGGATGATACCTCCTTCACTGGGAGCTTGGGAGGACTAGACGTATTACTATAAAACGAAACATTTTTTTCCCGTCTTGACTTTGATTTTTTATGAACAGTATTGGACACTTTAAAGGAAGAGTTTTGCTCCTGATGCCCTCCACCCCAGCACATCCTCACTATCCAGCTCTGTGTCCCCACCACCGCTGTTCTCTGGCCTTATCAAGAACTCACTTTTTGAGACTGGGCGTGGTGGCATGTACTTGTAGACCCAGCCACTCAGGAGGCTAAGACAGGAGGATCACTTGATCCAGGAGCCAGAAACCCCCAAACCCATCTCCAAAACAAAACACTCCCATCTTTATCCTATCTTCCTCCTCTGTTCAGTACTTTACTTTTCCTGCGTGAACCTTATGGCCTTTCTTCATTCACAGCCCAGCACATATTTAAGTGCCTTCTCTGTGCATGCTAAGTATATGATAAATCAGTCGAGACCTCTGTCCTGGATTTACATTCAACAAATAAAAACATATCATAAACAGCACTTGGTAATCAGCACTTGGTAAGATACTGAACAGGTGATATAACAGCCCTGGGAAGTACATTAGGAGAGCCTACTCTGGGGAGGTAACATTCAAGCAGAAACTTGAACATCCAGATGAAACCAGCTTTTTGAAGAACTAGAGAAAGCACATTAAAGGCAAAGGGGATAGATTTGTAAAGATGGTGAGGTGATCAGGTATTTTAGGAACTTGCAGGGGTGTTCCTGGTTACAGCAAGGAAAAGTAGTCAGGGCTTATAAGCACTAAGGCCCTGGGTTTGATCCCCAGCACCACAAAAAAAAAAAAAAAAAGTAGTCAGGGGAGGCTAGCCAGGCAGGTGACAACCTTATCAGGCAGGTTCTAATTTGCTGTAATAATGAATTTGATAAAATAATTTATAATTGTTTTTATGAACCAATAATGACATACCATCATTTTATGTCCTTGTTTTTTTATTTATCCCCCCTCACTCATTCTTGCCCTCTTTTTTTTGTGACTAGAAAAGACAGAAAAGGGCCCACGAGTAAATGGCCTTGTATGCTGTGCTAAGAAGCTTGCATCCTGTGTGGAAGCAGTCCTGAACCAATTAAACATGTTATGCAGAAGGGCATGTTCAAATCTGAGCTGTGGACTGGAGAGAGGAGGCAAGACTGACATTGGAAGGCTGGTTTGGAGGCTGATGCAATGATCTAGTGAGAGAACTCAAACAGTGATGGCAGGGCTGGAAAGGAGGAGGCTGAAGAGAAAGAATATCATGCTAAGTGAAATTAAGTACCCTGTCCCTCTAGTCACAAGCCAGGACCATGGGAGTACAAAGCATGTATACTTGCATGCAAATGTAGACATATACCTGCAGAAAGGCTATTCATTTAGTGCTGCTACTCTGCCCCGTCCCTGACACATTTTGCTGCTCACTAAAACGTCCTTGCCTTCATTTAGTTAAATAGGAACTTATGACTGGTTTCCTCATAGACAATGCTCAGTAAATGTCACATTTGAATATACCAGGCATTGAATCCAGAGGGACTTTACCACTGAGCCACATATCCAGCCCTTTTTATTTTTTATTTTAAGCAGGGTCTCACTAAGTTGCTTAGGGCTTTGCTAAGTTGCTGAGGCTGACTTTGAACTTGTGATCCTTCTGCCTCAGCTTTCTGAGCCTCTGGGATTACAGGTGTATGCCACCATGACAGGCTTGAATACAAACTTTTAAGATGTATGCAAATACTTGACCTCTTTTCTCCACCTGAAGCCATTAAATCAAAGAATTTAAAGTCTTTAATCTTGCTGGCTGTGGTGGTACATGCCTGTAATCACAGCTCCTTGGGTGACTGAGGCAGGAAGATCACAAGTTCTAGGACAGCCTGAACAATTTAGTAAGATCCTGTCTCAAAATAAATAAATAAATAAATAAAAAGGGCTGGGGAGCTGGGGATATGGCTCAGTTGGTAGAGTGCTCGCCTTGCAAGCACAAGGCCCTGGGTTCAATCCCCAGCACTGCAAAAAAAAAAAAGGGGGGGGGGGGCTGGGGATGTAACTCAGCAGTAGAGTGCCTAGTACCATAAATAATTAGATAGACAGATATACATACATACACATATTCATAGTTAAATAAATAAATAAGTAATCAATCTTCAATCTCAAGGATAAAGTCCTATACCTGGGACAGGAGTCTACACATAGTAAATGCTGGTTTATTTACATACCAGGTATCCAAAGGGATATTTTAAAGCCCACATTGATTCCCCCCACAACTCAGCATATTTAAATATAAATATTAGCTTCAGTAGGAGGGCAAATCCTATGATGTACCCCAGAGTGCCTGGAAGATTATCACCCATGCTGGGCGGTCAGATCCTGTGGACCCATGCCCCACTGTTTTGTTGACATCTTTTGAGGTAGAGACTGCTAAATCTGCTCTCTCGGGCTTTAGAACATAGAAATGGGGCCTGGTTGGAGCCTACTATTTACAACCTGAAGATGAAGGCGTCTGTTCTGTCCTTATAGCTTCCTGGACCTTCTGAAAATAGTCATTCACCTCTTTAGCTACAACAAGAAGGTGAGGATGCTCCTTTTCTATGTTTTGTTACAAATTGGGACCTGTCAAGAGGGGCAGTTGGTTAGAGGTGTTGTTAGTGGGTCTCAGGCTGAAAATCAGTTAGCGAAAACTCCAGAGAAAAGCTGGGTTGCCTTAGGTACCTAGGATAACTGGGCACCTATGCCACAACAGTGTTGGTTCCATGAAGGCTGAGGGAGCAAGAAGTGATTGACAGTTCTTAAGTTCTTAGATGCTGTTCCTGGTCCAGCCCATGTCCTTCTGGCTCAGTCTTCTGGCCAGAGATGTGCTGTGCAGGATATGATTTGTGTAAAGTGACTTAAAGCCTGCATCTGACAGTGACCAAGGAAAGAGCTAATTGAATTTGTTCATAAATGGTCGAGTTTTTATTTATTTATTTATTTATTTTTGTGGTGCCTAGGGATTGAACCCAGTCCTTATGCATGCAAGGCAAGCATTCTACCAACTGAGCCATATCCCCAGCCCAGTTGAGTTTTAACATAGTGGCAAAGGGGCTGGGGGGTCACTCAGTGGTAGAGGTCTTGTGTGGAGTGCTCACGGCCTTGGGTTCAATCATGAGCACTGCAAACAAAACGAAGAAAAAGAAAAAAAAGGGATAAAGCTAGTGGCAAAGACTTGGTGTTCGTAGGAAACAGTTCTTCACTGGAAAAAGTGATTTTAATATATAAACTATATCAATGCCACACCAGTTTAATATATAAACTATATCACCATCTTTGACTGTGCAGCTGATGCAGGATGGTGGTAGTGATTGGTTTCTGAAGTGTGGGTATGACTCATCAATGTGGTGTGTGCTTCTGGCCTGTCACGCTAATTCTCTCCTTTGTGTGTTTCCAGACCACCTACCTCTATCTCCACAGTTTCTGCCTTACTCAAGGTTATGGTCATCTCAGCTGTGCCTCCTGAAACCACCCTCACTTAGCTACCCAAATCATCTCTGCTTAAACCCTTTTCTAGCTCTTCCATCATGATTTAGTTCAGACTGTGTGTGTGTGTGTGTGTGTGTGTGTGTGTGTAGGATCCCTACCTGCCCTGCAGCGTGCAGGCCATGTAAATTCCTGCTGGCCCTATCATATACCAGCTGTGTACCTTTGGCAAACTCCTCTCTGCCGCAGCTTGCTCACCTGAGCAATGGGTGTGATGAAAATAGTTCTTGTGAGGATTCAGTGAGTTACTCCAGGTAGAGTGCTTAGAACAGGACCTGGTAGAAACGTTTGTAAGATTACTGCATCTTCATATACATGCACATTTGTGCACACATACCACCCTTCAGCCACATTGCTGAGGGCTTATTACCGGCTGCTCCTCTCCTGTTCTCTGGTCCCTGCTTCTTTCTCTCAGGAGCTCTTCCCGTACCCACCACACTCCACCCACCCACCTGCCAGGCCACACTCATTTCCCTGAGAAGTGATCTGTACCCTCTTTGAGGGCAGGGATCATATTTTCTCATCTTTGTATTTGTACCACCAAGCTTGGCCTGCTATGTGCTTGGTAAGTACTTATCAAATGAATATAATTATCCTGATGGTACTTTTTATCTTCATGCTAATATTGATCAAATCAAAAGGTTTTTTCCTTTGGGGAAGTATCCCAATTTCAGATTCTTAATTTTATATTTTCTAGCAGTTTCCAATGGTGGAATGTAAACAATAAAAGTTAACTAAAGGGGCTGGGGAGATGGCTCAGTTGGTAGAGTGCTTGCCTCACATGCACAAGGCCCTGGGTTCAATCCCCAGCACTGCAAAAAAAAAAAAAAAAGCTAACTAAGCCTAAGAGACCAAATAACCTAAAGACATAGTTAAGATTAATTTTTGGGGCTTGGGATATAGCTCAGTGATAAAGGCCTTGCCTAGCATGAGCAAGGTCCTGGATACCATCCCCAGCACCACATACGCACACACACAGGACAATTTTTTTTACCTTATTTTATTTTTCATGGTGCCAGGGATCAAACTCAGGGCCTTAAACATACTAGGCAGGTGCTCTACCACTGAAAAGATTGTTGTTGTTGTGACTGTGATTTTGATTGAACCCAGGGGTACTTTCTCACTGAGCTACATCACCAGCCTTTTTATTTTTTACTTTGAGACAGGGTCTCTCTGAGTTGCTGAGGCTGACCTTGAATTTGTGATCCTTCCGCCTCAACCTATACCTTAGACTCCTGAGTCACTGGGGTTACAGGTGCCCACCACCACAGTGGTGCCTTCCTTTAACCCAGCAATTTGGAGGCTGAGGCTGGAGGATCAAAAGTTAGAAGCCAGCCTCAGAAACTTAGTGAGGCCCTAACCAACTTATCGAAACCCTGCCTCAAAATGAAAAAAAGGGCTGGAGATGTGGCTCAGTAGTTAAGTGTTCTTGGGTTCCATCCCCAATACCAAATGCCAAATAAATAAAAATAAAAGTAAATGTGTTTGTGTGTGTGTGTGTTTTACTGGGGATAGAACCCAGGGCCTCTTCTATGTGAAACAAGAACTGTTAACACTGAGCTACATCTCCAGCCATTTTATTTTTAGAATGTCTTGCTGAGTTCCCCAGACTAGCCTCGAAATTGCCATCATCTTGCCCCCGCCTCCTGGGATTATGGATGTGTACCACTGCATCCAGCGAAAGATAACATTTGTTTGTTTGGTACCAGGGTTTGGACCCAGGGGTGCTTAGCCACTGGGCCACACCCCCAGCCCTTTATTTAATTTTATTTTGAAACATGGTCTCCCTAAGTTACTTAGAAAGCCTCACTAAATTACTGAGGTTGGCTTTGAACTCTCGATCCTCCTGCCTCAGCCTCCTCAGCTGCTGGGATTACAGGTGTGCACCATACCACATGGCAAAAGATAACTTTTTAATAGTTATTCATTCAGTTTTTAATCCCTGACCTGAAGATTCTTCTTTTATTTTCACTAAGAAACATTTCTCTGGTCTTTTCTCCCTTTTTCAGTCCTGGGGCTGCCAAGTATATACAGAGCTGAGAAAGTGGGGAGAAAAAGACCAGACAGAAACGTTTTTTTAATGGAACAGGGCAACTGTACTTAGCAGGTTGGGGTGGGGAGGATGAAGAGCATAAGTGTCTGTCATTTGTATGCCACCCATCTGAGATCTGTCTTGGTCTCAGTGGTTTCAGCTTTTTAGGAGCAGGGAGCCGAGGAACTCGGGAACAGGGAGTGCCAGTCACTGCTGCCCTCTTGTGGGCAACCTGTGAAACAGATGTTGAGTTGGGCAGCAGGCAGGGTCAACAGGGAGGAAGGCAAGCCTTGGCTTCCTTGGCTGTGATTCTACCCAAACATGTTTACTGGTTGGATCCTGGCCTGTCTTTCCATGGTATCCTTTACAAATCATCTGCATATGTAAACCAGCAGATTGATGAACCACCAGGACTTGATTCTATACCTAAATATTTCAAAATTTAATTTTATAAAAGTCAAACTTCCATGACAATTTACAGTCAGTTATTTTTGTTTTTGTTTTGGGGTTCTGGGAATTGAACCTAAGGCCTCATTCATGCTAAGCCTATGCTATACCACTGAGCTGTACCCTAAGCCCCTATGGTGAATTCTTAGTTGTTCTTAGTACAGTAATAGAAATGTGTTCTCACTGAGTTCAAAACCAGTGATCTTTTCTAATATCATATTTAAGAGAAAATAATAAGTATGTGGTCATGTCAATTTTGAAACTCAGTAATATGAAGCTGGGCATAGTGGCATGTGCCTATAATCCCAGCTGCTTGGGAATGCTTGGGAGACTGAAGCAGGAGGATCATTTGACCAGCCTGGGCAAAATAGTGAGACTCCCTCTTAAAACAAAAAACAAAAAAAACAGTAATGTGGTTTGTTTATTTATTTATATCTTTATTTATTTATTGTACTGGGGATTGAACCCAGGGATGTTCTACCACTGAGCTACATCCCCAGCTCCTTTTATTTATTTTTAAAATTTTTTTAGTTGTAGATGGACACAATACCTTTATTTTATTCATTTATTTTTATGTGGTGCTGAGGATCGAACCCAGTGCCTCACACATGCTAGGCAAGTGCTCCACCACTGAGCCACAACCACAGCCCCCTTTTATGTTTTATTGAGAAGGGTCTTGCAAAATTTCCCAGGCTGGCCTCAGACTTGTGATCTTCCTGCCTCAGCATCCAGATTCGCTGGATTACAGGTGTATGCCACTGCATCCAGCTAATAACATATTTTTTTAAAGTTACTTTCAGGGCTGGGGTATTATGTCCATCTACAAATAAAAATATTTTTTAAATAAATAAACGTTACTTCTGTTGCTCAATTTAGTCTCTTTGGACTCAGGTAGAGCACTTGTCTGGCATGCATGAGGCCCTGGATTTCATCCCCAGTTCTACCAAAAAAAAAAAAAAAAGACTTTTTTAGTTTGTGTTTTTTTTGGGGGGGGAGTGGGGATTACACATTTAACCTTTGCTCTTTAGTGGGGACAGATCCAGATGGTTAGCTTTTCCTACTGCTTGGGTGGTTTCTTCATTTGCAGTTGCAACCAAGACACATTTACTCATTATCTGCCTTGCAGGGGAAAGAGACTGTTCTGAGAAGTCAGGTTACTGACACATGCCTCTGAGGGGTGGTGTGAACTGTTCTTGTGAGAATAGTACTGATAATTATAACTAACATGGAACATTCAATGTACTAGGCACTCTACTAAGTACTTTACATAGCCAGGCATGGTGGCACAATCCTGTAATCCCAGCGGCTAGGGAGGCTGAGACAGGAGGATCACATTCAAAGCCAGCCTCAGCAACTTAGGCCCTAAGCAACTCAGCAAGACCCTGTCTCTAAATAAAACATTAAAAAGGACTGGGGATGTAGCTCAGTGGTTAAGCACCACTGTTTTCAATCCCCAGTACAAAAAAAAAAAAAAAACTTTTTATACATAACCTCATTTAATTCATAGAGTAATTTTGTGAAGTATAGATGCAGTTATTATCCTCATTTGACCAAGGCGGAAACCGAGGCTTATGGATGTAAACAGTTGTCCAAGGACACTCAACTGGTAAGTGGTACAAATAGAATTTTATCCCAGGCAAAAGAACAGGCAGTCTGTCCTCAGAGCCAACTCACTTACCCAGGGTATAGCTGAGTAGCCTCCTGGTAAGCTCAGAAAGCCAAGGCCAGGAGCCAGTTCTATCACACGGTTAATGGGAGCATTAACAGACTGGAGAAGGACTCCTCTGTCCAAGTAGTTCAGTCCTTGGGGCCCAGGGTGGGAGAGGTGGCTGGATGGGTCAGGCCTAGGGTCGGGCAGCTGATGCCTTTCCTCAGTCTCAGTCACACATTCTGAGAGGAGTGTGTTATGTGCTACTGTGAATATAACACTGCTCTGGACACCTTGGAGATCCCAGCAATGTTGTAGGGAATATTCCTAGCCCTAGGGGTGTTGTAGCCTGTATGAAAATATAAAATTTTACAGTTGGGGGACAAATAGTCATGAATGTTTTCTAAAAACATATCGCTTTCTTGCTTCTCTCTGAGTCTTTTTTTTTTTTTTCATCCACAGGGCATTCAAACCACTCCCAAGTCTGCATTAGCTTTCAAAGAAGGAAAGTTTCCTCTTGTACTCATGGACATTGGTGTCCAGACTGGTTTCCTTTCCTCTTTGGTTAAGCAACATGGTCCTATTTAACATATATTCCCATCTTGTTTATTTGAAGACTGTACATGGTTCTGGGATCCTTCACTTTCATTAAATTTCTTGGTGCTAAGGATTGAGCCCAGGACCTTTTACATGCTAGATGAGCACTCTACCACTGAGCCAGCCCCAGCACCACTTTCATTAATTCTTAAACCATAAAGGAGGCTGTAGAAAAGTTTGCAAACAGCAGGGTGAGCAGTCTGCTTCACACTTTCCCTGGGCTCTGTCTTCCTAAGCTGAGGAGAGATGTGCCCTGCTTAGACCCTCTGCCTCCAGAGTGGGCTGGGAGAAGGAAAAGGATCTCTAGTGTTCAAGCCACAATTACCTAGTTTCAGTTCCAGCCCAGCTTGGTCAAGCATCATGTGTCCCTCCACATTCCTTCCTGTAACCACAGACTGTGGCTGGTGGGGCCAGCAGTAAAACAGATATCTGGGACTGTACTGAGGGTTGAAAGGATGCCCAGCAGCTATCCTTTGAATTGTCCTTTTCACACAGTCTTAGCCTCCAAAGTTGTATTAATATGAAATGTTTCACTGTGACCCAGAAGTGTGCTGGTAGATGCTTACAGCCACCTCTCTGAAAGTAAGCCCTGGTTTGCCGTATTTGCCAGTTTTCAAAATGTAAATTTTTCTAAGCTACTGACATGGCATTATCATATACAGAATTGGGAATAAATGGGTGGTACCTTTTTGTACAGCATTTCCATCACACAGAGACAACATATTAATAACCTCAAGAGCAAATAAAGTGAAGTAGAATGATTAGTAGGTAGTATTTTGGGGGCTGTGAGTTTCCTTGTTTTTGTTTTTGTTTTGTTTAGTACTGAACCCAGGAGTGCTTAGCCACTGAGTTACAGACCCAGCCCTTTTTTGTATTTTATTTAGAGACAGGGTCTTGCTGAGTTACTTAGGGCCTGCTAAGTTGCTGAGGCAGAGTTCTCCTTTAAGCCGCTATGAGCTTGCTTTAGCATGACATTGCTCTTTCTCACTGCCTGTTTCCAAAGCTGTTTGGGAGTAGGAATTGGGTGGGGAGGCCTAGAGAACTGTGAGAGAGGGAGGCACAGCAGTGATTCCCTGACCAGGGATGGCATCCTGTATTGGGCTGCAGGTACCTGTGCCATGTTTATGCAGGGGTCCACTAGCCTGACCCACAGTGGAGTCTTAAGTGCAAGCTTTCGTGTGCTTGAGTGTTCTTGGTTGGCTTCGTCACACTCTGCAGTTCACTTAAACATAGCATCATGAGACTGACACCTCCTCCTCACCTGAAGGAATAAAGCCCCCCGCATAACACTGGCCCATAAACCACTCTCCACAGTGGTGTTTGCCACATTATGTGAGCCTCTGTGTTTGCTGCCATCTCTCCATCTCTCCCTTTCTACTGGCAGCTACAGGAGGACAATTCCCAGTACCTAGTGGTTAATCAGCATATAGCAGGTACTATGTGAAATGTTTTTTTTCCTTTTCTTTCCCCCTAGTATTGGGGATCAAACCCAGGGGTGCTTTACCACTGAGCTACATCCCAACCCTTTTTATTTTTTGAGACAGGGTCTCACTAAGTTGCTAAGGCTGGCCCACAAGGGGACTGGTATTTTAGAGATTCTCAAAATACCATCCCCAGATCAGCAGGATCAGTCTCACCTGGGAGGTTTCTAGAAACTCTGAAGAGAGCAGTGATCTATTATAACAGATCACCTTCTTGCCAATTTTATGCACAGTAAGGTTTAAATAACCATAGTTAGGTGAATCATGACCCACCTTTTTTTTTTTTTTTTTTTTTTTTTTTTGAGACAATCTCACTATATTGTCCATATCTGACTTTTTTTTTTTTTTTTTTTTTTTTGAACTGGTGATTTAACCCAGGGGCACTATATCCCCAGTGCTTTTTATTTTGTTTTGTTTAAATTTGAGATAAGGTATCACTCAGTTGCTTAGGGCCTCACTAAGTTGCTGAGGCTGGCCTTGAACTTGTGATCCTCCTGTTTCGACCTCCTGAGCTGCTGGGATTATATGTGTGCACCACCATGCCCAGTATCCAAATTTCTTGAATTCCTGGGCTCAAGTGATCCTCCCTGCTCAGCTTCCCAAGTGCTGGGACTGCAGGTACATGCCACTGAGCCTGGCTTATAACTCTCTTTTTCCCCCCCTACTATTAGGGATTGACCTAGGGAAGCAGTACTATTGAGCTATAGCCCCAGCCCCTTTTTTTGGACAGGATCTTGCTAAATTTCCCAGACCAACCTCAAACTTGTGATCCCCCTGCCTCAGTCTGCCTAGTAGCTGGGATTATAGGTGTGTCTCACTGTGCCTGTTTCCTTTTTGTTTTTTTGAGTCAGAGTCTCACTAAACTGCTTCGACTGGCCTCAAACTTATGGTCTTCTTGCCTCAGCCTCCTGAGTTACTGGGATGATAGGTGTGTGGTTTTGCGCCTGGCTCACCATCTTTAAGGAGTACTCCCTGAACTCAGTGAGGGCTCTGCTGAGAAAAAATGGGGAAGCCAAATGGGGCACTGGTGGTGGGATTGAACCATCCTATGATGTGAGCTGCTGATGAGAGATTTGCATTTATGGTCATTAACAATAGAGCCATGAAGTGGGTAAAGCTTGAGTCCTATGAGAAGTAGAGGTGCCCAGGCAGCCTGATGACTGTGCAC
This sequence comes from Sciurus vulgaris, assembly GCF_902686455.1. NCBI lineage: Eukaryota > Metazoa > Chordata > Mammalia > Rodentia > Sciuridae > Sciurus > Sciurus vulgaris. The sequence continues at coordinate 117,164,247 of NC_136461.1, forward strand.
TTGACCCTCCCCTTTGACTTCTTTTCTTCCTGCCAGCTACCAGAGATTCACTGACTGTTATAAGCGCGTCTACCAGTTGCAGCCTGAGATGACACAGAGAATCTATGACAGATTTATAACTCAATTGGAGACATCTATCCGGGTGAGTGACTGGAGGCCCAGAAGATACCATTGGCTTAGGTTTTTATGTCTAGATTGTTGGTCCTCTGAGGGCAGTGACCCACCCTCTGCCCCTCTGTCTTCTCAGTCCCAGAGCTGTCTGTCTTCCATGCCTCACAGACTACAGTGCCAAACACTTCTGTCCTTCAAACAATATGAGTATCTTAAATGCCCCTTTCCCTCATTGTCCTGGATTGTAATTATGTGTTTGTATGCTGTCTGCCCCACTAGACCATGTGTGCTCAGCAAGGGCAGGACAGGGTCGTACTCAACTTTGTACCTTCAGCTTCTGGATCAAGGCCTTGCACAGAAGAGGCCGCCTAATAAACAGAATATTGCTGTGAATCCAAAAAAAGGACATGATTCCATTCGTGTCTTTAAGTAACTGCATTGTCTCTAGAGAGTCAGACTCCCATGCTGTCACTCCGGGAAGGTCCTGTTAGGATCACAATCTGGAATCAGGACGGGTACTGAGAGCTTGGAGATAGAGCAGAGCTCTAGCCTCCAGAGGTGAAGGCAGGGAGAGAGGCCTGCTGCAGGTTCTTTCTAAATGTTTGCCATTTTAATTTTATTTTCTTTATTATAAAAACTAAAGCCAGGCATGATGATACACTTCTGTAATCCCAGTGACTGGGAGGACAAGACAGGAGGACCACAAGTTTGAGACAGCTCAGCAACATAGACAGACCCTGTCTCAAAAAGGTTGGGGATGTAACTCAGTGTCATATCACCCCTGGATTCAATTCCCGGTACCATGAGGGGTGGCAGGGGGAGGGGAGAAAAGAAATAAGCCAAAATTTGGTGTATTTCTACTATGGGCTTATCTAGTATCATTACAGCTCTTTCCTCCTTTCTCTTCAGGAGGAAATTTCAGAAATTAAAAAAGAAGGGAACCTAGAAGCTGTCTTGAATTCCTTGGATAAAATTGTGGAAGAAGGCAAAAACTGCAAGGAGCCAGCCTGGTGAGAAAGGGGGTGGGAAGGGACAGCACTTCAGCCTCTTGAAGGAGACTGTAAAACTGATCCCATATCTGAGACATTGGGCTCTTAGCCCCTGAGAGGACCCTTTGACAGGGACAAATAGAAAGGACAAACACCAAACAATAACCAAAAACAATTGAAATGCAGAGTTCCCTCCTGGGAGGAGAGCCCCAGGGCAAGTGCATGTTGTCCAGGGGTTCAGGGAGGGAAGTGGTTTGAGGTCAGACTGAAGAGGCCTTTGAGGGGTCATTTTAGGATTTGCTGGGCCTGTGGGAGGAAGGGGCGGGGAGGGACAGGGAGGAAGCAGAACAGTGAGGTTAGGAATCATGTATAGGCTAGGCTGGCCAGGCGTGGGCTTTGATTCGTTTATTCAATACATATTTAGGGAGCACCTACTATATGCTGAATACTGTTTTAGAAGCCAGAGATTTGGCAGGGAACAAGTGACACTCTGGAACTGACATTTCAGTGGGCAGCTTGGTAGCCTAGAATGCCATGAACAGGATGAAAAAGTAAGGTCTTAAGTGCAGAGTGGAGAGGGAGGCCATCGAGACCACAGCAGCCTTCCACTACCTTCTGTCCCTCACAGGACCTCAGGCCAGAGGAAGGAGATACCATTTTTGTGCTCCGTGACCTTAATTCTTAAGAGAGTGAAATTTTACAACTAAAAAGGAATTTTTTAGTGTGGTGGAGCATGCCTATATTCCCATCACAAGTTCAGGGCCAACTTCAGCAACTTAGCAAGACTCTGCCTCAAAATAAAAAGGACTGGGTTATGTGGCTCAGTGGTTAAGCACCCTTGGGTTCAATCTCAAGCACCAAAAAAAATAATAATTTTTATAAGAACCTGCAGTCATCTCCTCCTTGTGTAAGCCTGCCTCCGAAGACCCTCTGTCCTTACCTTCTCACATCATCCAGCCTCCAGGGTCGGGTCCTCGCTCCAGAACCACCCCATCTGGGAAGGCTTATCCTGCCACAACCCCGACCTCTCCAGCTCACAGCCTGATAGGGTGATGCATAAGCAGGGCATGTGTTCACAAGGACAGAGGCAGAGGCTGGAAAGTCACTCTAGACCTGGGGTATTGAAGATGGGGGAGTGTGTGTGGACGAGAGGAGAATGTGGAGTGTGGTACAGAAGGCTCATGAGGGAGGCTGAGAGAAAAGCTGGAGGCAGTTGGCCGGGGGCAGGGGGCACAGGGCACGTGTTCCCATCAGGAGCAGGTCTTGGGAGGTAAGTGGGAAAGATCTAAGGAGCCAGCCCAACTTGGGACTGGGGTGGGAATGTCACTGATTGGGTTTGGAAGTAGAACTCTCCCACACATTGTCCCTTCCTCCCTATCCCCTTGGGCCTCATGTGGCCCTTCAGGCGCCCCAGCGGGATCCCAGAGAAAGACCTGTGCAGCACCATGGCTCCCTACTTCCTGCAGCAACGAGACACCCTGCAGCGTCATGTTCAGAAACAGGAGGCCAAGAACAGGGAGCTGGCCAATGCCATCCTGGCGGGGCGCAGGCAGGTGGAGGAGCTGCAGCTGCAGGTCCAGGCCCGGCAGCAGGCCTGGAAGGCAAGTGTCCTGCCCTGCCTGCTTTCCCTTTCATCTGATAGGCCCTCAGATCCCCAAGTTGTTGACTTTCCCTCTTCCAACATAAGGGACCCAGAGCAAGCAGGAGGGACTTCCTGTGGTCATACAGTCACTTTCACCTCTGCTTGGATGTGTGCGGTAAACTTCTCATCCATCGCAGTAGACAGGTTGCCTGCCCACCCTGGCCTGGGGCTGCCTGCTCTTGTTGAAGTCTAACTGCAACCTATATCCCCTGTTGCAACTGCTGAGGAAATGGGCCCTGGGCCCAGAGAGGGCAGAGGCTTGTCCCAGGTAATGGTCATTGTACTCCTCCCTGTGAACATGGACAGTAATGGACAGAATCTTTAAAACATGCACACTGGCATGACTTCTAGAGCCTTAGTACATCTGAAATTTATTCTCTGGCAACAGTGTATGTCCTTTGAAGATGAACTTAATTTTTGAAAGTGGTCCCAAGTGACTTGGGATGTAAGGGTTAGAGTGTGATCAAGCTGGACGACACAGGTAGCAGGTGGGGCTGGAGTGATGAAATGGGGTTTCTTTTTGACTCAAAATGCAGTTCCAGCCAGATGTGATGCACACGTGTAATCCTAGTGACTTGGGGAGCTAGGCAGGAGGATTTTAAGTTTGAGGCCAGACTCAACAATTTAGCAAGACCCTGTCTCAAAAAATTAAAAACAAAAAGGGTGGGGATGTGGCTCAGTGGTAAAGTACCCTTGAGTTAAATTCCCAGTACCAAAAAGAAGATTTGGACTCTGCCCCAGGGAAGCCTAGTCTAGGTGTCCCTGGTACCCAACTTGCCGTCAGTACCTGTTGAGTGTAGAGACTTCTGTCTACCTTTGTTCTAATGTACCTTCCTGGGCCAGTGATGAGTCACATTGTCCTTGGGGAAACCCAGCCTGGAGTTCGGCACAGAGGAGAAAGGGTTTGGTCTCCTCATAGCCCCATGTGGCTATTCTCTCCTGCTGATTTCAGGCTCTGCACAGAGAACAGCGGGAACTGGTGGCCGTGCTGAGGGAATCAGAGTGAGGCGGAGACTGTGGCTGAGAGCAGAGGGCAGTCAAGGTCGAGAGCTGTGGTTCGCACACCGGGCCTGGGTGGGCTGCTTTTGAGGACAGCTGAGATGGTGCCAAGCCCCAGGCAATGATGGAGGATCAGGCCAGAGCAAGCCTCACTGTTGCAGTGCCTTTGAGACTCCCCTGGGGTCACACATTCTACCTTCAGATTCTTCCCTTCTACCTAGAGGACGGTGGCAGGCATGGAGTCAGGTGCCTGGCTCTTTGTCCTCTAGGTGTGGGCCAGCAACACTCCCAGGGCTCTCCAGCAGGTTGCTCCGCACGCCCCCCCACCCCCCCCTCACTTAGGGAGTGTGTTTTCAGTTTCCACTGATTGTCCCCTTGCTGAACAGCCTAAGGTCTCTTGCCATGTTCTCCCCACATCCGTAAATAAACATCCTCCACTGCACTATAATCTGTGAGGATGCTTCCTTGCCCGGCGTCTCTTGGGCCAAGACCAAACTTTAGTCAAGGGCTTGGTCAGTCCAGGCTGGATGGGGGATTGTATGTGACCATCATACACCAAGGGCGCAGAGCCCCATTTTCACAGAAGTAGGATATCTGGGTCCCCCAAGGTCAGGATGAGCTGTCAAGGGTATGTCACTCTTCATCCCACCCTACCCTTCTCTTTGACATTTGGGTTAAGTGTCCATGGTGGGGGCCCCCAGGATAGCTGGGCACTTTGCCGCCTTCTTTCTCCACCTTGCTCTTCTCTAGCCAGGGCCACCAGGACCAGAGGAAGGGGGATGGTTTTGGGTGGAGGGCAAAGCTCTTTTCCCTGGTATGGGCCACACCTTAACTCCTGGGACAGAGGATTGATTGGGCCTGTCTCAGAAGCACTGGGGACAGATTGGAAGATGTCAAGGTGACTCCTGCTTCTACCCCTCCCCCCATAAACAGCCCAAACATCATCTTCTCTCTGCCCTCTGCACTGTGGAGCTGCAGCATTAAGAATCCAGACACCTCCATCCTGTCCAACCCACCTCATCGAGTGCTTTGTCAGGTTGGGCAAATGGGCTTGAGCCTTGATGGGTGTATGAGTGAGGACACAGGTCAGGCAGAGGGGAAGGTGCCAGGCCACCTTTCCTGTCTTCCCTAGACTGACTGGAGGCAGTGGCAACTCTCATGTGTGGGATGGGGTTTTTCAGGCTGGGTCTTTCTGGCCCCACAAGACAGGCTTTCCTGGAAAACTGAGGGAGGCAGGTCCCTGCCTGAGGCCGTGAACACTGGAGATCTGCATGGGTAGGAGGAGAATCAGAGGGAAAGGAGCCCAGACTGCATTCCATCTTACACTCCTCACAGGCCCTCCCTGCCAGGGACACAGGGAAGGGGGTCCCTATCATAGGACCACCTCCCTGTCCTGTCCTTCATACCTGGCACTTATAGCCACCTGGCCTGCCCAGAAATGGAGAGGCTGTCCTCACACACCAGCCCTGTATCTGTTGGCTTTGACTCTTGGGCCTGTGCTGCCCGACCCCTTCCGTTCCTGAAGCATAGGGCCCTAACAGTCGAGTTGCCCCACACCACGCCTGCCTTTGATGTCTGCTGGATGAATAAGGGCATTGCTGGCATGCCCTCCCTATGGTTTGGCTCCTGCCTCCAGGGCAGACAGTACAAATCATAGGCTGTGAGAGAGCTGGAGCTCTGGAACCTATTTTAGACCCGAACCCGCCTTCCTCTCCTGGTTCCCCTTAGGTCCCAGCCAGGACTCAAGCTGAGGCTGCAGGTCTCAACAGAATGGAGAGGGGCTTAGAGATCTGGGACAGCCCCCAAGGAAAGGGGCCAGGGGTGATGTCAAGAGCCTGGGAGTCTGATTGTGGCTGCCCTCCTTCATCACTCCCAGGGCCCAGCCTAGGCATTTGCAGCTCCAAGCCACAACATCCTTTGGGGTTTGGCCTATAGAGCCAGGGCAGATGACCCCCAATTAGCCCTGGCAGTTTCCCATGTGCCCCGCCTGACCATGTGGGCACAGCCCCTTCATCTCTGGGGTGGGTATAAAGAGCGCTGGAGTCTAGAAGAGGCAGATGGGTGCAGTTCCCAGCAGCAGCCCTTGACAGTGCCAACGGACACCATGAGGGCCCTCACACTGCTTGCCCTGCTGGCCCTGGCTGCACTCTGCCTTGCTGGCCAGGCAGGTAAGTACCCCCAGCTCGCCTCCCCTTTTCTTCTGCAGTCTGGACACCCTTCTGCAGGCTCCCACTGTCATTGTGGAGGGAGAAGCAGGAAGAACAAGCTACCAGAGAGGTAGGAGGAGGAGGATGAGGGCCCTTGGAATGAGCAGGGGTGAACTGGGCAATCTTTTCTTTGCAGATGCGAAGCCCAGTGGTGCAGAGTCTGGCAAAGGTACAGGTATGGGCCTGGTAGGGGCTCCTGGCACCCCTTCTGCCCTGCTCCCCTCAGTCCCATTCCCCGACTCCCGCTAACTCCTGCCTGTCAGGAAGGCCAGCCTGCTCCCCTACTTGTCTTCCCAAGCCTGGAACCACCTGATCCCTGCCCTCTGCTCCACAGCCTTCATGTCCAAGCAGGAGGGCAGCGAGGTAGTGAAGAGACCCAGGCGCTTTGCGGACTATGGGATGGGGTAAGAAGAAAGGAGATGCTGAGCAGGGCCCTGCACCTATGGCATGTGCTGGGGAGGAGTCAAGTAGGGAGTGGCCTTTATGGGTACAGGGCAGGGAGATCCCTCCTGGTAAGCACTCTGGAGCCCCATGTGCAGTTGGAAGAAGGGGTGAGCACTTTGCATGGGGAATGATACTACTGTGTGGGGCTTCTCAGAGCCCCAGCTCCCTACCCGGATCCCCTGGAGCCCAAGAGGGAGGTGTGTGAGCTCAACCCAAACTGTGATGAGCTGGCAGATCACATCGGCTTCCAGGACGCCTATCAGCGCTTCTATGGTACCACGGCCTAGGGCGGCTTCATTGGCCACAGCAGCCCCTGCTCTGGCTCCTCTCCAGGATCCCTCCCCTCACCTCCCCTTGACCTCTCTGCCCTGCAAGTGTGGGTATCCCAGCTGGTCAAAAATAAAGTCCAGAGGAGGAATTGGTGGTCTATGAGTCTGTCCAGTCTGTGGAGGGAGGGGCTTGGCGGATGGAGCGGAGAGGAGGTTTCACTTTCCTTAGTCCCAGAAAGTGCTTCCCAAAGTCCTGTTTATTTATCGTAGCTGCTTTGTTCCAGAAAGCATTGAAAGTGGCTTCCTAAAGTCTTAACTAGGCTTCCCAGCTCTAGCTCAGCACCCCTCCCACATCAGTCCACTGTATCAGCCATGACACATGCAAACAGACCAGCCTCCGAAGGCCTGGACATCTTGAGTATACAGTTGTGACCAACAGACTCATCTCCATAGGTAAAAAGCTGCTGGCAAACAGAGTCCTACCTCGTTTTCGGGGGCAAGGAACAAATGTGTGGCCTCTGGCTGATTAACAAGCATTCAGGGTAGGCCTAGGTTAGTCATGTCAGTTCTTCCCTGGCCAAGCAGAGACATTGAGAAGCACCAGAAATGGGGCCAGATGAAAGGTCCCTGACACTCCCTACTGCAGCCTCCAACAGGGCCCTGGGGCAACTCCAGCCTGGACACACATACCTCCCCTCACAGACCCTCGGCACTTACCCACTCCCTCCAAGAGCCCCCTCACTGTCCCTGTCACTTGCTGCCAGTTCCCCCAAACTGTCCCTCCTCTGTGCTCTCTCCTCAGCCACTCTTGGTTCCAGGCTCAGATGTGCCCCCAACTTATTAGGCCTGGGCCTGGGCTCCACAGCAGTGCTGGGTTCTGGTCTCTGCCTCCCTCCAGGCCAAGGTCAGGGATGGATCTCACTGTTGCTTGGCCTGAGTTCCCTCCTCTGGTGGACCACCCTGCAGCAGAGGGCAGGTCCCAGGGGCCCGAAGCAGGGAGGCTGTGAAGGCAGCAATGATGAACAGGTTCCCAGCCACTGCAAGGCCCAGTGTGGCCACTATGCCCTGCAGACCCAGCGGGGGTTCCTGTGTGGCCAGCCAGGTTCTGCGTGATCCCATATCCGCTAGTACCGCCTCCAGTTGGAAGTGGGTACCCAGCACTGCACAGATGTGGAATAGCTGGTGGCTGTGGCCTGGAGGGAGGGTGAGCAGGTCAGGGCACATACCCATTCCCAGTGTTCACTGACTCGCCCTGTAACCCAGGGCAAGTCACCCTGTCCTCCTACTTCCCTATAAATTGGGACTAAGAATCCCTGACTTCCAGAATTGTTAGAAGGGGTAACTGAGTTGATTTGCACAAAGCCCCTAGCATAGCCCTACTAGTTTTGCTGTTACTGAGGAAGGGCCCAAGGAAGAAGACAGGTGTGTCCTTCCTATCATGTGCTTCCACCGTTAGGCTGTAAGATCCATTTACCCAGCTCACTCTATGCCCTGGGAAATTGTCTCCCTTGCCCTTCCAGGGCCAGGCCAGGTATATTCTCACCAATATAGTCAAAGCGTCCAGGTGCCAGCCGCTCTGGCAGGTGGGAGGCGAAGAGGAAGCCAGTGAGCAATGCACAGAGGAGGTGGTAGCCATGGCTGGTGCTCAGTGCCTCCTGTCCACAGTTGTGACCCCTGCCCCAGCACAACCCCAGCTGGCAAAGGAAAAGGACAGCTGGTGGAGAGGTCTCTGGGCGCAGAGACCGAAATGTGTCTGGGATCTGGTGAGGGTGCCAAGAGGGTGGCCACAACTGTGCTGAGCCTGGAGGGCAGGAAAGGGCTGAGGGAGCACCACAAGTTCAGGTGGGAAAGCAGGGCTGGCCCAGCAGCCTTACCCGGTAGAAGAGTGGAAGGTTGTCGAACAGGAAGGGATAGGCGAAGGCAGCTGTGCGGAGGACCTTACTGAACCCAGGACTTTCTAGTTCTGGGAACCTGGGAGACATGTACAGGTTGGTCACCATTCCTGGCTCGGGTAGGGGTCAAGAAGGGCAAGGGAAGCTTGAGCCAAAATGGGTGTCAATGAAGCTTAGTGGTTAAGAGAGCCCTTGGGTCACATGACTCCCTATGTAAATGACCACATCTGTAAAATGGGGCTACCACACCTGCCTCTTAGGAGGGAGGCTGTGGGGATTAAAGGAGAGAGCTAGCATGCAAGGGCCGGCAGTGTGGCCTCGATAACCATTTAGCTAATACTGGGGCAATGCACCTCTTCTCGGCTGTCCCTCGCCCTGTTTTATCTTCCCTCCCCTCTGGTGGCACCTGAACACCCACCGGGAATAACAGGAGAGGCCGGTGCACAGGAAGGAGTTGAACGCGGCGGCGGGCACGAAGAGCTGGTGTAGGCGGCCGTGCAGCCAGGAGGCGGGCATGGAGTAGGCGGCATAGGGGAAGGCGCAGCCTGCGGTGAGGCAGCGCAGGAGGGAGCTGAGGCCCAAGGACGCCCATCCCTACCCAGGGACCCCACCGGGCACAGTATCACCCCCTTTTGTCCCTGCCGCTGGCTCACCCAAGCTGTACAGGCTGAGCGCGCCGTAGTCCAGGAAGTAGCAGATGTGACGCGCGCGGGGCGACATGGAGCTGAAGGTATGCGCGCAGCACGACGCGAAGGGATAGAGGCAGGTGGGCAGCAGAAAGATGAGCAACGGCCAGTCGTAGGGCTCTGCGCGGAAACCAGGGCCCTCAACCAGCGCTAGGAGGCGCCACAGGAAGTACCTGCGGCGGGAGAGCATGTGCTCAGTCCGCCACTGCATGGTCCCTGTCCACCTGGGCACTCCCTCTGAGCCAAACGCTGTGCCCTCAAGCAGAGCACCCCCTCACCAGGTGGGCAGGAAGTGGGTCCAGATGTTGACCGTCTCGTTGGTCATCTGGAAGGAACTGAGGACACAGTCCAAGGCCGAACTGGTGGGGCGCCGGTAGCCCGACATGATGCCATCTTCCCAGAACACCTGGGATAGTGGTGGGAGGGAGAAAGGAGGCAGTCACTGTGCCCTGCCCCTTTCCATCTGTGAAAGTTCTCTGGAAGCAGGGTGAAGAGGATGCACTGGATATCACAGGGTCCCCAAAGACAGTCAAAATCAGATTCCCATCTTACCACATGGTACCCAAACCCACAGATGACACACAGAAGAGCCAGAATAAGGGGACAAGATAAGATTAGATTGAAGAGGACAGAGACAGTGAAGCCTGGAGGAGTCTGGATGGGGGCACATTCTGGGCTCTAGGGAATGGTCACACACTTGTTTCTCAGAACAGGGTAAGTTTCAGAGTGGAATAGGAAGGACAAGAATTAGCTTGCAGGAGGAATTTCCTCAATAGCTAAAGGAACCTCTGCCCCATCAGTCCTCTGGGGAGTGAGGGTTGGTAAGGCAAGGCCCTCACCCGGGGAACCTGGTGGACTCGAAGGAGTTGGGGCAGCTTGAGGCTGAGCATGGTGGCCTGGCACCTCCACGTTGACCTGGAGATAGAGTAGGGGAGCATCAGAGATCGGCCCCACCCACAGGCTGCTTTTCACCCAGGTTCAGGCTAGACCTGGTTACTCAGCCCAGGATAGGCTGCATTCATGGGTGGCAGCTGGCCACTGGGCTGCTTCCTTCAGGCCCTGCAGGGTAGGTGGCCTGGCTCCCTCAGTGAGTATATCACAGACCCCCTGCCCTTCTCACTCTTGGGGAATTCACTTTCCCCCTGGAAAAGGCTGTCAGCCTCACCCTGGAGCAGAAGGTCCCTGCTGCAAGGCCACCCCCCACCCCATAGTAATCCCATCCCCTGGAGTCAGCCCTATTCCTGTCTTTGCCTCAGAAGGACCCTGACCCCTGGAGGCCAGCAGAAATGTAATTACCCCCACTCCAGCAGAAAGCCCTCAGTGCCGGGTAAAGCACCGAAACTTGCCCTTGGGGGAAATTCCCAGGAAGAATGCCATCCAGTGCGCCAGGAAATAAGAGGATTCTGGCTCTTCTCTGAGGACTACACTTGTGCTCCAGGGGATATGCAGGGTCCCTGCCCCTCCTGAGCCCCATGCCCCTCAACCCAGACCTGTGCACTGCCTCCGGTGGCCGCTGCTCTGCTGCCCCGCCCGCCTCTCAGGCTGCCTCTCCCCGTGCATTCCTTGGCACCAGCAGAGGGGATGGGCCATTGAGGTGGGCCAGCCGCCAAAGAGGAGGGAGAATAGGATACACCCGCCTTCCCCAGGCCAAACTTTCCAGCAACTCCATGGCCAGCCCCACCCCTCTTCCTGCTGTCTGTGCTGCGTACTCTGGGCCTCACTCAGTCAGGCCTCTACTCCTGTCATTCAACAGCTTGGGTCCCTCTGTCCCTGAACTGGGTGCTGAGGACTTGGCTGGTAACAAGAGTACCTAGTCCCTGCACCCCACATGAACAGAAAGGGCTCCCCCAGAGTGTCCCTTGCAATCTCCTTACATGAGGGAGGTGAGATGCAGGGTCTACTTCCCCTCGGGATCCCTGTCCTCAGAAATAGTTTGGAGATCTCTGGAATACAGTGGGGTGTGTAGAGCTGCCGTGGAAATGGAGGGTTGGGCCGGCACTAACCTAGAAGACTGCCCTAGAAGAGGAGGTGCCAGGGCCCCAGGTCTTAAGCTTCCTTACCCAGAGCTGTTGGGCTGCTCCTCGGCTGGTGGCTCTGCAACCCAGGGCTCCTTCAGGCGGAGTCCCAGGCTCCTGCCAGCCAAGCTGACAGGGAGAAGAGTGGCTGGGGAGGAGGGCCAGGCCTGGGCGGAGAGTGGGGAGACAAGGGGGAGCCAGGGAACAATCCCAGCCTTGTCCAGCCTCTAGGGAGCAGCACAGGGTGGCCCAGCCCCATTAGCAGGCAGCTCACTCAGTCTCCTGCGAACAGTGGCCCCTCCACCATGGCCCGCCTTGCTGTGTAGACTGGCAGGAACAGGGTAGGACAGGCCCTAGCTGTGTAAAACTCTTAATTCCCTCAGATCAGCACACCCTGGTTCCAGGTTCCAGGAGTGTGGCCAGTTTAACGTCAGGGTCAAGAAGGGAATCCAAATCCCTAAATTTTTTTTTGGTAGCAGGGGTTGAACCCAGGGGTGCTTAATCACTGACCCAGCCTTTTTCTCTTTTTTTAAAGGTGGCATGCTAAACTAGAGGCTGGTCTTGAACTTAGGGTCCTACCTCAGCATCCTGAGGGTTTCTGGGATTATAGGTGTGTGCCACTGTGCCTGACTCAAACCCCTAGATTTTTACTGAATTTAAGAAACAATCTTTCACCACACTCTCCAGCCTCTCAGCACCTGATATCTGGGAAGTGCTCAGAGCAAACTGACTTTGGGGAAGGTCACTTCAACCACAAGGGATGATGTGCCAGGCTTATTTACACCCAGATACAAGGGTCATTTGGGTGCTGACCCTTGCAGGACAGGCACAAAGGCTGGTTTCCAGGATTACCTCCCTTGGGACAGCACACCAAACCCAGGAAGCACTGTTTTGGCCTATCACCCTGTGGGAAGAAGCCACTGTGGTCCATGAGGTCAAAGAATGACAATTATAAAGCCATCTCCAGGGACTTCACTCAGGTCGTCTATACTTTGTCCCCATTCCTGAGGTGCACTCCAGCAGCATCTCCAACACCCCAGCTCCCCAGTGAGACTCTAGCAGACAGGCATGGGCTTGGGGGTCTTTATTAAGTGATGCTTTAGTCTCAGTCTCTGCCAGGAACTGGGGGTGGGTGTGACTGCTCCCCCCAGGTTTCCAGACATGCTCTTAGAGGTGGCTACTAGAAGCCAGCTCTCCTCTCAGCATTCTGGAAGCTAGGCCAGCACTGGGTGGACTGGGCTGGGGGGCAGAACTGAGACCCTCCTCCCCAGCCCCCAGCCTTGCTCTACTTGCAGCCTGCGGGGAGGACCGAAGTGTTTGGGCCAAAACCTCCCACTCCTAGGCCTGCTCTCTGTGTGACATTCACTGCCCTGAGCTATTCATGATCTCGGCTCCCACATGGTCACTTGGACACTCCAAAAGCCAGCTGATGCTCAGCCCACCAGGTCTTTAATCCTGAAGGAGGGAAGCCCATCAGGACAGTTCTGGCTGATGGCTTCCATAGGCCTATCCTTTCTATGACCCACTGAAAGCCAGCCCCTTTACTTTAGCCCTCCCTGGATAGTAAGGGGGTGGCCTTAGCCTGCACCCCACTCTGCCCCAGCACAGCAGCCAAGAGCACAAAGCATAGCAACTGTGGGCTGGTGGCACAGGAAACCATGCTGGTACAGGCCAAACTGCCTGCAGCCCCACATGGGGCTGCCCCTGCCCTGGGAGCTAGACAGGCAGAAAGAGAGCAGAAGTGGGGCAACTGAGTGTGTGTGGCTTCTACAGCAGGAGGGGGGACACAAACCCCATCTCTGCAACACAGCGCAGGCTGCTCCAGGTCCTGCTTTCACAGAGTCCCACAGTGGGCTCCAGAATAGTTCTGCCCCCACAAAGGGAGATGAAAGGAAGATGGGTGGTCCTTGAGGAGGGGAAGGTTCTGCAAAGAACCACCCAGACACTTGTATTACTCAACTCTCCCCCCAGGGCCTAGAGGGTCCACACTCCCGGCCCCAACCACCTGCACCTTGGGCAGAACGAAGGGCCCCTTCTGCTGTCCCTTCCCCTCAAGAGGTCCAGGAACAACTCCAATGAAATGCCAACACCTATGCCTGCTGCCTGCCTTCTGCCCAGGGGACAGCAGGAGGGTTAAGGCAGGAAGGCTGGCAAGGAGCCCAGCCCAGGCCTCTCCTGCTCCAAGCACTTTCCTCACTTTCCTGACATCATCTTGGCAACAAGGGACCCCACCCTCCCAGCTGGCTCCTGGGACCTCCCTGCAGCTCCGCACAGCTGGGCTTCCTTCCTGTGTGTGTGCGCGTGAGTCTACGTGTGGTGGGGTGGCTGCAGGTGGTGGTCCCGGCTGCCAGGGAGAGCAGGAGAGATCTGGTGTCAGCCCTGCGCAGGGCCTCGGAGTCAGCCTCAACCAATCTCCTTCCACTGCTTGTAGAAGTCCAGAACGTTCTTGATGTCCACGCTGGCATGGGCAGCGGCCTGCAGGGCTGCCTGTAGAATGAGGGGAGGAAAGATGGGAAGGCCTGACCTCCTGAATGTATAGTTGTTGGGGATCTGGTGAAGGTGTGTTGAAGGGGAAGGGATAGCTGCCTGGAAGATTGAGGATGGATTCCATTCACTTCTGCTTCCCTGTAGTCCACCCTGTCCCCACCACACTGGTGACCCACCTGCATGGGCCCTGAGAGCGTGCTGGGGTTATCCAGTGGTAGTCCTGTGACAATGGTCACCATGCCACTTGGGTCCTCTTCCCCTGCCCCCTGGGCTAGAGTCAGTTGTTTGCAGCTGTCCAGGATCTTATAGAGAGTCCTAGCGGGGAGAGCAAAAGATGGGCTAAGACCCAGCATCAGTATAGCCTGAACACGAGGACCTCCAGAGGATAGCAGAAGTAAGAACTGGGAGGACACCAGGAAATAGCAAGAGAGACCAGGTAGCTAGAGGCAGTGGGTCCTGGAAAATGGCCCTGGAGGATGTGCTAGAAGACAGCAGAGATGGGCCCACTAAGTGAGAGTGCCAAGCCCAAGCATCTCGGGCTTGAGGCTGACCCCATCCATACAGGGCGGGCTCCAGGGCTGGAGCAAGTCCATACTCTCTCCAACTTAAGAACTGCAGGAGGCCCCTGACACGTTGTGTGTGGAGCCTCAGAATTCCTGAGGACTCCCTGTCCCACTGCCACAGGAGTGTTCATGGAGGAGCAAGGCCAACTCCTGAGGAAGCTCTTCGTGTGAGGGTTAAAATTTTACCAGGCATCTGCATCCTGCCTCTTCAACTTATGCCGCTCAAAACTCTTCCCCACCTCTTTCTGGCAGCGAATGTATCTGTAGAAGAGATGAAATGAGGCAGGGTTAGGGGATAGGAAGGGCACTTTATACAAAGCAGACTATTGTGGCCCTGGGGTCCCAGTGTTGCCAGAGGGGCCGGGCTGGGCTGGGCTGGTGGCATGGCTCCCATCAGGCTCTTTTAGAGAGTTGTTTCAAAGTGGCTTCCTGGTCACCAGGCCCAGCTCGATTTCCTCTGATAACATCTATTCTCTGGTTCCTCTCAGGAGGAGTTGAGAGGGCAGAAGCAGCAGATGCTTTGCAAGTCAGGGCTTCTGGAGACAAAGGGCCATGCAAGTAGGCACCACATAGCCTTGGCCATGTGGGGTAGGTGCAGGGGAGGGCAGCCCTGCCCCTCCTCCTAGTTCTCCACCCCGAAAGGCCAAGAGAGCAGCCCAGACTGGGTCAGGAACATGCACATGCTGCCATCTCCTCCTCCCTGACTGGCCGCCTCCAGCCTCAGCTTCAGCTCAGTGGAGAGGTGGGAGGCCCTGGGGTGACCCTGAAAAGACACTCCCACCCTGGACACCTGATCCCTGGTTCCAAGCAGGAGAGTCTGCCAAAGGAGCCCACAGCCTGGAGCTGGGGTGATGGCTGCTCCCTTCTCCCCAGTGCCACTGACCACAGGTTGGCCCTAGAGGTGAAAGGAAAGCAGCTCAGTGCTGCCCCCTGTGCCGCTTGACTCCTGAATCACTGGTTTCAGCAGCTGAGACTTGGGACTTCTGACAGGCTGTTCCACATCACTCTCCAGGCAGCTTGCAGACCATGAAGCAAGCAGCTCATAAGCATGTGCTGTCCCCACCATGGGCCACTCTGGCCAAGCTCTGCTCACCTGTTTCCTTTTTTAAACTCTGCCTCCAGGTACCGGATCCCATCCCGGGCTCCGGGGTGTTCCTTCTTCAGCAAATCCAGGCCATCAATCACTGAAGGACAAGGTTGGGGGAGGGAAAGACAAAACAGACAAGCTCAAACTGCTGACCTGAGCTCTGAGGAAGTACCTGCACACACACCAGTACACACTGCAGAACAAGGGACCATGGCACCCCTCAAGGCTCCTAAAATTCTTTGAAAACATGAACTGCCAGTAATTTACCAAGTGCGTGCATTTAGATTTTTCTCAATGGTTTATTCCAGTATCTTGTGAGACAGCATTTAATTTGGATTATTAAGGCCATCGTGCAGATGAAGAGATTGGGGTTCAGAGAGATGGCAGGACTTGACCAAGGTCACTGTATAAACTGCCTGGTTCTCCCCCAGCCCCAAAGGTCAATACCCCAAATATCCCAAATAAAGCATTTTCAATCCAAATCCAGTCTCTTTTAGGCACACTATATATATCTCTCCTTCTTCCTCCCCAAAATACATACCTGTCCGTGGGATGATGACAATGAAGCGGCCACTGGTGGCCAGTTGGCGGATGATAGGGAGGTGGTGGCAGAGGGCTTGGGTGTCAGGTACAAGGTAGGGAGACATAGCTGACTGGGCTTTGGGCTGCTGCAGGCTGCCCTCCAACTGAGAGACCTCGAGCTAGTTAGAGAAGACAGAGTGAGCAGAGCTGCCTGGCCTCATAGCCTGGCCTGAGTAGATAGCAAAGAATCCAGGCAGCAGTGGTAAATTGCTAAAGGGGACAGTAGAGTCTTTATACCAGTGACCTCAGGGGAAAGTGGACAGAAAGAAATTAAATTAACACTGAGGGCAGTGATACACGCCTGTAATCCCAGCAGCTCAGGAGGCTGAGGAAGGAGGATCGCCAAGTTCAAAGAAAACCTCAGCAACTTAGTGAGGCCCTAAGCAAAAAGGAGGCCCATCTGGAAGGCAAGAAAGGTGATCCAGGTGAAGCTGAGGGACAGTGGCATAGAGCAGGGGTCTACAAGTACAGTGAATGAGATCCACCAATGGGGTTTAAGCAAAAGCCAAATCAACAGCAGGAGCACCTGGCCCCACGTTCCTACCTGAAGCCGAAGCTGAGCCATGTCTCTCATTAACCTGTTCCGCCGTGCTTCCTCCTGTGCCTACCAGGAAACAAAAGTCATGAGGAGAGAGAAGTGCATTCATTCCTCCAGAGATCATGAAGACCAACAAGCATTCTTGGGATCTGAGACAAACTCATGTAAAATTGCCTCTCTCACTCCTGCGACAGGAAGGGAAGGGAGGAATGGTAAAAGGAAACACTCTTCTGGTGCACTTGACAACTCCCATGTCCAGCCCACTGCAGGACACACTGGACAGCCCTCCAGGGGCTGTCATGATGCAAGACACCACCTGGCTGTGCCTCAGGGTCTGATCTCTGCTCTTCTTGCTCTCCTCAGTTGGGTCTCCCTTCTAGAGGACACCAACCATACAACCTTGGCCTTTTACTACTAGCTACTTGCCAATGTCCTCCAAATCTGCAGACTCAGCCCAAGTTCCAGCCCATCATGTCCACCTGCCTGTTCAACAAGCAGCTCCATCTGCTCCTAAAACCTGCTTCTATTCTGCCAGTTTTTCCTTGTTTCTAAGTGAACCTCCATCCAGCTGCTCAAGTCAAAAAGCCTGGAGTTGACTTTGACTCTTCCTTCTCTCTCAGCCAGAAGTTATAAGCTTTCAGACCTATCAATTGAGCCCCCAACTAGCACACCAATCCTTCCACCTGCATGGAAAACCCTAGTCTTAGCCAACATCTCTATTTTTGTCTGCTTGAACACTCTTTACTGGTCTCCCTCTTAGTCCATTCTCTCTATCTGCAACCACAGCAATCTTTTAAAACCATGTGATGCCTATTTGGCCGTGTCTAAAAGTTCTTTGATGTTTTCTTTTGTTTTTTGGATAAAGTCCAAATACTGTAATATGATCTAAAAGCAGAGAAGGATAGTGCCTGTCATGTGAAACATGGAGAGCCACTAAAGACTCCTGGATGAGCCAAGTAGTACCATCAAGGTGGTGCTTTAAAATATTAATCTTGTTCTGATCACGAGATCACACCAGCCAAGTCAAATGAACAGGCTGGTACTTGTCAAAAGGGTCAAGGTTGTGAAAAAAAGGAAAAACTGAGGAGTTATATCAGACTGGAGGAATCTAGAGATATAACAACCAAATATGTGGAATCCTGCATTAGGTGATAGAAGGAAAGAGACATTAGTAGGAAAACCAGTGAAATATGAATAAAATCTATAGCTGATAGTATTGCACCAATCCCAATTTCTCAGTTTTAATGATTATACTATGGCTAGTATAGTACAATGCAGAGTCCTGCATAATAAAAATTGTCCTGAGTTATGAATGGTGGCACACACCTGTAATCTCAGCTCTGGAGGTTGAGGCAAGAGGTTCACAAGTTTGAGGCCAGCTTAGGAAACTTAGTGAGACCCTGTCTCAAAATAAAAAATTGATGAAGGGCTGGTGATATAGCCCAGTGGTAAAGCACTACACACGTGAGGTCCTGGATTTCATCTGTAGCACTGCACACAAAAAGTCCTGCCCCAAATGCTCGTAGTGCCCATTTGGGAAGCACTTATAGAGTAATCATAGTGGAAGCAGAAGCTCAGAGTCCAGGACAGTTATTTCCTCACAGGCCTGTTAGCGGACTGAAAAGGGTAGGAGCACTATGGACAAACTCCCCCTACTTTCAGTGCAGAAATAAAGCCCAAGAGTCTCACTTTTATGCTAAAACTCTCTTTGTGGTACCATGTTCAAGAGGGAGATGGGTCACTTGTGTAATTCCTCCCCCCAGAGAATTAGTGCAGACAAGTGGGATCCACCTGGACCTGGAATGGGGAGGGCTGCATTAAGCTAAGGGCTCTGAAATCACCAGTACAACAGTATAGACAGATGGGGGCCTATGTCTTCCTCAGAGGGAAAACCCACCTTCAGAGGCCCATCAAGAGAGGGGGTCCCTACACCAGGCAAACGTTGCCACAGCCCTATGGAGTATGTGCAGCAGCTCCTGGTGCCACTTGGCCTATAAAGAAGTTAAGTCCTAGAGCGGCACACAACAGACAGGATAGGAACTCAAGTTTGAGGTTAGAAGTGTCATTCACTGGTATAGCACTTGTCCAGCATCCCAGAGGCCCTAGGTTCAATCCCCAGCAAACCAGACACACACACACACACACACACACACACACACACACAAACACACGCACCACACACACAAAAACCCAAAAGAACTCGTGTTTGTTCAACTCCAGAGCCTTGGTCCTACCCTGACTATACCTTGTTAATGATCTTGGGAAAGTTCCTTTGTCTTCTTTCTTTTCTTTCTTTTTTTTTTTTAAATACTTTTTTTAGTTGTTGATGGACCTTTATTTATTTATATGTGGAGATAAGAATCAAACCCAGTGCCTCGTACATGCCAGTCCAGGGCTCTACCACTGAGCCACAACCCCAGCCCCCTGTCTTCTTTTTCATATATAAAACAAGCACTCACCTCAGAGGGCTGCTTCAGGGTTAACTGAGATGTCACATGTGAACCAGTCTTTGCACCCAGAAAGCTTTTAATGAATGACAGGAGATGGCAATGTGATCATCACTAACACTCCTGCTGTGGGTAAACCTGTGACGTAGGCAGAGCAGGAGGCAGCGTGGCCTGGTTCAGCATGGCCTGAGATGTCTAATTCCACATGAGATAGCCTTGCAAATACTGCCTGCCCCCACCGCCTACACCCTGGAGCCTTCAGCTTTTGGCTAGAGGAAACGCCTGCAAAAACTCCAACATTTTTTGAAGCTGTGTAACTTCCCTATAATTATTTTTGTAACTCCCTGTCTTTCCCTATGGAACTGCAATAAAAGCCTTAATACAAAAGGTTTGTTTTTAACTAAATATGTTTATTTATAAGGCAGCAAGGAAGGGAGTTTCTGGGGACCCAGGGCCCCTTCCCAGACTAGGAGAATGTCCGCAGGAAAGGGGCTCAGAGATAGTAAGGAAGTTGCTGGCCTGTGGCTGGGGGGTGGGGGGAGGAAGAACGTGGGGGAGGAGATTGGCTTGAGATGAAGAAGAAAACCAGAGGCTGGCTGAGACATGTGGCCTGTACTTCTCATGCCAGACACCAATACCCCAAGCGCACCAGAGCCACTCAGTTCAGAGAGAACAACATGCCCAGAGCTGTGCAGTCCCCATTGGGAAAACCATATTGTTGCTCACAAAGTATCAGCCCCACAAGAGAAAGGACAGTCTTGTTCACTGCTGTAACCCCAGCAGTGACATGTCTAGCACAGAGCAGACTCTCAATGAATATTGGCAGAATAAAGTAATAAATGGAAGAGAGGTAACGTAGGCCACTTCCTACTCTTTGGGGCCCCTATAAATGGGAACATGATTGACAGAAGAGGGTTCCTGCATGGTGCCAGATCCCAAGAGTCTCCATCCTTTGTTGTTGTTTTTACCAGGGACTGAACCCAGCAGTGCTTTATCACTGAGCCACATCCCCACCCCTTATTTTTTGTTTTGAAACAGGATCTCACTAAGTTGCTGAGATTGGCCTTGAACTTGCCATCCTCCTGCCTCAGCCTCCCAGTCACTGGGATTACAGGCATGCACCACGCACCAGCTCTCTACTCCTCTGTCTTGATGCCTCTTTCAGGGAAGGGAATACTGCCCCATGAGACAGTACACAAGGCACCTTACATGCATTATCATCCCCTCTTCACAAAAACCCCACAAAATTGATTCCATTTATTCACACATAATTGATTAGGAAACTAGCTTTGCAAGGCTCAGTGACTTTCTTAATTCAGACTAGGAGGTGACAGACATGGCCCTCAAGTCCAAGTCAGTCTAGAGACAGGTCCTGGGCCATGCTGCCTCTGCTCAAAGCACCTCTCACTCTGTGTACTAGTCCCATCCCTTAGTCCCTCCCAGGCCTCCTTCAGGAAGGCCAGCTGGCCTCCCCTATCACGGTGTTTTCAGGCAAGGCCCACCAGTGTGGCTGAGCCTCTTGCCCTGACTCCTCAGTGAGGCCAAAGGGAGCTGAAAGGCAGGGGAAGGCCTGACTCACCATGCGGAACTGTGCCTGGGCCTGCTGCAGCAGGCTCTCCTGTTCAGACTGGGCAATGCTGACAAAGATGCCGACCTCTGGGTTGAACTGCAGGATGCTGCCTTGCAGGCGGGCGACAAAATGACCGAAACTGCGGATGCAGCAGATGCGCACCACCGACTGTGGGGAAACACAGGAGTAGGGTCCTCTAGGCCACCCTCCCACCTTCTCTCCTGCCTCCCTGCTGGTCCAGCCACCTTGGCGATAAGAACTCTTTGGAAAGGCTGTTGGTCTACAGGTGGGAAAGGGGGAGCAATGAGACCCAAAGCTTCTACCTGCCAGAAAAGAAGCAAGTAAGCAGGGCAAGGAGACCCCCTAGAAGGATGGGAGAACCAGGTCTTGGTCTGGAAGAAAGGGCAAAGGGCACTGAGCTGGAAGCGAGGAGAAATGGATTTAATGCCACCTATCTCCCTAGGTCTCCGCTCCTTGTATGTAAAATGAGGGAAATAAAATAGACAAATATTTCCCAACTTTCTTTGGTCAGTAAAATCCTTCTTCTCTTTCAAATGTAAATTCTCTCTGGAGCCCTAAAATTTAAAACAGATTACAGCCAAGCTGCTCTGGCTGAAACAGAGGTAGCCAGTGAGAGGGCAAGAATACTAGGAGGCAGCTGCTTGGCTTCCCCCTCTGCTGCCCCTAGACAGCCCATGAGGTGACACGGATTCAAGGATGAAAACAATGGGATAAATCAGCAGCACACCCTTCCAGCTCAAAAGCCAGGGCTCAGAGCTGATCCAGATTTCAAAGCCTAGACATACATTTTCTCTGGGGCAAGGTCCTCCTACATTAGGAGGAACCACCAGCAGCAGAGCTGAAGAAGGACACCTTCAAGTGAAGACAAGGAAAGAAGGGACACGCAGGCTGCAACCCCAAGGTCTCGCCCTCCCCTAGGAGGAGGTATCCGGCAGTCCCTACCCCAGATCTATGTCCTGCACCACAAGTGTAACACACCACCCTCATGGCAGGAGAAAGTAAATCCTCACCTCCTCCAAGGCGCTGAGTAGGGGTCGATCCGTGTCAAAGTTAAAGCGTCGGTGAGCAGCCCGGAGGGGAGGCAGGTTGCGAAGTGCCATGTCCTCCGGGAGCAGTAGGTTTGAGGGGAGGTCGGGCAATTCGCAACCTTCCAGAAGATCCTGTACCTCAGGACATAAGGCCAAGCCTGGGCAGAAGGAACACACATCAGACCACCTGTCCTGGGGAACTCCGAACACAGCCCTCACCTTTGGGAATTACCAGGCTGGCAAGACAGGACATACCACGAGGACAGAGGGAAGGAAAAAGACAGCCACATAAGGACCACTCAGGCAGGATGCCAGAGCTCAGAGGGTCAGAGGTAGAAGAAGGACAGTTCAATCCAGAAAGTCTCCCTGACAGAAGGGTCAACACACTGGGCTGCAAATCAGAGAAGGGGTTCTGGAGCAAGGAATGGTTTCAGGAGGTAAGTGCAGGTGTAGTTTTCCAGCTGGTAGGAGGGAATTCAGTCAGTTCTCAATGCCCACAGACATCGGTACAACAGCTGTGACAGCAGTGACAGGGCCTGGCTCCCAGACTCCTCACTCAGCTCTTGCCCGTACCACTGCAGGCGGTACCCTTCACAGACCAGGCTCCCTGCCCATAGTGAGGAATTTGGGGTGGAAATCGGAGAGGCTGGGACCAAACAATGACTGCTGTGTGCTAGGGAGGCTCAGCAGTGAGTCCCATTAACCTCCTTACCCAGGGCTGGGCTATGGGGGGCGGGGGATGGGCTTAGTGGGGTCTACAAGGGAAAAGAAAATGAAGGGCAGTGTCAGTGACCTACTCACCAGACTCCTGGAGTTCACCAGCAGCTGGCAATAGATTCAGCAACACAGACAGGCGGTTCCACAAACTTTGAGAGCTCTAGGGAGGGGGAAAGAGGAAGACTTCAGACAGGGACGTTGCTGGAGAGGAGCAGTGAGCAAGAGCACCACACTTTGGGGAACTGGGGCCATGTTCAGAGGCCTAGTGGGACTTGATAGGAAAATTAATCAAAGAGGCCAAGGGGCTAGTAGAGGACTTAGAAAACAGGGTTGGGTGGGGCGCATTCCCATGGAACCAGAGGGGCTTGCTAAACTTCTTCACCAGCTAAGCCCTTCATGAGAAGAGGGCAGTGAGGCCACAAGGACTTCCTGGATCTGCACAGTGGAAAAAGCTAAATAGTGGAAGAGGTGACTTCTCCACAGCCAGCCCTCTTTCTGCTTTCGGCCCTCTCTTCATGTGCCCATTCTGGGACAGCTCTCCAGGGATTTGACCTAGAATTTCCACCTTCACTACACTACACCTCCTTGATGACTAATGACTGAGTACCTGTCCTCAGACATGAGCACACACCCAGGGTGTGTCTGGCCCTGGCTTAAAACTCTCATCTAGGGAAGGGGGTGACTCACAGGGAAGAATCTTTCACAGCAAGGTAGGTGTACTACTGGAAAAAAAAAACACTCTGATACAAACAAGAGGAGAAGCAGAAGCCATGGCCCACCCAGGCCCCATGGTGCAAACTGACACCACTGGTTGCTGCTGTGACTCTCCCTGAGCCACTGCACCTGCCTTGAACACCAGCTCAACCCTTGTGCCAAGTTCCCATCTCTTCTGTTGCTGTCCTGTACGAAACAGCTCTCCCTTCTCTGGTTCTTTAGTATTTACTGAGTTTGCCCTCAAACACATGCTTTTATCAGGATTACTCGTAATGGCAGGCATTATGCCCAGCACAAGGAATATAAAGCAAAACAATCAGATTTCTTGCTGTTCCCTGGCCACAGGTTCCTTGAGGCAAACGCCATCGCCTCCTTCCCTATAGAAAGCACAGGGCACAGTCCAGATGGTACCTAGCAGACCATCCCACCTCCTGGCTCATCCCCTCTTCCAACATCTTGGGACCTGAGAAGGGGTGGGAAGGAGCACCTGAGCACACACGATGATGAGGTCAGGGTTGGTCCTCAGCCAGTCTAGGAAGACCTTCACAGCAGGAAGCAGGCCCTCAGCTGTCAGGACCTGCAGCTTCTCTTGGAGGCTGCGCTCATTGCGACAGGAGCGTCCACTGGACTCACTCCCCTCTGACTCAGAGCCCTCCTCAGATGCTGGGGTTAGGGAGAGAGAAAACTGGGATAAACAGAGAATAGCACTTGGCAACAGGTTTTAGTTCTTGGCAGGGCAGATAGGCCACCTAGATTCTTCTAAGGAATTTTGATATGAAAGAAGAAGGAAGTTGGGCACAGTGTTGCATGCCTGTAATCCCAGAGACTTGGGAGGCTGAAGCAGAAGGATTGCAAATTCAGAACCAGTTTCAGCAACTGAGTCCATAAGCAATTTAGGGAGAACCTATCTCAAAATAAAAAAATTTAAAAAGCAATGGGTATGTAGCTCAGTGATAAAATGCCCCTGGGTTCAAACCCTAGCATAAAGACAAAAACAAACAAACAAACAAAAAGAAAGAGGTGGCAAATTCACTGTCAGACCGCTGCCAAATTCTTTCCACTAAGTGGTAGCTTTTAAACCAAGGGGCTGGTGCCTTCCGATATAATTCTTTCAGATTTAAGCTAATTTTGTAAGATTGGTCTAGAGCTATGTGCTCAACCATGTTATGAAGTGCTTACTCTATCCTGGAAGACAGGGCAGACAGTCAAAATGGGGCTGTCAAGGAGGGAGAAAAAGGGGCACAGGTTCCAAACAATTACCCTCAACTCTCAGCTCTTCTACTTTCATATTAGAGCACTGGACAGGTGACTTCACCTCTCTGAACAACAGAATGTATTTCCTTCATTCACTCAAAGTGAATGGAGATGTAACTCAGTGATAGAGCACCCCTGGGTTCAATCCTCAGTATAGGGGGGTGGGGGAGTTTGGAGATAAAAGGCAGCATTTAGGGATTGGAGATACAGCAAGCACAAAGCCTTGGCTTTAATCCTCAGCACCAAAAGAAAAAAAAAGACAGCATTCACCACATGATTGCTCTGAAAATTGAAAATAAGACAACACCCTGGAACAATCCAGCCTAATGCCTAGCATAGAGCAAGCTCAACAAATGCTTGCTGCTGCTGAAGGGCACTCCCTTTACAAGGAAGATCCTCAGGAGAGAAGTCACTCCAACCTACCTGCCCTGATGTGGGGCAGGTTTTGTAG
This sequence comes from Sciurus vulgaris, assembly GCF_902686455.1. Lineage (NCBI taxonomy): Eukaryota > Metazoa > Chordata > Mammalia > Rodentia > Sciuridae > Sciurus > Sciurus vulgaris. The sequence continues at coordinate 117,188,960 of NC_136461.1, forward strand.
CTTCCAGAGCCCCAGAGAGACCTAAGTAGCACTTGGGGAGGAAGCTGCAACTGTGTGAGGAGAGCCCCAAACCTACAGGGCAGTGTGGAGTGGGAGGGAATGGGAGAGGAGTGAGACCAGGATATGGGTGAGGAAGTGAGCAAGAGGAAAAATCCTCAGGAAAACAGTACTGGGCTACATCATAGAAAGAGGATCAAAGGTAAGGGGAAAAGAGTAGAAAGGAGAAGTCAATCACAGAAGGGAAAAATGGATTCTCTCAAGTGAGGGCATGAAGGTGTGGGCCAGAGCAGGATAGTGAGGGTGACCCAGATACCTGGTTCTGAGGGCTTGTCCACATCCCCATTAACACAGGGCCTGCAGCTGGCCAAGGCATGAGGGTCAGCGGTGGGCTGGAGGAGCAGGTTGCTGAAGGTTGGCGCCAGTCGGAAGCAGCGCTTGGTCTGGAACATCTGGGTGGACATAGCTTGTAGATTGCTGGCAATGCTAGCCTCACTGGGGCCCAGAGGGCCATTGAGGGAATCAGGAGCCTCTGATCTGGCCCGAGGGGGCTCCAGAGCCGGAGATCGTGTCCCCTCCTCATCCTCCATATCTTCTAGGTCTGATCGGGACTCCTGGCTGTTCATCTCCGAGTCTGTCTCGGCATCAAAAGCTGTGCCCCCACCTTCCAGACTCTTGTCTGAGCCACTGTCCGAGCCCTCACTGGCCCGGGCTGAGTCATGGCTTGAGTCAGACTCAAATCCTTCACTCAAGTCGCTGTCATCACCACCTTTGGGCGGATGCCGCCGGCGGCGGAGACAGGAGAGGCGGGAGAACTTACGGCTCTTTCTGCCCTCACCAGCTTGGGGTGCTGAGGTGGGAGGAGGCTCAGGATCTGGTTCCTCTTTTTCCAGTGGTTCCTTGGACTCTGGTTCATCTGTGAAAAAGGAAGGTCAGATAAAGCCTAGGGAAAAAGCAGAGCCTGAAAGCTAGAACATTCTCTCCAACACCCACCACCTCCCCCACTGAGTATGTCTGCCCCACTTCAGCTTTAATGCAACAGTAGGAATTGAACCCAGGGCCTCACACATGCTAGGAAAGGCTCTACCACTGAGCTATCTCCCCAGCCCTTTTTATATTTTTACTTTTAGACAGGGTCATGCTTAGTTGCTTAGGCTGGCCTCAAACTCTGATCTGCTTGCATCAGCTCCTGAGTGGCCAGGATTATAAGTCTGCTCCTCTGCACCCAACCCTGTTCCCTTCTTTATTCCCCATTCCCACATCAATCTTTCCATAATCACCACCTCCCCCATTCTCCCACCTGTGCCATCGCTCTGGAAGGCCGGAACAGGGTTTTCGCCCTCTTCCAGCTCAGCCTGCAGTCGTATGTTGACATGATTGACGAGGTGGGAGAAGAGGGCCAGGGTGAAGGCAATGGCTGCACTGTACTGCTTGGATCCTGAAGCCGGGAAAGCTAGGCATTAGGGACCCAGGGCCTGATGAGCAACAGGCACCACCAATTCCAACCCCATCTTACCTGTTCTCAACTCATCCAAGGATCTGACTACCCTTCCAAGCTTCTGCTAAGGTAAAAAAAATTTCCCAAGTCTCTGGACCATCATCTCTCTTATAATCTAGAATGTACCAGCTCACCCTATGCTCCCTCATATAAGCACATCTTCTTGTCCAAGCTCATCCTCCCTGGCTTCAAGGTGCTTCCCAATTACCCAAGAGCTTCACGTCCAGCCCTGCCCCTCCCCTCCTTCCTTCAAATCTTGCTCTACATACACCTCTGCCACAAAGGCTTCCAGAAGTGCCTAAGTGCCCCCAACAGAAAGATTTGAATTCTGTTGGACTCATTAGCTACATATTTTGGCCCTCATCCTGGTCAAGTGTGCACATATTTGTGGGAGGGTGTACAGGGAACACACTGTTGCCTTTGCTCATTCACAGGTAAGGTTTCTTTGGCCCTCATTTCTCCCACAGCTAAACAGTGAAACAGTGAAGGGGCTACTTGTGGAAGGCAGTTTATGAATAAGGAGCTGCAAAACAGGGCAGTGAGAATCCCAGTCAGAGGGGAAAGAGGGTCATGAGGAAGGTTACCTGCTCTCTTCAAGCTGTGCACACCCATAAGGCAGATGATGACCATCTGAAAGAGGAGCAAATCCGGGAGAAAAGCATATCCACTCTCATACTCCTCCTCCTCCTCACTGGCCAGGCTGAGGTTGGGCGAGGAGGGCAGGTAGAAGAGACAGAGGTTGAAGTCCTCCAAGACTGACTGGCAAAGTGAGGTCAGCTCTGAGTCCACAGAGCTATGGAAGGGCAGAAATAACAGAGGAGGTCAGTGCTGGAGCTGAGGGAATTAGCAATATGAGACTCAGAGAAAGACCAAGTGGCCCTACAGGTGAAACCAGGGAGAGGGGACAGTGCTGGACTTATCTCCAAAGCAGATAAAACAGGGGTGTAACTCTGTAGTAAAGCACTTGCCTAACACACACAAGGCCCTGGGTTTCATCCCAGGATCACAAACAAACAAACAAAGAACACAAAGCAGACAGACAAAACAACATGGGACAGGGGGTTCTTTCTTCAACATTCAGGACCTACTTTGTCTCAGAGGGAAAGCTGCGGGAAGGAGGATGGGCATAGAACCCTTGGGCAAAAGAGTGAGGGATGCCAAGGATGGACTACCTGGCTAGACAATTTCCAATGGAGGGCAAAATCCAACAGTCAGCACCCTTCTAGACCTCCTGTATAAAGGAGCAGTTATAACTTGGGGCTCACACAATGTGGTTTTTGCTTGTTTTCCTCCACTCACCTGCTTTTGGGCTGCAGAAGGCTTTGCAGGTACATGAAGTTCACCAACAACCTCTTGATATCTTTACATCTAAACCAAGAGGAGCCCAGAGTAAATGTTGAGAGGCCCCAGAGTCCCTGCTGCACTGATGACAGAAAGGCCCAGTCTCACCACCACAGACCCCACTCACCTCTTTTTGCTGGGAGAGAGTTTCCGAGCCTCACACTTCTTCAGCTGGTGGTACATTTTGGCTGCCTTGTCATACAGTCGCTTGAGGTTCCCATAGGCTCCCTCAAAGGACACTTCTGACTGGATGCTGAAGGAGACAAGAGCGAGCTACTGAGTCTTGGCAGGGGAGAGGTGGAGAAGGGCATTTCACTCTACTGGGCTTTAGGAAACAATGTCACTAGTAAATATAGGCTGTCCCCCGCCTCACCTTCCTTGTTATATTCAGGATAAAAGATTCCTGAGCTACCCAATAAATATACCCACACAACTTCCAAATTTTTTTCTTGTTATCATTTTTGCTGTATTGGAACTTGAATCCAGGAGTTCTCTACTATACTCCCAGCCCTTTTTATTTTTTATTTTGAGACAGGGTATCGCTAAGTTGCTCAGGCTAAGCTTAAACTTTCAATTCTCCTGCCTCAGCTTCTTAAGTTGCTGGGGTTATAGGTATGAGCCACTGTGCCCAGCTCAACTTCCAGATTAAGTAAAACTGATATCTTACTCTCCTCGATATTTAGAAAATAGACAACTAATCCTACTCTACATTATGAACTTAACTTAGTTCAATCACTAAAATACATTATCCTAACTACAAGATATAGCATTTAATGGGCATTTACTATAAGCAAATATATTTATGCACATTATTTCAGTTAATCTTCCCAACATTCATTCAAAAACAAATACTAAGCATCCTCTGTGTCAGGTAATGGAGTACCCTACTGTCCATGCTTAAAGAGAGGAAAGGGAGCCTGTGAGAACAAGGACATTGCCCAAGGTTGCACAGCTGACTCACGGCAGAACTGAGACTCCAAGCCCATCTCACTACAAAACCAACAACTTTGGCACAACCTCACAAGCTCTGTCTTTTTGTCTTACTTTAAAACAACTTTTAGGGTTGGAAGTATAGCTCAGTGGTAGAGTGCTTGCCAAGTAGGACCAAGTCTAACCCAGAAGGCAGATCAGCTGGGCATGGTGGCGCATAGCTATAATCCTAGCAGCTTGGGAGGCTGAGGACGAGGCAGAGGATCATGAGTTCAAAGTCAGCCTCAGCGAAAGAGAGGTGCTAAGCAACTCAGTGAGACCCTGTCTCTAAATAAAATATAAAATAGGGCTGGGGATATGGCTCGGTGGTTGAGTGCCCCTAAGTTCAATCCCTGGTACCCACCCCCACCCCAATAAAAAAAACTGAAGGCATGATAAATTCTTTAAAAAAAAAGAAAAGAAAAGAAATTGGCAGATTCTGTCAGATGCAATGGCATGTGACTGTTATTCCAGCAACTTGGGAGGCTGAGGCAGAAGGACCTGAAGTTCAAGGCCAGCATGGGCAATTTAGCGAGACCCTCTCTCAAAATAAAAAATAAAAAAAGAGGTGGGGACACAGCTCAGTGATAAAGTGTCCCTGGGTTCAATCCCCAGTACCAAAAAAATAAATAATAATAATAATAGTAATCAAAGAAAAACTGGCAGTCTCTTAGGGCACTGTTCACTGTTGGAGCCTTGAGACACTGCGAGCCAATCCTGCAGACTTATCAGGCCTCTAGATCAGGAGAATTCCAAAGAATTCACCCGACACAGTACCACTGGGAAGAGAACAGTTGCCCACTGAACCCTGCCCAAATGCCTAACTCATACATCATGGAATATAATGGGTACCTCTCAGTGGGTACCTCCCAAATGTGCTCGGCTCTATTTTGAAGTGATTTACCCTAAAGTAAGCTTATGAGTGTGATGAGGGGCCAAGAACAAGTAAGGGGGGGGGGGGCATTCTCTGAAAGGCATTCAAGAAACAGGAAAGACACATGGAAAGTTATAAACTTGGTAATCACACTGAAGAAGGAATGGATGTAGTGGCATAGTGAAGGGGGCCAGGCTCAGGCTGCCCTGATATAGAGAAAGTGCACCCCAGGAACTAACACATGATTGACATAGGAAACAGGTTTCCTTGACCATGTGAACCAATAATTACAGCACATGGAATTAGATGACAGAATTAGGTATTATACGGGCTGGGGATATAGCTTGGTTGGTAGATTGTTTGCCTCGCAAGCACAAGGCCCTGGGTTCAAATCTCCAGCACCGCCAAAAAAAAAAAAAAAAAAGAATTAGGGATTTTGCTATATTACACTTTAACAATTGACCTTTTGAGCTAAGAAAACCATGCTATATACCCTTTGTTTGAAGTCAGCTCACTTTATAACCTCTCCTAAGAACCATTTGTCTTTAGCCCTGATTAAGTAAAAATGCGAGTTTTCCAGGCAGTTTATTCCACACTATAACAATCAATTTAATCAATGGCATTCTGGGCTACCTATCAGCCTCAAGGGCACATAGTTATGAGGACCCAGTACCTCAAAACTAAACAATTTTGGGTGCCTTAAAACTTTATATCTAAATTCTAAAAGCTGAGGGTCAGACCCAAGGAAGTAGTGATTCATCCTGCTACTAAGTTGGTCTTTCCATGTTATATCATCACTGCATTAAGACACTGAAGATCTAGAATTCTGAGATTCTTGTCAGAGGTCACTTGGGTAACGTTTTATCAACTCTATCAAATATATTTCCTTCTTCAAGAAGACAGCAATCCTATATTTTGCATAAAATAGTGTTAAATAGTTATTTTAGCTATCCAAGTATCTACAAATCCATGTGGTTTGCCCTTAATCTACCATCCCCCCTATCTATCTTAGCTAGAAGCTAGTGAAAGAAGGAAAAGAAGACAAAGCGGAAGGGATATAGACATGAGAACAAGGCTGGGAAAGAGGTGACAAATACTCACCAGCGCAAGTAGCAATACATGGCTTCCACATTATAATACTTGCTGCCTGCAAGGGTGCCCAGCTGGTTGAAGGGCATTCCTAGAAAGAAAGAGAATTCATGCAGTCTAAGACCACAATATTCAGCCAAAGCTGCCAGGCTCAACCAATGATGAGCACCAGAGACAACAGGTGGGTCTGCAGGCAACTCTGGTGTCTAAATTGATTAGTAGTTTAACTTTGTTCCTCCAGGGGATTACAGATCTCTATTTCCTAGCAACCTGCTTCTGCCTGGTTGGCCAGGGGTTACCTGTCACTGTGGCTCTGCTGAGGCTGATGGAACTCCATGGAGCCCTTTCCTCTTCCCTAGCTCAGTGTTTTACCTCTGAGTTCCTTCCTACATCCCACATGCAAATCCCCATCTCTACCTACAATGGAATCTTACCCTTTCTCTCACTGCATCTCCTGTGGGGACAGCAGAAGTATGATTTCCTCTCTCTATAGAGATCTCACAGATGGGGAGATCGTCCCCTCCTTTTCTGCCTCCCTTCTTACTTGACTTTCCCATTTCTCTTCTCTTTCTACCATCTTCTGAGTGTATATTATAAGGTGGAGAATGTATGAGAGAGCTAAGGGTAGCAAAAACCTGGAAGAAATGAGTATGAGGCCTGCCTGCCATCTCAATGGTACAATCTTCCTCTTAAAAAACCATACTGGTTTGGAGGCCCAACTAGGGGGTTCACTTACCAATTTGGGGAGCTACTGACAGGGCTTGATAGTAAAATCTCTCAGCTAGCAGCTCAGTGTCTACACCAGCTAATTCATTCTGGTAGCGTGCTGCAGGAAAGAGAGGAAGAAGGGAAACAAGATGATTCCATGTTTCAGAAAACCTTCTCCCTCATCCAAAGCCCATTTCTAAGAGCTATAACAAGAACCTGGTAGATGGGCTGGGGATATAGCTCAGTTGGTAGAGTGCTTGCCTTGCAAGCACAAGGCCCTGGGTTCAAATCACCAGCACTGCCAAAAAAAAAAAGAACCTGGTAGAGAGGGACCTGGGATAGGAGACAGGTTGTGGGGTCTTAAACACAGTCCTAAACCTGTACGACCATGGACAAATTGCTCAATTCTCTCTTCTTTGTTGATTGGTTCAAAATATAAAGAATATTTAATTACATAAAGAGGATCTTTTGTGGGAGCAGGGTAAGATACTGGGGATTTACACTAAGCTACAACCCCCATCTTTTTTTTTGAGATAGTGTCTTACTAAGGCCCTGTTTGGCCTTGAACTTGTGATCCTCCCTGCCTCAGTCTCTGGAGTTGCTGGGATTACAAGCATACCCCACTGTACCCAGTTAAACAGGATCTTCTTGATTATCTCTTCCCAGTGAAAGGGAGCTGCTACATTTTCTTGCAAAGACCTCTCATATTTGGTCCTGGAATGCAACTGCCTGATTCCACAAGGAAGACATTGCTAAGGACACACTAGTCTGCCTAATATGAAAGAGCTGACTCTTTGCACACAATGCCCATAAATTCAAGAGTGGGCTGCAGGCAGAGACAGGAGTCTTTATCAATGAAAGATAATGTGCCCAGTAGCTACACACCAGCAGCCTAATGAGGTGTAGTTGTCTATGAGGTATAGAGACCCACAGCCCATAAAACGAGAGCACTTTTCCATTCTCAGATATATTTGTCAGGCAGAGAATGCTCCCTCAGGTCCTGCTTAAGTTCCTACTTGTCTAGGAGCCAACAAAGATGAAGGAGAGCATTGAGGAAGAAAGACAATAAGTTAAAATTTTCCTCACTATTGATCATCTTGACTTTCTCAAAGCTCAGAGGCTTTCCCCCTTTCCCGTATTCACTGATCCTCTCTGACTCCTAGGAGGGATCACTGTAAACTGAATGCAGGGGTGAAGTTTTCAGAGGCCAAACCATTTCTTCTGCTCTTCATTCATGTAAAAGGTGGTACCAACAATTAAAGCAGCCTGGGCCTTTCCTGTGGCCCCAAAGAGAGGAAATAAATAATAGATAGGTACAGGTTCTTACACAAATCCCCCAGGTACACCAGACATCGGTGGCATGCCATCTGTGCCCAATCCATCTCCTTCCCTGAGGCAGACACTGGCTTCTTGCATCCTGAAAGACAGAGATTGATTTTTTAAAATATTTTAAAAATATTTTTTAAATATTTTTTTAGTTGTTGATGGACCATTTATTCATTTATTTATATGCAGTGCTAAGAATCAAACCCAGTGCCTCACATTAGCAAGGGAAGTGCTCTACCACTGAGCCAAACCCCAGCTCATGGCAGACTGATTTCTGAGTCCATTCCTCTTCCCCAAACTAAGCAGAAACATTCTAAGTGGAGAAAGGAGAAAACTGAAGGGCCAGCCTTGGAACCATGTCTTCTGGGGCAGAGAAGACACTCACCTAAGATGCAGGGAGATACAGAGGTTCATAGGCAGGATTCACTCACAAGATAGGAAGGAATTGGAAGAGCAGGGCTAAGTCCTAAACCCAGGACAGCACCCTGGGAGAAGGTTATCTAAAAGGTTACCATAGGAAGGCTTCCAGAAAGGAGAAAGAGATGAGGTTCAAGAATCAGGAAGGTCAAGGGTACCTTTTATAGAAGCTACCTACATTAAGATAAAAGGTTTGGGTAAAGATGAGAAACTAACTTGCCCAAAAGAATGGCATGTGAATGAGACCTAGGCAAATGCTCCTGATTTGTGCCTGGTAGAAGCCCACATAGGAAAGGCAGCCACTGGAGAGTTTTCTCAGAGAGTAGACAAATGAGCTTGCCCTGCCTGAGGACTAGTGATGGCCAAGGGCAAATCTGCCTGGGCTTTCACTTCTCTCTTCACCTAAGCAGCCTTGTAATTTCAGTTCAGAAAGCTTGGGCTCTTTGGGTACCAATTTTCCCACATGGCAGGTACAGGTTTAAATGTCTACAGCATCAACTTAATCCCCACACAACTCCATGAAGCAGTTAATACTCCCATTTCACAGTGGAGGAAATCAGTCACAGAGCTCGTTAGTGACACAGCCAAATTTAAAACACAGGCTAGTTTCAGAGACCCTTGTCTCATCTATTCCAATTTACAGACTCTCTCACAGGTGTGTAGTTCCCATTCTAAAAAACCCTTCCAAATGTTTTCTGTAGAAATCTCTTAGTTGGCTGAATGAAGAAAATATCAATGATGAGGAAAACTAAAATGGTGTGGGGAAATGACTCTTTGAAACAACTTTTGAGGATGTGGACCCAAAAGTTCATGTGGCTATCTGGCAAAACCTATGGACACCATCTTGGAATAATTTTGTCGTTATTTTATAGTACTGAGGACCGAACCCAAAGCCTCATGCATGCGACACAAGCACTGTACCACTGAGCTATACCTGCCATTGTTTTAAAATATTTTTAAATGCACAAAACACAGATGCTCTGCTTCTGACCAGAGAATGCTGCCATGTGGCAGCAAGGACATGACTTCCATCTGTTTGTCCTGGTGGAGGGTGGGGGCAAGGTTTCAGGGGTGGAAAGGTGACACAGTAAGGAGATTGAGGGAAGGAGCTCTACAAGGTAGATGAACTGAAAAGAAAACTGCCAACTAGAAAAGGAGGTAAAACAACTATAGCTGCCAGTACCTCAACTGGCTGAAAAGGGATTTTCACTGTCTTGAAAGATTGTCCACAATTTTCTCAACATTTCTAAAGATTTCAATACTTTCATCAAACATTGGAAAATAATCTCTAAAGTCAAAAGAAACAGTGCTGGCAAAATTCAAATGGAGGAAGAAAAGAAATATTATTAATATCATCTTCCAGAGCCAGAAGTATTCTAAAATATTTCTGGTCCCTCCTCCCACCTCCATATTGGTCCACAATTCCAAGCCTCTCTACTTCCTTAACATCTTTACCCTAACTCAGAGACTGGTTAAATCTAAGTTTCATGAAGCCTGGCTGAGTTGCAAGCTACACAAACCCTGAAGGACAAAGCAAAAAGTGAGGCACAAGAATCTACTCCTCAAGTCCACCTTCAGGTTTCACTAACCTATAAGGGGGTCGGTGACGTGGGTCCAGTCAATGCAGCACTGTAGTTCAAGCTGGTAGTGGGACTGGATATAGAGGAGGAGATGCTGGTAGAAGCCAATACCAGCCACCAGGTGTGTCCTGTAGGCACATTCCAAGGTGCTCCGGCTGTGGATGTGCTGGAGATTGGGAAAGGGAAGGGACTGGCTAAACAATAAGCTCAGTATACCACTCCCCCACAGCCCACCCTGCTCACCCCACTGAGGAAATAAACTTATCTTTCTTTTCTTTTTGATTAAACCCAAGGGTACCCTATCACTCAGCTGCACCTCAGTCCCTTTATTTTTTGAGTAGGTTCTTTCTACACTGCTGAAGTTGGTCTCTAACTTGCCATCCTCCTGCCTCAGTCTTCTGAGTTGCTGGGATTACAGACATGTGCCACTGTACCAGGCACAAATTTATCTTCTTGACTGTGGAACCTTATCCATATCTCTTCTCACTCGCAAGTAACCCCTATATCTTTGGATCTACCTCTCTGGTCACCCGTTCTGGGACCAGGTTCCCTTCCTCCTTGAATATGGATTATGTCTGACTCCTTCCCCCCTTTCTGCCATCTTTTCCATGGCTTCTCCACCTCCAACCATGCTCTAGGCCCAGTTTCCCAGCTGTCTCTTCCTTAGCTTCCCCTCTTTAGTGAAGTTTCTTCCCAAGTTCGAGGACCTCCCCTTACCTTTTTGTTAGTCTTGATAAGCTGGATAACCTCATAGTACACCTTTCTCCACAGCAGTTCCTCAGCCTTCCTTCCATAGTCCACTGGATGCAGGAACATAAGCTTGACGCAGAGTTCACGCAGCCTGAGAGTGGGTAAGGGAGCATGAAAGAGATGGCCCATCCCTGGGTGAGGAACACAAGAACTGAGGGCAGGGAGGCATGTGCCAATATACTCCCACCAACAAATCTATGTGCTTGACAAGAGATATTAGAGTCAATATGATCCCAAACAATAGCAGTACAGAAAGTAGTGTGCGAGCCCCAAAAAACAGATGCAGGAAGCAACAAGAAGTTTAACAGTCTTCATTTTTCCCTCTGCACCGTTCACTCCTCTTTCTCTGCCTTCTTACCCCCTCTTTCTCTCTTTGCCTTCATGGCCAACTCCTTCAAATGCTTTTTTTTTTTTCTATGTGGGAGGAGGTGATATTTGGGATTGAACCCAGAGGCAGGTGCTCTACTACTGAACTACTTCCCTAGCCCTTCTTGGTTTTGGAGAAGGGGGCTCACTAAATTGGTCAGGCTGGTCTGGAACTTGCATTCCTCCTGGCTCAGTCTCCCAAGTCACTGGAATTCCAGACATACGCCACCACACCCAGCTCAAATGCCACTCTGATGGAGATAGGCAGGGAAACAGTAAGGATTGGTGGTTTACTCTCCAGCTTACTTGTTCCTCAGGCTAATGTTCTCTGGTTTGAACACTTCTTGATAAGCAGTTTTGTTGCAAAGGATGAGGTCAAGTCGATGCACAGCCTCCACCACAGCCCTATAGGGAAATACAGGCAAAGAGCCCAAGTCACATGCATGGTTCACCTCAGATGCTGATTCTAAAGGGGAGGGAAAATGAAACAACTGCAGGCTAAGGTCCATACAAAGCAAGATGAACACATTCTCCATCTTACACAGCAGCCACACAACCAGAGGACATCTGGAAATTGTCAATGATGCAGACATTTTCAGTTGTCACAATGGGCATAGGGATATGCGTGCTACTAGCATTTAGTGGATATTGAGAGACATCCTATAATGCACAGGGTAGCCCACCACAATAGAGAATTATCCTGTCCAAAAATGTTGATAATGTCAAGGTATAGAAACGGTGATATGGGAAAGAAGACTCTCCCAATTGAAACAGTACAGGCTGTGATGCCAGGCAGAAAAGCTTAAGAGTAAACCCTGGCTGTGTTTTTGGGCAAATTATCTAAATTCTTAAAGGTTACAATATCAATAAAAAAACAGACATAATAACAGCTACTCAGAGGATTGTTGTAAGGATTAAATGGCAATAATTTATCTGAAGTTTTGTTATATGGGAAGCATTCAATAAAGAATGGTAGAATGAAAGGATCGTTACTATTATTCAAGGGCTTATTATCTCTGACCTAAAATCTCTGATGTAAAATTCTGCTTTGGAATTGCAAGGTATGAGAAGGTAAGAGGGACTCTTAAGCTGTTCAGTCATAAGGTTTCCTGGATTCTACTGAAGGACTCTGAACACAGTGGTTAAATGTAAGCCTGAAACCAGACTGCCTGGGTTCAAATCCTAGCTCTATTTACCAGTTATTTGATGCTGAGCAAAATATCCAACTTCCTTATATCTCAGTTCACCCCACTAAAAATGAGAATGTAATCACCTACCTTGTGAGGATTAATATATAAAGTATTTCAAACAGAGAAACAACATGTATCCCATTTGTTTACAATAAAAAGAAAAAAATATATAAAGTATTTATGATAGTGCCTGGTACATAGCAAACATTCACCAAGTGTTAGCTTCTAACCTTCTTACTATAGAAGGATAAGGGGGAGAGTCAAGACACTAACTCTGTCACAACAGGAAACAAAGAGGCACAAAAACTACAATGGATAGTCAGAAGTCCCAGAGGTAGGTGTCAACTCTGGAAGGGTAAAACCCAAAGGACAGCAGGCAGTAGCTGTGAGAATAGGTAAATCAGACATAGTTGTGGACCAGAAAAACAGAGCAGCCCAAAACCAAAGGGTAATGATTCCCAGAACAAACAGATGTGTTCCCAAGCAGGTCACAGCAGGCTGGCACTTGGTGGTGGTGTTGGCTTAGGTGGTACACCAATAAAAGCTGCCCTGTACAGGGCCAAGTGACTGCCAGCACCCAGCTGAGTGGGTGGGACAGCAATCAGGCCTTCTTACAGGCAATCTTGAGCTCAGTATTTCTCCAAACATCTTCTGGGCTACCAAGAGGTGAGAGTCAGGACCTTCTAGCCAGTCAGGGACAGCAGCAGTGATTTACTGACACCAGCTTAGTACCCAGGGCAGGAATTCTTTTTTAAAAAATTTTTTATTTTATTTTTTTAAAGAGATAGGGTCTCACTATGTTCCCAGGGTAGCCTTAAATGAACCCAGCTCAAAAGATCCTCCCGCCCCAGCCTCCTGAGTAACTAGGACAACAGGCAAAAGCCACTATATCCAGCAATGCAGGGTTTTTAATGTCAGTGCCACAGACAAATCTAACAGGAGTGTGTGTGCATTTTTCTTTTTCTTTTTGGTGCTGGGGACTGAACCCAGGGCTAAAGAGTTGTAGCTAGATGGTTATAGTTGAGCTATAACCCCAGCCCAGGTGTATTTTTATGGATAGGCTCTAGAACGCTTACATTCTCAATCTAAAAATGGTTAATAATCACTACTCGGGAATCTTATTACACATTTGAGAGGACTCAGCACTTTTTTCTCCATTCCCCATCAGATCATAAGGTCTTCTATGAAACTATAATTTTTTTTTTTTGCGGGGGGGGGGGGGATGGGGATTGAACCCAGGACATTTTACCACCATGTTACATTCCCAATCCTTTATAGTTTTTTTATTTTGAGACAGGATCTCTCTATGTTGCTGAGGCTTGCCTTGAACTTGGAATCCTCTTGTCTCTGTCTCCAGAGTCACTGGGATTACAAGTGTGCACCACCGTACCCAGCTACTATTGTCTCATTCACTATTATAATTCCAAGCGTTGCATGGTGTTAAAAAAGAAAAATGTTTTTAAAATAAATAACTACTTAACTAGCCTAATAAATTAATTGGTGCTTGTGTTCCTTCCAGCAACACTTTTTCTTACTGTCAGTCATAAAATATTTCAGAATTTCATATCTTTAAACAGCTAGGTATGGGAGCTTCCCAAATTTACTGAAACCCTGTGACAGCTCCACAGTTTAACAACATAAATATTTTAGGAAAAGAAACCAGACCTCCCTCCCAGTTCCTTCCACCAATCACCATTGCTATAACAAATAAATAATAAAAACAGAGACTGGATGTCTCAAATGTTTAACCTACTCAAAGCCAACAAGGCACAATTAGAGGTACAGATACCCATGTGCACACAGGTAAGCCACACATGCAAACATACTAGCTTAAGTCAGTCAGTCCTGTGAAGATCAGGATTTGAGAAAGAACTAGATGGGAGACAAATTAGAATGGACGAAGCCATCCCCCAAAGCTGGAGAGAAGGAATTTGCACACTGCCTACGCTCTGTCTGACAGACACCAGTGACACTCAGCAGCATGACATGAGGCACACATGCCACCACTAGCCAAATCCTCACCAGCTTGGGGACTGTGGGGCAGCCTACAGTGGGTGCCCAGGGGCTGCCGGATTGGATCACTTTTCTATTTTTGGAATGGCCTATACTCCCCTCTGCTTTCTGGCTTACAAGGCCAGAGCTGACTGGGATGCCTACCCAGGAAGGAAAAAAAAAACATTTTCTTTCACTGCCAAGATGGGGCCCAAGGCTCCAAGGGTAGTCTTTTCAGGCAAACATTTCTGTTCAACAGAGACAGGGTTAAATGAAAATCCCAAACCCTACTTCCTCCTACAAAGCAGAAAACTGAGTTTCGTTTCTGTGTTTCATCCTATTATGATCCAGTTCCAGGGTCCATATTCTAGCTGACCTATACAAAAATTCTTCCAGTGAAGTTGGGAAGACCTCATACTGGTCTGTTCCCAGCAGAGGCCTGAAGGGCTGAAGATGTGACTTGAGGAGTGTGGGTGGGACTGTGGGAATCAGAAATCAGGAATGGAAGTTGCCTGGCAAGGGACTGTATTCATGAGTCCTGAAATGGGGTCCCATGCCCTAAGAACGAGCTGCACCCAGTCTTTCATGACCCTTCCGAACCAACACAGCTAGTCTTTCAGTCTTCCTTCTCATTCAGACTCCCCCAAATTAGAGATTTATGGGCCTTCATAGTGTATCCGATCCAAATCTCTCCTTTTAAGGAAGAAGAAACTGAGGTCCAAGGTCAAGAGCAAAGCAAGAAATCTGGTTCTGTGGACTTCTGCCTAGGACTCTTACCTGAAAATCCTACAGGGCTAAGCATCGTTCCCTTCCGGGTTTTCCTCCATCTGTTACCCCCGCCACCCTCATCTACCCAACCCCTCCAGTCCCTAATTCCCACCTCATTCCCATCCCAACTCTGCAAAGCTCCGTGCCCACCCCAAGCTCACTGCAGAAGGGATTACTCCACGTGCTTTCCTCCAAAACTCCCACCCACCCAATTCCTTCATCCCAGGGTTATGGGACCCCGCCCCCGACGCCCTCCAAAATTGCACTCTCCTACCCCCCCAGCCAGCATCTCAGCCCGGCACCCGGCCCCGCCTGCCCGGGAGGCCCCGCCCCTTGCCGTCCCCCACTTCCCTCGGCAGCTGCACTCACGCCCCGGCCCCTCTCACCGGTAAAGCCGCTTAGTGTGGAGGACCTTTGCTTCGGGCTCGCTGCTTTCCCCTGTAGGGGGGCCTTGGCTCATGGTGCCCGGGTCCGGGGGCGGTGCCCGGGTCCGGGGGCGGCTCCCGGTCACAGGCCCCCACCACCCACCACTGCCTCCACCACTGCCGTCTCCGGCCGTAGCCGCAGCCGCCACCGCCGCCGGCCCTGCTCGGCCGCCATCGCTGTGAGGCGGCTGCCCGCGACAGCTCCTCCTCCTCCTGCCAAATCTCGCGAGAGCAGCTCCACTGTTGCGGGCCAGTGACCTGCTGCTACCAAATCTCGCGAAAGTCGTTTTCCCTCCCGGGAAGTTACCAGAACCAACTCTGGGCAGCATGGCCTCTTTCCGGCTTCTCCAAGCCCTTGAGAAAAACTTTATTGACAAAGCTGTCGGGAAGTGACAACGAACTCAGGCCGCTAAAGCTAAACTGGATCTGGGCAGGTGGACTTACAGATGAGAGCTTGATTTTGCTGTGCCCTACAGTGGTTATTTGATCCATCCTTCTGCCTCTTAATCCCTACCCCCATTTGAACCAAGCCCCTTTCATATTACTGATTAGAATGATTCCAGTTGTTTCCCCCTCCCCATAACTTAGAAAAATAATGTGTAAAAGTTCCTTTGGAAAGGCCAAGCATCATATGGAGCTGAGGCTTTGGAAGACAAAGCGCCTCGACCCTTCATCTTACCCTCCCAAAGATTTCCAGCTTGCAAATCCTCTCTCACCAACCCAGCAAACATTCATTGAACACTTGCTGTCGTCTAACAACAGTACTGGGTTCTGGGAACACAGCTAGATCCTGTCCTCACCTTCACAAAGCTCAAACGATCTCAGGGATAATATTGCATAGAAATGAGAAGCCAATAACACAGCCTCGTGGTGCGCACCTGCAATCCCAAGGACTCAGGAGGCTGAGACAGGAGTATCGCAGATTCAAGGCCAATCTCAACAATTTAGGCCCTGAGCAATTTAGAAGACACAGTCTCAAGTGGCAAACACGTAGTGGTGCGCTCCTGTAATCCCAGTGGCTTGGGAGGCTGAGGCAGGAGGATCATGTGTTCAAAGTCAACCTCAACAATTTAGCGAGGTTTTAAGCAACTCAGCAAGACCTTGTCTCTAAATAAAATACAAAAAAAGGGCTGGGGATGTGGCTTAGTCGTTAAGCATCCCTGGGTTCAATAACTGGTACCAAAAAGAAAAGATAAATTAGAAGCCATTTCCTTATATTTCTGCCCCCACTCCCCATGCTCTCATTAGAAAGATCAACTTTGGCTAGGTATGTATCCCAACAGAATAGCATTTGCCTAACATGAGAGGCCCTGACTTCACAAGAAAAGAAAGATCAGCTTCTATCTAACTTGAATGCCTATTGCTTTCTAACCCTTAAACCTAAGCTATAAAGCAAGGTGTTTGGGGGTCTGTGTACACAGTATAATGGGAATATAAGTCCCCCTTATACCATTCTGCTTCTGGCTCCAGGCACTAAATCTTTCCATTCCTGAAACAGCTTTAAGTCTTTCCCACCTAGTAGCCTTTCACTTACGCTTCTGCTACCTGGAACAGTTATATACTCTGATTTCTCATTGAGTTTCAGCTCAAATGTTACCTTATCAAACAGGTTTTCCCCATAGAAATTGCCCTACTGATTGAGTTGTGAGGTTTTTTTTTTTTTTTTTTTTTTTTTCTTTTCTTTTTTCTTTTAGATGGGACTGGGGGTTGAACCCCCGGGGATGTTTTACCACTCATCTACATCCCCATCCCTTTTTATTTTGTGGCAGAGTCATATTTAGTGCTGAGGGTCTTGCTAAACTGCTGAGGCTGGCCTCAAACTTGCATTCCTTCTGCCTCCGAGTCACTGGGATTACAGACATGCACCACAACACCTGGCTGAGTCTTTTTTATTATATGTTAACCCAATAGAACATAAGCTCAAGGGCAGAGATTTTGACTGTCATCATCTTCTCTTCTGTGTCTGTGCCTAGAATAGTTCATAGCTAATAACAGATGCTTAATAAACATCTGTTGAATAAATGTACAAATACCATCTTGTTTTCTAGGTATCTTACTCCAAGAATGCTTTGGTGCATAAATTCATTCTTCCCCCTTTTGCTTTCCTGAGCTGTGAGTTCTTACACCTCTGCCCCAGGTGTTTAGAATCACAAACTTATCTCTATGCTCAGCTGCACCCCCATTTTCAGAAAGGATGACGTCTTCCACTAATGCTTTTTCTGTCGGAGGATTTCGCTGGGCGTGTCCTGCCCCTTTAATCTGGGCCCCACCTGCTCTGGTCAGACAGGTTTGGACACACAGGTAAAGGGAGGAGAGACGGAGAGAAATACTTGCACAGCCAGCAGAGAGCTGGGCAGCTCTTTTCCGGATGCTGGGGACCCTCCATCTCTCCCAGATGAAAAGTAAGAGGGTGTCATGGATCCAATGGGCAAGGGCAGGAGGGTTCTTGAGGAAGTGAGGGTGGGGAATTAGCCTCATCCAGGAGCAGTGAGATGGTGGGTGATAGGGAAAGGAGAAAAACAGGAAGAAAACATGGGACACAGCCATGTTTAGACCTGAACGTTAGAATGGGTAAACCCAGGCATGTGGACATGGGCAAGGTATGCTAGTGAGGAGTCTGGAAATTGACCAATACCTAGATTGACGATGAAAGGACCCAGTGCCCTGCTACTGCCACTCCTCAAGCCAGATTTGTCAGCAAATCACTGGTATCCGTTGTCAGGAGGGTTCCAGTGAGGGATCTGCAGGGAGAAGGGGAGGTAGGACAGTGGAGGGGCAGCCTCTCTGTTTAGGGGAAGATCATTGGTGGGAAAGAAGCTCTTGCAAAGTTTGAGACACCTCCTCTTCCTGCTGTTCCTGCACTGGAGTGGCCATGACTCCAGGGGTTTTGGTGGAGGGGGTAGAAGGTGTGGGTGGGGCTAAGGTCACAGCTGCCAGGGCCTGTGCCCCCTGACTCACCCTGTCCTGCTGGATGACATTTGATGTTGAAAGGGTGCTTCCATTTCAGCTGCTCACTACCCTTCCACCTCCCTCGTTTCAACACCTTCCTCCGCATCATGTTTTCCCTAAGTCCCAAGAGGGACTGGCCCAAGAGGCCAGCTGTCCTGGAGAGCTCCAATTCTGACACTGTCTAGAATACAGGGGCTTCTGACAGAGCTTTCCTCTGCTCCCTCCAGGATGATCTTGTGGTAGGCGCCAGAATTGAGGACCCAGGATGACAGAACCTGAGACCCTGGCCCTGCTGGAAATGAAGAGGCCTGAGACCCCGAAGAGCCCACCTCAGGCTTTGGTTCCCAATGGCCAGCAGCCAGAAGGGGAATGTGAAACTGAGTCCCCTGGAGCTGAGTCCCTCATAGTGGGCTCTTCAGTTGGATCTCCCATGGCCAGAGATGGAGCTGAAGATGGTCTAGACAGTACAGTAAGCGAGGCTGCTACCTTGCCCTGGGGAACTGACCCCCAGCCCAGTGCCCCATTCCTGGATCCCCCTGGCTGGCGGGACATTGAGCCAGAGCCTCTGGAGTCGGAGCCACCTACTAAGTCAGAGGAGCCACCTGAAGATGATGCTAACCTGCTCCCCGGGAAGGCAGCCCGGGCCTTTGTACCCATCGACTTACAGTGTATTGAGAAGCGTCCCCAGGAAGACCTCATTGTACGCTGTGAGGCAAGCGAGGGCGAGTGCCGGACCTTCCTGCCCATTCGGGCCATCCAACCAGAGCCCCTTGAGCGAAAGTGGGCTGAGGCAGTTGTGAGGCCACCTGGTCGATCCTGTGGGGGCTGTGGGGGCTGTGGAGGCCGTGAGGGGCTAAGGGCCGTGGCCTCAGTGGGAGCTGCCCTCATCCTCTTCCCCTGCCTTCTGTATGGGGCATATGCCTTCCTGCCCTTTGATGCCCCACGGCTGCCCACCCTGAGTTCTCGCCTGGTCTACACACTGCGATGCGGGGTCTTTGCCACCTTCCCCATTGTTCTGGGTGAGTCTGGGTCCTGGGAGAAGGGGCATTCAGGAAGTAGACTTGAGGGGGAAGAGCCTGCCTGGCTTGGAGAGGAGGGTTTCCCTTCATTCAGCCTGAACCCCTCAGTACCTTCCATACCTGCCACTCTGTATGTCCATCTCCTTCCAGGACCACCTCTGGCCCACTGTGTAGAGGTCTATACCTCTACACAGGCCCATGAGCCCTCTACTTTGAATCCAGCCCCAGCTTTCCCACCTTTAGCTCCTTCCTTCAGCCTATTCTGCTCCTGTGTGCTTCCCAACCCCACCCAGGGCTCCTGGTGTACGGGCTGAGCCTGTTGTGCTTTTCTGCCCTCCGGCCCTTTGGAGAGCCAAGGCGAGAGGTGGAGATCCACCGGCAGTATGTGGCCCAGTCGGTCCAGCTCTTCATCCTCTACTTCTTCAACCTGGCCGTGCTTTCCACCTACCTGCCACAGGACACCCTCAAGCTGCTCCCTCTGCTCACTGGTCTCTTTGCCATCTCGCGGTGAGTATGGGCTGGAGGTGAGCATGGGAGGGGGGTGGAGGGGGATGGTGCTAGAGGAGCCAGGCATCTGAATGTCTGTCTGGAAAGCTAGGGTCAGGGGCTTTCTGGGTTCTATATCAACCCAAATGTACACCCTGGAAAGATGAATTACTTTTTCTCTCTTTTTAAGTGGACTTAAACACATTTAATTTTATTTATTTATTTATTACTTCTTGGTACTGGGGATTGAACCCAGGAGTTCTTAATCACTGAGCCACATCCCCTGCCCTTTTTATATTTTGTTGTGAGACAGGGTCTCCCTAAGTTGCTCGGGGCCTCACTCAATTGCTGGGGTTGGCTTTTGATCCTCCTGCCTCAGCCTCCCATTGGGCGAGCTGCTGGGATTATAGGTGTGTGCCACCATGCCTGGCCTAATTTTCTTTGTTTTGTGTAGTACAGATTGAACCCAGGGCATCCCACATGCTAGGCAAGTTCTCTACCATTGAGCTCTAACCCCAGCCTTTTTTATTTTTTATTTTCAGACAGGGTCTTACTAAATTGCCCAGAGTGGCCTTGAAATTGTGATCCTCCTGGTTCAGTCTCCTGAGTAGCAGGGACTACAGGCACACACTACCATGCCCAGCCTCAGGTGTTATCTAGACCAGTGCATCCACTGTAGCCACTCCTGTACTCTTCTGTGGCACTGTAGTCAGGTAGCTTAAGATTTTAGCCTCTAGCTGAATACCAAATGCTCAATTCTTTTTAAGGCAGTCTGTTTCCATTTTTAAAGGTCCTGTTTGTTAGAAGGTTCTTTATACAGTGATAAAAACTTCTGCCCTGACTCTGACCTCCAAAATTGCCTAGGACAAATTCAGATATTTAACAATAGCTCTCAATTCCTCCCACTGTCTCTGAATGACCCTGTTCCCTTCACTGACCTGGCTCCTTCTCTCTGGGAAGGAAATTCTCCTGCTTGTGAATGAGGAGGGACCCTGGTTAAGGGTAGTCTGTCCTCTTCATACAAACTGAGGCCACATGAACTTTCATGCAGCCTCCTTATTCCCCTTTCATTCAGAGTTAGAGTCACTTGAAATCCTTAAGGGTGTTTTTTGTTGTTAATGTCCTAGGGATTGAACACAGAGCCTCACGCATGCTAAGCACGAGCTCTGCTACTGAACTATACCCCCAGTCCTGAGGATGTTTTCATATGAACTACTGTTAACCTAGAAGGCATCTTTGAATTTCTGAACCCAAATGAAAATCATTACATTCTCCTAACACATTTCCTCTGTTACTTTCAATACAGGATGCCAGGTGGCTTTAACTGCTAAAATAGTCTTCCTGTTGGGCTAAGATTAGTCTTTTCACCACCTCTGATTGTCATCTAGTATTCAGCTGTCCCACCAGCCTCCTGACCATCATGCAGCCTTGCATTTTCTCTCAATAGATTTCCCCAAGATAAATATAATCCTGCTCACATAACTCAACCTCCCATCTCTGACCTTTGAGAATAGTGGTTTCAGAAATTGGTTTAAACTGGGCACAGTAGTGCATGCCTGTAATCCCATGCCTGTAATCTCAGCATGCTTGTAATCCTCCTGAGACAGGAGGATTGCAAGTTCAAAGCCAGCCTCAGCAACTTAGCAAGGACCTGCCTCAAAATAAAAAAGTAAAAAGGGTTGGGGATATGGCTCAGTGGTTAAGTGCTTCTGGGTTCAATCCCTGGTACCAAAAAAAAAAAAAAAAAAAAAAAAGTTAGATTAAGCAGTAAGAATCATCAGGGAGCTAAATGAAAAGTGATTGTCTCATCCAGGCTTCCCATTTTACAGAGAGGAAACACAGATTGTGGGAAGAGTTGCTGAGATTGGTTAGCAACTTTGGCAGGACTAGAATCCAGGCCTTTTTCCTCTTCTATCCAGAGTCCATCTTTTTCTATTTTGGGAAAGTTCTTTAAGCATATTGTACCTGTTTCATCATCTATAAAATGGGATTGTGAGGATTAAATGAGTTAATTCATGTAGAGTGCTTAAAACAATCTGGAACTCAGTTAAGACTTGCTAAATGTGAAGTCTTATGCCAGCTGCCTCCTGGTGTAGTAGATGGGAATCATCTTCATTCCCTTTTACCTAAAAGGAACAGGAACACGTCAGTTTTGTAATACATCATGCTTCATACATTAAGAGGAAGTTGTTTTTCCCTATCCGATTGAGGAAATGCTTTTGTTGTTTGTTTGTCCTTTGTTTTTGTTTTGTTTTTGTACTGTGGATTAAACCCAGAGGTGCTTAATCACTGAGCCACATCCCCAGCAATTTTTAAAAAATATTTTATTTTCAGACAGGGTCTAAGTTGCTCAGAGCCTGGCTAAGTTGCTGAAGCTAGCTTTGAACTCGAAATCATCCTGCCTCAGCCTTATGCCCAGCTGGGGAAGTATATATTTTGAGTGGATCTTACAAGAGGAAAAATTTTGTTGTGAGTGATCTATCCCTCTTGACTTCAAGCCCTTCCTTACCATCCCCTTCTGTTTCTCTAAAACATTGGAAGAAGAGGTGATGAACAGGCTTGGATTCAGATCTTGGGGTTCAGATCATAGCTTTGCTATTTCCCAGCTGTGAATTTGGAACCCTGTGGAATCTTAGTGTCTTCATCAGCAAAAGGGTAAATACAATCAAACACACTGCAGCTGTAAAAGAATGAGGAAACTGTTTATGTACTGATATAAAATGATCGCCAAGATACATAAAATGGGGAGAACATCAACATACTAACATCTATATAGCTGGGTGTGGTGGTGCACCTGCAATCCCAGAGACTCAAGAGGCTGAGGCCAGAAGATCACAAGTTGAAGGCCAGCCTCAGCAACTTAGGCCCTAAGCAACTAAGACCCTGTCTCAAAATGAAAAATAAAAAGTTCTATTACTCAGTCATAAAGAATAAAAGAATTATGGCATTTTCTGGTACATGGATGAAGTTGGAAAATATCATGCTAAGTGAAATAGGCCAAGCCCAAAAAACCAAAGGCTGAATGTTTTCTCTGATAAATGCATGACAATATACAATGAGGGGTGGTGGCAGGGGGAAGAGAAGAATGAAGGAACTTTGGATGGTGCAGAGGAAAATGAGGTGGGAGGGGGTGGGGTATGGAAAGATAGTAGAATGAGACAGTGTTACCCTATGTATATGTATGATTACATGAATGGTGTGAATCTACATTGTGTACAACCATAGAAATGAAGTTGTACTCCATTTGTGTACAATGAATCAAAATGCAGTCTGTAAAAATAAAAAAAAATTTTAATAAAATTATATTAAGTTCTGGGGATGTATCTCAGGGGTAAAAAAAAAAAAAAAAAAGGAAAAAGAAAGGAGAACTTTTTGTTCAGACTTGGGGTGTAGAGTGCTTATCCAGTACATGCAGGGCTCTGAATTTGAATCCCAGCACCACATACACATTTTTTGTTGTATGTGCATAAAAACCATTCAATGCACAAGAAATTGGATACTTAGGGTGGGAGTCAGGGAGGAAAATAGGATGGGAACCACTGAATCTTTTTTTTGTTGTTGTTTTTTTTTGGTACCAGGGATTGAACCCAGGGGCACTCAACCACTGAGCCACATCCCAGCCCTTTTTTTGTATTTTATTTAGAGGCAGGGTCTCATTGAGTTGCTTAGGGCCTTGAAGTTACCGAATCTGGAACCATGTAAATGTATATTCCCGACTCAAAATTTTTATTGAAATTTTAAAAGTAAATAAAAGAGGGGAAGGAGATGAGATAATAGACTTACTGAGAGGGATGTAGGAAATCAAAATTAAATAATGCACTTGCAGTAATTAGCCCTGTTCTTGGCAGAAACTTTACCATTCACACCAACCCCCACCTGCCTTCTTCACTCTTCTTCCCATGTCAACTATTGCCAACTGGCTGACATACCCGACCCTTGCCATCCCCCCTGCAGGCTGATATACTGGCTGACCTTCGCCGTGGGCCGTTCCTTCCGAGGCTTCGGCTATGGCCTGACATTCCTGCCGCTGCTGGCCATGCTGGTGTGGAACCTGTACTACATGTTCGTGGTGGAGCCAGAGCGCATGCTCACTGCCTCAGAGAGCCGCCTAGACTACCCGGACCATGCACGCTCCGCCTCCGACTACAGGCCACGCCCCTGGGGCTGAGGCGCGGCCCTGCGCAGGGGCCATGCTTTTCTGAACGGAGCCCCAGGCCAGGGCTTTGTCTCCAGCCCAGGGACCTTTGTGAGAGGAACCCTGCTACTGCCCCATACGGGTATCATTCCATCAGAGTCTGGATTGACCCTTGTTCCCTCTTAGCCGCTGTTGTCCTTCACTTCTGAGGCTTGGCACAGTCATAAAAGAGGGATTTTTCTAGCAGGGAAGGAGGTTAATGTCCCTTAAGAAAGCTGAGGACACATGGTCCAGCCTATGGGGAGAGGCATGGTTCCTTCCCGAGCAAACCCCGACTGCCATTAGACCTCCCACCTCCCAAATGCTGGACTCCGCCCCATTCCTCAGCTTCATGAGGCAGCGTGCAGAGCCACATCTGAACCCTAACTTTTTCTGTGCCAGTTGAATAATCAGAGGAACTCAAGGAGACTGGAGAGACTGGCAAGAATAGAGGCTGGCATCAGAACAAATAAGAACTTTCACATTTGGTGAAATTATTGGAGTCCTGGGTTTGGTCTTCTCTGTGACTTGTCTTCAAGGCTTCTTAGTCTCAAGACTATTCTAGCTGCCCCTGTCCAGAGCTACTGCCTCTCTCTTACAATCTATATACACCCCTGTAACTTCTCACCTCCAAACATTCCAGATGTCACGCTTCCTATGAGAAGATAAGAAAGGACAGGGAAATATGGCTCCCAAGAGTGGTGTGTGGTACCTACATGTGTGGTAGCAGGGGAGTGGTTAGAAGGCACAATGGTTGATGTTAACCCAGGGCGAGTATGTGTATGTGTGTGTGTGAGAGAGAGAGAAAAAAAGAGAGGGAGAATAAATTACCACCACAGTCTGCATCTGCATTGGCTCTTTCTTCCCGTTTGTCCCTCCCCTGCCCAATCTCAAGTATCCCTTCCTTGTTTGATTCAGACTGCACCAGAAACCTTTTGGGTCCACCTGGTAGAAGATATCTGGCAGGAGCTGTGGTATCACAGGGAGGGAGAGAAGTAGGTCTGGTGAGAAAATGGGACCTCAAACAAACTTGTCTTCCAAGTTTAGCCCTTCCATTCCCTGAAACCAGCCCCAAATGAACTCAACAATATCAACATGTTGAGACTGGAACCTTGTGGAAAAAAATAAGTCTTATTTCATACCCTTCAGGGTCACTCTCATTTTAGCCTTTGAGTCTCAACCAAGGAAGTAGGATGACACAAGTAAACACCACCAAGGAGACCTTTTAGCAATAACCCTGACCCCAGCCCCTCCACAAGGTATTTAGGAGACTCCACCTGGGTTTCACAGAAAAGTGCCTTGGGAGGGGATGAAAAGTTGGAACATTGACTCTCCAACCTCCAGTAGTTCAAGGCACAGCAAGGCAGGTCCAGGAATGTCCTTCCCTCTGTCAGTGAGCCTCAATTTATGGACTGGTACTCTGAGCACTGCTTGTGGTGCAGCAGCAGGACCAGGCCTCCCCCCAGCAACATGAGCCCTGGAGCACCCAGGGCCACTGCCATGATTCCTAGGATTAGTGGGGACAAGGCATCCATGGGAGGGGAGCCCACACCCAGAAGCATTGACCTAGAACAAGAAGAGTGAGAGAAGTTAGTGGGTTAGGAGGCAAGGCTGGGAGACTGAGCCCTTCTTCACTTCAAACCCCTCACCCCAAAACCCTCAGCAGTTCACGCTCTGGCTCTCACCAGCTCAGGTAGTGTTGGTCCCAGTAGCCAGGGCCTGTGGAAGCCCCAAATGTCAGGTTGAAGGAACAGAAGTTGTTCTGAGATCCAAAGAAGGCTTGGACAATGGGTGACTGGGGGAGAGAGTATGCCAAGATGGGGTGAAGAGGAGAAGCCTGGCAGGGCAGGGCTGATTCTCGACTCCCCTGCTTCTGGGAGAAAGCCACTGGTCGCCACTGCACAAAGCCAGATGGGAGAGAGCCCCACAGCAACTGGTCCAACTGAGGAGAAAGGCAAATGAAGGAGGGTGAAAAGGAACAACCTACATCAGACTGACCCTTCTCTTCCTCCGAATTCTCAACCTCCATCTGTCACTAGCAGTGACAGTGTGCTAAGGGCAGCTAGAATCCTGAGTCCTAGGCTTGGTTATAGAACTGACAGGCTGTCTGCACCAGGGCCTTGGTTTCTCCTCTGAAGAAAGGGGCAGTTGGGCTGGACGAGCAGAGTCCTTTTGCAGCCCTGCAAGTCTGCACCAAGCTCCCACCCCTCGGACTTCAGTCCATCTGTGGAGCGTGAGTCACACTGTACTACATTTTGGCTGTCTGCCTTGAGGGTAGAGACTGAGTGGAATTCATTAAGTATAGTGCCCAGTATTTAAAGCATTCAGAGAAAGTTGCCAACTGATAAACAATTCTGAGGTCCTAATAGGGTCCTGCCTACACTCCCCATCCACCTGCCTCTTCCTTGGCAGCCTGACCTGGAAGACAGCAGGTGCATATTCATCATCGATGGAGTGCTGCTCCTGCATTGAGGGGCAGTCAGGGCTCTGCCCCACAGTGACTACTTCCAGCCCAAACAGGGAGTGGTTTCCTCGGGGAGAGGCCCCAACCAGGGCCACTTCTAGCTGGCAGGTATCAGACGTGTGTAGGAGGCGAGGGGGTTGGGCAGGACGACCAGATCTGGAAAAGGCCTGGACCTAGGAAAGAGGAGGGTAGGAGGGATGGGATGAAGACTACGTACCTGTGCTTAAACGTTTTGCCATCATTAACTCTCACCCTCATAAACCAGTCTTCTGTTTCCTCACACCCCTACCTTGAAGGCCAGGCTGCCATTAGCAAAAGCCCCAGTAGGATCATTCACAGGGCGGCCTTGAAATGTGGCACTCAGGGTGGCAGGGTCCAGTGAACCTGTGATGTTGTTCCAGGAGAACTCAGCCAAGGAATATGGAGGATATGGCTTTCCTGGGGTCTCTGCTGCCGCATCGAACATGTTGGTGTTGTCAAACTCAAGCAGCTGGGGGCGGGGTGGGTGGAATTGGGTTTGCCTCAGTCTAGCTTTCTCCTAAATCACCTGTCCCACTCCGTACCCACCCTGAGGCTCCCACATCAGAGTCTTTGCCCATTCCCAGTCCTCGATCCCTTCCTCTAATTGGGAGGAACTCTCTCCTCTGTGCTTTTTCCTTGGTCTCCCCCAGTCTCCTCACCCTGGTGAAAATAAGGGCGGAAGAAAACTGGATGCTGTCCTCTGGGAGCACCATCAGGCCCCCATCAGGCTCAGGGGACAGCAGGCGACTCCAGTTGACGTTCAGGACACTGTTGGGGGTGTTGGTGGCCACCAGCACCACTGCTGGAGGCCCGAGGCTGCTCCACACATAGTGCAGGGTAGAGTTGGTGCCCACTGCCCGGATATGAAGCAGGTTCTGGGGGAGGCCTGGCCAGCCAGGGATAACCTCCAGAGACACCTGGAAATTGGAGTAGGGGAGGCTTGAGGGAATAGGATCAGGGAGAGACATAGGCACAGGACAAACTGGAGGATGGGGGAAGGGGCTTGGGCAATTCTGGGGAAAGCATGGCATAGTGGGAGCCTAGGTGAGAGAAATGTGTGTAAGAGCAGAGGGAATCGTGGAGTAAGGGCAGAAGAGGGGTGGAGGAGAGGGGTTGTGGGTACAGCAGGATACTATGGCCCTAGGGGAGAGGAGGTCAGGGCACAGGACTGAGACGAATATAGAAATCCAAACACTTGCCTGGACCTGGGTCACCCAGGGCTAAGTCAGGGTTCAGACTTCAGAGCAGAAAGTCATCATATCTGCTCAATCCACCCCACAATCCTTTCCCATGACCCAAGGATGCCCCTCAGGTCCCACGATGTTCAAAAACACTTCTCTTTGCATTCGCCTTCCACCCCTTGGTTGCCCCTCCACCCCGGAAGGGCAGAATTTCCTGAAACCTCTATTGCTCTAGTCCCCAAGTCCTCACCTGGCGGGTCTCCTCTCCCAGAAGGCCAAGTGGAGCTGTGGACAGGAGACTCAAGAGTAGCAGGGGGCTGGGGACACGGGGACCCCAACCCCAGAGGGGTTCCCCACCACCACACATGCAGCCGGTAGCAAATTCAGTAGATGGAAGACATCGGAGAGTCATGTGACTCGGGTTCAGCTGATCCCTTTAGAGGGTGGGGCCCGGCCACACCACCAGTTCTTAAAGGAACCGCCTCCCTTAACCCTAATTTCAGCTGAGTTGGAACAGAATCAGGGAAAAAACATCATCCTCAAATGGGGTTGGCAGGCACAACATTCCAGCTCGTATGTGCAGACACATTCCTAGCCTCACCTACCCAGTCAGCCCCACTGAACAGTTACTTACAATGAGCATGATGTCTGGATTCAAGATACAAATGGGATCTGAATAATATAACTGTGCTAGGAAAGTCTGGAGAATTCCTGTGAGATGGAGTACCCCAGAGGATTCTTTTAGTCAATATTTATTGAACACTCAGGTATGCAGATTTTCATCACGAAAGAGTTCACAGTTTCATTGTGAAGATACCTGAGGAAATATATGAGAGCAATACATTTATTGGTCAAGAGGGAGGTCA
Organism: Sciurus vulgaris; assembly: GCF_902686455.1. NCBI lineage: Eukaryota > Metazoa > Chordata > Mammalia > Rodentia > Sciuridae > Sciurus > Sciurus vulgaris. The sequence goes on from NC_136461.1 coordinate 117,217,410, forward strand.
CACCTGGCAAATGCCTGCTTTTCGATGTTTTGGCATAATCTTAAATTATTTACTTATTTATTTATTTATATGGAGAATTGAACTCAGTTGTGCGGAACCCCATCCCTTCTTTTTTAAATATTTTTTTATTTGTCAATGGACCTTCATTTTTATTTATTTATTTATTCATAGGTGGTGCTGGGAATTGAACCCAGGGCATCACACATGCCAGGCAAGCGCTCTATCACTGAGCCACAACCCCTGCCCCTCCCCAGTTCTTTTTATATTTTATTTTGAGACAGGTCTTGCTAAATTGCTTAGGGACTCACTAAATTGCTGAGGCTGACTTTGAACTTGCGATCCTTCTGCCTCGGCCTCCTGAGCCGCTGAGTTACAGGTGTTGCCACATGCCTGGCAATCTTAATTATTTTGATTAATAAATGCACATAGTACAAAATTTGAAAGGTACTGAAGAGTATCACCTTTATTCCCTAGTAAATTGGAGCCTATACTGAGACAATCACCACTCACCATTACCAGTTTGTCTCCTCCGCTTCCCTCCCACCCTCCCTTCCTATCTTATCCTGTCTTTCCACTCTCCCCCTTGTTCCTGTGTTTCTAGAGATTTCTTTCTGTGCTTCAGAAGATATACTTTACCACTAAAATACAATCCCAGCTCTTTTAAAATTCTATCTTGACCAGTGGAGCACTTCTGTAATCTCAGCAATTTTAGAGACTGAGGTGGGAGAATTACAAATTCAAGATCAGACTGGACAATTTAGCAAGACCCTGTCTCAAATAAAAAGGGCTGGGAATGTAGCTCAGTGGTAGAGCTCCATGGCCTCAATCCCTGGTTCCACTAAAAATTAAAAAAAAAAAAAAAATCTTATTTTGATATGGGGTTGTTTTGCTAAATTGCCCAAGCTGACCTTGAATTTGTGATCCCCCTGCTTCACTACACCC